>NC_141696.1:186292719-187690091 GCF_964263255.1 Lissotriton vulgaris
GTGTTGTGTGTGTGTGGGGGTGTGTGTGTGGAGGCATGTGGTTATGTGTGGGGGGTGTGGGGGGATTGTGTGTGGGGTTGTGTGTGGGCTTGTGTGTGTGGTGTTGTGTGTGTGTGGTGTTGTGTGTGTGGTGTTGTGTGTGGTTGAAGGGAAATGCTGAATCAGAAGAAAAGGGCAATGTGGCAAAAGGGTGGATAACAAGCAGGTCAATGTGAGCAGAAGAGCAAGGGTTTTCTTAGCAATGATGTTCCTTTGAGTTCATCACGCTGTCAGCAGTGACATGCATGGCGCCGGATGTATTTTGATAGAAAAGTGAAAAGAGCAGCAGCAATGGCTTAGCGAGAGAACCAGACCCCTGGATGCTATTAGGTGGTGCCGGTATGAGATATATGCAGCGAGCGCCTAAGGGTATATTTATTAGTGAGCGAGTAATTGAGAGCGGACACGAAACAGTGACTTCATGGGTTTCATGCAAGCAACGTTTTAGAACATGAAAATGGGATTAAAAAAAAAAAATCGGGAAATGTATTTTCTCCATTGATTTATTTAAAAGCGGAGGCAATTTTGGACGGGGCACAGCTGAAATAAAGCAGTTTTGACTTGAAAAATCGTCAGTCTTCGGGTTGGAGGTAGCAAGCTCATTTTCATTGGTGTTACTCTAAGTACGAGAAAGCAAGCTGCGGACAAATTGGAACGTCCGAGTGAAAGGAGAATCAAAGCTTGTATTGTAAAAATAGTATAAAAGAATTGCATAGAACGGGCAGGGTAAATAGGCAGAGTTTAGTGTAAAAATAGCTCCAGAATTTCAATCAGGTGGTAAATGGAAGAGAGCAGGAAGGCTGGCAGCACGTTGACCAACGAGGGCAAGAAAATGAAAAGCGGCCCGAAAATGCTCTCGGCATTGCGGGGGCGCATTCCTTTGACGTGTGAAGCAGGGGGCGGGGGAGCGCATACCTTTGAAGTGAAGCTCTCGGCATTGCATTGCTGTGGTGGGTCTGATGCAATGATGCGAGGCAGGCGGCCCGGGAAGCAAATGAAAAGCGCGTGCACGGACACACATGCACTCGGCACAATCCGCCTGGTTTAGCTTTCCTGGTTTCAACTCAATAGTCTCGACATCTGCAATGCGCAAGCGCATTGGCCGAGGTCGAGACCTAAAAACTGTACATGTACAAGGGGATGGCAATGGGCCGTGGTGTAGGAAACAGGGGAATACTGGTGATACACAATACGATTGCAATCATATTTAAAGTCGCAAAAAAATAGGAATAAAATAATAAAACAATAAAAGTAAAAATAAGGGGCCCAAGAGTTCTCTGCGGTGAGAGTTGGTGGTCTGAGGGAGAGCACTAGTCTCAGAAACATCAGACTTGTGGTCAGGCATGGCAGGCATTAGACGAGGAATTTACCCATGAGGAAGGCTTTGGCCTCCTTCTTGAAGAGTGCAGCTGAGGGAATTCTTCTGCTGGTGGGTGGGATGGAGTTCTAGATTCTAGGAGATGCCCTGGTGAATGCCGTATTGTAGGTTCTTTTTTTTGGAAGAAGGCGGGTTGGAGTAAGAGGTTTCTGGCAGACCGGGAGTTTCTCCTTCCTCCAGATACCACTAGTTTTTGGGCCAGATAAGCAGGGGAGTTTCAGTAAAGAGCCTTGTGTGTGAAGCATGCCAGTTTCAGATGAGTTCTGGCTTCTAGGGGGAGCCAGTTCAGTGCTTTCAAATGTGGAGAGATGTGGTCGAATTTCCTGGTGCCGGTGAGTAGTTTGGCGGCCGCGTTGAGGCAAGCTTTTAAGGGTGCAAGGGAGATCTTGGGTAGACCAGTGAGGGTGAAGCAACTATATTCCAGTCTGGAGATGACTAGTGCTTGCACTGCCATTTTTAAGCAGGCAGCCTCAATGAAAGGTTTCAGCTTCCAAAGATAGCTCAGGTAGAATCTAGCTGCTTTAGCCATTGAGTTGATGTGGTCCTGCATGTTCAAATTACAGTCTAGGATTATGCCCAGGGATTTGGCAGAGTCCACAATGGTCGGCGGGCAGTTTAGGGCTGTGATTGCCTTGATCCACGTCTAAATCTCAGGGTTGGCTTTAGAAGGGGAGATTAGGAGAAATTTGTTTTTCTTTGCGTTGAGTTTTCAGTTGATTATCGGCTAGCCACTGGACAGTCAGTTTCAAGGTCTTGTTCAGGGAGAGGATCTCCTCCAGTGAAGAGATATTGATGTATATTTGGGTATCGTCCGCGTACATATGGTAGGAAATGTTGGCGGTTCGAAGAACTTCAGTGAGTGGCTCTAAGTAAACATTAAAGAGGGTGGGGGATAGGGTTGAGCCTTGGGGGACTCCAACCGTAACCGGAGAGGGAGCTGATACGTTGCCGTTAATGAGGAATCTCTGTGATCAATTATAGAGGAAGGACCTGAACCATTCTAGGGCCACACCATCCAGACCCATCCTGAGATTGAGGCGTTCAAGAAGTTTATCATGATTGACCGTGTCGAAGGCGGAGGATAGGTCCAAGAGGATTAGCAGGCAGGTTTTGCCTTGGTCTAGGGCTTGGAGGGCATCATCCACGATGTGGAGCATAGTGGTTTCAGTGCTATGCCCCAGTCTGAACCCAGATTGAAAGTCATCAAGCAGGTGGAAGTTACTGATGTGCTGACTTAGTTGTTGCTGAACACATTTCTCAAGTACTTTGGCTAGTAGCGGGATATTGGAGATGGGTCTGAAATTGTCGGGGAGGATGAATCCAGTGCTGGTTTTTTAAAATGAAGAGGACTTGGCCGGCTTTCAAGGGGTAAGGAATCGATCCCTGTTGGAGAGAGGCATTTATTATTGTAGTCCAGCAAGGAACAATGAATTGGGAGGCAGCAGTGAGGCAGTTGGAAGGTAGGGGGTTATTAAAGTGATTGTTAGATTTTAGGGTAGAGAGAATTTTGGAGGTGGAGTCTTCGTCATAATATTCGAAGTCAGACCAACGTGCTTGGTTTTTAGGAGAGGCCATAGGGGGTGGAGCGGGGAAAGGGGGCAGGTCCGGAAGGGTTGTGAGTAGGAGGCGGTACTGAGTTCAATTCCTAAAGCTGTGATTTTATCCGCCAAGAAAGAGGAGAATCCCTCTGATGAAATTAGAGATTTGGGGATTCTTTCGGTGTTTTAGCCAGTTTGTTGGATTGGTGTTTGACCAGTTCAAAAAGTTTACGGGGTCTATTCTTGGCATTGCCCAGTCCGGATCTGAAATATTATTTTTATTTAATTGAGGATGTGCTTGCTGTAGGAGTTTCTCGCCTGGTGGAGAAGTTTGAGATGTGTCGCGAAGGGGTGTTGTCTCCAGTCTCTTTCACATTGCCGTAGGAACTTCCTCTCCATGTTGAGGGAACCAGTGAACCAGGGGTTCCTGTCTTTGACTTGTGTTCTTTTTAGCTTAAGAGGGGCAAGGTCGTCCAGAATGATTGAGATTGTTGATGAGTAATGCTCATTTAGGTCTCTGACTAAGGTTATGTGCGGAGGTGGGACGATGTCAAATTTTCAGCGAGCCTCCAGTTTCATAAGGTCAAGGGTTTTAGTGTCTCTGGTCCAGCGTTTGGGGATCACCGGTTACAGTGTCTTAGACTTGCGGGTCCCAGGCAAAATGAAGGAGATGGAGTGGTGATCAGACCAGTCACATGGGTCTATGGAGAGGAGCTTGACTGAGGATTCCTTAGAAATGATCTAGTCAAGGATGGCCCCTTTTGAGTGAGTTGGCTGAGGACAGGCTTGGGTTAGGGCTTGGTCAGTTAGTAGGACTTTGATAGCGTTGACGTGGGGATCTTTAGAGTCATTCCAGTGCAGGTTGAAATCACCCAGGAAAATCTATTTAGCATTGGAGGAAATCTTAGTTGTGATGATTTCCACGAGGTGATCAGTAAAGGAGTCGTTGGAGCCTGGAGGGTGGTAGAAGATGTGCACGAGATGTAGTGAGCTGCTGCAGATGGAGAGTGCGAGGTATTCGCAGGAGGCAGTGGTGTCCGCCAAGAGTTCAGTGACAAGGAGGGAGGATCAATAGATGCAGGCAATGCCTCCACCTTTCTTGTGGGAGCATCTGTCTAGTCTAGCGATATTGTAGTTTTGAGGGACTAATAAGTCCAGGCAAGGGGAGGAGTATTCATTGAGCCAAGATTCTGTTAGTATAGCTAGGTCTAAGTTTTTGTTCAGGATGAGGTCAGCAATATCAGCGGCATGCTTGACTGCTGAACGGCAATTGATTAAGAGACAAGACAAGGGGGGGGTCAAGGGAGGTGACTGGCGTTTGGATGGTCAGGACTACCGTGAGGTTGCTTTCCATCACACTTCTGTCACGGAGGGTAGGTGGCCTGTTGGGGTTGATGGTAACCGAGCTGATGGGGTGACCCGGACTCGTGCTTTGCGGACAAGGGATGGCTTGGGCAGAGTTGTGGTCTTGGAGGATGGCTAGGATTTTGTTTCCCGTAAGGTCTGAAGGGTTAGTAGTTAATGATAATGTTAACTGGATTTGTAAAGCGCAGCTGCTACCCGAATGTGTCCTGGCGCTAAGGTGAGGTCCAACTCATGGAATACATAAGTGGATGTAACTGGTTAGTTGTTAAAGGGCCAAGTTTTAAGGGACTTCCTGAAGGCCAACAGATTGGTTGTGCTTCTTAAATGTAGAGAAAGCCTGTTCCCTGCCTTAGCTGCATTGGTGATGAAACTTCTACCACCCAATTTAGCTTTTTTTTATTTGTGGTGTTGTTACAAGCTTGGCATCTGATGAGCGGAGTGTTCTTTTAGGTATATACCAGCGGAGTTGTGGCGATGTTAGAGGTGTAGGAGAGTGCGAGAGCACGGGATTCCTCCTCTGAGAGTTGGCTGGGATGTTTGCGCGGGCAGAGATGTCTCAGAGGTAGCAGGAGTGGGTGCCTGGGAGGCTCGGTGATCGGTGGGGGGGGAGGAATGAGGTGACTTGAGGTTAGCAAGGGAGAGCTCGGCCAGGTGAAGGAGGTTCATAAGGTCCTGAATGGAGCTATGGATGCTCTGGGTTAGTTTAGTTGCTCTGGAGTGTAGAGTTTCAAGATCAATAAAAGCTTGGGGTGCTAGCGGGCAAAGGGGCCAAGGTTCAGGAACAGGAGCAGTCCAGGCCGCATGTAAGGGTGGAGAGGAAGGGAGGTTGGTTTGAACAGATTCCGGGGTCTTTGGAGTACCTAGCTTGCAAATTTGGTGGAATGCAGGTGGGGAGGAGGTAGGAGGTCTAGCGGTGTTACTGGGGTTGCCAGCGGGCGAGCTGTAATGGTGAGGGTGATCTGTGTTGGGAATCATAGTGTGGTTAGTATGGATTGCGTCTGGGGTCATTAACTCCCCATGTACTCTCCATGACAGCACTGGTAAAGTGACAAATGACATCACAGACGACCTCCTTATTAACATCTCGCATTAAACGTTTAGTAGCTGTGGAAATACATTTTTACAAGAAGTATACTACTTTCTGAATGTTAACTCGTAATGTGAGCTATTTACAGCTCCTGGTTAACACTGGAACCCGGTTTTCAGTATTTACTGGTTTAGTACCTCAGCCCCATTTCAGGCCACTCATAATCAGGGCCTAAATGTATGTATGGAAATTGGTAGCAAATGATATAAAGTGACATGTTTTCAAGAGGCTGAAACATGGAGGCAGATCTCTGTCAGTAGAAGGCCCCAGAGAGTGGATTCCTCTAAATCTTAGTTTGACATCCTAATGAATTCACACAGATTTCAGAAAAGTCCTTAAAAAAGAGATTTCTTGACTTGCTTTCACTTGAACTCTTCCAGAAAATGGGTCGCATCAGATGATTATCTACAGGAGTTCAACTGGATTGGAATCCATGTGCTGCAGACTAAGAAGATTGCTTGTTGCACTCCTGTTGACTCGAGGGGTTTACCCTCAAATAAGACAGTCACAGCACATTCAGTCATAATGAAGCAGTAGCATGATGGTGTGCGTACCTTGTAATCAGTCACGAATGGCACCTGTTAGACCTGGCATCAATGACATGGGTCTCTCCCTAATGTTTTGCCTTCGGACTTCCTGTTTACTAACTTCGTTTTTGCTGGCTTTAGAACTACGCACTTTACCACTGCTAACCAGTGCTAAAGTGCTTGTGCTCTCTCCCTAAAACATGGTAGAATTGGCTTACACCCAATTGATATATTTAATTTACTTGTAAGTCCCTAGTAAAGTGGCACTACCTGTACCCAGGGCCTGTAAATTAAATGCTTCTAGTGGGCCTGCTGAACTAATTGTGGCACCCACTTAAGTAGTACTTTAAATGTGTCTCAGGCCTGCCATTGCAGCCTGTGTGTGCAGTTTTAAACTGCCATTTTGACCTGCCAAAATAAACCTTTTGCCAGGCACATACCCTCCTTTTTAGGTGTTGCCTATGCCAGTGTGCATGCGCTGCTCTGCGAGGCATTAAGTAAGGGCTTTTGAGCTTTGAACACATGCTCATGTGTGTGCTTTTTTTCCTAATCCCTTCAATTGGCCTGTGCATGTGTCTTTTTTAAAAAACACAGCATGCAATTGGTGCAAGGTGGGTGATTGTCCCACCTTGTTTGTTCGATGGCCTAGGGTCCTCGGGCACGTGCTTCAATCCCATCTGTCTCCATTTATCACGTTGGGGGTGATTGGAAACAGATGATGCTCGCGGTTTTTGTTTTCCTTAACCTCGTGGTAGCTATAAACAGTGTCTCGGCGGGGTGGTTTCTCTGCCGCTTCAGTGTGTCTATCACTGCGCTGTTACAAAAGCGCCGGCATGCGTCTTTTCATAAACTTACACACAGTCAGGGACCTTGCTGCGCTTCTGGGCCGCGGTGTTAAATTACAAGAGACAAAGAAAGAAATAATGTGAGTTTGTTGTGCTCTTCGCCACCACTAGAGATGTCAGGCGATGGTTGGAGAGTTTTGTTCTTGTGACTCTCGGCACATTGCAGTCGCTATCTATAGAGTGCGCGTTGCTCTTCAGTGCCCATGGGATGGGCAGCGCCAAGAGGCTTGCTTGGCACCTCCGTGTGCACTCCCGCCGTGCCCCCCAGTGCTGATTGTGATTTCGGACAGGAGTGTGTGGGGGCTTTCATGGCTTGCTGTTGCGCAGAAGGGGGCTCTACTATTAAGCCCATTGTGCCGGATGGCCATTGTCTCGCCTCTGCCTAAAGTGCCCAGAATGCCCCTTGCTGAGGCATGTGTGCTGCTGGCCTGCTGCTGCTACTGTAGGAAAGCCAAAGTCGCCCCTCCTGGTCTCTGCCGGATAGTGTGACATGCAGAGGCTGTGGTTCCACTGCTTGTTCAGCCATGCTGCTCCTCATCAGCCCCCATTTACAGAGGGCAAATGATTTTGGCCATTGTTGTGCATCATGCTCTGAGGATATAGGCTCCATCAATCACAGACTGTTCTTGCCTTCGCTGTGGCACCTCGGTGAAGCAGCGATGCGCGCTCCCTCTTAAGGATCAGGGCCAATAGTGAGGTTCCGCGGTCTCATTGCATGTGGTTTTGGAGCTGGGCGCTATATGGAATATTGTGTGGGTGGGTGGTCATCCCCAATAGTGGCACATGTGCTGCAGGACTAGTATTAAAACTGGATTACTTGGTCCTGGATTCCTCCGTGGGGTAAAAAATGCTGCACCACACCCTCTCCTTAAATTTCGCTGGAGGTGTAGCGAAAGCAGGCCTACAGTGAAGTTCATCCTAACGCTGAGGAACCAAGCAATTAACACCGAGCAGGAATGGAACTGGCAGAGATGCATTAATGTAGCAGCTCTCTGTTGTTGATGGATGTTACTTTTTGCATGATCATTCTGTTTACAATACACTTGTGGCCGAGATTACAAGTGCATTGTAACTGCATTAAGATATCGCTTTGAACACCAATACAAGCACTGAAGGACGTTTTGTAATGAGTGCTTAGCTGTACTTGATGTGAATCCACGAGAGAAGCATTTTGTGTCACGTGTGAGTGAACAGTGTGCTGTGCTGACCGTGGTTCGAGTCGCAGCGCTAAGCAGTGTGAGGCAGACAGAATAAGGAGACAGGGGGTGCTCAGTCAAGTTGCATGGACTGACTGTTACTATATTCCCTGCAAGCCCCCTACCAATCACAAGGACGCCGAAGGATTTTCAGTTAATCTCTTCTGCTTTGTGCAGCGCTCAAATAAATAATAGTGCTCTCTCTTCTATAGATTAAACAATGACTGTCTAATGTTCACGTGCCATGATGAGGTTCCGTGAATTCTGAACCCGTTTCATAAATGTTATGGTTTTGTTACGAATTTGATAGTAGCGAACCGTAACTAGCGAGTACGGCAAATACGAGTGATTTCGTCATGTTTGTGTGTACTTAGGGATTTCGTTCTGAACCCTGGGTTCCATTTTGTGTATGGCAGCAATTTTGTGGTTGCCCTCACATACGCCGATGACTACGGCCAAACGAGTCTTTATTACACGTACACCTTAGCTGACTTCTGAATGACCTGAGTGAACTGACCTCGTTGCCTGAAGCTGACCTTGTTAAGCCAGTTCCTTGCCCGGTAGCTGATGAAGATTGAGGGTCAAAGCACAGGACATTGTTGAGTTTATTACACACACACACCCCTTATCCTGCTTCTGTTTCTGTTCCTTCTTTTATGGTCTATTTATGATATGGGTTGTGGTCTTTTTATTATGGGTTTGTCCGGCTTGTGCAAGAAGGAATGTTGGGCTTTCCCGTGTAGTTAATGGTGGGCCTTGTCGTGGGTTTGTCGTCATGGGATACCTTTTGCAATGTTACCTGTGATGGGACAAATTGTAAATAGTGGGTGTTTGTCCAGAATGTGATTTTTGGCATAAAAGAGGATGATTTGCCTTACGAATTTGAGCAGTCTCCTACAAATATACTTGTGTTGCACTTCGTGGACTTCTGTTTCTGGTTGCAGCCAATAAATTCGATCTTTGACGCCACCGAGAAGTATCCTGTGTCTCTGTATTCTAAAACAGGTGAACCCGAAGACTTTGGGCGTGCCCCTGGCGCCGCTGGGTTCTAAAACCCGGTTCTTCAGTTGGCGCCCGATGTGGGGCGACTTCAGTGGTACCGGTCCAAGCCTGAAGATCGCGAGGAGCTTCGTGAAGAAATTCTGGAAGAGGGCCCCACCTTCATCGACCCCGGCATGTCGAACGTGGACTGAAGGTTTTTGCTGCGAGGCTTTCCGCTTTCCGACGGCTACGAAGGACTGCTGCCCTGACTGTCGCCCTGTCTTGGACCCTTTGTGACGATTTGTATGGCGAGACGATAGACGGGTCTTCTGGTGACGTGACTGATACCTTAGTTAAGTATAAGTGGGTCGCAGCCAGTCCTTTGTTTTGGGTTTTCCTTGGGTCTTTGATTTGGTACTTGCAAGCACCAAAGCCGAGGGACTCGTATATTTGCGAGACTATCGTTTTTGGTAATCCCTTGAAGTTTGAAGCTAGATTAGTGAGCAAAGATGCCTGGTCTTAGCAAAATTAGGAATTTGTTTTGTTGTAGTTGTAACAGGGATTCCCGATTGGAGGACTCGTGTTCGATACCTCCGGTTGGATCTCCGACTTACGAGCTCTATTCTAAACATGGCGTGGGCCCCATTACGTTTAATGAAGTATGGGTCCGCTATACTAGGAAAGATGGTGATGTTTGACTCTTTCCGCCTCTGGCATAAGGAAGCCAAACAGCGAGAAATTAAACAAGCTAAAAGAGATAAGAGAGAAAAGGGTATATCGATGATGCAAGCTGCTAGGCAGTTTAAAGAAAATGAAGATCAAGCGATTGAGAAGTTGCATAGGCAACATAAAATGGCCATCGATAAATGTTATCCAGCTTTGCCACCTCTTCTACAAGGTGCAACGAAGGACCTTGAAAAGGATCGTTTGATATCACTTTTGTTGAGATTACCACTCCCTTATGTGCAGAGTGCTACGGCACCTGCGCAACCTAGTTGTTGTGCCTCCCGTTGTTGCTCAGCTGCCAGCTCCTCTTCAGCTGGTTCCTCCTCCTCTGGCGCAGCCTCCTCTAGGGCCGCCGACTTTGCTATCAGTTCTGCCTCAAACTCCTGTGTCTTCTTCTCTTGTACTTGTGACTCCTCCTGCTACTACTCCTACGTTTGTTTCATCTCAGAATACTTTGTCTCCTGTCCTTCTGTACGACAAAGAATGACTGATACTGTTACTGGTCTTTTGTCTCCTTTCTTTGGGTCATTGAGTGTGACCCCTGTTTCTGAGCGTAAACAATTACGTAGCCAGCTTCCTGGTCCCGAAGAACGGGCAGTGTTAGATCTTTTGGCTCGTAGATGGGTTTCGAATGTTTTGAGATATAATCTAGAGTCGGTTATGGATGTCTTCCAGCAATGGGAAGCACCGAAGCAAAGGTACGTCTTCAATGTTATGTGTACTTTCTTACGCGAGGAATGGGAAGATAGTGAGTTGGGTCAGATCCCATTGGAGTTACTTGATGTACAGACTGAGTTTGCGAAAGGGACGATAGTGGGTCCCGATTTTGAAAAACAGTTGCGACGTTACTTGCGTTTAGGAGCGAGTTTCCTTCTCAGTCACTGTTTGAATCTGATCCTTCTGTTAGGAGAAAAGTGAAACAGTACCCCATGAGAGAAGTTCCTCCAGTATGGCGCGAAGCGGTAGCTGCTAGTATGAACAATAATCCCCCAGCTGTAGAAGCTCATTTTCAGCGTGTGTGGGTACATGTTCCGTAGAAGAGAACTGAAGTTTTGGCTTTAAGCAGACTCTACCTGATCCCCATAAGAATCCTGCAGGGTATTACAAGGAGTAGTCACAGACAGTTGACACATGCATCATGAATTTAGCTGATATAGATATGTTGTTGGGTAATGTAGTTCCTCAACCTTTGTGGGCGAAGATTCGTCATGAGAATCATGCAGTAGAGTTAGGTGATACATGGGCGAATATTGTTGCCGCAGATGGTCGTCAAGGTGGAGGAGCTAAACCTGAGCCTTTAGTTGCGGAACTTCCTGGTAGGATTATTACTTTTATGAAGACTTTGATGCCTGCTATGCGAGTGAATTGGGATAAGTTAGCAGCATGTAAGCAGAAGAAAGACGAAAGTGTGTCTGATTTCTTCACTAGGTTTGAAGAGACGTTTATCGATCACAGTGGTCAAGATAGGAGTACAGAAGGTGGCCAAAGGTTGTTTGTGGACAAGTTTGTTCATAATTTGCTTCCCGAGTTGTGTAATAAGTTGAAAGATTCTGAGAGTTCATGGGCTGTTTCTCCTTCGGCCTAGATATTGGCTAATGGACAATATTACGAGAATAGAGATAAAGATGAGAAAGAGAAAGCAGAAAGAAAGACTAAAGATTTAAAGACGAAGGTTCTTTTGCAACAGGCGTATCCGCCTAGTTATAATCAGCGTGAGTTTCAGCAACCTCAACAGTTTCAGAGAGGATCGCAAAAACCTGAGTCTTTTCAGCAGCGTGTTCCAGTAGGCCCTAATCAGTGTGCGTATTGTAAGGAAGAAGGCCACTCCAAAAATAGTTGTCCGATTCTGTTACAGCATGCGAATGGTGTGTCTGGTGTGAGAGGTCGAGGTGTTCAGCAAGTTCCTAGAGGTAGAGGACGTGGTGTGTTCCCCCAGAATGGTCGATCCTTTCCTCCACAGAATTCGATGAATTGTTTTGATCAACAGAATGTCGCGTCTGGTCAGTCGACTCAATACTATGTTGATGATTACTATGTCGAGAGTGAGAATGCTGACAGTAATGATTGCTAGGACAGCCATAGACAAAGAGAGGGAGTAGTGTCAGTTCCAGTAGATCAGAGTGGACCTTATGTTGAAGTGATTACATCAGGTGTGTCAGAGCCTTTTCTGTTGGATACTGCTGCGGCGAAGAGTTCTATCATGCACTCTAAACTCCCTGGCGCACCTTTGTCTGGCTTGACGAATGTTTTGGTAGGTTTTTCTGGCGCCCCAGTTCATAATCCAGTTTCTAGTCCTTTGTCTCTTTCTGTTGGACCTTGTGAATTGGAAGCGCCCCTCATTTTGATGACAGGTTGTGTTGAGAATTTGTTGGGTTTGGATTTATTGAAGAGATTGTATGCGACATTACATTGTTCTCCTTCGGGAGTACAGCTTACATTGGGTAAGAGAGTGAGCTCTCCGATGTATTTGTCTAAAGATCGGCTTCCATTGGAATTGCGTTTTCTCCCTGATACTCTTTGGGCTACAGGTCCTAATGACGTGGGTCTTTTGGAGATTCCACCATATGTTATGACGCTTAAAGCGAATGCTAGATTGCCACGTATTCCACAATATAGGATTTCTAGTGATGGTGAAAGAGCGCTTTTAGCAATCATCTATGATCTGATTGAGAAAGGTGTGATTGAGGAAACAAGAGGTAATGTGTGTAACAGTCCGGTTTTGCCTGTCTTGAAACGTACTGATTCTTCTCAGCCGCCTGTGTATAGGTTTGTGATCGACCTTCGAGAAGTGAATAAGATTGTTGTACCTCAGTTTCCTGTTGTCCCGGACATTACTGCTTTGTTGACTATGATTCCTGGTTCAGCTGCCTGGTTTTCGGTTATTGATCTGAAGAATGCTTTCTTCAGTATCCCGATTGCCGAGGAGAGTAGAGATATTTTTAGCTTCTCTTTAGGAGGCCGAAGCTTCCGGTTTAAACGCGCTCCTCAAGGCTATTGTGAAAGTCCATCCATCTATAGTCAGGCTTTGAAAACACAGCTTGCTACGATTATCTTGCCTGCTGGTGCTGCTCTTATTCAGTATGTGGACGATCTGTTAGTTGCTGCTGATGATGAGGAGAGTTTTAAAGAAGCTACTCTTTCTTTGTTGCGACATTTGTCTGACCTTCATCATAAAGTGTCACCTTCGAAGTTGCAGTATTGTCGACAAGAAGTGACCTACTTAGGTCATCTCTTATCGAAGGAGGGAAGAAGGTTGACTCCAG
The DNA here is from genome assembly GCF_964263255.1 of Lissotriton vulgaris. Classification (NCBI taxonomy): domain Eukaryota; kingdom Metazoa; phylum Chordata; class Amphibia; order Caudata; family Salamandridae; genus Lissotriton; species Lissotriton vulgaris. Next base: position 186,305,665 of record NC_141696.1, read on the forward strand.
AATGAATTCAAGCGATTCCGCAAATGACTGTGCCAACCACACAGAGAGAAGTGCGTGCTTTCTTGGGTATTACCTCGTACTGTAGACAATGGATTCCGAACTTTTCGTTACTTGTGAAACCTCTGTTGGCACTTACTCTTAAGGATACTCCGAATCTTCGTCCTTGGTCTGACGAATGTAAGAAGAGTTTTTCTGAATTACGTGATGCATTGTGTTCGGCTTCGGTGTTGGGTACTCCCGACTATAGTAAGCCTTTTACACTCTATGTCCACGAGAGAGAGGGTTGTGCATTGTCAGTTCTGACGCAACAGTTTGGCGACAAGCAGCGTCTATGTGCGTATTTCTCGTCGACTTTGGATCCGGTAGCGAGAGCGTTGCCGAGTTGTTTGAGAGCTACAGCGGCAGCTGCTGTTTCTATTTGACAGTCTGCTGGTTTGGTGATGGATAATACGTTGATTGTGATGGTTTCACATGCAGTGGATACTTTATTAAATAGGACCAAAACACAGCGCTTGACTAGTGCGCGATTGTCAGGTTACGAGTTGACACTTTTGGCGAGTCATGTGCACATAAAGCGATGCAACACGTTGAATCAAGCTACGTTGTTGCCGATTTCTGTAGAGACATATGTTCAGGAACAGCACGATTGCTTTCTTAGGACAGAGGAAGAAACGAAGGGTAGGATTGATCTGAAAGATACTCCTCTTGTGAATTCTGATGGAACCTTATGGGTAGATGGTTCATGCTTTAAGCTTCCGAATGGCGATACGACTGCAGCATATGCGGTTACGACTTTGCATACGGTTGTTGAAGCTTCACGTATACCACAGAATTCAGCTCAAGCAGCAGAGTTGATTGCACTGACGAGAGCATGTGTGTTGTCGAAAGGAAAGATAGTGACTGTATTTACTGATATTCAATATGCGTTTGGTGATGCCCATAGTTTTGGGCGTTTGTGGAAGGAACGTGGATTCCTTACTTCTCATGGTACGAAGATTCAGCATGGACAGTTGGTGAATGAACTTCTGAGTCACTTACGTTGCCGATGCAAGTTGCGATCGTGAAATACAGTGCACATAAGAAGGTTACCGATGACGTTGGTCGTGGTAATGCGTTTGCGGATGAAGTAGCGAAAGAAGCGGCGAAAGATGTGAGAGTCGAATGTATGTTGCAGGTCCAGCGAGATGGGTTCCGGATAGAGTAATGTGTGAAGACACAATAGAGAGTGTGAAATCGATTCAGGCTGAAGCTACTGAGAAAGAGTTGAGTGTGTGGAGAGAGAGTACAGGAATGTTGGATTCGACTGGTTGTTGGATTGAGTTGTCAGAACATCAGTGATGGTTGTTGCCTGATGCGTATGTGCTTGCAGTGGTTACGATGGCACATGAAATGGCTCACATTAGTGCGAAAGGGATTTGTAAGTTGTTGGCTCCAGTTTGGGAGAATGCTGGAATTCCTAAGTTTGCGGAGAATTTGGTAAAAAATTGCATGGTTTGTCTGATGTATAATCCTGCGGAGGGAACTCCAACCCCAGCTGGTCACTTTGCACCTCCGACGTATCCGTTCGAGGTGTTGCAATTGGATTTTATCCATATGGAGAGATGTAACAATTTAAAATACGTCCTTGTGGTTGTTTGTGCCTTTTCAAAATGGGTAGAGGCATACCCCTAAAAGATAATACTGCCTTATCTACCGCCAAAGTCTTACTCAAGGAATTTTTCCCTAGATTTGGCTTTCCAAGAATGTTGTAGAGTGATAATGGAAGTGAATTTGTGGGCCTGGTTATGAAGAGAGTGTGCAAGGGTTTGGGCATTAGGCAGAAATTTCATGCTGCAAATCACCCCAAATCAGCTGGTTTAGTCGAATGCTATAATGGCACTCTGAAGCTGAAGTTAGCCAAGATTCAGGCGAGTTCTGGTCTCCAATGGCCCGATGCTCTGCCGTTGGCACTTTTGTCAACTAGAACTACAGTGCATTCCCGAGTAGGCCTTAGTCCATACGAGATCGTATTTGGTCGCCCGGCAAATGTGTGGGGAGTGCAGAGGCCGACAAAGTTTAGTGAGATTGAACATCCTGTGTTGATTGACTACTTGTATGACCCGACGGCTAAATTGCGTGTCTTACATCAACAGGTTCATGATAACCTTCCACAAGCATCTGAAGATCCAGGTCACGCTATTAATCCTGGACATTGGGTTCTAGTTCGTAATTTTCAACGGACCAAGACTGATCAGCCCCGTTGGACAGGACCACACCAGGTGCTTTTGTCAACACGAACATCAGTGAGAGTCCACGGCAAGAAGAACTGGATCCACGGCGTACATTGTAAGAGGGTTCCTTTACCTCTGCCGTACGACCAGTGGGTCCGTGAAGGTGTTGGTGATTCAGAGACAGAAACAGTGCCGAAATTTGTGCCGTTCAGTGACGCACGTTTGTTTAGAACAAGGTCTGAGCAAGAGGACGATGATATTTTGCAAGCAGCTGTGCCTCCTTCTTTGAGATTGGACACCACTGAGCCTGAGTTGTTGTTTCGAGATCAAACTGTGCCTGGTAAAGGCCGCTATAATTTGCGACCAAGAAACAATGGACAAATAAAAAAGTGATTTCTTTTTGTTTTTGATAAACTGCACTCTCTCATCCGAAAAGCTGTTTTGATCTGTTTTTCTTTTTCGAACCACCATCCGGGTTCAGCTTTAGGGTCGCGGTATCAAGACTTAGAGTGGCAAGCCGTGTAGACGTAAGGTTGACGGTTCTGGTTTGTTCTAGGGCGTTCCCTGGACTTACAGAAGCACACCTGAGCGAAGAGAACCATCTGCCGCGAACAGCACGGTTAGAAGATGGAGTTTTTTGAGATCGAGAGAGTTGTTGTAGAAATTAACTTTAACCCCTTTGATAATGATGACGAGCTCAGCTCGTCATCAGCTACGGCGCTCGTATGCTGATGACAAGCTGAGCTCGTCATGTAACGCAGCTTTTTGAAAATAGCCGCACACAGCGGGAAAAGCTGCCGCAGCGATGCGTTTAAGACAAAATTGTGTAAATTGATGCGTAGCAAATGTTTCTTAATAATGTGTCTTTTGGTATTTCTTAGCAAGACGTTGTCTTTAGTGGGTTGGATTGTTTTCACTAGCCAATTGACATCTGCACCCACCTTCCAACCTATGTCTTTTCCTACTACTACTTCTTTGCATTCTTTTCATTCTTTGCCTGAACATATACTGGTTAGAAGATCAGAGTTCATTAATAATTCCTTTGTATATCTTTTGCATCAACATCAGTTAGTAGTGAACACATCTAATTGTTGGGTGTGTGGTCTTATGCCACATACTACGGATAGAGGTATTCCTTATCTGCTTCTGCCATTCAGTTATAATGGGTCTGTATGGGCGTATCAGACAATGTTTATTTATGCCCACGCAGTCTATCCCCTGCGTTCCATGAAAGATAACTTGAGTAATAGTGCCTTAGTGAAGGGAATAACAGATATGATCAGAGATATCGATACATATGAGACTATTCCTAAAGATGAGGTATTAGCTTATATTGGATGGAACGTGACTGGATATAGTGTTAGTCTGAGTGAAAAGCAGCGACGGAAAAAGTCACCTCCGATTTGGATCGTACCCCATCGTGGTCGTTTTTGTCTGCAAGGTAATGGCAAGAATCCAAGAGCTCAATTGGGGAAAAGTATTTGTACTCGGACGTATGTTTTTGCGTCCCAGACTTCCCCACCGTTTTAGCAGCTAAAGGCACGTATTTTGTCTGCTATGATAGAGCATATACATGGTTGCCCCCTGATTTTTCAGGAACATGTTATGTTGCGTATTTGTTACCCCCTACGTATACTGCAGCTGCAGATTACCACAGAACGAGAGTTGTTAGCGGTGTCTTCGATAAGGAAGATACCGCGGAACAAGAATTGGGAGACTTTCTCAAGGGTTTCCTGCCGTTTTGGGGACCTGTGGCAAACAGTAGAAATATACGACAATTGACGAGAGTGGTTGAGTCCACCATAAATGAAACTGCCGGTGCCCTTAGTAATTTGACTGCCAAGCTTCAATCGGATCGTCTTCTGACATTACAAAATCGCATGGTTTTACATGTCATACTTGCAGATCGAGGTGGAGTATGTAAACTGATCCAATCGAGCTGCTGTGTTTTCATACCAGCCAATGCTCCTACAGTATACCAAGCCATTTCTAAGTTACATAAGATCTCTGAGTCTGTACATGTGGACGAAGGAGATTTGTCGTTGACTGGATGGTTTTGGGGATTGTTATCCACTTGGGGATGGAAGATTCTGATGATCATTGGGATGGCTTTAGCTATTCTTTTCTCGTTTTGTCTTTGTGTACAGTGTGCTCCTGCTATATGTAGCCTTTGTGCTACTACATGTGTAAGGAGACCTGTCTCGAGAGAAGTACTGAGTAATAGGATGATGTTCCAGCAACATCTTGATGGTCTGATGAAGATTGATATAGACCTAGATTCAGATTGACGTGAGTTTAGGTTATTGCCTATGTAAGGGCAAAAGGAGGGTCTGAGGTACCGTGAATTCTGAACCCGTTTCATGAATTTCATGGTTTTGTTACGAATTTGATAGTAGCGAACCGTAACTAGCGAGTACGGCAAGTACGAGTGATTTCGTCATGTTTGACCGATGGAATCACTGTGTACTTAGGGATTTCGTTCCGAACCCTGGGTTCCATTTTGTGTATGGCAGCCATTTTGTGGTTGCCCTCACATAGGCCGATGACTACGGCCGAACGAGTCTTTAGTACACGTACACTTTAGCTGACTTCTGAATGACCTGAGTGAACTGACCTTGTTGCCTGAAGCTGACCTTGTTAAGCAAGTTCCTTGCCCGGTAGCTGATCAAGATTGAGGATCAAAGCACAGGACATTGTTGAGTTTATTACACACACACACACCTTATCCTGCTTCTTATCTGTTTCTGTTCCTTCTTTTATGGTCTATTTATGATATGGGTTGTGGTCTTTTTATCATGGGTTTGTCCAGCTTGTTCAAGAAGGAATGTTGGGCTTTCCCGTGTAATTAATGGTGGGCCGGACAACTGAAAAGTGGGTTTGTCGTCATGCGATACCTTTTGCAATGTTACCTGTGATTGGACAAATTGTAAATAGTGGGTGTTTGTCCAGAATGTGATTTTTGGCATAAAAGAGGATGATTTGCCTTACGAATTTGAGCAGTCTCCTACGAATATACTTGTGTTGTACTTCGTGGACTTCTCTTTCTGGTTGCAGCCAACAAATTCGATCTTTGACGCCACCGAGAAGTATCCTGTGTCTCTGTATTCTAAGACAAGTGAACCCGAAGACTTTGGGCGTTCCCCTGGCGCCGCTGGGTTCTAAAACCCGGTTCTTCAATGAGTGACGTTCTAGCACTTCCGGTGTAACATAGTGGTGAGGCGCTAGGGTGGAGGTTCCCAACTGTCCTCCTGCGGGATGCCAGCACATCCCTATTCAGAATCATTTCGGTATTGTGGCGGGTTCCTTATGCCAGGGCTTGGTTTCTTGCTTCATGGGTGCTTCCTAATGAAGTTGGATGCTTGCTTGGGAGTCTGGAATACATGTTGCTTGCCGTCGTGCAAGACTTTCTGGGTATAGCATGGAGTATTGGATGTTGGCTTTGAGGAGGAGGAGTTTGACTGGCATGAATTTCCTCCTTGTACAGCCACATTGAAATCCTAGTATAGAGAGACATAATTGTAGTTGAATGTGAGTACACTACACATACCACTAAATACCACATAATTACAAGCCACATAATTACACTATACTCAAACAACTTAAATACACTCTACAAATTACCACTCAGTACCACATAATTACAATCTACTCAATGCACCTTCAACACACTGCACATACTACTAAATAACACTTAATTACAAGACACATAATTACACTGTAATCAATGCAGCTTAAATACACTCCACGTATTACCACTCACTGCCACATATTTACACAGCACATAATTGCACTCTAATCATCACAACATAAACACACTCACATATGTACACTGTACTCAATGCAACATACATACACTACATGACATACCACTAGGTACCATATCATTACACGCCACATACTTACACTGTACTCAATGCCAAATGAATACACACCACAGAATACCACACACTGCCTCATAATTAAATGATACATAATTAAACTGCACTCAACGCAACATACACTCCAAGCAATACCACTCAGTATCACATAATTATATACAACATAATTACACTCATTCAATGCAACATACACTCAAAGCAATACCACTCAGTGACACATAAATATATGCTACATAAATAAACTACATTCAATGCAACATACACTACAAATACCACGAAATGCAACATAATTACACACCACATACAAGTACAAAAAAATAGAAGACTTTTTTTCATTAAAATCTTTTTTTAATAAAGATTTTCAGTTATATATGTCATCTTCATTTCTATAAAAATAACAAAAATAATTAACACTTCTTATTATAACTTTTCGAAATAATGCACAGCAGCAACACAACTCTAAAACATAGCCAAAAATTTGGCCTAAACACATAAAGTCCCAAAGGCAAGACCTATTGACTATGCCAATGCTAGTTCATACATGTTAGTAACCCCTAGGTTAGGCCCTGAGTATCCCAGAAGGCAAGCTGCAATGTATTTAAAAGTAGGACCGGTATTTTTAAGTTTTACATGCACTGGTACTGAACAAACTCCTGAATTCATTTTTCACTTCTGCAAGGCCTACATCTCCCATAGGATAACATTGGAGTTATCTTATTGCATTTAATATGCTGTTGTTTCCAAATGGGAGCAGGTAAGCAGTTCATGTTTGGTGTCTTTGGAATTATAATGGAAAATCCTAATTCATAGTAAAGTTAGATTTTAAATTACAATTATGTAAATGACACTTTTAGAAAGTTGGTATTTTCCTGCTTTAGCTATGTGGTGCCTGCAGTCTGTCTCTGGTTCACATGACTGGATTTAGTTGACATTTGGGCTTTGTGTATTCCTTCTAGATACCACACACAATTGGGAACTTTGGTATACCTGGATGGGTCATCATTGGCAGCATGAGATGGAGGAACTGGGCACAACTCCACTTACACTTGAATAGGCTGTATTCTGCCTCCATACAAAGGGCTGTATATCCCCTGTAGTTAGTCTGGAGCCAGTGTAAGAAGGCAGGGACCCTGTGCACTTCAAAGTCATGCCTCTAGAAGCTTCTCTCCACTTCAAAGTCACAACTCTTCATCACACTATTGGACTGTGGATACACTGCCATGAAGAAGGACTGCTGTGCTGCTGAAAGGACTGCTACGCTTCTGGACAGCTGCTCTGAAGGACTGCTGCCCTGCTGAGCTGTCCTGCTGCCTGCTGCCCTCTTGCCTGGGTGAGATGAACTGGAACTGCAATTGCTGAACCCAGGACCCCAGAGTGCCTTCAAGGGCTAGTTGGTGGGCCTCCTGACTGGAGTCTCAGGGATAAATAGGTCCAACATCCGTAAACCCAGCACATGGACTCTGTCATCTGTGACTCTACCCTGTCAAGTGATGCAACCCCTGTCCTGGACCCTTGGAGGTGGGCCTAAGGTGTTCAGCCAGCCTCTGTGGATCCAGTGGAATCAATTCATCTCCTCTGCTGCAGGGCACAATCCTGAACTGATGCTTCACCACTGCTGCATGGATTGGACCTGTCACAAAGACCTACATCACCTCCGCAGCAAGCGACCTCTTCAGAACCACCGCTGCATGATGCATCTTTGGGGATGGCCCTCCCAGCCCTCGTTGATGACAGTCTCAAGGATGACGTCGGACTCCACATAGCACCCTCTTAGCTCCTTGGAACAGATACATCACCCCGACTGAGCGGCGCATCGCCCTAACTGCTCGACGCATCCAAGACGCCGAAGTTCAAATTGCAAGCCCTCATCAACGGGATCCTCTACAACGATGCAGGACCTCTCATCACAGCCTCACCACACCTTGCAACCAATGCATCACTTCGGCTGCATACCGCATCTTCGACATGGAACTTTGCAACTCTTCGTAAACAAGGATTGAAGGTGCATAGTTCAGTGGGCCTCACTGGGTCACTGTAGCTTTACCACGCTTCGTTGCCTGAATTGTGAATGTGACCTGGTCCTGCACGACCAGATATCCATAGTTGGCGCTTTGTGCTTTTTGGCACTGTTTTCACTGTAATCATTCAAATTGCAAATTTACAGTTCTACTGATTGCATTTTTGTTGTTTTGGTCTTGTTTTATTTATTTTAAAAAAACTATTTTTATAACCTTGTATGGCATCCTTTTTGTGTGGTGTTTTTCACTTTTTTACTGTTTGAAGTGTTGCACAAATACACATAGCCTCTAAGTTAAGCCAGACTACTCTCTGCCAAGCTATCAGAGGGTTGAACACAGGTTAATTTAGGGCTGGATTGAGCCTCACCCTGACAAGGATTGTGGTCGCTGCTCAACCACGACTCACACCCCAGTCAACCAACAGCTCAATTTCTAATACTTATTTAATGAACTCAAGTGATGTTTTCTTTACAGGCAGCAGTGATGCTTTTGATAATATCACATGTGATATCTTCAGTGACAGAATTTGTGAGGTCTGCAAGGATATGAAAGTGGGTAGTAAGTGTAGTTAAAGTTGTGCAGCTGCACAAACTAGCAGCTTTTTTGGTGGCAGAACCACAACCTTAATGTGTGCTCATGGTTAGCACCAGTACTCATATTTAGAGACATGGACCTTTGCATATTAACATTTTGTAGCCTTGTGTTGCATCAAAATGGCTTTATTGGCATGCTACCTGGACTAACCAACATAAACACCCAGAGATTTGGTTAAAACACAATATGCCTCCTTCAAGCAGGAGTTAACAAGGTGAAAAGAAGGGAGACTTAAAGAGGCAGAGATTACAGGTAAAGATGACCCAAGTCTCTTGCTATTACGGGACCTCTTAGCTGCGTTCAACACTGTTGACTACCTCACACTCACCCTTAACCTGAGGTCTGAATTGGAATTCACTGGGAACATCCTTAACTGGTTCAACTCCAGCAATGCAGCTGCCACCAGTTTGTCCACCTGGGATTTCCAGGTCCCTGAAGATCCCAGTCACCTGCAGAATTCAATCTTATCCCCTATTATCTGAAAACTCCGAATAGAGTCCCTTGGGAATCTACTCGCAGACAACATTAAAATTCACCAATATGCCCATACTACAATTACATTTGAAAGTGTCCTCTTCCATAACTGTATCTGAAAGTCCCCTATGCTACATTGCCTTATTAAAAAATCATTCCATGGTGGCCATTTGGCATATGTGAAAAAGCTGTGAATGCTAGAAGGGATATAAATGCATTTGATGCAGCACAGGCGCAAGCACTAAAGTGCTTTTCTCCCAGATCACAAAGACGATGGCATTGTTGCCAGAGCATCATACTGCCATGAAGGTGATTTCTCCTACTGTCTTAAGGAGTGAGTAATGAAAACCCCTGCTCGCCATACTGCTAAGATTAATTAATGGGATAGGAGGTTTCAACTCCTCTAGCACCTACCAAGAAACTCTACCAGCTCACATAACAGCTCGTATCCCTAAAGGGACAAGTGGGTGTCTTACTTCTAAAAGTACAGCCCTGAAGAAGAACGTCATCTAAAGTAAGGCCCTTCATGAAGGTCGAAACGTATCGGCGCATAGAGAGGGCTGAGGAGTGTGTGGGGGCCATTTGATGGCAAGAAGGCGTCCACAAACAAGTGCTACCAAATACTGTTTGATAAGAAAGGCCTGCATTAAATTCCACTCCCCAACCAACAGGGGCCACTGATTTTTCATCTATAAATAGGAACCCGAATTTACCACATGTGCTGAAACTGTTTACTAAGAAGCCGTATGCGGTGACACCGCACAAGGTGAAACTGCACAGAAATATCACATCTAGTAACACAGAAATGAAGCAATATGATTTCTATCAAGTCCGCCAGGCGGTTTTAGCGCGTGGAACCAGGATTTGCCAATGATTGTTTTTCCCATCAGTTTTTAGCCTGTATATTTAACTTCCCACCTGACCCACCCCAAGTAGGTTCAAGAGATGCTTTTGGGCACAGAGTGCCCCGGCGCACTAGAATGTCACAGACAAGCCCATCCTTTCATCCCTTACTCCCCTGTAAGCCTGTTGTACAAACAAGAAATAAAGTGCTCTTTCTGAACTTAGTTTTGCTGCCCCTGCCCCCCCCTTTACTGAAATGTATATCTACATGGGTTTCCCTCATCACACTCGCGCGCCATAGGGCCCCGGCAGCAGCCGGTGAAGTATTCCAGACCCCTGCGTCTTTCAGCTTCATGGCCCGGCCTTTGTGCGGCCGGGATGGCGGAGTGCGGGGGAATGAAAAGCCGGCGTCTGGGGCCCAGGCCTTTCACACTGAGCATTAAAAAGACCAGTTGCTTCCCAGAGCATCGCGCGCCCACATGAGAGAGGGGATTACGCAGCTACATTCAGCTATTCTAACAGCTTTTCTTTCTTAAGCCCTCAATACCCCTCTTACACTCGCTAAGATAATCACATTAGTTTTGTCATTAAAGGAGCCCCTTTTTAATAGAAAGTACCTAAAGCGATTAAACCACCCAGAGAGGTTGCATGCATTATACACGCCAAGGCAAACGGAAGGGATTTTCTGTCGCATCCCCCACTGTGCCCGGGGCCCTCTCCCCCAGCTCAGGAGACTGAACTAAGAGATTTGCAAATGATTATGGAAAACGGCATTTTCGTCAAGGTTTTTATTTATTCCTAGCATGAATAATAATAGGCGAGGTCAAGAAGAAACAAATCACAGGGTCGGTCAAATACAAGCAAAAATGCCAATAAAGATGGCAGTGTGCAGACATGTTTCCAAGTAGTCACTGTGTGTGTGAGTGCATGCGAACCAGAAAGGGGGACCCGTGAGAGCAACGTCTACACCTCGGAGACACCCCAAAGGAGCCAGTTCATTTAGTGCATCCATTTTGTGAGTGAATGTTAGTCACTTTTTTCACAAGTGAACTGCCCCACACCATTTATTGGTGCTTCCACTGAACATGCAAGGGCACATTTTCCACGGGTGCACTTTCTATTCTGAATGTGCCTGATCCACATGGGGTTTCAGTCCGTGGTTGTGTTTTACTTCTGTTTTAGGTGTGAATTACTTATTAGTTTCCAGGCCTCATTTGCAAAGCATTTACTGTGAGTACTTGCGTTTTATTTCCACCTGATTTCCTCATAAATTTCCAGACATAAGGCGTGCTTGCTCACGAAAACAATCTTGTGACTGATGTCTGCGTGGAAGCATACCATAATCTTACAAATGGGATGTGGTGGTGTTTCCTCAGTCCTTTGATGAGAAGTGAAGGGGGCAGAGGACACTCTTCAGGATGAACAGCCTTTACGACGCGGCTGTTACACCGCCGTGCCGTTACAACACGGTCTTTCAACGCAAGTCGTTACAACGACTTGAACTGGAGGGCGCTCGCAGGACAAGCAATTTTTTAACTTACTATCCAACACCTTCCCTACTGTACGTAGGCTGGTGTTGGAATAGCAAATAAAAAAATTCCTAAGTCTGCACCCCCTCCAACGCAAGTCGTGGTAACGACTTGCGTTGAAAAAAACGCGTTGTAACGGCACGCGTTGTAACAGTACGCGTCGTAATGCCGTACATCCCTCTTCAGTGGCGTTAGGAAGCAACCGGGAACCTGGGGCCAGATGTACAATGGAAAGTTGCATGCGCAGACAGGTTTGCGACCCGTTTGCGCATGCAAAAATCCTGTGAGCCATGTACTAACACTATTTTGCGACTCACAAAATAGTGTTTTGCGACTCGCAATTAGTCACAAATTGCGAGTTGCAATTTCCAATGGTCATACATCTGGCCCCTAGAAAGCAGAGCATTATCATTGCAGAGGTACCCGAAAGGTAGGGCTTGAAAGGTAGGAAGGTTGTGGTGGGGTACAGCTGCACGCAGGGCACAGGCGCCCCACCCATAGGGGCTCCCAATAAACTGACCAGCAGGAGCATGAAGAGGACACTGACACTGGAAAGGGAACCACTTCATTTATAGCACATGAATAACCAGCTTCTGCCATACAAGACACCACTGCCTGTCCTCACTGCTGCCTGGGAGGTATTGCAGCACCTCACACTCAGAGATGACATGCAGGTGGTGTCTATTGAAGCAAAAGGGTGAAGGAGAAGACCAGGAGCCTGGTGTGCTGTAAGAGGAAGGATGAAATGCTTTGGCACAACCTACATTTCTGGAGACCTCAAGCTGTAGACAGTGTTGCAGAGACATGTTTGGCCCAGTAGGCATAAATACAATTTACTTTGGGGTGCTATGTGTATTGTAATTGCATTTATATTGAGCTTACTACCCCTGCTGAGGCGTCAAAGAGCTTTTATAGTAATGACACAACTTTAGTGGACATGCATTGGCACTATCCCTGTGACACCCATTTGCGATTGTCATGCTGTGCATTGCTCTTAAGATTTGCATGTGCAGTCGGCTAGGTTTCAGTTGTCTTTTTTAGTGTTTTGAGGGCACGTGCTGTGCTCAAGGGTGTATCAGAGTGGGTATGTTGGCAGCGGGTATACCCAGGAGAGATGTACCCGAGACGTTGCATCTCAATGAAGTGTAGACAGTGGCTGTTCATATGAACCATAAGATCCTGGTGAATACTTCAGGCACCTTAATTCCATCTAATTTTCATATTACCAGTTGATTGGGTTTTTCTCTTTTGGCCCATCGACTATGTGGGAAGGCACCAAGGAAGCCCACGGTTGTTAGACATTAGACCGCACTTTGCTGTTCTGCAAGTTTTTGAAGATAATTTGTTGTTGACTAGCCTGATCTGATTGCAAGTATTGATGGACATGATTAGACATATCAGCTACAAATTTACCAGATGAATTACAACTTGAGCAACAACAGAACAAAGGTTTTGATAAACATCCATTAGCTACTCTATTATCATGCCCCGCAGAATACCAAGCATGCACAGGTTATATCATGTGCTGTGATTTTTCTGATCAAACAAGGACTGTTTTAGAGAAGGAATCTTGGGGCATATTATCAAGGGGGTTTATCCCCGCTTTTTTGGCTTTAAAAGCCAAGAAAGCAGAGATAAAATTATCTCCCTATTACCTAGCTGTCGTTAACACCAGTTAGCGACAGCTAGTAGGAGATAGCGACCATCTTGGGCACCACTTTGCATGTCAGTGATATTTATCACTAATGACATGCAAAGTGGGCGTGCCAAGATGTTAGCGACTGAAAACAGTTGCTAACATCGCTATCTCCTATTACCAACTTTTGGAGATATTCGCGCTAAGCGCGAATATCTCCAAAAGCTAACACATGCCCTTAGCAGTTCTTAGCCATGTTATCCAATGGGAGGTGGATAACATGGCTAAGAGCATTAGCTCAGTAATGCATGAATATCGCTGACTTTTCAGCGATATTCATGCATTGCGGCGATTTTTATCGCATTTGCGATAAACCTTGGTAATACCAAGGTTTATTTGCGGTAAAAATCGCTGCAGCTCAGCGGTAAATTTTTGTCTCTAACCAAGCAATAGCGATAATTATCGCTATTGCTTGGTAATATGCCCCCATGTTCGTTTTATAGTTAGATTTGGAAAGAGAATCTTCAAATGCTGGGAGTTTAAATGTCAATCCAAACACTACCATAGACATGAGAGAACTGTGCCATATACCTCCTAAATGAGGCTCTCTAATTTGTAAATGGTGATCCTGCCATCAGGTTGTCCATGGTTGAATTGTCTCCTGGGCTTAATTAAGATTGACTATGTAAGGGGCAGTGAGGAGTCCTCCTTTGGCCATTTGTTTAAACTTTGTTCTGCCATTTGTCATGTCTACAGCAGTGTATTCAGCAAGTTGTGAGACCAGGCATTGCAGCACCCACGCCCATGCAGGTAAGAGCAGTGGGGCCGTGGGGCCGTGTGAGGGGGGATTTCGACTGACGATTATGAGGGAAAATTAAACAAATAATTAATTTGCAGCATGTCACAGAGTGGAGGCAAGATGAATATGGGTGCAGAGAGGAAGATATCCAGGTGCTAAGAGGAAAATATGCTGATATGCTGGTCTGTAGTTGAGGTACTCACAATGTGGATGGCCTCAGACTTCACAGCAGGCAGTCACTGAATGCAGTTACAGTAGGTTTGAAGCAAACTGCGAAAGCACAAGCATGTTAACCAAGAGAAAGAAACGTATGAACTAAGTGGTCCCAGTTACTGTTGCATCAGAAGCAACTTTGGTCCAGTATTAGGTGCCTTGTGGGCATCAGTGAGTTAACGAAATGCTGCACATTTGAGAACATAGGGTCTGAAGACTATTACAAGGTTGTATTCATGAGCATTTTCATCAGGGATACAATTCAACCATAGGTAGCTGATTGTCAGACCTTGTTCGGGGGTATCACAGGGCAGACATGGGCTAAAAGGACCCAAATGTGTTTATGGATGTCATTTTCTTCTAGTGTACTGGAGCCTGTCCTATTATGACTGTGCAATTTGGTCCTAGTATGTTGCTTTCTGCGCTTGACTCCCAGAGTAGCAAAGGCAAGCAGCCAAAGGCTTCTCAAAGTGGTAGTATGGAGGGAAATATCTCAGATTCAACAGTCAGACAACATACCCTATAAATGTGTTGTCCACCCCAGAGCTTATTTTAGCAAAAATAAGGAAAAGTTACACACCTGTAGACATATTTTTAAGCCGTGGCACTCTTCATTGAAGTCATGAACCTTGAATAATTCCGATCATTGAATTTGGCAGCATGGTTCCTGAGATCACGCAATATGGCCATTTACATCTACCAAATGATTGTCTGAACATTTTAAAGGAAGCTAAACGGCCATACACAAGAGCATGTTAAGCTTTTAAATGGAAACGTTTCTGCATATGGTGTCGTACTAATAACCATGATTCTATTAAAGTACAGGAAGATATCATCCTTCTGTACTTCCTTCACTTGGCCAAGTATGGCCTGCAATTATCATCCATTAAAGTGTATTTAGCAACCATCAATGCATATTGAAAATCACCAATGCAACAATCTTTCTTCAAGAGACCTGCGGTCAAATATTTTTTGGAAGGTCTGAAGAAAGTCTTTCCTTCAGTCAGGAGAGCTTCCCCTTTTGGGAACAGAACATGGTATTGTCAAAATTGATGCGACCTTTCAAACTCATCCAGAAGTCAATGCGGCAACACTTGTCATGAAAAATGGCTTATTTGATTGCCATTACCTCGGCTCGTAGAGTTAGTGAGGGTTGTATGACACAATCATGTATGCCTAAACCATGCATACCTCAATCATGCGGTCTTTACAATGACTGTGCCCTTACCACACATGCCTTTACCACCCATGCCTTTACAACAAATTTGGTTGTAAATGCATGATTAGTACAGGTATACGTGTGGTTAAGAGCCACCCCGGCCCCCTTACCCTGAGCCTCAAAATTCAGCCCTCCTCGGTTGTAATCTACCCGTCCCAGCTCTATTAACTACCCTGACCCCCTACCCAGAGCCCTGAAACTCATCCCAGCCCAAAAACATTACCCTGACCCCAGCACCCCCACCCTGAGCCCTGAAAACTGCCCCAGCCCTGAAAACCACCACTTCCCCCCACCAAAGACATTAAATTCAGTCTAAAAACTACCCCAACATCAGCCCCCTGCCCTGTTCCCTTACACCAGCCCCCACCCATAAAACCTACCACCACGTCCCACCGACCCCAGCCCAACTCACAAAGCTGTGTCCTAATCCTTCTTCCTGCTGCGATCCTTTCGGTTCCACTCTCTGCCCATCCGCTCAGACAGCTAGAACGCTGACTGCCTTAACCACGCATATGCCTGACTAAGGCATATGCGTGGTAAACCAAACATGATATCAATGCCAGATCCAACCGGAGATTATTCATCTGCCAAAGCTATTTTAATATAAAAGGAAAGTGGTACCATAACAAACATGTAGCTTCTACCGCATACCGCTATTCACAATATATATTGGAACACGTACGTTTTTAAACACAAAAGAGAAGCCCTGCGATTTGTACAACTTCCCATTACTATACTGAAATTAATACATTTTAAAAGTAAGTGATCGCTCTTCCTAATACGTCATATGTACCAATATCTCATAACATACCGAAAACCCTCGGATTATCTGAGAAAGGGTAAAGTGTCCTGTATTCCGGTGTCATCACCAGCATCTAAAACAGTATCAGCCTTTGCATCTAGCTGAAATTAATAAATTCACCTGTGGCATTTCCCGACGAAGGCGCCTAGCGCTGAAACGTGTGAAGATTATATTTCTGAAACTTCTGTTTTTAAATCGTATTGTATTTTTCATGCTATGTGTATGATGCTTTGTTAAGGTTATGTCATCAATTTAATGTTCTCTTTTTTTTAATCAAAGAAGCGTTTGATTATGAATGTTATGTCTGTTTTTTAAAATTAAAATAATTTACTACATATGGTAATTACACTGAGCTCTTTTCTTGTACTTTACTTTAATTTAATTCAATCTGATTGTAACAAACTATATTTTGCCTAGGAATTTTACCTTTGATTGCATATGCGTGGTTAAGGCAAGCGTTGCTCAGCTTCCGAGGAAACAGCACGCATGTTTTGGGCTGTGTTGTAAAGGCTGTTTCTCATTAGAGAGTTGCACGCTCTGTCTTCTGTAGAACCTTTCACCATGTGCCATCATCATAGGGTTGTTCTGCATACATACTCTTCCTTTTTACCTAAAGTAGTATCGGATTTAAAAATTAACCAATCTATCACTCTGCATAGCTTTTTTCTAAACGCTACAACTGCAGCAGGGAGAACTTTGTATTCTCTAGATGTTAAAAGGGTGCTGTGTTTCTATTTAGATAAGTCCAGGACTTTATGAAAATCAACCCACCTATTTGATAGACCTGGCATCCTTGGCGTGGGTCTCCCTTACATTTTTGGTGCTGTTGCCTCATGTGTTTTTGCTGGTGTTAGCTGCTCAGAGCACTGTGCCACTGCCAACCAGTGCTCTATTGGACGGAGGAGGATCAGTGGCAGTGATCCTCCTCGACCTAAGTGCGGCCTTCGATACCGTCAACCACCAACTTCTCATCAAAAGACTCAAGAGAGTTGGTGTAGAGGGCTCCGCCCTATCCTGGCTTTCATCCTTTCTGGCTCAACGGACCTATCAGATCTGGGAGAATAACGCCTGCTCCTCCGAAACTCCCCTCCAATGTGGCGTGCCTCAGGGCTCCTCCCTGAGCCCCACATTATTTAATATCTATATGTCCACATTGGAGGAGCTCATCATCCCGTTCGGAGTGAGCGTCGTCAGCTACGCTGACGATACACAACTAGTTGTATCACTATCTCACCCCAGACAACAACCAGCAGATTTATTTAACTGCCTTGTGCAGGTCCAATGCTGGATGAACAACTCAGCCCTAAAATTAAACGGTTCGAAAACTGAGGTTCTGCTCCTCGGCCCGAAAGGACTCACACTCTCCCCGGACATCTGGCCAGCCTGTCTGGGCCCCCCCCTGAACCTAAAGAAGAAGTAAAAAGTCTGGGTGTGTGGCTCGACACCGACCTCTCGTTTACCGTGCAGGCAAAGAAAGTAGCCGGGATTTGCTTCGGGCTCCTGAAATCGTTAAGGAAAGTCCTGCCCCTCTTGCCCTCCAACTCCCAAAAGCTGCTAATTCAAGGCCTAATACTCTTGAGGCTTGATTATAGCAATGTGATCTACCTGGGCGCCCCCGAAGCGACGCTGAACAAGCTTCAGAGAATTCAGAACACTGCGGCCCGGATTCTCACAAAGACCCCTGTCAGAGCTTCGGCCAAACCTGCCCTAAAACTCCTCCACTGGCTTCCTATAAGGGAGCGGGTCAAATTCAAGGCCCTGTGTCTAGCTCACAAACTACTACAACATCAAGGCCTCCCTGTTCTTAGGAAACTCATCACATCCTACAAATCCTCAAGACCCCTCCGCTCGGACACGGAAAACTTCATCGCTATCCCCAGATTCAAGAAAGCCCGCTCAGGAGGAAGACGTTTCTCAGTCCATACTGCTCGTCTCTGGAACTCACTCCCCCGCGACCTGCGACTCGAACCACAATACCTTCGCTTCAGGAAGCGGCTCAAAACTCACCTTTTTCCGCAATGAACCATGCTCGTCCGTAACCCTGATCTTCTGTGCCCCCCTCACCCCCTTCTTCTTCTCCCTTGTCCCACTGAACTTAGGAGACAGAATCTGTTAGCGCTGGGATACCTCCGGGTGACTACGAGCTCTACAAAAATAAATAATAATAATAATACAGTGCAAGTGCTCCCTGTGTAAATTGCTATATTGATTGGATTCCATGATTGGCTTATTTGGTTTACTATCAGACCCTAGTACCGTGCACCAGGAGTGCCCAGGGCTTGTAACTCCAAATGCTGCTAGTGGGCTTGGAGCACTGGTTGTGCCACCCACAGAAGCGGCCTTGTAAAATATGTCTGAGGTCTGCCATTGAGAGCCTGCGTGCAGTCTGGTACTGTCATGCTGACTTGGCAAGTGCACCCACTTGCCAGTCCCTAAACCTTCCCTTAACTTCATATTAGGCACCCCTATGGTAGGCCCAAGGGCAGGGTGCATTGTAAGCATAAGGTAATGAAATGAAATTAAATTAAATGAAATGAAAAAGGAACTTGGTTAAGCGCACTGCGGCCGAGCGGCTTCCTGGCGCTGGGGACTTGACCAGACTCACAGAGGGGACCCAGGGAGACTAAACGGGAAATGCCTGGGAAAACAGAAAAGTTTTGAGAGCTTTACGGAAGTGAGTGTAGATGGGAATAGAGCGGATGGAAAGAGGAAGACTGTTCCAGAACCGTGGGGCCAACACCAAAAATCGGGTGCCCCCCGTTCTGGATTTACGGAAGCGGGGGACATGCAAAAGGGAAAGAGAGGAGGAGCGAAGAGTGCGACTGGGGGCATGAGGAGTGATGAGAGATCTGATAAAGAGAGGAGCTGAGCGGGAGTGGGCCCGAAAGGCCAGACAGGCCAATTTGAAAACGGATCTGAGGTGCACAGGGAGCCAATGAAGGGACTTGAGTACAGGGGTAATGTGGGAAGATTTGGGGAGACGGAGAATGAGACGAGCTGCCTGATTTTGAATGGCCTGAAGGCGGCGGGTTTCATAAGCGGGTATGCCCACGTACAGGCCATTCCCGTAGTCAAGGCGAGAGGTGATAAGGGCCATGACGATGGTTTTAAGGGCGTCCGACGAGAAAAACCGGGAGATCTTACGGATGAGACGGAGGGACAAAAAACATGATGATACGACGGAGCTAATTTGGGCATGCATGGACAGGTCATGGCTGACCTTGATGCCCAAGGTTCGAACAGAGGAAGCCGGTGAAGGGGGGGAACCGAAGGAAGGGGGCCAGTGGAGCGAGGACCAAGGGTTTGAGGGACCACCCGTGAGGACAAGCTCTGTCTTGTCAGGATTGAGCTTCAAATGATTGATGCTCATCCATACAGATATGAAAACTAAGGTGGAACACAACTTAGGGAGGGAATCCGAAGGGGAGGAAAGAGGTAGGACAAGCCCTGAGGAGTGTGGCATGTCCTAATAGTGAATTACAGCCATTTTCGTTTTTCACTATTGCAAGGCTACCTGTTCTCCATAGGTCAGTATGGGCTGTTAGAATTGTTACACTCTATGATCCTAACAGGCTCAGGAAACATGGTAGAAATTCGAGTTTAGTATGCCTGAACTCAGAATAATAAAGTACATATTTTAGTAAAGTTTATTTTAATATTCAGTTTGCAAATACCACTTTTAGAAAGTAGGTATTCACTTGCCTAACCATTTCAGCCCACCTCTGCTAGGATGTGTATCTGCTGTCTGGTTTCTGTGAGTGACAGGGCTGGGGAATTCCAGGAGACAGGCTGGGGCAGCCAGGTGGTAATTAGAGAAATTTACATCCAGATGGGTGGGAGGAGTACACCTGGGCTCCGGTTAGGACTGTGCCTTTCCACCACAATGCTGGCTCCACACCCTGGGGAGCGTCTGATGTCTCTGCCCTGCACACTGAATAGAAAAGTCAGAGTCCTGTCAACAAAGTGCCCTACAACTGGACTGGACTAGGCAAAGGTACCCTGGCCTGAAAGAACAAAAGAATTGTGGTATAAGTATTGGGACCATGAGCCCAAGAAATCAGATCCTGCTTGAACAAGAAGAAACCTCTGCCCGACGAGAAGGAAGTGGGAAAGCTGTAAGGAGGAGTACTGTCCAAGACCTGGGGAATTGGCCTGCAGTGGTTGCCTTGCTGCTGAAGTAGAGGAGAAAGACTGGAAAATACTTTTGCTTCAACTTGCGCTTAAAAGATCTCCAAGGGCATGTGAGTGAGCTTGCCCCCTGAACGAAGTCCCAGGACCAGTGGACTTCATCCGCCGCGCAATCCGTTGCTAGAAACGCTGTTTTTAGCCTTTTCACTAGGCCGGGAGTTGTGGACGCCTTGTACCGCCAAACCGTGTCCAGCAACACCTCGTACCCCGCCTGTCCGCCTCAACCAACGCTTCCTACGATCCGTAGATCGCACCCTGACTGGCCGACCCCACCGCGTACAAAACGCTTGTCCCATCGAGTCATCCTGGCTGGTACGACTCGCACACCGCCGCCGAAGGACAAGGTTGCCGCTCGCATCGAAGAGGGGAGTACGCTCCGTACGTCCGCCTCGCACCGCAGCCAGAGACTGAAGCCACGGCTCCGACAGTACGGCTCGTTCACCGCATCGTAAAGTGAACGCCTTGAATCTTGTTCCGCCTCGCTCCCCCGCAGCCCCCACTCTACGCCTCGCACAGATGCCTGTAACGAGCCGGGGCTCGCACCGTAAAAGGGCCGACAACGCTTCTGGATCTCCTTCTATTTTACTGCGCATCTTCCGTGCCGGACACAACAACTAAGGTACTGTGAACGCCTCGCACCACCGTGGTGTACGCCTCGGACCAGAGCGTCCGCTGTGCCCGTTTGACTCCGTTAGACTTTTTCCCATCCCCGTGAGAGTCGGACAGAGGGTGCGAAGCGCACAGGACTAGAAATTTTCATTTTTAAAGACTCTTGATTGCTAAATAGTATTGTGAACATTTTTGTCGTTATGTTGGTCTTGTGCTAAGCCTTTATATAAAGATTCACTATTTTTGATATAAACCTAGTGTGGTATCCATTTGTGGTGTTGTCCCTGAGTTACTGTATGTGTTCACAAATGCTTAACCTGTAACGCCTCTGAGAATAAGTCTTGTCTGCTCGCGCCAAGCTACCTAGAGGGTGAGCAGGGGTTATTTCAAGAGGGTGATCCCCTTATCCAGACTAGAGGAGAGGGTCCCTGCTTGTCACAAGTACCTATCTGTACCAACCAGAGACCCCCAAATCTAACACTATTCATAAATTATGGTTCCTTAAGAAAGGGATTTGCAACCTCTAAACAATCCATAGCAAGAAGGATAGTCTCATGCATTTCCCTGTGCTACCACATTGCAAAAAAGCCTTTACCAGGAAAACCTAAAGCTCCTTCAACAAGACGAAAGGCAGCAACCACAGGTTGGATCAGACCGGTTTCAATCTTGGACATTTGTAAAGCAGCAACTTGGATTTCTTTACACATGTTTAGAAGACATTTCTGTCTAAACACTGATAATGAGGCCGAGTCGAAATCTGAAAAGAAGCGTTGAGAAATCTATTCAAATAGTTAATTTGTCCTTATGGGCCTGGATTCCATATTTATTATAGTGTATCTCAAATAATGCATGTTACGGATTGACAACGTATGGGTACCTGACAGCCTCATGGTGGTTGTTTTCTTTCAGCAGGCTCCTCTATGCAAGGTTTATGACTATCAATGAATATTCTACAACGCTGAAGGAAAAGTTACATACCTGTAGACAGAGTTAATGCATCGTAGGAATCTTTATTGAAGTCATAAACACCCACCCTCCTCCCCGGCTGACAGGGTTTATTTGTATACTGTGCATCGCGTAAAAAAGAACTGACACTCTTAGGCAAACTACCACTGCAGTGCATTGTGGGATGGGGTACATCTGGGGTCCTTAAAGGTGCAGGTCCCTTTTCTAAGCTTCTCAGTTATAGCCTATCTGGCAGTTTTTTCCTTCTCATGCTGTCTATTGTTTATGGTCAGCCTTTTTCTTTGACAAAGTGTTGCAAGTTTAAAGGCTTTATTGATCAATATTTTCTGCTTTTTCTGTGCGCCGGCATTCACAAGGAAAATACATCTCTGACCGCCAACACTGTGACTATATGGAAAATGTCTTTTTCCTGGATTCCTATTATATATATTGAAAAAGGTGTTTTGGGGTCTGCGCAAACAGCACATAATTATTCAAGGTTTATGACTTTCAATGAAGATCCTACAATGCAGAAAGTACTTTATTAGCACCACAAAACATAATACAATACAGTCCAGTGGTGCTCAAACGCAAGGTCATAAATCCAGCTCCGATACCTAGTTAAGCTGCCACCTGCTACGGCTCCCGGTCCCCATTCTAAGAGTGGCTATCACATCTATAGATCTACTCTACACAGATTAAGACAGGTACAGCTCTCTAGGTCTCTATTAATTCAGAGTAGCTTGCAGTTCAGTTCAATAGTTTGTACCCAAATTAAAGGGGTTGCTTAGACAGCAGCCACTACTCTTGTGGCAGAACACGGTCCCTATGCTTATTTAGGCCCAGATGTATCAAGATACCCTTTAGCGATTCTCAAATAGCGATTTTTAAGGAATCGCTATTTGAGAATTGCTAAATGGTATGTATCTAGAAATGCGCTATTTTTTAGCGATTTCTTAAAATTCCTTAATTGCGATTAGCAAATTGCTAATCGCAATTAAGGAATAATTTCACATTCATTTCAATGGGCGAGGAGGCCCATAGGAATGAATGGACAGTTATTCTCAATTTGCAATTCGCAATTTGCGAATCGCAAATTGAGAAAAATTTCAAGGGTGCAAGGGTGTCTTAAGGACACCCTGCTGCACCCCCTGAAATTGACATGTGTGTGTGCATATGGCACACATACATGCCCTAAGGGCATGTATGAGCGTCACATGGCACCTTTAGAAATTTCAAAAAGTGCTTTTTTAAAAGAATTTGCAAATTACCACCAACTACAAGTTGGTGGTAATTTGCGATTTCTTAGCCTAAATTTGCAACGCTTAAATGCTACATACATAGCATTTAAGGAATCTAAATTTGCAATTCCTTAAATGCTTGCGCAAAATTAAGGAATTGCAAATTTTGCAATTCCTTAATTTTGCAGTGCGATTTTTTTGATACATCGAATTTGCCGATTTTTTGTCGCAAACGCTGCTTTTTTGCAATTCGCAGCGTTTGCGACAAAAAAAGCGGATGATACATCTGCCCCTTAGTCTTTCATGTGAGGCCCCATTATCTGCTCCTGCTTTCATAAGTTCACACGGCGGTGCTTCTTCGGGCAGGGGCAGCCTCCGGACCAGGAACAGCCTCTACTTTGCCAGCTCTTCCTCAGGATTCACTGGGTGGGGTCAGTAGCAGCAGCACCAGGCCTTCTGTCATCCCAGGGGTGTCAGACAGCACAGAATTAATTCTTAGCTTGATTTCTGTATGCATTCGAACTTTGATGGCTGAAGTGAGAGGCCAAAAGATCCCTCAACGTACAAATTGGTTCTAGATTATCGGCCAAATGCAGTCAGCAATTTCTAGGGGTTCCTTATGCCAGAAACATGGCTGGCTTCTCTTCCGGGACAGTTTCTCCTCCTACAGAAGCCGAGACTCTCGTTCTGTTTTTTGAGCAAGCAGACAGGCTTCTGGGTGCTAGCCAGCAAGTTGTGTAGACTTAAAGTGATGAAACTGGTTGTCATGCAGACAGCACTCCTGGTCACAGAGCAGCTCTTTAACTACTCTGCTGAACACTCCCTTCCTTTGTCAGAAAGAACTTAGTACTGGAACAAACTGGGGTGGTTTGGATTTCATTTTTATATCCATTTTCCAGACGGTGACTGTGGCTCCTCTGTCGAATGTTTCCGAAACAGTTGGGATTGGTTCCCTTTAAAATGTAATTTTCTGATACCGCCTTTGTGCAAGTTGGTGGATTTCGAGCAGGTAGCAATTATGTTGGGTCCAAGTAAGAGTAACCGTCACAAGGCACAGTGAAGTGTGAGACCTTTATACCTGGCTGTCACCAGCCTCCCTAAAACAGCAATCAAAGACATACAAAGAGCAAGGCCTTCCCAAAACCTTCCTTTTACTTTGAACAACAGACACTGCAGTCCCACCCATCACTCTCATGATCTACCAAAGGACAGTGATCAGGAAGAACTAATCAGCATCCATTTGCTAACAAGGGCCTTTTTGAATTTTTAATGAGAGCCCTTTATTCATCCTCCTGCACTTCAGTTTTTGTGTCTCCACCCTCCAGCCACAGGAATTCAGACAATACACTTTCATTATTTGGGGAAGCTGTCCTCATCCACCATTGTGCATCATGCTAATCCAGGGGCTTCCAAATGGATCCCACTGATCCAGACTCCTAATACACAGTCCTACCACCATATATGTGTTACATACAAACTGAACACATATATGCACTCAATACACATGAAATGTGAGCACAAGATTCTGGGCTTCACATAACAGCAGAACTTTACAGGAGAGCGGTCAGTAGACGCCCATCTCTATGACACAAAGAAAAAGGTCAGGTAACACTAAAGATTCACAAAACATGATTGTTAGAAATGGGGATCTGTAGTTGGCAGGTTGTTACCCTGTACAAGTAGGCACCCTTCTTACTAGTCAGGGTAATTGAGATACACTTCCAAAATAGCCCTTGCACACCCTTGGTAGCTTAGTATAAGCAGTCAGGCTTATCTCAGAGGCAGGGTGTAATGAAAACACTACAAATGGACACCATGTAAGTTTTAGAAAAATATCCAATATTTTATCTGTGCAAACTAGACCAAAAATGATAAGAATCCACCATACAGTTCTTGAATGTATCAATAAGCAAAAATATACCTAAAATACAATTCCTTGAAGTGAATAGCTCCATCCAGGGATAGCGTCGTGAATAACAAATCCAAATAGTTCTGTCTGACCACGGTGTAGCGGGCCAGCTACAGTATTGGGAAGACCTGCAAAACAGTACCTTTAGAAATTCAGGGTGTCAAGCACCTTGCGGTGAGCTCCGAAGAGCCGGCATTGTCAGGTGTCAGTTCTGGAGGTCAGTGCAGGAGTCGTTGGGCCCTTGAAGTCCCTCGCGTTGCAGATAGAAGTCCGTGCAGTTGAAGTCAGGAGCACAGGCATCGGGGGCGGTGGGACTGAGGTGCGAAGTGCAGCAGTGCAAAGTGAGGTGCCTTCAGGTCACGGTGCAGGCAGCAACTTAGTGACGGTTATTCAGCAGCGTCGGTGAGACCAGTGCTGCAGTGCAAAATGGGGTGGTGCTAGTCGAGGTGCTGGCAGGAGAAGGTGCAAGCAGCAATGTAGGTGTTGCTGAAGCGCTGTCGTCGGCTGATGAACCGGAGTCGATGGAGATGGCGTTGGTAGGCCAAGGCTGCGGTGTGGGATCGGGCATATTGTAACTTACGAACGGTTCGCTCAAACCACGGTGCAAGCAGCGGCATCGATGTCGGAATGGAGCGTCGTCATCGGGGATACCAGGGTGGTGGACTGAAGGGAGGCGGTGCAAAGTACATTGCCCACAGGTCGTGGTGCAAGCAGCGGTTTAATGGCGTCGTCATCGGTGAGACCATGGTTGTGGTGCGAAGTATGGCTGTGCACTCTGCTGTGCCTTCAGAACACGGAGTCGGCAGCGGCGTTGTTGATGGCGTCGGTTTGCTTTTTCTTCTGCTGCAGCACAAAACACACAGTTCCCAGTGCTGGTAGCAGATGAACTTGAAGCCTTTGCTGTTCCTGAGACTTCTTGAACAGGGGGCAAGCTTTACCTCAAGCCCATGGAGAAACTCAAGCAAAGAAGTTGCAGAAAGTCCAGTCCAGTCCTTTCTCTGCCCAAGAAAGAAGCAGCCAGTGCAGGCCAACACAGCAAAGCACACAGCCAAGTGATAGTTCCTCCTCACAGCTTCTCCAGCTCTCCTTCTTGGCAGGTTCCTTGATCCAAAAGAGTTCTAAAGTTCTGGGCCCTTGGCCCCAATATTTAATTCACATTTTCCTTTGCTCTATTGTGGCAAGAAGTCTCTCAGCTTAGTCCAAAACAGTTCTGTCCTCTCTGGTCCAGCTTCTTGGCAGGAGGTGGTGACAGCATTGTGCACAGGAGACAGTGCCTATTCAGGTGCAAGGAAAACTCCCCCCATTACTCTAAATGCAGCCCAGGGCTATTCAGCTCAGCTCTGAGTCACCCAGGAAAGTCCCCATAGTGGCTGTCTGCAGTGAATGCACATCCCCAGCCCCTGTCACTCCAAAACCAGACAGTCGATACACAACCTAGCAGAGGCGCATAGGATAGCTAAGCTGGAAAATGCCCACTTTCTAAAAAAGTGGCATTTTCAACTACACAATTTAAAAAACATCTTTACTAAAAGATGTGTTATTAAATTCTGAGCTTAGAGAGCCCAATCTCAATTTCTCCATCTTGAAAATTAGAGCTTAGAGAGCTCAAACTCAATTTCTCCATCTTGACCCAACAGAAAGTTATATTTGTAAGATGTTATAAAGCAACTCCCATGTTAGCCTGTGGGACAGATAGCCTGCAATTGTGAAAAAACAAATGACACAGTTTTTCACTAGCAGGACATCACACACCCCAGGACATGTCCTACCTTTCACATACATTGCACCTTGCCCAAAGGAGTACCTTGGACCTACCTGAGGCATGCCTTACATGTAAGAAAAGGGAAGGCCTGGGTCTGGCAAGTAGATGCACTTTCCAGGTCGACATGGCAGTTTAAAACTGAACGCAGATACTGCAGTGGCAGGTCTGAGATACCTTTACAGGGTTACTCATGTGGGGCACAATCAGTGGTGCAAGCCCTCTAGCAGCATTTTATTTACAAGCCCTGGCACACCTTGTGAACTTTACTAGGGACTTACCAGTTAATCAATTTAGCCAAATATGGAAACACCAATCCATAAACACAATTTACGGTAGGAGCACATGTACTTTAACACTGAACAGCAGTGAGGAAATGCCAGAGGTACGAAACAAGCAAAACGAAGTCCAAAGTACCATCAAAAACAGGAGGCCGAAAGTAAAAAGACAAGGGAAAAACACCAAAAGATTCCAGGTCACACAATGATACACCTGATGACTTGCACCCAGGGCAGAGACAGTAGTTCAACGCCCACTATAAGGGCATAATTGGTGCGCCCCTCCAGATCACAGAATGCCTTCTGGAACTCTCATTACCAGGGACAGTAGCAGGCCTCAGTGCACACGCTTGATAGTGTGACACCAGAGCCAAAGTAAGCAGTGAGGATACCAGTTGCATTCCCATTGCATGTGTACTGTTTCTTGCATTTAAAAGCTTAAGAGTGTTTTGCTGAGGTCACCCAATTTTCAAAAGAATGACAAGAACATTGTTACAGCTAACCCCCAACAAATCTGTCAGAGATGCAGCATTAGGCAATGCTGTGAGAAAGATGGCAGCTGCTATGTCCTTCACAAGTGCCACGGTTAAGCTGAGCACGTCTACAGTCAAGCTAATGGGATGGAGGAAAGGTTTGAAACACGGCTCTCAGACTTACGAGGAATGGTAGGCCCTACAACTGGGGCACTCACTGATCAAACTCAGCATTTTGAAATTGTGTTCAAGCTCTAAATGGATTAGGGCTCAGAACTCCATTAAATAACCAGCAAAAACAGAGGATGCACACATTCAGGAGCAAAAATAAATGATATACATCAAGTACATTTAAGTTTGTGCCACAACCTAATAGATCTACATGACACATCAGGAGAGGATGCTGTGCTTTCATGATGGCCAGTCACCTACATCCCTCACTAGCCCTCATGCTTATAGTCTTTGAGAAGGATTTTGACAATGTATCTTAGGAATTGATTTGGTTCCTGCTATTACATCTGGGATTTGGGCCACCTTTCATAGCTTATTCTAAACTACTGTATAACATACCCATGGCATGTGTAAGAGTCAGAGGTACCTCTACGCCCCTTATAAATTGAGCAGAGGCATGAGGCAAGGGTGCCCTCTGTCCACCCTGCTCGACACCTGGCTATTGAGCCACTGTCCAACACTTGCCGTTAAGTGGCCAGATTCCCAAGTTCCTACTTGTTAGAAATGGGATTTCTGGTCAGCTAAGGCTTGCGCCAAAGCCAGGCAGAAACCACCACTCTAGTCAGGGTAAGGGTGTTACATGTTTAAGATAACCCCTGCTCACCCCCTTGGAAGCTTGGCACGAGCAGTCAGGCTTTTCCCAGAGGCAATGTGTAAAGCATTTGTGCAACACACACACAGCAGCAACACACTAGACACACCACAACAGAAACTCCACACAAGGGTATATTAAAAATAG
The DNA here is from genome assembly GCF_964263255.1 of Lissotriton vulgaris. Lineage (NCBI taxonomy): Eukaryota > Metazoa > Chordata > Amphibia > Caudata > Salamandridae > Lissotriton > Lissotriton vulgaris. The sequence goes on from NC_141696.1 coordinate 186,334,252, forward strand.
CCTTTGTATTATAATAAACACATTAGAAATATAATCACACATTTACACTATGCCAACTGGCACTAGACAATATTCACAGGGGATTATTTAAGGACCAGGCCAATCGGGCCACGGTTAGAACCATCAGAACAGGTAAGTAAATGCAAAACACAACCAGTAACTACTGAAACAATAATGACCTCAGCATTATTACGTTTGGCATAAAACACATTACGCCCAAACCTCCTCAGCATAAATACATTATGCAATAGGCCTCACCAGCATAAACACATTATGCAATAATCATGGTGCATGAAACATTTGACTTCATGCTAAAACATGACACTAGGCATAAAACACCATATGCATCTTATCAGGCCTAAACCACATTAGGCACTAGCAGTAGGCATCACCTTAGGCATAAGCAACCTAACATAAACACATTATTAAGCATGGGCGGAAAATCCGTTCCGCTCGCGAATTTTGCGGATTTTCGGTAAATTCGCAATCCGCGAACGCTCGCGAATTTACCGAAAATCTGCAAATTCGCACGCAGCGGATTTTTTTTTCTTGGTGATACAATTTTGTGGCGTGCGGTGTAAGTTCGCAATTGCGAACATGTAGGCAGCAACAATCTCGCACTTGCGAAATTACAAAAATTGCAATTCTGCACAAGAAATCCACTAGCAAGCAGCATAGACCTTCTGAAAATGATGATTTTTATCAGAATAACTCCTCAGGTTGACATTTGCCTGCACTTTTTTGGATTTGAGGCCTTTTGACTTTCTTTGGATCACTTTTGGATTAGAAATCAACTTTCACAAGTAAGCTTGTTTGGGGCATTACAGTTGCTGTAATGCTGTTCTGCAGAAAAACGAGTTTTGCAAAAGTGAAAGCATTCAGCAGGTTCAAAAGTTCAAACTCATCATTAGTAACCATTCCCTATCCTGCTTCCTGGCTGGGGCCCCTCCAGAGTTCAGTTGCTAGTTGCAACAATTGTATGACCCTGCTCTGACCCTCACAGCAGGCTCATAGAATAGCTACAAGTAGGCCATAAAAGGTCCTGGAAAAAAAAATTGCACTGCAACAGAAAGCAAATTACAGATAAGGAAGCAGGTGCCAGACTGGAATTTTAAAACAGTGACACATTAATAAATCAACCCCAAATTAATTCATGTCAGTTGAAGCAGGGCTGGTGTGCTTGCTTTTTCCCCCCATAATCTACAGTGATGATGAACCAGAGGGTGGCTTTGATGTATCAGGTGGCATGGGTGAAACAGAGGGTGGCAGGGGTGAAACAGAGGGTGCTGGGAACCTGTGATGATGAACCAGACGTAGAAACAACATAATCGCGACCGATCGGTACAAAACCCTCGCAAACTGGCAGAAATCCTTGCGAACACACAAAAAAAAAAATCCGCAAATTCGCGAGAATTCGCGAATTTTGCGGATTGCGAGTTCGCAAATTCGCAAAATTCGTGAACGCCAGATTCGCAAAATTCTCTCATGCTTACACATTATACCATCCCTTAGGGCCTTGCACCCTTCCAGTACACACAGGTGCCAACCATGTACATGACCCCAGGCCAACTGGCCTTTTCTAGGGCTCCAATGCCCTATGTCCAGCAAAGGCAGGGCTCTAAGGGGGACCTCGCAAAGGGCCCCCTGGCTGCCTCAGCAGCAAACACAAAGTGCTCACTGCACTGGTGCCTGGGGAAGTGTAACTTACCCCCCACCTCATCAACAAAAATGCCCCTAAACATTGCAGCTGCCCACTGTCTGGCGGGGCAGCTGTGGAAATGAGGCCTGGCACAACTGTGCCCCCTTAGGCCCCTCTGGGACTCTGAGTAAAATCACCCCCACGTTGCAGCTGCCCATGCTTGTGGCGTGGCTGTGCAGGAAATGCAGGCAGTACTAGCACCACTGTGCCTCAGGCACAACCACAGGGTCAGGGCACCGAAAAACTGCCCCGACACACACCCCCAACAGGTTCCCAACTTAGCCCCACTCACCGGGCTCTCTCTGGGGACACCTCCAATCTCCTTTAGTGCCGCTTCTGGCCCCCATAATGCTTTGGGGAGCCCCCCTTCACCGGGGCTTCTCTGGGCCACGACATTGTAGCAGTGGGAGGGCACCGGCAGAGTACCTTGGTTGGCCCGCCTCTCGGGCCTTTCTTCCATTTTCCCGGTCTTCTCTGGTGGCTCACCGGTCACCCTGGCAGACTCCCAGGCAGCAGGATCCCACCAGCACAGGGGGGCACCGCTCTCCTCCTCACATGGACAGTCCGGTTCCCACGTTGCTCCGCCTCTTCTTTCCTCACCGGCTGGCAACTTCCTGCTCTTGAGCTTTGAGCAGGCCCCGCCCGCAGTCAGGCGCGGGTGCCTGACTTCAATTCTCGGCGCTCCTTCTCTGTCGGCAATTGCGGGGTGGGCTCCTGCTTAAAATCAAAGCACAGAAGCAGGATGGGCACCCATCCGCCCCAATCTGGCAGAGAAGTGGGGTGGGCACCCGCCAGCCACCAACAACAAAAGTGGCGGAAAACACAGGGTGGGCACCCGCTTTGAAAATCTGCATAAGCGGGGCGGGCTCCCGCTCCGTTGGGCGATAATGCAGGGGAATCCCAACAACGGGATTTCCCCTTAAGGAGATGAAGCTCTGCGCTGCGAAACGCCAGCCCTCTCCTCTTGGGCGATCAAAGTATAGCGCTCAAGAGGCGCTTGAAGCCAAACGTTCTAGTCAGCAAAGTCCTGGGGGCACAAGGCTTGGCTCAGGCAGACCAGCACACAGGGCCCTCAAGCAGAAGGGAGGCAGTCCCTTGTGGCAGTTCCTCCTGGAGCCCAGCAGCAGCAGCCCCCAGTGTCATAACAAGCCCAGGAATAGCATTTTTTATGGGGTCACAGCTCCTACCTTTACACCACATTTTCCTTTGTCTGCAGAGCACAGGGCTTGGGGGGGGGACCAGCTAGAATTGGTTCTGGAGCACTCTGTTTACAGTTCTCACACCCTTCTTTGGGAGATGGGGGCTCGGCCATCAGATACACCACAGGGGGGCGGAGCCAGCATTCGCTAGGGCAGGCACAATCCTATTCAGGGACCTGAGACTTCTCCTCCCATCATTCTAAATGCAGATGTCCCATTCAGCCTAGCCCTGACTCACCCTGCCACTCCTAGAGCCACACACCTCCCAGCCCCCGTCACTCAAAAGCCAGATATGCAATTCACAACAGGCAGGCAGACACATAGCACACAGAAATGCCAACTTCTAAAAGTGGCATTTCTAAATAGTTATAATAAATCTGCGCACACCATTGCGTAGCATTTATTATCACTATTCCAAACATACCAAACTTGACCACGCTGCGCGTCTCATATCAGGAATTACCTTTGAAACATTTATCAGAGAATCCCCAATGCTTTCCCATGAGAGGGCCACCCCTCAGTAGTGAGAAACCAAAAATGGCTGTTTGTCACTACCAGGACATGTCACACACTTAAGGTACATGTCTTATCTTTTACCTACAATGCACCCTGCCCACAGGGTTATCAAGGGCCTACCTTTGGGGTGACTGACATGAGGTAAAAGGGGGGTCACAGACATGGCACACACTTTAGGTGCCACGTCACAGCGGTAGTAACACTGCGCACACAGGTCCTGCAATGGCAGAGGCCTCAGTTAGGTTTGAAAGGCTACTTTGGTGGGTGGCGCAATCAGCGCTGCAAGCCCACCAGTAGCCTTTAATTTACCAGCCCTGGGTGTATGAGATACCACTTTACAAGGGACTGACAAGTAAATTAAATAGGCCAAACAGGTGTAGGCTAATCTTACCATATTTAACACAGAGAGCACACACACTTTACACTGAACAGCAGTGCTAAATTGCCCAGAGTCCTAAAACCACCAATACCATGTCAGAAAAAAGGGTAGCAGAAAGGCAAAAAGTTTAGGGATGACCCTGCAAAAAGGGCCAACTCCAACACTACTGATGGGATAGAAGATAAAGTATCACTATATCCTGATGATCTTCTTTACATCAGTAGCCCCTATACACTTTGGTCCAAATGCCAAAACAAATTATAAATGAATTCAGCTCAATCTCAGGCCTCACAGTTAACTGGAAACATTCTAGACTCTATTCACTACAAACAAGAGGTGATGGAGGTGCATTGAATGATCGAAAGGGGATTGTTACCATCCACGGTAGCTTTAAATACGTGGGCATAAAGGTGGCAAGTGATGAGAGCCTGGTATATGCTGAGAATGAGCAACCACTCCTAAATGGTATACAAAAAGACACATCATAGTGGACGACCCACACTATCTGTAATGGATAGAAAATCCCTGGTAGAAATGATACTTCTTCTCAAAATATTTTACCTGGCTGAAACCTTGCTTACATACCCCTCAATTAAGGATTTTTATTTGGAAGGGTAAACATCCTTGGCTGGCTACTACTAAATGTTGTATATCACCCTATGATGGGGGACTGGGCATGACGTATCCCCACTCCTACTACCACCGAAAACACACATACTCATTATAAATGATTGGAAATATGGCCAAGCGAAGGATCACACATATTGGGTGCAGCTATGGGCAATGAAAGGTAAATTCCTATTGCAATATTTATATACATAAAATTGCCACACAAAGCACACCCAACTACCCGCACTAGACATGGAATAAAATATAAACAAATTAGGTGGAATAACTGATTGAGGGGTATGAATTGTACCTGAACCTGTCTTTTGATACAATTTACTCAGGTATATTAAATCAACCTTTACTCTTTCTATGTACTTCGCTACATTTTGTTTGGTGCTCTTTGAATTGACTATCAATGGTACTTAGGAATGAATAAATGTCCTAGACCTCATGAGAATATGTGAAATAGTATCACCGTGTACTTCTAGTATATATCCTCTTGAATACAAACACTTGCAAAAAATATGAAGGTTGAGGTCTACATTGTCATTAATGCCAATCTAGAATGTTTTCCCAAGAGATCTTATTATTATTATTATTATTATTATTATTATGTTTCTTATATAGCGACAGAATCGACCCCCGAAGGGGTATCTCCGTGCTTGCCTTGGGAACCCGTCCTGGCTTTTCCCTGTGAGATAGCCCCTACAGGGCATCCTCAAGGTGAAAGCCAGGCATCCCGCCGCGGGGGGGCCGTTGTGGAGATTAAGCAAGCTTAATGCCCAGAGTTGCAGAGTGTGAACCCATTATTAGGTCAGGCACCGAAGCAAGAATTATCGAGTCCTTGGACATTTGAGCTCAAGACCCTGCCGCGTCGGGAATCAAACCCTGGTCCTGGGTCTGACCTCTGCTTCAAGGTCTGCCTGCTCTAACCAGTGAGCCACACTTCTCCACCTTAAATAGAAGATTACAACCTTACTAAGTGACCTAGTCTACGACACCCCCGCGCCGCACGGCCACCAGCTGCTGCGTGTGCCTCCTCGCTGCCCCTGCTGCTGCCGTGTGACCATGCCCCCTGCCACCGAGCGGCGTGGTCTCCTGCGTGATAGCACTGTGCTCCTGTACCCCGTTCTCCTGCTGTATGCCCCCCTGACTGCTGAGTAATATTGTGTTCATTTTTGGTCTTTATTTTGTACATTTGTATTGTGTTCGTTAGTTCGCCTGTCCCCCTGTTTCTCCGTCTCCTCCCTCCCCGCTTCCCGCCACCGCCGCTAACCACGCCCCCTTTTCTTCTGTACCCTCCCCGCTCCCGCCTCCCAGCTGCTCCGCCCTCCCTCGCACTTCGCCATATATGGCGACCGTGCGAACGCGCAGCGGTCACTCGCAGCGGGCGTGCCGATTGTGCGCCGAAGGCGCGCCAAAGGTAAGCCCGTCTGCGCCCATCCGCGACCGGACCGCGCCCAGCGCCAGGACCCCTGGCCCCCACCGACGGATGACGACCCGATTCTCCTACAACGCCACCGAACTCATCGCACTCAACACCGGCGGGATCCCTGGATGCTACCGAGCCACCCCGAGGCGCACCCACGGACCCTTCAGCTGCCACGCCTGCAAGTTCACCTGCATCCGGACCTGCCCCACACCAGCACCCGCCAAGCCGAACACCAGCAGCAACCACCTCAAGTGCATCCTGCTCAACACCCGCTCCGTCCACAGGCACGCCATCGAACTCTGGAACCTCCTCGACACCACATCTCCTGACGTCGCCTTCCTCACGGAAACCTGGATGAACGACTCTTCAGCGCCCGACATCGCCATCGCCATCCCAGAGGGCTACAAGATCACCCGGAGGGACCGCACCGCCAACCAGATGGGAGGAGGCATCGCCATCATCCACAGGGACACCATCCACATCACGACCAACACCGACGACACCCTGAAAACCGCCGAACACCTACACTTCCAGATCCGCACCGACCCGAAGACCACCCTCAGAGGCACCCTGATCTACCGACCCCCGGGACCACGCACACAATTCAGCGAGGACATCGCCGACTTCGTCAGCCCGCATGCCCTCCCCTCCGCTGACTACATCCTCCTGGGGGACCTCAACTTCCACCTGGAGAACAACAACGACCGCAACACCACCACCCTGCTCGACAACCTCGCCAACCTCGGACTCAAGCAGCTGGTATCCACCCCTACCCACATCGCCGGACACACACTCGACGCCGTCTTCTCATCCAGCAAAGACATCACCTTCAGCCACGCCACTGGACTCCACTGGGCGGACCACAGCTGCATCCACTTCACCTTCAGAAGAACGACGATCCACCACCACCAGCAACCGGTCGCTCGAAGAAGCTGGAACAAGATCACAGCTGACCAGCTCGCCGCCTCCCTGAGCCAGCACCCCCCCGCCAGATCAGCGAACCCCAGCCAGGCCGCCGACAACCTCACAAAGTGGATCAACAACTGCACAGACGAACTCGCCCCACTGAGGACCCCGCCTAGCAGACCCGGCAGCAAGAAGGCCCCATGGTTCACTGACGAACTCAAGAGCTCCAAGAAGAACTGCCGAGCCCTCGAGAAAGCCTGGAGAAGGGAACCAACACCGGACAACATGACCGCCCTCAAGCTTGCCACCCGGAAGCACCACCAACTGATCCGCGCCACTAAGAAAACCGCTTTCAAGGACCGGCTGGACAACAACGCACACAACTGCAAGGAACTCTTCAACATCGTCAAAGAGCTCTCTAACCCCAACGCCGGAAACAACGACATCACCCCATCGCAAGACCTCTGCAACTCCCTCGCCTCCTACTTCCACAACAAGATCGCGGATATACACAACAGCTTCAGCACTCAACCGACGCACGCCACAACCGAACCACCGCCCCCCACCACCACCCTCCGTGCCTGGACTCTGACCAGCACCGAAGACACCATCCGCTTGATGAACTCCATCCATTCCGGATCTCCCACCGACCCCTGCCCTCACCACGTCTTCAACAGGGCCGACGCGGTCATCGCACCCCACCTGCGGGACATCATCAACACCTCCTTCGACACCGCCACCTTCCCGGAGAGCTGGAAGCACGCCGAACTCAGCGCTCTACTCAAGAAACCTACAGCGGACCCCACCGAACTCAAGAATTACCGCCCCATCTCGCTCCTCCCGTTCCCAGCCAAAGTCATCGAGAAGACCGTCAACAAGCAGCTGGCCGCCTTCCTCGAGACGAATGGATCCCTCGACCCCTCACAGTCAGGCTTCCGAGCCAACCACAGCACCGAGACCGCCCTCATAGCTGCCACCGATGACATCCGAGCCCTGATGGACAACGGAGAAACAGCGGCCCTCATCCTCCTAGACCTCTCCGCGGCATTCAACACTGTCTGCCACCGCACCCTAGTGCAGCGCCTCAGCAACGTCGGAATCCAGGAGAAGGCACTGGATTGGATCATCTCCTTCCTCAACGGAAGAACACAGAGAGTCCGTCTACCACCGTACAAGTCAGAGGCCACCGAAGTCATCTGCGGCGTCCCTCAAGGATCCTCGCTGAGCCCCACCCTCTTCAACGTCTACATGAGCCCCCTCGCGGCCATCGCACGCCAACACAACCTGAACATCATCTCCTACGCTGACGACACCCAGCTGATCCTCTCCCTGACCAACGACCCTGCCGCCGCCAGAGCCAACCTTCACGAAGGGATGAAAGACGTAGCCGAGTGGATGACGACCAGCCGCCTGAAACTGAACTCAGACAAGACGGAGGTCCTCATCCTGGGCTCCTCACCCTCCGCCTGGGACGACTCCTGGTGGCCCCCCGCCCTGGGCAGCGCACCCAAACCGACAGACCACGCACGCAACCTGGGCTTCATCTTGGACTCCTCCCTCACCATGACCAGACAAGTCAACGCCGTCTCCTCGTCATGCTTCAACATCCTGCGCATGCTACGGAAGATCTTCCGGTGGATCCCCACCGAGACCAGGAAGACGGTCACCCAGGCCCTCGTCACCAGCCGACTGGACTACGGCAACGCCCTCTACGCCGGAACCACCGCAAAGCTCCAGAAGAGACTCCAGCGGATCCAGAACGCCTCAGCCAGACTCATCCTCGACATCCCACGACACAGCCACATCTCCGGACATCTGAGAGACCTGCATTGGCTCCTCGTCAACAAAAGAATCACCTTCCGCCTCCTCACCCACGCACACAAAGCCCTACACGATCAAGGCCCCAGCTACCTCAACAACCGCATCAACTTCTACGCTCCCAAACGACATCTCCGATCAGCCAGCCACGCCCTCGCCGCCGTCCCCCGCATCCGAAGAACGACAACGGGAGGAAGGTCCTTCTCCTACCTGGCCGCCAAGACCTGGAACTCCCTACCGACCGACCTGCGCCTGACCCAAGACCACCTCTCCTTCAGGAAGAAGCTCAAGACCTGGCTATTCGAGCAGTAGCAGCACTCCCCCCCCTCCCCTAGCGCCTTGAGACCCTCCGGGTAAGTAGTGCGCTATATAAATGCCTGTGATTGATTGATTGATTGAAGTTCTGGTTCTTGTAATGTAGCTAAATTGTTTGTATATGTTTGTAAATAGCATTTTGTAAATATGCTTTTGTGTTTTTGTATTTTGCATTTTGTATAGCCCTGAAGATGTCCGGTAACGGATGAAACGCGTTGGCTATCTGGCTTTCTGCAATTAAAAAAAAAAAGAAATCTGAATAAAGAACTGAATCGAAGTGAAGACTCTCTGTTTGCTGTTTCTTTGGGAAAACAAATTAAATACTTTGTATCTACTACGGATTGCTATTATAAAACACTTTTTTGCAATTTGAAATAAGGAACTGAACTTTTGAAGGGTGCAGACCAAATCTTAGGTGTAAGTTGTTAAGGGAGTAGAGTTTTTCTCCATTCCCTGTTAGGATCGTATAGGGATTACGCTCCTGGTTCTAGCACCTTCTATACTGACTTAGTTGTGGTACTCTAATAGTAGTGCAAGCGGTTTTGCCTTAATCCCTAGATTGTTGCTGTACTATCTTAGGACTGCACAATGCATTGACTTTCCCCTTGCGTTAAATCAAAGCCAAGCAGATCGCCCTGGCTTTAAGTGCTGCGCACCCGATCTTACTAGCGGGTTGGAGGACCGACAGGATCAATGACCACACTAAATGGCTGCACCAACTGTGGTCCCTCCTGGGTATGGAGCGATTGTCTATGGCTACTCTAGGGGACACATTTGAATATGCTATGGTCTGGTCCTCTTTTATCTCAATTTTATCATTGGAGTTTCGGGAATTGTCATGCCCTGCCTATTTACTGATTTTGAAGCTGATCCCTGAGAGCCAAGAGTGAGGCTAGCTTGGGCGGTTCCTGACAGGCTCCCTGGATCTCAAAGGAATTAGCAAACATCATATAGGACCATACCCGTATGTCTGAGTGTATTTTTTGCCTCGCTGTGAGAGAGAAGGGGTGGGGGTAGGGGTGGGTACAGGGTTTATATGTTGGGGATTTATGTTTTTTTCCCTTTTTCGGTTCTTAAAATGCAGATTTCATCACCTCAAGTTGGCCATAGAGAGTCCCTGTTGCACTGCCCCATGTATACTTGTAGTGCAATAGACCTTTCTCTTATTTCTTTCTCATAGAGCCAAGACTGTTTAATGTTTTCTTTTTTTCAATTGCAGGAGGCCGAAGATGGGTTGTAGGCGACATGCTGTGTTACTTAGCCTCAATGATGGCTCATGAACCACAAGCTCCATTTCTTTCTTTTTGATCGCGATGTAGCCGACCTAGTGGGTTGTAGGCAATGATGCACTGTATTTTCATGCTATGTGTTCTGCTAATAAAATTGATTTCATTCTAAACCTCACCGCAAAACTGGCCCTGTTTAATATAGTGGACAATGAGGTTTTCACCCATGGAGAAAAAATATTAATAAGACTGGTTCTGGTTGCCTGTTGGAAAGGCTTCGCACAGCATTGGCGAGCATCAGGACACCCAGAAATCTGTAAGTGGAGGACTAGAAGGGACAAAAGCTGCATCCTTGAGAAACCAATATGTGTAGCAAGTGGCTGTCCAAAAAAACATGACAAGAAATGGGGTGCTTGGACTCAATAGAGAGATCATGGCAGCCTGAGTAACAAAAATCTAATTACACTCTATTATGCATACCATTTATATTTCAGCTGTTGGGATGCTGATAGATATCAACAATTCAATGGTAGTTCTAAATATGGATGGGCTAGGGTCTGTTCAAACGAAACAGTAGTGCTGTACAGTCGTGGCATACTTACGCCTTTGTTCACAATTGTCATATAGTTTGTAAGTGCCCAGTGGAAGCCTTGATTGAAAGAGCAGAGTTGTACTTTTGGGGCAAAAACTTAATGAACATTTTTTTTTTAAACAATCAGCCGTTACAGGTCAATCCTGTCTTCTTCTACATCTGCATCATAAACGGAGTCAAGGGAACTAATGTATCCCAAGCGATTCGTCAAGAATGAACCAATGGAAAGGCTTGGCACATGGACTTCTGCCATACTTGGACATTTTAATTAGTTAAATCGCAAAAGGACCTTTGTATGCTCCATAAATACTAATCAACCACTTCCAAGGGTGGTGAATAGTCAACCAATGACTGTGACAAGGGAGACCTTCAACCCCTATTGAGTACAAGGGAAAGCAAAGTAACCTTATACTATTACTGCCCAATCATTCTCGATGGGATGGATCTCCCTGCCAATCGTGTGTTTGTATTTCCCTGTGAAATCTCACCCACTTAAGGAATCCCTAGCTTGGGCTATATATTATACTGAAGCCAGGGCCTTTCAGAATAGGAGCTAGGCAGACCGAATCCATCATCACTTGAAAAGCCGTCTGGCATTCTCTATCCCTTTTGACATTGATGGTGGGTTCTTAAAATTACTTCATCAGGTAGTTAAACAATAGTACCATACCCAATTAAAAAGAAAAACACATTTTGTAATAGTCTGTTGTTACCAGGTAGGTCTTTCAGTATTTTACAACAGTGTGATTGCTGGAATTCTGGCGTCTAGATGTTGGGCTCTCTTAGTCTGGCTGGTAACCTTGATGGTTCACACTTACCATTTCAACATGACCCTTATTGACGCTAACTTGAATCACCATTCTACTAAAAGTATTGAAAATATTCAGGAATGCAGCTGGAAGAAGGAAGAACATATCAGTTTCTGAAAAGTGCTAGAGGGACTGGATTTGATGGTTCATGAGGTAACTATAGTCTCTTTTAGCTTCTTCAAATTCGTAATTAGAGTTTATCTTTCTTTAACAATCCAAGGCATAAAGAGAAAGCAAAGAACATGTGTCAGAGGAAGCCAGAATCAAATCTGAAGTAGAATCAGAGCACATGCCATCGCCTTCAAAGTTTTAGCCATAGAGAACTAATTGTTCAGCTGGGAGTCCATGTTGGTAGCACATGATACTCAAAGGCAAAATATTTGGCATAGGTTTCAACTGAAGCATGTAAAGGGAGGCTGATCTACATAGCCAGGTGTATTAGAACTAGTGATGTTGATTTAATTCAGAATTTTAAGAAGAAATACTGTCATGAAGAAACCACCACGAAGAAAAGCATCTTTTTTCCCTCATGTACAAGACATCAAGTACCGTGATCAAGTTCAATGCTTGCATGACTTAAATTGCCTACTCGGTGAATACCACTTGTCTAAAGCTCAACACTAACAAGATCTAAATCAAAAGGAATCGTGATCTTTGGGAAGAGCACATCACCTTGGCTTTGGCATCTTCTAAAGCGGACCCCAGCTTACAAAACTAGGAGAATTATCACTTGCCCAGGGACATGCAAATGGTACAAGAGTTGCGTTAACACCTTCCTTCTGGCAAGCAGGGAAAGTGCGGCTGCTACCTTGGAAGCAAGAGTTCAGGACTTTATAGTATGGGTGAGGGAAGAAAGAAGGACCACGCATGGGTGGCACACCACATTTCAGCTGTGGCTCACCACGCAAAGCTAAAGGGTCACCTAGACCCCACCTGTGCATTCCCAATCAGAGCACTTTGCAAAGGCTGGGCCAGGTCAGAAACAAAAGGAGCCCAAACTAGGGCACCCATGGAGATCCACATATTGAAGGACATGCTAAACTCTTTTAATGCTGTGACCCATTCTAGCTATGAAGCAGCACTATTTTCTGCATCTTTCGCACAAACCTTCTCTGGGGCACTGTGGAGTGGGGAATTGGTGGCTTAATCAAAACCTATGCCAGCTTCCAGGCACTGTGCATGGACAATGTATGACTAGGCAGGCGGCATGGAGTTCAGGATTCGGAAATCCAAGGCAGATAAGAGAGGGGTAGGCAAGATCATTTCCCTTCTGCCAATGGGGGAACCCACCTTCTCTCCTCCCCTTCCATCGCTTGCCTGGGTATGGGGAGATTGGGCCTGCATGCCCCTGCAACGTCCCCTAAAGTCAATTCCTGAGTGAGATGAGCATTTAGATGTCCAAGCTCACTGGGCCTCCCCCTCTTTGGTGCTTATAGAGACCTCCGGTTCAACCCACCCTACCACACACCCTTTATAACTAATATAGGGACAAATCAAGCGTATAGGTATAGCACAAATTTCAATGTTTTTGTGTACAATTTTGTGTTGGAGGGAAAGTTATGGGTTGATCGAAAGGATTTTGGTGCTGAGAAGCAATCACCTGAGCAAACCTCTTCATGCTATGCCCCGGGGATCTTTACAGCAGTACCCCAATTTGAAAACAACATCACCCGTTGGTCCTAAGGGTAGTTGTAAGCCTGGGCAACTTAGGGCTGGCCTGTTAATACTCTGCTTCTGCGCAGGAGTTTGAATTGGTCCAGAGTTGGGGTGAATGCACTCAGAAGGCCCAAGCACCTGATCAAGAAGTCTGATGCTCATTGCCTAAACATGCAGCAGGGCAACTTAGGTCCTAACTTTACTGTCCCTCTGGTTCACCTGTAAGATAATTCATTACTGTACCTAACTTTAAATACATCTGCAGCAATGTGTCTCCAACACAAGATTTGGTCTCAGTTTGTGCTCCTGTGTTTCTTTGTGGGGAAGTGGAAGTGTACACATTCCCCTGCCCCATTCATTCCCCATTTCTTTCCTCCTGACCCCATTCATTAATTATCTGGGTGGCCCGAGCCCACCTTACTTTCCTCTCTTCACTGTGTTGGTGGACTCTGGCTCAACCCACCTTACCGTGTACCCCGTTTTATCAAATTTGGAGATGAGGCAAGCATGTAGGCATTGTACGAATGTCAATGTTTTGTGTACAATTATGTGTTGCAGGTGGAGTTATAGGGCAATCCAAATTAATTTGTTGCAGAGAAGCTAATACATGAGCAAGCCCCACAGGGCTGCTTCATGCTTCACTGGAGAACTTTACGGCAGGACCCCATGTTGAAAACAACAGCCTTAATTAGTCCTAAGAGCAAGTGTAAGCCTGAGCCTGAGGGCTGGTCTGTTATGCTTTGCCCCTGCGCAGGAGTATGAATTATACTAGGGTTGGGGCTAACCCACTCAGAAATTCTAAGCAACATAAATCTGGTGCTCATTGGCTAAGCAGGAGGTCGTACCACCACTACTAACCCTTGTATCACCCGTAAGATAACCCATTAACATGCTTATGTTTAAATAAACTTGCAACAATGTTTCACCAACAACAAGGTTGTGGTCTCAGTTTGCTCTCTGTGTTACTTTGTGAGGTAAAGGTGGTGTACACATCTGATGGTGATAACAAGTGTGGGTATGGGCTTTTGGATATTGGCACCGATAATTACGGCAACACTTGGTAAGTCTTATGAACGTTATTCTGTGCCATGACATTCCAAACTAGGTAGCAAACTAGTCTTAAGGCCATGTCTGTTAGATCTGAAGTTTTTGAAATGGGCAAGATCTGGATGAGAACCCTGCTTTTTTGTGAATAAAGTTTGTCAATTTACCATGCCACTTCAGCATTGTATGAACATATAACAATCATTTGAATGAAACTTGGAAAAAAAACAACCATACTGGCAACCCAAACTTGCCAGAGAGCATCACGGACCTAATCTTTCAAAAACAGTAGAATATCTGCATGATCAAGGAGCCAGAGTCTTATATATAACTCTGCTGAGTGAGAGATAACCATAAGAGTATTTCCCAGGGCGCAAGCCAAAAGTGATACAAAAGGGGATGATGGACGGAGCGTTTGAGCAAGTCAAACACTCACCCCCAGTCAACTGATCTGGGTTTAATCCATCACTGTTCTTTAGCTCACTCAGCCACCCCAGTTCAGACATAGCCAGATGCAAATCAGTCTGACCCTGTGCCTCATGGGCACAGTCCAGCCCGAACTGCCAAGCCATGTCTTCCCTGGACCAGAAACAAGCATCCTTGAACCGGTTTCGGATTCATAATCCTCATCAGCCAGGCTATCTTGAATCCATTGGCCAAGTGAGCAAGGGACTCACGTCTGAGCATACCCTGCCAACTTAGGGCGAACAAAGCGATACAAAAGGGGATGATGGACGGACCGTTTGAGCAAATCAAACACTCACCGCCAGTCAACTGATCTGGGTATAATCCATCACCATTCTTTAGCTCACTCAGCCACCCCAGTTCAGACATGGCCATATTCAAATCAGTCTGACCCTGTGCCTCATGGGAACATCCAGCCCGAACTGCCAAGCCATGTCATCCCTGGACCGGAAACAAGCATCCTGGGACCGGTTTTGGATTCATAATCCTCATCAGCCAGGCTATCTTGAATCCAGTGGCCAAGTGAGCAAGCGACTCACGTCTGAGCATACCCTGCCAATTTAGGGCGAACAAAGCGATACAAAAGCCAGAAGTGACAGCCGATTCACTCTACAAGTTGGGGAATATACATTGCAGCGACCTGAAGAGAGAAGCTGTCAGACCCAAATATAGTTGTAAGAATCTCCTCCACAGAGGTTTCCAGTTTGCCAGTGTTTGTAGATTCTGATATTCCAAGGATGCGGTGGTTGTTACATCAAGATCTAGCTTCAAGGTCTTCATTCTTAGTTTTAGTTAAATTCAGCACTTTTTCATATTTAGAAGCTTTCCGTTTTCGAAGAATATGGAGGTGAGAACACAGGAATGCATGTGACAACAGTACCAAACAGCTACAACATCCCTCATTGCATTGCTCATACACAAGCAGGCATAACTTCACCTTGCCACAAGCGATGCTGGGGAGGAGGACACTACCCTATCCAAATATCACCCAGCTATGGGTGGCAACTATTCATCAAACTGTCCTTACCTAACAGGCAGAGTGCATCCTACCTACACGCTACAACAAGTGCTGCCAGTGGCAAGAGGCACATGCTGACACACAGGCACTCACAATATTGTCAAGTGCTGGTCTTCTCATCAGTTATGCAGGTGGGTTTGCACAACACTATTCCGTGAGGGTGCACAGTCTCACATTTGTGGGTGGTCTGGTGTGGTATGCCAGTCGGACTTCTAATATTATGAGATCTTTCAGAAGTAGATTGGAGCCTGTGATACTACTAATCAATTGCCTACTGTGCTTGTGCAAAGGATCAAATGATGCTGAACAATGCAAACATTCACCTCCAGTCACAAAGATCTGGGTTTAATCAATCGTTCTTTTGCTCACCACGCCACGCTGGTTTGGAGCCAGGCAGATGCAAATCAGCCTTGACCATGTTCCTCATGTGAACAGTCCAGCCCGAACTGCCAAGCCAGGTCATCCCTGGACCGCAAACAAGCATCCTGGGACCGGTTTCAGGGCAACACCACATATCAGTCAGGCTAGCTTGAATCCAGTGGCACAGTGAGCACAGGACCCACGTCTGGGCATACCCTCCCGACTTAGGGCAACAAATGCAAAAGGAATAAATGATGGACGGAATGCTGAATAATGCAAACATTCACCCCTGGTCACAAAGATCTGGGTTTAATCAATCGTTCTTTTGCTCACCACACACCCTAGTTTGGACCCAGCTATTTGCAAATCTGTCATGACCCTGTTCCTCAAATATTAGTTATTTTCTGTAACAAATTCGAACAGTAAAGTTGGTTCCACTTTACGGGTCAAGTTTATAATAATAAGAGTGAATCTGGATACACGTCACATTAATTGTAAATATTAAACAGTAGCTAATGTATATGTATATGAGGAGATAGTAAAAAAAACATAATCCCATTATAATTAAGAAAACAGAACAACACTGTTATTTTAGTTTTTTAGGCATTGGAGGAACTGACCTAGATAATTGAAAAGTCAGGCGGTTATATTACACATGTGCTCCTCCTGTTCACATATATACTTTTCAATGACTACACCCAAATGAAAAAATAGGGAGTTATTGATGACAATTGAGGTGAAGTCCTTAATAGAAATGAGATACGAGGTCTTCCAAAGTTAAGGGCAAAAAAATGTTTTTCATTGTTTAATTTTATTCTGCACAGGATTCATGCCTCTTGTTTAATGACTACACCTATATGAAAAGACAGGGAATGATCGTTCTTAGTTGAGGTGAGGTCCTTAATAAATACAAAACAGAATGGCTTTTTGTAAGAAGAAGGGTAAACAACAGCCTATAATCTGTTTAAATTCCATTCTGCCCAGGATCCATTCGGAGAAACTTGTTCTTCCCTTATATATGTACGACTGTGTGGAGAAGTGTGGCTCAATGATTAGAGCGGCAGACCCTGATGCAGAGGTATAGCCCGGGACCAGGGTTCAATTCCCCGCCTCGGTGGGTCTTGGGCTCAAAATTCCACGGACCTGATAATTTTCGCCTCAGTGCCTATTGCAATCATGGAGTCCCACTCTGCAACTCTGGGCAATAGCTTGCTTATTCTCCACAAAGGCCCCCACAATGCTAAGGATGCCTGACCTCCACCTTGGGGGTGCCCACGAGTGGACGCCTCACAGGGAAAGCCAGGATGGGTTCCACAGCGGTATTCGTACCAGTGCCTTGAGACCCTTGCGGGGGAGTAGTGGGCTATACAAGTATCAATTTACATTTTACTGTGGCTCACAGCAAATAAAACCAATTAGAGGGTAAGCTAGAACATCTTATATAGAAGATATTGTAAATAAACCAAGCATTATATACAGAACACTTAAGGTATGGTTTTCTTTAACAGATCCACCCATCCGTGAGAAGTATTCAAAGCACAAATATGTTAAGCTTGAACAACTGTATGACAAACAGTAATTGATGCTTGAGGGTTGTAGTATCACCCCCATTGTTAATACATTTATAGTAATGGGTTGCACCCATAAAATAAAGGATAATTAAATGTCTCTACAACATAGTATAGGACAGTATTAATTTCCGTGATGAATGGAATATATATATTCATAACGATATTGAATGAGCATAATAGTCCTTTAAGCTCTAAAGGGTTTAGAATGTACCTCCTGGGGATTGATGTAGGAGAGTACAGAGCTGTATGTCTGTAAATATGTCAATATGGTACATGTGGTACATGTGATATGTAATTTCCTTTTTTCAATTTTTGATCGATATTTGTTGTCAATAAGTAACAGTCCTGAAAAAGGTGGTGTATTGATTTTCGTCCACCGAAACGCCACGTCAACAACCTTTTTTAGGTCTCGCCTACTCCATTTCGCAGGAATGAGTATGCAAGTCTAATGCGCTAAACCACTACTTAAAGCCAAGGCTCTCAAAAGGCTCCCAAAAAACGGATTTCGAGAAGTGCACGCCCTCTTGCCCGAGCTTGCCCGAGCCTTCTGCCTATCAGCCTCCCTCCTACCTCCCCCTTAATTGCTTTAACTTTCACGGCCTCGAGGACGTGAGCTACTTGAAAGAGATCCGCTCCGCAGCTAATCTGACATCAGCATCTCTCCCCCTCCCACCTCCCACGGCCGTCCTTTCTGCCCGCCTCGGACACCACATACGAGCTTGCCCCACCACATAATGTGCACCGTGGTTATTTTTTGACAGTGTGCTATGCTTTGCACAATATTCCAGTGCATGTTTCTGTTTGTTTTAGCTAGAGATCCGCTCAGCAGCAAATCTGACATCAGCATCTCTCCCCCTCCCACCTCCCACGGCCGTCCTTTCTGCCCGCCTCACACACCACATACAAGCTTGCCCCACCACATAATGTGCACCATGGTTATTTGTTGACAGTGTGCGATGCTTTGCACAATATTCCAGTGCATGTTTCTGTTTGTTTTAGCTTGCCAAAGTGCACGTTTTCTTCATCTGCCTACCTAGTAATGCTTCTCTTCCTCCCTGCCTTGTCTCGCCCGTGTGGCTCTCCCCTGCGCCCTTCCATGATGCGCTCTCCCTAGTGTGCTCCCCCAACCCACGCTGCTTTCATGTCGGCGTCCTTCTCAAGCTCCACCTTGCTATTGCATGTTTGGTCTCCCTGCACCATCTATATTGTTCTCTAGCTTCTGGTACCCATTTACTTCTGCCCTCCAATGTTGCT
The DNA here is from genome assembly GCF_964263255.1 of Lissotriton vulgaris. NCBI lineage: Eukaryota > Metazoa > Chordata > Amphibia > Caudata > Salamandridae > Lissotriton > Lissotriton vulgaris. Next base: position 186,353,120 of record NC_141696.1, read on the forward strand.
TCAGCCACTCTCAGGCTCACCTCCTGCTCCCCCTCTCACAATGCGCGTGCACTCCCCCCACCCCTCCCATTTGTTCTCTATTCTTGCATTTGTTCACGGCCGCCAGGCCATGACACCACATCAAAGGGCTTCTCCCAATGTGCCGTCTGCGGCTTAAAGGCTCCCAAAAAGTGGATTTCAAGAAGTGCACGTCCTCGTGCATGAGCTTGCCCGAGCCTTCTGCCTATCAGCCTCCCTCCCACCTCCCCACTAATTGCTTTACCTTTCACGGCCTTGAGGCTGTGAGCTACTTGAAAGAGATCCGCTCCGCTGCTAATCTGACATCAGCATCTCTCCCCCTCCCACCTCCAACGGCCGTCCTTTCTGCCCACCTCGCACATCACATACGAGCTTGCCCCACCACATAATGTGCACTGTGGTTATTTTTTGACAGTCTGCGATGCTTTGCACAATATTCCAGTGCATGTTTCTGTTTGTTTTAGCTCGCCAAAGCGCACGTTTTCTTCATCTGCCTACCTAGTAATGCTTCTCTACTTACCTTCCTTGTCTCGCCTGTGTGGGTCTCCCCTGCGCCCTTCCATGATGCGCTCTCTCTAGTGTGCTCCCCAACCCACGCTGCTTTCATGTCTGCGTCCTTCTCAAGCTCCACCTTGCTATTGCATGTTTGCTCTCCCTGCACCATTTATATTGTTCTCTAGCTTCTGGTACCCATTTACTTCTGCCCTCCAATGTTGCTTCAGCCACTCTCAGGCTCACCTCCTGCTCCCCCCCCACCCCTCCCATTTGTTCTCTATTCATGCATTTGTTCACGGCCGCCATGTCCTAATGTTGGGGCGGGAGTGAACTTCCGGGGTATATCTTCACAGCGCTTCAATGGTGCAAACCCTAGTTTCTCTTGTGCAGCAATGTGCCAGAAGCGCGTCCCTGCCTCGCCTTCCCAGCGCACACACCTACTCACGCCACTGAGCATCAGCGATGGTTGGTAATACGACCCAAAGGTGAGCCGAGGAAATTGCCAGTGCCCACCACACCCAGCCATCGGAGTGCTTAGATCGTAATGGCTTCTGGTAACACAAAGGCACCAGGGTGACTTACGACACATTTAATATGGCCAACAGCAAATACATGCAAACAATACATTCTGCAGGACCGCTGCTGCACACCGCAACACATGTATTGATGTCAAGAAATGAAAAAAACACTGGTAAATGTAAGCATAATTGTATAATAGCTTTACTGTCTTTTTGGATTTTTAAATTACCTTACAATTGTGGCGTTGGCGAATCGATTCTGGTGCATCCTACCACTGCCTGCCACTGTTATCATAGCATACCGATCATTAAAAATTCTGACTCTCAAAGGCCCCGATCTTTAACATCGGGTGAAAGTAGCTTGTATATATAGTCATCTTGTGCTCTCGTTATTACTCATTACAGAAAACAAAAGAATGCTAGCTAATGGGACAGCAATTTACCATTTTTTACGGGTTTCCTATTCTAGTTTGCTTTTGTAGCTGAAGACTTAGATAGATATCTTGTACACTTTGATACGCAAGACCCACAGCACTCACAGTGATTACACCATTCTCGAGGTGCCTTCCACAGGTGAGTGCCATTTAAATAGGTGATAACACGCATCATTCCCTGTTTGTCTCTACATCCACTAATTTGAACACATTTCCTCGGACCATGCTATCGGACAACCGTGTTGTGTTGACGTTAATATAGAACTCTGTGACTGCCTGTGCCTTGCATTAAATACATTAATTAATGCGATCAAAGGCATACTTGTTTATATTAGATATGTGACACCCTGCGTTGTTCAATATCCGACATGTGATACAGTTGTTATACAGAAAGGCGTTCTGCCTTGGAGCTGCTTACTTCTGAAAGCTAAAACGTCTTTATAAACACACACACAACCACACACACACACAACCACACACACAACCACACACACACAACCACACAAACACACACAACCACACACAACCACACTCAACCACACACACCAAACCACACACACACAAGCACACACACACAACCACACACACAACCACAAGCACAACACACACAACCACAACCACACACAACCACACACACAACCACACACACAACCATACACACAACCACACACATAAGCACAACCACACATACAACCACATACACAACCACACCGTCAGTGCACAGTTTCACCAGGCCCAGACACCCTCAATCGTCAGTGCATGCTTTCACCGGGCACAAACACCACCTGCTGTCAGTGCACACTTTCACCGGGCACAAACAACACCAGCCATCAGTGCACGCTCCCACCAGACACACACCACCAGCCGTCAGTGCACGTTTTCACCATGCACACACACCATCACCAGCCATCAGTGCACGCTTTCACCAGCCACACACACATACCACCAGCCATCAGTGCACGCTTTCACCAGCCACACACACACCACCAGCCATCAGTGCACGCTTTCGCCGGGCACAAACACCACTAGCTGTCAGTGCACACTTCCACCAGGCACACACCACCAGATGTCAGTGCACGCTTTCACCAGGCACACACACAGCACCAGCCATCAGTGCACGCTTTCACCAGTCACACACACACCACCAGCTGTCGGTGCACGCTTTCACCAGGCACACACCACCAGCGTTAGTGCACGCTTTCACCAGGCACACACACCACCAGCCGTCAGTGCACGCTTCCACCAGGCACACACACCATCAGCCGGCAGTGCACACTTCCACCACAGCAGCACTCAGCACCACCACAACACCACTCAGTACTACTACAGCATCACTCAGGGGCACCACAACATCACTATGCGCTACAACAGCATCACTGAACGCCACAGCATCACTTGTCCCCAAAACAACATCACTTAGCGCCACCACAGCATCAATCTGTGCAACCATTCAACAACAACTGGTTCAAATATTTTCTGTCAATGTTTCAAGCTTTATTACAAATGTCATAAAAAGATGTTAAATGTTTTCACTTCTGCTCTTGTTAAAACATTGTGATTTGTCAAATCAATACATGTAAGACAGGGGAAAACTAAACATGTACCTTTACTAATGCTATAGATGTAACATTTGCTAACTTTATAACTATTGGCATTTCTAATAACAAAATTAATACTTTTATATTTTGAAAAACAAACAGAAATCTAAAATGTTTTTCAGTTTACACACCAAAAGCTCAAACTTTTCTATTGCGAGACCTATTGCATTGCAAATGCTTGTTTTAATATTCAGTTGTTCTATGCAGTAATGTGTTTTATGTACAATTGGATGTAATTGTTTATTTACATCTGCACCTGTACTTGGTGAATTTCAAATATCTTTGGGTATATGTAACATCTTATGTCCCTGTAGATATAGTGTTCCACCATCTAAATATAAAAGTGATCAATAATTACAAGAATATTCACACTGATGGTACAGTGAAGCTGCTTTTCCATTGTTTTAATTGTTTTTAAATATATTTTTGTAAATGTATCAGGAACCAAGATAATAAAAACTGGACATTTGTACATATATATGAGTTCAGTGTGGTTGAATAAGTGAGTAAATTTGGGGGTACATCAGCTGACTTATGGTTGAGCAGATCCAATATATGTGTCTTCAAGTAGGGGATCTTCTTTTGTTGCAATAAAAACCTCATGGGAACAGTCCAGCCTGAACTGCCAAGCCAGGTCCTCCCTGGACCGGAAACAAGCATCCTGGGACCGGTTTTGGGGCTTCACCCCTCATCAGCCAGGCTAGTTTGAATCCAGTGGTGCAGTGAGCACGGGACCCATGTCTGGGCATACCTTTCCCACTTAGGGCAACAAATGCAAAAGGAAAAAATAATGGACGGATTTGCATATAGCTTTGTCTAATCTGGAATGGTGCGGTTTGCAAAACAATTATGGATTTAACCCAGATCTGTGACTGCGGGGGAGGGGGGAAATGTTTCATGAATTCAGCATTCCGTCTATCAACTGTCCTTTTTGCACTAACCTTGTTTGTGGGCACCCCATCCATGCATAACTGGCCCATGGTGTCACAAGCACTCCAGAGCCTGCCAGTCAGTCAATGCTTCTATCTTGGAACAGCCTACACCCACCAGCACAGCCGAGCCCACCAACAAGTTTTCAGGGCACAGCACACACCCTGTCAGACACTGGAGCTGCCCCAGCCAGGTTTTGCATTCCACGCAGCCAGGCCAGAGCACCACACTGATGTACCTGAGGGTCACATCAGTGGCCATCTTCAAGTCCAGCACTTTGGTGCCCAAAACTCCTTTAGATCTGTCACAGATGTTTTACACGCAAGCAAGGTAACATTCAGATACGTACACCCCTTCAGATTTTCTTTTGGGAAGAAACGCTGTTTGTTAGAAATAGGGTCTTTAGTTGGCAGAGGTATGAACCCTGTCCAAGAAGGGCCAACCACTCTAGTCAGAGTAAGTCAGATACACACTCTAAATTAGCCTGTGCTCCCCTCTGGTAGCTTCACACAGAGCATTCAGACTTAACTCAAGAGGCAATGTGTAAAGTATTTGTATAAACACTTAAATTACAGTAACACAGTGAAAATACCACAAAAAGACTACACACCGGTATAGAAAAATAGAGAATATGTATCTGATTAAAACAAGACCAAAATGACAAACATCCAATAAGTAGAAGTCGATTTAGGAATTTTTAAACATTAAATGTGAAAGCAGTACTTAGATGTCACTAGCGATCAAATGGTTGATTGGGGTCGCGAGGGACCGATGTAAATTCAAAGTTCTTCCTGATCGCAATCGACTGCAAGCCAGCTACAGAACCAATACAGGTCTCACTGAAGAAATACCTTGGATGGAGCTTTTGACAACGTTGAGCGTCTACTGCGTCGTCATCGAGCAAGTTGAAGTGAATGCAATGAGTCGTTGTCAAGCCGCGCAGGCTGTGGATTGTTCATCATCGAGTAGCCTCTGCGTCAGTGTCAAACGGTGATATGGCGGAAATTCTCATGCAATCGAGGCAGTGTGTTGGTTTTTGCAGCATCAGCTGCAGACCCTACTTCTGGGGCCCAGGACTAGAGGGGGCACCTAATGAAAGGCTAGGACTCACAGATTGCAGAGTCCAGCAGCACCAGCAGAGTTGCAAGAAGTTTTTTGTGTCTCTGAAACTTCAGAAAACAGGAGGCAAACTAGCAAGCCCTTGGAGAATCTTCAGTTCACAGAGGTAGAGAGCAGGTCCAGTCCTTTCCTCTCCTCTCCCAGTTAAGGAGCAGCAGGCTAGCACAGTAGAGCAAGTTTCAAAGTGGCAGCCCCTCCTGTAGCACAGCAATCAGAAGGCCAACACAGCAGATCAAGTAACAAAGTGACAGTCCCTCTTACAGCACGGTACAAAAGGGGTTGGTGATGGACGGAGCATCTGAATCAATCAAACACTCACACTCAGTCAAAAGATCTGGGTTTAATCCATCACCGTTCTTTAGTCCACTCTGCCACCCCAGTTCAGACATGGCTATATGCAAATCAGTCTGATCCTGTGCCTCATGGGAACAGTCCAGCCCGAACTGCCAAGCCATGTCTTCCCTGGACCGGAAACAAGCTTCCGAGGACCGGTTTCTAGCATTCCAGCCGTCTTCAGCCCGGCTTGTTTGAATCCAGTGGCAAAGTGAGCAAGGGACTCACGTCTGAGCATACCCTGCCATACTTATGGCGGCCAAAAGCGGTACAAAAGGGGGTGGTGATGGACGGATCATCTGAATCAATCAAACACTCACACCCAGTCAAAAGATCTGGGTTTAATCCATCACCGTTCTTTAGCCCACTCTGCCACCCCAGTTCAGACATGGCTATATGCAAATCAGTCTGAACCTGTGTCTCATGGGAACAGTCCAGCCCGAACTGCCAAGCCATGTCTTCCCTGGAGCGGAAACAAGCTTCCGAGGACCGGTTTCTGGCATTCCAGCCATCTTCAGCCCGGCTTGCTTGAATCCAGTGGCAAAGTGAGCAAGGGACTCACGTCTGAGCATACCCTGCCACACTTATGGCAGCCAAAAGCGGCCAAAAGCGGTATAAAAGGGGGTGGTGAAGGATGGATTCAAGCAATTTGCGGTCCGGGGAAGGCATGGCTTGGCAGTTCGGGCTGGACTGTTCCCATGAGGCACAGGGTCAGACTGATTTGCATATGGCCATGTCTAAAAACGGGGTGGTGTGGAGTGCAAAAAAACGATGGATTTAGGCCCAGATCTCTGTACTGGGGTGAATGTATGACATTGTTTTGCATTCTGTCCATCAACTGTGGTTTTTGCCTCTTACAGCACAGCAACTCTTCTTCAAGGCAGAATGTCCTAGGTTCCAGTAAGGTTCTGATTTGGTGGTGTCAGGGGTCCAGTACTTATACCCAAATATGCCTTTGAAAGAGAGGAGACATCAAAGAGGCCTTTGAAGGGCACAGGGTCCCCGCCTTTCCTGCCCTTGATCCAAAAACACTACAGGGGAGTATGCAGCTCTTTGTGTGCGGAAAGGCACAGCACTATTGAGGTAAAGTAAGAAAAGTAAGAAAATGTCAACTTTCAAAAAGTTGGGTTTTCCTACCTGCAATTAGATTTAAGTGATATGGCTCGCTCTTCAGTTTCACAGTGATCTTCAGGATGAAGGTAAGAGGCGGAAAAGCATACACAAAGGTTCCTGGCCATTCTATCAAAAGCATGTTCCATCACAGTCCTCTATGTGTGTATATGTTTGCACAGAACTGGTATTTTTTGATGACTTGAGTCACAAAGAAATCCAGACATGGCTGTGATCCCAATAATCTGAACACTTATTGTAGCAGTCCCCATGTGTGGCAGTGTTTTGCAGGTCAACTGAACAAATCCTCTTGTTTGTGGTTTGTGTCTTGTTTGTGGTTGAGCTTCGGCCTGCAGGTATATGTTTGGTGAATGACCCAAAGCCATGCTGTTATGCTTCCACTTAATGCACCTGTGACTTCCTACCTACGTGTTTATTTCCATAGAACAGTGGCATGTGTTTTCTGCCGGATTAATGCAGATTACCGTCGTGTGGGAGGAAGGAACATTTGGAATCCATTTTTATATCCATTTTTATATCTCTGAGTTCCAGCACATTTATGTACAAAGTTGTCTCCTCAGTAGACCATAAGCATGGCAGTGCATTGCCATTAGGAGGTATCACGTTAAGTGGCTAGGGTGCCAATTGTGAATGTGTGCTGGTATTCTTCTTATTTGTTAAGCACGCAAGTCATTATACCGACTTGCCTAGGGAGGGGGCGCTGGATTTTGCAATAGGTTAATTTACAATTCCAACTCCAGTAGGTGCAACATTAGGGAAGGTGTTGGACTTTCTGGGCTCAATGTACGACCATTTGCTTTTGCAACTCACAAATTGCAAAAAATTGCAAATCGCAATTTGTGAGTCGCAAAAGCAAATGTACAACAGTGTCAGCAACACTGTTAGTGATTCCAAATGGGGGTAAAAAAAACGAGGCTCATGAATATTAATGAGCCACTCGTAATTTGCGACCCCATTGCGAATGGCTGGCCCTCCCAGGGATGTTGGCCTGCTGGGCTCAGAAGACCACCATGTCCGAGCTTGCTTTTAAATAAAGCAGTTTTTTTTTAATGCAGCCCGTTTTCCTTAAAGGAAAACAGGATGCTTTAAAAAAAAAATGTAACGCTTTCATTTAATTTTTTAAGGACAGTCAGTGGTCTCTGGTACCACTGCCTTCCCTTAAAAAATATTTTCCCATGCATTCCCGTTTGCGAATGCTTTACCACCCACTTGAAGTTGGTGGCAAATTGCAACTGTTTTGCGACCGCAGTTGCGGTCGCAAAACAGTCATACATAGGGCTCAGACTCGCTATTAGGAAGGGATCCCCTAGCAACGCCCCTTCCTAATAGCGAGTTGCAAATCCTAATTAACGAGTCGCAAATAAATTGTGACTCGCTAATTAGGGTTTGTACATGGCCCTTAGGTATTTTTGCATGTGCAAACCTGTTCGCGCATGCAAAAATGCTTCGTACATCTGGCCCTAAATCCAACACCATTCCATCAATACGCCTTCCTTGAGGCAACTCGTTATAATGACTTGTGTACTGAACGAATGAGTACAAAAGACACATTCGTTCTTTTGCTGGCGCTGTAAAGGCACAGCGAGATTCCGGCTCCGGTTTGAAGGATGTTTCCTGCCAATGGAAAACCTTGATAGATGTCCACCATCATTTGTTTTAGGTCTCTTATCAAAGCGACAAGTACTTGTAGCTCGGGCAGCTCATAGTATTCTTTTGTATCTTCTTTGTAGGGATCAGAGTGACAGTTTTCAACGATGGGAGCACACTGCTAGCCTCTCCGCCGGATCGCCCCTCTGCATTCTGGTATATGCAGTGACAGTCTTATTCAGGCCTTTGATCTAGCCATTTATCAACCATGAAACACTGATATTTGAGTGAAAATATCGCAGTTGAACATCTTGGATGTTTTGTGGTGAAAGGAAGGCATCTCATCCAGCATTTAGGTCTTAACATTTGACCTTGAGTTGAGCAGGGCTGTAAGCACGACCAAATGGGCCTTCCAGAGCAGATTCCTCTTCTGATTGAGTTTCCAGTAACTTCGGTGGCAACTTAGGAAATACTTTATTAGTTGAAGTGTGTTCTAGAAATAATGTCCTTTTTCCTTCACAATTAAGCTCCTGACTATATTCTCGATTGGTATGGCTACTCTTACATTATAATGACTGTCCTAGTATGTTTTTTTCCTGTTTTTGGTTTGGTGTTCAGGTGTATCGTTGAGGTTGCAGGTGTCAATCAGGATCCCTCGACAGCAGCTGTAATTTAGATGGTGGTGGGAGCACTGCCAACAATGATTATAGACCAGATGTCGATGGTTGAACTGTCAATGAAGAAGCATCAATGGATGCTCGTATCATAGTGGCATCAGCAGGAGTCGTCACTGGTGGGTGAGCCACCAATGTGGAAAGAGACAGCAACACAGGTGTTTTTGATGAGAGGACCATCTTTTACTGTGTGTGTCATTGAGCATCAGCAGGAGATGACGCTTGACAAGATGTAGGCGAGAGCACAGTTGATGATGCGGTCATTGACCGTGTCGTCTGCAATGACTTTAGTGTCTTTGCCTTATATTCAGGTGAAGGACTGGAGGCTGAAAGAGAGTTCTTGAGGGCCTTCTTATGCACCTCAGCCGGCACTTTGAAAAATGTAGAGGCTAGTTCTTCAGCTGACTGAGTTTTTATGCAAATTTGAGCTAATGTTATTTATTTGCTTTTGCTTTTGCTGGTAGGGCGCTTTGGGCGGATTCATCCCCATAGGAGGGGGGTGCCTTGGCTTTAGATTTTCGTAGCCTTCCTTCAGCCATGTTCAGGGTTTCTGGTGAACATTTACTGCATATCTTGCATTCTCTATGCTTATGAAGTAGAGGTTGACAATAAATACACCTTTAGGGCTGATCATTATTATAAACCTGGAGATTCCCACTTGCATCACAGACCTTAAAGAGGCCGTTTGTTGGACAGTCCTGCACAGTTTTTAGTTGCAAATCAATTCCAGAGTTAACAGGAGTTATGCTGCAACAAATGAATTGACTGGTCTCTAAGATACGTAAGTTGAGGTCTTGGTACTCCCTTTCCACAAATCATGCAGAAGAATTCCGAGGAGGGGTGCCCCAGGGAGGGGGGGGGGGGAGTCCAGTGCTCCCTCTCCTGCTTGGTTGGCGTTTGATTCTTTTCAATTTGGTGTCTATTACTGTAGTACTAAATCAGCACTTCTTATGACCTTTCAGTCAGCTCACTTTGGAATTCCTACCTTAATGACGGGCAATGATTTAGCCATGTGAATCTATGAAATATGGTGCTGAAGAAAAACACATGCCCAAGGGGTGGAAGCAGACCTAAATATACTCTTTCAGGTGGCATCACACAACAATTTGTTTTTGCATCCATATTATTGAGGGCACAAGGTTTGAGTCCCTACGAGTGGGGATGACTGCAAGAGGAAAAGGCTTCCATAACCTCTAGGAGTGTGCACATCTCCAGGATATTTTTAAAGTTTGTCATAATTAATAATAATTAATATAGAAACAATTACGGGCAGATCTACAGAGAGCATCCTACTCGGCCAGGTGTTTTGATGAGGTGGGGAACTAGGAGGAAGACTTGCAATTTACTACATAGTATGCTACATTCAGCTCAGGATGCTTTTTTTAAGCAGATGGGGGAAAACAGGACTAGCCCATAATTGATGGTATATTTTCAGACTGGAGAAGGAAAGTGTATGGGGAGGACTAGCACCAGTCCAACAACAGTTGCGGTCCTACTACTACCTTTCATGATGAAGAACACAATGACTTCCCAAAGGCGCCTTAGAGGTTTTTAAATACTATATTTGCACCTGCCGTAGAAGGTGAAAGTTGGGTCCAGTTTGCCTTGTGCAGGACTTCTGGATGTCTTCTTACCACATAGGTGAAAGTTCAGGATCTTGGGGAATATGCAAACATTTGAGATGGGGAGTCTTGATATGGTGGATGATATTTGCTACCTTTGAAAAAATCAATAAAAACTATTTAACCTAAAGGACATGGAATGCCTTCATGAATTTTCTCGTCTGTGTTAGATTTCATCCCTAAATATTGTATTGATTTTATGTATCCTTTAATATACTTTAAAAAGATGACTGCATAATCTTGTTGAAAACGTTTTTCCGAATGATACAGCTGCAGAATCTTCCTATCTGATAGTTCACATTTCACCTATAAAACACAAAAATCATTCTCAATGCACCCTAACAGTGGTTAGACCTATTCCTCAATGGAGACGTAATTTCTTTCATAGGGGCACATTTTGCATTCCCAAATACCCAATCTTCTATTTTTACAAAGTTGTTACTCTTCCACTTCTGTAAAATTATTATCTTGCTCTTAACAATCACTCGCTCTAGCTTCATAGCTGTGTCTCTTATTCTGAGATAGAATTTTTAGGAACAGAACAAAAAATTAAATTTTCGTAAAATAGCTGTAGGCCCTGATCCACTATGCAACCTATGTGTGGTTCTATATCTATCCAGGCATCCCTATCAGTGTCACAAAGTATCAACAGGTATTTATATTCTCTCTCTTTTTTACATTTCCAATATTCAGAGTCGAAAAACCTTAGGTTTTCATTTGCACCCATGTCCAAACTAATCTAAAACAGATTTTTTGATGGAAGACTGTTCCAGGCATATCTATTAGACTTCTTGAGATTTCTGCCAAACCCTTGAGCCAAACTTCTTCAGTCAAATCAGCATGTGGTTCTTCCCTCAATTCACTCAGTTTGAGAGCATGTCAATGGTATGTGCAAAGGCTTTGTATAAACCTGAGGCTGAACGTGTTTTTCAATCACCCTACATATTTGGCCCGTAACCTTAGTCACTGCACTACCATCTTCATCATCATTTTATTATCATCACTTCACTTTGACCAAAATAAAGCTGGGTTTAAAGCCATGTAGTTCCAAATCTCTCAATAGCACTGGAAGTAGGGGTGCATGGGGTGCTGCATCACCCCCGATATAACCACGCTGGAGTTCAATAGGTGAATGAGCAAAAAAGATGCCCTTACATTTATTTTGTGTTTATCTTGATACATTTGCTGTACTTCAAAGGCAGAGCTTAAGTGGCAGGCTATGTCTACTGACTATGCTTATTCATTTAACATGGAGATTTATGTTTATTTCTTGTAAAGTTAACTATGTGGAAAGCTTGCTGGGTACAGAGATGTGAAAGGAAAGGCTGTAGGATGTCATTTTTTCTAACACATAACAACAGTTAAATACCTGTAATGGAACTATACAAATATTACAGGATCTATCTGCAGTTAATAACGTACTAATGAAGCCATTTTTTATAATTATGAAGTATTATGGAAGCAAATATTAAAAGAATCAAAACAAATCTAGATACTATATTTGGTGATGCTCAAATTATAAATATTCCCTGAAAGCCGATTTCCACACATTATCATGCGTGCGCTATATAGTTTTATCAGTAAACTGCATGTCTGTTCAAGTCTACTGGTCCCTTCGATGGAAAATGCACTTGCTGTAAATGACAGTGTGACTAGACTATGCTTTAGTGATATATTTGTGACAATGTGCTCCAAAATGCACCATCAGCTATAGACCCAACACTGTTCAAAATTGACATGGCCCCGCTTGCACATGTCGCCCGACAGCACGACCTCAAAATAATCTCCTACGCCGACGACACTCAACTGATCTGCTCCCTCACCAAGGACACCGTCACTGCCAAAACCAACCTCCATGAAGGAATGAAGGCCATCGACAACTGGATGAATATCAGCCGTCTGAAGCTGAACTCCGACAAGACGGAGGTCCTCATCCTCGGCTCCAACCCATCAGCCTGGAACGACTCCTGGTGGCCAACGGCACTGGGGGCAGCCCCGACCCCCACCGACCACGCACGGAACCTGGGAATCATCCTCGATTCAACTCTCTCAATGACCAAGCAAGTCAACGCTGTCTCCTCCTCCTGCTTCAACACCCACTGTATGCTCCGCAGGATCTACAGATGGATCCCGACAGATACAAGAAAGGCAGTCACCCAGGCCCTCGTCAGCAGCAGATTCGACTACGGAAACACCCTCTACGCGGGAGCCCCAACCAAGCTCATCAATTGACTACAACGCATCCAAAACGCCTCGGCACGACTGATCCTCGATGTACCATGACATGGCCACATCACTCTCCACCTGAGAAACATACAATGGCTCCCAGTCAACAAGAGGATAACCTTCAAGCTCCTCATCCACGCACCCAAGGCACACCACAAGACCGGCCCAGCCTACCTCAACAGACGCCTCTCCTTCTACACACCCCCAACCGCCAGCTATGCTCCGCCGACCTCTTACTCATCTCCGTCCCGCACATCCGAAGAACAACCACTGGCGGGAGATCCTTCTCCCACCTCGCCGCCAAGACATGGAACACCCTCCCACTGAGCCTACGACAGACCCGAGACCTGCTGACCTTCAGGAGGACACTAAAGACATGTCTGTTTGATCAGTAGCAGCCCCCACCTCCGCCCCCCCCCCCCCCCACAGCGCCTTGAGACCCTCGCGGGTATGTAGTGCACTTAACAAATGACTGATTTATTGGTTGATTGATACTACACCCTTACCACCCTCCTGCTGGGTACATTTGCTACTATTGTTTGTGTGAGACTTGGTTTTTCACAATCACTACTTCAGTGATGGCAGCACTCCCACTCAGAATATTGTTCCAGCACCACTGAAATCTCGGTTTGACTCAAGTCACACATCTTGTTAACCATCTGATTGACAGTCAGAGCCATTCTACTCCACTTCTGATAGTCAGGCTGTTACCTTTGGTTGGCTTGAGCACAGATTCAGTGTTGGGCGTTTTCACTGCATCCTACTGCCTACTGTATACAGCAGTGATATACATGGAAAGAGCAACAACAAGCCATCCCAAAGACAAACCATCTAGATACATAACCAAGTAACTACCTCAAGGACTCCAAATCATGGCAAATTTCCCAGGACAACCCCCAGTTATATAACTAACCTCTTCAACGATCATACCCCAGTCCACATTATCTTGCCAAATATCAAGACAAGGTAGTGTCTGACTGGCCTATGTCACATCTTGCTACCATCAGGGCCACAACATAAGAGATCTTGGAGTACTTCTACTATCTCCAACACTAACATCCTTTCTGGGTCCCCTGTCCTGCTTCCATCGTCCATTTGCGTTTGACTACTCTCTCTCTTTGAGATATGCAACATTTCAACTATGTAGTTTTCCTACTCTCAAGAAAGCAAACACCAATCCTGCAGTTCTAAGCAACTTTATGCCCAATATTCTCCTACTTTTTCCAATAAAAAATACTTGATAAAGCATCCATTTTGCAACTTTCAAACTATCTGGGAGGCAATTCCATCCTCAATTCTGTGCAAATCAGTCTCTGCCCCCTTCAGGCTTACTTGGCAATTTGTATGACTTCAGGCTAAAACATAGGGAAACTTGCTGCCCTCATGCTACTTGATCTTACTGACACATTTGATAAGGTATTGAACACAACCCTACTGATGGTCTCCAGGACATCGGCATCTGGGGCAAGGCTCCGAGCTGGAGGACCACGTACCTTGCCAACAGACACCATGCGAGTCTCCTCCCTCCCTATCGATCTGAATTCAGAGATCTCATACAGAGGGTGCCTCAGGGCTGCTCTTTAAGCTCTACACTTTTTAACATTTATGTTGGCCATCTTGCCAACTTATTCTATAATTTGGCTTCTCTGTTATTACTTTTGCGGCCACCACTGAACGCATTATCTGCTTTAACAGTAATTCATCCAGAACAAAACTATCCTTCCATCTCTTTGTGCATGAAACCATCGAATGAAGAGTCTAATGCTGAAACGGAATACGGCCAAGACAGTTGTACTTATTGACAGTGACAATCCTAATAATTTAGTCACAGTGGTGGTGCCCCCGCCCACATCATTGACAGTCTACTTCCAGAAAGCTTCATACACAATCTTCGGTTTTAATTTAATGAGGGCACTCTCAACAAAGATGAACACAATAGCCACTTATTGCTAACTCTTGCCTCTTGCAGAATAATTACTTGTTTTGCTATTTGACTCTCGGACTGTAGCTGGGACTGTGATCTCGTCTCAGCGGGACTAGTGAAATTCTCTCTATCTTTTCCTTCCTGCTACTTCCTGTCTTTGAATTCAAAGAATCCAAAATATGGCAGCTCGGTTGATTTTCAGTCCACTTCGTTACACTCGCAATTCTTTTCATGACAGCTTTACATTGCCTACCTGTCTCTAAAAGCATCATCTTCAAAACTCTTTATATTTCACCAGGCTTGTTTAATTCTGATCTCAGCAGTTTCCAATCGCACTTTCTGCACCTCATTCCTGGCTGTACTCTGACACCTCCATCTCTCCATCTTCTGAGAATTCAGAGTTAAGAAACCAAGAACTGGAGGATGTTCTTTCTCCTGCTTAGGAGCGAAATTCTGGAACAAACTCTATTCAATAACGAGAACCTTAGAACATCGTCTTGCTTTTCCTAAAACACTTGAAACGTGGCTGTTTCCTTATTATTTTTTCTTCTGGCAGCTCTGGTCAATTTTCCTAGCAGCAGAATACTGTTCCATTCTCAAGAAGTTCAAAAATCAATCAATCAGTCTCAGGGGAGACACCTCACACCAGATGGCAAGTAGGATCTTTTTGATCGTTGGTGTCAGTGCAGTAGCTAATACTACCAGCAATCGTGTCCCAAAAGGTCTTAACCAGGGGCATTGCTAAATTATGTAAATGAATGTTTCACTGCCCACCGCCTCCTGGACAAACATTATCAGGGCCCTACTAGAAGCGAGTAAGCTGAATATGTGCATAGTAAACACAGTGTAGTATTGTAAGTTGGAAAATTATATACCCAGGACAAGTGGTTACCTCTCTGGGACACTGGAGCACTTCTTCCCACTCCAAATCACCCAGGACATACAGATTAGCTTCTCATCTAGCTATGATCCTGTGGATGGGGATAGTATTGTTGCTGACCAGTGTTTTAAACATCCCAGAGATAGCCATTGCTTCCTCTAGACGCCCTGTGTGTACCTGATATCCAGAAGGCAGGGATCTTCTTACTTGATCCCATACCTTTCCAGTGTATTCAAAGTTGTAGATATCAAATCCATGAGATGCAATCAGAGTAAATTCAGCACTCAAGATTGCAAATGTTTTAATGTATTCATACCCCATATGTGGTCTAACTTCTATAATCGGATGAGGTCCCATTTACTGACCCCACTGTTGCAACACTTTAAGCAAATCGCTGTCCCATGATGGAGTCTCCTGTGTGATAATGTTAGCCCGTTTTATCCTCTTCATACTGGTTTTTAGGTCTCGCTGAGCCAACGTGTATGCGTTGCTCTGCGAGAGTTAAGTAAGGGCTCTCAAAATTGCTCCCAAAGTGTGCAGGCCGATCGGGTACAGTGCACGTGCGCCGGGCGCGCGCACCATTTGTCCGCCTGCAGCCTTTGGGAGGACTTTCGCGGCCACTTTGATGCTCTCAGTGAGCCGCGCAGCCACTGAGAACATCAAAGCAGCCGCAAAACTATCATATGCTAACACCCTGGAGTTTGACCTCTAAGCTCTAGTAATATGTGTGTGAGCGGATGTTTATTAGTAAATTTGCTTCACATTGCTTGCTTTTTTCGCCACTTTTGTCTTCACAGCTGTGTCATGAGTAACCACACTCACTCACAAAACGTCCATTAAAGGAAATGATGTTTTTTGGTTTTTTTTACGAAAATCAGGATGTATCCAACTTGATGTTTATAAAAATCCCTTAAACGCTTCAGGTGAGGAGGAGATGCCATGTCTCTGCTCAATCACCAGTCAGTACAATGTCTGCTATGGGCATGGTCCGAGCAGGAAGAGAACAGCTGGCACTGCAGTGACAACACAGGCCATCTTCAGCAATCCACGCCTGCCCGGTCTTCGTCTTAAAGCGCCGCTTTCAAGTAAAGCTTATATCTTCTAGAGAAAAAAAGCTATAGAAATCCCAATGTTGTCATGGTTTCCTAGAGGACTTCATTAGATTATTACCATGCTAAGGCTGACCGCTTGTTCAGGTGTGAGACGCATCAGCAGTACAGTCCCACAGCAGACCTTTCAGTAACATCATCCCACAATACTAATATTTAAAGGTCCTTTTCAGTACTATACAAACGCTCTTGCATTATTAACCCCCTACCAGTAAATCCCAGCCCTGGACCTGCAGTCAGAGCCCAACCGGCACACAGCCAACTAACTGTGCGGAAACCAGGCAACGTGACAGGTCAGTACACCGCTCCTGACGTCTTCATGCCCCTCCTTTGCGCGCCACAGCACAAGGAAGTAAGGACTAGTGAGTTCCTGCTGCAGCTGAGGTAGGTTGAGCGAAGCGTCAAGCTTCTTAACCCAAGTACTAGTAAAATGTCATTTCAGGGTATTGTCGACTGTCAGGTTTGGCTCTGTATATGCACCCGCCCAGCACCTTAAATCTGCAGTATTGGCAGTTTGTGTACATGTACATCTATCTATCTATCTATCTATGTATCTTTCTGTCTGTCTGTCTATTGATGAAGCGGACTTTAGAAATAAGTTTAGAATTTGTTCGCAGATTTGACTCCCATAATTTGTAATACATTAACGAGTGTTGCATGTTTTTGTATTAATTCAACCAAGAATAATGTGAACCTTCATGAACACGTGGGTCTAATAATATGTGCTCTTGTTGCATTTGTCACTACATTTTAAATAATATATTAACTTTGTCTTTTGTTTTGTCAAACATTAACTGTGGTTGTTTTTAATAATAGCATGTGCATATTCTTAAATGTGCTTTTGTTTATGTAGTGTCTTTTTATGTGACAGTGTTTTGTTTGTCTGTTGTGCATAAAGCTAGGTAACATAGACTAATGGGTTAATATTAGTAATGGGGGTGGGTAACAGAATAATTATCATTATTCGAATTAATTGATGTCTTGTGTTTCCTTGCATACAAGAGTCTTGCTAAAAGAGGCCTGTGGCCTATTTCTAAAATGGATGTCCGAAGTCCTGTCGAGATGGGCCTTGCACAGCAAAGAATGAAAGAAAACATTTTCTTCATAATTCTTTGAAAAACAAACTCGCGGAAGCTGAGCTGTGCTCAATGTTGAGATAATCATTGTATAACTATCAATGCCAAGGACAGGACATAGCGGCGGAAAAGCTTGGGCAGAGGAAGCAACGAACTGTTTCTTAAATGTTGCAAGCCTCGGAAGAGCTTGTGACACACGTAGTCAAAGGACAATGCCGCTCTTAAGGAATATGGTTTTTGCAATGTGAAAGGCGAATGACTTCATGGACTGACATTTCTCGACCAATCACGTTCCGAGTTGGTCTTCTTTTTGTATTCTTTTAGTTAGTCTTAGATAGAGAAAAGGTATAAAAATTGGCCCCTTGAAAAGAGCTCTGTTGGCTCGTTCCTGTGCTTCAGAGATGCTGTCGGACTTTTGACTCACGTAAGATCTTTTGGAACTTATGTTTTTCCCTTTAGATTTCTTTAGTCAAGTTAGGGAAATAGGGTTTAGGGAATGAGTTCTTAATTGTTTAAGCATTTCTCATGCTGATTTGATTTAAACTGACAGTCTAATGTGCCTTTCTAATAAAATAATGCTGCTTAATAAAATGCTAATAAAGAATTAAATTCTTAAAAATACTCTTTGCTCGATAAATAAAGTTAATAAAATAGATTTTGAAATGACAAGCTGGTCTTGTTTGTTTCGTTTGAGTTACCATTAGTTAATCCATTGCCTATGATTTTGACTTAATTAAATGTTTATGAAAGTGTCGCCCTCAATCTATCTATCTATCTATCGCCCTCACTCTATCTATCTATCTATCGCCCTCACTCTATTTATCGTGCTCACTCTATTTATCGTCCTCACTCTATCTATCGTCCTCACTCTATCTATCGCCCTCACTCTATCTATCGCCCTCACTCTATCTATCGCCCTCACTCTATCTATCGCCCTCACTCTGTCTATCACCCTCACTCTATCGCCCTCACTCTATCTATAGCCCTCACTCTATCTATCGCCCTCAATCAATCTATCTATCGCCCTCAATCAATCTATCTATCGCCCTCACTCTATCTATCTATCTATCGCCCTCACTCTATCGCCTTCACTCTATCTATCTCCCACACTCTATCTATCTATCGCCCTCACTCTATCGCCCTCACTGTGTCTATCGCCCTCACTCTGTCTATAGCCCTCACTCTGTCTATAGCCCTCACTCTGTCTATCCATTGCCCTCACTCTATCTATCTATCTCCTGCACTCTATATATGGCCCTCACTCTATCTATCACCCTCAATCTATCTATCGCCCTCAATCTATTTATCGCCCTCACTCTATCTATCGCCCTCACTCTATCTATCTAACGCACTCACTCTATTTATCGTCCTCACTCTATCTATCGCCCTCACTCTATCTATCGCCCTCACTCTATCTAGCGCCCTCACTCTATCTAGCGCCCTCACTCTATCTATCGCCCTCACTCTATCTATCACCCTCACTCTATCGATCTATCGCCCTCATTCTATCTATCTATCTATCTATCTATCTATCGGACTCACTCTGTCTATCGCCCTCACTCTATCTATCTATTGCCCTCACTCTATCGCCCTCACTCTATCTATCTATTGCCCTCACTCAATCGCCCTCACTCTATCTATCGCCCTCACTCTGTCTATCTATCTATCGTCCTCACTCTATCGCCCTCACTCTATCTATCGCCCTCAATCTATCACCCTCACTCTATCTAGCGCCCTCACTCTGTCTATCCATCGCCCTCACTCTATCTATCTATCTCCCGCACTCTATATATCGCCCCTCACTCTATCTATCGCCCTCAATCTATCTATCGCCCTCAATCTATCTATCGCCCTCAATCTATCTATCTATTGCCCTCACTCTGTCTATCGCCCTCACTCTATCTATCCATCGCCCTCACTCTATCTATCTATCTCCCGCACTCTATATATCGCCCTCACTCTATCTATCGCCCTCAATTTATCTATCGCCCTCACTCTATCTTTCACCCTCACTCTATCTTTCGCCCTCACTCTATCTATCTATCGCCCTCACTCTATCTATCGCCCTCAATCTATCTATCGCCCTCAATCTATCTATCTATCGCCCTCACTCTATCTATCTATCTATCGCCCTCACTCTATCTATCGTCCTCACTCTATCTATCGTCCTCACTCTATCTATCTCCCGCACTCTATATATCGCCCTCACTCTATCTGACGCCCTCAATTTATCTATCGCCCTCACTCTATCTTTCACCCTCACTCTATCTTTCGCCTTCACTCTATCTATCTATCGCCCTCACTCTATCTATCGCCCTCAATCTATCTATCGCCCTCAATCTATCTATCTATCGCCCTCACTCTATCTATCTATCTATCGCCCTCACTCTATTTATCGTCATCACTCTATCTATCGTCCTCACTCTATCTATCCCCCTCACTCTATCTATCACCCTCACTCTATCTATCGCCCTCACTCTATCTATCGCCCTCACTCTATCTATCGCCCTCACTCTGTCTATCGCCCTCACTCTATCGCCCTCACTCTATCTATCGCCCTCACTCTATCTATCTATCTATCTATTGCCCTCACTCTATTTATCGTCCTCACTCTATCTATCTATCGCCCTCACTCTATTTATCGTCCTCACTCTATCTATCTATCGCCCTCACTCTATCGCCCTCACTCTATCTATCGCCCTCACTCTGTCTATCGCCCTCACTCTGTCTATCGCCCTCACTCTATCGCCCTCACTCTATCTATCGCCCTCACTCTATCTATATATCGCCCTCACTCTATCTATATATCGCCCTCACTCTATCTATCACCCTCACTCTATCAATCTATCGCCCTCATTCTATCTATCTATCTATCTATCTATCTATCTATCTATCTATCTGACTCACTCTGTCTATCGCCCTCACTATATCTATCGCCCTCACTCTATCGCCCTCACTCTATCGCCCTCAATCTATCTATCGCCCTCACTCTGTCTATCGCCCTCACTCTATCTATCCATCGCCCTCACTCTATCTCCCGCACTCTATATATCGCCCTCAACTAGTCTATCGCCCTCACTCTGTCTATCGCCCTCACTCTATCACCCTCACTCTGTCTATCGCCCTCACTCTGTCTATCGCCCTCACTCTGTCTATCGCCCTCACTCTGTCTATCGCCCTCACTCTGTCTATCGCCCTCACTCTATCTATCTATCTCCCGCACTCTATATATGGCCCTCACTCTATCTATCACCCTCAATCTATCTATCGCCCTCAATCTATTTATCGCCCTCACTCTATCTATCGGCCTCACTCTATCTATCTATCTATCGCCCTCACTCTATTTATCGTCCTCACTCTATCTTTCGCCCTCACTCTATCTATCTATCGCCCTCACTCTATCTATCGCCCTCACTCTATCTATCGCCCTCACTCTATCTATCGCCCTCACTCTATCTATCGCCCTCACTCTGTCTATCACCCTCACTCTATCTATCGCCCTCACTCTATCTATCGCCCTCACTCTATCTATCGCCCTCAATCTATCTATCTATCTATCGCCCTCACTCTATCTATCGCCCTCACTCTATCTATCTATTGCCCTCACTCTATCGCCCTCACTCTATTTATCGTCCTCACTCTATCTATCTATCGCCCTCACTCTATCGCCCTCACTCTATCTATCGGACTCACTCTGTCTATCGCCCTCACTATATCTATCGCCCTCACTCTATCTATCGCCCTCACTCTATCTATTGCCCTCACTCTATCTATCGCCCTCACTCTATCTATCGCCCTCACTCTATGTATCGCCCTCACTCTATGTATCGCCCTCACTCTATGTAGCGCCCTCACTCTATGTAGCGCCCTCACTCTATGTAGCGCCCTCACTCTATCTATATATCGCCCTCACTCTATCGATCTATCACCCTCATTCTATCTATCTATCTATCTATCTATCTATCTATCTATCTATCTATCGGACTCACTCTGTCTATCGCCCTCACTATATCTATCGCCCTCACTCTATCTATCGCCCTCACTCTATCTATTGCCCTCACTCTATCTATTGCCCTCACTCTATCTATTGCCCTCACTCTATCTATTGCCCTCACTCAATCTATCTATTGTCCTCACTCAATCGCCCTCACTCTATCTATCGCCCTCACTCTATCTATCGTCCTCACTCTATCTATCGTCCTCACTCCATCTATTGCATCACCACAGCATCACTCAGCATCCCCACAGCATCACTCAGGGGCACTGCAACATCACTAT
Organism: Lissotriton vulgaris; assembly: GCF_964263255.1. Classification (NCBI taxonomy): domain Eukaryota; kingdom Metazoa; phylum Chordata; class Amphibia; order Caudata; family Salamandridae; genus Lissotriton; species Lissotriton vulgaris. The sequence continues at coordinate 186,375,072 of NC_141696.1, forward strand.
GGGGTACCACAGCATCACTAAACGCCACAGCATCACTCGACGCCACCACAACATCATTCAGCGCCACCACAGAATCAATCTGTGCAACCATTCAACAACAACTGGCTCAAATATGTTCTCTCAATGTTTCAAACTTTATTTCAAATGTCACAAAAAGATGTTAATATTTCACTTCTGTTCTTGGATTTTCGTCACAATAAAATACACTGAACATAATCTTCACAAACGTTATTTACAGAATTTTAAGCTACTGCCATTATAAATTACAATAACTTTTATTTAAGTATTAATTATTTAAAAAAATGAAAAGCCATTGTTATTTGTAATATTAATACATCTAAGTTACGTAAATACAACACATATTGCATTACAAATGCTATAGGTGTCACATTTGCGAAAGTTATAACTATTGGCATTGCAAATGACAAAGCTATTAATTTCGCTATTTTCAAAACCAACACATAAATAAAAAATGTGTCATTTACAATACCAATAGCTCAAACTTTCTGTAACTGCGGGACCAGGAATTGGAAGCAAACGTGTTTTTGTAGCAGTGGTTTTTATTCGGGAAAGTAAGTCATCGGTACATTTCTTTCGAATGAGGGTTTTTCTGGGGGACCGGCTCCTCTCCTGGCGGGTCTTTCTGCGGACTCCCTCCTCCTTCCCCCTGACGGGGCTCCTCCTCCGACTGCTGGACTCCTCCGGAGGCTCCGTATTGCTCACCCTCGCCGGCCACCAAGAAGGAAAGCAGAAGAGAGGAACTATCAGTGATTATGTTCGAACACGGGGTCTTGAGAGGGCAGGGCATGGGGAAGTGCAAGTATCACACAGTGCGCGACTAGGGAAACAAAGTGCTCGGTGCAGTATCGTGTATCACCACTCGTAAGGCTTGTTAACTCTAGGACATCAAGCTATCACTAAGTGAGGCGTCTTCCCTTCTTCCTCCACCACCCCAGGACCCTGGCACGTACCTCTGCTAGCCGTACACCTCCTGGCGCACGGCTGGGCGGCTCGTGGGGTTGGCCTCCCGGCTTCACAGCTCCCGTCTCGTCTTCCTCCGTTCCCGTTGCAGCTGCCTCTGGACTCGGGACGTCAGCTTCCTGCTCGCTCCGTCCAGGCTCTCTCTCCTGCGGTCCGTCCTCTTCACTTATCCAGCTCGCACAGTCTCTCCACTCCGTCTCGATGAATCCTCTCGCTCCGCCGTCCCAATCCGCTCCGCTCCACCAACTCACTCCTCCGCTCCTCTCCGACTCGCTGCTTCCCGCCACTCCGCTCTCCTGCACTCTGTCTGCTCCTCCGGTGAATAGACACACCTGGGGACTGCCGTGACCGCCTATTTCAGTCTCAACTGGCTCCGCCTCTTCCATCAGGTCCGTCGTCCACTTAAAGGAACCCCATCCTTCATCCTCCTCCTCATCGCAGCTGTACCTTTCGGCCGGCTTCCAACCAGAGGTAAGGTGAGCCTGTGGAGACAAGAGGGGGGGGTCGCATATCGTTAAAGGTGGCCCCTGTGTAGGGCGAGACCCCGTGCCCGTGCTACACTTTCCTAATGCGAGACCTATTGCATTGCAAATGCTTGTTGGTGTTTCAACCACTAGTTTGGTGGGTGCTGAAGTCCCCTGGGGCAACCATCCTCTAAATATCATCCTTGGGAACACCCATAATAGGCTTTCAGATAATATGGAAGGTTCTTGCAGGGAGAACTCCCAGCCATTCAACATTACCAATTGTGATGTCCAGTAATATTTCCTCAGATCTGGGAGTGGTATATCCCCACTGCAAAAGCACCTCCATGACGTGAGTGGTAACTTTCACCACTTTCACCACTGTGCTAAATCATTCTTCAATCCTGACAGGGTTTGTAATAGGTCACACCTCGTAACTGTATTTTGTCTCTTCAAAGGTATATTCTAAAATAGGTAAAGCCCTTTCTGGTTATTAGGCAGAATCATCAAACACACAAAAGGTGATGAGAAGAATGATTGCAAATGGTCTAACCAATGGCAATCACTGGGTGTAGCATCCCAACCCATTGACCTTTTACTCTTTGTGTCATCTCAGCTTGCACCCAGCCATGCACAAATCATTCTTGACCCTGCCTCGTGGGAACAGTTCAGCCCAAACTGCCAGGCCATTTCCTTCCTGAACTGGAATACAAGCAACCAAAGACAGATTTCATCCTTATGATGAATCATCAATCAGTTATAGCTTGGTCCCAGTGACACAGTTAGCAAGGGACTCACGTCTGGCATTTCATCACACACACAAAAGGTGATGGAAGGAATGCTTGCAATTTTCCTGACCACTGGCAATCGCACGGGTCGCATCCCAACCCATTTTTTATTTGATCGCCACACCACGTCAGCTTGGACACAGCCATATGAAATTAATTCTCGAGCCTGCTCCTCATGGGACAAGTACACCACAAACTGCCAGGGCCGGTCCTACCTGAACTGCAAGACAAGCAAATTAAGACTGGTTTCCCTCTGATAAGGGCTCATCAGTCTGGTATATGACACATTGAGAAATGGACCCATCTCTGGCCATACCCTTACCACTTAGGGCATTACATCAAACACACAAAGGCTGATGGGAGGAATGGTTACAATTTGTATAACCACTGGCAATCACTTGTAGAAGTATCCCAGCCCCATCGTTCTTTTGTTCACCATGCCACCTCAGCTTGGACCCAGTCATATGCAAATCAGTTGTAACAAACGAAAGAAGTATATAGCGCACCCTTATATTTGTCTCCAAAGTCCATAGCTATGTATAGGACACGTTTATTGGCTTCATGTATAGTATTGAACTGCCCAATTTCTTTAAATGTTCTCAAAAAGCAGAGTCCACATAACTGGATTTTCTTTAAAGATGTGATTCTTTTTATTTATCCTTGATGATACAACAAAAACTGCCAACACGTGTTTCGCCTTCCCTTAGAATGTAATGAATAAACGCAAATCATATTAGCTTCATACCGTTTGGATATCGCAAAAATAACTTATTATATCATCTTGTTGAAATGACAATAATATTGGTTCATGTAACACCTGATTTTTGTGTCATGGGGAATTTGAACACACCCTAATAATATGATCTTCTTCCCATGGAATAGATATTGCGAAGACTAATCTTGGTAGTGGTATGAGAAGCCACTCCAACTGCCTAAGGGACACACTATTTGTTTGAAAGACAGTTTTCCGTTCGGTAGGTGGACGAATCTTTTAATAAGTATTCACTGTGAGTTTTAGAATAACTGACATGTTTTTGGAGAAAAACTCTTGTTTCTCTTTTCTTCTACCTAAAGTAGTTTTCTCCTGAAATAAGCTTTCTTGTTCACATTCTTGGGTGTTTTCTAAATATCATTCTAATATTCTTTTCGGTGGATATCTTCGGGCATTTTTTCCCGCTTGTATATAGTCACGATATGACTGATCACTTTAAAACTCTTTCCTTTTTCCGTGAAACAAAAATGTATCCAAAAGAAATTCTATATATTGAATAAGAACTAGAAGGTCAAGATGCGTGAAACAGATAAAATTAGAAAGTTTGTAATATAGAAGGGTGTACTATATCTAATACACTTACTCATGATTGGGTACTGTGAAACATAAGTGCTGATACAATATTTATATAACCCCCTTTTTCAAATCAAAATAATTTTTCTACTTATGGGGCAGTTACAAATGAAATATATATTTTGTATTACAGCCTTGACAAAGTCTAAGGGAAGATGAAAAGCGTGTTGGCAGTTTTTGTTGTATCATCAAGGATTAATAAAAAGAATCACGTCTTTAAAGAAAATCCAGTTATATGGACTCTGCTTTTTGAGAACATTTAAAGGAATTGGACAGTTCAATAGTACGAAGGAGACGGTATATGATCATTGGCGTACTATATATAAAGCAAATAAATTTGTCCTATACTTAGCTATGGACTTTTGAGACAAATATAAGGGTGTAATATATACTTCTTTCGGTTGTTACAATTGTGTTTACTCAACTTTTGGTTAAGTTGTTGGCACCTCTGGGTAGTAGGTGCAAGGAAGAACGGAAAAGCACCCCGAACAAAGTATTGACACAAGTGTAAGGAAATTCACAATAAAAATTGTTACTGTGAAATATTTTGGTGATTGTGCGGTTCCAATCCTTTGTAAGGATACACTACTACCTGATAGTTTATTGATATGCAAATCAGTCTTGACCCTACTCCTCGTGGGAATAGTCCAACCTGAACTGCCAGGCCAAGTCCTCCCTGAACTGGAACACAAGCAACCCAAGACAGTTTCACCCTGATTAGGGCTCATCACTTGGGTATAGCTTGGTTCCAATGCCACTAGGGGCATTACATCAAACACACAAAAGGTGATGGGAAGAATGATTCTGGAAGGCATTTCACACCTTTTTAACGCCCATTCAAGGCTAATCACTGGCTAGTAGAGGCTGGGGAGCTAATGCAGGTTAGCCCAGGAACTTCAGGCAGGGAATAGGTAGCTTTCTAAAATTTACTTTTCCCTAATATTTATTGATAATGTTACTTCATCATTGAATTTGATTTGTAATGGCTATTAAAATTGTTGTTAAATTACTTTTCAAGCTGGTTCCATTCAAAAGATACAGTATTCGTGTTTAATATTGCTTCCCAGTGTTTCTCTATAGGCCAGCCAGCCTTCCTACAGTAAAAATTGCTTTTGGGTGCTAGTCACTGTAAAAACATTTTAACGTTAAATTTCTTTTAACTGCCAATCACCCAGCCTTGTGGGCTGCAAGGTCTACGTAGGGGTGACTCAATATTTAAAATAACATTTTTGATCGGTCAAAAGGGTTTATCTTCAGAGGTCGAATTGAGGTTTTTACACTGATACAGTCAGGCTACCACGGTAGGCCTGAAGGCATATTTGCACTACCACTGTGGGGTATGTCACAGACATCTAGTGGCATTTAACTGCCAGGCCCTCTGTACACTTTGAACCAGAGTGAGTAATGAGCAAGTTAAACATGCCAATTAGGAGTATGCAAATCTACCCACGTTTAAAGGGGGACCACAGGCACTTTTTACTGGTTAGCAGGGGTAAACTGCACAGAGTTCTAAAGACAGCAAGAAAACCCGGGTCCAGCAAAGGTGAATAATCCAGGGTGGCAATGCATAAAGGCGGATTTCCTACAACAGGAAATGGTGACTAAAAGATACCAACACAACCTATAAATTGGAAAAAAAACTAAACATTTACCGTAGCCAACTAAGGCAGTAGTAAAAGTCGGGGGGTAGCAACCATGGCCATTGGGTGGTACAAGACCAGGACTTGGAAGACCTCATTGTGAAAGGGAGTGATGATGGGATATTGTATGAATATCAGAACTGGAATGCATTATTAGTATGGAGGGAATAAAAGATTCTCCAAGAAGAATATAACCTACAACTATCACAACGCTATCAATTTATTCAACCCAAACATGTCCTAGACATATGGGGGAAGACTATAAGGCAGAGGTCTTCAATCTGTGGGGCGCGACCCCCAGGGGGGTCGTGGAGTCCTTGGAAGGGGGTCACAGATTCTGTCAGGGGCATGCAATTCCTGAGGTTGGGCTGATCGAGGGTGCTCATGGCGGAGGCCTAATTCACACCGAGGTGTGAAAAAACATCAAAGGCTCATTAACAAGTAGAAGGTCTTTTAAATATCTGTCAAGTACTAGGGTGTGGCTGTGTGTGTGTCCCTGAAGCGGTTTCAGCTGGGCTCACACACAGGAGCTGAGGGAGGGGGGAAAGTGGGTGGGGTCTGGGGGAGCAGGATATAGTGTAGCCCTTTGAGTATAATGGATGTTGCGCGCCTGGAGCCGTGGGTCCTGTGACACGTCCCCCCTCCCGCCCCCAGCAGTGAGGCACAGAGATGCCCTCCCATGAGCGGAAAAGAAGGAAGAAGACACAGAGATACTGACCCACCACCCCTCCCCCCCATGAGAGAGGCACAGAAAAGGTGGGTGGATGAATCATGGGTGGATGTAAGGATGAAGGATGGATGGATATGTGAAAAGGTGGGTGGATGAATGATGAGTGGATGGATGAAAGGGTGGGTGGATGGATAAAAGGATGGATGGAAGGATGAAAGGGTGGATGGATGGAAGGATGAAAGGGAGGATGGATGAAAGGGTGGATGGATGGAAGGATGGAAGGGTAGATGGATGAAGGATGTATGGATGGATAAAAGGTTGCATGGATGGATGGATGTGTAAAAAGATGGGTGGATGAATGATGGGTGAGTGGATGGATGAAAGGGTGGATGGATGAAGGATGGATGTATGGATGGAAGGATGAAATGGTGAATGAGTGAATGAGTGAATGAGTGAAGGATAAAGGATAGATATATGGATGTAAGGATGAAAGGGTGGATGGATGAAGGATGGATGGATGGATGAAAGGGAGGATGAATGGATGAAAGGGTGGATGGATGGAAGGAAGGATGAAAGGGTGGACGGATGAAGGATGGATAAAGGGTGAATGCATGTATGGATGGATAAAAGGTTGTATAGATAAATGATGCATGGATGGATGTGCGAAAAGGTGGGGGGATGAATGATGGATGGATGGATGAAAGGGTGGACGGCTAAAGGATGGATGGATGAAAGGATGAAGGGGTGGATGAAGTATGGATGGATAAAAGGTTGCATGGATGAATGATGCATGGATGGATGTGTGAAAAGGTGGGGGGATGAATGATGGGTGGATGGATGGATGAAAGGGTGGGTGGATGGATGGATGAAAGGGTGGATGGATGAAGGATAGATGGATAGATGTATGGATGGGAGGATGAAAGGGTGGATGGATGTATGGATGGATAAAAGGTTGCATGGATGAATGATGGATGGATGTGTGAAAAGGTGGATGGATGAAGGATGGCTGTATGGATGGAAGGATGAAAGGGTGAAGGATAGATGGATGAAGGATAGATGTATGGATGTAAGGATGAAAGGGTGGACGGGTGAAGGATGGATGGGTGAATGGATGAAAAGGTGGATGGATGGAAGGATGAAAAGGTGGACGGATGAAGGATGGATGGAAGAAAGGGTGGATGGATGTATGGATGGATAAAAGGTTGCATGGATGAATGATGCATGGATGGATGTGTGAAAAGGTGGGGGTGAATGATGGGTGGATGGATGAATGAAAGGGTGGATGGATGTATGGATGAAAGGGTGGATGGAGGAAGTATGGATGTATGGATGGGAGGATGAAATGGTGGATAGATGTATGGATGGATGGATAAAAGGTTGCATGGATGAATGATGGATGGATGGATGTGTGAAAAGGTTGGTGGATAAACGATGGGTGGATGGATGGAAGGGTGGATGGGTAAAGGATAGATGTATGGATGGAAGGATGAAAGGGTGGATGGATGAAGGATGGATGTATGGATGGAAGGATGAAAGGGTGGATGGGTGAAGGATAGATGGATGAAGGATAGATGTATGGATGTAAGGATGAAAGGGTGGATGAATGGATGAAAGGGTGGATGGATGGAAGGATGAAAGGGTGGACGGAGGTAGGATGGATGGATGAAAGGGTGGATGGATGTATGGATGGATAAAAGGTTGCATGGATGAATGATGGATGGATGAGTGAAAATATGGGTGGATGAATAATGGGTGGATGGATGGAAGGGTGGATGGGTAAAGGATGGATGTATGGATGGAAGGATGAAAGGGTGGATGGTTGAAGGATGGATGCATGGATGGAAGGATGGATGTAAGGATGAAAGGATGGCTGGATGGATGTGTGAAAGTGTGGGTGGATTAATGATGGATGGATGTGATGAGGTCTAACAGGCGCATTTATGGTTGTCAAAAGTTGATGATGAGGAGTACCAGTTTCTAGAAACTTTTGTCGGAAGGGGGTCCTTACGCCTAAAAAGGTTTTACAAGGGGGTCTCGGCATCAAAAAGTTTGAAGACCTCTGCTATAAGGGAATACAGGAGGAGGCCCTTAAAGATAGCATTGTATGGGGGGGGGGGGAAGTAGCAGTGTCTCAAATTTACAAAACATTAATTATTGAACACACAGGAAACCCTTCCTCATGTGTGGGAAAGAGATTTAAGAGAAATGGAAGATGAGGACTAGGAAGAAGCACTTAGACCCTTGAGAATTAGCAATCAGATTTTACTTTAGATTAATCCAATTCACAAACATGCGCTGAGCATCCTACCACAAAAGTGGCCCTATAAAATGGGCTTGAACCCCCCCTCCCCACAAACAAATCCATTAAATGTAAAATAGAGGAATGCACATTTATACGTGGGTTGTTGGAGTGCATATTGATTCAAGGTTTTTGGAAAAAGGTATAAAGCGAAATAGCTTAAGCAATGGAGAAAGAAATACAAATAACACCTAAACAAGCAATATTGGAAATTACAAGCAACGTAGGTCTTATCAGATATTTTTTTAAACATCTTTATATTGTTTTTGCACATATTAGTGAAACACAGAATGGCACAGACACAAAGTGGCCTTACCAGATATAAGACAATGTTCTCTGAGCAGAGGTTCATACTTGCCAAGAGGGATATTCTCAGACAGTGCATACTCGAGAAGAATTGAGAAGGATCATGAATATATGTATTGCAGCTGAAAACATAGTATATGAAGGAACAGGGTGGCCAGGAAAATGGTAAAAGATATGGGGACAAAGGACGGTATAAAGGATTGTGTGAGGGAGAATAAAAAGGGGTGAAAAGAGGTGCATAAGGAAAACTGAGAAATAATGCCACGTGACTGGAAGAAGAATGATCCTTCCTAAAAAAAAAAAGCCAGACGGAATAATAGCAGTCAAACTGTGAAACAAGTAGAATAAGGCCTACATCAAAACAAATTAAGGATGGAGGTACAGAGTGAAGAAAGTGCGTTCAGAGATTTTTTACAAATCGGTACATAGAGCAAACCCCACTTCAGAGGGATGACAATAGGTATGTCTTGGGCGGAGACAGCTCCCTGGTGTGCCAGACCACAAGCAAAAAGACTTTGCAGTGCCAATGGCATTGGACGAGACTTTGAGGGCAACTAGTTATGTCAAAACAAGAAAAACACCGGGACCCAGTGGCTTCAAGGCTTACTTTTTTAAATGTGTTTTTTTTTTACAGAATTGGGAGTTTGGGCACTGATGGAGAATTTGCTAACTCCTTAAAATCAGGGAAAGTTACACAACCCTAGTAAGAGAAAAAAAGATCACTAATAGCAAAGCCAGGCAATATCGAGAACAAAGCATCCTGTATCGTCCCCTTGTCCTAATTAATGTGGATATTAAAATATATATGCAGAGTGTGATGCTAGTGGATCACTAGCTTCATCCCTTTAGGCACACATTTATTGTCTTTTCATTAGAAAGAGACTTCCACACTGTTTTTACAATTTAGTTCATTGTTGTGTTTTTTATTTCATTAATGTTATTCTTTCCTCTCATTTCTAGATCATGATTGGTTAATTTTGAACATATATTTCACTTCAGGCGATGTCTTACAAACAAATCCAATGCATTTCAGGCATACAATGGTGCCCTTCATCAGGGAACAGACACTATGAAAATGTGCATAAACAAAATATTAGAATACTTTTCGTTTTTGTCATGGAAATAAAAAACGTAATTAAATAAATCACTGCAATTGTGAACTGACATTATTACAACACCTTATATAACCCTAAGACCCGTGGGGTTCATACAAAAAGCATGTGTGGATTTAACGCGGCGTGTCACTTACAAGCCTCTAATCGTGTTGCCGTGCTGGATCTAAGGCTGAGTCTGCAAGACGAAACGGGGAAGGTCAGTGAGACTGACAATGCGATAAATCTCCTGGTTATTCGAACGGGGGTTTTGAAAAGGGGGTTGTAGAGTAACCTTCATGAGGAATCGAAGTATGTTCTGATGTGCTCGCTCCCTTGAGAACGCCGGCATAGAACAGGTCTAGCCGCGTTTTAGAGATTTGAACTACGATAGGGTCACGTGATCATCGAGTTAGACAACAGACTATATCCGACAATAGAAACAATGGTTGAATCCATTGCTGCGTGTCTACAAAGCGGTGGCAGCATCTGTATTATTGATGTGGAGGCATCCGTCTGTCAATAAATTGGAATGGGTGAAAATAAAAAATGGAATAAAAAATAAAAAGAAAAAATACGTGGATAGACCACAACGTGTGGGATAAGGATACAAACTTGTGGGTCCGGTGTCATCATGCATCCGCTCGATGCGAGTGAGCTACGGGGCTGTTTGAATGGAGGATGAGGATGTAAGTGTGTGTAAGCTTGTGGTTTGAACAGGGTCAGTTCAATTGCATATCAACATTAGGTAAATATAAACAAAAAGGTAACAATAATAGGTCTGTGTGAGCAGTCACAGTAATTACAATATGGTCCATGGAGCATTCCTATAGACAGCATGACATTTCGATCCTATCATTAAGGCCGAATGGCTTCTGGGTGGAAAGTCTTTGTATCCAACAGTTTTCTCTTCTTAGTAAATGTTTCGTATTGTCTCTTCCTTCAATTTTATTCACTGTTTCCAGGATGGTAAATTTGAGTTGGGAAATATTGTGTTGTTCTTCCACAAAGTGAGCTAATAGGGATGACTTCATATTTTTTAAGCGGATATTTGATTTATGTTCAGTAAGTCTCACTTTGATACGTCGTTCCGTTTTACCCACGTATAGCTTCCCACATGGGCATTTTATTGCGTAAATCAAATTGCTTGAGTCACATGTAGCGTTGACTTTAAGTTTGATTTCATGTCCCTTCATGGGGTGGTTGATCTTGTTCCCCTTGATTACGCTGTTGCAATTGCCGCAGTTTAAACACGGATATTAAAATATACACTTTTTTACTGTTGCCTCCCTAAATGACAACAGAGTTTGCAACTATATTGCGTGAATTTTCTTGAGCTGCGTGTTGGAGAAGATTGGATAGATAAGGATGAACCATCTGGCCCATTTGGGCCAGAGTTCTGATGAAAGGGCAAACCCACACAGTCTTTCTCATTGAGGCAAGACACCAAGCAGGGATATCTTCTCTCACCTCTATAGAGTGCCGTCTTTGTAGACCTCTTGTACTTAAATTTCCATCAAATGATCAAAAAAAGAGTATACTGGGAGGAGAAAACAAACTCAAACTCATTCTTTACATGGACTATATATTGATGCTGTTGAGACAACCTGAAAGTAGGAAAGTGGCTACCATGAACAAACACAACTATCCTCGATTATTTAAAGAAATAAAGGTCGCGTTAGGTAGATAGGTGAATATATTTCGTGGCTTGGTAGAATAGCCACAGGAAGTTGATGTTAGCTGCTGTAATTTCTGAATACGTTTCACGCTCTGTGGGGGTCCCTACAAACTGCAGAAGCTGCAAAACTACAAAATAAAGAGTATTTGAGGTGGTTGACAGGCTACTCGGCCCTAGGGGGAGAGAAGGGTTGGGTTGCCCAAATCTCATTTCAGCTCCGAATACTGGATACAGTTTCTCTAACATCTGAAAACTACTGAATCCATATACAAAAGATGGAGCCTTTTTGCAGTCTTAGAGGAACCTGGGGTTAATAGCAAAAGAGACCGAAAACACTGTATATCAACATTATCAACCAAATTACGTGCCAATTCCTGCAATCGTAGAATAAGGAGACAAGCACACCACTGTCAATGCAACGTTTCTCTCAATCCACATAACTCCGGACTTCTCCCCAGCTTCCGAACTCTCCAACCCCCGATTGTTTCCGTTCCAGAAGTAGCAAGAGGTGGTGGATGACTGGAGACACTTTGAGTGCGGGCAGCAGGTCAATGCCCAAGGACGACATTTATTACCCTGATCTTCCTAGACCTGGAGTACACAAGAGCGAAGAGAAAATAGTATATAAGGGAGGACTTACTAACGAAATTTGCATTTCTTTGGTCCTTTAGTTAGAATTATCTACTGTAAGATTAGAGTTGAAACCTTTAAAATGGTGTGTGGAGGCATTGGCCACTCACCACTTAATGCCCCCTCAGTACCGAATACAAACCTCCAGCATCTCCAGGCCCTTGGCTGGGGTGAGGAGTATAAACGGCACAAGGCATGTGTATGTCTGTCAGGCAGCCAACTGAGGTGAACGTTTAGGGGAGATTCACCTCCGCTGGTGTAGGGAGGAGGCATCATTTGCATGAGGCCGGGGCTTCACTCAGAACAGTATTGTAATTGGTAAGTGACACATGGGTCCCTGCTTTCATCAATCTCAGATGCTTACTACCTGGAAACTAGAAACTGCACAGATATTGTGACTCGGTCTTAAAAGTGTTACCTGAAAAGAGTTGCACAACGCATATATGGGCGTGTTTAGAAGCCCCTTGCGCCTCCGGTGCGTCACTTTTAATATGCAAGAAAGTGACATGCCAGCGGCGCACAGTGCTTGTAAATAAGCTCCATAGATGGACAAATACGCGGTGTTTCGAGAACCCCATTTTTTCCAGTAAACTGTTCTACAAAACTTCCGACAAGGCTCCTTGTTAAACTCCCTTCAGAAAGCGGACAAGGCCCGAGCTCGTCGGCAAGCAGAATAAATGGGCAGACTAATTAATTTTCAACCAGCGGCGATTAACCGATTTATCAGCGTCACGTCACTTCCAGTGAGCACGATTAGCGTTTCCATGCGAACATCTGGAAAATAAATAAATCGTTTGAGCAGAAGAAACAAAGGATAAGCATAAAACTCTCAGATTTCTGGGCGACTGACCCAAATGTGGCAGGGATCCCAGACAAGGAAAATGACAGGCAGGACGGCCGCGCGAACAAAGCAGGGATGGCGCAGTATCACAGTCTGAGGCGGGACTCGCCAATAAAGAACACAGCGTGCCCCAGTGCTTACAGGAAACACAGCACACAAATACTACGATTAACTGAGAATGTTCCCTTTTTTTCTTAACTGAAGTTAACGCTTTATCCATGCTACGGTAATAAAATGTAGTTGTATAGTTTTCAAAATGGAAAAGTTTTTTTTATTTAAAGAAAGAGTGCGTGAGAGTTGCAGGGGTCTCCTGGAACACTGCCAATGCCCCCCCCCCCCCCCCCCTGCACCCCACCCCGCCCAGCCCTTCAGAGGAAGAACACCTGAGGATCCCCTTTGTAACTGGCCGGAACTAGGTCACAAACCATTGATAGAATCTCAGTTTGGAAGGATAGGACCAAACACGCCCTTCCAAATTTTATTCCGTAACGACTTCTAAACCCATTTTGCAATTTGGAAAAAACTTCTTTCGGGATCACAAAATGGGCTTGGTACATAAGAAGTCATTTAGCAGTTGCAAACCCGGTAATTTACCAATTCATAGAGTTTGTGACCGCAATATCATTTAGTACATCTGGCCCATGGTGGTTTGTCGACTTCTATACATAACGCACCTCTCCTAAGATTCAGTCACATTCTTCAGAGAATATTTCCACACACATGGAACAATCAATCAATCAATCATTCAGGACATTTGGGTGGGGGTGGGGGGATTCTACTACTGCTCGAATAGCCAGGTCTTGAGGAGTTTTCTGAAGGTTAGCAGGTCCTGGGTCTGCCGTAGGAAGATGGGGAGGGTGTTCCAGGTCTTGGCGGCGAGGTGGGAGAACAATCTGCCACTGGAGGTTGCTCTTCGGATGCGGGGGACAGTGGCGAGGGCGAGGTCGGCAGAGCGGAGCTGGCGGTTGGGGGTGTAAAAGCTTAGTCGTCTATTGAGGTGTGCTGCTCCGGTGTTGTGAAGTGCTTTGTATGCGTGGGTGAGGAGCTTGAAGGTGATCCTCTTGTTGTCAGGGAGCCAGTGCAGGTCTCTCAGGTGGGGTGTGATGTGGCTGTGGCAAGGGATGTCGATGATCGGGCGAGCATCGGTGTTTTCAATGTGCTGGAGTCGTTTCAAAAGTTTGGTGAGGCTCCTGCGTAGAGGGCATTTCTGTAGTCCAACCTGCTGCTGATGAGGGCCTGGGTGACCGTTCTTATAGTTTCTGTGGGGATAACCTGTAGATCCTGAGGAACACGCGGAGGGTGTTGACGTAGGAGGACGAGACGGCGTTGACCTGCTTAGTCATGGAGAGAGTAGAATCGAGGATGAACCCTAAGTTGCGTGCGTAGTCGGTGGGTGTTGGAGCTGTTCCCAGTGCGGTCGGCCACCAGGATTCCTCCCAGGCGACGGGGTGGAGCCGAGGATGAGGACTGCCGTCTTGTCCGAGTTTAGCAACAGTCGGCTGTTCTTCATCCTACTCGCAACGGCTTTCATTCCTTTGTGGAGGTTGGTTTTGGCGGTGAGGGGGTCCTTGGTGAGGGAGAGGATTAGCTGGGTGTGGTTAGCTTAGATGATGTTGAGGTCATGCAGTCGGGGGACGTGGGCGAGAGGGGCCATGTAGAAGTTGAACAATGTTGGGCTGAGGGATGAGCCCTGGGGTACGCCGCAGATGATCTCGGTGGCTTCAAAGCAGAAAGGGGGAGGCGGACACTCTGAGTTCTGACAGAGAGGAAGGAGGTGGTCCAGCTCAGAGCCTTCTCTTGGATCTCAGCGTAGTGGAGGTGTGTGCGAAGGGTGCAGTGGCAGACAGTTTCGAAGGCGGCTGACGGGTCCAGGCTGAGGGTCGCGGTTTCTCCGTTGTCCAGCAGGGCCCTGATGTCATTGGTGGCGGTGATGAGGGCAGTTTCGGTGCTGTAGTTGCTGTGGAACCCGGACTGGGATGGGTCCAAAATGCTGTTCTCCTCGAGGTAGCAGGTCAGTTGTTTGTTGGCGATCTTCTCGATGAACTTCGCCGGAAACGGGAGCAGGGAGATGGGCCGGAAGTTCTTGAGGTCCTTGGGGTCAGCCTTGGGTTTCTTGAGTAATGCAGTGATCTCGGCGTGCTTCCAACTCTCCGGGAAGGTCGCTGTCTCGAAGGAGATGTTGATGGCTTCCTGGAGATGAGGTGCGATGGTGGGGCTGGCTTTGTTGAAGATGAGGTGAGTGCGTGGGTCTGACGGAGATCCGAAGTGGATGTTGTTATGATTTTGATAGTGTCCTCGTCCTTTATGTTGGTCCAGGCGAGCAGGGGGTTGGTGTGGATGGCGGCCACGGGGACTGAGGTCTTGGTGGTTGTCGGGGCGGTCGTGACGTTGAACGTGTCATGGATCTCAGCGATCTTGCGATGCAAGAAGGTGGCTAGGAAGTTGCACAGGTCTTGCAAAGGTGGGATGTCGTTGGTGTTGGAGCTGGGGTTGGAGAATTCCTTCATGATGTTCAAGAGCTCTTTGCTGTTGTGTGCGTTGTTGTCTAGGCGGTCTTTGAAGGAGGCCCTTTTGGCGGATCTGATGAGGTGGTGGTGTCTGCGGTTGGCGTTTCTGTTCACAGTGCCATTTCTTCTCAAGCTTTCGGCACGTTTGCTTGGAGGCCTGGAAGTTTTCAGTGAACCATCTGGCTTTCTTGCTGTTGTGTCTGTTGGGGGGGTTTCTTGAGTAGGGCGAGGGTGTTGGCGGAGTCGTAGATCCAATGTCTGAGGTTGCGGGCGGCGGTGTCACGGTCAGGGAGTTGCGGGTGGGTTTCGGGGGAGGGTGGTTATTAACTGGTCTTCGGTGACTTTGCTCACACACCTCCAGCAGCAGGTGTGTGATCGTCCAATGTTGGTTGAGTGCGTGGAGGGTGCTGGTATCGTAGCAGTGTTGTGGCATTTGCGGGGGCCAGGGGTTCTGGCGCTGGACGCGGTCCAGGCGTGGACGGGCGCAGACGGGCTTGCCAGAGGCGTGCCCACCGGCAGCACTGCGGACGCCATATGAGGGGAGATGGGAGGGAGGAGCAGCTGGGAGGCTGGAGCGGGGGCGGCGAATGGGCGAGCAGTTCATATAGAAATATACATAACTTTTCCCATGAACACAAGCACAGTTTCAAGGAGTTCCTATCAGAAGCATGGATACTCTGGATCCTGATCCCTCCACTGTGATACTCTTACACCCCCCCTAGTAACTGGTTTCGGTCTACAATTAGAATTCTCACTGATGCTCTGTTGTTCAAGGGGGGTTGGTACATGGGGGATCCATTGGATCTTAGAACAGTGTACTCCACTCTAACATCTATGTCTACAATCTCATCTTTCCTCTTTCATTACATTTGCAGTTTTTCTGCTAGTGCCTAATCTTGCATGTACTTCAACCAATTAGCTATGTGGGGTTTAGTCACTCATAATACTCCATGCTTTGCATTCATCAGGCAAAGCATGGTAAAATGTTGCCTCATTTTCCCCTTTTTCGGTTTTGTAGTAAATCCAGCATGTATTGTCTGAGATCCAGTGTGGACAATCATCCCATTACTATTTTTGTTTGAATCTTTTTAATGGTTTTAAGGCATAGGACAAAATGCAGGTACAAGATAAGGGTCGACATTACTGCTGTGATATTTATCAGACATAGTTCAGCAATACGTGCAAAAAAGCTCTTAGTAGTACCCTGTGTGGGATAAAGGAAGGTCTTCAGTGAGATGGTTTAAACAACACGAGGTGCGTTCAATATCAGTTGTGTTGCCCGCTTGGCCCCAGGGCACAGGGCTCCACAGTTCACAGTCGGGCCTGCAGTGTTGTCAGCTCAAGATGTAAATCATGTATTATCACTGAGAAGAAGATCTAGTCTTGGAGGTACAGGTAACGGGAGATGGGACAGTCATCCCATTACTATATATAATTGATTTTGTGACATCCTCTGAAAAATTCCTTTTTTAGGGGAATGCCCAAGTCATATGAACGAAGACTGCCTCCCGCTCCCCACATCAAGGGCAGGACAATACATGTGCTGGATAGATTTTTATAATCATTTTAGCTGTAATTTACTTTCTGTGTAAGTAGTACTAACTTGAATCACGCATTACTAATTACGTAATCTACATGATTGCCTGCATTTGTCCGTTTACTGTATGTCAATGAGTGTTGGCTATCAGTGATGATCTACCAATGTCATACTGCAACACAGCATAGAATCAAAACTTGAGATGTTCCTGCCTCTTGCAGCAAGAAAGTAATTACCTGGACACCCAGCTTTTCATTTGCCTGTGGCCTCCAGTACCTGCTTGTTCCAGAATGATTCAGTGACAACGCAGCAGCCCGGCTTTTTCAGACCAGGTTTTCCCACTCTCCGTTCTTCCGCCCAACAGAAGCCCCACCCACCCCAGAACCTACTTAATACAGGTCGCAGCGCTAACACCAACTCACAATCGCCCTTCTCAACACACGCTCATTATGGAAGCATTCCACTGAATATTGGCCTCATCGCCACCCTTGCACCCAACATAGTCTTCCTCACTGAGACCTGGCTGAACCCCACATCCACCCCAGACATTGCTACAGAGATCCCCAATGGATATAAAATAACTAACCAGGACCACACCAACAAGCCGGGAGGAAGAACAGCCATCATCCACAAAGAGACTGTGCAGTGTACCACCACCACCGACAACACCACCCCCCCAATGGAACATCTCAACTTCAAACTCCACAAAGACAACAAGAACACCAAAAGAGGGACCCAAGCATACAGACTCGCAGGCTAGCCCCCCCTCCCAAGCCTTAGACACCAAGGACTACATATTCCTTGGTGACCTAAATTTCCACATCAATGACCCCAATGACAAAAACACTGCACACTTCCTCGACAATATGAGCAGCCTCTAAATCGTCCATGCCACTACACACACCGCAGGACACAAGCTGGACCCAATTTTCACCTCCAGCAACTGAGTCAAATATAGCTGTGTCACAGAACTAACATGGACCGTCCACTTCAGCAACCCCAGCTCGGCATCGCCACCCCCAAATTGACCAATGACCCCTACCGGAGGTGGAATAAAATCTCAGAGACCAAAGCCCTCAACATCTCCAGCCCTGCTACTGCCACCAACCTCGAAAAGTGACACAAACCACACACTGACTACCTGGAACATCCTCTCCACCAGGGACACCACCTCCACCATGAAATCCATCCACTCGTTAGCTCCCACAGACCCATGCTCGCACCACATCTTCAACTTCAGAAACAAAAGGATCGGCCAGGAACTCACCACCCTACTCAACACCTCTATCCCTACTGCAATATTTCCCGATGCCTGGAAACACGCCAAAGTTTGACCACTACTCGAAAAACCCTCTGCTGACCCCAACAAGCTCAAAAGCTACTGGCCAATCTCCCTGCTCCCATTCCCAGCAAAGGGTACTGGAAAAGATCATCAACAATCAACTCATGACACACCTGGAGCAGAACCAGCTACTCGACGCCTCCCAATCTGGCCCCCGCAGCGATCACAGCACAGAACCCACCCTGATCGCAGCCACCAACCACATCCGAACCCTTCTCAACCGAGGAGAAACAGGAGCTTTGATCCTCCTAGACTTCTCAGCAGCCTTCAACGCCGTATCCCACCACACACTAATCGAAAGACCCCACCACAACAGCATCCAAAGGGATGCACTCAGATGGATCACCTCCTTCCTCACTGTAAGAACCCAGAGGGTTCACCTTCCACCTTTCACCTCTGAACCCAAGGAGATAACTTGTGGTATCCCCAGGGCAAGTCTCTCAGCCCCACGCTCTTCAACACATATAAGACTCCGTTGGCCAACAACGTCAGATCCTCCACATAATTTCCTACGCAGACAACACCCAACTCATCCTCTCACTCACCTATGACCCCACCACCACCAAAACCAACTTCCACAGATGCATGACAAACGTCGCTGACTGGATGAAGAACAACTACCTACAGTTGGACACAGAAAAGACAGAAGTACTGACCTTTGACAAAAGCAGCAACACATTGTGGCCATCAAACCCAGGACCCACACCTACTCCCTCCAACCACGCCAGAAACCTCGGAATCATCATTGAACACAAGCGTAACTGGAAATCACAGATCAACGCCATCTCCTCTGCCTGCTGCCTGCTTCCTCACTCTGCGCATGCTACATGAGATCTTCAAGTGGCTACCTCTACACACAAGACGCACCATGACAGAAGCCCTCATCACCAGCCAACTGGACTACGGCAATGCCCTCTACGTAGGAATCGCTGCACACCTTCTACAGAGACTTCAGACCATACAGAACACCGCAGCTAGACTCATCTTCGGCCTTTCACGACGAACCCAAATCACAGTACACCTAAGCATGGGCGAATTTTGCGAATCTCGCGTTCGCGAATTTTGCGGATTTGCGAACTCGCAATCCGCAAAATCCGCGAATTCTCGCGAATTTGCGGATTTTTTTTGTGTGTTCGCGCGGGTTTCTGCCAGTTCGCGAGGGTTTTGTACAATTTCGCAAACGCGAACTTACCTGTCGGGTCGCAAGTTTTGCGAACTTGTTGTTTCTACGTGTCCAGCCTGTTTGGGACACTCTTCTTCATCACTGCCACTCTCTGTCACCACTGCCACTCTCTGACTACTCATGCCACCCTCTGGCCCACCCATGCCACCCTCTGTTTCATCACCGCACCCTCTGGTTGTCCAGTGTACATTATTTTCGGCAAAGCAAAGCACACCTTCCCTGCCTCAAGTGACCTGAATTAATTTGGGGCTGATTAATGTGTCACAGAATATTTTTTTAGCTGGCACCTGCTTCCTTAGTGCTTCCTGATTAGTGATCTTTTGCACTTGCTAAGTGCTTTCATTGTTGCAAAATTTGTTACAACACCTGCCCTGCCCCAACTGACAATAATGAATTAGGGGCTGATTAATGTGTCACTGGATTTGAACTTCCAGCCTGGCTCCTGCTTGTCTGCCTTAGCTGTAATTCAGGACCTTTGTGTAACTATTCTGAGGGTCAGAGCAGGGTCACATAATAGTTGCAAGTAGGCAACTGAACTCTGGAGGGGCCCCTCAGGAAGCACTACAGGAAATGGCTACTAATGATGAGCTTGAACTTTTGAACCTGGTAAGTAGTTTCAGTTTTGCTAAAATCGTATTTCTGCACTTTAGCGCTTATTCGCGGGGCGCGAAGTTGAACTGGGAAGCCGCAAACTCACGCGAACAGTGCGAGCAAGCCATAAAATCCGCTGCTCACGGATTTGGCGGGAAATTCGCGAATCTCGCGGATTGCGAATTTACCGAAAATCCGCAAAATCCCCAAGCGGAACGGATTTTCCGCCCACGCTTAAGTACACCTCAGAAAACTCCACTGATTCCCTGTACAAAAGAGATGCCCACGCACACAAGGCTCGATACAACCAAGGACCCACCTACATTAACCACCGCCTGAACTTTCACCAACCAAAGAGAAGACTATGCTCTGCCTCCCATTCACTTGCTGAACATCTACCGAAGCAGAAGTGGAGAACGCGCCTTTTCCCACATAGCAGCAAAGACCTGAAACAGCGTCCCCTTGCACCTCTGGACCATCACCTCACTACTGGAATTCCGAATGGCCCCCAAAACCTGGCTGTTCGAATAAGCCTCCGGGGCCTGCAAGCGCTAGGATACTCTATTGTGTGATTAATCATGCTTTATAAATCCTGATTTACTGATTGAAAAAATGCATCTGCATGTCTGCCCCTTTTGGGCCTTCCAGGAACCCATCCCAGCGTTTTTAGTGGTCTGTACCCCAAAATGCTGCTGTGCTTCCAGAAATGTAGGAACTATGCCATAATCACACATCTTTTAGCTCTTCAAAACCACCTTTCCTTCATATATGGTCTAATATGTACAGTTAAAGCCACAAAATGCGAAAAGCTCCAAATCCACATTTCCAATGCAAATGGTGACCTCCTAAATATTGTTTTAGCGGTTTACTTTATGCCATGTGTCCCAATCATCTTCTTAAATATGATGGGGGTTATGATAAAGACCTGCCCCACAGGAGCAGCTCCAGAAAGGTAATTGTCCTGTATATCACCTCCTATAATACTTTACTCCAACTAAGTCACTTATCTAGTGACGCCAATGCATGTGTCAACTGTACAGCCATTTAAATCAGTTGAATTTCTGGAAGATCAATGCCCCTTTACATATGGTAATTTCAAAATATCTACCCATACTCTGTGTTAATTCCCATACCAAGGATATCAGTAGATTTCTAGATCCTGAAAGATCTGTTGAGGAATAGGACACAGTTCGTCTTGCAGGACCTAAAGGCATCTTGGTAGCATGGCTATCATTGTTAGCACCACAGAGAGTGGCAAGGTTATCCAAACCATTATAGAACTTCTCAGGCCATAGATCACTCAGTTCATATTGTATGTAATCTGTTTTTCCGGCGAATAAACTCCCTTGTCATATGGCCGATCGGGACATTCGCAACATCTTTAAGTTAGCAAGAGCCCAGAAGCCATGATACTGCATTTGCGCACGTTACTACATGCCTTTATTTTGCACAACTCCGTTTAGGCCTTTCACATGAGAACTCTCTGCTGTGCTTGTTCTCTGCCTGTTCCTGGACTTTAGTCTGAACATTGTGAGCAAGGTCGATAAACAATACCCCTTGTTATTCTGTTCTGGTCAGGCCCATGTACCTTAACAAAACATACCAATGCAGCTGTTGTTGCTAAAGACTGATATTATGGGGATGCATGCTTAGGTGACACACTCTTGGAGAGGGACCTTTCAAGCAAGAAGAGCAACACGCACCTGTGATGTAGAAATACGAACTTTGGCCTGAGGTAAGGAGTCTGCTAACAAAGAACAGAGATCTTCTATTATATAATAATACTTCTTCTTACTAAGGGGAGGGAGCTTAGGCACTGTAGTCGTTTCTCCATAGTCTTTGTATAATGACGTCTCCCTTTATGATATTTGGCCTTACTGCCATGCTAACGATATTGGTGTTATGCATCTTTATGCTTGTTGTGGCACGTATACAGCATCAAAGAGTGCGCTAGGTAAAATACATATTTTAAATTACCTTTGTGTCTCAGTCAGATCTTATTGTGGACAAGTACGAGAGTGTGAGCGAAAAAGTGTGCCTTGTTACAGCGATTCCTGAGAGATATCCGGGAGTGTTGTGTTCTGTGTTGTCTAATCATTTGCTTCTCCGTTTGTGAGTATGAGATCGATGGAGACACTATAGCTAGTCAGTCCTGGGCTTGTGGGCACTAAGGTGGTAGTAAGGCAGAGCTCCTATGCACCAAGGTCCCATAATCCTGCGCATAGTTCTGTGTATGTGTAGAATCCCTGCAACATGGTGCCACCAACGTTTGGTCTAGTATTTATTCGCGAGACCCCAGAGTAGCGCTTCTGCTTATCCACGATACCCTCTCACCATTTACCGGAGACGTCCGTGGTGCTAGAGATTTACCTCCTATATTAGAGATTATAGGTTATTCAAGCTTGAATTTTAAAAAGTTTTGTTTTGTTTTTCTTCATTAACACCCAGTGTTGCACTACCGTTTTCCTGG
Organism: Lissotriton vulgaris; assembly: GCF_964263255.1. Classification (NCBI taxonomy): domain Eukaryota; kingdom Metazoa; phylum Chordata; class Amphibia; order Caudata; family Salamandridae; genus Lissotriton; species Lissotriton vulgaris. The sequence continues at coordinate 186,397,435 of NC_141696.1, forward strand.
TTATCCTTCTTTCTTTAGATAATGGCTATTATTATTGCTGCTCATAATTGCGCTTTAGAAGACAAGGGTCCTTAGCTTATCAAAATTTAAAAACCAGAATGAAATATAGGCCATGATAGGAAACTATATTTGTCCTCTGTCCAGCCGGACAGGGTATTTATTAAACACAATGAATACACACTGTATAAATGGTTTTAGGCATAGTCCTGTACCTTTCTCATGAAGGACACACGGCACGTAAGGGAGAATGAGAAGAAAAATTAGAAAATTCACAGGCAAAGAAAGAGCATTGCTGGCCACTTTTGATTCTTAAATTAAAATGTATGCCAGACGGCGCTAGGCACAACGAAAGTAAAACACAATGGTTAGGTTGTGAAAGCACTATATCAGTCGACGTTTCGATCCTTATGCTCTAATTATACAGGATCATCATCAGGACTAAAATTGACATCATTTGCCTTCCTGAAATTATAATACAACCGCCTGTTGAGGAGGAAGAAAGAGGAAAGAAAAGAAAAAAGATAGCCAGTGGCTAAATTAGAAGAAGATACTTCAACAAGTTAGACTGTCCAACTGCTTTGTAAATTTTTTCAGAATCAAATTAACGTGGTCTATTTCATGTGTGAAAACAAGGTGAGACTACTGAGCTTTCATAACCGGGTGCGGTGGTGACTAGTGTCAGTACATAGATTAAAAACCACATGAGACATTTAGAGGCAATATTTTGGTAAAAAGGAGGTCTATGCAATTGCATTGTTACTAATAATTTGGATTTTGATTTAATTTTCGGCGGCCCTCGAGTGTCAAAACATTTGTGTACATTCATACAGTGTCCTGGACCGGTACTAAGAGATACTTAAACCCTCGAAGATGTTAATTACGTTGCCCAGGTTGGGGCTCATCCTACCTGAGGTGGTTGATACGCCCGCCTTAAGATGTGGCAGCACGAGTGAGGGACTATACCTGTGGGAAGGAGGGGTGCCCATTAGGCATACATACTTTCCATGTAATCATGCCAAGCAGGGACTGTAGCCCAGGAAGTATCCCTAATTACCTTGGTACGAATTCCAAAGTTAGGCAGTGTGGAACTGCGGGGACCGATCGGGTTTCAATCGGGTTGCAGCGCCTAATACAGAGGGGGACATGCTTCTATCAGAATTGCGTTCGGAAAAGACCTTGTTTTCCGTGATAAACTGAGGGTGGTAATTTATCTTGTTAATATGGGTACTGCTTTACGGTTGGAGTTCTGGTAATCAGGGGAGCGGTGTCCCGCGTGTTGAAACCATTGACAGTCGATGAAATAATGATGCTTTCCTAAAAACAGAATGAGGCAAGGGGATCAGCTCCCGATCGGAAAACAATGTATTTTCCACGATAAATTGAGGGTGGTTATTTTACCTTGTTAATATGAGTACTGCTTTTCAGTTGGAGTTCTGGTAATCAGGGGAGCGGTGTCCCGCGTGTTGAAACCATTGGCAGTCGATCGAATATCGATGCTGTCCCTGAAAACAGAATGAAGAAAGGGGATCAGCTCACGAATACTTCCATTTTGGAATATCGTAAGCGTACTTTCTACCCCGAGGAATGCTGGCGCTTACCTTAGTAGTGTAATAACTACGTTGCAGTTGGTGTTCTGGTGGCCGGGGGAACGATCTCCTATCTGACCATTGCTCCGGTTGCAATGAACCACAGTGGAGCGTTTGTTTTGTTGGGCAACGTCAAGTTGGACATAGAAATAGAAAGGGGCCAGATTGTGGCGGCCATATTGAAACGGGTCTTTGCTAATCCTAATTGAAGAATGAGTCATATTGCGCGAATTTAATGGTTTTAGAGATTAAGATTCACCGGGCTAGTAGGGGGAGTAATTAAGCGCAAGATTATGTATAGTGCAAGTGGTTATATTTACATAAGTGAGAGTGCATTCTGTGACATTTTAATACATTTATAGATTATATACAATTTTCGAATTGCCAGAGAAACTTTAGTTTAAGATTGTGCACATGATACAGTACAATTAAGACAAGGTCTTTGGTTTGACTGCTTCCAAGCCTGGAAGCATATTGTGCAAATTATACTAAGGTGGTCCAATCTTCAGCTCGATTCAAGCCATTCCTTATTGTATCGAATTGAATCATTGTCTTTAGCTACTTATTTGTTAAGCATTTGGGCAATGTCTCCTCCTCGGGCTGGTAATTTCACCACTTTCAATATGGTCCATTATATGTCATTTTCGTTGTGTCCAACTTCCACGAAATGGTCCACCAGAGGAGCATTGGTTGTTTTGCATCGTATACGGCTCCTATGCTGGCAAATGCATGTCTTAGCTTTTTGTGTGGTCTGACCAACATACATTTTTGGACATGGACATAGGATAGCATATATTACATTTGAAGAATTACATTTTGAAAATGAACATCTTTCAAACGTGGTGTCATTGTGGGTGAATTTCTTGCCCTCCACCGTGTATTCACATACATTGCAACATCCACATTTTACATGGCCTATGAGTGGTGGTAAGCCCCAGGCTGTGTTTCCAGAGTGGTGCCTTGTGCTGTTATTGGTAATGCAGCTCTTACAAGGTGGTCTTTCACATTTTTGCTCTTGCGAAATGCGAAGAGGGGTCTGTCAATATTTATTGAGCCTGCATTAATCGTTGGCCAGTGTTTTATGATTGACCTTCTGATTTTATTAGAAACTGGCGAGAAAGTTGTGACGCACGCGATTCTATCTTTCTGATCTCTCTCCTTTGGCGTCAGTAAAACCTCTCGTGGACAATACCACGCTCGTTTCAGGGCCTGTCTGATTAATCTCTTCGGGTAACCTCGGTCTTTTAACTTGTTAGAAAGAATTGCAGCCTCTCTGAAATAGTCAGCTCTACAGGAACAATTTCGTCTGATTCTGAGGAACTGCGAATATGGTAGAGAGTCCCTTAAAGCCCTAGGATGGTTACTTTTGTAGTAGAGGAGCGTATTTCGCTCTGTGGGTTTCCTGAAAAGTCTGGTCAGAAGATCACCCTTTGAGTGGTAGATGGTAAGGTCCAGAAACGCTATTGATGCCTTGTCATGGCTTAGAGTAAATGCAAGCCCACAGCAGTTGTTATTGAGCCAATGCAAGAAGCTGGTCAGTGTTTCAATGGTCTGGTTACAAATAAGAAAAATGTCATCTATATATCTCCTCCACATTTTTATGCCTGAGAAGAATGGATTCGATGATGTCAGTATGGAACCTGTTTCTATTTGATCCATGAACAATAGGGCCAGGTTAGGGGCAAAAATAGCGCCCATGGATGTCCCCTTGATCTGCTGGAAATATGTGTTATCAAAGAAAAAGAAATTCCTCATTAAACATAATTCAAGTAATTGGAGGATGAAAAGAGTGGGTACCCTGTGTGGCCTTGGACGGGTGTCAAGGATTTTCTGAATGACTAATAGTGCTGCCGTTTGTGGAATGTTTGTGTATAACGATTCCACATCTAGCGTGCACAGCGTCTCATTGAGGGGATCGAATTCGAGATGTTCCACCAGATTGATCATGGACATGCAATCTCTCACACAGCATGCCGTGGTTGGAACAAACTCTTTAATGAAGAAGTCTACGTAGGCCCCAAGAGGTTCCAGGACAGAGCCACATGCGGATACAATGGGCCTTCCTGGTGGATTTGTTAGATTTTTGTGAATTTTTGGGAGTGTATATATAACTGGTAATCTCAGGGATTTGATGTTAAGAAAGTTATATTCTTTTTTGCTCAAGAAGCCTTCGGTGCAGGCTTGAGATGTCAATTTAGTAATAATCTCTTGAATCTGTTTGGTAGGATTCCCAGGGAGTTTCTGATAATGGTCAGGATTATTTAACTGGCGCATGATTTCTGCCTTATATGTTTCTGTTTCTTGAATGAGAATCCCTCCACCTTTATCTGCACTTTTGATGACTACGTTTCTGTTATTTTTCAATGTGTCAATTGCTTTTTTCTCTTGAAGTGAAATGTTATATGGAATAAAGAGTTTACTGTTCTGTATTGTTGTGAGATCTCTGAGTACAAGTTTCTCAAATGCTATAATCTCGGGAGGCACCATTGAAGATGAAGGTGAGAAGGTGGATGGTGGTCGAAAGGGAGTGTATGAATCAGAAAGGGGGCTGGGATGCAATTGGAAGAATGCTTTAAGGCGGATTGTTCTAAAGAATCTTAACAATTCCGTGTGCAATTCCATAAAATTGGGGTGAATGGTGGGCACGAATGACAGACTTTTCTTCAGTAATTCAAGTTCTGTATCTAACAGAATATGTTGTGAGAGGTTGAAGATAGGTATCGCCTCTGTTGATTTTTCAGTTACCATTGGTAGAAATTGTTCCTGGTTTTCCTCTCTCCTGGGGGATTGTGCCATCTCTGAGGTTTCTTTACTCGCCCTCGTTGGGGGGTGTTGGGCTGGCCTCTGGATAAAAAATTACTATGGCCACCTCCACGTCTTGCGTTTGCACTTGAACCCTCACCAGGGTCTGAGCTGTCAGAGGATTCAGCCGAAGTGTCGGAGAAGCCTACCAAGTTTTGGCGACGATTGTACCGTCCCCACGGTTTATTGGTGTGTGGGTGAGAGTAATTTCTGTTGGTATAGAAATCCTTTTGAAGGTACGGGTAAGTATTCTCAACGTTATAGGATTTGATATCCTTTTTAATTTTATTTGATTTTTTGTTCTGCTCTATACGGGGAAAGTCTGATATCGTTTTCTCCAGTTGTTCAAATAGTTTTTTGCAGTCAGTGGGATTTGCGTCTGTCAATTGTTTATCTATATCACTGATCTCTATTTCCAGTGATTTTAATGTCTCCGTGGCTATGTCTATCCCTAAGACTAACCAATGTCGGGAACACGTGGTCCCTATGTAACTGAAATTGGAGATATATTTAGGATTGTCGGTAAATATACCAGGGATGTTGCATACCTGGAGGCCCAACGGAATCACCTCAGCCTTCAGATAGTCAGTTAACATTAAAATCATTAACTCCAATCGTACCTGCTTTTTCTGAAGTTTCTCTAATTGTTCAGGTAAAGGGCTATTTACTACATCGGGTGCATCAGGAGTGTCTGAAAGGAGAGAAGGTCTCTGGCAAAGTTCTTTTATATAATTATCCGTGTACAATGGTGCGTGTTTGGACATGTCAAGTCGGGAGAGTAAAGGTGAAAAAGGTTAAAAGTGAGGGAGGTTTCATTTTTAGAGAATGGGTACTAGGGGAGCCTACCCTCGGCTGAGGGTCGGGAATTTAAGAAAAAATCCCATGCAATCTAGTGATTGCGCTACAGTTTCTTAATATAACAAGGGAACCCAAACAGTTGGCTGAGGACCATGAGGAATTATGCTTTAGAAGACAAGGGTCCTTAGCTTATCAAAATTTAAAAACCAGAATTAAATATAGGCCATGATAGGAAACTATATTTGTCCTCTGTCCATCCGGACAGGGTATTTATTAAACACAATGAATACACACTTGTATAAATGGTTTTAGGCACAGTCCTGTACCTTTCTCATGAAGGACACACGACACATAAGGGAGAATGAGAAGAAAAATTAGAAAATTCACAGGCAAAGAAAGAGCAGTGCTGGCCACTTTTGATTCTTAAATTAAAATGTATGCCAGACAGCGCTAGGCACAACGAAAGTAAAACACAATGTTTAGGTTGTGAAAGCACTATATCAGTTGACGTTTCGATCCTTATGCTCTAATTATACAGGATCATCATCAGGACTAAAATTTACAACATTTTAGTATATACTAATGGCCTGGAAATTTTTTTGTTGGAACATTGCACAGATTTCCCAAAAGTAAACGGCAAGAAGATACCTATGTTATCTTATGCCGACGATACGGTATTAATGACCCTTACAGCTAATAGTATGCAGACCTGTCTGGATGCATTTAACAACTTTATGCTGGACCTGGACCTAAAGGTAAACTTTGCAAAATCTTTTGCAATGGTCTGTGGTCCCAAAGGGACAAAAACTCGTAAGTTTATGGTAATGAATTCTACCATCGATAAAATCGAAAATTTCAATTACCTGGGAAATGTATTTAATAACAAACTGAGCTGGGTTCCTTTGATGAAGGCGCGTGTACAAAGCACTAGCCGATCAATTGAGGGTCTATTCCATTTTTGTAGTAAACTAGGGCAAAAACCAGTTCCACAGTTAAAAACTTTGTATAGAGCAAAGTGTTTATCAGTGGCAACCTATGGGGCAGGGGTATGGGGGACAGAAAACCCAGCTATTATCCAGGTCATGGAAAAAACATTTTTAAAACGCTTGCTAGCAGTCCCACTAGGTTCATCTAACACTTTTTGCCATACTGAAATGGGATTGGAATATGTGTCTGATATCATTTGCATTTCCCCTCTAATATTATGGAGTAAAGTATGGCTATCAGAAGATCTACAGCTCTCAAAAGATATACTTCAGGATTGTAAAAATCTTGAACATGCAATGCAGATCCCATGGCTTTCATATGTTAGTGATACTTTGCATAAAATTGGTCTGGGCCATTTGTATGATAATCCCGAAAACATGCAAGGGGATATAAAAAACTTAATTAAATCAAGTTATCGTAATAGCTTAAATGTGTCACATTTAGACCAGCCTACAGAAAGCTTGGGTAAATCGAAAGTCCAATTTTATTTAACGTTTACTACCCATGTGCAATGGCGTTTTTCTTTGACAAGATTTAGATTAAATACTCTTCATTTTCTTTTTGCCTTCCCAAAACAAGGGGGTTGGTGGGAGAGGCTGCCCCCTTGTCCTTGTGATGACAAAACTAGACAAAATACCATCCATCTTGTTCTTTTTTGTCCTCTTTATAAGGAACCAAGAATTAGGTCTATTAAGCCTATTCTAAAAAACCGGCGACCATGTAATTATAAAGAGGGTTATGATTATTTGTTGTCATTATCCTTACCTGGAGTATGTTCTGCCATGCTAAGTTTTATACGATTGTCATTGCAACTTAGGAAACTGTATTGTTAGTCTGTCTGGTTAATATTTTCCTATTTCTGCTATCTGTATTACATGAACTACAACTTCATCCTTTGGTATAGGGTGTGATTAATTGTCAAATGTGTTGGAAATTTTTATCCTTAGCTTTTAAAATGTGTAAACTGTAATATGATTCTTTTTTGATTTAGTGATGTTAATATGTTCTTTTTTAAATTAAGGTCTGTATACTTTTATGATTCTATTATTTTGAATCGAATAATGTTTATGAATCGACAACATTTGCCTGCCTGAAATTATAATACAACCGCCTGTTGAGGAGGAAGAAAGAGGAAAGAAAAGAAAAAAGATAGCCAGTGGCTAAATTAGAAGAAGATACTTCAACAAGTTAGACTGTCCAACTGCTCTGTACATTTTTTCGGAATCGACTTAACGTGGTCTATTTCATGTGTGAAAACAAGGTGAGACTACTGAGCTTTCATAACCGGGTGCGGTGGTGACTGGTGTCAGTACATAGATTAAAAACCACATGAGACATTTAGAGGCAATATTTTGGTAAAAAGGAGGTCTATGCAATTGCATTGTTACTAATAATTTGGATTTTGATTTAATTTTCGGCGGCCCTCGAGTGTCAAAACATTCGTGTACATTCATACAGTGTCCTGGATAGGTACTAAGAGATACTTAAACCCTCGAAGATGTTAATTACCTTGCCCAGGTTGGGGCTTATCCTATCTGAGGTGGTTGTTACGCCCGCCTTAAGATGTGGCAGCACGAGTGATTTGTTCCACCAGGAAGGCCCATTGTATCCGCATGTGGCTCTGTCCTGGAACCTCTTGGGGCCTACGTAGACTTCTTCATTAAAGATTTTGTTCCAGCCACGGCATGCTATGTGAGAGATAGCATGTCAATGATCAATCTGGTGGAACATCTCGAATTTGATCCCCTCAATGAGACGCTGTGCACGCTAGACATGGAATCGTTATACACAAACATTCCACAAACGGCAGCACTATTAGTCATTCAGAAAATCCTTGACACCCGTCCAAGGCCACACAGGGTACCCACTCTTTTCATCCTCCAATTACTTGAATTATGTTTAACAAGGAATTTCTTTTTCTTCGATAACACATATTTACAGCAGACCAAGGGGACATCCATGGGCGCTATTTTTGCCCCTAACCTGGCCATATAGTTCAAGGATCAAATAGAAACAGGTTCCATACTGACATCATCGAATCCCTTCTTGGAGGAGATATATAGATGACATTTTTCTTATTTGGAACCAGACCACTGAAACACTGACCAGCTTCTTGCATTGGCTAAATAACAACTGCTGTGGGCTTACATTTACTCTAAGCCATGACAAGGCTTCAATAGCGTTTCTGGACCTTACCATCTACCACTCAGAGGGTGAACTTCTGACCAGACTTTTCAGGAAACCCACAGGGCGAAATACGCTCCTCTACTACAAAAGTAACCATCCTAGGGCTTTAAGGGACTCTCTACCATATTCGCAGTTCCTCAGAATCAGACGAAATTGTTCTTGTAGAACTGACTATTTCAGAGAGCCTGCAGTTCTCTCTAACAAGTTAAAAGACCAAGGCTACCCGAAGAGATTAGTCAGACATGCCCTGAAAGTAGCGTGGTATTGTCCACAAGAGGTTTTACTAACGCCAAAGGAGAGAGATCAGAAAGATAGAATCGCGTGCGTCACAACTTTCTCGCCCGTTTCTAATAAAATCAGAAGGTCAATCATAAAACACTGGCCAACGATTAATGCAGGCTCAATAAATATTGACAGACCCCTCTTCGCATTTCGCAAGAGCAAAAATTTGAAAGACCACCTTGTAAGAGCTGCATTACCAATAACAGCACAAGGCACCACTCTTGACACAGCCTGGGGCTTACCACCACTCATAGGCCATGTAAAATGTGGATGTTGCAATGTATGTGAATACACGGTGGAGGGCAAGAAATTCACCCACAATGACACCACGTTTAAAAGATGTTCATTTTCAAATTGTAATTCTTCAAATGTAATATATGCTATCCTATGTCCATGTCCAAAAATGTATGTTGGTCAGACCACACAAAAAGCTAAGACACGCATTTGCCAGCATAGGAGCCGTATACGATGCAAAACAACCAATGCTCTCGGGTGGACCATTTCGTGGAAGTTGGACACAACGAAAATGACATAAAATGGACCATATTGAAAGTGGTGAAATTACCAGCCCGAGGAGGAGACATTGCCCAAATGCTCAACAAAGAGGAGCATGGCTGAACAAAGGGGGAGGAGCCAAGATGGCGTCCAGGTCGGACGTGTAGTCCCTCGGCTCCGAGGACCATCTCCTCCTTTGTGACTATCCTGCCGGTGATCCTGCACCGAGGCGGCACATCGCGGAAGCTAATGTGCTCCGACGACCTGCGGCGAAATCCTGAGGCTTGCGCTTCCTTGCAAGTGGGTGAAACGTCCGATGGCAGTTTGCGGCCCGCAGCAGCCCTGAGGCCGGGACCTCGAGTGGATGTCGAGACCGGCTGCCAGGCCAACAACATCGGGCTTCAGCGACTGAGGGGAACCGGTCGAAATTTTTACCGAGGAACGGCCGAACTTGCTACCTGCGCCCCACTGGACTGCAGATACAGAGCCAAGCGAGCCTGGCGGTTTGACTGTGGAAATCGCACGATTGCAGGAGCCCGGATTGTTGGCTGCCGAGGGACTGCTTGCGCACTTTCCCGCTAACGGCGGGAGGTTCCCGAATTTCCCGATCCTTCGACATCGAACAGGGCGGTATCTTTAAGGGACAATGTTTATGGTCACATCTCGGTTCTTCTGGCCGTTCCTTACTACACAGAGATCTGATGCCCCATTGTGCGCAGCCTGGCTCGACTCGGAGTGTCTCTACTGGAGACTGCGGAGGGCATAATGGAATGCAGCCTTGAGGAGTTTGGGACACAGTGTGGTCGCGGACGTGTGGAGTAGGGGGACATGTCTGGAAGGGAACGTGGAAATGATCAGGGCTATGGCGATTTATTGGCGGCTGTCGTCTCCCTTCATCACGATATGATGTGCTCTGCTCGAACCCTGGCCAGCAAGGTGGACGACATAGTGTGTGCACTGGGTCGCTTGAAAATGGCTGACTCGCAGGTTCACAGCGACTTCCCTTGCTCCGCGTCTGCCTGCGACAAGATGGCTGCCTTGTGCGACAGTGACGGCTTTGAGACCCCAAGCCCTGCAAAGACTCTCGCTGCAGATGGTGTTTGCCCGGGACGACGTGTAATCCGAGGATCTCAACCGCGACGGGAGTGTTCTCTCCACGTCATGCTCCCTGTTCCCCGGGGTCCGCTCCAGAAGGGGCTAGACACTGAGACCTTCTTCCCTGGCCCAGTTACGCTCCACGACATGAGGATGGTGTACTTTGTGCCCAGCCTGGGATCACTGGATCTGCTTGTACCTGATATGGTTGAGTGCTTGAATCAACTTGACTCTTTTGGACTACCGTTCGCGTCCTCCTGGGTTACCTTGGTAAGCAGTGGCGGAAAAGAGAAAACGGGACAGGGATGAACGCTTCTTATCACAGACTGGCAGTTTCATTGTTGCTGACCGCGGCTGATGGGTGGCGTGCTGATATCTTTGATTGCAGGATGTGCCGACTTCGTGCTTTTAAATTGTTTTGCTAGTAATGCTTTATGTCACCGGACTTTCTACCTTGTGTTAATATCGGACTTATGGGAGGGTGCAGCCGGGGGACGGGTGGTGGGCTCCTCCCCGCTTCTCCTTACTTTATTGTAGTTATAGATTAGGACCCTTTTCTTACCCTCTATATTTCGGGACTCCTTTTTGTGGGGCGACAGGCACACTGCTAGGGGGGGGGGGTAGGCCGTAGCCAGCTGCAGGGGTGCAGGGGAGGTGGGAGGGGGGGGGGTTGTTTATTTCTTTTTCGTTCTATGGGCCTTCTATTCTTTTTCCTCTTTCTTTTTCTTCTGGGTTTAGACGTTTTTCTTATAGTGGCAAGACGTGATTCTGGCAACTCTAGTGCATTGTATACTTGTCTCTCCTGATCCTATAAGGCCGGAACCAATGTGTTGTTCTACGATATCCTGATACCGTTTATCCATCAGAACTTAAAATTGAAAATTAGACCTCAGTACCTCTGTAATAGATCCTTCGCGCACCGCCTTACTGATATGTACTGCATTTGTGAGCCCTCGGGTTTTGTGTTGGGTTGTATGTACAACTTCCTATAAATAAAGGTGTTCCAAAAATAAAAAAACAAAGAGGAGCATAAGACAATGATCCAATTCGATACAATAAGGAATGGCTTGAATCGAGCTGAAAAGTGGACCATCTTAGTATAATTTGCACAATATGCTTCCAGGTTTGAAAGCAGTCAAACCAAAGACCTTGTCTTAATTGTCCTGTATCATGTGCACAATCTTAAACTAAAGTTTCTCTGGCATTTCGAAAATTGTATATAATCTATAAATGTATTAAAATGTCACAGAATGCACTCTCACCTATGTAAATATAACCACTTGCACTGTACATAATCTCACGCTTAATTACTCCCCCTACCAGCCCGGTGAATCTTAATCTCTAAGACCATTAGATTTGAGCAATATGACTCATTCTTCAATTGGGATTAGCAAAGACCCGTTTCAATATGGCCGCCACAATCTGGCCCCTTTCTATTCCTCTGTCCTACTTGACGTTGCCCAACAAAACAAACGCTCCACTGTGGTTCATTGCAACCGGAGCAATGGTCGGATAGGAGATCGTTCCTCCGGCCACCAGAACACCAACTGCAACATAGTTATTACACTACTAAGGTAAGCGCCAGCATTCCTCGGGGTAGAAAGTACGCTTACGATATTCCAAAATGGAAGTATTCGTGAGCTGATCCCCTCGCTTCATTCTGTTTTCAGGGACCGCATCGATATTCGATCGACTGCCAATGGTTTCAACACGCGGGACACCGCTCCCCTGATTACCAGAACTCCAACTGAAAAGCAGTACTCATATTAACAAGGTAAAATAACCACCCTCAGTTTATCGCGGAAAACACGTTGTTTTCCGATCGGGAGCTGATCCCCTTGCCTCATTCTGTTTTCAGGAAAGCATCATTATTTCATCGACTGCCAATGGTTTCAACACGCGGGACACCGCTCCCCTGATTACCAGAACTCCAACCGTAAAGCAGTACCCATATTAACAAGGTAAATTACCACCCTCAGTTTATCATGGAAAACAAGGTCTTCTCCGAACGCAATTCTGATAGAAGCGTGTCCCCCTCTGTATTAGGCGCTGCAACCCGATTGAAACCCGATTGGTCCCCGCAGTTCCACACTGCCTAACTTTGGACATCGTACCAAGGTAATTAGGGATACTTCCTGGGCTACAGTCCCCGCTTGGCATGATTACAAGGAAAGTATGTATGCCTAATGGGCATCCCTCCTTCCCACAGGTATAGTCCCTCACTCGAGCTGCCACATCTTAAGGCGGGCGTATCAACCACCTCAGATAGGATAAGCCCCAACCTTGGCAAGGTAATTAACATCTTCGAGGGTTTAAGTACCTCTTAGTACCGGTCCAGGACACTATATGAATGTACACGAATGTTTTAACACTCGAGGGCCGCCGAAAATTAAATCAAAATCCAAATTATTAGTAACAATGCAATTGCATAGACCTCCTTTTTACCAAAATATTGCCTCTAAATGTCTCATGTGGTTTTTAATCTATGTACTGACACCAGTCACCACCGCACCCAGTTATGAAAGCTCAGTAGTCTCACCTTGTTTTCACACATGAAATAGACCACGTTAAGTCGATTCCGAAAAACTACAAAGCAGTTGGACAGTCTAACTTGTTGAAGTATTTTCTTCTAATTTAGCCACTGGCCACCTTTTTTCTTTTCTTTCCTCTTTCTTCCTCCTCAACAGACAGTTGTATTATAATTTCAGGCAGGCAAATGTTGTCAATTTTAGTCCTGATGATGATCCTGTATAATTAGAGCATAAGGATCGAAACGTCGACTGATATAGTGCTTTCACAACCTAACCATTGTGTTTTACTTTTGTTGTGCCTAGCGCTGTCTGGCATACAATTTAATTTAAGAATCAAAAGTGGCCAGCACTGCTCTTTCTTTGCCTGTGAATTTTCTAATTTTTCTTCTCATTCTCCCTTACGTGTCGTGTGTCCTTCATGAGAAAGGTACAGGACTGTGCCTAAAACCATTTATACAAGTGTGTATTCATTGTGTTTAATAAATACCCTGTCCGGCTGGACAGAGGACAAATATAGTTTCCTATGATGGCCTATATTTCATTCTGGTTTTTAAATTTTGATAAGCTAAGGACCCTTGTCTTCTAAAGCATAATTCCCCACTGTCTTCAGCCAACTGTTTGGGTTCCCTTGTTATATTAAGAAGCTCATAATTGCGCAGCACTAACTGCTCATTTGACTCAGCATGGAGTCCCGGTTGCTGGAGCAGACATCCTTGTGGTTGAAGCGAACGCAGCTTTTCGCTTCATGTTTTTTTACTCTCGGGTTAAGTTTCCAGCCGTGGATGGGAATGATAATTTCTTTCATGAATATGAACATGCCCTGGTTCCCCGGGATTATTGAACTTATCGGTTACTTGAAGTTCTGTTGTCAGCTTGGGAGCACAACATTTGGTTTAATGGTGCCCTACCTCACCCTGTTACAGTGGTCCGTTTAGGCCCCTTATTGGTCGACGCAGCCACATAGCCTGTTTTGGCGGGATTTACTCCTCACCCAAATTATCATGGAGTTACACATGAAGAACTGCATCAATTGCATGAGACCTTAGTCTATATACGCAGAAGTGTGATACAATATATGTCTCGCACTGTCCAAGCGGCTCTGGCTGGGGCCCCTCCACAGCAACCAGGACATGGAGGCATGGCCATAAGCCCAATCTGGCCCTGGTGCCGCTGCACCTACTGCAAAAGGGAATAAAACTTTGTTGTATAGTTAGTAACAACCATTACAAAATTTAAAAAGAAAAAAAATGGATAGCATCGGTTTGGAACTGGTCAATATGCATTCATAGTTTAGACTTAGCAACATTAATAAGCACAATTTTATCAAAGAACATCCCGTGCCTAGTCAATTTGATTTTATAATGTCCATTAACTAGTTGTGGAACGGTGAGTTTGACTCATCTTCCTCCACTGTATCCATTGACTGGCAAGGAAGAATGGCGGTGCGACTTCTTACATGACAGTGAAAAGTAGGAGTTATTTACTCTCAGATTAACGGCATGATCCTAATTTTCAGCTTTGTGCAGTGACACCCCTTTTGCTCTCAAACTTCATGACAAATTTAACTGATCTGCAGATAAATTGTGGATCTGCTGCACACAGGACTTGCATAACGGCGGAACGACAGGTACGTATTCCATGTTCAATAAACTTTGCCTTAAGCCAGTGCCGTCGTTCCTGATCCAGTGTAGGACAGATGCAAAGTAGATGGATAAAGTCTTGTTTTGCATTGCCACATAGATCACACTCCTTGGTGTCAGGTTTCCTCCAGTCCGGTTTATCTGCGTTTGTCGGCAGATTACCCATCCTTAAGCGGAGGTATTTCGATTTGACATATGAAGAAAAAGAAAACCCAAGATAGGCTGCGGGTTTGAGCACGCTGTATGATTGAATTAGCATCCAGGCATGTGCTCGGTGACTGATGATCGACTTATCGTTGACCAGCGAGTGCCTATTTGCAGCTTTTTTAACAACTAGCTTAAATGATGATACCGGTAGCTTAGTTTCCCACAAACATGCAAGTTCAGTAGTCTCGAGGGACAGTTTTAGATAGCCATAAGCCCAATCATGATTAACTCAGTGATGGGGAAGCATCCTCAAAATAGGGATGATTTACCATTCTGGTTAGCAGAGAAATTTGAGCAGCTCGAAGCAGTATTTCCCACTACTACTCCGTGGATAACCACAAGATACTTACAATGAGCTTTCCAAAGGCTAATTCCTAATTTAGCAGATTGCACAAATTGGGGGAAGGTGTTTGCAGCAGTGAATTCCCTATGATTTGGCACCCCTTCCATGTCAGTGCTTCCAAAAGTTCTTAAGAAAGTTCAGGATTAACACGGGGTGGAGGGCGCCCTTGAGTTGGAAATGAGACTGGTTGGGGTATTCCCTATAGTCTGTGACATGATTCTGGCGAACGTCAAGGGAGAAGCAGTAAGCCTGTAGGTGAGTCAGCGGCTTGAGGCAGTGGTTTACGTGGATAAACAGGTAATCTACTATTACTTCACGGCCACTACTATGACTTACCATTACTATGCATTTTTTACTTAGCAGGATCTTTTACTTCGCATGCTTAAGTTCTCAAGCTTCTACTTCGCATATACTGTTACTTCGCAATTACTTTGCTGACTACTCAAATCGTTACTTGGAAAAGGAGGCGCTTTCATTTTCAAACAACAACGTGCAGCTCTGACGACGCTTGAAGCAGGAGAAGAAAGTAAGCACGGTGAAGCGAGGAACCACAAGGAGAGAGAGGTAAGTGGGGCGTGTGTAGGTTTTGGGGTCGTGCAGGTGGTTGTCTTTTAGGTTTTAGGATTGTGTGGTTTAACTTTGCTTGTCTTCTGATCCCTATATTTGAATAGATATGTTTGGTATATCAGCCACTACTTAGGTTTTGTTGCTAAAGGCTATGATTTTCTGTATTCCTTTGCCTTTGTTACAAGATAGTCGCAATTAATGCGACCGAGGACTGTACTTCATGATCCGATGTTGCATATTTAAACTAGTATTCTGTATTGTTTGGTATACTAGGTTGTCTTATTTCTGTACAATCGTCAAAAAAGTTATGTGTAGGGAGCTACCCTTTCTGTCAGGAAAAGGACTGGGTCAATAACTCTAAGAAACAACAGGGTGCCTTTTCCTGATTGTTATGCCTTGCAGGTATGCCGCTCCTACTGGAGGTGGCAACCTATGTGTGAACAGGAATCGTGCAGTCTTATTAAGGTTACCAGATTTACAACCATGAAATAACAACCTTTCAGTGTTATACGGGACCACATATAAAGCATGGAAAGCATAGAAATGTTTAAAATTTGTAGTGCATTTATTCAAAAGAATTTGTTGTTTAAAAAGTCATAGTATCACAAAACTGTTGCATTAAAAAATCGTTACACGGTATATATTCAATGTATATAAACAATATTAATAACACATTTTTTAAAAGACAATATCAATTACTTTTAAAAAAAGTTCTCCTTTATACAGTATTGTTTCCAAAAAACATATTTGTAAAAAGATAATAAAACACAAATGTTAGGAACAAAAATGTCCTTTTTATTTTTTAATGCAACAGTTTTGTGATACTATGACTTTTTAAACAACAAATTCTTTTGAATAAATGCACTACAAATTTTAAACATTTCTATGCTTTCCATGCTTTATATGTGGTCCCGTATAACACTGAAAGGTTGTTATTTCATGGTTGTAAATCTGGTAACCTTAATAAGACTGCACGATTCCTGTTCACACATAGGTTGCCACCTCCAGTAGGAGCGGCATACCTGCAAGGCATAACAATCAGGAAAAGGCACCCTGTTTTTTCTTAGAGTTATTTCTGTACAACACATATGATTGAATTTTGCCTGTCCTTTGACCCCATATTAAAATAGGCACACCTAATTCATTAGCACGCATTTTTAGCTTTTGCTCTTAAATTATTTTATTTTTTATTCTTAGGCGTTTGTTATTATATGGCCGGCATAGCTACGACTTAGGGCAGTTCTCATGATTTGATGTTTGTGAACTTTAAGAAGTATCCTAAATGATGGCATGTAATTGGTGTAATTTGCATCTTCTCTAATATTATCCTATTTTATTTTGACTGTTTAGCGTGGATGATTAATATTAAAAGATATTTACACTAAGCGATATTTTTTTAATGACACTGCATTTAAACATTTTAAGCTAGCCACTGCATTAGTCTTTACGATTAGTCCACTTGACTGGATTTTTTGGGATATAAATAGCACCTTAAAGATGGCACTCGTGGACCACTCCATCTGCACTCGAGGAGTATTCTCCCTGACGCGTTTCTCTGCTGCTGCACTGTAAGTTACCTTTGCGTGTTCATTTATTTTCGACTATGGGCTTGCTGTTTTATATATGAATATATGTGGTTACTGCGCAAGTTTTTACTACAATAAATTTGCAAACTAAAAGCATGCGCAGGTAAATCTTGCGTAGTAATGGTTTTTGCGATGTAAAAACATCCTAGTAAAAACTTGCGTGAATTGCCTAAGATTATAGCTTAAGTGTATAAATTATTAGGGCGCAATAATTTGGGAATTAGACCTTTTACTCAAACGCTAAATAAACCCCCTCCTGAAAAGGCTTGGAATAAGAATAAACAACAACAGCAACAGCAGAAGCAAGGTTTGCGTGCTGGTTCACCGACACCTGATGCTTCTGAAAGTAGGTATGATTTACGTGACTGCTCTAAGATTAAGATAATAGAGATTTTCAGGTTCCTGATCCTCGCTCTCCTCGTTCCTTACAGGACTCGTCGGATCAACAGTTCGGTGGAGGGGAGCGACAAGACCGTAGACAAGACGAGACCACGCAACAACGACATGATCCGCCATGCCAGTTTGATGTAAAAGCCAAACCGGCCCAGTTTCAAAAGGAAAACAATGGATGCTTTAACAGCGAAGTATGCCTCAGATGGAGAGAACCCTACTCCTCGATCGGATATGGGCTGTGACATAGTACGGGAGGTACGCATCCTTGTCTGGAGGCGAGAGCAACTGACACATTCATTACAGGTGAAACAGCTGATACAAGAGTGGTACCCCCTTATAGACTTTACGAGATAGTCCTCCAAATTGAAGGTGATATACAACATACAATTAAGGGTGTCTTTTGGGACAACCTTACCTTGTCATGTGACATTTTGTTGGCGGAGGCGGTTTGGCCTCCTCCATTTGTTTTGGCTTCTTCCCGAGGGGAGGAGGTGATACTCCAGAGCTTTTCGCATTGTGTCTATGAAGAGGCTAAACAGGCTTTTGCATCGGAATGGGAATTAGCTCTTGCGCGGGCTGTGTATCGTAATCAGGTGGGCTGGAAGATATTTACTGGCACATGAGATCCCTTTGTGATTAATGGGACAGAGACATGCACAATACGTAATCAACGACAGGCGAAAGCGTCCGATAGTGACATTTTGACCCTTTTGGAATATCAGGGTGTAATTGACGCCTCTGTTTCATCCATGAATAATCCTCTTTTTCCGATATCGAAACCATAGCGACCCTTGACCCTTTTACAGGCAGGTCGCTCCCCACGCCGCACAGCACTACCTGTTGTACCTGTGTTCTGAGCCCCAGGTCCGCTGCTATCGGAGTTCGAGGCCCTCCTCCACCCACAGGCTACCACCTGCGCGTCATCCCTGGTGACCAGCGGTAGGCCGTAGGTTTTGCTATTTTGATTCCTAAATGTAATTGCACTGTAATTTGTTTTATTTGTTGCAATTGCTTTTATTCTGTTTTATCGTTTTTCCTTCCCCTCTTGTACTTCACTGTGCCTGTGCCCTTTTCCTTCTGTATCCTTCGGCGCTCGCCGTTCCCCCTCCCGTTTTTCCCGCCACTGCGTCCTCTGCAGCCCGCCCCCATTCGCCCATTCGGCAGCTCCCACCTCCCAGCTGCTCCTACCTCCTCTTGTTACGGTGGGCGCAGACAGGCTTGCCTTAGGCGAGTTGGACTGCGCCCAGCGCCAGAACCCCTAGCCCACGCGAACGCCACAACGCCCGTCCCCGCTACGCTGCCAGCAACCTCCACGCACTCAACACGGGACGATCACACACCTGCTTCCTGGCCGCCCCGTAGCAAACTCAAGGACCCTTCTCCTGCCAGAGCTGCAGCTTCACCAGCCTCACAGCCACCAAACCACCCACTGAGAAAGGACGCAACTACCTCAGATGCATTCTACTCAACACCCGCTCAGCCAGGAAACACTCCATCGAACTCTGGGACCTACTCGACTCCACCTGCCCTGAGGTCACCTTACTGACCGAGACCTGGCTGACACCTGCTCGGACATCGCCATAGCCATCCCTGATGGCTACAAGATCACCCGCAGGGACCGCATCAACGGAATAGGAGGTGGAATCGCCCTCGTCCACAGGAATACCCTCAGAGTCTCGACCAGCACGGACGACACCCTCAGCACCTCAGAACACCTGCACTTCCAGATCCACACTGATCCTAACACCAACCTCAGAGGAACCCTTATCTATAGACCCCAGGACCACGGCTACAGTACAGCGACGCCATCGCCGACTTCGTCAGCGCGCACGCCCTCTCCTCCACAGTCTACATCCTCCTCGGGGACCTGAACTTCCACCTCATGAATAACAACGACACCAACTCCACCACCTTGATTGACAACCTCGAACTAAGACAGCTTGTCACAACACCCACCAACTCTACCGGCCACACGAATGACCCCATCTTTTCCGCAAGCTCCCACGTCTCCTTCAGCCACACCAGCGAACTCCATTGGACCGACCATCGCTGCATCTACTTCACCTTTTGGAAACCCACCATGCACCACCACACTCAACAAATCCCTCGCTGATGTTGGAGCAAAGTCACCAAGGACCAGCTAAACACCACCCTCACCCGAAGCCTGCCCATCGATCCCACCGACCCCGAAACCGCCGCCAGCAACCTTAGGCAGTGGATCGACGACTGGGCCAACACCCTCGCCCCGCTCAAGAAACCCTCCATCAGACACACCAAGAAGAAAGCCAGTTTGTTCACTACAGACCTATAGGCATCCAAGCAAACCTGCTGAAAACTAAAGAAGAAATGGCACCGCGAACAGACACCGGACAGCTACGCAGCCCACAAGAACACCATCCGCAGACACAATATCATCATCAGATCCTTTAAAGACCACCTAGACAACAACGCACACAACAGCAAAGAGCTCTTCAACATCGTGAAGGAGCTCTCCAACCCCAGTTCCATAACCAAAGACATCCCACCTTCACAAGACCTGTGCAACTCCCTCGCCACCTTCTTCCATCGCAAGATCGCAGACATCCACGAAAGCTTCAATACCACGACAATCACAGAGACCTCCGACCTCACAGCCACCATCCTCACCGATCCCCTGCTCACCTGGACCAAAATAAACGACGACGACGACACCATCAAAATTATGAACACCATCCACTCCGGCACTCCATCAGACCCATACCCACACAACATCTTCAACAAAGCCCGCTCCACCATCGCACCTCATCTCCGTAAGACCATCAACATCTCCTTCAAGACCGGGACCTTCTGTAATTTACTTCGCATCACTGACCCTGGGCTGAACTCTCTTGACGGCCACTCTGCAGGGCAAAATCCTTGCCGGACCCACTTCCCCTGCACCGCCCGAGTCCTCCCGCTGCCGCGTCGAACATCACAGGCGGCCGCCGAGTGGAGGACTCGGCTTCCCAGGACACCTTGCGGCGGCGCAGACCTTGGTCGTCACCCTCGGCGCCTGGAGGTGCGATAAAGGCCGGCGTCCCCCGACCAAGGGGTGTAATTTACTTTGCATCACTGACCTTGGGCTTAACTCTCTTGACGGCCACTCTGCAGGGCAAAATCCTTGCCGGACCCACTTCCCCTGCACCGCCCGAGTCCTCCCGCTGGCGCGTCGAACATCACAGGCGGCCGCCGAGTGGAGGACTCGGCTTCCCAGGACACCTTGCGGCGGCGCAGACCTTGGTCGTCACCCTCGGCGCCTGGAGGCGCGATAAAGGCCGGCGTCCCCCGACCAAGGGGTGCAATTTACTTCGCATCACTGACCTTGGGCTGAACTCTCTTGACGGCCACTCTGCAGGGCAAAATCCTTGCCGGACCCACTTTCCCTGCACCGCCCGAGTCCTCCCGCTGCCGCGTCGAACATCACAGGCGGCCTCAGAGTGGAGGACTCGGCATCACAGGACACCTTGCGGCGGCGCAGACCTTGGTCGTCACCCTCGGCGCCTGGAGGCGCGATAAAGGCCGGCGTCCCCCGACCAAGGGGTGTAATTTACTTCGCATCACTGACCTTGGGCTGAACTCTCTTGACGGCCACTCTGCAGGGCAAAATCCTTGCCGGACCCACTTCCCCTGCACCGCCCGAGTCCTCCCGCTGCCGCGTCGAACGCCGAGTGGAGGACTCGGCACCCCAGGACACCTTGCGGCGGCGCAGACCTTGGTCGTCACCCTCGGCGCCTGGAGGCGCGATAAAGGCCGGCGTCCCCCGACCAAGGGGTGCAATTTACTTCGCATCACTGACCTTGGGCTGAACTCTCTTGACGGCCACTCTGCAGGGCAAAATCCTTGCCGGACCCACTTCCCCTGCACCGCCCGAGTCCTCCCGCTGCCGCGTCGAACATCACAGGCGGCCTCAGAGTGGAGGACTCTGCATCACAGGACACCTTGCGGCGGCGCAGACCTTGGTCGTCACCCTCGGCGCCTGGAGGCGCGATAAAGGCCGGCGTCCCCCGACCAAGGGGTGTAATTTACTTCGCATCACTGACCTTGGGCTGAACTCTCTTGACGGCCACTCTGCAGGGCAAAATCCTTGCCGGACCCACTTCCCCTGCACCGCCCGAGTCCTCCCGCTGCCGGGTCGAACATCACAGGTGGCCGCCGAGTGGAGGACTCGGCACCCCAGGACACCTTGCGGCGGCGCAGACCTTGGTCGTCACCCTCGGCGCCCGGAGGCGCGATAAAGGCCGGCGTCCCCCGACCAAGGGGTGTAATTTACCTCGCATCACTGACCTTGGGCTTAACTCTCTTGACGGCCACTCTGCAGGGCAAAATCCTTGCCGGACCCACTTCCCCTGCACCGCCCGAGTCCTCCCGCTGGCGCATCGAAAATCACAGGCGGCCGCCGAGTGGAGGACTCGGCTTCCCAGGACACCTTGCGGCGGCGCAGACCTTGGTCATCACCCTCGGCGCCTGGAGGCGCGATAAAGGCCGGCGTCCCCCGACCAAGGGGTGCAATTTACTTCGCATCACTGACCTTGGGCTGAACTCTCTTGACGGCCACTCTGCAGGGCAAAATCCTTGCCGGACCCACTTCCCCTGCACCGCCCGAGTCCTCCCGCTGCCGCGTCGAACATCACAGGCGGCCGCAGAGTGGAGGACTCGGCATCCCAGGACACCTTGCGGCGGCGCAGACCTTGGTTGTCACCCTCGGCGCCTGGAGGCGCGATAAAGGCCGGCGTCCCGCGACCAAGGGGTGTAATTTACTTCACATCACTGACCTTGGGCTGAACTCTCTTGACGGCCACTCTGCAGGGCAAAATCCTTGCCGGACCCACTTCCCCTGCACCGCCCGAGTCCTCCCGCTGCCGCGTCGAACATCACAGGCGGCCGCCGAGTGGAGGACTCGGCTTCCCAGAACACCTTGCAGCGGAGCAGACCTTGGCCGTCACCCTCGGCGCCTGGAGGCACGATAAAGGCCGGCGTCCCCCGACCAAGGGGTGTCATTTACTTCGCATCACTGACCTTGGGCTGAACTCTCTTGACGGCCACTCTGCAGGGCAAAATCCTTGCCGGACCCACTTCCCCTGCACCGCCCGAGTCCTCCCGCTGCCGCGTCGAACATCACAGGCGGCCGCAGAGTGGAGGACTCGGCATCCCAGGACACCTTGCGGCGGCGCAGACCTTGGTCGTCACCCTCGGCGCCTGGAGGCGCAATAAAGGCCGGCGTCCCCCGACCAAGGGGTGTAATTTACTTCGCATCACTGACCTTGGGCTGAACTCTCTTGACGGCCACTCTGCAGGGCAAAATCCTTGCCGGACCCACTTCCCCTGCACCGCCCGAGTCCTCCCGCTGCCGCGTCGAACATCACAGATGGCTGCCGAGTGGAGGACTCGGCTTCCCAGGACACCTTGCGGCGGCGCAGACCTTGGTCGTCACCCTCGGCGCCTGGAGGCGCGATAAAGGCCGGCGTCCCCCGACCAAGGGGTGCAATTTACTTCGCATCACTGACCTTGGGCTGAACTCTCTTGACGGCCACTCTGCAGGGCAAAATCCTTGCCGGACCCACTTCCCCTGCACCGCCCGAGTCCTCCCGCTGCCGCGTCGAACATCACAGGCGGCCGCAGAGTGGAGGACTCGGCATCCCAGGACACCTTGCGGCGGCGCAGACCTTGGTCGTCACCCTCGGCGCCTGGAGGCGCGATAAAGGCCGGCGTCCCCCGACCAAGGGGTGTAATTTACTTCGCATCACTGACCTTGGGCTGAACTCTCTTGACGGCCACTCTGCAGGGCAAAATCCTTGCCGGACCCACTTCCCCTGCACCGCCCGAGTCCTCCCGCTGCCGCGTCGAACATCACAGGTGGCCGCCGAGGGGAGGACTCGGCATCCCAGGACACCTTGCGGCAGCGCAGACCTTGGTCGTCACCCTCGGCGCCTGGAGGCGCGATAAAGGCCGGCGTCCCCCGACCAAGGGCTGTAATTTACTTCGCATCACTGACCTTGGGCTGAACTCTCTTGACGGCCACTCTGCAGGGCAAAATCCTTGCCGGACCCACTTCCCCTGCCCCGCCCGAGTCCTCCCGCTGCCGCGTCGAACATCACAGGCGGCCGCCGAGTGGAGGACTCGGCTTCCCAGAACACCTTGCAGCGGCGCAGACCTTGGCCGTCACCCTCGGCGCCTGCAGGCGCGATAAAGGCCGGCGTCCCCCGACCAAGGGGTGTCATTTACTTCGCATCACTGACCTTGGGCTGAACTCTCTTGACGGCCACTCTGCAGGGCAAAATCCTTGCCGGACCCACTTCCCCTGCACCGCCCGAGTCCTCCCGCTGCCACGTCGAACATCACAGGCGGCCGCAGAGTGGAGGACTCGGCATCCCAGGACACCTTGCGGCGGCGCAGACCTTGGTCGTCACCCTCGGCGCCTGGAGGCGCGATAAAGGCCGGCGTCCCCCGACCAAGGGGTGTAATTTACTTCGCATCACTGACCTTGGGCTGAACTCTCTTGATGGCCACTCTGCAGGACAAAATCCTTGCCGGACCCACTTCCCCTGCACCGCCCGAGTCCTCCCGCTGCCGCGTCGAACATCACAGACGGCTGCCGAGTGGAGGACTCAGCTTCCCAGGACACCTTGCGGCGGCGCAGACCTTGGTCGTCACCCTCGGCGCCTGGAGGCGCGATAAAGGCCGGCGTCCCCCGACCAAGGGGTGTAATTTACTTCGCATCACTGACCTTGGGCTGAACTCTCTTGACGGCCACTCTTTTTTTTTTAAACCTTTATTAGTTGCGGACATCAGAGACACATGACAGTTACAGCATCAACAATCCATGAAAGCATGATACTTATGGTACATTCCGTAGAGAAGCATTAATTTTTCTTGGGCTAGTACATCACATTTAGGCTGGCCATCAATACAGTCCCAGGTGATCTGCAGTGTGAGGATATCCGAGCAAGAGCACCCCCACTTCACAGTCATGGTTATAAGGGGCGGAAAGCCTTCAGTACTCTCGTGTACAGGTGTAGTGCCACACAAGGAGGAGGGATGCACCGAAACCCCCCGACCCACGACAATCTAAGTTCTTATTAGTCAACCAGTAACGTCACCGTGTATAGTAGTGTGCCACATGTGAGTCAAGGAAAGGTGGCCTCACGCGCCTCCCCAGTTAGCAGTCAGTGTATAGGCAGGAGGAGTTTAATGTGTCATGAGCTGGTGCACAGTGTTCAGTCGGGCATACGCCATGTCCATTGATGCGCAATTGCAGGATCCAATGTGTATGTCCACTCCCTGCTAACCCACTGTTGTATGATACCTGGAGGCCCAGAAAGAAGTGTTCCGTGAGTAGCAGCACCTGACCTGCAAGTATCCCGGACCCCCCATCCCCACTTCTGCCTTAAGTCTACCGCCACTGTCCAAGCAGGGGGGGCTGAGTTCCCGCCCATTATGTGATATGTAGTTTGGTGAATGTATTACACAGCATCCACTCGCTCAGGGGCCCACTAACCGATCTTCATCCCCAGAGGAATCACCGTGAGTCGCCCGGGACATCCAGTAAACCTGTAAAGGGGACCAAAAGTCACTAGGTCTGCAGCGGGCAGGCATTAATTCCGCATAGACGCCGTGCTGGTCTTGGCAGTACGTGAGGTCGTCCAGCCATTCCTTAAACTTAGGTGCCCTGCCTCTCCCCCACCTGCAAGCGATTCTCCTTTTAGCCAGCAGCAGCGCGATATCGACAAACCTACGGTCCGCCTTGGGTACCTCCCTGGTATATCCCAGCAACATCACCACCGGGTCCAGAGGAAGAGGGCCAGCAATCATGACCTGGAGCGCAGCATGTACCTGCGCCCAGTATGCCTGTATCGCACCACACTCCCAGGCCAGATGAAGGAAACCTGCGCCTTCCACACGGCATCGTGCGCACCTGTCGTCCTCTGAGAGGCGAAAACGTAGCTTCCGGACTGGAGTGTAATAATATCTCTGTACAAACTTGTAATGAATAATTTTCAATCGGCAGCTGGAGGATATGTTAGCCGTGACCGAGCAGCAATATTTCCACTGCTCGTCAGTGAGTTCGTCATTTAGTTCAGAGCTCCAGTCGACCCGCGCCTTAGACAGAGCCGGTGGGCGCTGCTCACGGATGGCAGCATACAGTTTGGACACCAAGTGTCTGCCATCCGACACCAGTAACATATGCAACGGCAGCACTGTCCCCGGCTCCTCTGGGAAACTAGGGAGTATGTCCTGCATACCCTGACGAAGTCTAATATAATAAAACACCTCCATAGGTGTCGGGGGGCCTGTCCGGAATATCTGATCTTTGGTACGGAACAACCCATCCTGGAACAAGTCACCCCATGTAGTAAGGTGAACGCGTTTGCACATGGACCGAAACCCATTTTCCAGTAATAGCGACAGCTTCGGGTGGTATGCAAGGGGCATTGCCGGTGAGTAGAGCATGGGCGCTCCAAGCAGTTTAGTCACTCTCCTCCAAGAGTCAATCGTACAAGTAACAGTGGTAGCAGGCGTCTCGACATCACCAAGCAGTCCCATAAGCATGCCCTTGAGTGGGAGTGGATGTACTATCCAATGCTCGGCCGCAACTTGCGGCCTGAAGGGGGCAGGGTTAACCCAGTGATAGGCGTGTTGCGCCTGAGCGCTGAGGTAATACACCTCCAGATCAGGGACATCGAATCCACCCCTGTCATATGGCTGTGTCAGGACAGTCCAGCGAAGGCGCGGTTGTTTTCCACCCCAGAAGAGGCGAAGCAGCTCAGTTCGGAGCCTCTTGAAAAAATAGGGCCCCGGGTAGTAGGGAATGTTCTGGAATAGGTATAGAAAGCGCGGAAGGATGACCATTTTTATCAGGGAGGCTCTGCCTGCCATCGAGAGAGGAATGGCCAACCAGCGGGTCACGTTGTCCGTCAGCTGTGAGATAGCCACTCCATAATTCAGCCGAATCGTGTCCTCCTTATTGAGCGATATCTCAATGCCTAAGTATCTCAGGTCAGAGTCACACCACTCTAAGGGGTAGTCTAATGGAAAGCGGGTAACCGAGGCCGTGAGGGGGAAGAACTGCGATTTCTGCCAGTTAATGTGCACTCCAGACATGCCGCCAAACACTATAAATTCTCTCAGGAGTGGGTTAAGGTGTTGTTGTGGGTGCCCCACATATAGCGTAACATCATCTGCATAAAGGGAGATCCCAATCTGCCTCTGGTTACAGTTAAAGGCGCTGGCCTTATGCAATTGCCGGATCCTGCATGCCAGTGGTTCAATTGCCAAGGCAAAAAGCAGGGGCGACAGGGGGCAGCCCTGTCTGGTCCCTCTCGTGATCGGCATCTGGGCAGAGAGCGCCCCATTAATGATGATCCTGGCGACTGGAGAGGTGTAGAGTAGTTTCACCCATGCGATGAATATCCGAGGGAACCCCATCCTGTCCAAGATAGCCATGAGATAGCCCCACTCCACTGAATCGAATGCTTTGGTGGCGTCCAGAAACACAGCAGCGACAGGTAGCTCAGGCGCTATGGTGGGTATAAGCGAGAACAGTGTATGAAGGTTATGCGATGTGGCTCGCCCTGGGACAAATCCAGATTGGTCTGGTAACACCAGGGTACTCATGAGCAGGGACAGCCTAGTCGCCAGCACTTTAGCAAGTATTTTTGCGTCGCAGTTTAGTAGTGAGAGGGGTCTATAGGCGTCAGGATCAATCGGATTTTTCCCTGGTTTCAGTAGGGAGGTTATCGCCACCTCCCTCATTGAGCCCGGTAGTATCCCCACCTCAAGCGACTCTTCAAAGACCTCCTTCAGCACTGGTGCCATGATGTTTATGTAGCACTTGTAAAATTCGGCCGGAAGGCCGTCCAGCCCTGCAGCCTTGCCATTGCTGAGGGACATGATCGCCTCCCTGATCTCATCTAGTTAGAAAGGACACCCTAGGAACGCCCTGTCGCCGTCACTCAGCCAGCATAGCGCTATGTCATCTAGGAAGTTCCCGAACTCCAAATCGCCCTCCAGCTGTGTGGAATATAACCGTTTGTAGTGCTGCAAGAAGGTTTCCTGGATTCTCTTAGTATCCTGATAGGTCCCGCCTTCGCCATCAGCGATTTCTAATATGTGGGTGGCATGGCGCTGGTGTCTCGTGAGCGCCGCAAGTACCTTTCCCGGCCGGTCCCCCTCGCAATAGCGCCTAGCTGTCCAGTACTTGCCTCGGAACTTCACCTCTCTGGCAGCTTCCCCCTCAAAGGACGAGAGTTTGGCCCTGAACTCCTTCGCCAGGTCAGGACAGGGATTTCTGACCATCTCTGCCTCCAGCGCTTTAAGCTCCAATTCAAGTTTAGACAACGTGCGCACTATGTCCCTGAGTATACCACAGCTCTTAGAAATCGTGACGCCCCTCACAGTCACTTTAAAGGCTTCCCAAATCGTTTCCACCTTATCGACCGACCCCTTATTCCTAGGGAAGAACGCTTCTATCTCCTCCCCAAGTTCATGTTTAAAGATAGGGTCAAGCAGGGCAGAGGGGAAGAGCCGCCACGGCGGACGCACTCTGGCATATCCAGGCAGCTCCAATACAGCCAGCACAGGGCAGTGGTCTGAGTAAGTACGAGGTAGATGTTTCACCTGAACGACGCCTCCAGCCAGACCCCGCGAGACAAAGCAGTAGTCAATCCTAGCCCATGAGCGTGCGTGCGCCGTGAAATGTGTGCCCTCTCTAGATGCTGGGTGTGTGTGCCTCCAGCTATCTAATAGGCCTGCCTCCGTCAGTATGCCTTGAAGAGTATCTCGTGCTTTTGTGTTGTATTGTCCACTACCATCTGATCTATCTGTCCCAGGATTCAGTGACAGGTTGAAGTCCCCCCCCCAAATAATGTGTGTAGCCTCGATCTCCAACATATGGCCCCACAGTGCCAGAAAGAACCCGGGTGTGTCTATATTGGGTGCGTAGCAGTTAACAAGCACAATCACATCAGTACCCAGCCTGCCCCAAAGGATCACATAACTCCCCTCAGTGTCCACCCTCGCACCCAACTTTTGGAAAGGCAACGCTTTATTGATTAGAATAACCGTACCCCTCGAGTAGGTGGAATATGAGGAGAACTCCCTAACTATTGCCCATCTACTTGCGAACTTAGGGGCGCTACGTGGGTTTAGGTGGGTTTCCTGAAGCATCGCTATCTGCACATTATGCCTATCCAAATAAGTGAGTACATTTCTGCACTTCCTGAGGTCATTAAGGCCCCGAACATTCCAGGACATTATGGAAACGGTACTCAAGGCGACATCACCCATGCTCATCATTGTAGTCCTGAAAAAAGCCCATGGCCAGTGTCCCAGCCCTCAATCGGAACGCACCAATTACAAGTCTCTCTGCTGTTCGAAACATTCGCACCATACATTCACTAATGCTTACGCACATTTCGACAGTGATCCCTGCATACATGCCATGAACATCTCCCGCAAAACGGCCTCTAGGCTCAACAACACATACCCCAACAGTCATACACCCTCCCACCCCCCATATGCAGCAACACAATCCCCCCGCACCAACTCCTCCCCCCTCCCACTGAAGCAACCCAAACTTGCCAGTACCGTATTCCCTCCCCCCAACCCGAACCCCGCACTCAACAATCATAGAAGAACTGTGTGGGGAATCCCCTTCTGGGGACATCAGAGGTACACACCAATTCACCCCAACCATCCCCTCCCGCCCCGCACAGGCCATACGGGAACAGTCAGAGAAGGGGGGTGGTGCCTGGTATACATTACCCCTGCAGGTCAGGGCCTGTCCATCATGCCAATGTCTCTCGCGGCACCCTCCCCAGTTGGAGAAGATGCCAATCAAGTTGAGTGAGCCGGACATGCATCTGCCGCGGTCCACACCTCCTCCAATACTGCCATCACCCTGGACATTCCAATAACAACCTCAATCCTGAAGTTCATTGTTCGACCTGTTCGCCAATCCACAGCCAGTCCACTCAGTGGGGATACTGCAATCCAGTCCCTTAATCCAGTGCAGAACATCCAGGGCTAAGACAATCCACAGTATTCAAAACGAATGCCAGTATAATAACGGGAGGACAACCAGCCAGCAGCAAAAGAGGTTACCTCATTCTTCAGCGTTCTCCTCTGGGTCTCTGTCCGCATCTCCATTTTCCGCATGTCTTCTGTCTCTTCTGGCATCCCAGAGTTTCTTAATGTAATCCTCTACCTGCTGCGGATTCGTGGAAAAATGTTGTTTGCCCTGATGGGTCACCCTAAGGCGCGCCGGGTAGAGGAGTGCGTAGTCCACCTGCATGCCTCTTAACTTTTTCTTCACATCCAAAAACTTCTTCCGCTGTTCCTGCACCAGAGGTGTAAAGTCCGGGTACACTGAAAAGGGTACTCCATCGCATGACAAGTTTTGATTTGTCCGGGCTGCTCGCAGTGCCGCATCACGATCGCGGTAGTTAAGCAATCGGGCGATGATAGGCCGCGGCTGCGCTCCCGGCTTAGGCACCGGACCCAGAGAGCGGTGCGCTCTCTCGACGATGAATTAACCAGAGAAGGCCTCCCTGCCCACTGCAGCGACCATGATCTTCTCTACATACTCCTCCATGCGACCAGTGTTGGTGGACTCCGGCACACCCGTGACGCGAATGTTATTGCGCCTACTCCTCGCCTCCAACTCCTCGTTCTTTGCCGCTATCACCCGTAGTATGTTGTCCATTCTGGAGAGGCGCGCATCGTGAGATGCCGTTGAATCCTCCGAGGCAGAAATACGTCGCTCTGCTTCCGTCAGGTGTTCTTCATGGACCTCCAGCTTCTGTACGACCCCATCCATCCTGCCTCATCTCTTCCAGCATTATTCGCATCTCAGGGGCCATGGACGTGGAGGGGGGCTCAGTGCCCGATGGGTCGTGGGGCTCCGCTAGCGCCATTCGTGCCACGCAGCTGCTTCTTTGGGGGCGCAGGCTCAAAAGAGAGCTTAGGTTGCTTATTATCGTTCTTCCTCATAGTGCTCTTCTTGTAGGGGCCCGAAGTGCCCAGCGAGAGGCGATCAGTGTGGCGCTCACCGCCCCTCGACAACCCTTTCCGCATTCGCACCCCCCAGTACAGTGTCTGCGCCGGTTGCAGCGCCCACCGCGTGAGGAGCAGGTCAGCAGCGACAGAGCGACTCCCCCGCCTCAATGCGTCTCAGCTTCAATGCCCAGGGCCAGCCAATAGTGTTCACGAGGGGGGGCAAATGTCCCAGCTGGCCACGTTGTGTGGGTGGCGGGTAGCGGTGTGCCGGAGAGGAATGAGCAATGTCCGCGCTTGAGAAGCCCTGGGGGGGGGGGGTAGGGGGAGGGAAGGCCCAGCGCACCTCAACCGGGCAGCAGCTTCCACAGTCCGACCCAGGTCTGTGGCCCCCAGTGGTTATCCGATGCTCCTCAACCCTCAGGCTCTGGAAGCAGCAAGCACACAGCAGGATCAGGGGCACTGCCGGCAATCCGATGTAAAGGACCGGGGCCCCGGTCAAGCACCTCCCGGTGCAGGCGGCAGGCCACAGTGTCACCCACACTCCCAGCAGGACTCCGGGCCGCCGCCCAGCACCACCACGCGTTGGTACAGCCACAGGGGGGGGAGGACTCACCGCCACCGCCGCCCTCCAGTCACCGGCGGGCCCCGCACTCCCCGGACAGGCCACTCCGTCTCTGAGGCCTACCAGCCTCGTGGTGAGCCTCGTCCTCGCGTGACACGGCGCCCAGGCTCTCGCACCACGTCTTCTCAGCAGTGCTTCCCGGTCAGTGTACTGGGTCGGCTAACTCCGGCGCCGAACGTCCAATCGTCCCCAAATTTGGAGCGGAGCTGCAGGACAGGAAAGTCCACACTCGTTGAGATTTTCAGACGAAAACCTGCAGGCAATCAGGATGAAATCAGGATAGGGCTGACCAGGCAGCCAGAGCCTCACTGAAGTGCGGCCATTAGCTCGTGCGCCCTCTAGCGCCCCCCCCTCTTGACGGCCACTCTGCAGGGCAAAATCCTTGCTGGACCCACTTCCCCTGCACCGCCCGAGTCCTCCCGCTGCCGCGTCGAACATCACAGGCGGCCGCCGAGTGGAGGACTCGGCTTCCCAGGACACCTTGCGGCGGCGCAGACCTTGGTCGTCACCCTCGATGCCTGCAGGCGCGATAAAGGCCGGCGTCCCCCGACCAAGGGGTGTAATTTACTTCGCATCACTGACCTTGGGCTGAACTCTCTTGACGGCCACTCTGCAGGGCAAAATCCTTGCCGGACCCACTTCCCCTGCACCGCCCGAGTCCTCCCGCTGCCGCGTCGAACATCACAGGCGGCCTCCGAGTGGAGGACTCAGCTTCCCAGGACACCTTGCGGCGGCGCAGACCTTGGTCGTCACCCTCGGCGCCTGGAGGCGCGTTAAAGGCCGGCGTCCCCCGCAAAGCAGGACGCGAGCGGGACGCCGGGCAAAGCCCGGACAAAGGGCAGGGCGTCCACGGCCGTCAAAGGCCAGAAAAGGCTGGGCTGGGGCCCCTCCCTTTCATCCATGAGGTGGTCATTTCAAGTAAGACTTTTCCATTGCCATTTGTACCCCTTATCCATTTGTCTCAGTGCCGTAATTTTATTGACTTCCTAAACAATTCTATAAGGCACAGTGGGTCATACCTCATATTCGATTCTCCAGACTGCAAGTTATTTTTCCCAAACTTTACGAACCATGAACACTATGGGAAAATCCCCGTCACTAAAAAAGGCAAATAAAGGAACCCTGGATCATGTTGTAACTAGGGTGATTCCGGATGCTGTTAGGGAGGACTCTCTTGCCGAGCGACGGGCTGACAGACGCCGCTCTATTGAGCATATAAAGAACACGCGCACATCCTTCCCATCTACACATCTCAATACGCCGGTCCAGGATGGGGTCACCACATCTCCTGCAGCCTGCGAATCTTCCAGAAATGACAGTATTCCACTGCTTCTCCAAGATAGGCATACCCTAATAGACTCCATAGTGACTCTATTAGTGATTCAATCAGTGAACTAAGTGTTATTATTTCAACTTCACAATGTAATTTGTCTCCCCTTCCTGAATCCCAGGCGCCCATTTCGTCATCTGTGGCGGAGATTTTACATGTAGAAACTAATTCTATTAAGAACAACTCCGACCTTCGCCAAGGTCCCCCGCCGACAAAAAGAAGGAGAAAGTGTGGAGGTAGTACTTCACGGGGTAAAGTGAGCAGGTTTATTCAAACGTCCAAGTCTGACCCTAAAAATAGCCTTGTCCTTCCTATTCTACAAACCCACATGTTACCGGCTCCGCATGCTTCCCAAATTCTTCCCTCGATGGTAACCCCTAATTCTGAGATTGTGGGGTCTATTGAGCATATAGTAAGATCCCTCATCCTTCCAGTAATAGAGAGACTGAAACAAATGACTGCACAGCTAGGGTCCTTAGAACAAGTAGTCAGGGAGAATGTAGTAGCAAATAAGGCCCAACCAGACACCGTCCCACCAGCGTTACCTTTGGTAACGATAGTTTCGACTCCAGTACCTGTTACTCGGAAAAAAGGGGTACCACTATCTTCGATATCTGCTCCTTTAAAACCTGCTCCTGTGGTACAAATTGGTGTCAAAAGTAAAAATCCCACCCCCCCTCCTCAAAATGTAAGGGCAAAGAAGATCATTAATCCTTCCAATCCAAATCCTGTGCAAATAAATGCGCCACAAGTATCACAGACAGCACCACACAGGGGGGTGGGAATGTCTCAAAGCATCAACTCACGCCTGCCCAAGGTGCACGGGCAAAACATGTTGAATTAGGCAAGCCCAGGACTAGGCCTGTAGATCTCCCTCCGGAAGCGGTTCCGTACGTGGTCGTCCTGACTGGCGTTCCACCCTTAGAGGAAGGCAAGACGGAAAAAAATTTCCAACTGAAAAATAAAGTCCTTTTTTGGCTTCGTCAAAATCGCCCACTCCCCCCGTCCTTGAACGGAGAAATCATCCATGTTAGACGTCTGCCCTGGCTGGGCTGTCGTAGAAAAAATCTACCGGGTGACATTATCATTGTTAACTTTTCAGATAGTAGAACTGTGAAACACATTTTAACTGATTTTCAGGACAGTGGGCTAGGGGGTATCAAAACACGTGAACTGACTTTCTTCTACCCAAGATCAGCAGTAGAATTCATTTCAAACCCGGGATTACAAACAAGTTATCCTAACGAACGTCCTAGGTCCAGCCAAAATCGCTGCTTGTTCAGCAGTACTGGCTATAATGGCTATAACCCATTTTTTTGGTCTGAACCCTTCCAAACGTCTAATAGATTCAATCTCCTATCAGGCCTGGATGCAAACGATTGACTGGCTCACTTACCAAAGCCTCCAGTTTGTTTGTCCCCCACGCTCCCGAAATGCATTAATGAAGAAAATCAAGAATTCCAACCTCTTTTCCTCAGCAGGGCTGTGGAGGAGACCCAGTCGTGTGCGCAGGACACTTCTAACTCCCTTTTGTTTGCAGTAACTCCAGACGAGGGCCTCCACAGGGCTATGACGAAACCTCCTGCTGTAGACATCGTAATTGAGGGGGGTTTGGCTAAACTTGACCTATCCCTCAACCTGATATTCTGGAATGTAAACGGTTTGCGTTCTAAGGTAGACCTTCCATCTTGGCTCTTTAGTATCAAGGTACACAACATCATATGCCTGCAAGAAACTTGGTTAACTGTTCCCATCCACCTGCAAGGCTATAAAACCTTTAATTCCCCTGACCAACCTTCATTATGTGGTAGAGCGAAAGGTGGCTTGGTGATATACGTCTCAAATGGTTTGCAAATCACCAATATTAAAATAACTAACAGCAATCCCTACTTCCAGATCCTTAAAATAACACCAAACAAAGCATATGTGTTCTATATAGTGAACTTTTATAACAACTTGTCTTCAAAGGATGTACTCCCAGTTCTGGAAAATATTTCCCTACTTCTAATGGAGGAGCGGCTTAAAAACCCTACCTCTACTATTAGTATTGTTTGGGGTGGGGACTTTAATTTAAATCTTTGTAAGGTTGGGGACTCAAACAATTGTGGCATTGTCGATGAGTTGGGCCTTAACCTAACACATTTCCCTCACACAAAACTAGGGAACTCTCTCACTGAAATAATGTTTAACTTAGACTTGGGTTTTGCAAATGAGCTAGTATCCCCTCCTGTGCCTTTTACCCCGACATTTAATGGCAGGGGTCTATCTACCTTGATTGACTACATCCTGGTGTCGCAAGCTACTAAAGAGCAACTATGTAGCTTTCGAACAGGTACCAATGCCAGTAGCGATCATTTTCCCAACACTCTCACTATCACTATCCCTAATATGCCTGCACTACATAGTAAGCAAACACTCTTAGCGCAGGAATCATTAAGGGTAAATAAACTGAATGGGTACGCAATTAAAAGGGATAAAGTGGATCCTGAAAAGATTACTTCTGCAGTACTGAAAAGTACTCTCCCATTTGTCGAAGTGTGCCTAAGCCCACAGTCGGACCCTGCCCAGGTATTGACTGGTTTTTATGCCATCGCTACCGAAATTAAAAAAAGAGCTGTTTCGTAAAACTAAGGGCCCCAATCAAACAAAAAAGGGATGGTTAAATTCCGCAACAAGGAGTGCTTATCTCTTATTAAAGAAAGCCCTGACCGTAAGGGACAACGGGGAAGTTGCTACGTTAAGAAAGCTTTACAAGCAAGAACTTAAATCCTGTAAGGTGGATATTAAGAAAGAACTATGGGGTAAGCTCCACCACAGCTGTTCCCTTAAGGATTCAGCCACCTTTTGGCAAATAGTAAGAACACCTTTCCTAACTGATCAGCAATCAACTCCCCGGATAGAGGTAGCAGTGGTTGATGCTGCTTGGGTTCGCCACTTCTCCAAGAATTTTGGCATTTTGGGGGACCCTCCAACACAGCTCCCTACAGTCATTCAGGAGATGCCGGCTCCCCAAAATTGCCAAAGCATAACTATTTCTTCTAATCTCAACTTTGATCTTGAAGAGGTACTTAACCCCTTCGACGCTCATGACGAGCTGGGCTCATCATGGCGTAGCCTCCTCGCACGCTGATGACGAGCCCAGCTCGTCAGGTAAAGTGCGGTTTTAAAAAACTCAGCACAGGAGCGGAATTGCGCTAGCGCGCATGCGGTTAATGCATTACAAGCCTCCAAGTGTGGCAAAGCCCCAGGCCCTGACGGGGTGCCCGTGGACATATTTAAAAATAATTTATAACTATGGTCCCCTATCCTTACAAAAGACATCGAAGCAGCCACTAAAATCGGCCCACCTAAGTCTTGGACAACGTCTATTTTGCTTCCGATCTTTAAAAAAGGCGACCGTAATAGCCCTGCCTGTTATCGTCCTATCTCCCTCTTGGACTCCACAGGCAAGGTTATAGGTCGGCTTCTCCTTAAAAGACTCCAAGACTGGGCCGAACGTAATCAAGTGATGCCTGACCTGCAGTATGGCTTTCGAGAGGGTCTAGGGACAGTGGAGCAGGCTCTAAACCTGTCTCTGCTGATAGGCAAATATGTAGGGGCAAAAAAGGGGAGGCTGCATTTAGCATACGTCGATCTTTCGGCGGCTTTTGATTGCGTTTCCCACAGCAAACTCTGGAAACTCCTTCTGTCCATGGGCGTAGATCCTCCCTTGGTATATTTTATCCAAAATCTCAACACGGGGGCCACCACTAAAGTACGGTACGGTATTTTGGGGGGGGAAGGGGGGGGGGTTGGAGTCACAACATCTTTCCCAGTAGCTAAGGGTGTCAGACAAGGGTGCGTTCTGGCACCCTTCCTTTTTAATCTCTACACGAATGGTTTGGAGGTTGCGATACTTGAAGGAAGTCAGGACCTGCCCATGATTGATCGTCACCCAATACCCGCATTGCTTTATGCGGATGACGCGGTCATCATGGCCAGGACCCCACGTCAACTCCAACTCCTTGATAGATACAGCAATTTCATGGCAAGTCTAGACTTAAATGTAAACACGAAGAAAACATTTGTCATGCATTTGGGGAATCGCCTTAAACACTCTGTCGGCGCTCAGATCAACAATACTACCCTGGAAAGCGTAAACTCATACCCTTATTTAGGAATCCAGATAGACAATACTTCCACCTGGCGTCCAGCTCTTTTAGCCAGAAAGATGGGGTTCCTTAGAGCCACAACAGCTTTGGTTACATTTGCCCAAAACTGGGTCAGCGCCCCTCGCGGGAACTGATCCAGATTTATAGGGCTAAGTGCTGCCCAGTGGCAATGTATGGGGCAGCGGTTTGGGGGCATGTAAATACGCAATCTATCCAAAAAGTAGAAAATGGCTTCCTGCGGTGTTGGGTGAGGACTACATTTCTGATCTTATTGCTGTCCAACCAATTCTTTTATGGCACCGTCTTTGGCAAACTACAGAATGTAAACTGACATGCTCACTTATTTCTGACTGCCTTACACTGGAAAATTGGAAAAACATCCCATGGTTACTTTATGTCCATAACTTTCTTAGAGATGTAAACATGGAAACAGCCTTTTTGCTCCCTGAGACTATAACTGAGGTTCCGCGCAAAAAGCTGAAAAATATATGTCTATCTCATCTTCGTGAGCTTCGATTGGCATCTGAGATTTTAAAACCCACAAATTTCCATCTAGTCTCGGTGCAAGTCTCACATGGGATCCAA
The DNA here is from genome assembly GCF_964263255.1 of Lissotriton vulgaris. NCBI lineage: Eukaryota > Metazoa > Chordata > Amphibia > Caudata > Salamandridae > Lissotriton > Lissotriton vulgaris. The sequence goes on from NC_141696.1 coordinate 186,434,633, forward strand.
CCATACTTACTATCTAGTGTCAATGCTTATGATAAATATCTTTTGACGCGATTCCGGTTTAATACCTTTCACCGGCAGTTAACTTTCCCGAAGACAAAAGATTGGTCTAGCAACCTCTCTCCGTGCCCATGTGATGGGCAGTCAGAGCAATCGTTATTGCACGTAGTCTTTTTTTGTAGCTACTATGAATTTCCACGTAAGTAGTGGTTCAGCCCCGTGGTATACCGAGGACCTCCGACTACTTCGCAAAAACTGCAAAAAAGCCGAACGGCTTTGGAGGAGAAACTGGCAGCATGCCAACAAAGAAGCTTACCAGATCACAGTCAAACTCTACAAAGAGGCCATCAGACAAGCCAAAGCCTCACACTACGACACGCGGATACAAGAATCATCCAACTCAGCCAGGGAATCCTTCTTAATTGTAAAGGAGCTGCTTAAAGTCCCCAACACTCCCCCCTCCACCACCCCCAAAGTTGACCGAAGTAATGAACTAGCTAATTACTTTAACGACAAAATCACCCGTATCCTGGCCTCCCTCCCACCCCCTGGTCCCCCTAGTCACATGGAAAGCCGTTTATCCCTCGGCCAGGCCGAAAGCAATCTGCGCCCCATATTGCGGACATTCCGGCCAGTAACCTGCCTAAAGGTAGAACGAACCTTGACGAAAATGAAAAGCGGATCACCTCGGGACCCAGCACCGATCAGGTTTCTCAAAACCGTAGCTTCAGTCATCGTACCCACTGTCACGGACCTTATTAACAGCTCGCTCACCCACGGATCTGTCCCTGATAGCTGGAAGAGTGCTGTGGTGAAGGCACTTCAAAAAAAACCCCAGCTAGATCCAGCCGACATGTCTAATTACCGACCAATATCACTCCTCCCTGGTATTAGCAAAGTTGCAGAGAAATTGGTAAACTCACAATTATCTCAGTTTTTTTAAACCAACAACGTACTTAGGCAATCCCAAACTGGATTCCGCCCGGGCCATGGCACAGACACCGCACTCCTTGCCGTCATCGAAGAGGCAAGGCGCATATTGGATTCAAGAGGATCAGTGGCAGTGATCCTCCTGGATCTAAGCGCAGCCTTCGACACAGTCAACCACCGTGTCCTTCTACATAGACTGGCGGATGCAGGACTTACCGAGACGGCACTCAGTTGGATTGAATCCTTTCTCACAGGGCGCACGTTCCAAGTGTGGGACGACAATCACCACTCATCCACCCTTCCACTTACAAGCGGTGTCCCTCAGGGCTCCTCCCTGAGCCCGACGCTTTTTAATGCATATATGGCCCCCCTTGAGGACGTGGTGACACCATTTAACATAAAAATGGTAAGCTATGCTGACGACACTCAGCTGGTCGTCTCCTTGTCCCAACTGATCGACCACCCAGAAAACCTGACCAATTGTCTTACAGAAATTCACAACTGGATGAATAATTCATCATTAAAACTTAATGGGTCAAAGACAAAGGTGATGCTCCTAGGGAAACAATGGACGACCATCCCTCCAGCACTCTGGCCCGACGTGTTCGGGGAAATCCCCCCCCCCCCCCCAAGCGTGAAATTAAGACACTTGGTGTGTGGCTCGAACCAGAGCTGTCTATGAAGACACAAGCAGCTAAAACTTCGGGCATCAGCTTCGGGCTCATGCGTACGACCCGCAAGATCCTCCCCTTACTGCCACCTACATCCAGGAAACTGCTCATCCAGGGACTAGTACTGTCTCGCCTGGACTACAGTAATTTGGTCTACCTGGGAGCCCCTGAGTCTACCCTTACGAAACTCCAGCGGACACAGAACGCGGCGGCACGCCTGCTCACCAATCTCCCCTCCAGAATGTCCGCCAAGCCAGCCCTCAAAGCACTGCACTGGCTCCCTGTGCGCCAAAGGGTGCAATTCAAAGCGATGTGCACGACACATAAGCTGATCAACGGATCTGGCCCGGCGATCCTCAGCAAAATGATCACCCCCTACACAGCAACCAGATCCCTACGATCCCAGAATGAGAACCTGGCCAACATTCCTAGATTCAAAAGGACTCGCACAGGAGGACGACAATTCTCCGTTCAAGCAGCGGCTGGATGGAACGCTCTTCCTCGCTCCCTCAGACTTGAACCTAACTACCTGGCATTTCGCAAGAAATTAAAGACACACCTATTCCCTAAATAGAGTCCCTCTATAAGTGTCTCTCCTCTCTCCCTTCCCCTCAACAGGATCACAATCTTATAGCGCGGGGATGCCCTTGGGTCACCAGGCGCTTTAGAAATCGTTATTAAATTTAAATTTAAATTAAATTATCCCTTTGGTGAAATTCATGGGCTTGCGCCACTGCCGTCCGGCCCTTCTTGCCCTACAATGCTTGGACATTGAGTATAACATCGCCCCAATAGCTCGATTTTTAAAAGTGTGTGTTAAATATCGCGCAAACTATGACTCCGTGTAAAACGACAGACTGTGCTTTGGGGTTGAAATAGAAACTAATGGCTTTATAAGTGTGCTGTTGTCTCTGTTTATGAGTGTTTCTTATTAATCTTGCAGCTAAGGATTGGCAACGGTTCTTTTTACTATAAAATGTGTCATATCCTTGTTATACTGTGCACTGAACATTTTAGTGATTTTAAACAATGGTTTTTAACTGTTTGTATACTTTTATGGACACAAAACTGTATCTGAATAAAGTTTTAATTGAATTAAGCTGTAGGCACGCCAAGATCAACGCCTTACTCAAAAGACCCAAGGCGGATCCCAAGGACCTCAAGAACCTCCGACCCACCTCCCTGCTCCCGTTCCCAGCGAAGCTCAATCGAGGAGACCGTCAACAGACAACTGACCCGCTACCTCGAGGAGAATAGCATCCTGGACCCGTCCCAGTTCAGATTCCGCAGCAACCACAGCACCGAAACTGCCCTAATCGCTGCCACTGATGACCTCCTGATCCTACTGGACAAAGGCGAATCTGTGGCGCTCATCCACCTGGACTGGTCAGCAGCCTTTGACAAGGTCTGTCACCGCACCCTACGCACACGCCTCCACAATGCGGGGATCCAAGACAAAGCCCTGACTGGACCACCTCCTTCCTCTCCGGCAGAACCCAGAGCGTCTGCCTCCCCTCTTATCGATCCGAAGCCACCAAGATCATCTGCGGCGTGCCCCAAGGATCATCCCTCAGCCCGACATTATTCAACATCAACACTGCACTACTCGATCACGTCGCCGAACTGAACAACCTCAACATCATCTCCTACGCCGACAACACCCAGCTGATCCTCTCCCTCACCAAGGACCCCCTCACCGCCAAAACCAACCTCCACGAAGGAATGAAAGCCGTCGCCGAGTGGATGAAGATCAGCCGCCTGAAGCTGAACTCAGACAAGACGGAAGTCCTCATCCTCAGCTTCACTCCCTCGGCGTGGGACGACTCCTGGTGGCCGACCGCACTGGGAGCAGCACGACACCCACCAACCACCCACGCAAGCTAGGGTTCATCCTCGACTCAACAATCTCCATGACCAAACAAGTCAACGCCATCTCGTCTTCCTGCTTCAACACCCTCTGCATGCTCCGCAAGATCTACAAGTGGATCCCCAGAGAAACAAGAAAAACGGTCACTCAGGCCCTTATCAGCAGCAGGCTAGACTACGGCAACTCCCTCTCAGGAGTTTGGCCCTCTTGGCCAAACTCCTGAAACTACTACAACGCATACAGAACGCCTCCGCACACCTGATCCTCGATGTCCCTCGGCGCAGCCACATCACACCCCACCTACAAGACCTGCACTGGCTCCCTTTCCACAAGAGGATCACCTTCAAGCTCCTCACTCATGCACACAAAGCACTCCACAACACCAGGCCGACATACCTAAACAGACGTCTCGAACCGCCAGCTCCGCTCCGCCGCCGTCGCCCTCACCACCGTCCCCCACATCCGAAGATCGAACACCGGCTGCAGATTATTCTCCCACCTCGTCGCCAAAACCTGGAACACCCTCCTCATCATCCTACGGCAGACCCAGGCCCTATTCACCTTCAGAAGGCTACTCAAGACCTGGCTATTCAAGCAGTATCAGCACCCCTCCCCTCAGCGCCTTGAGACCCTCACGGGTGAGTAGTGCGCTTTGCAAATGTTATGATTGATTGATTGATAGCATAGTTTTGGATTACAGAAATTTGAACAATCATAATCGTACGTCTGCCGTACAGGACACCCACAGCCCTGCGTTGATAAAAAGCATAGTCCGAAAAAATCATAAAACCACTTTAGATATTTCAAATGGGTTTTACAGTCACAATGTGGCTCCTGAAAGCTATGACTGGACTGCATTAACTGCAGTCGGCAATCAGAAACGATTTTCACGGTTGCCAATTGGCTATAAGAATAGTCCTGGTGTGTTTGCTGCGCATGTTGTGTCTCTTTTACACAACATTGAACCTGATGCCTTCTCTTACTTTGAAGAAGTTTATTTGACGGATGACAAATTAATACCGCATCTGGTGCGTGTTGACAGCATCATGTTGTCATTTGCAGACTTAGGGTACAGATTCAATTTTGCTAAGTCTCACATCGCCTACTTGGCGGTTCTCTTTTTGGGTTACAAACTCAACAATGAAGGGAGGGAGTTAGCCCTCCACTTTCTGGAGAAATGTGCTCAATTGCAACGTCCATCCACGCTTAAGAAGATACAATCTTTTCTGGGTTTTTAGAATTTCAGGAGGAGCGACACTCCTGAATATGCCCAGCGTATCAAACCACTATACGCGTTGATACAACTCTCTTTTTCATCTTCTAGCTTGCTTCCGGAAAATACAGAATTTCTTCAGTCTTTGCAGTTTGACCTGCTTGCAACCAGCTACTTTTTAACTTGTGGCAACACGACTATCTTAGTCATACGGATTGTACCTGGTACAGTGGGTTTCACCTATCTGACGTTCAATGAGGGAGACTTGGTCCCCATTGCATACAAATCGCATTTGTACACACCAGCCGAGATTACCCATTGAGGAAATTCTTACAGCAGTACAGATAGCAATCCTGAAGGAACGCTCTCTGGCTCAGGGGTAACGCATTCTTATGGTATCCCCTGTCCTACTCCAGAGGCGGTAACAAAGGCGAACGTACCAAATTCTAAGGCTTTACACCCGGGTGGGATTCAGTCGGTAAGTTCTTTCACATCGGCCAATGTCACTTTTATCTTTGACCCATCCTTGCAGACGCAGGAGTTTTTACAGTATGAACAAGTTCACCATGAGCCACAGTTTTTGCTTCCTCTTGACCAGTACAAGTGTATAGTTTATACCAACGGTTCTGCACAGTTGGCCTTTGGTTCCAAGCATTTCTTACTCGGCTGTCTGTGCTGTTGTGGCCGGTTCTATGGTTGACAGTGAGTTTAAGTCTTCCTTAGTCCACTCACAGTCACTTGGAGACTGCACAACTCAGTTGGCTGAGCTGCAGGCTTTAGTTTTGGCTCTCGAATTTGCTGATCCAGATGTACCTACTCTTATTGTGTGTGATTCTTTCTATTGTATACAATCCTTCAATGACAATCTATACTTTTGGTCTCAAAACGATTATAAAGACTCTAAAGGTAGCCCAATAAAGCATAAGACTCTTTGGGCTCAAGTGGCAGCTCTTAAGGAAAGCTTGCCGCTCACAAATTCACACTCTTGGCCATCAGCATGTGGGAGCACATGCAATCTGTAATTCTTTGGGTGATGAGGTAGCCAAATCTGCAGTTACCATGTGTTCAGTACCAGCAATTACAAGGTCCATGACTAAAATTTATAATGAAATTCTTGTGGCTATAGCTGCAACGAAGGATGGAACTGTGTTCACACAAGGTTTCCCTTCCAAGTATTCTTATAATTTATCACCGGAACAAGTTCCCCGCGTTTCTATTCTGTCCATTGGGGATTGGCGGATTCCCAACGAGGACTGCAGGCTTCCTTTGATCATAGCCGCTCATGAGGGCATGGCATCTGCGCATGCTGGAGTATCAGAGACATTGTCCCTCTTGCAGCAGCGTTATTGCTAGCGTTATTGCTGGCGTGGTCTTTATAGACAGACTCGTAATTACGTTCTTTCTTGTGACATTTGTCAACAGATTAAACTATCCACAGTTGCACGTCCTCCTCCCAGGCAGCTATGGGAGAAGTGTGGCTCAATGGTTAGAGCGGCAGACCCTGATGCAGAGGTCTGGCCCGGGACCAGGGTTCAATTCCCCGCCTCGGCGGGTCTTGGGCTAAAAAATTCCACAGACCTGATAATTCTCGCCTCGGTGCCTATTCCAATCATGGAGTCCCACTCTGCAAATCTGGGCAATAGCTTGCTTAATCTCCACAACGGCCCCCACAACGCTAAGGATGCCTGGCCTCCACCTTGGGGGTGCCCAGGAGTGGACGCCTCACAGGAAAAGCCAGGATGGGTTCCACAGCGGTATTCGTACAAGCGCCTTGAAACCCTTGTAGATGAGTAGTGCGCTATACAAGTATCAATTTACATATCAATTTACATGTAGGAGAGTAGGGTCTGCAATCCTATGGGCACCCCAGATTTTTGCTTTTTGCTTCACTGGTTTACGACTTTCCCTGGCTGTGGGCCTGCTAATCAGACCCACAGCCTAGCTGTTCTCGCTCTCTAAATTGACATCCATGTGCCTTATGTGCATTTACCAATTGGTATTGGGTCACTCTTGTAAGTCCTTGTACAGTGTACCATAGGTACCCAGGGCATAAGTGAACCCAAGGCCTACCAGGGGCTGCAGAATGTATTATGCCACCCCTGGCTGGCCTCCAAATCTGACACAACTGGCTGATCAATCAGCTGGGGCAAGGTGGTGTAATCGCCCTTTGCTTTAGATATAGTATACCTATATCTAAACCTAGAATGGACACATATACTCCTATAAGTCACTCCTATGGCAGGCCTTAACAATCCTGGAGGCAGAGTGCTTGAAATTATGTGAGATAGTGCTCTGGCATGAGCTGAGCCTGTCTACAGCTTTCGGAACCAAGTCCTTTAGCTGTTTCCATGATAACGCTATACCATATACTCTTAAGTGCATTATAATCCTCGCAGTTATTGCTAACTTTGGCATACCATTATCAAAACATGTCGAGTAAGGTGTCGTACGAATTGGAATACTACCCCCTCGCCAATTCTGGCAACGGGGGTAGCATTCCACCCTTCTAGAGGGACACAATATGTACCTAACTGTGAACATCGGTTAAAGTTAACTCGAGCCTCAGCATCACAAAATGGATGCTGCTACCACAGACACAAGTCTGACCTCCTGCTGCTGGGAGTCCTTCCAGCGAGGGAGGCTTGGACGAAGGGTTTCCTGCCTTGGGAGGTGGTAGCACCACCCCAGACAGGATTTTGTGTATTGGGTAGGACAGGGCTGAAAGGAATGAGACATGCCTGGGGCACACAAGGTGCCCTGTGCATACACCGGTTCAAACCAGTTGCTGGGGCACTCCAGCCCCAGCTCTGGCGCGACACCAGACAAAGGATAGGGGTGTAACCACCCCCCTTCCTGGTCCCACCCATAGGAGGGACCTAGTGTTAGTACAGCCCCCTTTAGCAGGATAAAGGTAGGAGCTGGTCCCATTCCAAATCAGATTATTCCTGAACTGAAATTCTACTAGAAGAAACTCTGGATTTCGACATTCTGCTAAGAAGACTGAAGAAATCTCCTTTGTGGGCAAGGAGTGTCCACCCTGCACAAGCAGGCACCATCCGCATCCAGCGGCTTCACTTTGTCATCTTCCCTCGAGGATCCAGACTTCAGAGCCCGACGAGACCCGGATTCCCAGACCTCTCCGACCTCTACCTACATCTGCAGCTCAGCTGAGATCCGTGGGTGCGACGAGACACGTGGGACCGGCCATCTTGGAGAAATTGCACTTCGCTTCCAGCACGACTTCTGAGGTATCCTCGACCAAGTGCTTCGGGGACTGAGAAGCCCCAGCCCCGAGCAGCTCCTGCACCGAAGACCAGCCCTCCAGCATCTACGAGATCTGCGTGGGGCCCTTCTGCATGTTTGCTGCTCGACGCGTTGTCTGGTCACTTGCCGGCTGGCTAGTGACCTCCTAGACGACGATTCACAACATCAACACCGCTGGTCTGGTTGCTCCAGACTGGCCCTTGCTTCCTTCCAAAAGAGAGGCACCCCGGACCCTCCTGGTCCGCACCAGACATCTTTTCCACTCACCGCGTGGGTTGCCTTTGCCAAGGCCTGTTGACTCCAAATCCGGATCCGACACCGCCGACAGCGAGAGCCAGCGTGGGAGAGCTCGTGCCTCCATCCTGGTCATCGAAGACACCACCTGGTCCACGTGGTTGCAGAGTCAAGCGTCCACTCTTCACCTGATCGCTATGACAGCCTCTGGTTCCTTCCTGGTTCCACTCCAGTCACTGGCTAGTGACTTTGAACACTGTCCCCTCTGTTTTCAGGTCCTTTTCTTCCTCGATCCATTCTTGGGTCGCACCGGACATCTTCCTCCTGGTCGCCTGCAGCATCTTTTCTTTCAGGCTCCATAGACTTCAACGCATAAACCCGACACGACTTTGCACCTATGCAACCGCAGCACGTGGGTGAGGTAACAAGAGCATTTCGGTGCTCAAGGGTAGATTGACTCTCCTAGTGTCCAGTTCCACAGTCGTTTTAGTCCTAACTAGTCAGGATTGTCCGTACTCACCTTCTTCTTGAACTGTACTGTCCATAGACGTTGTTACGCATCTCTCGTGTGAGTTCACACTCTGCACACGCGTTCCGTGGGCCTCCTATTACTTACCTAAAGTTAGGATAGTGTAGTCCCAGCGATCCTACAGCCTCTGGACATCTCCATTCCTTTAATCGACTTCCTTATACCATTTACTTTGTATATGGTTTGTTGCGCCCCTAGGGCAACATTGTAACTTGTGCAACTTAACGTATTTTTCTTAAGAGTCTTGTCATGTGCTTAGCCCTCTGATCTCATAAAGAGTTCAGAGGTGTTTGTTAGTTAATAAATATCTTGTTTATTTTCATAACAACCTGTGTGGTGTCCTTTCATTTGGTATTCAAAGGGTTATATGTGGTAAAACAGCTGGCTTCACATGCCAAAAGAGTTTAGCCTAAGACTGCTTTGTCCATGCTACCATTAGGATAGCTGGTCTATAAGGTTGACTTACAACCAATCACCATAAGGGTTGTTTGGACTGATACAAGGTGATCACTAGAATTAGTGAGCATCATATATCAGGTCAACTTCTCACAAGCTATACATTTCAAATCAGCCATTTGATTGTATTTACATTGATCACTGCGGTCCTTTGACATCAGACAATGCCTATAAACACATTTTAGTTGCAGTGGATTCGTGCACTAGATTCCTTTGGTTATGGCCTCAACTTAGTGCTGACGCTCGAAATGTCATTAGAGATTTGCGCGTCTTTATCGGAACGTTTGCTTGTGGTACCTTCCACTCTGACCAAGGTCCAGCATTCGCCTCTAAGGCTTACAAGGATGCGATGAGGTCACGGGGGTACTATTGCCATTTTCATCTCCATACAGGCCTGAGGGCAATTTGGTAGTGGAACAAATGAACCGTGACTTAAAGCAATCTGTGACAGCTAGAGTCTTAGGTACTGGCAGGGGTTGGCTGACTCATTTATATGGGGTTCAACGTACACTAAATAATCTTCCAAGAAGATCTCTGGGCGGACCCCATACGAAATGCTCTTTGGCATCTAAATGTTTGTGCAGACCTTGATGGTCTAGACGTTGCGGCAGCAGCCGCAACATTTGGCATAGATAACCATTGTGCTATGTTACAGGAGCTACAAAAGACTTGAGACACTCTTGCAAAACTGAGTTGCACTCGTCCAAAGATACAGCGGTGCTGATCCCAGTCACAGGATGGCTTCTTAGAGTTGCTGATCTGGTCCGAGAGAAGATAGAGGAAAAAAAAGAATTTGGTCCCCTTCCTACTGTGCTCCAGTCCCAGTTCTTTGATTAAAAGTTACACATAATGTAATTTTGCCTCCACTGCCAGGACGCAAAAAGAATCAATACATTTCCACTGAACATGTCAAGTTACACCATTTGGCTGATACTAAATAGTACGCCTAAAAAAGTCTCACGGAGGGATGTTACACTTCCTTTGCATCAGGAACACGAAGAGGAGACCTCAATTGATGTGCTGCCGATTTTATCGTCAACTTCAACTGTTACTCCTCATGAATATACCTCTCCGCCTCTGTAGCTTACTGTGGTCATTCCTGAAACTGCGCTCCGGTCATCTTTGATCGACCCCCGTTATTTCGACTAGGAACTAGTGGTTATTTCATGGACAGAGACAATTTATCTTTTAACTTTTTTCTCTTCTTCATCTAATTCTACTGTGGAGGAGCCCCCAGTCATATGTGCATTTTCTTTTCCTGGTTCCGGAAAAAGTATCTGGTTCTGCCTTGGACCTACATTTGGATGGTGTTTACGATGGTATTCCTCTTCAAGTGGATTGGGTTTGTGACAGTTTTTTTCCTTTTGATTAATGGTCATTATTTCCCTGAACGCTCTGCCGTTCATTTGGTTGATGGAGTTTTGGCCCCCCTCACGTCATCTCATATAATGAAAAGGGATCAAACCCATGTTAACATTTCAGCCTTTCCAGTTGTTGTTGGCATTGTCTGGGATAAAGTTCTGTATGAAATCTACAGCCCAACAGAAACGATTTGAATGCATACGTCTTTTGTGTCTTTTTGGGTGATGTGATCACACCTGGGATGCATTCAGACTGGGATGTTAATGTCGTACATTTGTTGTATTCAGATTTAAAATATTACACCGCTTTTTAAACGGAGGATTTGTTTTTAAATTCTGCCAATTATGGTGATTTATTCTGTTTCCAACATTATGGTCATCATTTTTACGGAAGTCCAACACAGTCAGAAATCAGGTTAATTATACACAATGGGAACATTGCCCTGTTCCATTTTAAGGTAGTTCCCAAACACAGAAAAATAAGTGTGTCTACTTTTCAGGCTGTAATCGGTCTGACCCGAGATCCTATTATTATAAATTGAGTGCAGAAACACACAGGAAATTCATGCTGACCCATACTGAATTGATATATATTCTTCGGCTTTCATAACCAGTTTGTCCTTAAGAGGTTATGATTATTGGAAAGACCCGATTGATTTGAAATCAATATGGGGTACCAAAGATTGGCAGGTGCAGGGAACTGAATCATTGCATTGTGCAGGTTTGCTACCTTCAAAGCTGATATTCCAAACTACATGTTTTGGTTTAGCTACTGCAAAAAAATGCAATTCTTCCTCATTCCCGTCATTAGCAACTTATGACAACTGGCAGCATTATACAAATTATTCTCTAGAGGACTTACACGGTATAGTCCACAATGGTACCCTTAATTTGTCCACAATTAATCCCTTGGGCCGGTAATATGGCCCCTCAGGACTAATGCTTGCCAGGCACGTTTTTTCAAATTCTTCCGAAGCATTTACTCTCAGTAGACCAGATCCTCGTTTCCCACACTCACATTTGGTTACAACCTATTCTGTGGGAAAATTATGTCAGCAATGGTTGGGACAGTCAACTTTGTTGTCTGTCAAACAATATCTCTAACGTTTACCCGGCTACACTGATCTGGCAGATGGGGGCGTGGCCTGGAGCCGAAGATGGTGGACGTGTAGCCCTAGAGCTCCGTCCGTAATCCTCTACACGAGCCAATTATCCTGATTCCCCCACCTGCGACCCACCTGATTACTGTACCGGAGGTCCCCGGAGGTGTCCTTCTGGAAGCGGAGCGGTGCTTCTCCACCCTGCCCGCTCTGCTGACGCTCTGACACGGCTGCTTCGGCCGCGGCCTGTTGCTCGTGGTGAAGCCCCGGGCTCGAGTGGGCATTCTCCCCGGCCTCCCCATAGCCTCTGGCGCGGTCCGATCGGGACTCCGCGCCGGACCACAGGGGCGGACACCAGCGGCTGACCTCACCACTGAAGAGGCGCTCTGATCCTGCGGCGACCCTGCGGCCCTCCTCTCTGCTGCGGAGCCCTGCCCGGCCACCCTGCTGGGTGACCTGCGGAACGAGCAGAGGCTTTCTCTGACCGGCTGACCGGCTTGATACCAGTCTACACGGTGGGCGAGCCGCCCGTTACCTGCTGCGCTGACCGGGACTGTGGGGCGGACGGCGCCAGGCACCTGACACCAGCACCGCTTGCTCCGGACCCCCCCGGGCACTGCAGGCCTCATAAGCAGTATTATCGGCGCCATCTTGTCACTGGGACCCGGACGGGGAGAGTCCCCGGCCCTGCGCTGAGACATTTCTCTGGCCCACACACTGGCCGATCGGTGGAACCGCGACTGGGATTCCACGCGGAGTGACGCACTGCGGAGGGCAGTGTGCCCGGCGGTGGGCAGAAGGCGGTGGACAGCAAACCCTGGATATCCGGACAGCCGGCCCAAGACAGCGGTAAGGGGGTGAGACACGTGCGCTGCGGACCTGCCACCACGCACTGGCCCAGACTTCTCGAGTGCTCCTGCGTGAGGCCGATTCACTGGACACTTGCAGCAGGCCGTCTGACTCCCTTCATCTGTCCTATAGGGAGCTAAGGTCAATTCTGCTCACGGGGCCTCCCTGAGGAAGCCGCCTATACCGACACCGACGCCAAGGACAGAGATTCTACGCACTCCCTGCCAACCCTGGGCCTGCGCTACTCCCACCCTTGACCGCCACACCCTGATCCTGCGGCGGACGCAGTCCGGCGTCCAGAGTAGACACGAGAGTGGGCGGCAGCGATCTGCTGTGCCCTTTCCAGCGTCACCCTGCTAACAAGAGCCATGGGCAAACAAAGGGGCAAGACTCATGGACAGGGCGCTGCGGCGGACCTGCAGTCCACGGGCTCCGAGGACCCACTGGCCTCCTCCAACATGGACATCATTCCGCCGACTGGAAAAAGGTCCCAGGACGCAAAGTTGGACCTTATCCTTAATGAGATACGAGCGACTCGCGAAGCCCTGGAATCGCGTATAGACAATATGGCGACTAAGGGCGGACCATAACAAATTGGCGGAACGAGTGGCGGAGCAGAAGATAGCACTGAATGACCTAGTGCCACAGCAGACGGAGCATTCCACGAGGTTGGAGGGAGTGGAGAAACAGCTTAAACATCTCTGGGATAGGGTGGATGAGGCCGAAGGACGTGCGCGCCGCAACAACGTCCGCATCTTAGGCATTCTGGAGAGAAGTGAGGGGAGGAACCCCACCCAATTCGTGGAGGACTGGTTACGAAAACTGGTGGGCCAAGAAGATCTCACTGCCCTGTACAGCGTGGAGAGGGCACATCGGATGCCTCCTCGGCCCCCCAAACCGGGGGCGCCCCCTCGTCCCCTGATCGCGCGCCTCCTTCATTTCAGAGACCGGGACACTATGTTGCGTGCGGCCAGGGAGAAAGCGCCGATACGATTTGAAGATAAAAACATTTCAGTCTATCCTGATTTCACGCCCACTGTACAGCGCGCCAGATCCACATTCATGGGTGTCAAACGCAAATTAAGAGACAGAAATTTGAAATATGCGCTGCTGTTCCCTGCTCGGCTCAAAATCCTGCACGACAACAAATCCCACTTCTTCGACTCACCAGAAGAGGCTGAGGAATGGATGGAGGTCACTCTGACGCCGCCGACCTCACAGGACCCATTCGGGGAGCACCAGGAAGGCGGCCGCAACGAACGCGGAGACACACCGGACAGACGGCACAACACTCCCAGCCCGGGACACCACTCCTCCCATGGACCCTCTGCGAAGACGCACCCTCCTGGTACTCGGGTGGCGAGTCACCCATCGTCAACTCATCGGCAGCAGCTCACAGAGGAGGCACTGGCAGCTCACGACGCGGAAGCACTTAGTGACAGGCACACCGCCACCACTGACACTCATACAGAGGTGTCTGGCTCAATGGACAGCTTGCCGCTGTTCCCGAAAATTACAGCCCAAATGGCAGAGGAGTTCTGATTTGCTGAGAACATGATCCCCTCCAGGTGGTAATGTATACTTGAACTCCCCCCCCTCCTTTCGCATGTGGTGGGTTGCATGGGGAACCCACTTTGTTGAGGACTAACGAGCCCATGCAGACCGTTCAATGACAGTCGACAGAGGCCTGTCACCCCGTGGTATGCACACGGACTCCATTGACTTGTGCCCACGTTGGGCACCACAGTTTGGATCCCGGGCACGTTGGCTTGGGGACCTTTTTGTTCAGGGGTTATTTGTTTTCACGACACACTCACCTTATGTCAACGCAGAACTGACATGGGGCCCAGGGTGTTTCACTGGGTCGCACCACATAGATGGTTATGGGGCCACTTAATAATTACCAACTGTGCACCTGGAACGTGCGTGGCATCGGAGCAGTCCAGAAACGTCATAGAATTTTGGCCCAGCTTAATCGCAGGGGGACCCAGATTGCATGCCTGCAAGAGACACATTTGAACGCTTCTGAAGCTGTCAAGCTGCGCAAGAAATGGAGGGGACAACTATTTGCTACCTCCTATTCTGCGTTTTCAAGGGGGGCAGCGATTTGGTTCCGTGGCTCTGTCCCCTTTCAGATGTTAGAGCATAGAATCGATAAAGAGGGCCGATATGTACTTGTGCGGGGGCTGTTAGACGGGGATGCTGTTGTATTTGGATGTGTTTACTCGCCGAACTCTAATCAGTCGGAGTTCTTGTTAACGGTGAACGGGGTGCTGACGGAGTGGGCTGATCATCGTTGGTTTATTGGGGGTGATTTCAATGCTGTGCTTGATGTTACGCTGGATAGGTCACATCCCCCTTTACAGGCGACTGAGAGTAGGAAACAAGCGAATGCTCTTACTAGGTGGGCTGAGGGCTGGGACCTGACTGATGCATGGCGCAGTACACATTCACAAGAGAGGGAATATACCTTTTTCTCCCCACCACACCAGCTTCATACCAGAATTGACCACATATTCTGTTCCCGCTCCGTAGCAGATACAATTGTTCAGGCCCAACACATGGGGAAAACTCTGTCCGATCACAGCTCTGTAGAACTCACATGGCAGTGGGGCAGGCGACTAGCCCCCATCCCCACTTGGAGACTGTCTCCAGATCTCCTTGAAGACTCGGTATTCCGGGCTTCCCTGTCCGATGCTATAGTAACATATTTCTCCACAAACATGAACACGGCCAGCACCCGTCAAGTGGAATGGGACGCATTTAAGGTCTGTCTTAGGGGGGCAGCCATGACCGCTGGAATGGGCAGGAAACAGGAGATAATTAATCAACTGAAGGAGGTGGAGGGCTCCCTAGCTTCCCTAGAGAATGAGGATGCCGGCACACATGCACCCTTCACGCCATTACAGGAGGCTCACATTCGACACGCAGAGCTACTGGAAGACCTGAGGCTCCTAGACTATAGAGAATATACGAACAGGCAGCATGCACAGGCGGATAGAGCTGGCCCCCTCCTAGCCCGCCTCTTACGGGACTCCCCAGTGAGCCACCCCATTCTGAGAATCTTGGACCAAGCAGGAAACCCAACCACCACCCAGGTCGGGATCAACACTGCGTTCAGGGAATACTACACAACGCTGTACAGTCCCCCACAGCCCCTTCCCGAGGTTGCATTCGAGGCCTTCACGAGGGACTTAGCCCTGCCTCGACTTAATGACGGGCAAATCAAATACCTTAAGCGCACCATTACTATAGCTGAAATCAGACAGGCAATACGCGCCCTTCCTAAGGGCAAGACCCCTGGGACAGATGGCCTACCAGCCGACTTTTATGCAACATACATAGACCTACTGGCCCCACGGTTACACGCTATTTATTTGGAAGCTCTGCGGACAGCCACCCTACCGCAATCGTCTATGCAGGCGTTAATCACGTCCCTTTTGAAGCCTAATAAAGAAGGGCTTCAGATGGCTGACTATAGACCCCTGTCCCTTCTCAATACTGACTCCAAGATATTGAGCAAGGTGCTGGCATCGAGGCTCGTGCAATATGTACCTCAGCTGGTCCATTCGGACCAATGTGATTTTGTCCCTGGCCGCAATACAGCCATGAACCTCAGGCGACTAGCTCAGCTCATGCTCGGTGACCGTGAGGACACGAGCTCCGAAGGCTGCATCTCCCTGGACTTGAAACAAGCATTTGATTCCCTTAGATGGGATTACATGTTCACACACTGTCGAAATTTGGGATTCCCCCCGAATTCCTCGCTTGGGTCAGATTGCTGTATACAGCCCCCACAGCTAGAGTGCGCACCTCAGGTCATATATCAGCTCCTATAGCTATTGCACGGGGAACCAGACAAGGCTGCCCACTTTCCCCCCTCCTATTCGTCCTTGCCCTTGAGCCGATGCTCTGTAGGCTCCGCCAAATGGCCCCCCGATTTGGCATTCTACGTCATGGGACGGCACATATAGTGTCCGCTTATGCAGATGATATTATCTTATATTTCCAGGACTTGAGGGGCGACTTGAGCCCTGTTGCCCAGGTCTTTGAGGACTTTAGGTCGATCTCAGGCCTGACCATAAGCGAATCCAAATCATATGGATTTACATTTGCAGCAACTGGTCTAGCTACTCCGCTACCCTTCGCCCCCCACGAGTTCCGGATAGCTGAAACCACCTTCAGATATCTGGGGATGCAGATTTACAGGGAAGCAGACCAGATGATCGACGGTAACCTTGGGAGGGCCATCAGAGCACTGAAGTCGCAGATACAATTTTGGCTCACACTACCACTCTCTATACCCGGCAGAGTGGCGATATCCAAGATGGTGATGCTCCTCCGCCTTCTCTACCACTTCACTAACTTGCCACACCTGATCCCGGCAGCAACCTTTAAGACCCTAGACACTCTACTCACCGAACTTGTGTGGGGGCACGGCCACAGGCGTATAGGTCTGTCCAAGCTGCAGCTCCCCTCTGACGCCGGTGGCATGGGTTTGCCTGATTTTAGGGCCTACAACTATGCGTGTCAACTACAATGGCTGGCCTTCTGGGTAGCGGGCCGCAATCTTCAGGAGATCAACATGACGGATAGGGAGCATGCATTGGGGAGAATACACACGTTACTTTTGCCCAAATCGGTTATACCGAGGGATGTCCCGCCTCTCCTCAAACTGGCGATAACTTACTGGCGAAAGGCATTAAAGTATACGTCCCCGGGGTCGTCCTATGCACCCACGATCTCGCTCTTGGGTATCCCGCTGGCCACGGGGACTCTATCTGCGGACTCGCTGGAACAATGGCATGACGCGGGAGTGTCACACGTAGGTGACCTGTTTGCGGAAGAGCACCTATTGTCCTTTGCAGACTTTAGAACTACCCATGGAGTCCCTGGAGGCACCTTCCTCCTACACTCTGGCCTTCGCCACTATATCACACATAAGTGGTCCCCTAGGGGCCTAGAGCCAGCTACAAATCCTCTCATCACAATGCACTACCTGATGGGCACGGGCGCCCACCTGACAAGGTGGCTCACTGCCAGTATTAAGAAGGGGAGGGCTTTCGATCTGTCACCACTCCGGGCAGCATGGGAGGGGGACATTGGTAGGCCCCTGAGGGATAGAGAGTGGGAACGTATCCTTCAGTTTCCCAAAAAAGTAGCTAGGAACCCCAAGTTTAAGTTCATTCAATCGATGCTCCTACACAGAGCCTACCTGACCCCACGCCGCATACACATGATGTTTCCTGATGCGAAAAGTAATTGCCCCCGATGTGACACCGAGGACGCAACACTAATACACATGCTTTGGCAATGCCCCAAACTAGGATACTACTGGACCACGGTCCATGAATCGCTCCAGAAAGCGAGTGCTTTGTCCCGATCTCCTACACTGGAAGGCACGTTGCTTGGGTTGGGGCCCTCACAACGCACTAGAACCGTGGCGGCACGTTTCTCGGACCTGGCCCTGTTGCTGGCGAAGCGTGCCATCACGATGAGGTGGAAGTCACCCAGACCTCCCAACCCTGAACTGTGGAGGGCAGAAGTAGTGCGGTGGGGCAAGGCAGAGGGAGTTGCACTGCAGAGGGAGGAATACAGAGGCCTGAGGAAAACGCCAATTTCACTGGACTGGTTTACCATATTAGGTATGTTTGAAACTGGGGGCGACGGGGAGGACGAGGATACAGGTGCCTCTCCGAATGTACGATAAATGTGTCCTTGGCCGGACTGACATGCACTGCCACTGACCGTGGTGCGCTATGGGGAGGTGCGAGGGGCCCCCAATTCACAATCTCTGTACTAGTCTCGTTCCACCTATGTGTACAGTCGGATGGAGCCATATGTTGTAATTCCGTAAGTGCCCCAGTCTAATGATTGCTCAATCATATGTTTTTGTGAGAGTGTCGGGTGGGTTTGTTGAGGGTGGGGGGAGGGATAGTTTTGACCGGGGTTTGTATATACCGTGACGGTTCCTGTCACCAACAAAATGAAAAATCAAGACAACTATGCAATTATATGTTCTAAGCAACCTTATGTATGTATTACCCTGTTTCCCTCCGGGACTGGAAATTTCTGTGACTGCTTTACCTACTATGCTAATAAACAGATTTTCAAAAAAATAAATACACTGATCTGGCAGATTTCCTTTTGGGTCTAAGGTCCCCTCGCCTGAAACCTTTTGCATATGCAGCATATAATGAAATCTGGAAACTGACCCAAATGGAGGCAGCTTTCAGATTGCGACAACTGGATGAAGACAACTTGCGTAAAGTTTTAGATGTGGTCGACAACAGCATTAATACTTTTGTCTTCTCGTATTTACACTTTGGACAATATTGTTTCATCTGTTATTGACACTGTGCAGAATGATGTATCTGTTTTATATCATGGTCAAAATCAATTGAGCTCTGTAATGCAATTTGGCTAGACTTCGCAAACATTGAAAAAGGGAAAAGTGCCTTGCAATTATTTAAACACAATTGCCCTGTATTTGCCCTTTAATTTTACAGATAAACAAAAACTTATGTTCATGAAAGATTCGACATACACACTGTTACAAATTGGGAAGTTAGAGCAGCTACCATCATCAACTGCGGAGACTGATTCCTCAGTATGGTTAATACACAGGGTTATTCCTTTGACCATTTCCCTCTTTCAATTTTTATTGCATGTATGAAACAACATCCAATCGGCAGATTTGAACCCCAGGGTAGGACTTTCCTGCACAAATTGTGACCGTTACCGTTTACTGTCTACGTGAAGATAAATAAGTTTTCCTGACGGGGAGGACTGTGATTCTACAGTGGGACTTGCATTAGTCTGTACACAAGTTCAACTTCATGGCACTTGCAACATATCAGTGCCCAATTTGGCCCTTTTTTCTAAAAGGAACACCAGTCCCTTCAATACTTCCCAGGCCCACATTGCTTTCTAATGGTAGTTATCTTATACTGAACTGCTGCGGATTACAGGCAGGCATATAGTATATAGTAACTGTTTCCAAACGGGTTACTTATTGCAGCAATACTCTTTTTCCACCCCTGCATGGGATTGTAAATGGCTCTGTGGCCTTCCATTCCTACTTTGAAAACAGACTTCAATAAACTAAGCAGACTCAAAGCGCTGTTGTTTCAGCAAGAAGTCGCTCTCACTTCTACTTGAGAGACCTTCGAATTGCAGATGGGATTCAGTCACTGCTGAATATGAATCGACCACTACATTTTGGGGGACTGATTCACCAAATCCTTAACTTGTAGGTTGCGGCCTTGTTTCAGCTTTTCAGATGATTTTTGGAGTAATACTGGCCTTTATCCATTCTATTTTTTCAAGCGCCTACCGAGCTTTTCCACTTATCCTCTTGCTGGTGTGTGGCGTGCTTGTACTCCTGCTCCTGTTACGTAATGGATACCACTCCTGTGGTTCTGCACAGAGCAGGCCAATTGCGACTGTACCGTGAACGAATGCAACAACTTTTTGGATGCTTGCCATTCGCGATGCTGAGTTTGAGCTACAGGTTTACTTTTCGCTTCGCCTATTGCACTTGCATGCAACCTGTGTTCCATTGCCCACCGTGCCCCTTCTATTGGGCCTTCGACACGGTGCCCCACGCCCTTCTTCTCACTAGATTAGCCACCATTGGTGTTACCGGCAAGGCACTCGACTGGTTGACATCTTTTTTAGATAATAGGACGCAACAGGTCTGGATGCCCCCATTTGCTTCCTCTCCAAAGAAACTCTCTACTGGGGTTCCCCAAGGGTCTACCCTGAGCCCCTTGCTTTTTAATATTTACCTAACCCCTTTGGTCTATTTAGCAGAACAGTTAGGGGCAAAAATTATGGCTTACGCCGACGATACTCAACTTTTGTTCACTTGGCCTAAGGACAATTTGGATACGTCGGCGGTTCAACTTTGTCTCTCATCGGTCTTCCGCTGGTTAGCATGTGCCCAACTTAAATGCAACGAAGGCAAGTCTGAGGTTCTCCTTTATGGCTCCTTCCCCGATAATCTTGGCAAACTCATATGGCCCAGTGACCTGCCCTGCCCAAAATCCATTGGCGGTCCAGCAAAAAACCTGGGAGTTTGGTTCGGGCATGACCTCAAGTTTGAGAACCACATTGAAAAACTTACGGGGGTCTGTTTTTCTACTCTCAAAGCTTTTCGTAGGTTCTTTTACCCTTCTCCAGAGAGAGGCTAAAGAGACAGTCTCCCGTGCCCTAATACTTTCCAGGTTGGATTACGCGAACGGTTTGCTTGGCGGCCTACCGGCCTATCTGATCTAACGCCTTCAGGTCATACAAAATGCGGCCACCAGGCTTTTGTTTAACTTACCCAAGAGATCCAGTGTCCGTCCCTTTCTCCGCAGCCTGCATTGGCTTCCAGTTGCTCACAGGATCACGTTTAAAATTCTTGTCCTCTCTTTTCGGGCTGTCCATCAGACTGGCCCTACCTACATGAGAAAAAGGTTCACCCTGTACATCCCTAATCGTACCCTTAGGTCGGCCAACCAGTGCCAAATGACCGTGCCTAAATTCAAGTACTCCCGACTAGGCGGTCAGTCTATCTCGGTCAGAGCTGCGAGGGCCTGGAATGCTCTCCCCCTTTACTTAAAGACTGCTCCGACCATCACGACCTTTAAGAAGGGGCTGAAAACTCACCTGTTTAACACCACTCTGTAAACTATTTCCCTTTTTTTTTTTTTGCCCTCTGATTCGCCCTCATCTTCCCGCGCCAGGATACTATTTTTAGTAATAGAGCGCGCTACAAAAGTTTTTATATCATATCATATCATATCTGCCTCTACAAAACGTTGAGCGCTGACCCGGATTATGATCTGTTGATGGGTCCCTTGCTGGCCCACGACTAGGACTGTTCTGGTGACGCCGGTATGATGCGTGTGGCTGTACTTGGAGTATTGGCATGTTTGAATACCTGTGAGGCGGTCCAGTGCCTCTTGCAGGAGATCTTCATCGACTATCACACCAGTCGCCCTATTCTGCTACTTGAAGCACTGGATTAAGAGGAACACAAATGTTAATTCGCTCTGCTCAACTGGATGACATCCCTCTTATTTGTGAACGACAATGATGCCATTTTGGATCAACTTGCATTCCACGGTGAAAGTAAACTTTTGGATTTGTCAGACTAGCCCAAACTAGCCTATTTTTTGTGGCAAATATTTACATTTTTCCTTTTCAATAAACTCTATTTTGGTTAAAATGGCTGTGTTTATTTTTTGGCTCTGCTTAGTATTGAATACTGTTTGTCTATGCACTACAACCTGGCCAAGAGAAAGGTGTCACGTGGCCGCTGGGGACATTCTCACCATCTTTAGGTTAGGATGAGCCCAGAAGTCATGATCCTGCTTTTGTGCACCTTACTACATGCCTTAATTTTTCCACAACTCTGTTAATGCCTTTCACATGAGAACTTTCTGCTGTGCTTGTTCTCTGCCTGTTCCTGGAGTTTAGTCTGAACATTGTGAGCAAGGTCGATAAGCAATGCCCCTCGTTATTATGTTCTGGTCAGGCCATAGCACCTTGACAAAACATTATGATATATGGACTTACTGCAATTTCTAAAGATATTGGTGTTATGCATCTTTATGCTTGTTGTGGCACATATACTGCATTTAAGAGCAAGCTATGTAAAATAGATATGTTAAACTATCTTCGTGTGTCAGCCAGATCTTATTGTGGACAAGTATGAGAGTTTGAGGGAAAATGTGCGTCTTGTTACTGCGATTACTGAGAGATCCGGGA
Organism: Lissotriton vulgaris; assembly: GCF_964263255.1. Taxonomy (NCBI): domain Eukaryota; kingdom Metazoa; phylum Chordata; class Amphibia; order Caudata; family Salamandridae; genus Lissotriton; species Lissotriton vulgaris. Next base: position 186,456,863 of record NC_141696.1, read on the forward strand.
TTCTTGTATTCTATGGTGTCTAATCATTTGTTTCTCCATTTGTGAGTAGGAGAGCAAGTAAGACACTATAGCTAGTCGGTCCTGGGCTTGTGGGCACTAAGGTGGTAGGAAGGCAGAGCCCCTATGTCCCATAATCCTGCGGATAGTTCTGTGTATGTGCAGAATCCCTGCAACACCGTGTATACCTAAATATCAAAATCTGTATGTTTCCAGCAACACACCAACCTGTAGCAGCAATTCACTAACCTAATGCAAATAACATAGCACTAATAGTTTCTCAAATGCCACCAATTCCTGCATGCAACTATACTGTATCCCACAAGAAGAGTAAGCTTCAAATACCAATATTATCAAAAAGTAGTGGTTCCAATTTGTATGCCTGCTAGCTTTTTTCAAAGTCTACTTGGCAGTGACTCAACAGACAGAGCAAAAGGCAATGGAAAAAGTACATTTACCTTGCTTGGTATCCTCCTTAGCCCCAGGTTTTAGTTACCGCAAGGTGGGTTTCATATAAAGCAAAAGTATCTACTTATTAAACTAAGGATCAAACCCAAAGTATATCAAGCTAACATAATGTATCTCCAAATGTAATTGTCAAATGCCTTTTGTATATAGAACATGGCTAATGCCAAGCCCTCCTCCTTACAGTCAAGTTGGTGCATGATGGGTGAAAGTCATCAGTGACTGATGGTGGTGTTCCTTTGAGGCATAAATCTACACAGATATGGATGTACCAGTTCCCCAGTTATTTTTAACCACATCGCTGCTTGACAGATTCCTCTCCTGTGCTGGGCCCCAATGTAAATAGGAGTGGTCATGACCAGCTCAGCTCGTCATGAGCACAGGAGCATTGTACTGCATGACGAGCTGAGCTCGTCATGAGCATGGAAGGGGTTAATTGTCCAGTGGCCAACGCTCTGCATTGTATGATCAAGTATTTGATAATCATTGAGAGGGATCTAGAATATTTGCACTCTGACGGATATCTGTCCAGCATAGTGAGTACAGAACAACTATGAAAGATACAGGGGCTCAGATAGTCTGGCAAAAATCCTTGTTCTACTTGTCTCGGGTCAGACCTCCATAGGCTTGATATATTTGATCCAGACCTCCCATCACGCCTTTACTGCCCTGAGCTTTCCCTATATTCAAATACTTCAGCTTCTGTAGGTATTTTCAACGATAAGGGGGGGGGCTCTCATTGTTCTCTCTACAAAAGAGTAGTTTTGTGGTTATTCATAAACATTCCCAATGGTCTTTTGCATCCAAATTGTTCATATGCGTCTTATTAAGAGTTGTCAGAAAATATAATCAGTTAAAATGTGGGGATATCTCATCACCTTATTACAAATGCCACAGGCTATAATGCACTTGTAATATAGCAGACAGGACATGTGTCATATTTGTGATGGAGTATGCCTATCTGCTAGACGAGGCCCTGCTGCACTTGGCTGAAGACCAAATGCAGTGGTTTATGGCTGTATGGGGTTGAATCACATGCCTGGCCACTGTGAGCAACCAAAGTCTGTGCACAGTGGCCACCTTCACAAGAGGTGAAGTGATGTGATAATAAATAACAGCACATAACACAACATCCATAAATATCAACACACAAAGAAACCATTGTCTATCCATGGGGATATCACCAATTATATCAATGGTGAGGTAATATGTTATGTAAACACTGAGGTAATTAGTTCTGTAATTTCTGCTGTTATGTATGGATGTGTATATATATATATACATATACATATATATATATATATTCACTGAAAAAAAACGTAGGTTTCAGGGGCGTTATAGTTAGTTGGACATTTCACTTGCACAAAACCATAGAAATTTCCCTGTTATAATTAGTTCAGCTAACTAGAACTCATGTGCCCGCTATGCACTGCTGATGGCGTCACATATTACATCATTCATGACATGGTTAGTTACATCACTGATGACATCTTAAATGCTAATTTCTAACTATAAAGTGCCTGAAACCTATGGTTTCTTCAGTGAATTTGAATGTTTTTTTAAATGATAATTTCTAACTATAACGTCTGTAAAACCTATGTTTTTTTCAGTGAATATATATATCAGCTCACAGAGGGAGAGCTACGGGCCGTCGGGCCTGCTAGCAGAGACACACCTAAGATCTAACCAGATGGCTCACAGACGTAGAGCTGTCGGCCCGACGGCTCCCTGGCGCACCGCTGAGATCCGATGCACTGGTTTCTGAATGCATAGCCCCGAGCCGTAATTTATTCTGAAGATGATATAACACACATACAACATCCTCTACAATATCAACAACACACAAAACAATGTTGTGTAATGGCATTTATTTACTCAGGAATAAAGGAAAATGCTGATGCATCTTAAAAGTTATTCCACACAATATAACTGTGTCACAACATATAGTTTGCTGTAAAAACGTACTGTTTCCTCCCTCACATGGCAGTTTCGATATCACTGATGACATCATCCTTGTGATAGAGTGGCAGACCTCCTCTCACCCAAATATAACCTTTGATACACACACTCAAAAATAGAAACTAACATTTTCAGAACAATGGAGATACCAATACCCGTTACAACACACCTATTCAGTAATTCCAAGATCTACACACACATCCATTCATTCACAAACAGTCCTATACAGTCACTCATACATGTACTCACTCATCATATGTACTCATACAACTATACATCCTGTCACCACAGACACTCATCCATAGAGTTACTCACACACAGTCACACATGAAAACAAAGTACCAAACATCCATTAAATTGCATATACAGTTATACATACACCATCACACTTACTGCTACAGAAACTTACACATACTCTCTTAAGTAATCACTTATAGAAACACATACTCATTTATACAGGATCTCTTCCAATCTCTCACTCTCACATATACTGACTTATATACACCAATACTCACATATACTAGTTAAAAACATATGTAGTTACTCATGAAGACACTATTGAGACAGTCATTCATTCACTAACCCACCCATACACACTCATCCATCCATACAGTCCTGCACACATGCTGTCTTCAACACATACAAACAGTGAGTCACTCATTCATGCATCTATGCACTATGTAATACCCCCCACCGAACCATACAGACACTCATACTGATACTAAAAAACCAACTAATAACCTATATAGAGACTCGTGTAGCTACTCACCAACCCATGCAGCCACTTATACACAAAGTGAGAGACTGATACAGATATGTATATATTTAAACATTACTCACTAACCCATGTATTCACTAAGATACACTTAATCAGTCAGTTATACAATCAATTTTTCAACAAAAAAATCATCCATTTAGACATTTATATACCCATTTATTCCTCCATCGACCTTGAGATATACATGTATAAAACATATTTATTTTCAGAAAAACACACATTCACTGGATGATGTCATCAGAGATGTCACGAGGAATGTCATGAGTGATGTCACTAACCATGTCATGAGTGATGTAATATGTGACGTCATCAGCAGTGCATTGCGGGCGCGCAAGTTATAGTTAGCTGAACTAACTATAAATGGGGAATTTCTATGGTTTTGCACAAGTGAAATGTCCAACTAACTATAACGCCCCTGAAACCCATGGTTTTTCAGTGATTTTCTAAGGTTTTTTAAATGCTAATTTCTAACTATAACGTGCCTGAAACCTATGGTTTTTTCAGTGAATATAATATATAGATAGGAGGTCTGACCGACTGTTTTTGTGAATATTCTTTGATGTCATTTTTTTTGTTTTTTGTTAAAAAGGTCTAATTAAAACTAATCTGTTATACCTTAAGTTGAGGAAGGAGCTAAAGAGAGATCTGAAGACACCACTTATCAATCAATACAGCTTTCTTCTGATCCTATAATCTCACAGCACATATTTTAATGTAGATTATGGCTTTTTTTTAAGGATATGGGCACAGATCTAGGAAATCGCCTTATGAATAATCATGAACTCATCAAGAAACAAGTTCAAACATATAGAGATGAGATCACAGTTTAAGTAAGAAATAAATTGCCACCCTCCAAGGAATCAGAAATATTTTTTGACTGTCATACAGAATCTTCAAGGCGGAATAATGATCTAATACAAATTTCCATGGATGCAATGCCACCATGGTGCAGCTGCTGCTAAAGGACAGAGATCCGGAAACGCAGCATGATGGGAACAATCTTACTACTTGCTGTGGTGATTCTGCTGTCCAACCAGCTGCACTTAAACCATTATTTCATTCTTGTAGGCCCTACCTGACCCCAGCAAGACTGAAAAACCTCAAAAAACAAGAAGCTAATGAGGAAGCAGGTGTGGATATGAAGGGAAAAATGGCAGTCCCATGTTGTCAAGCAATCTCAAGACTTCAAGGGAAATGCGAGTCAAATCTCAAATGATAAAATAAATATAAGCAGAACCTCCATTCTCGTGGCTGCAATGGATAACCATAAATAATTCTCTTGGTCAAAGAGGAAGTGTTCTTTCATTTCAATTGTGTCTAAAATAGATCCAGAGGGGGGTGTGGGGGCGGTAGAGGGCGCGCGGCAAGATGGCTGTGCAATAGTGAATCTCCACCACCTGTCTTAGTACCTCAAACAAAAACCAACAATTAGACGTGGGAGGCACAAAATCCTAAGAGGTACGGTGCCAGCAAGGTGCCCGGGCACTGTTGTGTCACCTGAGCAATGTGCGGCAAGAAGAGGTATCATGCAGAGAAGCTGTGGCCTTGAAGTCAAGATGACGGCCGCGGATCGCCACTGAAAGTTATGATCGTTTCTGCTGGTTGCTGAGGCCCCCGTACTGCCGGGTGTTGCAGTGTGGGGCCGGGAGCTGCAGCATTGCCGACAGTGCATATCTGTGACGATGATGCTGTGGCTGCTGATCATTGGCCTGTGATCGAGCCGCCGCTTCTGGGCAGCTTTCCTGGCCGTGAAAACACAGCCGCAGTGAAGTGGAGCTAGGCCGCTGCTCGGCTGCCTGCGCAACGTAACGGAAGGTGGAGAGAGGACAGGCGCGGGTGATGGCGATCCGGCACCGGCCCTATCAGGACCACTGTGAGTGACGCTAGGCGGCACGAACGGTTAGCGGGATTCATGTATTGGGTCGTCTCCGTCCGCTTGCTAGGTGCTATCTGGGTGACCTCTCCGCGCGCATAGTGGCAGATTGGGGGGCCGGCACATTGGTTGCGGGGGTGGTTGTGCCGCTGCCCTCGAGGTCGGATAAACATCTCTGTTACTGCTCACTATCAGAGTGCACCGCGGTGGCCTGGCAGGAGCTGGGGCACGCAGGCTAGTGGCGAGACAGTACATTGGACAGTTGGGCCACTGTGGAGCACGAGACGGCCTATGGCTAACGTAATAGCAGTGCGAGTCAGCGGCTGCGTCCTGCACACTGGAGGACCAATCTTGATATCTTTTTGCCCAGTCTAGTAGCCATTCTACAATGTAAGAGTGCGCAGGCTATGTTTGCAGGATGTAGCAGTCTGTGACGGTCCTTAGTGGTAGAGATATCATCAAACAGACCCCCTGAGTACCATCCCAAGCTACGGGCCGGTTTTGCGATGTGTGGGCCGCTGTGCTGGTCTTGGACTGGGTGGGAGCCGATTCCACTCCTGTCGGTGCGCTGAACATCATGGGCAAGCCGGACAAGACACAATCCCCCAGATTGCAGCATAAGCATACTGGCACGATTTGCTCCCTGCATTCTCGTGCCCACCACCAGGGGGCTGAATTGTGGGGCTCTCCAGTGTTCTAATAAGCTACCAGACCCTCCCCTGCATGCATATCCTGACTTCCACGCATTTGGACATCATTCAGGAATTGACATCCATTCTCAATTTATGCCATGTTTTGTGGAAGCCGGTCTGCTCATGCTGGAAACTCCATTACCTATAATTCCCTGCTCACTGCTTTGTCTCCACCCCTGCAGGCCAAGGATGGGTGGAAGAATTCAGCTCACTTGTGGCTGGCTGCTGCTAGCCTGCTCACACCTGATGTGTACGAGTACTGTGAGCTCTTTTAAGACCCAGTTCCCTTCAGCCCAGTGTTGGTCATTGTAGCTGTTTTCCGGTGAGACCGATCTTTGTTTCCTGAGCTTTTGATGTTCCTTGATTCCTGAGCTATAGTTATTCCTTGCGCTTGAATTAGTACAGCCTGCATGGCTACCTTGGTTCCTGAGCTATAGCTATTCCTTGTGCCTGAATTAGCACTGCCTGCAGTGCTACCTTGTTTCCTGGGTTCCTGAGCTATAGTTATTCCTTGTTCCTGTTTCTGGGCTTCAGCTATTTCTTGTTCCTGATTTACACTGCTTGCATTGCTCTCTTGACTCCTTGCTTCCTGAGCTGTAGCTATTTCCTGTTCCCCTGAACCAGCACTGCCTGCAGTTCTACTTTGACTCCTGAAGCTTTAGTAATTCCCTGTTCCTGAACCAGCACTGCCTGCAGTGCTACCTTGACTCCTGAGCCTCAGCTCAATTATTGTCCCTGTCCCAGCACTGCCTTCTATGCTACTTTGTTTTCTTGATTCTTTAACCTGCACTATTCTAGTATACCCTTGTAGCCTCCCCATCTGTATATCCTCTTCCAGTCCCTGCCTTTCTTCCCATTTCCTTGGTTCCAGTTCCTAGTTTGCTGTCTTTCTATTCTGTTGTCTTGCTTCTGTTGCCTTCTATGTTTGTTACCTGCTTTCTGCCAAGTGTACCCTGTGATTTCCCTCCTTTCCTGTTACGCACTCCTCCTTGCTAGCTCCTTGTCGATTGTGCTTGTGTTTAGTTCTTCCCCCTTGCTGTTACTGCCTTGCGTGTTCCTGTTTGATCCCCAGGATCCATGGGCACAGCTGGGAGTTACAATTATAACATCAACATAGGTATAAGCTCCACAGACCCTCTCTTTGCATGCATATCCTATATGTGGATATTTGCAGTCAGTATCTGTAACCGCAATTGTGGGTGAGAAACTTACTGAGCTTCAGTCTTACTGTGTGGAGCTCCTGAGTGCTTCACCCCACATTCCCCTTTATTGTTAATGTTGTTTCATGTATATGTCTTGCACATTCATCCTGGGTGTAGTTATTCTGAATGCAAAATTGCCTTGTGAGTGCCCTGTCTGAGTCTTACCCATCTTGTTCACTTGTACAGGCCTCCCCCTTGGATCCCTTATTCTCCTCTGACTCCCTGTGTGATCTTTGGCAGCGCTGTCCTACTCTTTCTGAGCACTGTACATTTTCTACCCAGTTCCCAGTCCTTGCCCAAGTCCCTGACTGTGTTCCTGACATAGTCCCGGACAGTCCCTGACACACCTCGGACTCGGAAGCCCCCTCGGAAACTGCCCCAACTCTGGAATCCACACTCCTGGCAATGCAGCATAGCCTGCAGTCAATTGATGGTAAGATATATGCGCTAAATCTACGCCTGGATGATATGGCGGCGAAGCTTAAAAAGCAAGGCACCGGGCTGGGCGAAGTTGAGCAACGAGTATCCACGGTGGAGGATGACCTGCACACTGTCTCTGATAAAACCCTGAACAGGGAGAAGGTGCTTGCAGTTATACAAGTGAAGAACGAAGACGTGGAGACGAGGCACAGGAGGAATAACTTAAGAATCACTGGGCCAACAGAGTCGACCAAAGTCGGGAAAATGGAGCTATATGTGGAGGGGCTGCTCTAAGAGATTTTTGGCACTGACAATTCATACCCTATGCTTATAGTGGAGCGGGCCCACCGCTCTCTGGTGGCATGCCCGGGCACCCCCCCCATGGCCCATCATTGAGCGGTTGCTAAACTACAGTGATAGGGACACGATCCTCTGCCTGGCCCTGGAAAAGGGACAGATCACACATCAGGGGAATGCACTAGTGTTTTTCCAGGACTTCTCCACGGTGGTCCAGGCGGCTGGAAGAGAGTTCATTCCTGTGAAAAAACTGTTGAAGGCAGAGGAAATCCCATACTCCATGCTCTACCCATCGTGCCTGAGGATCGGACCGGAGGGTGCTTCCAAGATCTTTAATAATACAAGGGCCGCCATGGAACAAGCAAAATTCTTTAAAAAGCATAGCTGTGAAACCACTACTGAGCCAGATGAAGATGAAAGGTGGCCCTACTACCCAGATGGTAGTAGGGCCAACGCACCAGGCCGGCCACACACTAGATGGGATATTTTCCAGCAATCCTGATCTGGTTTTTTCCAAAGCCAAACCTTTGCCCTGGACAGACCATGGGGTGGTGCTGTTCTCCATCTTCAGCCCACGGGTTAAGACTTCTCTCTGTGAAGGGCAAACAACTAGGATGTACAGGGCTTGGAAAAACATCGATGGTACAGCCTTGGAGGAGCTGCTTATGGCCTCTGGCCCGGCCCTGTCTGAGAATCTGTGATTGTGCCACCTAATATTGAACTCTGCGAGTCATTAGCAACATTTTTTCTGAACAAAGTTCAACAGATTGTTACCTCTCTTGAACCTCTGGTGGTCCAGAGTCTTTCGGAGATGTCCCACGGGAATCTTCCAGCCGGACCCCCGGGGGCTACATTCTCGACCTTCGAGTCAGTCAAGGCGGATGATGTGCTAAAACTTCTGTTGACCACCAAATCAGGCTCACCCCAGGATCCTTGTCCTACTTCAACTGCAAAGCTGGCAGCCGCTCCTATTGCGGACTATCTGGCCTACATTTTTAATTTAATGTTTGAGAAGGGGGATTTCCCTAAACTTTGGAAGCGGGCTTCAATCTGCCCACTTCTCAAAAAGCCTTCCCTCGATATTTCGGACTCCAACAGTTATAGGCCAATATCCAGGCTGCCGTTGCCGGCTAAGCTGATTGAGAAAATCATGAACTCCCAGCTTTGTTCTTTCCTGCGTAACTCGAAGGGCCTAGACCCAGCCCAACATGGGTTTAGGGAGGGTCACAGCACTGAGACCGCTCTTATTAAATCTATAGAGGAGGTCCTATAGAGGAGGTCCGGAAGGTGCTTGATGAAGGGGGCCAGGCAGTGCTGATCCTTTTGGACCGGTCTGCGGCCTTCGAAACGGTCCACCATGCTTTGCTGGTGGATCGGTTGGAGGGCTGCGGGGTCCAGGGTCAAGCACTTAACATCTTGAAAGCCTTTTTAACAGACCGGGTACAAGTGGTGGCGATGGGGGAGTTCGAATCAAGACTTTCGAACTCCCAGGGGGGGGTCCCGCAGGGTTCCTCCCTAAGCCCCAATTTATTCAATATCTATGTATCCTCTCTTGCCCCGGTGATCAGATCCTTTGGGTTTGAGCTAACATCCTACGCAGACGACACCCAGATTGTGGTCTCGGTGCTCCCGGGGACAGAGGTAGGTGTGGCAGGCAGGTTTCAGGACTGCATGTCAGCAGTTAGTTCCTGGATGGCTAAAAGCTGTTTAAAATTGAACTCCTCCAAGACTGAGGTGCTTATCTTTGGGTCAAACACCAATCTTTGGAGCCCCAATTGGTGGCCCACTGATATGGGACCTCCGCCCTCCCCGGTTTTGAAGGTGAAGAATCTTGGTGTCATTATTGACAACCAACTCTCCTTCAAACCCCAAGTCAAGGCGTTGATTTCCTCCATACATTGGATCCTGAGAATTATTAGGAAGGTTCTCCCCTTCCTACCGGAGGGAAGTAGAAAGACGGTGGTAACAGCTTTGGTACTTTCACGCCTCGACTATTGTAATAGTCTTTTTCTCGAGGCACAACAGGGGGTGCTCAACAAACTTCAGGTCCTACAAAATGCGGCTGCCCGCCTTATTGGGGGACTGCCTATGTTTTCCTCAGTTACCAAGGAGCTATAGAAGTTGCACTGGCTTCCGGTGCGGAAGCGGATTTTGTTCAAGGCCCTCTGTATTGTCTTTAAGGCGCTACATGGTCTTGGCCTTCAGGATTATTTTCAATGGTACAGACCAGCAAGACATCTTAGGTCGGCCAGTCTTGGGCTGGTCAAAACAGCTCGTATCAGGAAGGCGCGTTGGGGCGGAAGGAGTTTTGTTAGGGGAGCAGCGTTGGCGTGGAACTCCCTTCCTCTCTCCCTTAAACATAACGAGAATCTGCTGGCATTCAGAAAAGATCTGAAAACATGGCTTTTTTCCCTCTAGCACCCGAGATTCCATTCCCTGGGAATTATCACTTCAGCGCCAGGACACCGATTGGTATTAGTACGCTATATAAGTGTTATAATAAATAAATAAATAAATAAAAATTGGACTGTAAAGGTAATTCGTAAGTGTGCAGCTGATGGAGGATCATAGTTACTAGATCGCTCTGTTGGTTGGAATGGGGCTGGACTTATTTTTTCTCTTTTCAGAGGATGGGTTCGTTAGCTGCAAGACTAATACAGAACTGAGTAGGCCGCACCAGGGATCGGTGTCTGTCTAAAGTGTGGGAATGTAGCGCAAGACTGAAAAACTGCAAAGGCCTATGATCCTCCATTACTGTTTGGTGCTGCCATGTTGAACCATAGACAAATTCAGCCACCTCCCCTCTAATCGAAGGCTGTTTGGACTCTTGCGTCCCCTAATAGGTGTACCCTGACAGTTTCTTAGAGTTTTTGGGGTATCGGGATGTTCATCAGTCTGAGATTGGGCGGTCTGTAGCAAGTTGGGGGTGCTGAAGTAGGTGGGGGGGATTTGGGGGAAGGGGAACATCGCAGTCATGGAGTATAGTAAATGCATTGTTTGTTTTATCGTTTTAGTCCCGTCAAGGTATTTTACAAGTGTATGGGATTTTGTTGGTCCAGGTGACACTATTAAGTTAATAACATGGAAAATGCGTGGTCTCAATAACCCCAAAAATATCTGCAATGTGCTAGCTTTCTTAGACAGGCAGGATGTGCAGGTTGCGTTTCTCCAAGAGACACATCTCAAACACACGGAACTAAATGTGGGGTCTCGTTGGGCCATGGTGTGTGTAGCGTCCTCGTTCTCCTCCTATTCTAGAGACGTTATGATTTTGGTCAATAGATGCACTCCATGCACTCTAATCAAGTCTGAGGCGGACGAGCAGGGGAAGGTGCTCCTGGTTCTAGGCAAATTAGATGACACGATGGTGCTGTTTGCAAACACATTTGGGCCCAATATTAATGATCCTGCTTTCTTCAATGATATATGGAGGTGTGTCTCTTCCTTTCTATCCTCTGTTGTGGTCTGGGGTGTTGATTTAAACATTTGCTTGGACCCCCACTGGATCTCTCTACTGATGTGTTTGGGCGTGGAAAACAGGCTGCGTAGGTCCTGGGTGAATTGATGGAGGCTGAGGGGCTCATGGATATGTGGAGGTCTCCTAATCCGTGTGGGAGAGAGAGAGCACATTTATTTCGGCAGTGCATGGCTTGTGGCCCGGTTGGATTACTGGCTGATCACCAAGGAGGCGGCCCCTTGGGCTGTCTCAATAAAGCAATTGGCTAAGACATTCTCTGACCACTCCCCGGTGCTTCTAGAACTGAAGGTGCCGGACAGTGCCAGGCCTCCGTTTCAATGGAAGCTACAGTCGTCCTCCTTAATGGACCCAGTGTTCCTGTCCAGAATTGGCACGGCGATCAATTACTATTTTTGGGAGAATGAGGGCTCGGTGGACAGTGTATGCACACTTTAGGAAGCCTTCAAAGTTACCATAAGGGGGGAGTGTATAGGTGCACAGGCAGGTGTAATAAAAGATCTTAGGAACAGAATCAGGGCCCTAGCGGATAAGATTGGTGTGCTAGAACATGAATATGAGCTGAACCCCTCATCCACTACACTGGCCCACATGAGAGTTGGTTTCTGAACAGGATCAAAAAGCAGATCAGGAGGTGCTACACAGATCCAGGAGATGTAGGGCGCGGTACTACGGGGAGGGGGGAATACCCAGTCGCTCATTGGCACATACGTTATCACTACCCAAGGGACAGGAGTATATTGTTGACTGATGGATGAGGATTCTGTTGCCCGTCACTACTCTAGAGATTAGTAAGGTATTTATCGATATCCACTCCAAATTACACAGGACCAGACAGAGAGTCCTTGACGACGCAGTTAATAAGTATTTAGATGACATTGCACTAGGGTGGCTATCCAATGGGCAGCGTGAATATTTGACCCAGCCATTTGATGTTGAGGATGTCAAGGAGGGTATAATGGCCTTACCTACCTGTAAGGCAGTGGGACTTTATGGTCTGCCCAGTGAATTTTATAAGACCTACATTCAGGAGCTGGCCCCACAACTATTGAAGGTCTTTGCTGAGGTCTACGAACTGGTGCATTACCCCCATTCCTCATGGAGGCTTTGCTGGATACACTTCTAAAGCCAGATAAAGCTGCTAATACGTGCAAATCATATAGATCACTGTCCCTCATAAATATAGATACCAAAATTCTAGCGAAAATGAATGCCTGTAGTTTACAAACTCTGATTCCCAACCTGATCCCCCCCCCCCCCGATCAGTCGGGATTTGTTCCCAAGCGTTCCACAGTACACAATCTCCGTACAATTTTTGCGTTGTTGCCCCACCTAGATCCCGAGACCCCTGCTGTGGCAGTGCTGTTGTACGCAGCGAAGGACTTTGACTCGCTTCAATGAGGGTATATGCTTGTAGTCCTACAAAGAATGGGTATGCCGCCGGTTTTTCGGAAGTGGGTACGGTTATTGTACGCAAAGACCGGTTGCGAGTCAATGGCTGAGTGTCTGATACATTCTCAATTTGCAGAGGTACAAGGCAGGGCTGCCCTTTCACTCCTATGCTTTTTTCTCTGGCGTTGAAACTACTGTCATGCAAAATGTGTGAAAAACACGCAGAGGCTGCATTTGGGTTCAGGCAGCGCCCACTGTTATCTCACTCTACGCAGACGATATGCTGCTACAGGTTCGCGATCCGTCTACACATCTGGCATCTTTATTAGGTGAATATGTTGTGTTAGAGAGGCATTCCGGGTTGGGGATAAATAGGGGAAAGTCTACAATTTTCCCACCAACAGACTGTACTCAAGAAATTGCGCTGGAATACCAGCTCTCCTGGTCCATAGATCCGGTGAAGTACCTTGGTGTTTGGGTACACAGAGACCCCGAGACCGTGCTAAGTATGAATTATGGGCGGGCTGTCACCACAATCACTGAACAGATCTCCCGCTGGACACACTCTCCGTTGTTACTGGCAGACAGAATTGCTGTGGTGAAGATGGCTGTGCTTCCTAAGCTCCTTTACTTATTCGTTAATATTACAATAAAGTTAAAGTTAAACGTAACATTTTTTAAGACGCTGCAGTCCTGCCTATTGTCGCTTGTGTGGGCTGGTCAGCAGTCTAGGTGCAGCTGGAGCATGTTAACATAACCCTTTGAGTGCGGGGGTTTGAAGCGCCTGATATGTATTTATATTATCTGTGCGCACAGGCGCAATTCGCTCACTATTGGTATATTCCACAGAAATATCTGCTGCATCTAGATGTGGAGGTGGACACTGCATATCCATTGCCACTAACTGCTAGGATTCTATACAGTCACGAGGGAGGCAATAGGAGGGTGATTAACCATGTCAGCTGTACTGCTTGGGTATGAAGCGCCCTTGCTGCATGTGCGGGGAGGGACTCTATATATGCACCAGACATGCCAATCCCGGCCCATCTGGGAATCTCAGTGGCGCAGGAAAGTGGGGCCCTAAACGTCATCCAAAGTGCAGGGATTACTAAACTAGGGGACGTGTACCAAAATGGCCCATTCTTAGCTCTAACTGATTTTCAGGTTGGTCAACCATATAAGCAATGCACAGCTTCACATATACCAGCCTGCGTGTGGCAGTGCGCTCCCTATACCCGGATTTCCCTCAAGAACCAATTAGGTTGAATGCCCTACAAGCGGTGCTAAAAGGGGGTGAATGCTAAGGGTTGATTACCAGAGTATATAATGCTTCCCAAAGGGAAAATGAATCATTTAATATCTCTGCATTACACAAATGGAATAATGTCCTGCGGGTCCCTTTGACCCGGGAAAATTGGGAGGCCTGCTGTAAATTGACTGGGTGTCTGACTGCTGATTGTAATCTCCGTATTATTCATTTTAAATACCTGCACCAAATATATTACACCCCGCACAATTGTTGAAATTTGACCTGCGGGAGGATGCGAGATGCCCCAGATGTCGACAGGGTGGAGCAGACTTTATACACCTGGTGTGGGATTGCCCTGCTATATCCAGTTTCTGGCAGAGGGTAGCGAAGGTTCTCACAGACATGACACTCGAAAAAATTGTATACACGCCAGAGTTATGTTTGTTAGGACTTTTGAACTGAATCAAACAGTGTAATCAACGTATTGTGGCTATATCCACCCTGCTTACCAAATGTGCTGTCGCAATGCATTGGAACACCAGGGAAATACCCACTTTGGTCAAGTGGATTAGACACCTTGTTTTCTGCAAGGAACAAATGAACCCCCTATGCTGAGGAGCTACCAGTGGCCTCTAGGCCTAAGGACTTTTGGACTCCACTCACCACATATCTGTTACGGCACCCTGACCTGGCATAAGTGAATGTGATTACGTTAGACATCTGGGATGTAGGACAGCTATAAGATCTAAGAAGACTCACTGCTATTTGCTGTAACACATGTGGTATATTGAGTTTTACCTGATCTGCCTTTGGGTTTGTTGGGACATGGGTGGCGGGCAGTGGGGGGGGGGGGGGGGGGGGGGGGGGATAAAAAGTACATTATGCAGCTCTTTTATAATTGTTTGCAATATGATTGAGACTCTCGCCACTGTACGTACCTGGCAATTTAATAAATAATGTTTAAAAAATAGTTCTAGGAGGGCCATATACATGCCGGAATTTTAGGATAACTACTATATAAACTAGTTCCATTTAGATTCACAGTATGTAGATGTATCTTATGCTGAACTTCTGGCATGTATCAGGCCCTTTCCTACCGGGCCGAGGTTAGGCACACGTGGTCTATGGCATCTTAGTAGTTAGGCCCCTAAATCACCAGGAGCTTTATTCAAGGGACCTCAAATACAGAGATCTGTTGAAAATAATAAAATTTTTTAACGGAGATAGGCCAAGAAGCCAACCGATTGAACAAAAGAAAGAGAGGTTGTTGCTTAGTTTGAGAGAGAGAGAGAGAGAGAGAGAGATAGAGAGAAAGAGAGAGAGCGAGAGAGAGCGAGAGAGAGAGAGAGAGAGAGAGAGAGAGAGAGAGAGAGAGAGAGAGAGAGAGAGAGATAGAGATAGAGATAGAGGCAGAGATAGAGATATATATAATAGGCGGGATGTCAGGTGAGCAGATCTCTATCTAAACTACGTTAGGTAATAGACATAGATAAACCATGTCTTATGATTGGATCTACTAAATAGGAACTGGAGAACCAATGTGGCCCTCTGTACTGTTGTCCTGCTTAGAACAGGAGCGTCGCAGAGGGGGAGGGTCTGCCAGCCACATGTATTTAAGACCTTTTTTTTCAATCAACTCAAGAGTCATTACTAATAATGCGACAGTTCATGTGCCCTTACCACTGGATGGTGCCAGATGCTATGTTCTCTCATTTTTTAATATCTAGAAACAGGTGTTGATGGCACTTGGCAAAATACAAAATAGGCATTCAGAGGGTCTCACACTAAATGTTGGCTCCAGGTGTCGCAAAAAGTCTGGCAAGTCTGAATGCAGGCACTATACCACACCTGCCCTGCCTCGAGAATATCCCAGCGTCTACTAGTGGAGTGTTAAGCAAGTCTGTGCTTTATGATCAAGGATCACAAATACACTTGATGAGTGACATTCTAGAAAAGATCTTTGAACTTTAGCAGTAACTTTATTCGTAGGTTATATTGCACAGCAGCACTGTGAGATTCTTCTTCCCTGTCTCCCATTCCTGAACTGACGTAGAAACTTCCACATGTCAGAAAAGACAGAAAGAGAAGCATGCATAGATGTTTGCCTATGAGTCCACGCATGCTGAATCAAGAGAGAACACATGCATAATGCTCAAACACTAAGCAACATTCAGGGGTGATCTCAACAGGAAGCAAGGAGGTTCCAGTATCTTGTACGAGTTTCAGAACCGAAACCTGTGTAACTAGTTGAAAGCCAAGCTTGTAATGGTGTTTTCACATTCTTAAGTTCAAAGCAGCTGGTCATAGACAAAGACAATGATGACTCACAGAAACGTAGAATATAAAAAAAACCTCAAGACTAGAATTGTAAAAATATGGGCTTTAGGTATTTAATTGTAGGATGATCTGGAGCCAGTGCCCTGTTCAGAACAGGAATAGTATAAAATATTAAGGGCCACAAGCAGAAACATTACAGTACATTTAGAGAGAAGATCTTGTCTTCTTTAGTCACCCACTGTTTCATATATTTTATCTCCATCTCTCTTGCTCGCATTACACATCAGGATGATGGAATCGCAGATCTAAGTGATGAGCACACTCTTGAATAAATACGACAACCAAGGTGTCTGTGATATCCTTAGTCACCCCACCTGAAGATCCTGGATCCATTCTGCCATTCCTAAAAGAACTTTATCCAAATCCCCCCTAAATCAGAGATCTGTAGAAAATAACCAGTTTTGTAATGGAGCTAGGCCAAGAAGCCAACCGAGTGAAAAGAAGGAAGGGGAAGAATGTAATTTTGTTTTCACTTGTGGTACTGGGAGTAGGAACATAGAGGGAGACAATAAGCTGGATATCAGGGGAGAAATTCTCTTTTCCAGTCCACCATGGGGAACATAGATATATAAACATTGACCCATGGTTACATATAACAAATGGGAACTGAACAGAATGTGTGGCTCTTAGTATTCTTCTGATTATATAAACCAATTGCTAATGTAAACAGGGCCTTCAAAGGGGGTGGTGCTTCAACAACATGTATTTATGAATTTTTAACTGAAAGAAAGTCAGTTGTCCTTATTAATAACGAGGCAGCTCACATAGTCATAACACTAGATGGTGATGGATGCCATTTTCTCTCATTTAGTATACTTAAAAACTGGTGCTTATGGCACTTGGCAACTAAAGCAATGTAAGCATCCAGAGGGGACCGCACTAAATGTTTGCACCAGCGCTTGCAAAAAATCTGAATATTGCCACAATACCACACCTCCTCTACCTATCTCTGCCTCTGCAAATATCCTAGATTATACTAGTGGAGTGATAGGGAAGTGTGTGCTTTATACCGGAGGATCAACAAATACACTTGATGAGGTATAATCTAGAAAACATCTTTGAACTTTAGTAGTAACTCTATTCCTAGTTTATATTGCACAGCACTGTGATATCCTTCTGCACCTCCTCCCATTGCCCGAAATGACGTTAAACGTCTAGAAGTCAGAAAAGAATGAAAGAGAAGTATGCATGGATGTGAGCCTGTGTGCCTATGAATGATGAATCAAGAAAAACACATTCATACTATTTAAACACTAAGTAACATTCTTCAAGGGTGATCTTAAATGGAAGCAAAGGTTTCCCAGTATCTTGTCATTTCACAAATGATGGGTCGTATTTATGAGAAAATGTCAGAGCACGGAGCTGCACCAAATTTGGCAGCGCATGATATTGCAAGGGTGCCTTCATTCAGGGAATGATTGTTAATGTGCAGGAAGGTGCAGCACACATAGAAGTAGCAAATCGTCATTATTTAATGATTGTTTATGTGCAGGAAGGAACACAGTACTGCACATAAACTATCATTAATGTCATTTTGCTCTTTCTGCAGCACACACAGAAAAAGAAAAAAAAGGAGAAATAAAAGTATTTCTCCTTGTTTCTCCATTCTAACGCATGCTCTTGCATGGCATTAGTTTATGTTACTGCCTCAGAATTGCATCTTCTTGAACATCTTGGGCAGCATCCAAAGCAATGGGTGTTGCAGTGGAACACCCACAGCCACACCTATTGCACACCCCTTTCACTCTAAGTGATACCTTATTTACAAGGCGGAGTTACGCTGCAAAAAGTGGATTAACGCTGCTTTACAATTATAGAGAATAGCATATCGCCACTAGAACGTTGCTAAAAGTGACGTTTAACTGGTGATATCCCCTTGTAAATATGTCCCGATATTTGTGTAACAAGTCGAAAACCCGGATTGCGATGTCCTTTTCACATTCTTATGTCCAAAGCAGCTAGTCGTAGACAGAGATCAGATGACTCTGTAAAAGTTAACATTTGAAAAAAAAAACATCCCAAGACTAGGATTACAAAAATATGGACTTCAAGTATTTAATTGTAGGATGGTCTCGAGCCAGTGCCCTGTTCAGAAGAGGAATAGTATAAAATATTGAGGGCCACAAGCTGAACATTACAGTACATTTATGGAGAAGGTTTTGCCTTCCTTAGCCACTGTTTCATATTTTTTATCTCCACTTCTCTTGCTCGCACTACTGATTCAGGGTCTTCAGCATTGCGGAATCGCAGATCTAAGTGATGGGCGCCCTCTGGAATAAATACGGCAACCAAAGTGTCTGTGATATCTTTAGTCACCCCACCTGAAGACCATGGATCCAGTCCGCCATTACTAAAAGAAAGAGAGAGAAAATTAACAGATGGATGGATTTTTAGAAACTGCAATTTTTGACAGCATTAACACAATCCCATGGGTGTCTTTTCATGTTTTACCTGGCCGCATGCAAAAAACTATTAAAAATATAGTATATATATATATATATATATATATATATATATATATGTATATATATATATATATATATATATATAAGAATATCCACAGTTCAACAAATAATCATGCGGCACTCCAGGCAAGATTCAAAGACACCTTTGGGGTTTATTAAACGAGGAAAAACATCTACGCGTTTCAGCAGCCACACCCACATACATACATACATACATACGGAGTAATACAACATAAGAATGGCGGATTCGCTATAGTGACCTGCACATCGACATAAGTTCTCCTAGTCACATTTACTGTCAATTCAATTTTACAAACAAGGATCAATGTAGAGTGCAACTTTGGTGTTTGATGCACATCCATCTAGGGCATCCACAAGTACCTCCCGCCTAAATGAAATTCAGGCCGTAGGTCACCACAAGTCCAATAATACACCAGTGCACATCCAAAAAAGTCACTTTTATCTCTTGTGCGATTTAGCACTGTCTTATCACTGAATGTCCTTTATCAGAAGCGACCTCCAATAGCCATATGGTGTTGGTAATTCAATCCTTATTTCTCAATCGTCAATGATCCACAGCCATACATACGGAGTTAGCCTCTTCATCCATCAGTCTGTTCAACTGTCATTAACATTTTGCTTCTGCTCTCCACAGCATAAATTGTGGAGCAATGGGTCATGCCCACTTTAGCCACTTGCTCGCTTACACTGTGAATGATGGCAATCGACCCACATGTGCACGTCCTCCTAAAAAGGACAGCTTTGTGGTAGGGATCACAGTCCCCGTACACTACTTTGCCAATGCTTTTTTCAATTATATAACCCTACTTTTACTCATCTTTGTGTGCTTAAATTATGTCTTTGAGTTACATTAATTCTAAATGATAGAGCCATTTCTTTTCGCCACTAAGAACTATTTCTGGGAAACAGCCTTTACAATGCGGCCAGAATCACACAATACCATTAATATGCATCCATTACAACGCAGGCGTCTTTACCACAAATATGCCTTTACCACGCATGGGTTTACAATGAAAATCAAAGTATTTTGCAGGTAAGTGTATTACCGATTATATATGCATATTAGGGCCAGGGCATTTTTAGGGTTTAGAGGTGGGTGAGGATGAGGGTATTAGGTGGCTAGGGTGTTTTTAGGATGGGTAGGTGAACGATAAGAACGATATCCAAGCCACAGATCCGTTTCAAAGTGTATTTATTTCAAGAGCGCACTCGACGCGTTTCGGGAAGCAAGTTTGTGAACTCGTGAACAAGGGAACTTGCTTCCCGAAACGCGTCGAGTGCGCTCTTGAAATAAATACACTTTGAAACGGATCTGTGGCTTGGATATCGTTCTTGGTTGGAAGGGAGAACGACTGTCGATGGAATATATATATATATATATATATATATATATATATATATATATATATATATATGTGTGTGTATCTATACTAATATAATAAAGAGAGAGCCCAAACCTTTGAGGCAGGTAATCTCAGGAACCACAGCACCAATCACAACACCCAATACAGAGTTGGAAAGGGCAGTTGCAGCAGAAGGACATAGGCTATGCAGACGCCCACCATATACATTTCAAAGGTGGGCGTGTCTGCGTTGTGCTGGGGGCGTGACAAACACTGGGGGCGTGTGGTACGTTCCGCCCTTCATGCCATGTCTCATATTGTGTGCTAATCCCACCCTGCTCCCTTTAAATACCCCTGCACCCCATAATCATAACCCACCCTTACTCCTTAAAATACCCCAACAGCCTTAAAGACTAACCCATCTTAACCCTTTAAATATACCCTGTACCCCAAAACCCAAACCTATCCCTAAACCCTAAAAACACCCCTATACCCCCAAACCTAGCCCTGAACCAAATAAATACCCCTGTACCTCAAACCCAAACCTACCCCTGAACCCAAAAAATACCCCTGTACCCCAAAACCCAAACCTAGCCCTGAACCCTAAAAATACACCTGTACCCCAAAACCCATACCTACCCCTGAATCCTAAAATACCCCTGTACCCCAAAACCCAAAACTAGCCCTGAACCCTTAAAATACCCCTGTACCCCAAAACCCAAACCTACCCCTGAACCCTAAAAATACCCCTGTACCCCAAAACCCAAACCTAGCCATGAACCCTAAAAATAACCCTGTACCCCAAAAACCAAACCTACCCCTGAACCCTAAAATACCCCTGTACCCTAAAAACCAAACCCAGCCTGAACCCTGAAAATACCCCTGTACCCCAAAACCCACACCTAGCCCTGAACCCTTAAAATACCCCTGTACTCCAAAACCCAAACCTACCCCTGAACCCTAAAAATACCCCTATACCCCAAAACCCAAACCTAGCCCTAAACCCTAAAAATACCCCTGTACCCCAAAACCCAAACCTAGCCCTAAACCCTAAAAATACCACTGTACCCCAAAACCCATACCTATCCCTAAACCCTAAAACTACCCCTGTACCCCATAACCCAAAACTATATCTGAACCCTTAAAATACCCAAACACCCCAAAACATATACCTCAAAACCCCAAAACATATACCCATACTTACCTTATCCAAACATTAAAAAAAAACATACTTTTACCATTCATGCATTTACAATGAATTTTGTTGTAAATGTATGCGTGGTAAAAGCATATAAAATGTAATGCCATGTGTTATAATGGCATTGCGGAGTCGTGGTACTTTCATAATGAAAGTATGCGGAGTGATGGTATGCGGAAAGAAAGTTGCGGAATAATGGGTGTTTACCTCCCCGGTAAGTACATTGGTGGCACGGCGGCCCACATCTCCAGTCGGTCTCACTCATTGATGGCCAGCACCGACATACACTTTTAAACACACCTCCAGCCACAAGTTCTAGAATTGCGAACTTTAGAGCTGGGGAGCTACGTTCGAATCTCGGCATCAGCTCAACATCCTGTGATTCAAGGCAAATCGCTTTGTCTCCCCGTGCCTACCACAAATGAATGTGTTCTTCTGTAATGTAAATTGTGCTCATGCCATGTTGTCGAGTTTGCGCTATATAATATTGCAAGGGAAAATAAAGTAGAGAATCTCGAGTTCACACACTACTGAACGCGCACTCTTAAGTGCATCAGCAGTGCACTGTGAATCGGAGCGTTTCACAGGCCTGTCACAGATAAGAAATGCTATCAAAACGAAATCCTACAAAACAATATAGTACTGGCCGGCAATTCATACCCGGACAACGTCGGGACGGGCTGCTAGTATATATATATATATATTCACTGAAAAAACCATAGGTTATAGACCATATATAGTTAGGGATTAGCATTTAAAAAACCTTATTTTATTTGCACAAAACCATTGAAATTCCATATATAGTTAGTTGCACTAACTATATATCGCGGACCCGCAATCCACTGCTAATGATGTCACATATTACATCATTCATGACATGGTCAGTGACATCACTGATGACATCACTGATGACATCTCAAATGACATCACTGATGACATCACTGATGACATCACTGATGACAACACCCAGTGACTGTATGTTTCTGTAAAGTTAAAATATGTCTTACATATTGAAGAATGAGTGGATGTATAAGTGTCTGGATGAAGGATTTAGTAGGTGCATGACTGACTGTATGAGAGAATGATTAAATGTGTCTCACTGAGTGTATGGGTTAGTGATTAAAGTGTCTTAATTTGGCAATCATTATTTATGTTGTTCTGTAAACTGCTGCATGTTTAAATCAGTAGCTATATCAGTAACTATATGGGTTATTGAATGGTTGCCCAAGTATTTGTATGGGAGACTGAGTATGTGTGTGGGTGGCTGGGAGGTGTATAACTCTGTGCATAGATGTGTGAGCAGTTGATTCCCTAGGTGTATGGGTTCAAAAGTGCATGTAGAAACAGCTGTATGGACAGTTGACTGTGTGCATGAGTATATTGGTGAGTGAATGGATATCTCAGTGCTACATGTCAAAGTAAGTACATATGTAAAACACACTCCATGTGAGAGTTGACATATATAAATAACTGAACATAAGAGCCAGTGAATGTGTGAGTGGCTGTATGAATCATTGTGAACTTGTATCAAGGATTGTATAAGAGAGTAAATATGTGTTACTATATGTTTGAATAAGTAAGGTGTGTATAACTGTATAGTTGAGGAAATGGAGATGTGATTGATTCTTTGCATGACTGACTAGGTGTGTGAGTAACTCCATGGATGTGTGACAGTCTGTGAGTGCCTGTTTACACTGAGTGTATCTAAGGTTATATTAGAGTCTGAAGATGTATTATCACATAAATGATATCATCAGTGATGTAATCAGTAATGTCAAATGAGATGTCAGTGATGTCATCAGTGATGTCATTTGAGATGTCATCAGTGATGTCATCAGTGATGTCATTTGAGATGTCATCAGTGATGTCATCAGTGATGTCACTGACCATGTCATGAATGATGTAATATGTGACATCATTAGCAGTGGATTGCGGGTCCGCGATATATAGTTAGTGCAACTAACTATATATGGAATTTCAATGGTTTTGTGCAAATAAAATAAGGTTTTTTAAATGCTAATCCCTAACTATATATGGTCTATAACCTATGGTTTTTTCAGTGAATTTTCAAGGTTTTGTAAATGCAAATTCCTAACTATATATGGTCCATAACCTATGGTTTTTTCTGTGAATTTCATTGGTTTTTTAAAAGCTAATATCTATAGCTGTAAAATATATTCTTTATTAAGTGACGTATCACGTAGCCCGTGAGACGCCTCATGATGCATCGCATAACCGTGACGTATCGTCTCTGCAGCGCAAACCAAACCCAAAACGTAAGCGCGCCAGAACACGCTTAAAGATATATATATATTTTTTTAACCTTAATTAGACAAAATCCACACGTGCACATATCACAAACGTTCAAAAAACACAATATGTCGGACTCCCGTTACGCTGCCGGTTAGCTGCCCGGTTAACGTACCAGGAAGCACCTTTACCGCGAAAAATCGCAATTTTTTTTTCTTTTGCCCCGCAGGGAACTTTAATAGCCCCCTCATCAATCCTAGGGGTTCAGGAGGGGTCTGCCTTACCCCTTTCATTCATTTACATCTTTTTTTTTTCCACCTCTTGTCTCTCGATCCTACCGAGAGACAAGATGGCGGCCGCTCTGGACTGTTTACAATGTTGACAGCCAATCAGCTACTCCTCAGACTCCCGTTACACTGCCGGTTAGCTTCCCGGTTAGCTGTCCGGTTAGCTGCCCGGTTCGCTTACCAAGACGCGTCTCTACGGCGAAAAAATCGGATTTTCTTTTTTTTTTTTTTTTGGGGCCCCGCGTGGCTCTATAATATCCCCCTCATCAATCCTATGGGGTCAGAAGGGGTCTACCTTGCCCTCTTTCCTTCATTTCCCCCTTTGTTTTGGTCTCCTCTTGTCTCTCGATCCTACCGAGAGACAAGATGGCGGCCGCTCCGGACTGTTTACAATGTTGACAGCCAATCAGCTACTCCTCAGACTCCCGTTACACTGCCGGTTAGCTTCCCGGTTAGCTGCCCGGTTAGCTTACCAAGACGCGTCTCTACGGCGAAAAAATCGGATTTTTTTTTTTTTTTTGGGGGGCCCCGCGTGGCTCTATAATATCCCCCTCATCAATCCTAGGGGGTCAGAAGGGGTCTACCTTGCCCCCTTTCCTTCATTTCCCCCTTTGTTTTGGCCTCCTCTTGTCTCTCGATCCTACTGAGAGACAAGATGGCGGCCGCTCCGGACTGTTTAGAATGTTGACAGACACCGGAGAGCCAATCAGCTTCGCTTCGCAAAGTTCCGATACGCGAAAAGTTCGCTAACCGGATCGCTGCCCGGAGCGCTGTTACAGATATATATCTTGATTTAAACGTTAATTTCTCAAAATCCACGGAAGCATATATATTGAGACCTAGCAAAGGCACATCGGGCTAACAGTCCCTACAATTTTGCCAAGTTTCGTGGAAATCCATTCAGCCGTTCGGGCTAAAAGTGAGTCCAACCGCCCTATGGAAATTAACATGGGAAAAACGCGTTTTGGGACCCCCCTTTTTTCTCGGCCCCCCCTTGACGAACCCCCCCAAATTTCCAGGAGCTGCTCAGAAACAAAATGTGCCATTTTCCTGAAAATTTGAGCCGATTCCGTCCACAAACGCCAAAGTTATTAGACATAGAATTTTCAGAAATGCCATAGGGAAAAAATCCTAACTATATATACCTACTGGCGACCGCCAGTAGGTAATATATATATATATATATATATATATATATATATATATATATATTTATACATATATATACAAACATATATTTGATGTTTTAATAATGTACTTTTACAATGTATATGACCTTACCACACATGCATTTTTAGGGCTCGGGGGCGGAGCTCCGAGCTCCTATTGTTATAAAAAAAAAAAAGTTTCTTTAGGGCTCGGGCCAGAAACATTCCCTAGTTTTTATGCCATCTAGGCTATCTGTAATTTTCGTCTGCCATTTTTGGCATTTTCTCAGCGGTTTTGCGCACGGCCGTCAATTAGGAGCTGTCAGGGAGGTGCTGTAATGGAATCCAGATGCTGTGGGCTCGTTCACCATTCTGCAGAGCGTGTGCACTGCTGTGTTTTTTTTCCCTTCAGCTCTGTGTGCGCGCATGAACAGCCGGCCAGCAAAAAATATAGGAATACCGTTTTTGTAAGACACAAAGCCCACAACTAGCACGATGCGCAGAAAATCCCTATAATAATGCCCAGGGGTACCCTCGTGTGCTCGTCAGGCAGAGACGGCTGGTAGGCGCGAATCTGTTGCTGCTGCGCGCGTCACTCAGAGCTAGAGGCAAACCGGAATACTTCAGCAGGGCACTGCCTGCGTCCTTTGACTTGTGCAGTACTTCCGCTTCCTCGAGAGCTCGGGCTGCCGAGTTAAAGGACGCTGCCAGTTTCTGTTCTGCCTTCGGTGCTCGTGCAGCTCTCATCTCCGTGTTCTCAGGTACAGTGGGTCCCTGAGCTTCTCCGCTGTGAGGGTTGGCAGTGTTCGTGTCTGACTGAAGCCGGTTTGTGTTACCACCTTTGTCTAAAACAAAAATCTGCCAATTTAGAGTGTCCCTAATATGAAACTGTAGTGTGGACATATGAGAGTCACAAGCGATGTTGAAACGTTACTTTATTCCATAATACAAGGGCCCGCAGGGAGCGGTTGTACATATCCCCCCGCACAATAACGAAAGCTGTTAACATGTACAACAGAAACGTAAACGAATGTATTTTATTTACAGTTGGACCGCGCATAGATCTGTTAGGCTGTAGTGTACTGACACGCACTTAATATATCAAAAGACACATTTGATACAGGTCCCTGTACAGTGTGCACCAGGATTGTCACATTTTCATTTCAACAAATGCTTGTTCACGTGTGGTGCAGGTGGCTTGTGGTGCTTCACGTATCTATCATCTGTGTTACTGCTGTATGTATGTTACTAACACGTATCGTCTTTTATGGAGACTTTAAACTGTGTTAAATTGACGGGTGACAGCGAGCTGCATTAACGTTTTGAGTTAATGTCTTTTTCAACTCGGTAGTTTTAGAAACCGTAATCCTATATAATCTTAAATAAAAGAGGGAGAGCACATGTGGCCTGGTACTGTCCAGTCAATATAAACTTCCGAATAACTGTTGACAACTCTCTTTTCCCAGCAGAGGTTGGTGGACGAGCCAACAAATTAACATGGCCAGCCGAGCAGAATTCCTGCTAAGAAAGTGCCCAAGCACGTTTTAATCCCTGAAAGTGTTTGCCACGAAAACTGTGCAACAAACCCCTTTCAAAAATAGTTTTAAAAAAGTGTATTTCCATAACACGTTTGTACTTGGCACATCAGATTATCACTGGATTGAAGTGGTAGTGCAGAGTGCAGAGTGAGAGTGCAGTTTGAGAGTGCGAGTGGTAGTGCAGAGTGCCGATTGAGAGTGCAGATTGGTAGTGCAGAGTGCAGATTGGTAGTGCAGAGTGCAGATTGGTAGTGCAGAGTGCAGATTGGTAGTGCAGAGTGCAGAGTGGTAGTGCAGAGTGGTAGTGCAGAGTGGTAGTGCAGAGTGGTAGTGCAGAGTGCAGAGTGGTAGTGCAGAGTGCAGAGTGGTAGTGCAGAGTGGTAGTGCAGAGTGCAGAGTGCAGAGTGGTAGTGCAGAGTGGTAGTGCAGAGTGGTAGTGCAGAGTGGTAGTGCAGAGTGGTAGTGCAGAGTGGTAGTGCAGAGTGGTATTGCAGAGTGGTAGTGCAGAGTGAGAGTGCAGAGTGCAGATTGAGAGTGGTAGTGCAGAGTGCAGATTGAGAGTGCAGAGTGCAGATTGGTAGTGCAGAGTGCAGAGTGGTAGTGCAGAGTGCAGAGTGGTAGTGCAGAGTGGTAGTGCAGAGTGCAGAGGGGTAGTGCAGAGTGCAGAGTGGTAGTGCAGAGTGGTAGTGCAGAGTGGTAGTGCAGAGTGCAGAGTGGTAGTGCAGAGTGGTAGTGCAGAGTGCAATGTGGTAGTGCAGAGTGGTAGTGCAGAGTGGTAGTGCAGAGTGCAGAGTGGTAGTGCAGAGTGCAGAGTGGTAGTGCAGAGTGCAGAGGGGTAGTGCAGAGGGGTAGTGCAGAGTGGTAGTGCAGAGTGCAGAGTGCAGAGTGGTAGTGCAGAGTGCAGAGTGGTAGTGCAGAGTGGTAGTGCAGAGTGGTAGTGCAGAGTGGTAGTGCAGAGTGCAGAGTGGTAGTGCAGAGTGCAGAGTGGTAGTGCAGAGTGCAGAGTGGTAGTGCAGAGTGCAGATTGAGAGTGCAGAGTGCAGATTGAGAGTGCTGAGTGCAGATTGGTAGTGCAGAGTGCAGATTGCTAGTGCAGAGTGCCTAAAACACATTGCCATTTACAATGCCATTATCTCTAACTTTAAACAAACCCGAGCCCTAAAGCATTCCTAATGCCTGTTGTTATAATGGCATGCGTGATAAAGTCATATACGTTGTAAAAGTTTTAGAAATTATGTCTTTGCGGAGTAATAGTCCAGCGTTATAAAAATTGCGGAGTGATGGTATGCGGGATGTTGGTTTGCGGAATATCATCACATATTCCCGGGGGAGGGATAGTGGAGAAGTGTGGCTCACTGGTTAGAGCAGGCAGACCCTGAAGCAGAGGTCAGACCCGGGACCAGGGTTCAATTCCCCACGCGGCAGGGTCTTGAGCTCAAATGTCCATGGACTCGATAATTCTCGCTTCGGTGCCTGACCTAATCATGGGTTCACACTCTGCAACTCTCGGCATTAAGCTTGCTTAATCTCCACAACTGCCCCCGCGAGATTATCACTGGATTGAAGTGGTAGTGCAGAGTGAGAGTGCAGATTGAGAGTGCAGATTGAGAGTGCAGATTGAGAGTGCAGATTGAGAGTGCAGATTGGTAGTGCAGAGTGCAGATTGGTAGTGCAGATTGGTAGTGCAGAGTGCAGATTGGTAGTGCAGAGTGCAGATTGGTAGTGCAGAGTGCAGAGTGGTAGTGCAAAGTGGTAGTGCAGAGTGGTAGTGCAGAGTGGTAGTGCAGAGTTCAGAGTGGTAGTGCAGAGTGGTAGTGCAGAGTGCAGAGTGGTAGTGCAGAGTGGTAGTGCAGAGTGCAGAGTGGTAGTGCAGAGTGGTATTGCAGAGTGGTATTGCAGAGTGGTATTGCAGAGTGGTATTGCAGAGTGGTATTGCAGAGTGGTATTGCAGAGTGGTAGTGCAGAGTGAGAGTGCAGAGTGCAGATTGAGAGTGGTAGTGCAGAGTGCAGATTGGTAGTGCAGAGTGCAGAGTGGTAGTGCAGAGTGCAGAGTGGTAGTGCAGAGTGCAGAGTGGTAGTGCAGAGTGGTAGTGCAGAGTGCAGAGTGGTAGTGCAGAGTGGTAGTGCAGAGTGGTAGTGCAGAGTGCAGAGTGGTAGTGCAGAGTGCAGCGGGGTAGTGCAGAGTGGTAGTGCAGAGTGGTAGTGCAGAGTGCAGAGTGGTAGTGCAGAGTGGTAGTGCAGAGTGCAGATTGAGAGTGCTGAGTGCAGATTGGTAGTGCAGAGTGCAGATTGCTAGTGCAGAGTGCCTAAAACACATTGCCATTTACAATGCCATTATCTCTAACTTTAAACAAACCCGAGCCCTAAAGCATTCCGAATGCCTGTTGTTATAATGGCATGCGTGATAAAGTCATATACGTTGTAAAAGTTTTAGAAATTATGTCTTTGCGGAGTAATAGTCCAGCGTTATAAAAATTGCGGAGTGATGGTATGCGGGATGTTGGTTTGCGGAATATCATCACATATTCCCGGGGAAGGGATAGTGGAGAAGTGTGGCTCACTGGTTAGAGCAGGCAGACCCTGAAGCAGAGGTCAGACCCGGGACCAGGGTTCAATTCCCGACGCGGCAGGGTCTTGAGCTCAAATGTCCATGGACTCGATAATTCTCGCTTCGGTGCCTGACCTAATCATGGGTTCACACTCTGCAACTCTGGGCATTAAGCTTGCTTAATCTCCACAACGGCCCCCCCGCGGCGGGATGCCTGGCTTTCACCTTGGGGATGCCCTGTAGGGGCTATCTCACAGGGAAAAGCCAGGACGGGTTCCCAAGGCAAGCGCGGAGATACCCCTTCGGGGGTCGATTCTGGCGCTATATAAGAAACATAATAATAATAAATAATAATAATAGTCCCTTTCTTGCTATTTCCGTGGAGGCGGGCCTTGTGTCCGGATGTGCGTGGCGCGAGGCCTGCGCGCAACAGAAGTGGAAAATCTCCAGTGTGCGCTTCAGGCGTCACCGGAATTTAAGGCGAGATTACATTTCCTGCACAATGACCCCTGTTTACGCTCCTTCCGGCCCTTGGGAATAGCGCCATGCCTGACCTCCATACAGTAAAGCAGGTGCACGTCACTGGGAGCGCAGGGCAAGCACACCCGGAGCTGGAATGTACAGAACCTGGGAAGAAAAAACAATGAAATATTGGGCACAACGCTCGCTTTTTTTTCCCCGTAATCCCGTGCCCCGCACAGGCCCACCCCCCCAGCACACGATATGAGACATGGCATGAAGGGAGGAACGTACCACACGCCCCCAGCGTTTGTCACGCCCCCAGCACATGCCCACAGCACAACGCAGACACGCCCACAAGGGACTACTTTGCTGGCACGGTTCTTTTACCTTTTAAATGCATATGGTGGGCGTCTGCATAGCCTATGTCCTTCTGCTGCAACTGCCCTTTCCAACACTGTATTGTGTGTTGTGATTGGTGCTGTGGTTCCTGAGATTACCCGCCTCAAAGGTTTGGGCTCTCTCTTTATTATATTAGTATAGATATAGATATATATGTATTTATGTATATTTATTTATTTTTAAGGTTTTTACTTACCTGCAAAATACTTACATTTTAATTGTAAAGGCATGCATGGTAAAGGCATATGTGTGGTAAATATTTTCGTGGTAAAGATGCAAGCATTGGAATGGACGCTTTGTAAAGGCATGCATCATACAACCATATTTTCCTATTGAGAAGGACTATATGTCCAGGGACACTAGGTTCCAGTCCTGGGCTTTAGAAGTCACTGTTTCTAGGTGTGTTAGTGTAATTCAGTGATACTCAAAGTATGGCCCAGGGGCCGCATGCCTTTACGTGTGGCCCTCTGGTCAACAGCTGCACTGGGCTGCTGTTTACCCGTCAGAGCACTAACATTAACAAATTTACATAAACCAGCAATAGTTTATTTAAATGTTAATTGCAGTTAAAGACAGGAATTAACTAGAGAGCCAAGAACTGCCTAACTTTAGGAACAATTTCAATTATAAAGACATTTTGCAATAAGCATGTAAAATATGATAAAGTCTCTCCAAAATTCGACAAGCATTTGCAATGCAATAGGTCTTGCATCTGCGAGAGTTTGAGTTATTGTCATTGTAAATGGCAATTCCTTTTATTTATGTATTTTGAAAACGTGCAAGCAGTGCGTAAATAAGCACTTTGTATTTATAGTCCTTGCTTACGAGAAGCAAGGCTGGCCGTAACTGCGCCTCTTTTATTGCCAGCCTTGCTTCTCGTAAGCAACAACTATAAGTACATAGTGTGTTTATGCACCACTTGCAGGTTTTTAAAACACATAAATAAAAGGCATTGTCATTTAGAATGCTAATAGCTCAAACTCTCGCAAATACAAGACCTATTGTATTGCCAATGCTTGTTTAAAAATAGCCACCTACCTACCCCCTCCTCCCCCCTGCAATACTAAGTGACAGAAGAACTTTGCACACCAAGGGACAGATGAACAACGCACACTGAGGGAAATATGAACCAAGCACACTGAGGGACTGATGAACCCTGCACACTGAGGGACAGGCGAACCGTGCACACTGAGGGACAGACCAATCAAGCACACAGAGGGACAGATGAACCCTGCACACTGAGGGACAGACCAATCAAGCACACTGAGGGACAGATCAACCATGCACACTGAGGGACAGATCAACCATGGACACTGAGGGACAGATGAACCCTGCGCACTGAGGGACAGATGAACCCTGCACACTGAGGGACAGACGAACCGTGCACACTGAGGGACAGACCAATCAAGCACACTGAGGGACAGATCAACCATACACACTGAGGGGCAGATCAACCATGCGCACTGAGGGACAGATGAACCCTGCGCACTGAGGGACAGATGAACCCTGCACACTGAGGGACCGACGAACCCTGCACACTGAGGGACCGACGAACCCTGCACACATGTTGTTGTATTGCCTTGGCTCATTCAATGTGTTCTTTATATGATTCGTCTGAAACGATCACTGAATTTGTTTTCACTCGAACCCCTAATTAATTAGATTTGATATTGCGCTGGAAAAGAAGCAGGCAGACGCAGCACCAAGGAGGCATTTCGATGCTAATAATAACGAGCCTAAAGTCATTGTTATCATGTAAACTTTCAAGACTGCATGTGCCTCAGTTACATTTAATTTCAAATACAGACACCACATGGAGGGAAAAAGTGTAAAGAATCTAGGAGTGCTTCTTCGAAAGTATTAAAAAATAGTATAATGTTTTGAAAATACTCAGCTGGCCCCTACAAACAGGAACACACGCTTGCGTTACATCCCCATAAACAGGCATTGGCTGCGTATAGCTAAAAAGATTGTTTTGCGAAAAAGTAGAGACAATCAACCAGAGTCATCAAGCCGAAAACGGCTCGCAAAGGGCCAGATTCTTAGAATCTGGCCCTTTGCGAGAGCTATTTTTGCATTTGGGATTCATCATCCCAAATGCAAAAATCGCATTTTTAGAAATCGCATATTTGCGAGTAATTGCATTTAAGGAATCTCAATTAAAGATTCCTTAAATGCAATTCAAGAAGCATTTAAAAATTGCGAAATCGCTATTTTTGGCCGCTATTTACCGCGAAGTCTGACTTTGTGGTAAATAGCGAAAACTTAGAAAAATGCACTTCAGTGCATTTTTCTAAGTTGTATGTTACCCACACACATGTCCTTTGGACATGTGTGCGCAACATCAGTCTAAAATTACATTCCAGGGGTGCTACAGGGTGTCCTTTGGACACCCCTGGCACCCTTGAAATCGCATCCTTATAATAAGGAATGACTCCCCATTCATTCCTATGGGCCTAGGTCCATAGGACTGAATGGGGAGTTATTCCTTATTTGTGATTAGCAATTTGCTAATCGCAAATAAGGATGCTTTAGGAATCGCAATTTTTTTAGCGATTTCTACATGAATCCCGTTTTGCAAGTCCTTCATAGCGATTCCTTAATAATCACTATTAAGGACTCACAAAACGGGACAATGATGAATCTAGCTGAATGTTCCTGCTTTCAACTGCTTTCATACAGCCATTCTGAGCTACAGTGCCACTTTTTCCGGCTTAAATACTGGAAGAAATGCCACGTTCTTGTTTGGATGCATTTCGGAAATAATGAATTCAAGAGCAATATTATGCAAATATTCTCTTCAGCAGCCTCCGGTGTGTGTGTTTGTTTAGCCAAAGGGCTACAATGCCTTCGGGTTGAGTTTGCGGTATTTAATACATTAAAACAAAAAATGAAACAAAAAGCTTTCAGAGCGAGCTGCAACGCTTTTAATGTGTAGCAGACGGGTCACCATTTTAAACAAGCAGCAATAGTCGGTGTTAGCAAAGCCTGTGCCACTGTCATAGTGCGTGTACTATTGCCAGTGTTCGCATGAGCGCGGCACAGACTATGCTAACACCGACTATGGCATCAGGCTGTAAAGTGAAAGCGACACCCATGTATATAAAATATTGGAATGGCGGCACTCGCAATTTAGATTTAAACATCTTAAGCTAAAGCGCAGGAGCCCCAATTGCTTCAAAAGTAAAGCAATGGGAAAAAACTTTTTTTGTTCGATTGCTTTACTTTCTTTTTTTTTTTATAAATTTTTGAAACCTTTATTGTGCAGCAGAAACATACAGATACGGGCCTACAACCATGCAGGCCGGCCTCAAAAGCAATTGGGAGCACAAAAAGTAAGGATAGGTCGGCCCGGCAGTCCTAAAAACAAAAGCAGCAAGTGTCCATAACATGAATATGAAGGAGGGACAGCCAGGTACAGGAGAAATTAGGTTGATTTTTAAAGTTTTATAAAATATGAAGGATCAGATGCATACAATCCACCGAAAGTACAGTATAGGCAATGAACCCAGCAAGTTGGCTACAAACCGAAGGATGATAATGGACAAGCAGCATAGGATAACACTAATCAGGATGATAGCACAGTCCAACAGAACATACTGGCCATTGCTCGCCCCGCGAATATAATATCTAGTTCCACAAAGGCACAAGACCGTCAGCGGAAAGAAGAGGCAGCTCCACACCCAAGAATCCTACTGACCCAAGAGAAAGAAAGTGAAAGCAAAACAGAAAGAAGAAGAGAAAGAAGGCCCATAGAAACTGAAACGAAACAAAGACCCCACCCCCCAACCCCCACCCTGCACGCATGCGGAGGCTACGGCCTACCCCCCCCCTAGCAGTGTGCCTGTCGCCCATAACAACCCGAAATTTAGAACAAGAGAAGAGAAGAAGAAAAGAAAGAAATAACACAGTTCACATAAGACCGGTGGAGGGCCATACAGTTATACCCAAAACTACCAGCATGTATTACTCCGGCCGCCCTTACCCCGACCCCGCCACCAATACAATACCAATGTGCAACATCCCCAGCAGACCATCAGCATCCCAGCAGTACAAGGAGGACAGTCCTGACTTGAGAAGGGGCGCCCTCAACCTTGCCCCCTACGGTACGGTGTAGCGACACAGTCCAACTGCACAATAGACATCCTGGAAAAGGTGAAGGAGCAGAGGGACCACATCAGAACGAAAGAGCGGCCACCAAAGTCCATCCAACACATAGCCAGGTGGTCCGCAGTGGTAGAAGAAAAAGCAGCACACGGCCATGGCCCACCAAGATCAGCTAGTCCAACCAGTGGCAACCGCTCTGGGAGAAGGGAATGAGTCCCGCCAGTATTCCGTGAGGAAGCCGCCAGATATGGTGTCCAATGATGTCCCTCCAGCCACACCATGTCTCCAGAAGCGTTGGACCTCCGTAAGGGTGCTCCCGCCGGCACCTCAGTAGTGTTGGGGTCCGGCAACCCCGATTTTCCAATAGCGACCGGGGCGGAGGCACCACAGGAGCCAGTAACAGGGTGTGGCGCAGTGTCCCGCTCTCGAAGACATCCTTGGTCGGGCAAGAAAGTTGCAGACAGCATCGCATCCAACCGATCCCCCAAACCACAGGCTACTGTACACAGGGCTAATAAAGAAGAAAAGGTGCCAGGGCTCGAATTTTGAACACCGAAGCTTATTTATTCAGCTGGTGTGAACCTTCCTTTCATTATTTCGGGAAAGGTGTACATTTGTCGTTATTTAAACATTTCAAAGCATATTTACATATTTGTACAATCTACAGAGGATGAAACATTCCTTTTGCTGTGGATACAGTATACATGACATTTCATACATTTCAAATACTTTTGATGTATTCAAACAAAAACAAATAAGAAAAAATTCGTAAAAAGTTACGCTTTCACTTTTTCATAAAACAAACATTGAATCTTGTACACCTAAAGTCATTCGGGTACATTTGTTTTTAAGTGCATTGCCCTATGCTATTATGCGCCTCTTTAGAACAGCCAAATAGCCGACGCGTTTCCAAACCCTTCTTTTAGTCAATAGGGTTCTTCCTCAGGGCTGGGCTGTGTACCTGTGGTGTAAAAATAAGGGACATTTAGTATCTCCTTTTCCCTGAACTCTTTAATTTACTTAGTGTACAGGCAAAACCTTTGGAATTTTTACCTTGTCTCACGATATTGCTGACTGCTGTTTTCAAAAGCGGGGCATCAGGTAAACTTGAATTTTCACCATTGCCTAAACGGGGTTAAAGGTTGGCGAGTATAGTCAATATATTAAGTTTCACACTTGTTAGCACATATGGTGTCCAAGTTTGTGGTGCGCTGACACTTACTTGTTTGTTGTTCATCTAGTTATTCACTAACTCGAAGTATTCCTTGGACAGAGTCTATTGCGTGTTCCACAATGATTTCATTCTGTGTGATTAAAAGTTTAAGGTCAGTCCGAGGATGGAACATTTACTCGGATTTTGTGCGTATTTATAAATTATATCTTGCTTACTTGTGTGGGACGCGGCGGAAGACCCAGGCACTGCTACGTTTTTGTTTGGTTTTGTAGGCGGTTATAATTCGGTTCAAAGTTCTGTGGAAAAAAACCAAAACGGTGTCTACCGTTACTTAGCGGTCTAGTCTCTGTTCGGTCTGCGCTTTGATTTAATTACCGTGAGCGTTCTTACCTTTGTCTATGTGTCTCTGAGGCTGTGCTTGGGGTTCTGTGAGGCCGCGCGACTCTCACTCAGTGTGTTGCTGTTCAAGTTGGGTTTCAACACCCAGTGGAACTCGGTTTCCTGTTTAAGTATGCTGCTAGGCATTATGGGATTTGTAGTCTTGCGAAATATTCGCGCGTGTTTACATGGTCATATATTGAATTTCAAGTTGGGAAACAAAGGGTGCAGCGCACTAGCTAACATCTCCTTAATAGGTATATCTTAGACAGTGATGGGGTTCACAGGGGGCTCAATAGTTAGATCTTTGTAGTTCAGACATTTCGTTCAGGCCATCCATCACACAATTGAATTTAAGGATTAAGTAAGCTTCTTTTTTGAGTAGCATGGCATCGATGTTTCCTCCTCTGGGAGGAACTTTCATGGCTTGTAGTATTGTCCATTTAAAGTCTGTTTCATTGTGTTTATGTTCCACAAAGTGCTGTACCATGGGCGCGGACAGCACTTTGTTTTTAATTCTAGATCTGTGTTGGGCTATTCGTTGATTGGCTTTTTGAGTGGTTTTCCCTATGTACAGCTTGGGACAAGGGCACATGATTGTGTATATTACGTTAGTTGTTTTGCAATTTGAGAATCCTTTATGTATCCATTTTGTTGTTTTAAATAGGAATTCTTCACCTTCTATTGTATTGGGGCAAGAAGCACACGAGCCACATTTATGATGGCCTGTTATGGGCGGTAGTTTCCACAACGTGCGTAAGTCAGCTTTGGCTTGACTGACTCCCAAATCGGCTCTTACAATGTGCTGTGCAATGCTTCTGTTTTTCTTTAGGGCAAACAATGGCTTCTCCATTGGAACTTCTGAGTTTTTAATCAGATGCCAATTTTTTAAAATGATGGATTTCAACTTGTTAGTGTATGGCCCAAATGTGGTAACACATACCGGCCTTTCAAGGGGTTTGGTGTCTTTGTTAGTTCTCAATAGTTCCTCTCGTGGGGTGTGCCATGCCCGAGTGGTTGAGTGTTTCAATAGTTTTGGAGGATAGCCTCTCTGTTGCAATTGGTCACTAAGTAT
Source organism: Lissotriton vulgaris (assembly GCF_964263255.1). Taxonomy (NCBI): domain Eukaryota; kingdom Metazoa; phylum Chordata; class Amphibia; order Caudata; family Salamandridae; genus Lissotriton; species Lissotriton vulgaris. The sequence continues at coordinate 186,493,392 of NC_141696.1, forward strand.
TTGAGAGTGGGTCAAAAAGTCTTCCTTCCTGGAATAATTCCGTCGGATTCTCAACATTTGTCCGTACGGCAAATTGGATTTTAAACTTTTGGGATGGTAACTTGCATAGTGCAAGATTGTGTTCTTGTCTGTGTCTTTGCGATGTAAAGTGGTTGTCAATTCATTTTCATAGGGAAAAACCACTACATCTAGAAAAGTGAGAGATGTTCTGCTGAATGTCATTGTAAATTTTATGTCTGGATGTCTGGTGTTGAGCCACTGATGGAACTGGGCAAGCATTTCTTCAGACCCTTTCCATTGACACCAGATATCATCAATGAAACGATACCATTTAGTTATGTTTTGTTGAAATGGATTGTTATGGTAGATGAAGCGCTAAACTTCTCCAGGAAGGAAGGTTTTGCCTGTACACTAAGTAAATTAAAGAGTTCAGGGAAAAGGAGATACTAAATGTCCCTTAATTTTACACCACAGGTACACAGCCCAGCCCTGAGGAAGAACCCTATTGACTAAAAGAAGGGTTTGGAAACGCGTCGGCTATTTGGCTGTTCTAAAGAGGCGCATAATAGCATAGGGCAATGCACTTAAAAACAAATGTACCCGAATGACTTTAGGTGTACAAGATTCAATGTTTGTTTTATGAAAAAGTGAAAGCGTAACTTTTTACGAATTTTTTCTTATTTGTTTTTGTTTGAATACATCAAAAGTATTTGAAATGTATGAAATGTCATGTATACTGTATCCACAGCAAAAGGAATGTTTCATCCTCTGTAGATTGTACAAATATGTAAATATGCTTTGAAATGTTTAAATAACGACAAATGTACACCTTCCCGAAATAATGAAAGGAAGGTTCACACCAGCTGAATAAATAAGCTTCGGTGTTCAAAATTCAAGCCCTGGCACCTTTTCTTCTTTATTAACGTATGTTGTCCAGCCAGGACCCGTAGGACAAAACCCCTCTATTTATAGACTGTACACAGGGCAGCATTCAAGGTGTTTAGGGCGCCCAAAATGTCGCTAAGGGAGAGAGGACGCAGCTTTATCCTGCACACAAGGCAACCCGATGTGGAGCTGCCCCGATAATCGGCCACCGTCACCCCTTGCAGGCGTCTGATCACCCCGCCGATGCTCAGCATGGCGAGACAAAAAGAGGGGTGGGATCTGCCCACAATGGGCATGCCAATGCCCCTATCCCTGAGACACTAACATAACAGCCTTTTTGCCCCCCGTGTGGGGCTATATGGGGGTTATTATCCCTGATCTGCCCCCCAGGGGGAAAGCCCACTAGTAACCAGGGATTATTTTATTCCGAAAGTGTAGGGGTGGGGGCTGCTCTAAATAGGTATGCCAATGCCCCCACCCCCAAACACAAATGGGACAGTCTTTCTGCCTACCAATGTTTTCCTACTTAGAATCCCCTGCAAACCTCAAATTCAGCTAAAAGAAAATCAAATTTTACTCCCATATCTGTGTGGGTTCACTGCGCCGGCACAAATTTCCTAACACTCAGCGTGCCCATCGGTCTCCTGAGTAAAATGATACCTCACTTGTGTGGGTGGGCAGAGTGCCTGCGACATGGGCGGGCCAAAAATTTATAGAGATTGAGGGGATATCACAGCGAGTTGATAAGCACAATTTGTTTTACACGTTATTAGGATGACTCTGCTTTGGGCACCCACATAAGTGAGGTATCATTTTACTCGGGGCACCAAGAGTAACACTGGGTGGTAGGAAATCAGCGACGGCGCTGTGATCTCTCACAGAAATGTAAGGCAAATGTGATTTTATTTTCGCTAAATTTGAGGTTTGCGGGGGATTCTGGGAAACAAGAAATTGGGGGATCCATGTAAGTTACACATCCCTGAACTCCCCTGGGTGTCTAGTTTTCAGAAATTTCTGGAATTTGTTGGTTTCCCTAGATGGCTGCCAAGCCCGGGACCAAAAATGCAGGTGCGCCCCCCCCATGCAAAACCAGGTAACTTTGTGATACATCATTTTGATGCCTCCACAATACATTTTGGGCCCTACCATATCGCGGGCACTTGGCCCACCCACACAAGTGAAGTAGCATTTTATCAGGAGGTCTGTGGCATTGCTGGGTGGTAGGAAATTTGTGATGGCCTGGTGATCCCACAGCTTTTCCACTCAGAAATTTGAGGAAAATGTATTTTGTTTAGCAAAATGTTAGGTTTGCAGGGGATTCTGGGTAAGGAAACGTTGGGGATCCACGCAAGCAACAACTCACTGGACTCCGCAAGTGTCTAGTTCTCAGACCTGTCTGGGGTTTGTATGTTTTCCTCGATGACTGCCAAACCCGGTACCAAAAATGCAGGATAATGCCTATGAAAACCAGGTTGTCTTGTGATTGATAGCTTTCTAGTCTTCACTGTACATTTTGTGCCCTTTCCTGTCGCAGTCACTAGACCTACCACCACAAGTGAGGTACCATTGTTATCGGGAGACTTGGGGGAATGCTGGGTGGGTGGAAGTTTGTGGCTCCCCGCAGATTCCAAAACTTTCTATCACAGAAATGTGAGGAAAATGTGTGTTTTTAGATAAAGTTTTGAGGTTTGCACGGGATTCTGGGTAGCCGAACCGGGTCATGGCCACACAGTCCATCCCATTCTGGATTCCCATGGGTGTCTAGGTTTAAAAAATGTCCAGGTTTGATGTTTTCCTAAGTGCCGGTTGAGCTAGGGCCCAAAATCCACAGCTAGGTACTTTGCAAAATATGGGTCAGTTTTAGTGGAAAAATGTGATGTGTCCATGTTGCATTTTGGGCCATTTCCTGTCGCTGGCACTAGGTCTACCCGCACAAGTGAGGCATCATTTTTATTGGAAGACTTGGGGAAATTCTGGGTGGGTGCACGTTTGCGGCTTACCACAGATTGCAGGTCTTTCCATCACAGAAATGTGAGGATAATTTGTTTTTTTTAATTCTTTTTTTGTAAAAAAATTAGGTTTGCCAAGGATTCTGATTAACAGAACCTGGTGAGAGCCACACAAGTCACCGCATTCTGGATTCCCCTGGGAGTTTAAAAAAATGTACAGGTCTGCTAAGTTTCCCTAGGTGCCAGTTGAACTACGGACCAAAATCCACAGTGGGTACATTGGAAAAAAAGAGTCAGTTTTCAGTGGAAAAATGTGACGTGTTCACGTTGTGTTTTAGGCCCTTTCCTGGCACTAGGCCTACCCACACAATTGAGGTACCATTTTTATTGGGAGACTTACGAGCCCAGAGTAGTAGAACATGTGTTATTACCCATTGTCTTTCTATGCATTTCTGTCTCCCAAATGTAAGACAGTGTGAAATTTTTTTTAAAAAATTACCTCTAATTCACATGATAGTATGGTACCCGCAAATTCACAAATGTGCAAATAACCACTGCTTCTAAACTCCATTTATTGTTCCCATTTCAGAAATGCATACGTTTCCTTGATACTTATTTTTCACTCATTATATTTTACCAAATGAATTGCTGTATACCCGGTACACAATGAAAAACCACTGCGAGGTACAGCTCAGTTATTGGCTCTGGGTCCCATATATCCCCATAACCAGAAGGGTCCAGTGGAAATAAGGGTATATTGTATTAAAATATCTGCCATAGTTAGAAGTTGTTACAGGTGAAAACATAGGCAAAAATTGCTGTTTTTTTCAATATTGCTTTATTTCAACTGCTACTTTCTTTAGAAAAACTATGAAGGATCTATACAAATGACCCCCTTGCTGAATTAAGAATTATGTCTACTTTTCAGAAATGTATAGCTTTCTGGGATCTATTATTGTTTTCATACCCATGTCTACCACTAACTCGAAGGAGGTGGAAAGGTAAAAAAAAAGGAAAATAGACTATGTTCCAGTAAAATGCCAAAACTATGTAGAAATTTGGGTTTTCTGACAAATGTCTGCCTGTACCTGAAAGCTCGGAAGATGGTGATTTTAGCACCACAAATACTTCATTGATACCATTTGTAGGGGAAAAAACTGTTGCTTTCTTCTGCAGTACATTTTCGTATTCCCCCCCCCCCCCGCCCCCCCCCCCCCCAAAACAAACTTTTGCTGTATTTTGACTAATTTTTCGGTCCCCTCCAGAGGAATACACAAACTCTGGGTACCTTTAGAATTCTCAGGATGTTGGAAGAAAAGGATGCAAATTTGTCATGGATACCTTATGTGGACAAAATTTACGCACGCCTACGAGTTAACCACCCAAATAGCCAAAAAAAAGATTAGCACAGGGGTGGCCTAGCAGCAAAGAGGTTAGGTAAAGCCAGTTTCTGATAAATAATTCACTCCTGTCATGGAGTCCACTCGCAACCTTATCAAAATGAGTTTTTTACTGATGTAAATTTCAGGAACAATGAAAACCCCCAAAACAGGTGATGGTCCAGTGCCAAATAAAAATGGATATTGTCAACTGTGCGACCTCAAACTTCATGCTCTAAACATACTCACCTAAACACAATATTGCTGTGGGAACAAATATTTTTGCCACCATATTCTGTTGTAATCCATGTAAGTCGCGGGGTCACACCCCATTGTTTGAAGCAATCATCAGCGTAGCTCTTAAAGTCCCACGGCTGGGGTTCGAACATGTCATTAATACCATCAGAACAAATTGGCATCACCATTTCTGTGCAAGCCTGAAACAAATTGCAGATCAGACATTAAAATGCTGGTTTTGTTTCCAAAACATCATGTTCTCTTTTCAAAACATTTCAGCGGATTTTCAGCGGTATAAAAAACAAAGATAGTGTATAGAATTTTTGCATCTTATGTAAGACAATGTTGACATTTTAATCAGAGCCAGGATTATAATGTAGGTATGGATGATCATGAACAAAGCATTGTGATTACAAGCAGTACATAAAAGAAAAGGGGAGAGGGCGTGGAGGGGTCAAGGAGGAAGGTAAGGGGGGTATGGGTTGTACTGAGTGGCATGTGATGGGGAGGTGGTAAATCAACTTGGTGCAATGTGAGTGCTCTGTAGTACCCCTTACAGATCCCACTTATAAATGCTCATTTTAAGAAGCTCTTATGGTGGTGACTAAGATATACGTTTAACTCATGGGGCCTGAAACATAGGTTTGGTCTATGTGGGTGAGTTGGTAAGGTTGATTATTATGATGGCTTTACTTTTTGAATGTATATGTCATGTTTATTCAATAGTTTGTGTGTGTATTGGTAATTTAAGTGGTTGTTGAACAGTGAGTTATCTGCTCTTCTTGAAAAGCATACCCACGCCCACCATTCCTATCGTTAATAGTTAGTCTAAAAGACTCAGGTCTTTGGTGTTCAATATCAAAATAGGCATGAGGGACCTTGGACCCAAGTTCTCCCTAGAAAATATGTATTTGATTATGTTTGGATTTCTTCACAGAAAGTTCTCAACATTTTGCAGTGAAACAGCATGTGATTGACAGAGCCTAATGCATTGTGACAGTACCAGCACTGACTGTAATCTAGGAGGCCCATCTTAAAGAGTTCTTCAGGTGTCTGATAGGCCATATGTAGTATCCAGAATTTGCATTGGGAAACAATGGGAGATATTTTGTTCCTTAGGGATCGTTTCCAAATGTTTCTCCAGGCGTAGTCAAATTCAACTGTGGTGCAAGTTGTTGTAGAAGGGCCTCTCCATTTATTTTGAATCTCTGATGTTAGCCTATTATCAGTGTTGCTAGAGTTTAGTATTCTGTAACTTTTAGCTGATGTGTGAGGTAGACTGGATAGCTTTGTAAGTAGGTTGATGGGGTCTGATTCTTGTGGTCTATTGCATTTATTTATGGTTTTATTAGTGCTGGTATTTATACTAGACAAAAGTTAATGAGTTCCTCTCTAATTGTGGCTTTCATAGCATCATTATTTTCTTGTGAAATATTGATAATGGCACTGTTAATTTTGTCTTTTAATGTTTGGTCTCGGAGTACCTCCTCGTTCATTCTCCATTGCATTTCCTGGGTATATTTTGGGATGTGTGTGCTTGAGGGTGACGCAGGCATAGCCTGATACTAGTATTGATTTGATGGTGGGATTTGCAGCCTTCAGTGTGAGAATATGTTTTGTTTGTAAACAATTTCGGAAAACGTGCACAAGTATCTCAATTGTGTGTGATTTTTTGGGTCTACGGTTACATGAGGAGCTTTTGTCTAACAGGGTACCCCAAGGGAAGATGATATCTCCTGCTAGTATTACTGCTGAGTTAGTTGGTAGTTCATATAGACTTTTGTTTAAGGTGATCCAAAATGGAAGGTTATCCACTGTGGGTGCATATATATTGACTATATAGAAGGTTGAAGTGTAATTACTGACTTTTGTAACTAACCATCACTAACATGGAAATAGTCCATGACAGAAAGTCCTGCTTTTTTGCTAATAATGTGACAACCCCCTTTTATTTCTTATATGCTGGGAAGCAAGTTGTACTATAGATCAAATGATGGTGCATTGTATTACATTCTTGACAACCAATTTTAGTCTCTTGTAGGAGTATTATATCGCCTTTAAGTTTTGCAAAGCACTCTAGAATTTTCCTACATTTAACAGGGTGGTTGATATTCTTTGTATTGAGGGAGAGAACTTTTGACGTTCCATTGGCTATGTTACTGGGGATATGATTTCAATTGTAGTTTGGTGGGGGATTATGTATTATTTGATAGGTCCCAGATTCGGAGAGGGATAGTATTTGTGGGGTGAATAGCCCTGTTGTGTTCAGGAGTTGAGATGTCGAGGTTTTGGTGCTCTGGGTTTATTCGTAGAGGAAGTGTATGGATTTCCATAAAAGTTCTGATGTTAAGGATTGGGAGACTTATGGTATTTGCAGAGTTACTGGAACATAAAGTACTTGTATTATAGGTGATGTGGTAGCAAAGGTGATTATGAGCATGCCTGTATGAACTAAAGTCGCACAGTATTGGGGGATGAATAGTCATCAGAATTGGCAAGGGAAACTCCGGTGGTAGGCGGAAAAAAGGGAAATACCTACATATATAACCGACATCCCACCCAGCCCTAATCGTTCTGGGGAAAGATGGGGAAGTGGAGCCACTAGAGGTCGAGGCCCATGCAGCTTTAGAAAGGGGGTGACACTGCCAAATGGAGAGAGCGAACAACATTGTATGAGGAGTTTAACTTCTTGGAAGTATTTAAAACTCGATCAACAATAAATAGAAATATTAAAATTATCATTAACATTAATATGTCAACATTAACTGTATTATCAATCACAGTGGAATTACCACAAGATGTTGGAGGTAGGTGAGAGTTTTTCCAGCAAGATTGATACTGATACCCAGGGTGGAACGATTGAGAAGACTATTGCACTTTAGTAATATAACAAATGCACATCGGTGGCATACCATTAACTTAGCATAAAATTACTAGTGAAACATCACCTATAGCATTTAGCGTGACATGCCAAATAGCTTGACACAACATGACATGTAGTACGACTCGACATGCAACACAACTTGCGCTGTATTATGACATTTCATAATTCACTCAACAGATCCCAGTGATCTATGCTGTTAGATCACATATATCAGTATATATCAGTATAACAGTATATAGCCTAGCATAATATGGTAGTAACCTTCAGTGTACTAATTTTACTGTATCATGGTGCGAAAAGTCCAGTAGCAGAGATATAACTTCAGTCTGGCATACTATTCATCTTACACTACACATTAAACATTTCTTCTAAGACATACAAAGACTGATGTGCAGGATCTTTGAGACTATCTCGGCATCAGTGGTGTCCGCTGACTGTGTATAGTTACAACTTAGGTCATTGGTCAGTAGTCGTCTCCTTGAGAGTAGAAAGCTATGGACCAATAGTTTGAGGTCAATTGGCATCAAGACATGCATAGGAAGGTAACATAGTAGAGTTAGTCAGATAGAGTTATGATAATAAGACATGTTAGTTATGCTTTAATTTGAGTCCTGATAATGGGATGTAGAGTTTTTACTAGCTGTAAAGACCATTAGGGCCTAACAGGCCTATTAGGGCCAAAAGGGGCTTATTAGCTATAGAGGTAAGTTTGTTAATGCTGCCTGTTAGTAAAGTAGCATACTGTAGGGGTTGTTAGGAGTCGGTACACTATTTGGGTTTTGTTTCCCACATATTTATGTGAGCAACATGGTTAGTGAAGCAGTTAGTAAGACATTAGTGTGAGAGTACAAGACTGTAAGAGTAAATTTAGGCAGAGACTACATTACAAATTCCTTATAAGTCCATTTCCATTTGGATCAATTTGCCTAAAAAGGATTGAAGATTTTCCGGCTCATCAAAGAATGATGTCTTCTCATTGTTCATGAATTTCATTTTTGACGCCCCTACAAAGAAGGAGATATTCATTGCTTTCATCTAGTTTCTTTGGATGAGGGATCTCTTCCTGTGGTTACAATTTATTTTGCGTAGTCCTGTGACTCTTCCATATGACGAATTTTATTGTCCTCTTTGGTTCAAAATCCTTTCTGTGTGGCCATAGCGTAGGGGTCTGAAGCTCATTGGTTGGGGTGTTTTCAAGTTGTCCAACATTCTGGTTGCCACTCTATGGGCACTCTCAATTTCAAAGTCCCTCTTAAAGTATATTTTAAGACATTGAGGTATCCAGGTTTCCAGATAGGACAACACAGGAGACGTACTCATTCTCAGTGTTTTCCGGTTGGCCAAAGATTCTGAGATTTCCTCTCCGGTCCCTGTCCTTGAGGTTCATAATCTCTTTCTTAAGGAATGCAATTTTTTGGGCGGTGTTAGCGAATTTCTTTTGGAGTGAAGAAGTCTGGCCCTCCACTCGGCCAACTCTGCATTCTGCCTCGTCCAATCTGAAGGTTAAGGATTTGAACTCTTTCCTGAGGCATTGCATTTCTAGTTGTAGGATATCGGTCTTTGTTTTTGTCGACCTGGTTAGGCTATGGAGAGGGTTTAATTTCTCTAGTATCAGATCCAAACTTGTCCCTTGTGTTGGATCTATTTTTAATCATTGAGTTGGGGATTAAAGGTTCCAACTTTGTCCTTATTTGGCTGTCATACAGCGAGCAGGTAATGCAGCAGGTGGGTAATCATCTGCAATGTATAATGATCAGGTTGCCCATCAAAGAAGAGAAGTTAAAAAAAGGCCACTGCTTCAGGACCCGCTATCATGATCTTGAACACAGAATGGAAGGCGACTAAACTAGACGCACTGAAAATTACGCATCAACTCCCACTGCTGTTCTCAGGTGGAAAGAGGATCACTATTATGCGTACCAACGGAGTGCTGAGGGAAACTTATAGTGGCTACTTGAGGTCAGGGAGACCGCAATCTGTATTCAGGTGAGTGTAATTAAGTTAAAATTTAAGATCTGGCTCCATCTGGAGCACTCGATAGTATGTGAAAAGGAGCAGCATCAAAGCTACGTCATATCACGCTTCGGCTCTATCTCTGTTGAAGTGGAGTAACAGGGATACGCAGCCATCTTGTCCGCACTCTACCCATACCCCCCTCTCCAACACATCTTGTTTAAGTCCACCAGTAACTCTTGGAAGATAGTCGGAAACCATCAAGACCCATTACTGACTTGGTGTGCCCTTAAAGTCCTAACCTTACTAATTAATCAAACCCTTCACTGAACCAATGTAAAAGAGGTAGAGGTCTCTCTCAGGGTTGCTTCTATCAGTTAAGACAGAGGCACAACCTCTATTGATGATCTTCTTAGATTGGCTTCCTGCCCAGAATAGGAACATTATGCATCTTTCAAAAAGCCAAAATAAGACGACAATGTACTATTTATACATTGAGAAGACTAGAGAGAAATAACTTTATTTTGAAATTATCAACAAATTCTACCTGTAACTTTGTATGAAATACTTTAAAGTTGAAAAACACACTCCGGGAATTGTAGAACTCCTTTACTCATAGCTTGGTGTACTGTGACACAGGTTTTCTACACAGTGGTCAGGGTCATGGGATTGTGACATTAATAGCTTCCAGTTTACCACGAGTACTCTGAATTAAGGCCTCTGCTTGCTTCTTCAACTTGACATTTTTGCTTCATACCTGTGCCTGTCTGGTCCGAACCAAGAAGGGTTAATCAAGCTATTCTAATCGAAGTCACCTGAATTGTGCTACTGATTCCCTCAAACGCGTATTCAGAATCTAGTGGCAATTTGGACAAATCTTTAGCATATGTAAGAGGGTGCCTCTTTCCAAAACCTACTCCAGGCCAAGGATGTAGGGATTGCATAAGCAATATGCGCTCTGGATGAGTACAAGTAACAGCAAAATAGTTTGTGAAAGGTAATCGGTTTGCTGTTAGACATTGTGATTCCTAGCTAAAATTTCTTTCACTTTCTGTACTTCAAGATGGACATCCATTTCTTATTTGCTGGGTTACCAGATGTGCATATTTCCCCTAAATAAGGTGCGTTTTAGACCAATGCCTTGTACACATTTGCTAATGATTTTGTACTTCCTGAGAAACAGTATCAAATATAGATACAGTTCAAGAAACGTTTACATTTGTGGGTCAACTGGAAACCAGTGTAGGGTCTTGATACACCTCCAGAGTACAGTATTGCATTTACCGTACAGAAGCTAATTTCAATATTTCCAAAACATGTGTTTCATTCTATGTAGACACTATTATTCATCCATATTGTCTCATTGTACAATGCTGATGGATAGTACTTATTACACTATTTGTATGTTTTGCCAATGGACTAGAATAGCGTTCCAGTTTGGAAACTATGGCACCCGACATTACCATTCCATTCAGTCTGTGGAAGGGCTTTCTGGGTAAGTTTGCAAACTTCATCTTAAAGAGTTTTCGCATCCTCCTATATGTCCTGCCTTATTTGACAGAATAGTGGTTCACATGATACTTTGGGATTTTCAGACCCCTGTTGACTCAAGTCTTTGTGCAACATTGTTACTGTAAATTTAACTGTGGCTCCCGCCATAGAAATGTTTTAATTAGCCGTTCTATTTTATTATATAAGCAAAATGGGAAGACTGTGGATATATGATACCACCCATCGCCCTGTAGAACCTATAGCTGAGTGATGGGGAACCCAATCTTTGTCCCATAATACTAGCATCAGTAAAGAAGTGTGGAAAAAGGTATGTTGGACAAAATAAATGGGTCGTCAACCATCCAATGATCCAATGTCAGCAACATCCAATGACTTATCACTTCAGAAGCACAGGATAGAGGGTGTGAAACACTAAGGTGACAAAGGGAAAAGGAATAAAGGGATTTAAAAACAAAAGTACTAGACCTGGTTCATTCTTCCCTACAGTTCCTGTTCCCTCAAATTTTCTTTAACAACGTTTATTAGTTATATTTTCTCAAAAGTTAGAAAGATAAAACTGTACCTGATAACTCCATCCTCTGTCCCCGAGACTCACCGTCGCTGCTTGAGATATATTCATACATTGTGTGTTTCCTGAATAATTGTAGTAAACGTTAATAGCTTGAAAAATATTCTGCAGTAATGCCTTATCATCTAGTTTGGGATTGGTCAGAAACTTGCAAACCACCTGCATGAAAAAAGACATCCACTTTAAATTTCGCATTATTCTTTGTTATGCTTTAGATTTTAAAACTAGATTAAATGTAGCAAACAAATAAAAGCATACAAGCAGACAAGTGATTGTATTTGTTCGGAATAATCAAATAAACGGTTTCTTGTGTTTGGGAAAAGCCCCTGAAGTCAGTCAGTGCAGAATTCCCAAAATCATGTACTAAAAACGTAATTTCCCTTTGAAACTTAACACAACATACGGTGGACCGCCATGTTGTTCTTCAGTTAACCACTTTTGTGTATCTGGACATGGACAAAAAGGTGTTTATGCATGGTGGACTACCATCAGTTATGTCGTGTTTTGAGTGAGGTCGCAAACATATCTAGCCAGTTTCAGTTGTTTTACGCGTTTGAGCCACAAACAGAACTCAGTTTTTTTCAGTGAATTTATTTTTTACTCTGTACCTAATTTCAAACTCTGCTACACATGCCCTTCTTCGGTACGAGCTTTGCTTGCAGGCAATTTACCCCTTCTGGTGGAGGACATTTTCCTCACAGACTGGACCTCATTGAAGAGGTGTACGATCTAATTCAAACACCCTGGAAGCCTGCAACCCTGAACTCTCCTGACTTTGACGATTACATGCGATACAGACCATTTATATCCCGAAATCGTTAAAGGCAGCACCACAAATTCTAGTGCTTTATGTCCTGATGATGATCTTAAAGAATGGCCGAAATGCCACTGACACATACCGGGAGAGAAATTGATAATTATTGTGTTTTGATATTCTAAAATTGTTTTTAATTAATTTATACAAAACTAGCAGCCCGTCCCGATGTTGTCCGGGTATGAATTGCTGCCGACCAGTGGTATATTGTTTTGTAGGATTTCGTTTTGATAGCATTTCTGATCTGTGACAGGCCTGTGAAACACTCCGATTCACAGTGCACTGCTGATGCACTTGAGTGCGCGTTCAGTAGTGTGTGAACTCGAGTTTCCCTACTTTATTTTTCCTTGCAATATTATATAGCGCGAACTCGACAACATGGCATGAGCACAATTTACATTACAGGAGAACACATTCATTTGTGGTAGGCACAGGGAGACAAAGCGATTTGCCTGGAATCACAGGATGTTGAGCTGATGCCGAGATTCGAACGTAGCTCCCCAGCTCTAAAGTTCGCAATTCTAGAACTTGTGGCGGGAGGTGTGCCTAAAAGTGTATGTCGGTGCTGGCCATCAATGAGAAAGACCTGTGCATTTTTCAAATGGGTGGTGAAAAAATATAAGTATGTTGCTGGAGATGTGGACCACCGTGCCACCAATGTACTTACCGGGGAGGGTAAAATCCCATTATTCCGCAACTTTCTTTCCGCATACCATCACTCCGCATACTTTCATTACGAAAGTACCATGACTCCGCAATGCCATTATAACGCATGGCATTACATTTTATATGCTTTCACCATGCATACATTTACAACGAAATTCGTTGTAAATGCATGAATGGTAAAAGTATGTTTTTTTATGTTTGGATAATGTAAGTATGGGTATAGGGGTATATGTTTTGGGGTACTGAGGTAAATGTTTTGGGGTGTTTGGGTATTTTAAGGGTTCAGATATAGTTTTGGGGTACAGGGGCAGTTTTAGGGTTTAGGGATAGGTATGGGTTTTGGGGTACAGGGGTATTTTTAGTGTTCAGGGGTAGGTTTGGGGGTACAGGGGTATTTTAAGGGTTCAGGGCTAGGTTAAGGTTTTGGGGTACAGGGGTATTTTTAGGGTTCAGGGCTAGGTTTGGGTTTTGGGGTACAGGGGTATTTTAGGGTTCAGGGGTAGGTTTGGATTTTGGGGTACAGGGTTATTTTTAGGGTTCAGGGCTAGGTTTGGGTTTTGGGGTAAGGGGGTATTTTTAGGGTTCAGGGGTAGGTTTGGGTTTTGGGGTACAGGGGAATTTTAAGGGTTCAGGGCTAGGTTTGGGTTTTGGGGTACGGGGTATTTTAGGGTTGAGGGGTAGGTTTGGGTTTTGGGGTACAGTGGTATTTTTAAGGTTCAGGGCTAGGTTTGGGTTTTGGGGTACAGGGGTATTTTTAGGGTTCAGGGGTAGGTTTGGGTTTTGAGGTACAGGGGTATTTATAGGGTTCAGGGCTAGGTTTTGGGGTACAGGGGTATTTTTAGGGTTTAGGGATAGGTTTGGGGTACAGGGTATATTTATAGGGTTAAGATGGGTTAGTGTTTAAGGGGGTTGGGGTAAGGGTGGGCTATGATTATGGGGTGCAGGGGTATTTAAAGGGAGCAGGGTGGGATTAGCACACGATATGAGACATGGCATGAAGGGCGGAAACGTACCACACGCCCCCTGCGTTTTTCACGCCCCTAGCACACGCCCACAGCACAACGCAGACACGCCCACAAGCGACTACTTTGCTGGCACGGTTCTTTTACCTTTTGAATGTATATGGTGGGCGTCTGCATAGCCTATGTCCTTCTGCTGCAACTGCCCTTTCCAACGCTGTATTGGGTGTTGTGATTGGTGCTGTGGTTCCTGAGATTACCTGCCTCAAAGGTTTGGGCTCTCTCTTTATTATATTAGTATAGAAGATTTATAGTGTAATACTTAGATTTTTATGGTGGTGTATTATTTTGTTATATTTTGACTGCTTAATGTTCTAAAACCGAACAGCACAGACTGAACATTTATTGGTTAAATACATGTGGAAATAAACAAACCACAACTTTATTTACCACAAAATAAACATGGCTAAATACTGATAAGATGACAAAAAAATAAACCTGGCTAAATACAGACGTAATATTCAAAAAAATAAATGCCATATAACCGAGAGCCCGCTTTGCCTTGATACAAAATGTCGACCCGGTCACAAAGAGCACCTTCTGCACAAAGAATGCAATGTGACGCATCTTCACATACCTTCAATATCAACAAAAGCTACAATATTCACACAAGAAATCTCCAAGCTCGACTATGCCAGCATCGTATACAGCAGTGCCCCTAGTTTGATCTTACACAACATATAATAAATCTAAAACCATGCGGAAGACTTCTCCAGATCCACCCAGAGAGCGCAGGACACCAGTACTGCAGGCACTCCGCTGGCTACCTTTTGCTAGACAAGCAATGTTCAAGGCACTCTGCATCACCCACAGCACCTCCTAAGGAAAAGGACACTTTACCTACTAAATTAAATTAAAGCAATATAAACACACTACGCACTGCATAACATACAAGGAGCATTTTCATTGTTTGCATCGTTGTTTAAAAAGGTGCGTCAGCTGCAAACAATGAAAATGTGCCCTATTACAATGAATGCACTGCCCTGCGAACTTGCACTGCCACCAGGGCAACGCATTCAGGTGAAAAACGGAAAGGCAGCTTTACAGCCGTTCCGTGTTTTCACAGTGCAGGCGGCAACCAACCTGCTCTTTTGAAGGGGATGTCTGGGTGGTCCATGGGATCCCCTTTCCCCTGCCAAAGGGCTGCCAACAGGGGGCACCCTGACAGATGTAGAGAGCCACTCGGGCTCTCCCATACATTGTAGCAAAAACATACACGCATGCACGCATACCCCGGGGCGGGCTCGCACCTGGGTATAAATAAACGAGGCGGAAGACCGCTCGGGGTCTTTCCGGCTAACCACATAACCAGAGTCCGTGTCCCTTATTGATAGTCCCTTCACCACGTGTTGGGCCTTGACCCTACACGCCACTTTGGCGACGAGGCCGGCCTACCAGCACGTGTGCCGAGCTGCCTCTGTCGGGGACGCCGCTGTGCACCTGCATCCTGCAGCGGAGCCCACCCGCGAGTACTGCTGCACTGACCCGGTTCCCGATGCCCGCCCACGCGCCTCCCTGGTAGGAGCGCCTTCAGCCGGTGGGACTCGCCGGAGAGTCAGGGTGCGCGGGATCCAGCCTAAAGTTGCCGGTGAGTCTGCCGCTCTCCTGCCAGTGCAACACCCCCACCTCCCTGGGGGAGAAATCACGCGCGACGGCACCACGTGGCCTCGGTGAGGCCCAGCCTCGCAGCAGCCGCAGTCTCGGCAGGTGCACATGGACGCCCGTGTCACACCCCCGGCCCTGCCCCAGCACGCACGGCCCAGGGAGCGGAGTGACAGACAGCGAAAAAAAAAAAAAGACCACAAGCACAGCCAAACGGATCCAGGACAGACAAATCTATACGGCTGGATAGCACCAGGCCCCGCAATCTGCAATCACAGCCCGGAGGCGGGGAAGAGTGCACACTTCCTACCGGCCAAAGTGTGAAGGGAAAATAAACAAGCACAGGCTAAGCCAAGCGCAGGGCTGCCAAACTCACCCTGAAGAGAACAAGGGGCAGCGCAAGCATCCTCACATCAATCACATACCCTAGCCAGCCGGAACACCAGGGTTAGAGGCTCCACCGCACGGGGACCAACTGGAAAGCTCTAGAAGGGCCAAGGGAGGACTGAACCATGTCAGTAACAGCGCCAGGAGCGAGCTAAGATGGGGCAGGCCAAAACCCACCACCAGTGATAGCCGCGCCACCGCCACAGGCCCAGAACCAAGCTGGAGCCCCCACACTGATGACATCCACCCACCTAGACTCTGGCGCAGCACCCATTTCCCCGTTTAGCGAGGCGGCAGACCCTGCAACGGCGGCGATGAGATGGAAGGCGTGGGTTGGGAGGCTCAACCTATACTTCAAAGGCACCAGGGAGAAGGATGGAACTGTAAAAAGGTCGCTCCTCATCCTGTATGGTGGGCCAGAGATCTACGAGCTATTCGAGTCACTCCCCAACACAGGACCCGAGCATGACTATGACGCCGCGGTCGCGGCACTTAACGCGCACTTTGATCCCCAGCTCAACAATGATTTTGAAAAATTCAAATTCAAACGAGCATGGCAAACGGAGTCGGAGTCCGTCGACATGTACTACGCCAGGCTACGCCGGCTTGCGAGCACCTGCGCATTCACCAACCCACGGGAGGAAATCCGAGACCAAATCATAGTGGGCTGCAAGTCAAAACTCCTGAGAAAACTCATTCTCCGCCAACCGGGCATATCGCTAGATGAAATACTGATCCTAGCCAGGTCGCACAAGCTATTCGACGCAAGGGCGGAGGAGATGGAGACTGCGCTACAAACACCGGTGATCGCCCCGGCTGCCGCGAGGACGACACCGATTAAGGAGGAGAGGATTGACGCAATCCAGAGAAGATTCCCAGCCACTCGCCCACGAAGTACCCGCTCACGAGGAAATCAGTGTGGATACTGTGGTGAAGACCATCCTACGACGGCCACATGTGGCGCGAAAGGAAAGACATGCCTAAAATGCGGGCGGTTGAACCATTTCGCCGCAGTATGTAGGGGAGGAAAGTTCAAGCCAGCTGGTCCGAAAGCCAGGGCAGTGACGCAGCGCATCCGGCAGCTATCGCTTGACCACGACCCACCCCCTCCTGACCACCAGGCGCAGGAGAGACGACCTCGATATGAAGACGATGAAGTGTATGTCGTCTCCTACGTCAGCAGAGCGTCCACCAGAAGAAGGCCGCCGCCCATGTGCTCCATTGCTGTGGAAGGCACCAAAATAAAAGCCCTGATAGACACTGGGGCATCCGTGAACGTCATGGATTCCGATCAATATGAGAAAATATCTCCCAACCCCCCGCTGGCACCCTCCACTGCAAGAATCTACACCTACGGCGGCACAGAGCCACTACCGCTAAGGGGAGTGAACCAAACGACCGTCGTAAACGGCGAATATTCCACGGAAACACAGTTCCACATCACAGAGGGGAAGAAAGGCACCCTTCTGAGCTGCCACACGGCAGAGGATCTTGGCCTTGTGTTCTTTGCCAACCAGGTGCATCAGGCACATGCAGACTTCATGCTGAAGGACTTCCCAGAGTTGTTTCAAGGCCTCGGAAAACTCATAGGACGGAAATTCAAGCTGCACATAGACACATCAGTACGGCCGGTAGCTCTCCGACACAGGAGAGTGCCATTCAACCTCAGGCCGCAAGTCGAAGAAGAACTCCGGAAACTGGAAGACCTTGGCGTCATAGAAAAGGTGTCGGGCCCGACACCCTGGGTTTCCCCGCTGGTAGTAGCACCGAAGCCGAAACAACCTGGGGCGATCAGGTTGTGTGTGGACATGAGGTTGCCTAATGCAGCCGTCAAGCGAGAACGACACATCACCCCTACCATGGATGATATGAATGGGGCGAAATGGTTCTCGAAACAAGACCTCAACTCGGGATACCATCAGCTCGAATTGGAACCAGCAAGTAGGTATATTACTACCTTCTCGACCCATGTAGGACTTCGACGCTACAAACGGTTAAGCTTTGGCATCTCCTCCACTGCGGAGGTGTTTCAAAACGCCATACGGGAAGTACTATCCGGGCTGAGTGGAGTGATCAACCTCAGTGACGATATATTGGTTTACTAGGCAACCCTCGAGGAACACCACGCACACCTGAGGGCCACCCTCCAAAGGCTCGTGGACAGCGGACTAACCCTACACCGGTCGAAATGCTCCTTTTATCAATAGTCAATAGACTTCTTCGGCTACACGTTCACGCGGGAAGGTCTGAAAGTGGATCCCAAAAAGGCAGAGGCGATCAAGGCAGCGAACACCCCAAGAAACCCCACCGAAGTGCGCAGTTTCTTAGGCATGGCCACTTACTGTGGTCGGTTTATACCCAACTTGGCTGCGCTGGCAGAACACCTCAGAGCCCTCACGCGAGTAGACCACAAGTGGGAAAGGACAGTAGCCGCCAACAATGCATTTCAAAACATCAAAGCCAGCCTCCTAGACAACATCGTCATGGCCAATTTCCAGCCCCGCCGCCGAACAGAACTGATCGTCGATGCCAGCCCAGTGGGCCTGGGGGCGGTGCTCCTGCAGGAATACGGACCAGAAGGGTGGAAACCAGTGGCATATGCCAGCAAGGCACTGTCGGACACCGAGACCAGGTATGCCCAGATCGAAAGAGAAGCCCTGGCCATAAAATGGGCATGTCAACATTTCCATCTTTACCTGTGCGGGCAGGAGTTCACCGTGGTGACGGACCACAAGCCGCTACTGCCATTGTTCGCAGGATCATCCAGGCTGGCACCCCCACGTATCGAACACTGGGCTGTCCAGCTACAGGGTTACAACTTCAGGATTGTGTTCCGACCTGGGGCACACAATCCGGCTGACTACCTAACCCGCCACCCAGATGTCGTCAGTCAATATCCACCACGAGAAGAAGGCGTAGAAGCTGAGGAGTTCGTCCACATGATCTCGCAGGCAGCATGCCCGGAAAACATGACGCTGAAGGAAATAGGAGAAGAGACCGCCATGGACGAGACGCTAGTAAGAGTTCGCCAGGCTCTGGAGGAAAACCGCTGGGCCCATTTCCTTGATGGAGCACCGAGCCTTCGACTAGAAGTGAGCCATGCGCGACAACAGCTGTGGCAAGTCCGGAGTGAGCTGAGTGTGGGCGATGAAGGAGTCATCCTCAGAGGACATCTCATCGTAATGCCTGAGAGTCTCCAACCAAGAGCGTTAGCTCTGGCACATGTAGGCCATCAGGGAATGTCCAAGAAAAAAGCACGTCTGAGAAGCAAGGTATGGTTCCCCGCCATGGACAGTCAAGTTGACGCGATGATATGATCCTGCCATGCCTGCACAATCACGGGCAGTGACCCGGCCCCGGCGCCGGTGATCACAGAGGATGCACCCCAGACGCCCTGGACCCACCTCAACATAGACTTCGGGAGCTTCCCCGATGGCCTACACACGTTGGTCCTGGTCGATTCGTTCTCGAAATTACAGATAGTGGAGGTCATATCTTCGACAGCTTTTCCCCAAGTCAAAAAGGTGTTGAGTCGCATCTTCGCCACCATGGGACTCCCGGAAGAAATCAAGTCTGATAATGGGCCCCCCTTCCAAGGGAGAGAATTTCAGAACTATCTCAAGAGCCTCCGGATCAAGCATAGAAAAATCACCCCGTTGTGGCCCCAGGCAAACGGGGAAGTAGAAAGACTAATGAGAACACTCAACAGAGCCCTGAGGATCGCAGTGGACAGTGGGGAAGATCCGGAAATAGCCCTCAATCAATTTCTAGGGGCCTATCGGCAGACGCCTCACAGCACCACAAAATGTGCTCCCGCCCATGTGTTATTCAAGAGAGCACCCCGTGATAGCATCCCGACAGACAGAACCTGTGTACCTGAGGAAAGAGATGCTGAGGTCATTCAAGCCCGGAGGCGAACCACCAACCAGAAGGCGAGTGAGTATCGCCATGCCAAGGAGCCCACTCTGAAGGAGGGAGACACGGTTGTAGTGCGAGATCGCCACCCGGGGTGGAAATTCCGCACGCCTTATAAATCGGAGGTGTGGATCGTGGACAAGGTTCAAGGAACAATGGTGACTGCCAGGCGAAATGGACAAGTGGTGACCCGCAACGTGTCATGCTTTAAAAAAGCTAGTTAGGCAACTGGAGACCAACACACCGCGGAAGGTCGGGAGGCAGCAGATGATGGAGGTCTGGATCTCGGAGGGTCAATACTGGGGTCACCCATAACCAGGCAAAGAGGAGAGATTCCGCCCAGAATGGCACCGCAAAACTCCACCGTCGAGAACAACCGACACTGGGCGGCCCCCAGTGGCGAGAATGCAGGGACTACCCCGGCTGGGGTTGCAGGATCGCCGTGTGCCCGGAACCAACGCTACAATATGCGGCCCAACCCGAGACCCAGCCAGAATCTGAGAGACTTTGCCTGGACATCTCCGTGAGTCAAGAAACGCGTGATTGCTGTAAGGACAGAACTAAATTGAAGGAGGGATGTAGAGAGCCACTCGGGCTCTCCCATACATTGTAGCAAAAACATACACGCCTGCACGCATACCCCGGGGCGGGCTCGCACCGGGGTATAAATAAACAAGGCGGAAGACCGCTCGGGGTCTTTCCGGCTAACCACATAACCAGAGTCCGTGTCCCTTATTGATAGTCCCTTCACCACGTGTTGGGCCTTGACCCTACACGCCACAACAGTGAACTACCTTTTAGGTGGCGCACTGTCAAAGCGCTGGGATGCTTCCGAGTAGCCATGCGCTATAGAAAAATCTTTACAATTACACCTGAAGGCTTCATTGCCTATTCGCCCGTGTCTGTAATACGGCACGGGCGCAGAGGCAAATGGATTCCCTCATTTGCATGAGGCACGCCCCCATTCAAATGAGGGAATGCCGACCGCAGATAGTACTGGCACTTTTAAGTGCGCAAGCACTATTGATATAACCGAAGGGACCGCACAAGTGTCTGTGGCAATAATGCAGTGTCCTGGGGGCGCGCACTTTCTGTAATACGGCCATAGGAGGTTTGCACCACAACTTATCATATCGCCTTACTAAAAGAAACCCATAGGTGACCCTGCTTCCACAGTAAAAGTCACTCCTGCTCTGAAACTCACTACCAGCCACGAATCAACGAGCCCAGGAGCACTTACAGGTCAAAGGAGAGGTGAAACATCGCTGTTTCCAAGATAACCATCCCATAACCCTGAAAAATTATCGCTCCTTCAAATACAATCTGCAGCCCACGGATAGGTAACAATCTGTTTAGCACACTCTCCTCGTGCTTGAAAACCCTAACAATGTTCCATGTCAATGTAAGTTACACAGCTATGACCTGTGTCTGACTTGTGTATTACACAGTAATGCGAATTTATACATAGCACTCCTGGAACTCACAGTAATTCTATAACACTTAGTGGCAGTGCAGCAGGTTGCAGTTCAAGCAGGGTACATAATGTCCCTCATATTCAGGGCCCCTGGAATTATATGGCAGGGGAGGGTCAAAATATGTGGCAGGGTTGAGGAAATTATGCGGCAAGAAATGCCAAATTATGCGGCACATTTTGTGATAGTACCACTTCACAATTTTGTCATTTTTAGGTCTCGCCTGTCGATGCGCATGCGCATCGAGCAAGCGAGACTATGGGGGCTTATCCACTCTTTATCCACTGCAAGGAATCGTGGCGATTCCTTGCAGTGCCCGTGACTTTTAAGCTCAATGCGCATGCGCATTGAGCTTAAAAGCGCGTGCACGTCCGTCTTGTTTTACCCGCTCCGCCCCCTCCCCTTCCCGCCGTGTCGCATTTCTCCTCCCCCCTCCCCTCTCTTCCCTCCGTCTTGTTTGTTTATTTTACCCGCTCCGCCCCCTCCCCTTCCCGCCGTGTCGCATTTCTCCTCCCCCCTCCCCTATGTAAGTATGCAGCATTGCATGCTAATGTGATGTTGTGACAATGCACATGAGAGCCAATCGTAAAAGCGTGTCTTTATTCAATAGTGAGACCAGCTCACTACCTTACCCCAAAGTAGGGTCTTTAATGCTCCATGGAAGAAGGGTTTAGAGACCTCTGTAGTCAAACTCTATGGATAGTAATTTTTTTAGATATAGAAAGTACAAGTTATACCATCACGCACTTACTCGCGTTCAGCAATAGCCAGGGAGAAACTCCCTTCACTCATTCATTCTCTTACTGCCTCAAGGTGCGTCCCTCGCCGTACACCTACGTGCGCCTGCTCCTTTCTCTCGATAATGTTGGAATGGAAGGGAAGGTGCATATTTAACTGTTTTCCATTTTGCGGGGAAAGTGAGATGCACAGCGCCTGCGGTTAATTACTATGTGCCGGTGTAACTGTCCGTGTTCCAGTGTCCGATGCCGCCTCTGCCTGGGGAGCGCATAATGACATACATCTCCAGCAGGCGTTAGTATTACATTAGTGAATTAGTATTACAAATACCCTGAAGTATAGTCAACATTTTTTTCTTTTTTGGTATGTCAGTGGGGCCTCACAAGATATGCCCGATGTTTTGAGCCAGTGCCTTTTCAAATATCCCAAGTAGAGACTGTCTGGGGGCCGCGTAGTGATGCAACTTCCCCTGCCGTCGCTTTATCTTTCCCTAAGGCTCATGGGAGTTGTAGTTGTCATCCATCGACCCTCATTGGCTGCTTGCAGCTTGTGATTGAGAGGTGCCATGATGTGCCTGAATGTTGGTGTCTTTTTTGGTATGATTGTTATACATAATAAATGAATGTACATGAGCAGTGTTATTCAGTTTTCACATGGCGGAATGATTCACACAAGCTTTTTTATAAAAGATGCCATGATATACTATAAGTAGGTATTATTTCTTTCATATAGGATTAGATAAGTGTACATGCCTCAACTTCCAACCAATATCGGTATATAATGGGCCATTTGCAACTTGTTTCTAAGAGATGTCATGACATTCCAAGGTGTTGATGTTTCGATATTATGTTTGTTATACATGCTAAATGTACACGGCCCATGTATTTCAGTTGGGACAAGGCGGTATATGTCAGGTGTCGTTTGCATTCTCGCAGGTTGAAGCTAAAGTTTTCATGATATACTATGTGCTGACTAACTGTATTTACAGTTTATCGGTTATCCACAATGTGTGGCTGTGTTTATTTCGAATTATTTCATGATCATGGGCATCTTTTTATGTGATTTGAAGCCAGGGGATTTCATGATTCAGTCCTTTCTCTCCGTCTTTTTTTTTTTACCCGCTCCGCCCCATCCCTCAGCTCAACTCGTAAATGCTGCAAAGTGACATGATCAGACCTACCAGACCTGTAATACCTGTGCCAAAGATGCTGAATACTGATTAAGAAGCCCCGCTGGCCTTTTAACAACAAAACATGCTCTAATGTTGGCCACTGTACCGTGTGTCTGTGATGTCATACTCCTCTGACGTTAGTAAACAGAATACGGGTATGTTGAAGCA
The DNA here is from genome assembly GCF_964263255.1 of Lissotriton vulgaris. Taxonomy (NCBI): domain Eukaryota; kingdom Metazoa; phylum Chordata; class Amphibia; order Caudata; family Salamandridae; genus Lissotriton; species Lissotriton vulgaris. The sequence continues at coordinate 186,516,711 of NC_141696.1, forward strand.
AATGGCAGGTTGTAAGACCCCCTGGCCTTTACATATCGCCTTGACGCGAACGCGCGGCTCTGACTGCGTGTAACAATATGGGTTGCCAGCTGGAGGGGGTGTGGCTGTACATACGTGTGCGCCCTGGAGAGCATGATTGGCAATATATGCTTGATTAGAAGGACGTAAAGAATAGCGGGCCTGCCGGGATTCGTACACCTTTTAGACTATTGGAGATCTCTGCAGTGGATGCAGTAGTCCACTGAGCTATCTTACTAACAAATATATATGTGATGTGTTCCTGCGTATGCCTCCTCTCTTTTTGGTAGAAATAATACAGCGCTTGGGATTTTTTTTAAACCACCCTTTCAAGACGTGCCTCTCGCAAGTGTTGATGAACGGGCACATTTAGTTCCTCGACCGTGTTCCAAAATCTCTTATGTGTATGCACCAGCTGTTGGCTGGCAAGTGATGCTCATTTGGTCATTTAAACGCTCCCCTCTGGCCTTTTTGTGTGATTATCCAAATCATTATTTCGATAGCAGTTCAGCGTGTTCTGTGACTTGCAGTTTCACCAGCGTGCACAGAAAAATTAATAAATACTAAAGTTATGTTGAATCGAAAAAACTGTGCTGAAACAGCGACCCACGTCTAACACGTCTCCACGTCAGAATTCACGTTTCCGCGTAGCAGGTACAATGTGACCCTCACCCACCCTCAACCCCTCACCCTCACTCACCCTCAACCCCTCACCCTCAACCCCTCACCCTCACTCACCCTCAACCCCTCACCCTCACTCACCCTCACTCACCCTCACTCACCCTCACTCACCCTCACTCACCCCCACCCTCACTCACCCTCACCCACCCTCAACACCTCATCCTCACTCACCCTCAACCCCTCACCCTCACTCACCCTCACCCTCACTCACCCTCACTCACCCTCAACCCCTCACCCTCAATCCCTCACCCTCACTCACCCTCAACCCCTCACCCACCCTCACCCTCAACCCCTCACCCACCCTCACCCTCACCCTCACTCACCCTCAACCCCTCACCCTCACTCACCCTTACTCACCCTCACTCACCCTCACCCACCCTCAACCCCTCACCCACCCTCACTCACCCTCACCCTCACTCACCCTCACCCACCCTCACCCTCACTCACCCTCACCCTCACTCACCCTCACCCTCACTCACCCTCACTCACCCTCACTCACCCTCAACCCCTCACCCACACTCACCCTCAACCCCTCACCCTCAACCCCTCACCCTCACTCACCCTCAACCCCTCAACCCCTCACCCTCAACCCCTCACCCTCAACCCCTCACCCTCAACCCCTCACTCACCCTCACCCTCACTCACCCTCAACACCTCACCCTCACTCACCCTCAACCCCTCACCCTCAACCCCTCACTCACCCTCACTCTCACTCATCCACACTCACCCTCAACCCCTCACCCTCACTCACCCTCAACCCCTCACCCTCAACCCCTCACCCTCACTCACCCTCAACCCCTCACCCTCACTCACCCTCAACCCCTCACCCTCACTCACCCAACCCCTCACCCTCACTCACCCTCAACCCCTCCCCCTCGACCCCTCCCCCCCTCACCCTCACTCACCCTCACTCACCCTCAACCCCTCACCCTCACTCACCCTCAACCCCTCACCCTCAACCCCTCACTCTCACTCATCCTCACTCACCCTCAACCCCTCACCCTCACTCACCCTCACCCACCCTCAACCCCTCACCCTCACTCACCCTCAAACCCTCACCCTCACTCACCCTCAACCCCTCACCCTCACTCACCCTCACCCTCACTCACCCTCACTCACTCTCACCCTCACTCAACACCTCATCCTCACTCACCCTCACCCTCACTCACCCTCAACCCCTCACCCTCACTCACCCTCACCCTCACTCACCCTCAACCCCTCGCCCTCAATCCCTCACCCTCACTCACCCTCAACCCCTCACCCTCACTCACCCTCAACCCCTCACTCACCCTCACCCACCCTCACCCTCACTCACCCTCAACCTCACTCACCCTCAACCCCTCACCCTCACTCACCCTCACTCACCCTCACTCACCCTCACTCACCCTCACCCACCCTCACTCACCCTCAACCCCTCACCCACCCTCACTCACCCTCAACCCCTCACCCTCACTCACCCTCAACCCCTCCCCCTCGACCCCTCCCCCTCGACCCCTCCCCCCTCACCCTCACTCACCCTCAACCCCTCACCCTCACTCACCCTCAACCCCTCACCCTCAACCCCTCACTCTCACTCATCCTCACTCACCCTCAACCCCTCACCCTCACTCACCCTCACCCACCCTCAACCCCTCACCCTCACTCACCCTCAAACCCTCACCCTCACTCACCCTCAACCCCTCACCCTCACTCACCCTCACCCTCACTCACTCTCACCCTCACTCAACACCTCATCCTCACTCACCCTCACCCTCACTCACCCTCAACCCCTCACCCTCACTCACACTCACTCACCCTCACCCTCACTCACCCTCAACCCCTCGCCCTCAATCCCTCACCCTCACTCACCCTCAACCCCTCACCCTCACTCACCCTCAACCCCTCACTCACCCTCACCCACCCTCACCCTCACTCACCCTCAACCTCACTCACCCTCAACCCCTCACCCTCACTCACCCTCACTCACCCTCACTCACCCTCACTCACCCTTACTCACCCTCACCCACCCTCACTCACCCTCAACCCCTCACCCACCCTCACTCACCCTCAACCCCTCACCCTCACTCACCCTCAACCCCTCACTCACCCTCACCCTCACTCACCCTCACTCACCCTCAACCCCTCACCCTCACACAGTGCAATAGGTCTCAGAGCATTTGAGTTAGAGCTTTTAGAAATGTTTATGGCTTTTTTTATTTGTAATTCTTTAGCATTGGCTACAGGAAACAAAAATGCTAAAGATTTACAAAAAAACCCCATAAACAATTCTAAAAGCACTAACTCTAATGCTGCGAGACCTATTGCATTTCCAATGCTTGTTAAGCTTGTTAACAGTGTGTAGGCATTAGTTGTTCCTTGTTATCACCAGTTTAACACCCAAATAAAGCAATAAGCTACACAGAGGTGACCGGTGAACTGTTGGAAAAAGGCCTTCCACTGTGCGGCAACACGTGCCGCTATGTTTTTACTAACTTTTGAACAGTTTCAGAGAGAAACAATTTTTTTTGTCTACAGATTATGCAGCAGATGATGGATTTTGTGATAGTACCACTTCACAATTTTGTCATTTTTAAGCTTGTTAACAGTGTTTAGGCATTAGTTGTTCTTTGTTATCACCAGTTTAACACCCAAATATAGCAATAAGCTACACAGAGGTGACCGGTGAACTGTTGCAAAAAGGCCTTCCACTGTGCGGCAACACGTGTTGCTGTGTTTTTACTAACTTTTGAACAGTTTCAGCGGGAAACACTTTTTTTTGTCTACAGATTATGCAGCAGATGATGGATTATGTGGCAAATGCTGCAAATCCACAATTATTTGAAAATCACCTCAGCCGCACAATCGCATAATTCCAGTGGCCCTGTTTATACTGCTTGTCTGTTACATTCACATAGGACAGAACCACTACATGCATTGTCTATCACTCAGTAGTGTACCAGTACACAGTAACAAACTATCATCATTTGAACAGGTATGGAGTAACTGAAGAGACTGGCCACATACCGCTGGCCTCTGGAGGACCGTTTAATGACGCCGCGCAATGACGTTCAAATGAGGGATGACTGCCACAAGGTTCATCCGATCTGATCTCCTGACTAGCTCTCCTGCCAACCTATGCCTGCTCAGGACCAAAAACAAACAAAATATCAGAATGACCAACACTGTGCAGTAACCACCTTAGTGGACTGTGATCATAAGAAATACAATTGAGGGACCTGTGGAGCTGATCAAAGAAGCCAACTTACTAAAAACCACAAACTGCACGCCTGTCTCTCACACTTCTTCACCCAACAGACTGCTAAGCGCTGCATCCCATATCATGATAAAAGCATCTCGGTTGTCATCTCGCACAAAATGGAATCCCTTCAAACAAAGAATAAAAACAAAAGCAACACACTTCCAACCAGACCCACTACATGGATGGTGTAGCATGCCACCCGTCAGCGTCCAACAAAGAGTTTGTAATAGGCTAAATCAAAGTTACAATACAAAGCATTTTGGCAACGCATCTGAGAGGCAAAAGAATTGCGCGACATATAGGGCCTGATTACAAGTTTGGCAGGCTGGCTACTCCATCACAAACAGGACGTCTATCCCATCCACAGTATTACAAGTTCCAATAGATATATAGAGAATGTGTTTTCTTGACACGAGCCAAGTGTTTAGGATGACTTAACTCCATTTCCTCGCATGTACTGGTACCTGCCTCAGCCTCAAAGGTATTTCGTGTTTGCATTGCCTTCGCTTTACCTATACATTTGTAATTAATAGACCGTGGTGTGGCCTTCGATCATAAAGATCCCGGCTGGAACTGCAGGGAAAATGATGAAATGGGTCTGGGCGGCGGAGTGACTGGTAGAAATGCAAAAATAGTCCTATTTGATTTGCGTTCATTGTAAATCCGATGAATACAAACTGCGGCGCGCTCCGATGTCCAAGCCACAGGCCACAGGCCACAGGCCACCTTCGCAGCCTTTGCGGCCGATACTGTACAGCATTAGTATAAAGACAGAAGACATTCTGCGACTACTTGAAAAAAGGATGTGTTAAAGCCAAGCTGAATATGCCAAATTCAAGGCTGTGTGCCCCCACACAGCAATAGATTAAAATTGCTTTGGTTAACCCTTTACATAACGATCCATGCAAGAAACAAATACTTTTAAAACAAACAAAAAAATTATTTTGACGTAATGTAAAATATACTAAAGGTAAGCTTTAAACGTCATTACTACTATAATTAAAACATGTTTTATTCCATTACATTGCGTTTCTGGGTTTACAAATATACATATAGGTAAACACTGTTTTTTGTTCCCATAGCAGTGTCTTTTGGAACCATAATGCAATTTCTTCCACCTGCATGTTCATGTCAGGTACCAGTCGTCTCCGGTAATGGGAGGGATTGTGAAATGTCACTGATCTTTTGCCCCCTACCCCTCCCCCACCCCTTTCCTTACCCAATTTGAGCAGGAGTCAGGGGCGCGTCTCCGTGAAATATTTCCCAGCATGAAAGGGATAGCCGCGGCCGGGAGCGAAGAGCACATTTAGCCTTTTCTTCCTGGAGACAGTGCTGGGTCTCGAGGAGCCGGACCGCAGCGGTGACTGGGCCGGCGGGCCCCACGCTCCCAGCTCCTGACAGACAGACTGCCTGCCTCACATTAATTCACTTCACACCACTCATATCAATCGACGGCCGCTTCCCGGGTCTCTCTGCGCGCGCGACCTGTCTGGCTGCCTGCACCCGCATCAGCACATACACACAAAGGCCATGCAACGATAACCTTTCCCTCACCTTAAAGGGACAGAGCTCATCCCCCACCATTTCCCCATGCATAGGGACTGACCATTTCTTGATCCAATTTTACATCTCCATCTCTAAGCCACCTATGAGTACTGACACTAGGGAAGGCCTGATCAGGAAATGGGGTTCTCTGGATACCTCTGCCTTTCTCGGTAGCTTGGGGAACTCAGTTCTTGCTCACAACGTTAACCTCGATCAATCCGTTGCTGACATTTCCCTTTGGCTTGAAAATGTCAGCAACATACATGTCCCGTTGAAAACGTCAAAAACTTTGCGCCAATTCGAGGCTTTTAAATGGTTTTCCTCGGACCTAAGGGCTATGAAACTTACTGTTCGCCAGAGGGAACGCGAATGGAGAAGGAACTATGACCCCCTTGGGAAGACTCAATACTTGGCCGCTCGTTCCATCTATTTGAAGGCCATTCTTTCAGCCAAAGCAGAGTATTTCTCCAATCGCATTGAAATGTCCAACAATAAATCGAAGGATATCTTTTCCATCGTCGATAAGCTCAGAAATCCTACAAGAACCCAGCCCAAAACCACAGCCACACAAGAATTCTGTAATACTCTTAATGAGTATTTTCAGGAAAAGATTATGCTCATCAAGGCTAGTATCCCAGTCACTCTACCGATTCCCCAGGACACCTCTTGCCTTTCTAATAAATCCTCCCTTGATCATTTTCCTCCTCTGGATGTGCCATCTTTGCTCGCCCTTACTGCCAGGGTTAAGTCAGGCTCTCCTCGTGATTGCTGCCCTCCCCACATCCTTAGAGAGGTAATCGCCGCCTTCCCTCTGCTTATATTAGGCACCCTCAACATCTCCCTAACCTTAGGTACGGTACCAAATTCATTTAAGGAGGCAGTGGTGATACCCTGCAAAAAAAAGCAGGTATGGAGCCCTCTATCCTGTCTAATTATAGGCCAATCACCCTGCTCCCTTACCTGGCCAAAGTTTTGGAAGCTCATGTCACTACCCATCTATCTAGCTTTATCAAGCAGTCGAATTATTTGGACCCTGCTCAAGCTGGTTTTCGACCAGCCTACTCCATCGAAGCGGTCATTACTGCAGTTCTGGATTCTCTACGCTTTAATGTCGATCTGGGCATCCCTCAAGCTCTGGTCCTGCTAGATCTGTTGGCTGCATTTGACACGGTCGACCATGACATTCTTCTCGACCGTGTCAGATCAGCCGGCATCCGTGGCTCTGCCCATGATTGGATCAGATCCTTCCTTAGTGACCGCTCACAAGTTGTCGGTCTACCTCCCTTCTCTTCATCGAAACTCCATACTACCTGTGGGGTCCCTCAGGGCTCCTCTTTATCTCCTATTTTGTTTAACATTTATATGCTCCCTCTGTTGAACTTATTAAAACAGTTTAAAGTCACCACTTTTAACTACGCAGACGATCTGCAACTTACTTTTACTTTTGACGACTCCCCAGAATCTGTGCACCAATTCCAGTCCACTATGCTCTCCATAGGTCATTGGATGGATAGTAACCATCTGAAATTGAATCCTGAGAAGACGGAGCTGGTCCTCTTTGGTAAAAGCAAACTCCTCTGTGGACCACATTATTGGCCGCTCAAACTCGGTAAGCCACCTACTCTGTCAAAAGTGGTTAAAAGCCTAGGGGTACTTATTGATGACAAGCTATCACTAAAGCCTCAGGTCAACGCTGTGGTGTCACCTTGCTTTTTCCAGCTGTGGAAAATAAGAAAGATTAGCCGAATGCTCACTCAGTCCGCTCTAACCCAGGTTGTGATGGCATTGGTACTTTCTCATTTAGACTATGCCAATGCCATCTATCTGGGCCTCCTGGTGACGCTCACTAAATGTCTTCAATTGGCCCAAAATCAAGCTGCCAGACTTATCTATCATCTCTCTCGCTGGCAATCTGCCAGACCGCTGTTGAAGCAACTTCATTGGCTCCCTGTTATACAGCCCACACTCTTTAAAACTGCCTGCATGACATTTAAAGCAGCCCAACTTAATTTGGCTTCTAAAAAAAAAGCACGACACACAGCTAACAAGTCTTTCCGCTTTTGTGAAGCACTCGGGTGCTAATCTCCCCTTAACATCTCCTAATTGAGCAATGCCCCTCCTCCTGTTGTGTTCTCTAGTCCGGACTGCTGCATTCTCCTGGACACAGGAGATTCTTTCAGCAGACCTGCACGCTGGGCTATTGTGCTCTGTTGGCCATCCAAACACCTTCGAAATGTGGCAAAAGCTTTGTTTTTTTAATTTCTTCATGTGCCCCCTGCTGTCCAGTTCCCTTCAACCCATTTGCAAGGTGTAAACGACTTGGTGCAGGACAGATAAAAGGCCAAATTTGCAGCTCACCCCTCTCCCTACTGATAAACACACTGCAGCCATAGCTTGTCAGAGCTTAACTTATAAAGAGGAGAAATAATATACATGCTTTTTCTTTCAAATGTAATTGATCAAGAAAGTTTTTGATATTGTGCTATGTATGTTTGATTTCTATAGCACTTTTCCAATGCTTGTGAGATCCAACACTGGAAACAATTTAAGAAGGGGTTTACACTCAATTAAAAGTAAAATATTTATGACATTAGAAAATCATTTTAGTGAACTTTTTTCTTCCTGCCTTTGAAACAATTTCTAGCATAAAGCGCCAATGAAACTAAATCTTAAATGAAGAGTTTCATTTGGTCATGAGGTTTTAGAAATGATTTTAATTAATGGCCCCTTAGCACTACCCGTAGCCCCGCCCCGATGGCTCCACCCCCTTAGCCCTGCCCGCCCGTAACCCCGCCCACATCTCAATTTGGTTGGTACCTGCACTTATTTTTTTCCATTTAAAGCACTGGCTATTAGTGCACTCATTTTAATGTCAAAATATCCCTTATCAGAACACTCCATTTTAACAAGACATACGCAAACAATCCTTTATAAAGACACTTAAAGAAACATCAAAATCACCAGCTAAGCATCTGTACGAGTTCTCCGTGCTAAAAATTATAATTAAATTAATTTAACACCAATGTACTGTGTCAACTACACAGTCAGCAAGAGCTTTAAGTGGTCGAAAGAATATTGTGGGTGCCCTTGAAAAGGGGCGTGGCCAAAGAAGAGTAACTACAAACATTTTCAAGAGAAAAGCCCTGTCTAATTAAGACAGGTAAACTGAACTCTGTTGTATCACACAGCATACCACTCGACCCAATGCCTCTCGTCGGTGAGTTGTGTCCTTGCATCCAGACATACCACATAATAACAAACTGCTGGCAGAGGAAACACTTCTTATGCGGCCATGCCAGCATGGCCAGCCCGGTGAACCTTTTCATCTCCATTGTTTTTCATTGTAGCTTCATTCATTCACTGCAGCCATTATTTCGCATACAAGCTCACTTCCTACACTAACTCTTTGACTATACCACTCATTCACCCCAGTGCATTTATTCAAGCATGTATTAATGCATTAAGTCGTGCACACTCACAAATGTATCCACCTCAACTGTATTTACAGCATTTTTGTTACCATTGGCTCTGCCAATATATACTTCAACAGCTGCGTACCTCATTCACACACTTTCATATAAAATGTGAACTGCGCCAATTACAGCTGGCACATATGCGAGCATCGCTGTGCCTGCTCTGCATGGGCCAAGGAGTATGTGAGCATGTAGTCTGAACATCTTTATGACCCACTCACAGGCATTGTGAGAAACTAGAAGGGCATTCTGCCTCAACTCCAAAGCTCGAATCGTGCCCTGTAATGAATACTCACCAACAACCTGCACTCACCCAGACACCTAGGGGCTGATTATGATGCAGCTCTAAAGGCTCTGACATACAGTCAGGGCCATTACAGCCGCATCGTAATGGATCATTCGGTTTCCTTCCTGACCGCCTCAAAACGACGGAGACGGTCGGAAAGGAAACCGGCTAGTCATTCTGGCTGTCTTACGAAGGGCACAGAAAGCCCGCCCGCCAGTCGGAATCCGGCCTGCAATCTCAAGGGTGGGTCTTTCCGCCCTTGAGATTAGGATGACGATTTCAGACATGGTTTTCGTTGCCGGCCTGTCCCACTGGGCATGACTTCTCACTCCAAAGTATTACAGCACGTAGAGCCAAGCATTATAAAAACAGTTAACAATGCAGTACACAAACCATGTTGCACAGGATTACTCTTCAAGGCTGGAGCAATAGCACCAGTACTTGTAATGCAGTGAGGTGACTCAGTAGTTGATATGAAGTCAAATGTTCCTGGTTCGCCCAATCTCCCACCACCCAAAGCAGCAGAAGTGCCCACCCTTCTTTGGAGATGTCTCTCAACTGGCGGCGTCAGGGGTATAGTTAGGGGAACTACTTACAACAGGGAGCTAAGGGGATAAAGAACAGGTCTTCCCCCTCTCACCATATCATTGGCAACTCGGGACCTGTTCCTGCGGTGAATGTACTTCTCCTAATCCTGGCCAACTAATACCATTATGTAGATGGAGCGGCGGCTATCAAATTACCGTCTCACTTTACAGTATTTGGGTCACCATTTTGCTAAAGAGATTCATTAAAAAATGGTTGCGCTGTTTTTCAATATGATTCCTCCTCTTCTAAAGGGAGGGTTGAGAAGAGGAGGAATCATATTGGAAAACAGCGCAACCATTTTTTTATGAATCTCTTTAGCAAAATTGTGACCCAGATCCTGTAAAGTGAGACAGTAATTTGATAGCCGCCGCTCCATGTACATAATGGTATCTGGGCTCCACCTTTTTCTGCCGCGATGCCGCCTCTGGAGGTCGGAGTGCCGCAGGGCTCAATTTTGAGCCCCTCACTCTTTAACTTTTATATGACCCCTCTGGCGGCACTTGCGGAGGACTTTGGGGCCCAGATCGTGTCGTACGCTGACGACACTCAACTCCTGTTCACCTGCGACAGGGGACATGACTTTGACGGGGCATCTATTCGGGGCTGCCTTGTGGCTGTGTTCGACTGGTTTAGTCAGCACAGCCTCAAGTGCAACTTCGACAAATCCGAGGTACTCTTCTTCGGCTGCCCCGCTGACCCCAAATGGAAAGAGTGGTGGCCGGCAGCCATGTTCCCTCCCACTGGTGATTCAAGGGCTGCAAAAAACCTGGGCATTCAGGTCGATAACGGTCTCTCCTTCAGGGCTCAGGTGTCGGGCCTAGCCGGCAAATGCTTTGCCATCCTGAAGATGCTGAGAAAGTTCCTGCCGCTTCTATCCTTGGAACACAGAAAGACCACTGTCCAGGCCCTGATTGGCTCAAGGCTGGACTACTCTAACATCCTTTGCCTTGGACTGCCTGACTAACTCCTATCGCGTCTTCAGGTGGTGCAGAACTCGGCGGCCCGCGCCATCTTTGGCCTTCCCAGGAGAGCAAGGGCCAGTGAGCTTCTTAAAACTCTCCACTGGCTTCCCATGAAGAAGCGGATCACCTTTAAGGCCCTGACCATCGCGTTTAAAGCTCTTCATGGCACAGGTGCCCGCTATCTTCAGAAATGGGTCAGTTTTTACTCACCATCCAGATCCTTGCGCTCTTCAACCCAGGCCAAGGCAGTCACTCCCATGATCCGTCGTGCTGGCTGTGGTGGGCGCTCTTTTAAACATCTCGCCCCTCGACTGTGGAACGATCTTCCTCTCTCTCTCAGATCCAGCCCCAATCTATTGGCTTTCAGGAAAGACTTGAAGACCTTCCTTTTCCTGCAATAACACCGCCTTGCTGAGCTAAGCCCCCTTCATTCGTCCGTCTTTCTCCACTCTGGACTTGTTGAGGCTCCGACAGCGCCGGGACACTCCTCGGAGTAGCCGTGCGCTATAGAAGCACCCCCTTTAACATAACATAACAGTTGGCCAGGATTAGGAGGAGTACATTCATCGCAGGAACAGGTCCCGAGTTGTATATGGTATAGTTAGGGGTACCTGGTATCCTGGCACAGGTACTAAAGTCCCACTCGTCCAATAGCCACTGGGCTAGTTATAGGAGGATTGTGGCTGTCCAGAGCGCCAGTCTACCACGATATTCATAGAATGACACAAAAAGGGGCAGGGTCTGTACCACAGAGCCCACTAGTCATAGTCTAGAGCTTCTGGGAGCAGAGTATCTAGATCAACGGTGCTGCTTGCTAATAGTAAAAGACAAGGAAGGACAAAGCTGGACATGAATCCTGGGCATGGAACAAGGGTTCAAATTGTAAGTTCTTCAACAGGGCACTCTTCCCTAGCTACAGACAGTACCTGCAAGCACCTACAGGCTCCTTCAATAACAGCATGGAGCTCCCTCTGTCTCCCTCAATGTCGATGTGCATACAGTCTACTTATTGTGAGTATCTGCCTGGAGTTTCCTTGTGTTTCAAAGCGCCAACCACCTCCATAAGCTTCACAGATAGCCCTTTCTCTGCTGGGATGCCACTTGATGAGCTGAAGCCCAGCATCTTCCAACAGACTGGCAAAATCATTTTACTTGTAATCCATCACAGAAACTGCTCTTTAGTCCAGTTCCGGTTCTCGAGTCTGACTGGAGGAACAGCAATCCGACTCCTGCATGTTCACTTTGTGATCACTGCACAAGAAGGGCCTTGCAGGAGGGATCTGAGCTCAACACAGATTAGAGCTGATACCTACTGCAACACACCAAGCTCCTACAAAAGAGGTGAACGGGAATGTCCAGCAGAACAGACACCAGCTCAGATTACATTATACACAATCACTCACCATGCTCACCCAGTGAGCTCACTGGCTCTCCAAACACACCCCAGACAAGACAGAGTCAACAAGCATTCACAATGCAATGGTCTCGCCTTTGCAAAAGTTAGAGCTATTGGCATTGTAAATGACAAAATCTTTATTTTTGTGTTGGTTTTGAAAACAGATAAATAAACGGTATTGTCATTTACAATGCCAATAGCTTAATCTCTCGCAAATGTGAGACCTTTTGCATTTGCACCCACACACACAGAGCCACACACACACACATACACAGCCACACACGCACAGAGCCACACACACACACACACAGAGCCACACACACAGAGACACACACAGAGCCACATACACACACACAGAGCCACACACACACAGAGCCACACACACACACAGAGCCACACACACACAGAGCCACACACACACACACACATAGAGCCACACACACACATAGAGCCACACACACACACAGAGCCACACACACACACAGAGCCACACACACACAGAGCCACACACTGGGTTCGCTCCCTAGAGCCTTGATGGAAGGGCGCATTCTCTGCAGTAATCGGCTTGTTCATATTGGGGTGACCTTGTGACCCTGCGGGGGCAAAGTGAGTTGTGCGCCTGAGCATTATCGCCACCGGGTCTATAGAGTGTAATAACTGACAGCTCTGTGTCTTTGTATGTGCCTGGCTCCCTTCCACCTCTTCCTGCTGGTTGTGTGTTTCGCTGTTTCCCTGCCCCTCTGTTCTGCTATGACTTTATGGCCAGTGTGTCCTTTTGGGCAGGGTGTCTGTAGTTCTAGTCTCATGTGAGTTTCTCTATGTCCATTTCCTGCTGTCTGTTTCTCTGCGTGTTTGGCTTTCTTTGCATTGTATCTCATGTGTGGTGTTGGTCAGCGCCATTTCTGCCTTTGTGTCTCCGACTGTGCCCGTATTTCTGCCCCTCCCTCCCGTGTTTGTCTGTTGGTTTTGCATCTGTGTGCCGCATGTTTGTGTCCACGCCTGTCCTCCACCCCGCCTCCATACACTGTCTTTGCGCTGTACCTGCTGTCTGCTGGTTTGGTATTCATTGTGGGTCGTTCCTCTGACTTTGCCTAGTATCAGCAGTTTTTGGGGCCAAGTTTTTGTGTGTGACTGCCTGTGTGTGCACTTTGTATTTGTACTGTGTGTTTGCCTGCAGCCATAGACCACTTGTAATAAGCCCCCCAAGGTGCAACATGGACCCCCTCCCCCCACGATTCATCGCTTTCGTGTCACTGAGTTTCAAATTCATATACTTCGTTCGGCGACAGCTCCACTCCGTCCCTCAAAGATACTGAGTTCAGCTGTGGCGGCTTGGCATACACAACCGGCAGTGAGAAGGAAGGGCTTGTTCTTTGTAGTGCTTCGTGCCGCACTTTCTTTGGTTCTAAGCGCCGTAAACATCCGGTATTCTTGTACTCCAGTGTATTCCTTGCTGTCTCCACCTTCTCTCGTGCAGCCCCCCACTCCGGTATAGGTGGGTCTTGAACACCCCTGAAGAGTATTCACGCTTGTTAGTCTCAACTGCCCGTTTTCCTTCGTGTTGGTCACAGTTCGTGATCACGAAAAGTGCATCTCAGCTTGTGTGGTCGGTTCGCTTGTAAGCACGAGAATGGCACAGTGCCCTGTGCTGCACGTCTCCTACCACGAGTCCAGGAGGGCAGTTTGTTGGGTCTTCGAGTCCACCTGAAGGAGGGCGCTGGGTGTGTGGGCAAGAGTTGCAGTCTCCCATGTTCCCTTTGTTTTCAGGGGTGTATGCGCGTCTCCGTCGGGTCTGCCCAGAGTGTTCAGGTGACTGTAACTTATTATGAAAATGTTGTTTCATGCAATATATGGACATTAAGAGGCCGAAGCCGTGTGTGCGGTGGCAGAGTTATGGTCTGTGCGGCTCTGGGTGCATCCCTAGGGGTCAGGGAGTCTGGTAGGGGCTCAGTGGAAGGGTGGGCTCATCTGTGGGCACCAGGCCGGAGCGCTGCTGTCTAAGGGGAGTTTTGAATTGCACCTAGGGCCCCAGGGAAGGGCTCTGTCCTGACCTGGTGGGGCGGGATGGGGGCGCTATATTGACTGCGGAGAATCGTGGGCCTAAAATCTCTGTACTACTGGTTTCATTTGGAGGGGGCAGGAGGGGGGGGGAGTAGTGTCTACAAGCCACCCGTTTCTGCGTGTTTTTTCGCTGGGGGAGGCGGCGTGAAAGAGGCCGTTCATACAATGCCTTTTAAGTAAATTTAAGACTTGGGCTTTGACATCATTTTTCTTGGCAGCGTTACTAGATTTCTGATGTACTTCAATGTGAATCTGCAGTATCTCGCATAAATTCGGCAACGCCTGTTTCAAATCACCTGCTGTGATTTCCATCGTTAGTGTAATATTCGTGTTTGCCGCCGATGTAATTCTCCAATCGTGCTCACTGTGCCTGAAATTGAATTTTAAAAAAGCGCCTAGCGTGAAACTCAAGCACAAACTAAAGCGGTTTTCTCGAACAATACACTCAAAGTCCAGTTAGACCCATATCGCAACAGGAGACCGATTTAGAGGACGGTTCTGTGGCATGGAAATCTCTCATATGCAGGCAGCCACTGCGCGCGAAACGTCCCCGTGCGTAGATAGTTGGCAACCTTCGAATGAACATGGACTGCTGACATAATTCTGTGCTTGAAAAGTCTATACATAGAGTTGGAAAAGAACACAGACTTAAGATCTACTTTAGATTCGCAGGCGTAATATAGACGCACGCTACCTATAATATAGTATTCCACATTCGAACAGGAGGGCAGTTAAATTGAGCTGCTTTGATTTATTAATTTCACAACATACCGCAGTAGAGCTCCATTAACTATCAAGTGAGTACAATTAGATATCAGAGGTTTTTTTTACCCAAAACATTTAATGAATATCTTGAATAATGAAGTGCTCCATGGGAGTCCAGAACCATGCCAAAAAGGCCGTCAGAAGAGCAAAATCCAATTTTGGGCTCAGCAGTCTCTGACCCCTCCACCATGCTTAGACAGGGTGGCCATCTCGGAACGGCATTACATCGCCTTCAGTGGTTGCAGAGCATGTTCGTTTAACTCCTTATTTACATGAGTTTACTTATCTTTGATCTTGACAGGAACGTGGACACCATATCTCACCAGGCGAGCTAGAAAGCACTTTACTTCCTCTATTACAAACTCGCCTCTCCCGCTTAACTATGGTGACCAGATTGTCAGGATAAAAAACTGAGAAGGCTATAGATTGAAATACATCAAATGTGGGTGTTGCTATGTAATAATTGCCATCCCGTCGGGATCGTGTATAACCTGCACTTGGTCAGTTTTCGGAGGTCTTGCCTATTGGGCAGTTAGGACAGGAGCACATCAGCCCGCCCACTTCAGGAAAGCCAAACCTCGGCTTTAGCAGGCAGAAGTAGCAGCGCGCCAAGCTGAACGCTGCCTGCTAGCCTTGGACTGTATGTACCCCTTGTTCTGCTTATGGCAACACTCAGAAAGAAGGGTCTCAATAAACAGCTTAGCTATTTCGTTTGTGCCGTGACCCCTGGCTATTTGAACTGAAAGTCTCAAGAAATTAACTAAATGTAGGGAAATGGAACAGAATGAACACGAGTTAAATAGAATTAATAGGTTGAGGAAAGTATCCCAGTAAGGGAAAAAATTGCAAAAAGCACTCGCCATGATACGAGATTTCTCTTTAAGCCCCGTCCTTTTCAGACCGGGGGATGTTTTTCTTTCTCCCCTCTTCTCCATTGGCTGGAGGAGAGGAGAGAAAGAAACGAAAAAAACACGCCCCCAATCTGAAAAGGACGGGGCTTACAGCAAAAACAGAACGTCACAGAGCCCTCTTCTCCAATGGCTGGCCGCCGTTTAGGAGGCCAGCCAATGGTGAAGAGGGGCAGGGTTTACCCTCGCTACTCTGAGACATTAAGTCTCGCTGGCAAGACTGCGCATGTGCGCAGCCTACGCCAGTCTGGACCTAAAAAGAACAATGGTAAGAGAGACTACACAGGCTTTACCAAGTGGGAGTGTGGTGGTAGAAGAGCCACTTACTGTAAATAAAAGGGTTACACTATGCATGCCTCCTCGAACTCAAAGACAAGCTCTAGGGTTACAATAAATGTTCACAGGGAAACCCTCAGTGGACACGTTATTGTTATGTTCATGGATGTAGAAATCAAGAAAACCCAAGGAAAGTTTCCAGTGATTTGCCTTAAGATCAACACAGGACGGGGAAGCACACTCTCCAGAGTCATGCAAAAGACTTCCCATCTTAACACAACAGGGAACCTACACGGAATTAAAAACCAAGTACTGGCAAAGCACTCAAGGCTGTGCTGCACTGTATTAGTCACATGAGCTTTCAAAGCTATCTGCAGGCAAATTCTAAAAAGAAATGAGTGCTTGTAATACACACAGTAGGGATAGGGTGGCGCCATTGTTCCAAATATCTGAAATTGTGAAGTAGGACAGAATTATACCTTAATTTTCACACCCCCAGTAACGTCAATGGCACAATGCAACTATCCACGAGACACCCTCGGCCTATACTGATCTTATAATCGCTCGCAAGAGACACCCACATTTGTCTCCTGCAATACGATAAAAATACCACTGTTGTAGACGCCACTGTGCGTAGAAAAAGCGACGGTAAATGCCTTATGGTTAAATGCACTAAAATCCAGAATTGTAGATAAGAATGATTTTTAAAAAATCAAGGCATTTGGGGGGCGTGGCTTGGACGCCGAGGAAGATGGCGGCTTAGAGCGTCTCTCCTCCCGTCACGAGCGTTTGCACCAGAATAGGAACGCTTCTTTGATCCTGCTGCCGAGATGTGACGGCGGATTTAAGCACCGGAACACTTATTGAACAAAAGGAGCTGCTCCGCGTGATTGTGACTGCGGCGGTTCGGGAGCTGTGTCGAGCGCAGCTCCGGACGCACATGGCGGCAGTGCGTGAGGAAGGAGAGACGCGGAGCGAGTAATATACTCCAGCGCAGCGCAACTGCCCTCGCCAGGAGATCGGAAAGCGGAGGAATAGCCCGTGTGAGATAGCGGTCCTGAACGGATGGTCGGGTGAGTACTTTATGATCGGCCATACCGGGGCTTCCTCCGCCTTAACCAAGATGGCGGCCGCCACTCGGTAATGCCCGATAGAATGTAAAAAAGACTCTCCTCGCTATCTCTGCCTGACATAGACTGCATGCTACGACAGGAGAGCGATGCTAACAACTGCTCTGCCGATCTTAGAATTGTGAGCTTATCCCAACTATGGCCATAAGAAGTTACTGCAGCTACGATGTTTGCCTGCAATGCCAGCCAGTAGATTATACTGCACTCTCCTAACATGTGATCAGGGCTCTACACGTAATGGGTGCCAATCTGTGGTTGAGGATTTGAAGATGATGCATTAAGTGCCTGGAGTGCCTGGATTGCCTAACATCAACCTTACATCATCCTGCATTTAGCTCCTTGTTATACCTGTACTATCCCCGAGTGCTGGTTAGTGCCTACAACTCAGCTCTTCTCTTCTTACACAAAAATCTATATGCGGTGCACCCCTCAGTGATAGTCTTGTCCCAACTGTGACTTTTTCCTAATGTCAGTGCGAGCACCACGTGCGCAGACTGAATGAATATACGAGGTGTTCTGCGCATGTGATCCCATCCATGAGATAATACTGCTCCCAGTGTACCGAGTTCTGGTTCACCAACCTACTATATGAGCTTATATTGTACACTCTACTCCGCGTGTTACTGAAGGTGGTCTTTTCTGTACGCAGTCTGAGGTTCTACGCATCTCGGAGAAGGTTCTAGTGACCAAGATGGATACTAAAGACCAGACTACTCTTAAAAGACTTAAGTCGGATCACTCGAACCCGGGTTCACCAAATAAACCAAAGAAAATTACTCCGGACGCACTTGATATGATATTGAATAGGCTAGATGAAGTGAAGGACCTGGCCAAGGTCACCAAAGAAGAAGTGGTAGCAATCCGTCAAGATATCCGAGATACTAATGCGCGCCTAACAGAAACAGAATCCCGGATCAGTTGCCTAGAGGACATAGAGGTTAAAACTTCAACGGCTCTGAAACACCTACACATCTCCTCGGAACAGACAACTAGACGATTGGCCGAGTTGGAAGACAGGAATAGAAGGGGGAACCTACGCATTTTTGGAATTCCGGAAGGGTCCGAGGAGTCAGAAGGTTCTTGCATTCGGTTCTTGGAATCCTGGTTCACTAAAGCCACGAACATGACTTTCAGCAGCCCTCTTGAATTTGACAGAGCACATAGGGTGCCAGGGAGAATCACTAAGACGCAGAGAGGACCAAGGCCCATCGTATGTAAACCGTTACGCTACCAGCATGTTGAGCAAATCCTGGCCTTCGTGCGGAAGCACAATCATATTCTGTGGAAGGATACCAAGGTCTACATTTCTCAAGACTACAGTAAGGAAACCGTAGAAATAAGGAAGGCCTTCCTTGCGCTACGTCAACAACTGTCAGTGATGGGATATCAATATGGCTTTGTGGGCCCAGCAAAGTACAGGGTGACAATACGTGGATCGTCTTCCTACTTCACGGACCCCAGGAAGCTCAAACGTATGCTTGAAGATGTGGAAGAACGAGAAATGGAACGCGATATAGAAACTAATAACCCAGAAAGTCAAGCAGCCTCGGCCTCTGCTTCGGCGTCAGGCTACAGATGACCGCATCTGAGGTTTAGTGCTCTCACTAAGATATCTCTGCTATGTTAATTCCACAAAGCCTAACGAGCCTGTCATTGCAAGACTACCACCCTGTAAGGTTTCAAGTTGACGGATGCCTCCTTGCACCGAGAACTCTACGTTGCCTGAAAGGTGGCTTGAAGGTCTGAACTAAGGTCCTGGAGTCTCCTTACTTTATTTCTCTAGGTTATACTTGGCATGGCCTGTTGCTAGTGATCTAAACTTTTTGATTGGAGCTGGTCTGCCCTGTTTGATTTCACTGAGGAAGATACCGGTGTGAGATGTGTCAAGACGTGTATGGCTGAACCCAAAATCCGGTGCTTTGGCAGGATTAGTCAGAATAGACTGGTTTTCAGACTGGCCGTGCTGGGACTCTTTGTTTAAGGAATGATTACTGGCAGGTTTTCGTTTTTGACTAGGTTCTTCACCACTGATGCATAAGCCTAGATACCAATAACCATTAGGGGCCCTTTGTTGAGGGTATGAAGGTATGAAGTTATAATACCATCCAATAGGCCATGTCGCTATACTTTCAAATTTCTGCTCGACAGCATCACTTTAGTAGTTATATTGTAGGTATATTGGTTTGTTTCTGATTTATCAAAAATGTGCAGAGGGAGCGTGTTACTATATCTAAGTTAGTTCTGCCACATCATTCCAATATTCCACT
The DNA here is from genome assembly GCF_964263255.1 of Lissotriton vulgaris. Classification (NCBI taxonomy): domain Eukaryota; kingdom Metazoa; phylum Chordata; class Amphibia; order Caudata; family Salamandridae; genus Lissotriton; species Lissotriton vulgaris. The sequence continues at coordinate 186,536,305 of NC_141696.1, forward strand.
GGTTGCATGATGTTTGTCTGCACTTTACGTTGTGCATAGCTGTTCCAATGTTTATACATGACTAGTTTTAGACGGGAGGGTTACTGCGGTTTTCCTCACGTCGCCATGCTTCTGTACTACAGTTGGGGAGGGTGGGGTGGGGGGATGTGGGGTATTGGGGGGGGGGTGGGTGTTATGTTCTATAGATTGCTTTTTTTGTACTTTCCCTTCTTTCTCCCTTTTATTCCTTTCCTCTTCTCTTTTCCGTGCTTTTTCTTTCTCCTCTGGCCTGTCTCTTTGCTCTTGTCTGGACAAGCTGTATCATGCACATGTTGTACTTGTATACCGATATACAGACCAGCCATGCCCCATCCCTGGGCGCCCAGATGTCGGATCATAGTCTCTGCCTGTTTTACACCATAGGGGGCAAAGCAATGTGTTCCTTCCATAATGCGCCGTGTAACATGTCTTTCCATGGATCTCGTGGAGTACTCATGATACCTACATTGTTATAAATGTCACATACAACGCTTTCCACTCCGCTTGGGACAACCTCACTTGATCGACTAAAGATTCTGTCTATGAATGTTAAAGGTTTAAATCAGCCCGTTAAAAAACAAAAGATATTAGACTATGTGCGCAGACAGAAGGGAGACATTGTAATGCTGCAAGAGACCAAACTAGATGTTAAACAATTTTACACTCTGCGCAATAAGTTTTATTCAGAGGTTGTAGGTTCTAGTGCAGTTGGGAGAAAGAATGGTGTTCTGGTACTATTGTCAAGAAAGTCCAAGGTAGAATTACTGTCTTCCTCATCAGATGAAAAGGGACGTTGGGTCACGGTGAAACTTTCCAAAGATAACACAGAATTCTTTGTCACTAACGTTTATGCACCTAACGCTAATGACTTGGAATTTTGGCAGGACTTAGTCAAGCAGATTGCAACGATACCTGATACGGCGGTGCATATCCTTGGGGGTGATTTCAATCTCCCATTTGACCCGGCCTTAGACAGGGACTCAAAATGTGTATTCAAACCAAGCAGATCACATAATGCCTTTATCAAATTATGCCAACAATTTCACTTAATTGATACATGGAGAATACAAAACCCTACTGATAGGGATTACACTTTCTATTCTTCCCCTCACGATTCATTCTCCCGCATTGATTACATATTCATTACACAAAATGGCGTTGCAAGGATAGAGGATACTTCAATTGAACCTAGGGTTCTATCAGACCACTCATGCATATCTCTAGCCATCACTAACATTAAACCGTCCCCTAAACAAACGTCCTGGAGACTCAATGAGGAAATCTTGAGTAAAGAACAAAACAGAACTGAAATTCTATCAGCTATTAGATCTTATTTGGAGATTAATGCGAAAGGGGACACTTCGGACCTAGTGCGTTGGGAGGCTTTGAAAAGTACAATTAGGGGGGTGTGCATCAAAATTCGTTCAGCAATGAACAGAGATTGTAATGCAAAGCTAGAAGGGTTAGAGAAGGAAATACGCATAAACAAAGTGGAATCCACTCAAAGTGATAGTGATCCCTAGAGTGATGGGGAACATACAGTGTTGTTTAAATGCCCCTCACACACCAACAGGCCCCTTGGTGTCATGCTTCATCATCGGGGCCTTCGCACCCCTCTACGGGATGCGGCGTGCTACGACTCGCGAATACGCAGGAGCACTTGAAGTGAACTATGTGTGGGGGGTGTGTGTTTATTACAAAGGTGTGAGTGAGGTGAGGTGAAAAAGTGAGTGGTTAAAAAATACCTGGCACGTGGGAGAAAAAAACTTTATTAAATCCCCGGCTGGTATTGTTAAAATAAAAGTGCAGGGCGTGGTTATGATAGATACGTGTTAGGGTATCAAACCACTGTCTTAAAAGTCAACATGTTTCGGAGGTCAAAGCCCCCTTCTTCAGGACAAGGGTTAATGCACTTACCCTCCCCTTACTCACATGTAAAATGTAAAAGTGTAAATAAAAATTACCACAATGTGTAATGTTCCTCGCAGTGTTAAATGTCAGTGAGTGTCGATGCGCCCAATTGGCGTAAGAACCTGTGGAGACAAAATCATAGATAAACATACAGATCTATATGACACAGGTTAAAGGAGAAGAATCATGCTTCTCTGAAAAAACATCAGGTAGAACCAAAAAATAATTGGACCCTGGGAAGGAAAAAGAGAAAAGAGAGACACTACAAACATACATACACACAACACCACAATTACTCTCTGCTTAGATGGAAGGAGAGCAAACCAGAAAGGAATAGAAATCTTACTTAAAGTTCCCAAATACAGGACTTCATGAGCCTTTAGCGTATATTGGGGAATCCTTCCTTTCTAATCAGAAAACCTAAGAAATCAATATCAGGGGTTCAGTAGGAAGACTATGTCATCAATGCGCCACAAGTACAGTGAACAACTGCTTCTCCTGGATGGTCTAAAACTCACAGTTACTGCAACAGCTAATCGCCTGCCTTCCCTCAACGCGGCTCCGATGAAGTGAGCTACGAAGGAATCGAGGCCCTTATATATCATGCCTGTAGGTAATTAAAGATGATTAATTGAATAATGTAACCCGGGGGATGCCCAAATACGGAGATAAAAACCTCCGAGCGTCCGGTAATGCGCAGCGCCCTTCACTCCTCTGTCGCGCATGCGCATTAACGCTCCAGGGGAACGCATGCGCGGTAGGCGAGGCTACCGCGCATGCGTCAAGGGAGACACTCCGTTCAGACACGGAGCAATCGGCTTTGCAGGTAAATGCCAGTTGGTGAATGGCATATCAACTGCAAAGGGATGATGAAATATGCGCATATAAGGCAGTGTATTTAAGGCAATTGTTATAGCTAGAAGCCAAGCAATATATAATAACCATGACAGTAGTGGTAAATTAAACTGCTTTTTAGGAGGATATACGGATCAGCAATTAGTTGGACTGCCTCCCATAACAGACGGTAATTCTTATTTTGAATTTAGTTGTGAAGAGGGAACACTCATAGAACATGGTCCCTATCAAAAAGGGATACATCCTCAATCACAATTTAACCCAAATGAGCCCCACAGATACAATTGTTGAATGTAACCACACGTATACAACAACAAATTGTAATGGGTAGTCAGATTGAGTTTTTATCTGAGAAGGTTCCAAGGAATGGAATCGTTCAGCCCCGTGGTGTCGGTTCCCAACCGAAACACCCACCGTTGCTCTTTTTCTAGGAGACCTATCTCTGAGGGCAGTTGTTCAATTATTGTCCACTGTAGCTCATTCACACAATGTTGGTATTCAATATAATGGGTTGACATCTTAGTCGTTAGTTTCTTGCACCTGATGTTGCTTTTGTGTTCATTTAACCTGACCCTTACAGGTCTGGTGGTCATCCCCACATATTCCTTTCCACATGGGCAGGTAATCAGGTAAACAACATTTTTACTGTTGCAGTTCGTAAAAGCACGTTGTTCCCATGTTGTCCCATTGGTAAAGGTTAGATTCTGGCTCTTTTTTGTGAGGTGGCAGTTATTGCAGTTGCCACACGGGTAGTGCCCATGTACACCTTGTAACCTCGTCTGATCCTTGGTAGGAGGGGGTGGTCTAGTATGAACGAGTATATCTCTAAGGTTCCTACCCCTTCTGTGTGCAAAGAGAGGTTTCTCCAGAGTCAAGCCACCACTCGTTAAGGTGCGCCAATGTTTGTGGACCAATTTTGTCACTTGGTTGCTAACCGGACTGTATGTGGTAACACAAACCGTCCTGTTTGCGGCATCCTCCCTACGTGGATTGTCCTCCAGAAGGGCGTCACGGTTATTATTTTGTGCTCTTGTGAAAGCTTTTTTGATCACAGTTTCCGGATATTTCCTTTGTCTTAGTTTTGCACTTAGATCCTTGGCCTGAGTTTTGTATCTAGCCACATCGCTACAGTTTCGCCGGAGGCGTAGGAACTGTCCATAGGGCAGGTTCTCTCTCAGATGACGAGGGTGAAAGCTGTCAAATCTGAGGAGACAGTTCCTCGCCGTTGGTTTGAAATGTGTTTCAGTTTTTAACAAGCCGGCTTCATGGTAGATATTCAAATCTAAGAAAACCATGTTGGTATTAGATGTCTGGTGAGTAAATTTCAAAAAGGCATTTTGATTGTTCAGCCAGTCGATGAATTCAGTTATCATGGTTACATCTCCATCCCAGATAACCAGGATATCATCAATGTACCTCCGCCAGGTGCGAATCCTCGCCCTGTAAGGATTGTCTGGGTGCAGGATTTTCGTAGACTCCAAATGGTGGACATATAGTCCAGCCAGACTTGGGGCAAATGTGCTGCCCATACTGGTCCCATGCCTCTGCCAGGAAAGAGTGCCCTCATATTCGAAAAAGTTTTTCGTGAGTGCCAAAGAGATGCACTCCATCACTACATTCCGTGGAGTGTGGTATTCCCAATTCGTAGAATGTAGTACCTCCTCAATGATTTGGATGGTCTCATCATGGGGGAGACTCGTATAGAGGCTCTCCACATCCAGACTTAGCAGCATCTGTGAAGTTGGATCAAAAGTTTGATTATTCAACAGTTGTAGTACTGCTTTGGTATCCCGTAGATAGGTATCAGTAGCCTGTACAAGTGGCCTCAAGAAAGCATCCGCAAACTTGGATAATGGTTCCAGGATAGATGAGATTCCGGAAACTGTGGGGCGACCAGGGGGGTTATCCAGGTTCTTGTGCACCTTAGGAATAGTGTAGAAGTAAGGGATGCGAGGGTTCCTCTGTGTCAGGAACTCAGACTCCTTTTTAGTAATCCAGTCATGTGCAAGTGCCTCTTCCACCATACCACCTATCTGGACTCTTAAAGATTCAGTGGGATCCTCCGTAAGTATTTGATAGTTCCTGTTATCAGAAAGAAGCCGTCTGCATTCTTTATCATAGGCTGTGGTTGTCTGAATTACCACTGCACCACCCTTGTCTGCTGGTTTTATAACAAGGTTTTTATTCATCCTTAATTCTTTTATGGCCTCATTTTCTGTTCTGCTCATGTTCTGAAAGACCTTTTGCCTGGTTTCCAGACCTTTCAATTCCTGCATCATGGCTTTTTCGAAGGCCAGTACTTCTACAGGAAGCTGGTTGTCTAATGGTGTAAATGTTGACTTGGGTTTTAGGCCAGTGTCAGAAGTCTCTGTAGGTAGATCCTTGTCTTTAAAGAATGCCCGCAATTTTATAGTCCTTATAAACTCTTGCATTTCCTTATGTAGTAGGAAAATGTCTGGTTTATTGGTAGGGACATAACCCAGGCCTTTATTCAGTACCGCCTTTTGCAGATCCGTAAGGGGCCAAGGGGTTATATTGATAACTAGGTCCCCCTGTGGCTTGTTGACGCCTGATTGGCTGCCATGCTCCTCGTTACTACACGTGGGTCTGACTCCTCTGTGGGTTGCCAATTCACGTTGTTGCCCTTCTTGTTCCGCCCTCTGCAGGATCCCTGGCCCCAAGATAAAAAAGGTTGTTGATTTTGGGGCACATTTGTTTGGTCTGGAACCCACTGGGGGTACATTTGACCCATTTGAGGTGGGACAAACTGATATTGCGGGAATTGAAAAGGAGGTTGATAAGGGTTGAATTGAGGACCTTGAAAACCACGCCAACCTCTTTGACGTGGAAATTGGGCTCTTTGTTGACGAAAGCCGCCTCTTTGCTTTCTTTGCTGGAAACCTCCCGACTTATTACTTGAGTTACTGCCATCTGAGTTAACACTATCTGTATCACTCAAAAGGTCTTTCAGAACATGAGCAGAACAGAAAATGAGGCCATAAAAGAATTAAGGATGAATAAAAACCTTGTTATAAAACCAGCAGACAAGGGTGGTGCAGTGGTAATTCAGACAACCACAGCCTATGATAAAGAATGCAGACGGCTTCTTTCTGATAACAGGAACTATCAAATACTTACGGAGGATCCCACTGAATCTTTAAGAGTCCAGATAGGTGGTATGGTGGAAGAGGCACTTGCACATGACTGGATTACTAAAAAGGAGTCTGAGTTCCTGACACAGAGGAACCCTCGCATCCCTTACTTCTACACTATTCCTAAGGTGCACAAGAACCTGGATAACCCCCCTGGTCGCCCCATAGTTTCCGGAATCTCATCTATCCTGGAACCATTATCCAAGTTTGCGGATGCTTTCTTGAGGCCACTTGTACAGGCTACTGATACCTATCTACGGGATACCAAAGCAGTACTACAACTGTTGAATAATCAAACTTTTGATCCAACTTCACAGATGCTGCTAAGTCTGGATGTGGAGAGCCTCTATACGAGTCTCCCCCATGATGAGACCATCCAAATCATTGAGGAGGTACTACATTCTACGAATTGGGAATACCACACTCCACGGAATGTAGTGATGGAGTGCATCTCTTTGGCACTCACGAAAAACTTTTTCGAATATGAGGGCACTCTTTGCTGGCAGAGGCATGGGACCAGTATGGGCAGCACATTTGCCCCAAGTCTGGCTGGACTATATGTCCACCATTTGGAGTCTACGAAAATCCTGCACCCAGACAATCCTTACAGGGCGAGGATTCGCACCTGGCGGAGGTACATTGATGATATCCTGGTTATCTGGGATGGAGATGTAACCATGATAACTGAATTCATCGACTGGCTGAACAATCAAAATGCCTTTTTGAAATTTACTCACCAGACATCTAATACCAACATGGTTTTCTTAGATTTGAATATCTACCATGAAGCCGGCTTGTTAAAAACTGAAACACATTTCAAACCAACGGCGAGGAACTGTCTCCTCAGATTTGACAGCTTTCACCCTCGTCATCTGAGAGAGAACCTGCCCTATGGACAGTTCCTACGCCTCCGGCGAAACTGTAGCGATGTGGCTAGATACAAAACTCAGGCCAAGGATCTAAGTGCAAAACTAAGACAAAGGAAATATTCGGAAACTGTGATCAAAAAAGCTTTCACAAGAGCACGAAATAATAACCGTGACGCCCTTCTGGAGGACAATCCACGTAGGGAGGATGCCGCAAACAGGACGGTTTGTGTTACCACATACAGTCCGGTTAGCAACCAAGTGACAAAATTGGTCCACAAACATTGGCGCACCTTAACGAGTGGTGGCTTGACTCTGGAGAAACCTCTCTTTGCACACAGAAGGGGTAGGAACCTTAGAGATATACTCGTTCATACTAGACCACCCCCTCCTACCAAGGATCAGATGAGGTTACAAGGCGTACATGGGCACTACCCGTGTGGCAACTGCAATAACTGCCACCTCACAAAAAAGAGCCAGAATCTAACCTTTACCAATGGGACAACATGGGAACAACGTGCTTTTACGAACTGCAACAGTAAAAATGTTGTTTACCTGATTACCTGCCCATGTGGAAAGGAATATGTGGGGATGACCACCAGACCTGTAAGGGTCAGGTTAAATGAACACAAAAGCAACATCAGGTGCAAGAAACTAACGACTAAGATGTCAACCCATTATATTGAATACCAACATTGTGTGAATGAGCTACAGTGGACAATAATTGAACAACTGCCCTCAGAGATAGGTCTCCTAGAAAAAGAGCAACGGTGGGTGTTTCGGTTGGGAACCGACACCACGGGGCTGAACGATTCCATTCCTTGGAACCTTCTCAGATAAAAACTCAATCTGACTACCCATTACAATTTGTTGTTGTATACGTGTGGTTACATTCAACAATTGTATCTGTGGGGCTCATTTGGGTTAAATTGTGATTGAGGATGTATCCCTTTTTGATAGGGACCATGTTCTATGAGTGTTCCCTCTTCACAACTAAATTCAAAATAAGAATTACCGTCTGTTATGGGAGGCAGTCCAACTAATTGCTGATCCGTATATCCTCCTAAAAAGCAGTTTAATTTACCACTACTGTCATGGTTATTATATATTGCTTGGCTTCTAGCTATAACAATTGCCTTAAATACACTGCCTTATATGCGCATATTTCATCATCCCTTTGCAGTTGATATGCCATTCACCAACTGGCATTTACCTGCAAAGCCGATTGCTCCGTGTCTGAACGGAGTGTCTCCCTTGACGCATGCGCGGTAGCCTCGCCTACCGCGCATGCGTTCCCCTGGAGCGTTAATGCGCATGCGCGACAGAGGAGTGAAGGGCGCTGCGCATTACCGGACGCTCGGAGGTTTTTATCTCCGTATTTGGGCATCCCCCGGGTTACATTATTCAATTAATCATCTTTAATTACCTACAGGCATGATATATAAGGGCCTCGATTCCTTCGTAGCTCACTTCATCGGAGCCGCGTTGAGGGAAGGCAGGCGATTAGCTGTTGCAGTAACTGTGAGTTTTAGACCATCCAGGAGAAGCAGTTGTTCACTGTACTTGTGGCGCATTGATGACCTAGTCTTCCTACTGAACCCCTGATATTGATTTCTTAGGTTTTCTGATTAGAAAGGAAGGATTCCCCAATATACGCTAAAGGCTCATGAAGTCCTGTATTTGGGAACTTTAAGTAAGATTTCTATTCCTTTCTGGTTTGCTCTCCTTCCATCTAAGCAGAGAGTAATTGTGGTGTTGTGTGTATGTATGTTTGTAGTGTCTCTCTTTTCTCTTTTTCCTTCCCAGGGTCCAATTATTTTTTGGTTCTACCTGATGTTTTTTCAGAGAAGCATGATTCTTCTCCTTTAACCTGTGTCATATAGATCTGTATGTTTATCTATGATTTTGTCTCCACAGGTTCTTACGCCAATTGGGCGCATCAACACTCACTGACATTTAACACTGTGAGGAACATTACACATTGTGGTAATTTTTATTTACACTTTTACATTTTACATGTGAGTAAGGGAAGGGTAAGTGCATTAACCCTTGTCCTGAAGAAGGGGGCTTTGACCTCCGAAACATGTTGACTTTTAAGACAGTGGTTTGATACCCTAACACGTATCTATCATAACCACGCCCTGCACTTTTATTTTAACAATACCAGCCGGGGATTTAATAAAGTTTTTTTCTCCCACGTGCCAGGTATTTTTTAACCACTCACTTTTTCACCTCACCTCACTCACACCTTTGTAATAAACACACACCCCCCACACATAGTTCACTTCAAGTGCTCCTGCGTATTCGCGAGTCGTAGCACGCCGCATCCCGTAGAGGGGTGCGAAGGCCCCGATGATGAAGCATGACACCAAGGGGCCTGTTGGTGTGTGAGGGGCATTTAAACAACACTGTGTGTTCCCCATCACTCTAGGGATCACTATCACTTTGAGTGGATTCCACTTTGTTTATGCGTATGACTAGGGAGACTGAATCCACTGACTCTCTCTCTCCCCCCTCCTGTTAAAATTTGTTTATAGACAGCGTGCAGCTGTGGGAGACCCCTTCCCTTTCCCTTCGGACCTACACACATCCACACACAACCACTCCATTTCCTTGAGAAAAACCTTCCTGCTCTCCTCATTTGTCAACATGGAGGATGAACACGGACTGACTTTTAGTGAGGATGATATTGACCGCATTCTAGCAGATGATAAACCTTTTGAAGGCCTCAGCAATAGCGACCCAGGGCCTGCAGTAGCCGATTGGGATGAGCTGATGAACACCCGCAAAATCCAAATCAGGACAGCCCTTCATGGCTTACTGATGAGGGAATATTTGAGAAACAAGATGGCCCCGCAAGGTTTATTGGTCAAAACTGAACCATTTATTTTCCAGGATGACCTTGTTTTTTAAAAAGGCATGGTCACTTATCTCTTGGCACTGTACCAGGGATTGGCTGGTACTTATAGTCCAGACTGCAGCTAGGAAGTCAGTTGAGCTGAAGGTAGAGATCCAAAGACTTGAGGTACAGCTTAAGGCCTTCATTTCACCAGCGGATCTTAAAAAGGGCTTAGAGGAACTAAACCAACAAATGAAAGAATTTGAGGCTGGCTTGAAGCAAAGCAAATTTAATAAACTGAAGAAAGACAAAGACCGCTTTACTCCTGAGAGAGCCTACCCTTACACTCGAGCGGATTATGTCATGAAAGACAACATGAGTGATACAGATAGTGTTAACTCAGATGGCAGTAACTCAAGTAATAAGTCGGGAGGTTTCCAGCAAAGAAAGCAAAGAGGCGGCTTTCGTCAACAAAGAGCCCAATTTCCACGTCAAAGAGGTTGGCGTGGTTTTCAAGGTCCTCAATTCAACCCTTATCAACCTCCTTTTCAATTCCCGCAATATCAGTTTGTCCCACCTCAAATGGGTCAAATGTACCCCCAGTGGGTTCCAGACCAAACAAATGTGCCCCAAAATCAACAACCTTTTTTATCTTGGGGCCAGGGATCCCGCAGAGGGCGGAACAAGAAGGGCAACAACGTGAATTGGCAACCCACAGAGGAGTCAGACCCACGTGTAGTAACGAGGAGCATGGCAGCCAATCAGGCGTCAACAAGCCACAGGGGGACCTAGTTATCAATATAACCCCTTGGCCCCTTACGGATCTGCAAAAGGCGGTACTGAATAAAGGCCTGGGTTATGTCCCTACCAATAAACCAGACATTTTCCTACTACATAAGGAAATGCAAGAGTTTATAAGGACTATAAAATTGCGGGCATTCTTTAAAGACAAGGATCTACCTACAGAGACTTCTGACACTGGCCTAAAACCCAAGTCAACATTTACACCATTAGACAACCAGCTTCCTGTAGAAGTACTGGCCTTCGAAAAAGCCATGATGCAGGAATTGAAAGGTCTGGAAACCAGGCAAAAGGTCTTTCAGAACATGAGCAGAACAGAAAATGAGGCCATAAAAGAATTAAGGATGAATAAAAACCTTGTTATAAAACCAGCAGACAAGGGTGGTGCAGTGGTAATTCAGACAACCACAGCCTATGATAAAGAATGCAGACGGCTTCTTTCTGATAACAGGAACTATCAAATACTTACGGAGGATCCCACTGAATCTTTAAGAGTCCAGATAGGTGGTATGGTGGAAGAGGCACTTGCACATGACTGGATTACTAAAAAGGAGTCTGAGTTCCTGACACAGAGGAACCCTCGCATCCCTTACTTCTACACTATTCCTAAGGTGCACAAGAACCTGGATAACCCCCCTGGTCGCCCCATAGTTTCCGGAATCTCATCTATCCTGGAACCATTATCCAAGTTTGCGGATGCTTTCTTGAGGCCACTTGTACAGGCTACTGATACCTATCTACGGGATACCAAAGCAGTACTACAACTGTTGAATAATCAAACTTTTGATCCAACTTCACAGATGCTGCTAAGTCTGGATGTGGAGAGCCTCTATACGAGTCTCCCCCATGATGAGACCATCCAAATCATTGAGGAGGTACTACATTCTACGAATTGGGAATACCACACTCCACGGAATGTAGTGATGGAGTGCATCTCTTTGGCACTCACGAAAAACTTTTTCGAATATGAGGGCACTCTTTTCTGGCAGAGGCATGGGACCAGTATGGGCAGCACATTTGCCCGAAGTCTGGCTGGACTATATGTCCACCATTTGGAGTCTACGAAAATCCTGCACCCAGACAATCCTTACAGGGCGAGGATTCGCACCTGGCGGAGGTACATTGATGATATCCTGGTTATCTGGGATGGAGATGTAACCATGATAACTGAATTCATCGACTGGCTGAACAATCAAAATGCCTTTTTGAAATTTACTCACCAGACATCTAATACCAACATGGTTTTCTTAGATTTGAATATCTACCATGAAGCCGGCTTGTTAAAAACTGAAACACATTTCAAACCAACGGCGAGGAACTGTCTCCTCAGATTTGACAGCTTTCACCCTCGTCATCTGAGAGAGAACCTGCCCTATGGACAGTTCCTACGCCTCCGGCGAAACTGTAGCGATGTGGCTAGATACAAAACTCAGGCCAAGGATCTAAGTGCAAAACTAAGACAAAGGAAATATTCGGAAACTGTGATCAAAAAAGCTTTCACAAGAGCACGAAATAATAACCGTGACGCCCTTCTGGAGGACAATCCACGTAGGGAGGATGCCGCAAACAGGACGGTTTGTGTTACCACATACAGTCCGGTTAGCAACCAAGTGACAAAATTGGTCCACAAACATTGGCGCACCTTAACGAGTGGTGGCTTGACTCTGGAGAAACCTCTCTTTGCACACAGAAGGGGTAGGAACCTTAGAGATATACTTGTTCATACTAGACCACCCCCTCCTACCAAGGATCAGACGAGGTTACAAGGCGTACATGGGCACTACCCGTGTGGCAACTGCAATAACTGCCACCTCACAAAAAAGAGCCAGAATCTAACCTTTACCAATGGGACAACATGGGAACAACGTGCTTTTACGAACTGCAACAGTAAAAATGTTGTTTACCTGATTACCTGCCCATGTGGAAAGGAATATGTGGGGATGACCACCAGACCTGTAAGGGTCAGGTTAAATGAACACAAAAGCAACATCAGGTGCAAGAAACTAACGACTAAGATGTCAACCCATTATATTGAATACCAACATTGTGTGAATGAGCTACAGTGGACAATAATTGAACAACTGCCCTCAGAGATAGGTCTCCTAGAAAAAGAGCAACGGTGGGTGTTTCGGTTGGGAACCGACACCACGGGGCTGAACGATTCCATTCCTTGGAACCTTCTCAGATAAAAACTCAATCTGACTACCCATTACAATTTGTTGTTGTATACGTGTGGTTACATTCAACAATTGTATCTGTGGGGCTCATTTGGGTTAAATTGTGATTGAGGATGTATCCCTTTTTGATAGGGACCATGTTCTATGAGTGTTCCCTCTTCACAACTAAATTCAAAATAAGAATTACCGTCTGTTATGGGAGGCAGTCCAACTAATTGCTGATCCGTATATCCTCCTAAAAAGCAGTTTAATTTACCACTACTGTCATGGTTATTATATATTGCTTGGCTTCTAGCTATAACAATTGCCTTAAATACACTGCCTTATATGCGCATATTTCATCATCCCTTTGCAGTTGATATGCCATTCACCAACTGGCATTTACCTGCAAAGCCGATTGCTCCGTGTCTGAACGGAGTGTCTCCCTTGACGCATGCGCGGTAGCCTCGCCTACCGCGCATGCGTTCCCCTGGAGCGTTAATGCGCATGCGCGACAGAGGAGTGAAGGGCGCTGCGCATTACCGGACGCTCTGAGGTTTTTATCTCCGTTTTTGGGCATCCCCCGGGTTACATTATTCAATTAATCATCTTTAATTACCTACAGGCATGATATATAAGGGCCTCGATTCCTTCGTAGCTCACTTCATCGGAGCCGCGTTGAGGGAAGGCAGGCGATTAGCTGTTGCAGTAACTGTGAGTTTTAGACCATCCAGGAGAAGCAGTTGTTCACTGTACTTGTGGCGCATTGATGACATAGTCTTCCTACTGAACCCCTGATATTGATTTCTTAGGTTTTCTGATTAGAAAGGAAGGATTCCCCAATATACGCTAAAGGCTCATGAAGTCCTGTATTTGGGACTTTAAGTAAGATTTCTATTCCTTTCTGGTTTGCTCTCCTTCCATCTAAGCAGAGAGTAATTGTGGTGTTGTGTGTATGTATGTTTGTAGTGTCTCTCTTTTCTCTTTTTCCTTCCCAGGGTCCAATTATTTTTTGGTTCTACCTGATGTTTTTTCAGAGAAGCATGATTCTTCTCCTTTAACCTGTGTCATATAGATCTGTATGTTTATCTATGATTTTGTCTCCACAGGTTCTTACGCCAATTGGGCGCATCGACACTCACTGACATTTAACACTGTGAGGAACATTACACATTGTGGTAATTTTTATTTACACTTTTACATTTTACATGTGAGTAAGGGGAGGGTAAGTGCATTAACCCTTGTCCTGAAGAAGGGGGCTTTGACCTCCGAAACATGTTGACTTTTAAGACAGTGGTTTGATACCCTAACACGTATCTATCATAACCACGCCCTGCACTTTTATTTTAACAATACCAGCCGGGGATTTAATAAAGTTTTTTTCTCCCACGTGCCAGGTATTTTTTAACCACTCACTTTTTCACCTCACCTCACTCACACCTTTGTAATAAACACACACCCCCCACACATAGTTCACTTCAAGTGCTCCTGCGTATTCGCGAGTCGTAGCACGCCGCATCCCGTAGAGGGGTGCGAAGGCCCCGATGATGAAGCATGACACCAAGGGGCCTGTTGGTGTGTGAGGGGCATTTAAACAACACTGTGTGTTCCCCATCACTCTAGGGATCACTATCACTTTGAGTGGATTCCACTTTGTTTATGCGTATGACTAGGGAGACTGAATCCACTGACTCTCTCTCTCCCCCCTCCTGTTAAAATTTGTTAGAGAAGGAAATAGCCATCCTAGAGAGCAAACACCAAATGACGAGAGACCGGGAGACATTCAATATCATGACCAACAAAAAATACGAATATAACAAGCTAGTGAGCGAAAGGGCGGGGTGTGGCTAGACAGAAGGCGAAGGTTTAAACTATGTGAATCTAATAAAGCCGGCAAGAGCCTGGCGGCATATTTGAAATTTAAGGTCCAAAAGAATGCTATTAATGTTATCAAGGACTCGGCGGGAGTTACTCACTCGGATCCCCAAAAAATAACCGAAGTCTTTAAAGACTTCTATAAGGACTTATACGCCAAAAACGAATTGGTGGCTGAAGACAAAATTCAAGAATATCTTCAGGAGTGTGTATTGCCAAAGTTAAAGCCTGAGGAACAACTCAGTCTTAACGAGCCGATCTCGGCTACTGAGGTGGAAAAAGCGATCAGGGGATTGAAATGTGGCAAAGCACCGGGCCCGGATGGCTTTACGGCCAAATTCTATAAAACCTTTCAATCAGATTTGGTTGACCCTCTTCTGAGCCTCTTTCACGAATTTACTGAGTCGGGGGAAGTGAGGGGTACGTTAGCAGAGGCGACTATTGCAGTTCTGCCAAAGGACGGCAAAGACCCGTCGCTACCAAAAAACTATAGGCCGATTTCCCTGATTAATTTGGACTGTAAATTGTTGGCCATGATTCTGTCAGCCCGCTTACAAAAGGTCCTTCCTACTCTCGTACACCCATCTCAGGCGGGTTTCTTAAAGCATAGACTGTCTAGTGATAACACCAGGGTGCTAGCACATGCCCTAGAGAAAGCAAAACTTCTGAATACTCCCACGGTAGCTGTCACGTTGGATGCCGAAAAAGCATTCGACAAGGTGGATTGGTCCTTCCTCAAGGCGGTGTTACACCATTTTAACTTAGGAGAAACGTTCACTAAACTCGTAATGGCTTTGTATGCCGGCCCCACTGCAAAAGTCAGAGCAGGTGGCTCCTTTTCATCTTCTTTCTGCCTGAAACAAGGGACGAGGCAAGGTTGCCCATTATCACCATCTCTGTTCTTACTAGCAATAGAACCCTTTTTGTGGCATATTAGACATAACGAAGCCATCGCTGGTATCCCATTTGATGACTGCACTGTAAAATTGACGGCCTACGCCGACGATGTGCTGATCTTAACGGAAAAAGCCGACGAGGCTATCCCGGCCTTGATGGACACAATCGAAGGGTTCTCTAGAGTTTCAGGATATAAACTGAATAAGGACAAAACAGAAGCTAAGTTGTTAAACAATATCGGGAGTAAAGACTTTCTAGGCTCCTCTGGCCTTACCTGGCAACCGAAAGCTTTTAAATATCTGGGCTTAGATTTTGAAAGGGATTTGATTACGACTCTGAAGTTAAATGAAGACTTAACATTAAAAAAGATATCCACATTGCTAGATAGCTGGTCACCAACATTTTTATCCTGGTGGGGTAGGGCTGAGACCCTTAAAATGATGTGCACGCCTCTAGTTAACTATCTAGCCTGCATGCTCCCTATGACTTTTTCGGAAGAATTCATCAAGAAGGTGGACAGGTTGTTCGGAGAGTTCCTGTGGCGAGGGAAAAAAGCCAGGATATCACTAAAAAAGCTGCAATTAGCAAAAGAAAAAGGCGGCCTGGGCCTGCCCTCGTTCAGGAACTACCAAACAGCCTTCCTCTGTAAGCAAGGGGCCCTTTGGCTAGTTGATGATACATCCTACACTCCAGTGTGGCTAACTATCGAAAGGTCGTTAATGGCGCGTGCACCCCTCTCGGCTCTCCTCACCATGGATTTGGCCCATATACCTCACTCTAAATACATTCTACTGAATACTAGAAGAGCACTCCTCCGACTTGACCAATCCCATAAGACTGCTTCGGTGATTAAGAGATCTACTCTACTCTCATTATGGCATAACCCTATGCTCAGGATAGAGGGGAAGACCCTTTACTGGGAACTGTGGGCGACTAAGGGTATACATATAGTGAATGACCTTTATGACAGTGGTAGGCCTCTACCCTTTTCGACATTACAAGAGAGATTTAACTTACCGCCTATAGAATTTTACCAATTCCTGAAATTGAAAGCTGCTATCTCCAAACGTCTCCTATCTACAGACTCGCCTTGGCTGGTGACCCGCCTCCGATTACTGTACCATGCTGGTCATTTTGTTTCTAGAGTATATAAACTGCTCCTCCCCCTGCCCAAGAAGCCACATAAGTTGACCGAAAGCAAGTGGGAATCAGAGCCTAACTCCACAGGAATAGTGATTGATTGGGAGGTCATACATAACACCGCACTAACAAACAAGGTTTCCCCGATCCTATGCCAAACGAAATATATGTTGTTGAACAGAGTGTTCTGGACCCCTCAGAAACTGTTTAAATGTAAACTGAGGGACACGCCTAATTGTTGGAACTGCCAAGAAGCACCAGGTGACTTGGCACACATGCTTTTTAACTGTTCCCTACTACGACCATTCTGGAATAAAATATTTACATATATTCAACAAATATTTGGAATAACTCCTACTCAAGAATTTATATATGTCATTCTGGGCCCTCTAGAGGAACAATTGCCAGACATTCATGATAGACAAATGCTTGATATCATGTTGACATTGGCGTGCAAGGTCATACTTTACAAGTGGAAAAATGTTGCTGAAGTCAACTTTAAAATGTGGCTGGAATGGCTTTCCTTTCTAAGAGGGGCGGACAATCCTGCGCTACAGTCAGCCACTTGGAAGCCTTCGAACAACAAACTCTGGTCATCCCTGGATGTGTCATCCTTCCACTTTGAACCCCCATGAAGCACATCTCAATGGTCAACTTGTTCAATAGAATCGATATTGAATTTTAGTGTGTTCAACCGTATATGCTTACTGTATATTTCCTACTACATGCATACCGAACCAGGTCTGGGTAAACTGGTTGTGACTGCTCTATGGATACACCTGTCCTCTCTCTTCTCTACTCTCTTCTCTACTCTTCTCTCTCGTTCTTCCTCTCTTTTTCTCTCCCCCTTTTCTTCTCTCTCCTCTTTGACTTGATTTGATTACTGTAAGTGTCTTGGTGCCATCATTCTATTCATTTGTACCTTGGAGATTCATTGTATTGTATTGTTTTTTATTTTCATCTTTGTTCCTCAATAAAAAAGATTTGAATTAAAAAAAAAAATCAAGGCATTTACTTTTTCAGGTGACAAATTGCTAAGGGGTGTAAAACAGAGGCAGAGATTGAATAGTCAGAAGGGTGCGTGAGGCAATACTAGAGGAGCAAAAAAACAAGCCAAGGAAAGAAGGACCAACCATGGTAAGAGTGGGTAATATTGTAAATGCAGGGTGACAGACATGACGCTCACTAGAGAACACAGGGACATTTATGGCATTGCTAGTTTAGAAAGGTACCTTACCTTGCCAAGCGGCTACAAAGTAATGTATTAATACCAAATACAAGACATAATGAGCAGGACAAAAGAGCATGAAACGCAGTACAATGCATTCCCTACCTGAACAGGCCAAGCAGGCAGCGGTTGCAAGAAGTTTGCTTCATATGGGTAGTTCACCATTGCCAAATTCACCCAGGTTTCAGTGAGCCACGCCTTGAAATACCCAACGTCGTCCTTTCCCTGCAAGGTGCAGCACAAGTGAAACGTGTTGGACAGCCATTGTTGGCCTTCATCTAAGCAGGCAGAGAGGGACAGAGAGTGCACATTTGTGTTTAGACTAAGACACTACATTGTACAATCTAAAGATAAAAACAAGCATTTGCAATGCAATAGGTCTCGCATTAGGAAAGTTTGAGCTATTGGTATTGTAAATGACAATTTTTTTATTTATGTGTTGGTTTTGAAAATAGCTAAATTAATAGCTTTGTCATTTCCAATGCCAATAGTTTTAACTTTCGCAAATGTGACACCTATAGCATTTGTAATGCAATATGTGTTGTATTTACGCGACTTAGATGTATTGATATTACAAATAACAATGGCTTTTATTTTTTTATAATTAATACTTAAATAAATGTTATTGTAATTTATAATGCCAATAGCTTAAACTTATGTAAATTACTTTTGTGAAGATTATGTTCAGTGTATTTTACTGTGACGAAAATCCAAGAACAGAAGTGAAATATTAACATCTTTTTGTGACATTTGTAATAAAGATTGAAACATTGAGAACATATTTGAACCAGTTGTTGTTGAATAGTTGCACAGATTGATGCTGTGGTGGCACTGAGGAATGTTGTAGTGGCGACGAGTGATGCTGTGGCGTTCAGTGATGCTTTGGTAGCGCATAGTGATGCTGTGGTGCCCCTGAGTGATGATGTGGTGATGCGATAGATAGATAGAGTGAGGGGGATAGACGGATAGACGGATAGACGGATAGATAGACGGATAGATAGATAGATAGATAGATAGATAGATAGATAGATAGATAGATAGATAGACAGACAGACAGACAGACAGACAGACAGACAGACAGACAGACAGACAGACAGACAGACAGATAGATAGATAGATAGATAGATAGACAGACAGACAGACAGACAGACAGACAGACAGACAGACAGACAGACAGACAGACAGACAGACAGACAGACAGACAGACAGACAGACAGACAGATAGATAGATAGATAGATAGATAGATAGATAGATAGATAGATAGATAGATAGATAGAGGGAGGGCGATAGATAGACAGACAGACACAGACAGATAGATAGATAGAGTTAGGGCAATAGATAGATAGATAGATAGACAGATAGATAGAGTGAGGGTCTCCCCGTTCACGGTTTCCAGAAAGTAAGTAAAGGCCTCTGCATTGTACTAGTTTTGAAATGACCTTCTCTCACCCTGCATTTTTACTTTGCCACGGGTTATAAATATTGCTGCTGGTTTTTGTGTGTTAGTATTGGTGCAGTGATTATTATTAGTAGTAGTATAGTCGTAGCAGCAATGGTAGTAATGCCAGTATTGTATTGATTATGAAGTTTGTCTTGTGTTTGTCTGTAGTGACTGTTTATATCTTTTCCCCTGTGCAGTAGCGTAGCAAGGCTGCCATATACCTGGTGGAAGCGAGGACAATGTCCGATGTGACTGCTTTGGGGGAGGTGGGGGGGGGGGAGTAAATACTGCAACTATCAGAGTTCGTAAGCCCTTCGGGACTTTGGGCCCGATGCAACTGCACCTGCTGCACAATTGTAGCTATGCATCTGTGTAGCGCTCCGAAGCCTGTCACCAGGTCCACGTTCCATAGGTATGCTAAATAAAATGAAGTCCAACTGTCCTCCATCTTGGAGGAATATTGCTCCATCCAGAGGCATCTTATTATAGGTAGGGAAAGAAGGGATCCATTGAGATCCGTTCCTCTTAGAACAGCTGTGGGAAGTTTGCTGACGGGGAGCGCGCGAGGGCAGAAGGCGAGGAAGAACAATGGGGGGGGGGGGGTTGAAGATAGAGATGTCTCCTTGCTGAAAAGCAGATAGTTGTTGTGTCACGGGCGAGGAATGGGACGGAGAGGGGAAGAGGGGAGATGAAAACATGCAGAGGATTGGGAGGGACTCTGTGAGAGGGTTTGAAGCTGGTGTGTGAGTGTAATGTACTGCTTTGACCATGTCCCAGTGCATGTCGGGAGGAGCCGGTGAGTGCCCGCGCGGTGATGGGACGGAGTTGCATAGATGAATTACAACTCTCTGCTAGTGCTACTCCCCCGTTTATGCACCTCTCTCACCTCATTAACCTAAAGTGTTGCGCTGCATGGCTGGCTCCTCGGGGTAGGAGAGACGCAGCGATCGGGGCAAGCTGCAATGTGAGGAAACAAAAAAAACAAGCATGGGCGGCCACAAAAAAAAAAAAAAAATCGCCCACGAAATGAAAATTTAAAAAAACGCTAGTGATTACGCACGTAGCTGTGTATGTGAAGTAGTGTGCATATAGTGCGTGCGTGTGTAGTATATGTGGATGCATGGATGGTTAGTGAGATTGGTGTGTGTGTGTACGTGGTGTGTATGTGCGTATTTCTCTATTGTTTACTGTTGTCAGTGGCCGCAGGCTGGCAAGCGCTGGTGAAGTGTCGCGCTTCAAGAGCCTGGTGGGGGTGGGGGGAGCCAGCGAGTAGGAGGGAGGAAAGGAGCATATGGGGATAGGGTGTGAGTGAGGGGGAGCAGAACCCTTTGATGGTGGTGTGCGAGGCCAGGCGCGCGCCTGGGTAAGCTTCATGCTCGAGTGCACAACATGCATTGTAGGAAATCTGCTGGTTCAAGAGACTTTGGTTCAGATGTAATAGGTTCAAGTAAAAATACTCGACCTAAAAAGGGAAGCAACGAAGGAAGAAAGAAAGAAAGAAAATAAGGAAGGAGGTTGAAAGGAAGGGTGAAAAGAAAGATGAGTAAATAGATGGAAGGACATTAAAAAGGGAAAGGATGGCTAGAAGTGTAAAATAATTGGTGATGGGATGGGCGGGAAGAATGGGTGATAGGATTAATGGATGATAGGTGAATGGGTGGGTGAGTGGGTGAAAGGATGGGTGGAATTAAAAGATGAGAGGATGGAAAGGTGAAAATATGGATGAATGGATGCATGGAAGGATTGATAGATGACATCTTGATGGAAGGGAAGATGGAATGGTAAAGAAACTCGTCTAGATAGGGCCCATCTTGCTTGCTTAGTTGATTCAGTGATGGTAACAGTTTGGTCCCAAGTGGGGGTATTTTAATTTTCTGTTTACTCCTTACTGTATACATGTATGGTTTTCAGCTGTGCTGAAAATATATTCATTTCATCCTCCCCGAAAACGCTATCATACCACATTAAGCCATTCTTGCAGTGGCTGTTTATCAAAAGTGGGAACAAGGCAAGACGACGGATGACTGAGGTGGCGCTGACCGGAGACTGTGCGGCGGATCCCCCTGGCGGGGGTTGTGCCTCTGATAGAACCCCCCCACTGGCGGGTGCACGACAGAGAGCTGCGGACGCTGGCTCTGCAACGCTGCTGGCCTGCCTCTGCTGGCCTGCGGAAAGACTCAGCAGCTGTCCTCCGGCGATAGAAGATGGTGCACCTGGCCCAGGAGACATGAGGTGAGCGGGGAAGACCGCGAGTGCTGGACTTTTCACTAGGCCCGACCAGTGTGGGTGCAGCGGGGTCACCACACTGGGAGGCACGCCGGAGAGCTGGAAAAAAATTTGTTTTACAAAGAAGGACTGACTTTCAGGGATTTTAATCATCGATATCAATTATGAAACTATCTTGCAATTGAGTTACTGATGGTCCGTCCTTCTTTAAACGAGCCAGCGCTGAAGGGCGCTCAGCCAATGGCGCGCTAGCAGGGCGGAGCCCTGGAGGCGGCCGAAGGGTAGGGGCTATGAATTCTGCACAGCCGCCGTCCAGCCCTGCCCGTGCACCGCAGCTGCCGTTCCCACAGAAAGTTACCAGGCTGCAAGTTGTCAGCCTGTCCCTGGTCTGGAGCCCCTGGCGGCGTCGCCCCCGCCCGCCCATCCATCGGGAGCCGAGGACCCGGAGCTCCATGAATCATTGTCCCCAACAGCAGCGGTGAGGAGCGTGTGTGTGCCTGCGCGCGTGAGTTTGTGTGCATGCGTGAGTGTGCCTGTTGCGTCCATGCGTGTGTGTGTGTGTGTGTGTGTGCGCATGCATGAGTGTGGCTGTGTGTGTGTCCATTTACTTGCCGCTTAGTACAAAAAGACAAGCGTAACCATTTCATTTCTAATTCAGCGCGTTGAGCAAAAGCGAAAGCACGCCCACACAGCAACCAGCCAGCACGCTCCCGAGGACAAATCCGAGTCGGAAAAAGCGCGAGTCCGACTCGTGTCCACATTCCCAAAACAGGGCGACTATAGTTGTCGAGCTAGACAGCAGTGCTTCGCACTGCTTTTGTCTAGGCTCGACCTAAAAACAGTGGTACTGGAATAAAATTTGGAGGGAGATTTTAGTAAAACATTTTCTACAGCTCCCTGCTAACTTTAAAATGAAGACCTGTTTAGGAGCGTGGGTGCTTCCATGTTTACAAAATTTACTTCCTGTGACATTAGTCTTGGGGGTAGTTTAGGGACTTTCTACAGGCGCCACTTCCGCGAGCGCTCTAGTCTCAGGCACAGGAGGCGCGGCCCCTATTTAAGACGAGTGCAGCAGGCAGTTCATCCCTTGACATCGTCCTGTTTGATCTAAAGCGGACAGCGTGATTTACATGCATTTTCGAGCGTAGGAGCTACCCTAGTAAGCTAGCATAGTGCGTGGACTTAGTCGCGCGTTTTTTAATCTAGTGTCCCGTTTTTTATAAAATATAATTTTTATTTAATTTGCTGTTAGACTTGGTTTTTAAAGTGTTTTGTTAGAGTAGCACTTACTTGCATCCTAAATTGTGTCCCTCACCGCGCTTTTCGCGGGTCTTTAGGCTTGTGAATTCGATCTCCGCCATCTTGGGGGTAGTTTAGGGACTTTCTACAGATCGCTCTAGTCTCAGGCACAGGAGGCGCGGCCCCTATTTAAAGCTACCATGGAGACGCGCAGCGGAAGCGCCGTCTCAGCGCCGGAGTCACGCCAGAGTCCAGCCCGTCTGTGCCCGTCCGGGCCCAGACGGGCTCAGGGCCTGACACTCTGCTAAAAAGTTTTGCTATGAGGCGGTCTTACGATCGTGAGGAACTCATGGCTCTTCGCCATACGGCTACCGACAGCGGCGACACCTCTATTCAACGCCCTCCTCCCCCCACAGTTGGTGGAGTAGGGGTGAACTATCTCGCTAATAAAGGTAAGAACACCTTGGTGGTAGGTCTACTGAATTGTAGATCTCTTCCGCATCACTCGGCAGAAGTCAATCTACTTATTCAAGACTCCGCTTTAGATATCTTGTTTCTAACGGAAACTTGGATAACTCCCAGTTCCGATGCGGATATTGTGCAGACTCTTCCGCCGGGCTACCTTATCTATCATCTGGATAGACCTGAGGGGCGAGGGGGCGGCCTCGCGATTATATACAGGAACTCGTTTGTATGTAGGACACAGAACGGCTCACTCTTGGACTGTGAGAGCTGCCACTTCGCTTTGCGGATATTCCCCACAGTTTCGATATCAGGATTACTGATTTATCGGCCCCCGGGCGTGCTGGGTAACTTTGTGGGCTCCCTTGTTGAATCAGTGATGACCTTGGCCGCATCTACGGCTAATTTCATGGTGCTGGGTGATCTTAATCTCCACTTTAACGACCCTACTGACCCAACAGCCCAAGATCTCCAGGGCGACTTAAAAGAGTGTGAGCTGGTCCTAATTAATTCCGGGCCTACACACGAAAAGGGACACCTACTCGATCCAATGTTCTCCAACATTCCCCGTTTCATAGCTAGGCCTGCCCTTCCCCTTCCGTGGTCCGACCACTTCTTGGTAGCAGCACTTTGGCAAATCGATTCATCGCCCACAAGTGCCAAGCAGGCTTTCCTGGTTGACAGAGCCTGGTCCAGACTAACGGTTAACAACTGGACCTCCAAGCTGGAAGACATGCCCCTTCCTTCCGAGTCGGACCCAGTTAAGGCTGATGCCAATATTAACAATTGGTTATCTGCTTCTTTGGACGCTCTCATTCCTAAAAAGAGAGTTCAAAAGAGGGAGAAAAGAGTAGGCTCTGCTCTGTGGTACTCTGTAGAACTTCGTACCCTCAGGAAGGGATGTAAAAAGCTGGAGAGGTTATGGAGGAAGAATCTGGAATTATCTAGGAGAGAAGAATATCGGGTCGCAATGAGGGGCTATAAGTCCGCTCTTCGACAGGCGAAAGCCCTATATTTTGAAGATCGTAATAAATCTGCCTCTAGTTCTTCTAGGGAGAGTTTCAAAGTGGTGAAAGAACTGCTCAAAGTTCCCGAGCCGGTTGTCACTTATGACAAACAAAAATGCACGGAGCTCGCTGAGTTCTTCCACACAAAAATTGTGAAGATCTTAAACACCCTGCCCCAGCCCATGCTGTCTCAGGATAATGGGAAGCAGATTTTAGGAACACAGGTCAGAGAGACAGCTTTCCACCTTGTTTCCTTTGGCCCAGTATCAGTGAGCGAGGTATCCAAAACCTTAGCATCCTTGAAAAGTGGCTCCCCTAGGGAGCCTGTCCCCATGAAGTTCCTCAAACAAGCAGCAGGATCCATTGTGTCTCCTGTGACAGACCTAATGAATGCGTCTTTTGTCCAGGGTGTGGTGCCACCTACATGGAAAACTGCTGTTGTTAAGGCTCTTTTAAAAAAGCCTAATTTGGATCCCTCGGACCTGTCTAACTTTAGGCCCATCTCGCTGTTGCCTGGCCTCGGCAAAATTGCTGAACGGCTGGTCAACAAACAATTGTCAGCCTTTTTGGAGTCGAATGGACTGCTCTGGGTTTCGCAAACCGGCTTTCGTCCAGGTCAGGGCACCGACACGGCCCTCCTGGCGGTCGTCGATGAAACCAGACGTATTCTTGACTCAGGAGGGTCAGTGGCAGTGATCCTCCTGGACCTCAGTGCGGCGTTTGACACCGTGTACCATCAGGTGTTGATTCGGCGGCTGGCTGAGGTAGGGGTGTCTGGGGTGGCCCTGCAG
Source organism: Lissotriton vulgaris (assembly GCF_964263255.1). Taxonomy (NCBI): domain Eukaryota; kingdom Metazoa; phylum Chordata; class Amphibia; order Caudata; family Salamandridae; genus Lissotriton; species Lissotriton vulgaris. The sequence continues at coordinate 186,561,210 of NC_141696.1, forward strand.
TGGCTGAGATCTTTTCTTACCAGACGAACCTATCAGGTCTGGGATGGCTGTGAGAGTTCTAAATCGATCCCCCTCCAGTGTGGAGTGCCACAGGGCTCCTCCCTGAGCCCTACATTATTTAATGTTTACATGGCCCCCTGGAGGACATTGTGTCCCCATATGACATCAAAATCGTCAGCTATGCTGACGATACGCAGCTGGTGGTTTCTTTATCCCAACTGGCTGACAATCCGGACACCCTGCACTCCTGTCTGTCGGACGTTCATACTTGGATGGAAGAATCTTCCCTCAAGTTGAACGGCTCTAAGACGGAAATAATGCTGCTTGGGAGTAAAACCCCTCTTCTCCCTTCGATTAGCTGGCCGAGCTGCATGGGAGACCTCCCGGTCCCCAAAGAGGTGATTAAGAGCTTGGGAGTCTGGCTAGAACCAGACTTGTCATCTCGCACCCAAGCTAAGAAAACCGCAGGAGTGCGTTACGCCCTGCTACGGTCGGTTTGAAAAATCTTCCCTCTCCTAATGGTAACATCGAGGAAGCTGCTGATTCAGGGTCTGATAACATCTAGACTTGACTACAGCAACGCAATTTTTTTGGGCGCCCCTGAATCCACCTTCAAGACTCTGCAGCAGGTCGAAAATGCAGCGGCAAGGCTGCTAATGGATGTTCCGAGGACGCAATCAGCGAAACCGGCATTGAAGGCATTGGCTCCCAGTGCGGGAGAGAGTGACTTTTAAGGCACTTTGTACTGCCCATAAAATCCTCTTAGGGAAAGGCCCCCTCATCTTAAAGAACTTAGTTACCCCATACAAAGCAAGCAGAACGCTGCGATCTGATCGGAAACATCTTTTGCTAGTCCCCAGAGTCAAAAAGGCTCGCACGGGCGGGAGAAGATTCTCATTCAACACGGCAAAGCTGTAGAACTCGCTCCCTTTAAAATTACGTGCCGAGACGTGCACACTGCGTTTTCGCAAAGGTCTTAAAACCTTTTTGTTTCCCGCTTGAGTGCGTCAATCATGCCGTCTGTACCATCTGATGTTGTCTGTAAAAGCGCTGGGATGCCCAAGGGTAACTGCGCGCTATATAACATTTTAAATAATAAAAATAATAATAATAATTAGTTAACTGTAAGAGCGTGTCCTCAAAAATTACACCGGATCAGAAGAAGGCGTGGTGGAGGATGCACAGGAGGAACTTAATTAAAATTAATTCATGCTTTGACTTAGAGTTTCTTGTAAAGACACTGCAGAGAAACTGGTGCTACCTCTTCCTTTGCAGATAAACATTGCTTGTGTTTCTTTGAAATGCTGCATATTCATGTCCATTTCATAACAGATTGAGATTGCTACGTTAAGAGTTGGAGAGTAGAATGTGGGTCAGTACATCAAAACCTGCACATTAATTGTAGTGAAGAAGCAAATTCTAAAGTTGTAAACGTCTTGCTTTCGGCCAGACATAGAAAGCGGAGTTTTAGACCGGACCACTTTGTTAAAATATGAGAAAGTGATGTATTACGGACTGTGATATGTCAGGTAAAACCTGATGCGGTGGGGCTAATGATAATGCATTTGCTTTTCGTTCCCTTTTTTGTTTCGCTAGAAAAGGAATGAGAAACCGATCAAGAAATACTTTTTTCTTATTTGTGTTGGTTAATTATGTAAAGTTGAACATTTTCTAAACTTTAAGTCTTTCTATCTTGTGTCCTCTTTCTATCTTTTGAATATTTCAATATCTATGAAAATAAACAACTGCACCTTTCAGGTAACGTGCCTAATGTGAGATTTTTACAACACAGTATAGAGGCATAAAAGAGTGCAGCCGTCACTGTTATGACCTTCAACTCTCTGGCTTACCTCAATACCACTTAATTATGAAGAAATGCATTGCAGGCGATTTCGAAGCCTTTTAAAGCTTACCATACCACAACCTTTGTTGGTGAAAATTTTGAAAAATAAAATAAACACTACGCGACGAGTTGCTTCAATAGGAAATTACATTTGGAACAAAGCAATAGCTACTCGTTCCACATAAATAACTTTAGCTCAATGGATCACTTCGGATAACTAGGTGATACTTCAACCTCCTGCTCATTTTTCGGTCTTGATATTTTACAGATGAAAACATTCCTCTTAATAAGTTTAAGTAACGAGGAGCTTGGGGATAATACGGATTGGAACAAAAATGTGCCAAGGCGTTCTAAAGTTGCAGAAAAAACACATTGTGCGTGTCCTGCCACCAACAGCCGTTTTAAATTAAACAAGCAAACTCACCGCCGCAGCCCGGCTTCAACAGGAAGCCAGGCAACCTTTGTTGGGACGGGGGCGGGGCCGGACACGCGACCGGAGCTTTCCAGGAGGCAGGCTGCAGTGGCTGGTGCATTGCTCCGGTGCAGAGAGAGGAGAGCCCTGCGTGCAGCCGGCGTCCGCCCGGGAAGCCAAGGAGCGGAGTGCCGGTGTCCCTGTGCCCCTTGACGTCGGAGTGAGCAGCCCGGAGCGGGACGAGTAGAAGTCCGGGTGAGTGGGGCTCCGTGCTTGCGTGTCTGTGTGTATGCAGGGGGGTGGGGGTGGGGGGCGGCAGCGTGTGTATGTGTATGTGTGTGTGTGTGTGTGTGCGCGCGCCTGTGTATTGTGTGCGTGCATGCAGAGGGGTGGGGGCTGGCTGTGTCTGTGTGTGAGCAGGGGCTGTGACTTACTCTGCGCAAGCGCGGCTCAGACGCGCGCTCCCGCGGTCAAAACTGAGACTGCAAAAGCGCGCGTCTGAGTCGTGTCCACTTTCCTAAATACGGGCCACATTAGGTCTGGAGCAGACACTCTCAATGCTCACGCATTGAGAGTAGGTCTGCTCGACCTAAAAAACAAGATAACACCGCCCTGAATATGAGAGTGTCAGAAAGTTCTTAACTCATCTGCCCATAGCCCCTTGACCTCTGCAAGCTGGGTGTGGAAGAACAGACAGGGTGTGCATGTGGAGATATGAGATCATGAATTGCAGAGGAAGTCTTTGTGAAAAGTTCATTAAAGCTACTTTCTTCACAAGCATGTTTACTCCCTGTCTTCAGACAGCAGATGGTAAAAGGCTATGAAGGAGCAATCAGAGAAGCCACTGGAAACTCTATTAGGAAACAATTTAGACGGATACAGTAGACGAGAAACAAGACATGGGAACAGGGTTGAATGGTGTAGCCAAGCACTCTGGACTCAATTAGGCCAGAGAGGTGTGCCCTTTCCTCCGATGCCTGGCCACGGCATCTCAAGCTTACTGCAATGTACTCAGCATTCCATCCCTCGGATAAAACAAGAGATTCCCTTCAGCTCTTGTATAATGTTCTATTGCCAGACAACCCAATTTCAGTCAGTTCCCAAATGAATTGTGCTGGCACAATTACCATGGCAAGGTGACAAGCAGGCAAGCAACCCCTTGCTTTCATCTACTTTAATACTGTAAAACTAAGAACTAACAAGTTACATAAGGGACAAGCAGGAGAGTGGCAATATTTTTGCTTTGTATAATGGAGATTTGTCTATGAAGGGCGAAGGGCATGCACCCCAACACTGGCCACCATACAGCATCCTGTTAGGGATGAGAGTTGAAAGGCCCTCATGAAGGCCAAAGTCCACACCAGCAGACTCCATGTACAGAGAGGAACCCCACAGATGTCCTTGATTTATGAATGAAGGCAGGCAGGGAAGCATTATGAGCATAGAATAATAAGGGTTGATGATGTAGCCCCCAGTAATGCCTCCTACTTCCTCTGCTCACTTGTCATATGAGGATTGTGTGTCCTTTCCCTCAGCAGATACAAAATAAGTGCTGGCAGTGCCAGGATGTCTGGATTGTTATTTATGTTACTTATATTCCACAATTGAGAGTTTTGCTTATAACATTTTGAAACTGAGGAATCTTGTGTTCTATTTTTATTTCGTTTTGCAATATATTTAAATTTCAATTCAGACTTAATTTATGACATTACATTATAACTATTATTTTTAAATTACATTGTGAGATTTTTATAGGGCAATTGAAAGCAGATTGCGGGTAACCTGTTTTAATTACACATATATTGGTTTAGTTTAATAGTACACATCTTTTAATTGTACAGTAACATGAAGCAAGTATAGTGGAAAGGGAATAGTGGAAAAATATTTGTAGAAATATATTACTTTTTTCAATAAAGTATAGTTGTAGTGTTAGTAAGTGATGAAGTTGATATACCTATAGTTTTAATTGTTAAGTGTTAATATTCTGAGGTGCTCCTCTCAAAGAGTATAGACAGCTTTTGTGTGGCTACTTTTGTACTTGGTGAACTTAAAAGCTCCAAATCCAATAATATGTTTTCATGATAGCACAAATACGTTTTCATGATTAGAGAACGGCAGTGTGTCTTTATGAGAGGCTGTGGCATCCAAACAGCACGCACGTCCTAAACAAAAAAAGCTATAAAGCAGGAAAAACAGTGTTTTTGTCTTCGCAAAATAAATATAGCAATGAACACACACCACTTGCCAATTGCAAGCTACATGTCATGTTGCATCTGCAGTCCAATAAAAAAACCTAGTTGATGCCCCATCACCAAAGCTTACTGAGAACACAAGTGGGACTGTGTAACCATGAATGACACGCCATATTTGATGGACAGCCCATCCAAGCAAAGGCAAACTAAGAAAAATACAAGAAACACAATGGCTGAAGGGAGCTGACCAAAGAAAACCCTCTCTCTGTAATCCTTCTTTATTGAAGAATATATAGCATGAGGTCGTTCAAACAGCTAGGAAGCTGCATGCAAAAAACACACAGATGATGCAGAGCAAATCAAACATTCACCCCCAGTCAAGAGATCAGGGTTAAATCCATTGTTCTTTTGCTCACCATTCCACCCCAGTTTAGACCCAGACATATGCTATCAATCTTGACCATGTGCCTCATGGTAACAATCTATCACGAACTGCCAAGCCAGGTCCTCCCTGGACCGGAAACAAGCATCCTGGGACCGGTTTCAGGGCATCTCCCCTCATCAGCCAGGCTAGCTTGAATCCTGTGGCGCAGTGAGCCCAGGACCCACGTCTGGGAATACCCGGCACACTTAGGGTGAGGAAGTAAAAGACACACAGATAATGGACGGAATGCAGAGCAAACCAAACATTCACCCCAGTCAAGAGATCCGGGTTATTTCCATCATTCGTTTGCTCACCCTACTAACCCAGAATAAAGGAGGCGCAGAGGAGGCATGAACAGGAATGCACAAGGGGAACAAAAAGGTGCTATGTTGGTAAGAGGTGCAGTGGGGTCACAAAGGAAGGAGATACATGGGCAGGAAAGAACGGCTGTTTGATCAATCTCATGTCCTGTTCATTATGACCTCAAATCCACCACACTTGTGTAGCTGTACTGGCTCCTGATCAAACACTGATTATCAATCAAATCCTCTACACATTAGGTCACCAGAGATCTACACCATTATACAAATTATAGGAAAAATTATAGTGCTGGATCCACCACCACTGCCCTATCACCATACAAAACAATCAATCATACAAAATATACAGTGCTCCTACCATACACCTTACCCAATAAAGTAAAACTACCAGGACTATACTACAAGAAGGGGTACAAAGGTGGACAGCACTGAAACTAAGGTCATGTCTATCTCTGCAAGAGTATTTAGGGATAAAATCGATCATTTGCCCTTGTATTAATCTTTTGTGTTAGCGCCATGTATCTATATTCATATGCATCTTATAAACCACGTTTATTAGTTATGATGATACAGAAATCCCCTTTGTATGTTTGGCATTGTAAAATACTCTCTCATACGTAGACGGAGAACCAAACAGACTCCATTTTGTTCGTCCATGTATTAGACGCGAACAGTGGTCATGTGCCATCATCTGCAGTGGAGTAAGCCCAGTTAGCTGAGTTACACAGACAGCTGAATTCATTCTATTCTTTCTTGTTCTGGGAACCAAGGTCGCATCTGGTTTCAGAGGTGATAAGCGCATTCCTGGAGGCGCCGTACTCGTGCTCCCAGGCACCGAGTCGAAAGGGAGTCACCCCTCCTGACCCTCCCCAATATTAGCTGAAGCAGACTAATAATGAGCTTTGTGTGCCATATATGGTCTTTCCTTTTAACCACTGTGCCTACCAGTAATTTTCCATATACGGTGTGCTCATGTAACTCACTGAAAGTATATAGGCCATGTATTGTGTGTGAATCTGCAGTCTTCTCCACGCACTGGCTGGGTGACGTCGCTCCTCTATAGAGTATTGGTTTGTTTAATAAATAATTGACCTTTCTTCACAGTCAACTGACTGATTATTTGGTAAGACGATATGTGGGGACTATTGGTAGGTATAGCTCCATTGTGATTATTTTGTAATATGTCAGTTGGCGACTCTGGTGGGACTCCGCGTTTGGGGTCGTCCTCCCGTAGTACGGGGTAAGAAAGGACAAACGAAGGGTCACTCTGGTAGAGGGGGTGGACTGACTAACGATTCTGGCTGAACTCCGCTCTCACGATCAGAGAGCCCCAGCTGCTAGAGATCCCTCGCCGGAGTCCTACGAGCGTAACCCAGGAGCTGACCGTGTTGGTCTTCAGGAGTGGGCAGTGGAGAACGTGCAATCATACCTGTGTGCACCAGGTGAGTGTATTAATTTGGTGTTTTTGGATAACGCTGAGCGGCGTCTTGGAAACAGTTAACTGTATTTGGTTGGTGGTCGGTGTACCACGGAGACCTTTGGGGGTCGAACGGGGTGGCATTGAGGCCACATGGGCAGACGCTCCACAAACTTGTTTGGTGAATAATAGAGGTTGCGATCGGACGCCTTGGTGTGGCACGTGTGGTGCGGACCTGGCCGGACTGTTCTCGGAAAGGCCCGTGATTGCCACTGGGTAGCCTTTTTGACACATCTGAAGCGGGCTCAGTCAAAATAGCCCTGAAGGTGAACCAGGGAGATTACGGGATGGTCTGTAGGCCGGTCTGTGGTTAACTCCTGTCTGATGGCCTCTTGGTAGTCTCCGGACTGCCTGTTTCTGGTATCTGTTGGTCAGGTGATTAGAAAACATACGAGTTCTCCACGAACGGGAGTCGACGGGCTCCGTTCTTTGGTTGTTCGATTCTGAGTAAAGGACATGTTAATGTAAAAATTGTATGTTTTGTTCGTCTTTTTGTGTGACGAATTCTGTTTGAGAAGAGATTGAATACGAGTGAACATGGCCATGTTTGAGAGCATGTGAGTGGGTGCATTGTGATAAATAAAATGTCGTGTTTTAGTAAAATATGCTTTGGATGTTGTTGCCGCCGTAAGAGCGGACAATTGGATAAAAGCCAGCCTGCCGCGCCAAAGGGCAGCCCAAATTTTGATATGTATGTAAAGCATGGCCTTACACCTATTTTGTTTAGTAATTTATGGCACAAGTACACCAAAGACAATGTAGAATTACAATGGCCTTTAACTGGATCATTCGACGAGAAAAAGATACAGTATTTACAGGATTGATTGTTCGCTAAAAAAAGCCAGCAGGCAATGTTCGATTCTTTAAAACTGTGGCAGAAGGAGGCAAAATGCCGTCGTATTAGGGAATAGAAATTACTTAGAGTAAAAAATGGTCAGACTATAACCCAGGAGGCTGTAGCATATGATAGGGAACAAACCAAGAAAAATGTTGAATATATAGATAGGCAGTTTAGGTTGCAGGTGGATAAAAGGGTATTTGCGCTTTGTTAGACCCAGTTTTCAATAACCCTAATATTACCAAGACTGCAATTCATTTAGTTCAGAATTGCATGGTTTGCCTACGGCATAATCCGGGAGGGCGGGAATCTGTCCTTGGTGGGAATTTTGCACCCCCCATCCTTGCCTTTTGAAGTGCTTCAGATGGATTACATACAGCTTGAGAGAGTGAATAATTTGAAATACGTTTTGGTGGTGGTTTGCACTTTTAGTAAATGGGTGGAAGCCTACCCCACCTAGGAAAACACTGCTCTGGCCACAGCCAAAGCCTTGATTAAGGAGTATTTCCCAAGATACGGATTACCTAGAGTGATCTGGTCAGATAACGGGAAACACTTTAATGCCGATCTAATCAAGCATATCTGTAATGGATTACACATCGAACAGAAATTTCATGCTGCTAGGCATCCTCAGTCTGCAGGGTTGGTTCAAAAAAATAATGGAAGTTTGAAACTGAAAATGGCCAAAATTCAGGAAAGCACCGGGTTGAAGTGGCCTGACGCGTTGCCCTTAGCATTAATGTCTTTGCGGGTCACCCCCCATTCCCGGTCAGGATTGTCCCCCTATGAGGTCATTTTTGTGTGTCCAGCAAATGTTTGGGGCGTTCCACAACGAAGAAATTTTCGAGAAATCGATTATCCAATGATGACAGATTATTTGTATACTTTGATTAAAAATCTTCATTTTATCCATCAACAGGTGTCAGATACGCTGCAGCCCCTGCCGGAGGGTCCCGGACATCGCTTGGAACCTGGTCAATGGATGTTGGAGAGGAACTATCCACGGAAATCTAGCTTGGAACAGAGGTGGACTGAGCCAGTCCAGATTCTGCTTGTAACCCGGACAGCGGTGAAAGTAAGCGGCTGGAAACATTGGATACATGTTTCCCATCTGAAGAAAGTACCTTTTCCGCTTCCAGGTGATCAAACAAATTCAGAAGGAATCCTGACCCAGGAGAGTGAGAGGGCTCCTTGTGTTGTTCCTTTTTCTGATGCCCAAGAAAGTGAGAAAAGGCAAGAGGAAGGAGCATCAGGCGCGAAAGGGGTCTCATCGTCAACAGTGAAATTGATCCCTGAATCAATTGCCCCAGTTGTTGCACAAGGAGTTCAGGATAATCCAGGTGTCACAGATGCCAATTCATTTGCTTTGTTTGTTGATCAGGAGTTACCTGGTCATGTTCGCTACAACCTGCGGCCCCGAAAACAATGCGGTAACCCCGATGAGCAAAGCAGGAAATAAGGAGAGACTTGAGTACTAGGGTTTTGCTAGATAGAACGGGGGTACTGAGCGAGACACTGGACTGAACACGTTGAGAGCTGAACCTTGTATTGCTCTGTTCAGAAAGAAAGACTAAGAAGCCGAAGAAAGGGCCCGGGTTGCAACTGGATATACTACATTATTGCACGGATCTGTTTTCTCTTTGATGAACGATAGGAGCCTGCCTGTGAGGCTCTAGACGGACACAGGAAAGAAGCACCCTCTGGCAGGTTGGACTGCGTCCCTTAGTGTAGTTTGGACATTTAGCTAAAGTGTATTCCTTTGGTCATTTTATTCCCGAGGAGGAACGTCCCCTCGCTCCTCGGTGTATGCCCACCTATGTACCCATGTTTTCTTCTTGGACAACACGTGTGAAGATTGCTTTTGTAATCACTATTGCTGCATTTTTTATCATAATAATGAGTGTGTTTTTATATTTAGAATTTCACCATCCCATGCATACCGTGTTAGGAACTACTACACCACCGACTGAGCACTATTTTCTTACGTTAACCCCTCATAAGGAAAGGCATCGTCAGACTTCTGGTAAAAATGTATTTGTAGAAATGTTGCATCAAACGACAAATTGTTGGGTTTGTGGTCTGCTACCCTCAGTGATGCATAGACATGATCTTTTTATTTCACTGCCTTTATCTTATTTGGGAAGTTGTGAGGCCTGGTTTAAATTGTTGTCGATGATGTACCTACATTATGTGGCCGATTCATCTAGATACTCTGAGCGTGATTATGAAATGATTTTGGCCTATATAGAGGTACACTAGGGTTTTGATGCACAGGGGAATGATGGAGAGGGATCATTAGACCCAAATGCCTGCATGAATCTTTATACCGAATATGAGAATGTTACATGGTTAAAAAGTGAAGTCCTTGATTTTGCAGAATTTAATTTTACTCAATACTTTCAGCAGTTCCAGGATCGGAATGTTACAGATGATAAAGCTATCCCAGTGCCTATATTGAATAGCACCGCCGCCTTTTGTGTACAAGGAACCGGCCACATTTCAGTAGGAAACAGTCGTTATACACATCGATTACGCACCTTTAGCAGCCCTCTATTAATAACACCCACAAATATTTTGTGTGTGGTGAAAATGCTTACACATGGCTACCTTGGGGATGGATGGATGGGTCGGTGTTATTTGTCCTTTTTGTATCCACCAGTCTATATAGCACCCTCCAACTATCATAAAGATCATAGATTAGACAAGCAAAGTTTGCCTGTAATACGAGATAAATGGGAATTGGACACATCTGAGATAGATCAGACTGATACTCCTGAACAACACTTCATTGACAGTGTGAAGGGAGTATTTCCTATCTGGGGTCCCATCATTACTAGTAAAGAAGTGAGGCGCCTATCCAGGGTAGTTGAGAGAGTTATAAATACCACAGCCGGTATATTAACTAATCTGACGGTAGAGCTTCAAGCTACGAGACTCGTTGCTCTTCTAAATCGTATGGTGCTAGACGTTATCTTAGCAGATCGAGGAGGAGCCTGCAGCATGATTGGCAGCTCCTGTTGTGTGTATATTCCTGACTCCGCCCCCTCTGTCCATTTGGCTATTCAAAAATTGCATTGTTTAGCTTCTGGAATTCATGCCGACACATGTACCTGGTCCCTTTCTGGGTGGTTTTGGGGTCTATTGTCTACCTGGGGTTGGAAGATCCTGATGGTATTAGCGGGGATAGGAGGTGTCACCTTTACTTGTTGTCTCTGCATACACTGTGGACCTGCTTGTTGTTCTTATTGTGCATCCAAATTAGCCTCCTCCGTGACAGAGCCCTCCCCGACTAAAATAAAAGCCCAAATGGTCCAACAGGAAATACAAAAAATAATTCAGATAGATGAGGGTATTTTTGAGGATTAATTTCCTTTATTAGCTACATCATGCTAAAAGGGTGATTCTGAGGGATACAATCAATTATTTGCCCTCGTATTAATCTTTTGTGTTAGCACGATGTATCTATATTCATATGCATCTTATAAACCATGTTTATTAGTTATGATGATACAGGAATCCCCTTTGTATGTTTGCCATTGTAAAATACTCTCTCATACGTAGACGGAGAACCAAACAGACTCCATTTTGTTCGTCCATGTATTAGACTCAAACGGTGGTCATGTGCCACCATCAGCAGTCGAGTAAGCCCCGTTAGCTGAGTTACACAGACAGCTGAATTCATTCTATTCTTTCTTGTTCTGGGACCCAAGGTCGCATCTGGTTTCAGAGGTGATGAGCGCATTCCTGGAGGGGCCGTAATCGTGCTCCCAGGCCCCGAGTCGAAAGGGAGTCACCCCTCCTGACCCTCCCCAATAATAGTAGAAGCAGACTTCTAATGAGCTTTGTGTGCCATACATGGTCTTTCCTTTTAACCACTGTGCCTACCAGTAATTTTCCATGTAAGGTGTGCTCATGTAACTCACTGAAATTATATAGGTCGTGTATTGTGTGTGAATCGGCAGTCTTCTCCAAGCACTGGCTGGGTGACGTTGGAGGGGCTCCTCAATAGAGTATTGGTTTGTTTAATAAACAATTGACTTTTCTTCACTGCCAACTGAATTGACTGATTATTTGTTAAGACGATATTTGGGGACTATTGGTAGATATAGCTCAATTGTGATTATTTTGTAACACATCAGTATCACTAGCCGCAGAGTCACTACAGGATCTATGAAAGAGATACAAAAAAACTGAACTTTTGCCATCACACAATGAGCAACTAATGGATTGCATACAATTTTGTAAAATGTTGTACTGACGTGGAGACAGAATTGAAATTATTAGCAGGGTGTTCAAAATGTGTCTTCTTGATTTCAATGGGTTGACAGTGAGACAGAATTGAGAGGTGATGCAGAAATATTCTGAGGCACAACAAAATATAGAAGCCCCTTTGACAGCATCATTTTGTTTTTTAATGTGGAAATACTCATGAGAGGCAAGCATGGTGCAACCAATGGAGGGGAGCCACTACTACTAACTACAGCTGCGGAGGGGGAAGTTAACAACTGTTTTATAACTTTTATTTATTGAGTTTTTAGGAAACAGAAAATATTGTGCACAGAAAAACCTTCCTCCCTTCACACACAAAATATTGATATATTGATATAAAAACAGGCTCGGAAGTTGACACAATTTAGATTGATACCTGCTCCGTATTGTCCACCTCACTTCACAGGGCAATTCTGTAATAGCCCCCAGTTCCACCTCCTTCCCCCCAGTCCGCTTCCCCCAGCACCTAGCTGAACTGAGCAGAAAGGTACTCCATACCTCCTCAAATTTTTGCATGTTATTATTAGGTCTGTATATTATCTGTTCTTATCGTACCACCTCCTTCATATCATCAAGCAATTGCTCGTGGGATGGAATCTTTACTGTCTTCCATAGTCTTAAAATTCCCAGTATCGCCACTGCTATTAACCAATGTTGTAGTGAGCGACCAAGAAGGGCCAGTTCTTGTGTTGTGACCGAAGACTGCTGTTCTTCCCCCGGCGTTTGCCCACTCATGATTGTTAAACAGAGAAATATGCAACGGCCAGTAGCGACTGCTCCATAGGGGTATGGGGGCATCGCCTCACTTCTTTCTCGCAGTGCGAGAAGCTGAAACATAAAATGGTAAAATTACCATTTTATGTTTCTGCTTCTCGCACTGCGAGAAAGCATAAGTGCCTGCAGTGGCGGCTGGTGACATTTGAAAGTGGCGGGGGTAAAAGTTTGGATGCGTGCCCTGTGGTGAGCTACATTATTTGTCAAGATGTGGTCTAACTGAGTCCTCGTATTTTAACTTTATCAGAGTAACCTTTGAATGTGTAATCAGCTAGTTTTCATGACCAAAGTAAAACGTTTTCCAAAAACTACATATAATTACATTTGATGTTGTCCTTGTGTAAATAATTATTAATTTACCTTAGTTAAGTCAATACTGAAATGTCAAAATTGTACTAGCGATCTGGATAGCAATTTAGCACACAAACCTCGGGTAGGAAAAACCATTTTAAATAAAATGTGTCAAAAATATAGGCTTGTACATTTCACTTGACTATTTAAACTCTTCGGGTTTCTCACCAACTACCTTTCCCCTCCTTCAAAATCCGAGTCTGAAACGAATCTTAGTATGCATGCCAAATTATAGATGCCCTTTATGTTACAGGAAGATCTCTACACTGTGTGCATTGTTCACTGAGCTACCTTACTATTGAACTAATTTGCCATAACAGACAAGCGCACTAAAAAGAGTTCTGCATAGTTTTTTTTCAGCGTCCTCCTGCCTCATGTTTAGTTTAAGAACTAAGAGTTGGTCTTTTTGAAAAAAAAAAAAAAAAAAAAAAAAAGAACTAAGAGTTGCACAATTCCCAAACGGAATCAATTTATTTAGCTTAAAAATCTGAAACCACCCCCTTTCCATCCTGCTCCTACTGTTCTGTACTCCCTGAATAAACGTTTAAAAAAATTGCCAAAAGCGTGTGTTTAATTACATTTACCCAAAGTCAGATACGCCTCAAGCACAACAGTGCCCAGTAACAAAGCCATCCTTGGCAGTGGGCAGGAAACCTCCCTCTCATAGTTCTAGTGGGGTTAAATTACCAGATACTTCATGGCCTCTCTAGCGCTTTGGTTCACTCATTGACACCAGCAGTTCAAGCGCTAAGGTAAAGACTCAGCAATCATTACGTTGTGCTTCACTAAAGTATATCCTGCATGCTCTTCCTCATCCTCCTCTCTCTCTTTTCCCCTTCCCTCTTTCTTAGTCTCTACCATTTATTAATGTCTATTTCTTGCCCCTCCCTCTTTGTTCTCCCCCCTGTTGCTATTTCACTGTGTTCCGCTGGCAATCATCGCTCTTTAAACCTCGCTCTTTTTTTTCTCTCCCTCTCTCTCTCCCTCTTGGATCGCCTCTTTATTTTTAATTCCTCTCAATTAACCCTCTCTTTTCGCTCTTTATCTCTCTCTGAGACACTCTCCCTTCATGCGTCCCCCTCGTTATTTCTTCCCACTCTCTTGCTCTTTCTCTTTTCATGTCCAGTTAGCAGTATTACTGCATGACTTCTTGTGGAACAACAAATATAGCCAAAATCCCTCTCGAACATAGCCTGAAAGTCAGACACGTGTCATTTGTAATCCATCTAAAAGCAACTGAAAAATAAAGTCATGCAACCTGAAAGTTTTAATTATATGAAGGGCATGGAAGAGGAAGATTATGCTTAACTTTCGCTTCGCTTTAGTTAAACAGCCGCTCAGTACTAAAGTAAACAAACTATCCTAACCATAAGTTCAAACAAACGTGTGGCATGAATCCACCACCCACGTGTGCCCTAGAAAGAGGAGCGCTCGGCAGGTAAGATTAAAACAAGCATTAGAAATGCAATAGGTCTCGCAGCATTAGAGTTAGTGCTTTTAGAATGGTTTATAGGTTTTTTGTTCTAAATCTTTTGCATTTTTTTTTTGTAGGCAATGCAAAAGAATTACAAATCAAAAAAGCAATAAGCAAATGTAAAAGCTTTAACAAAAAATCCTGCGAGACCTATTGCACTGTGTGAGGGGTTGAGGGTGAGTGAGGGTGGGGGTGAGTGAGGAGTTGAGTGTGAGTGAGGTGTTGAGGGTGAGTGAGGTGTTGAGGGTGAGTGAGGTGTTGAGGATGAGTGTGAGTGAGAGTGAGTGTGAGAGAGTGTTATTGTGAGTTAGGGTGAGGGGTTGAGGGTGGATGAGGGTGAGGGTGAGGTGTTGAGGATGAGTGAGGATGAGTGAGGGTGAGTGAGGGGTCGAGGGTGAGTGAGGGTGAGTGAGGGTGAGTGAGGGTGACTGAGTGTGAGTGATTGTGAGTGAGGATGAGTGAGGGTGAGTGAGGGTGAGGGTGAGTCAGAGTGAGTGAGGGTGAGGTGTTGACGTTGAGGTGTTAAGGGTGAGGTGTTGATGGTGAGGTGTTGATGGTGAGGTGTTGAGGGTGAGGTGTTGAGCGTTATTGAGTGTGAGTGAGTGAGGGTGAGGTGTTGAGGGTGAGTGAGTGAGGGTGAGGTGTTGAGAGTGAGTGAAGTTGAGGTGTTGAGGGTGAGTATTTGAGGGTGAGGGTGTGAGGTGTTGAGGGTGAGTGTTTGAGGGTGAGGGCGAGTGAGGTTGAGGGGGTGAGGTGTTGAGGGGGTGAGGGTGAGGTGTTGAGGGTGTGTCATTGAGCGTGAGGCTGAGGTGTAGAGTGTGAGTGAGAGTAAGAGTGAGGGTGATTGAGTGTTTTAGTGTTAGTGAGGGTGAGGTATTGAGGGTGAGTGAGGGGAAGGGTGATTGTGGGATTGAGAGTTAGTGAGGGTGAGGTGTTGAGTGTTAGTGATGGTGAGGTGTTGAGGGTGAGTGAGGGTGAGGGTGAGTTAGGGGGAGGGGGAGGCGTTGAGGATGAGTGAGGTGTTTAGGGTGAAGTGTTGAGGGTGTGGGTGAGGAATTGAGGGTGAGGGAGGGTGAGTGTGGGTGAATGTTTGAGGGTGAGTGATTGAGGGTGAGGTGTTGAGGCTGATGTTTTGTGGGTGAGTGAGGGTGAGATGTTGATGGTGATTGAAGGTGAGGTGTTGGGTGAGGCGTTAAGGGTGAGTAAAGTTGAGTGTTGTTGAGTGAGGATGAGTGAAAGTGAGGGTGAGTGAGGAGTTGCGGTGAGGTGTTGAGGGTGAGTGAGTGAGGGTGAGATGTTGAGGGTGAGTGAGGGTGAGTGAGTGTGTGGTGTTGAGGCTGAGTGAGGATGAGTGAGAGTGAGGGTGAGTGAGCATTTGAGGGTGAGGCGTTGAGTGTGAGGCGTTGCGGGTGAGTGAGGGTGAGAGTGATTGAGTGTGAGTGAGTGTCAGTGAGGGTGAGGTGTTGAGTGTGAGTGAGGATGAGTGTGAGTGATGGTGAGTTAGGTGTTGAGGGTGAGTGAGGTGTTGAGGGTGAGTGAGGAATTGAGGGTGATTGATGTTTAGGGTAACTGAGGGTGAGGGTGGATGAGGTGTTGAGGGTGAGGTGTTGAGTGTGAGTGAGGTGTTGAGGGTGACTGAGGGTGAGTGAGGGTGAGGGTTGAGGGTGAGTGAGGGTGAGGGTGGGTGAGGGGTTGAGAGTGAGTGAGGGTGAGTGAGGGTGAGGTGAGGTGTTGAGGGTGGGTGAGGGTGAGGCTGAGGGGTTGAGGTTGAGTGAGGGTGAGTGAGAGTGAGGGTGAGTGAGGGGTAGAGGGTGAGGGGTTGAGGGTGAGTGAGGGTGAGGGGTTGAGGGTGAGTGAGGGTGAGGTGTTGAGGGTGAGAGAGGGTGAGGGTGAGTGAGGGTGAGGGGTTGAGAGTGAGTGAGGGTGAGGTGTTGAGGGTGAGAGAGGGTGAGGGTGAGGGTGAGTGAGGGTGAGTGAGGGTGAGGTGTTGAGGGTGAGAGGGTGAGTGAGGGTGAGTGAGGGTGAGTGAGGGTGAGTGAGGGTGAGTGAGGGTGAGTGAGGGTGAGGGTAAGGGGTTGAAGGTAAGGGGTTGAGGGTGAGTGAGGGTGAGGGGTTGAGGGTGAGTGAGGGTGAGGGATTGAGGGTGAGGGGTTGAGGGTGAGTGAGGGTGAGGGTGAGTGAGGGTGAGGTGTTGAGGGTGAGTGAGGGTGAGGGGTTGAGGGTGAGTGAGGATGAGGGGTTGAGGGTGGGTGAGGGTGAGTGAGGGTGAGTGAGGGTGAGGGTGAGTGAGGGTGAGTGAGGGTGAATGTGAGAGAGGGTGAGTGAGGGTGAGGGTGAGGGTGAGTGAGGGTGAGTGAGGGTGAGTGAGGGTGAGTGAGGGTGAGTGAGGGTGAGTGAGTGAGGGTGAGTGTGAGTGAGGGTGAGTGAGGGTGAGGGGTTGAGGGTGAGTGAGGGTGAGGGGTTGAGGGTGAGTGAGGGTGAGGGTGAGTGAGGATGAGGGGTTGAGGGTGGGTGAGGGTGAGGGTGAGTGAGGTTGAGGGTGAGTGAGGGTGAGGGTGAGTGAGGGTGAGGGAGTGTGAGGGTGAGTGAGGGTGAGTGTGAGTGAGGATGAGTGAGGGTGAGGATGAGGGTGAGGATGAGGGTGAGGGGTTGAGGGTGAGTGAGGGTGAGTGAGGGTGAGGGTGAGTTAGGGTGAGGGGTTGAGGGTGGGTGAGGGTGAGTGAGGGTGAGGTGTTGAGGGTGAGTTAGAGTGAGGGGTTGAGGGTGAGGTGTTGAGGGTGAGTGAGGGTGAGGCATTGAGGGTGAGTGAGGGTGAGGTGTTGAGGGTGAGTGAGGGTGAGGGTGAGTGAGGGTGAGTGAGGGCGAGTGAGGGCGAGTGAGGGTGAGTGATGGTGTGGGTGAGGGGTTGAGGGTGAGTGAGGGTGAGGGGGTTGAGGGTGAGTGAGGGTGAGGGGTTGAGGGTGAGTGAGGGTGAGGGGTTGAGGGTGAGTGAGGGTGAGGGATTGAGGGTGAGAGATTGAGGGTGAGGGGTTGAGGGTGAGGGTGAGTGAGGGTGAGGGTGAGTGAGGGTGAGGGGTTGAGGGTGAGTGAGGGTGAGGGGTTGAGGGTGAGTGAGGGTGAGGGTGAGTAAGGATGAGGGGTTGAGGGTGGGTGAGGGTGAGTGAGGTTGAGGGTGAGTGAGGGTGAGGGTGAGGGTGAGTGAGGGTGAGTGAGGGCGTGTGAGGGCGAGTGAGGGTGAGTGAGGGTGAGTGAGGGTGTGAGTGAGGGGTTGAGGGTGAGTGAGGGTGAGGGGTTGAGGGTGAGTGAGGGTGAGGGTGAGTGAGGGTGAGGTATTGAGGGTGAGGGGTTGAGATTGGGTGAGGGTGAGGGTGGGTGAGGTATTGAGGGTGAGGGGTTGAGGTTGGGTGAGGGTGAGGGGTTGAGGGTGAGTGAGGGTGAGGGGTTGAGGGTGAGTGAGGGTGAGGGTGAGTGAGGATGAGGGGTTGAGGGTGGTTGAGGGTGAGGGAGGTTGAGGGTGAGTGAGGGTGAGTGAGGGTGAGTGAGGGTGGGTGAGGGTGAGGGTGAGTGAAGGTGAGTGAAGGTGGGTGAGGGGTTGAGGGTGAGGGGTTGAGGGTGAGTGAGGTTGAGTGAGGGTGAGGGGTTGAGGGTGGGTGAGGGTGAGTTAGGGTGAGGGGTTGAGGGTGAGTTAGGGTGAGGGGACGCGCTGTCAGGCAGTCAAAGGTGCAAAAGCATGCCCCATTAGTAAGGTCAGCGTATGCAAGGACTGATGAAAAAAACGGTAAGAATTGCAGTTCCGCAGTATTAAATCAAGTGGTGTCTTCAAGGAGAAGCCAGCGGAACTGTAAGCAACGTTGAAGGGATAAATTAACCATAGTGTGTGTCCTGAGTATAATAAGGAGAATGTGAACCGATAAAACAGAGCCAGCGTCTATGTGGATGTAGGTAAACTGTTGGTGCAGTAAAAACAAATTACCAAACATGACTAAGCACATGTCTACGGCGCACGTAGCATGGTTAAATGACAGGTACGGGAACAACTGGTACTCTGAGTAGCACATGGGCAGGACTAAACTGCGTGTAAGCAGCACGCGTTGTGAAATTGATGGCAGGTTGGGGAATGATAGCTGCTACAGAGCAGACTAAAAGCGCGTGTAGGAGAACTAATAGTAGATAGGGCCATAAGTGAGGCTATGAAATACAGGCAGAAAAAAAACTTTGGGACACGTGCGTAGAGGAACAAAGGGAGGAGGTGGAAAGCTGATAGGGGGGAGGGGGGTGGTTGGTATTATGGCGGCGCTTGCATGCAATATACCTGTGAGGCATCGGTAGTGAATAAGTCCTCGGCGGGGGCTCGAACACACATCAGAGGGGGCTGTGATCTGTGGGGAAACAGGGGTTTAGGACATTGGGTCAGGTAGGCGTGATCACGGGAGGTGGGCGCTAGAGGCAGTGTACCTGATTGGTCTCTGTAGCCACTCGCAACAGGGTAGTAGGTAAGGACGTGGATCCGGCGGACAAAAATCGATGTCTTCTGTCCGGTTGAAAGTACGGTACATCCACGGGGGTACCAAAATGGCCGATACTGAATCTGAGGGGAGAGAGAGAGGTACTGGTCAAAGGACTGCGAGGCCAGCGCAAGTAGCCAAAGTAGCAGCCTTGATGATACACATACCTCTGGACGTGTATGGAGTGCTTCCGGGTCAGTCAGGAGCCTCGGGCGTAGTCAGGGAGACCAGAAATGTCTGGAAGGAAGTAGAGAGGGGGCGAGGCCAGGTGACGTGGAATCGTCCAATAGGTCTGGGGGAGGAGGTGGGGAAGGGGCGTGTCGCACAGAGGGGTTCGCACTGGTATGTATACACAGGGAGAGCGAAAACCCATAGGAGTCCGAAGGACAAAAAAACAAATAACACGGCGGGCAGGGGAGGGGGCGGAGAGGGGAGAGGAGAAATGCGACACGGAGGGAAGGGGAGGGGGCGGAGCGGGGAGGGGGCGGAGAGGGGAGAGGTGCGACACGGCGTTAGACGGAAGGAAGAGAGGGGAGGGGGAGGAGAAAGAGAAATGCGACACGGCGGGAGGGGGCGGAGCGGGGGAGAGGGTGTGTGTGTGTTGTTAGGAGACGGACGTGCACGCGCACGCGCTTTTAAGGTCAATGCGCATGCGCATAAGCTCAATGCGCATGCGCATTGACCTTAAAAGTCACGGGCACTGCAAGGAATCGCCACGATTCCTTGCAGTGTGGATAAAGAGTGGATAACTCGCAATAGTCTCGCTTGCTCGATGCGCATGCGCATCGACAGGCGAGACCTAAAAAAGAGGGAAGGCTGAGTGATTAGCATTGGTATGGTTTCTCTCTGTTTCGTTTCAACAGACTGCCTCAAGATCTGCTTGCTTAAATGACGCACTGCATTAATTGCAGCGCAGGAAGCAGATACCGTGAGTCTGCGCAGTATGTCTTCTTCGGCTTCCTGCCTACAGCCTCAACCTCACCCTTTCCCAACTCCTCGCAGGACAGGATCCACCCCTCTGTGACGAGTTGGGAAAGGGTGGGGAAACCACGCTCTCCCCTCCTTGACTGACATGAGTCCCCAGCATTACGGAGCTTCTGTCAAAAACGCCCGGGGGGAATTTAACACAAACGTAGACAAGGGGAGGAGACTGATCCTCAAACCCATTACTTTGCCGAGCTGATGACATCATAGGCCTCAGGGATGTGAGCTCGTCAGCCCGGCAAATGCTCTTAGCTTTGGACACGCCCAGGGGAGGAAGTTTATGGAAAGCGTCACTTCACTGCCATGAAGAAATCTCGGCAACAAGCACAGTTAGTGTCAGTACAGTCCACCGCCCGACAAAACAGTTATTGTGTGAACGTTTTTTTTTAAATTTATACAAGGAGTAGTTTCAATAAAATTATAGCTTTTAATTTGATCCTGAAAGTAAGGGGGGCTGAGCCCCGACACCCTCATAGAGAAACCGCTCCTGAGTGCCTGGTTGTGGGCGAACGGGTGGGCGGTCCTGCTCAAGGGCAGGGTGAGTGACTTGCCCACTGTTGTGGTCCCCGACTGCTTTAGTCGGCCTGCGCACTCTCCCTTTTCTCTATGTAGGCTGCATGCAGCCTATATAGAGAAAAGGGCCTCCCGTTCGGTGTTATTCCTCAAGAAGCCCAAGGCGGACCCCAAGGACCTCAAGAACTTCAGGCCCATCTCCTGCTCCCGTTTCCGGCAAAAGTCATCGAGAAAATCGTCAACAGGCAATTGGCCCACCACCTGGAAGACAACAACATCTTGGACCCGCCCCAGCCCGGATTCAGACGAACCCACAGCACAGAGACAGCCCTCATCGCCGCCACAGACATCAGGCGCCAACTAGACAACGGCGAAACATCAGCCCTCATCCTCCTGGACCTGTCGGCCGCCTCCGACACGGTCTGCCATAGCACTCTAAAGACATGCCTCCTAGAAGCCGGAATCCAAGAAAAGTTCTTCTTCTCCGGCAGAACCCAGAGCGTCCGCGTCCCACCCTTCCGATCCGAAGCCACCAAGATCATCTGCGGCGTCCCCCCGGGCTTATCCCTCAGCCTGACGCTGTTCAAGATCTACATGCCCCCCTCGCACAAGGCCCACCAGCATGACCTCAACATCATCTCCTATGCCGACGACACCCAGCTCATCCTCTCCCTCACCAAAGACCCACACACCGCCATAACCAACCTCCACGAGGGGATGAAGCCAAAGAACGCATAAACAACATCAAAAGAACTGATCTTCTTAAAGAATATAAAAAAACAGATGACAACAGGATAGTGGTGGTATCCAAATACTCAATGCAGAGTGGAAGCTTCAAAAAAAGCCTCAAAAGACACTGGCCCATCTTAAATTTGGAACCCGATTTCAACTCTATTTTTTCGATACCTCCGCTCTTTGCCCACACCAGAGGAAGTAACTTGGGAGAAATTTTGAAACAAAAGTCACTACCAACAATAACATACAAAGGCACAAGACCTGGTCTACATTGTGGAAATTGCAATAATATAATTAAGGGTAATAAAATCCACCATCCCATGAAAGGACAAGAAATAACAGTTAAAGTAAGTGCTACATGTGACACATCCAATGTTATCTATCTTCTGAAATTTCCGGGAAGGTTACGTTAGGTTAGGTTTATGTAGGAAAAACAGAAAGGAGAATAAAAGTCTGAATCAGGGAACACAAAGCTAATATTCGTACACGGAATATCAAGTCATCAATTGCCAATCACTTTCTCGAAGAACATCACAACATATCCCAGTTACAATTCATGATACTGGAATGTATCGAAAGAAAAGAAGGAAGGGATAACAACAAATACCTTTTGCAGAGAGAAAACGTCTGGATACAAAACTGAGTTCGAGCAAGCCCAATGGTCTTAATGACCGAATTGAATTCTCATGTTATCTGTAATAAAGCAACCAATAGGTTGACTTTTCCTTAGAATGATTTGTATACATGTCTGTGCATCCATATACGCATGAGTATTTTCATTACATTATTCACATTTTCTTTTTACACTCTGATCACATCGTTTGGTAGACTGTGGACCTTACCATGAGGTGGACGCATGTATTGGTACACTGAGCTGATGTTTTCATTTTTTTTGGGTTTTTTGTGGTTATAATTTTGCAATAATATTTCTAGTAGCTTGTTTCCGATATAGACCTGAGTTTTAGGCTTTTGTCTAGTTTCATTTGTGTCGCGATCATGTGACCGCGCATTTAACCAATAGGCTCTTCAAACGAACACGGAAACGCTACCGCGTCCCGGTTTGAAACATTGCAGAGAGACTTGTTAACCGTGGCAAAGCACAGTTATTAAAAAGTTGGTGATCCGAACATGTTTTAGATCGGAATTTAATTGAAACAATGTGAGTTCATTTTACACTGGTCTTGACGAATTTTTGTTTGTATTGTATAGATTGTGAAGACGTAAAAAATAGGATCATGTAAGTTGGTTTTGACTTTTTTGGTTCACTGAGTGAGTGGAAGGCATTGCACACACTTTTTGGCACATATCATGTTTTGGTGGTTTACACACGGACACTGTTTGTGGGTTGAACTGTATTATTATTTATTGTGATATCATTGAAACTCACACAAGCCACATTTTGATTTTTTTAGTGCTACTCCCTGAGGTAGGGCTTCGTATTGCCCGAAATGCATAGGAGTAACCATGTGCAATGATGTTTTGTCCAAAAAATTATGTGATTATATTTACCACGAATTCTAAGAAACTAATGGAATTATAACAATAAAAAAAGCAAATTTGAAGAAAAACTTTGAGTGGAATCCTCCTTAAACAGGTTTTCGGGAGGAGTATGATGGTGTGCACATGGGGATGCTCCCAGTGATCCGCTGGTAGCACTCATATCAGTACGCATTAGTGGGGCAGCATAGTTAATGATGGGGCCATAAGGAGAAGGCATAAACAAGGAAAACATATTTTAAAGGCACAGTTAGGATATCTCTAGATGTCTCCCTCCTTATTAAAACACAACAGGCCATGGGGAAAACAGTTATCAGATCAGCCCTCTTGATGACAACTGAAACAAGTCTATTCTATTCTATTCTAAAGGTTTGGTAAAGGGCAACAGCTGCCCCAGCGAAGAGGCGTCCCGGCGCTAAGAAGAGTCACAGAAACCTTCCAAGTAGGGAGAGGGGAGAGCGAAGAGCTAACCAGAGAGGAAACAGGAGGGTCTTAATGGCTTTTCGGAAAGTTGGAAGGCTTTCTAGGGAACGGATGTTAGGGGGCAGAGCATTCCAATGCTTAGGTCCTAAGACCCTAAAGGAGCGGCCTCCGATGCGGCAAAGCTTTGTGCGGGGGACGCTCAAGAGGTACTGGTTGGAGGAGCGCAGATCACGTCCAGGCACGTAGGGAATGAGGAGATTTTGTAGGAGAGTAGGACTTCCCAGTTTAAAAATTTTGAAGATCATGATGAGGGCTTTGAATTGGGTAGCCAGTGAAGTTTGCGGATTGTATCTCTGGCTGAGCATCTGCGGGGAAGGCCGACCAAAGCTCTTGCCGCCGCATTTTGCACGCGTTGGAGTCTAGCAATTTCTCCTTTGTTTGCACCTAGGAGGAGGACATTAGCGTAGTCCAAGCGAGAAAGGATAGTCGCTTGGACGATCAGCTGGCGGACCTTCGGGTCGAAAAAGCCAAGTATAGAGCTGAGACTTCTCAATAAGCCTATACAAGTGGCGGCCACCTTCTTGGTGTGAGTCTGATAGCTGAGTGAGGCGTCCATCCAGACTCCTAGATTTTTTACAAGGGACTTAGGGGGGGGAATGGAACCAAGGGATGACGGCCACCAGTGCTCATTCCAGAGGCTGGTGTTTTTGCCAAGGAGTAGCACTTCCGTTTTTCCCGCGTTCAGTTGTAAATAGTTATCCGTCATCCATTGCGCCACTGCTGCCAGGCCATTTCTGAACCTGGAGGCCGCGATGGAGGGGCTTTCCGTGAGACTGATGACCAACTGGGTGTCGTCGGCATACGACACCAGCGTCAGCCCCCACTCTTTGCCCAGCCCAGCAAGAGGCTGCACGTAAAGGTTGAAGAGGGAAGGGCTCAACGCTGAGCCCTGAGGGACTCCCTGTGCAATGGGGCGGGGTTTGGATAGAAATGGGGGGGCTGACACCCGGAAGGATCTGTCCACAAGGAAGGAGCGGAACCAGGTCAGAGCAAGGCCAGAAACTCCGGTCATCTCCAGACGCTTAAGAAGGATGTCGTGGGATACCGTGTCAAAGGCTGCGCTGAGGTCGAGAAGAATCAGCGCAGCACTTTGACCGGAATCTAAAATCGTCCGGAGATATTCGGAGGTGGCCAGTAGGGCAGACTCCGTACTGTGGCCTGGTCTGAACCCATTTTGGGATGGGTCCAGGATGTTATTCAGGTCCACATGTTTGGAGAGGACGCCGTTAACGTGAGCCTCTGCAATTTTAGACAGCCAAGGGAGCAGAGATATGGGTCGGAAGTTCTCCGGCTTAGATGGGTCTAGGGTGGGTTTTTTGATAATGGGTGACACCCATGCTTGTTTCCAGGCTGTCGGAACCTTAGCGGAGGAGAAAGAGAGGTTGAGTATGGAAGTCATGGGAGGCAGGAAGAAATCAAGCGAGTCCATGAAATGGGTAGGGCTCATAGGGTCCGCAGGGGAGCCTGATTTCACCTTTATGCACAGTTTGATAAGCTCGTCAGGAGAGATGTCAGGGATTTGAGTAAGAGGGTTGTAGTCAGAGGTGGAATTGGTGGGTTTGATAGGGTAGAGGGGGTGCTGAGAGAAAGTTTTGTAAATATTTTGAACTTTCTCTATGAAGTATGTAGCGAGTTCCTCACATTGTTCAGTGGATGCAATGTTGGGGGAGGGTAACCTGGTGCTCTGAAGTTCTTGGACTAGTTTGAAGATTATTTTTGCAGGGTTGGGACTCGAATTGATTTTGTCATCATAGAAAGCTGCGCGAGCCGTGCGGATAGCTTTGTGGTACGATTTTAGTTTTGATATATAGTTGGTTTTGTCCTTACAGTCAAAATCTTTTCTCCAGAGACGCTCTGCTTTTTTACATTCCTTGCGCATGGATTTAAGGGTGTCATTGTACCAGGGGTTGGAGGGTGTGGTACGCCCTTTGGTCCATTTCGCTGGAATGAGAGTGTCAAGTCCTCCCGTAATCCAGTCATTAAAGGTGCTATAGGTCGTATTGATGTCTTGGTTGGCTCCCTGATGGAATTCACCAAGGGTGTCGTGGAAGTCAGCGGTGGATAGTTTGTGCCATGGTCTTTTAAGGCGGCGGGTTGGTTCGGTTTTGTGCGCACGTCCATAGACTAGGATAGTCAGTTTAATGAGGTAGTGGTCCGTCCATCCCATTGGTATGGGCATCTCTGTAGTGACATCTTGAATGTTGGTAAAAACCGGGTCTAGAGTATGCCCGGCTAGATGAGTCGGAGCCTGAATAAGGGAGTTAATTTGAAGGGCAGAGAGATCGGCAAGGAGATTTTTAATAGTGGAGTCGTTAGATAAATCAAAATGAAGGTAGAGGTCGCCTAAGATGGTAAAATTAGCAGATTTGGTCACAAGAGCAGTTGCCATCTCCAGAAGGGCTTCGATAAACCTGGAAGCAGGATCAGGTGGGCGATAGATGTAAAGGCCAGACATTGTGAAGTGTGGACTAGTTGAGATTTTAAATCGGGCACATTCACAGCCAGGAAGAACATCTTTAGTAAATGAGCAAGCGAATTGCTTTTTATAAATTACCGCGATGCCACCGCCTCTCGCATCACGATTTACAGTTGACATGTGGTAGTCGTCTGGGAGCGTGAGGTTGGGAATGGCAGACGCGCCATCCCGCAGCCAGGTTTCGCAAAGGAAGAGAATGTCAGGGTTCTCATCCAATATGAGGGAGTTAACCTCAAGATGGTGTTTAATGAGCGATCTGACATTGAGTTGAAGAATCGTGAGGGGAGAAGTGGTAGGTGAGTATCGTTTTTCTTGAGTGCGACTCGGGCTTGCAGCGGTGAAGTGGCAGGAGTTGCATTGGAGGCTCGTGTGGCCAAGAATGCCTGTCACGTCAACACATCTCTGTCCAGGGTTTAAGGCAAGGAGGTGTTCTCTGTCGTACCGAAAGGGCACCTGAGGCAGAGTTTGACCAGGGGGACTGGCGAAAGGCGATGTTGTGGCGATGACGGGCGCAGACGGGCTTGCCTTAGGCGCTCCCGCTGCGCGTACGGTACAAGCACAAGCTAAATAGGGAGTGCTAATGGCCTGGGGGTGTGGCCTCCGAGTGGGCGTGGCCTCGCGTCTCCCAGGCGGGAAATGTTTGTTTGGAAGGGTCCGCGACCAGTAAACAAACAAGTGAGTGCTTGTAAAATCAGCAATAGGTGACAGAAATAATTTTTAAAAAGACAACAGAGAAACTCCCGGCTTCCGCCTCAGGAGGGTTCGTGCTTCTAGCTGCAGGCGCAGGGATCGGCGCTTTTAAGCAGAGTTAGGGGGGCGTAGCCTCCGAGTGGGCGTGGCCTTGCATCTCCCCGGCGGGGAATGTTTGTTTGGAAGGGTCCGCGACCAGCGTTTAATCGGCTGTGCGGCGCGCTAAAGGGCAGAGTCCTGAAGTAAACAAACAAGTGAGTGCTTTTAAAATCAGCAATAGGTGACAGAAATAATTTTTAAAAAGACAACAGAGAAACTCCCGGCTTCCGCCTCAGGAGGGTTCGGCTTCTAGCTGCAGGCGCAGGGATCGGCGCTTTTAAGCAGAGTGAGGGGGGCGTGGCCTCCGAGTGGGCGTGGCCTCGCGTCTCCCCGGCGGGAAATGTTTGTTTGGAAGGGTCCGCGACCAGCGTTTAATCGGCTGTGCGGCGCGCTAAAGGACAGAGTCCTGAAGTAAACAAACAAGTGAGTGCTTTTAAAATCAGAAATAGGTGACAGAAATAATTTTTAAAAAGACAACAGAGAGACTTCCGGCTTCCGCCTCAGGAGGGTTCGTGCTTCTAGCTGCAAGCGCAGGGATCGGCGCTTTTAAGCAGAGTGAGGGGGGCGTGGCCTCGCGTCTCCCCGGCGGGAAATGTTTGTTTGGAAGGGTCCGCGACCAGCGTTTAATCGGCTGTGCGGCGCGCTAAAGGACAGAGTCCTGAAGTAAACAAACAAGTGAGTGCTTTTAAAATCAGAAATAGGTGACATAAATAATTTTTAAAAAGACAACAGAGAGACTCCCGGCTTCCGCCTCAGGAGGGTTCGTGCTTCTAGCTGCAGGCGCAGGGATCGGCGCTTTTAAGCAGAGTGAGGGGGGCGTGGCCTCGCGTCTCCCCGGCGGGAAATGTTTGTTTGGAAGGGTCCGCGACCAGCGTTTAATCGGCTGTGCGGCACGCTAAAGGACAGAGTCCTGAAGTAAACAAACAAGTGAGTGCTTGTAAAATCAGCAATAGGTGACAGAAATAATTTTTAAAAAGACAACAGAGAAACTCCCGGCTTCCGCCTCAGGAGGGTTCGTGCTTCTTAAAACAGTCGGTGTTCCTCACATCAGTATATCCTACACTATAAGTCTAGGAAATGTATTACAGCTTCAACTTCTGTGAATACATGAAATGAAATTAAATGAAAATGTGATTTGTAGAGCGCTGCAGCTGCCCTGAGGCGTCCAGGCGCTAAAAACAGAGAAAGCCCTCATAAGGTTACTTTGTTAAGCATTAAACAGGAAGGTTTTTAGCTGTTTGCGGAGCTAGTCAGGTTGGGGTTGTTTCTCAGCTGCAGAGGGAGGGTGTTCCAAAGTTTGGAGACATTATACGAAAAGGAGGGTCCTCCTGCTCTGGCTCTACAGATTCTGGGAATCTTGGCTAGAAATGCCGTTGAGGAGCGGAGGGTCTTATTGGGCCTGTAGGGAGAAATCAGGGAGCGGTTGATGTCTGGGCCCGTTTCCCAGAATGTCTGGTGGGCAATGCAGAGCGCTTTGAATTTCACTCTGTCCCTAACAGGTAACCAATGTAAGGTCTTTAGGCCGGTTTTTATTGAGGTCCTCCGAGGGATTCCCAGCAGCGCCCTGGCAGCACAGTTCTAGGTGCGTTGAAGCTTTTGTAGGGTGTAGTCTGGTGCTCCCAGGTAGAGGGCGTTGTTAAAATCCAGACGAGATTGGATGAAGCCCTGTATGATTATCTGTTTGGCCTCGAAGCGGAGGAGGGGAAGGACTGTTTTGATCACCCTGAGGAGGCCAAAACAAGTGGCTGATATCTTGGTGGCCTGTGTGTCAAGGCTCAGAGATTTATCGAGCCAGACGCCTAAGCTTTTGATGTTGTCTCTGGGGGGTGGGGCCACTCCCATGCTTGATGGCCAGATCAGCTCTATGGAGGCAGGGGAGGCTGGGCCCAGGAGCATGAGCTCAGTTTTATCGTCATTGAGCTTTAGGCATGAGCTCATCATCAACCTCTTTACGTCTTCCAGGCAGGCCACTAGGTCTGGTGGCGACTGGAGGCCGCTCTTCTGTGCAAGGGAAACCACCAGCTGGGTGTCGTCCGCATAGGAGATGATATTGACACCATGCGGACAAACAATCCCAGCCAGTGGCCTCATGTATGCATTAAAGAGCGTAGGGCTTAAAGAGGAGCCCTGGGGCACTCCGCATCCCAGAGGACGACTGGATGAGCGGGATGTGCCGTCGAAGACCTGAAAGGTTCTGTCAGATAAAAAAGATTCGAACCATGTCAGGGCATCCCCGGTCACTCCTAAGTCGGCAAGGCGGGTTAGCAGGATTTTGTGGTGTACCGTATCAAATGCGGCACTTAGATCGAGGAGGATCACTGCCACTGATCCTCCTCGATTCAGGATCCGTCTTGCCTCCTAAGTTACAGCCAGTAGGGCGGTCTCTGTCCCATGTTTGGTGCGAAAGCCTGCTTGGGAGGAGTCGAGGAGGTGGTTTTCCTCGAAGAACGTTGTCAGGATGGTATTGACGTGTTTCTCCAAAATTTTCGACGCCCATGGGAGTAGCGAGATCGGGCGATAATTACTGGGGTTGGCCGGGTCAAGGGAAGGTTTTTTCAGTAGAGCCCGTACCATAGCGTGCTTCCATGTCGTGGGAACTGTCCTGCTTACTATGGAGGAGTTCAGTAGATCCAAGAGAGTGGGAAAAATAGTAGTGCTGGCCAGGCTCAATGAGCCTGGGGGAGCAGGGTCGCATGGGGAGCCGGTTTTTATTTGTTGTGCCAATTTCTCTAAGGTTTCCAGTGTTATCAGGGGAAAGGACTCCAGCCGCTTGGTCGAGTTTGAGGCCGAGTGCGGGCTTTGGACAGGTGAGTCGGTGGGCGGGTTGGGAAAAGAAAGATAAATTTTATTAACTTTCAACCCTAAGCAACCGGAAGTCCAGCTAAATGCTATTAGAACAATTCAGTCTTCTTGCTCGTGAAAGCTTTTTTAAATATTTTGCAGCATCTTTGTGCTTAGTCGAGTCGTTCCACACATTTGGATTCATGAGCAGCTACTGCTCATCAAGCTGGCACCTTTTGACAGCTTACATTTGCACCACTATCTGTTGGCCTTTCTTTTACACTCCTCAAATCTATGATGATGGCTCCGTCTCCTGTTCCCGACCTGCATTGGCCTCTGGTGGGGCATGTAAATGCTTTATGCTCCACTAGTGGGTTGTTCATCATGTGTCTCTAGATAAAAGACAGTTAGAAAGGCATTGTTTTTTAATTCAGTGAGGGCAATCTGATCGGCTTCCATCAGGTTTTCCAACAAACAGGCCTAGCAGTAAAGCCTCAGACTTCTAGTTCATCTTTTTGTCATATGGCATTCACCCAGTAGATATTTCTTTCTTTTCAATATTTCTGTAGAGCCTTCCATATCTATAGGCATTTCCTGAAATGTTAGACAGAGGTCCCTGGCACTTTACTTTGCTTTTATTGTCATATTAGCTACAGGAGGCAGATGATGGCATCTTGGTTTGGTTTCAGGTATTCTTACCTATCATTATTAATGCTCCATTATCGTCTTTACATGGCCCTGGACTTCTGCAATAAGCCTAAAACGCTGCTGTTAGACCTGGTACCATTGGCATGAGTCTCCCTTCCATTTTTCACTGATTGCTTCCTGTTTTTGATATGTTTTGCTGGTTTAGATGCTTTGGGCACTGTGCCACTGCTATTCAGTGCCACAGTGCAAGGGCTCCAGGACTGCACAGAACTGGTTTGGACTAGGTACAGGTCCCTCTGCCTTCAGAGGACAAAGGATTTTGCAGTATAAATATTAGGACCCAGACCCCAAGACTTTAGATCACTTCTGGAACAACAAGACAAGCCTATGCCAAGGAGAGGAACCAAGGAAGCTGCAGGAGATTTGACTGCCCTCTGGCAGGGTGCTGTGTTGCTTGGTTGGCCAGCAGTGGTTTCTTTATTGCCAAGGAAAGGAGAATTAACTTTTAAAGAGCTTTCATCATCTTGCAGACTATTCCTCCAAGGGCTTGAACTTGTGCTTGCCTCCTGCTGAAGTCTCGGGGGCAAAAGACTTCGCCACCAGCTCCCCTCTGAATTTCCTTGCTGGTAATTCTGCCTGCAGAAGCCTGTGTGTCGCTGGAAGCACGACTCAGCGAGAAAAAGCGTGTCGCAGCTGTTGCCGTCACATCACCGGAGAAGCGGATCGTCACCGCATAGGTCACCGCCGCATCACCAGAGAAGTGTGCCTCCGTTGCAGCTATTTACTGGAGTATCACCGGAGTAGAGTGTCGCCATCCGAGGGTCGCCGTCGCATCACCGGAGAAGCGTGTCGCAGAGCCTTGCGCGGCTCCAAAGTTACAGAGTTCGCCGCACGGCCACCGGGCGTGCACGCATCGTCTTCACGTCGTCGCATCGCATCAAGGGCGCCATCTTATCACATTGCACCGGATTGTCACATCGCATTGAGGCGCCATCTTGCCGCATCGTAACCAAAATGCAGTACGACAATCAACGCATCACCTCCTCTCCGGTTAGGAACAAGACGCATCCCCTACTCTGCGCAAGTATTGAGGAGCGACGCATCGCCTCCCCAAAGCAAGGAACCGACGCATCTCCCTACCTGCAAACCGTTTGTTTGTTTTGCGTTACGCATCCAGGTACTTTTGTGAGAAACGTGTTGCATTTATCATCAACTTGAACTAAGCTCCTTCTACAATCTTTAAGTCTATTTTGAGTACAGTATTGTGGATTTTTATCGGATGTGGTCTTGTGTTAAGTCTATATAAAGAATCCTTATTTTTATAAAACCTGTGTGGTGTCTATCTGTAGTGTTTTCATTGTATTACTGTATGTGTTGTGTTCACAAATGCTTAACACACTGCTTCTGAGATTAGCCTGTCTGATCATGCCAAACTACCATGGGGGTGTGATGGGGTTATCCAGGAGTGTAATCCCCTTTCCCTGACCTAAAAGCAAGGGTCCCTATTTGGTCAAAGGCACCTACCTCTGCCAACTAGAGACCCCCAGTTCTAACAGCTGCACATTACCACATACTGCTAACAAAAGCTAGCATCAAGCTACCATATGCACTTCAAGATACCTTATGCATGTTCCTTTTCAAGATGTTTAACCCTTTCCAATCCTAAAACTCGAATTAGAGTGGAGCCCATTCTGCTGGGAGTGATGAAACGTATGTCTCCACACATTTTTGCTCAAACATCACCCTGGCTCCTCTATGTGCCACAGACTTCCTTGAATCAGTGAGCCATAGCATCAGTGGCTTCATACAGCAATGGCCTAGATAGTTTCCCGAACCCACAACAGTCTGCTCCATCTTCCAACTTCTGTCTTCTGTCTGCTCAAACAACAAATGAATTGCTGATTTTGCAGGTTCACACCAAGGCCAAGCACCCTTTCTCTGGGTGATAGCCATCTTGTAATTGCTCTGAGTAGGCAGGGGTGTGAGGAAGTCTGTAATGTGGAGGGTCATTGTGTCCCTTAAATGCCTCCTCTCTTTGAACCATGTAAGTTATTACTGAATGTTTGTTTATGATAAAATGCAATTAAACACATTTTTTTTAAAATGCCTTCTCTCTTTAACCCACATGGATTATTGGGGGCACTGCTGTTTGCTGTTTCAATACCAGAGTTGTTCACTGAGCCAGATTTACTTCAGTGATTGCCAAAGCCAGGAAAGAGATCTACTAGTTTTTCCGCTTTTTTACTTTCTCATTTTTATAGTTCTGAGATCAAGATGCTCTCCTTCTCTCTGACCTCTGTAAATAAATAGGTTATCTTGTGGGGTTTGGGTGGAAGAAATCTCAATCGTGCTCTTTAAACAAAGATTTACATTTCATAGTGTAGCCCTCCACAATTTGTCATAACCACTCATCATCCACTTCGTACCTGTAAGTGCAACTCGGTTAATAGCCTTCCAGGAGTTCACAATACTCTGGGAGCATCCATCTCCACTCTTCGTGAAATCATTGGTCACAATGTCGTAAAATGAATCACAAGGAACAATATCCTCAAACTGCCAAATTGGAGCAGATGCTGCAATAGCACTGGAATACAAAAAAAGAGAAAACTGCGTAAACGTCTAAGCTGTACGTGTTTTGTTTGAGCATGTCACAAAAGAACATTGAATAGAACGAAGGAGATCGACCACCACCTACCCACAAACTAAAAACTGTTAGCAATACCTTATTTATACAGCATTAAAATTACCTCAAATCCCATCATACTGCACATAGGAGCACAGAATAAATAGAACAAGCATTGACAATGCCAAAAGGTCTGTCTTTAAAGGAATGCTGGAAGGTAATGTAAAGCATTACAGATAGATAGCATAGGAATGGATATTTTTTGCAGCATGAATAATTTTCTAGATTCACATGCTGTGCATTATTCCATCTAGTGGTTGGGTCCGAAACTGTATTTGTTTTTTCCTCTGGAGCGTTGCCGACCAGGGAGTGGAAGCAGAATTGACATACGGGGGTTTAGATCATCGAAGGTGACGTTTAGAGAAGGTGTACCGCAAAGAAGACTGCGAAGGATGCAGGGAAGAAGACAGACAAGGTCAAAAATCCGCACACGTCGGAAACGAAGGCTCCCGAAAAGAAGGTGCAAAAGGCAGCCCAGATGTCGAAGGAAATGACGGCCGAGGGTCAGCCGCGACCTAAAGAAACCAACGGATCCCACCCCAGGGATACCAACAAGGTAAGATTATCAAAATCGAGAAAGGCATGTGCAGAACAAGAGGCCACATAGGGAAAAAACCTACCCTCGGAGGCAGAATCCATCACATCCAAGAAGAGAATCTCCTCGGCCTCAGACGCCGAAAGGGCTCTTGAGGTGGAGAAAAAGAATAGACACCTGGAAGCAGAAATGGCGCCACTCCTTCAACCAAAGATGGGGTTCGATGAGGCGCTGTAGGAATTCAGAATTCCTGCGAAAACTTCAGCGGCCACTGACGCCAAAGAAGAGGAGGATAACCTCAAAGCTCCGGCAACCCCTGAACCTCACGAAGAGGACATCGAAGAGGAACTCTATGCTTCAGAAGAAGAGGAAGCCTCTGGAACTTTCAAGGAAGAATGGAACAACCTCGACACAGAAAGCCCAGAAGAAGAAGTCTGTAGCTATCCCTCAAAGGCTTCACCACCAGACAACATAACCTTCTACAACAGCCTCATCAAGCGAGCAGCTGATACCTTCGGGATCCCCTTTGAGGAGAAGAAAGGAGACTCTTGCTTCCTCCTAGAAACATTACCACCATCCACCAAGGGATCACAATACCTCCCAATGCTACCAAGTATTCTGCACCAGGGCAAGGAGTCTTTCAAGAAGCCTTCCTCAGCAAAGGAGGTAACCCCAAGGATAGAGAAAAAAATACAAACCCTCCACAAAGGACCCTAAATACATTCAAGAAAACACAGTAGCAGACTCCATCATTGTCACCACAGCAAGAAGAAGGAGCACTGCCCACCTCCACAGAGAGAGAGAAAAAGAATGGACATGGTGGAGAGAAAGATGGAGAAAGAGGTAGCAACGCAAAGGCGCACTGCAAATTCTAATGCCCTCCTCAACAGGTGTGGCCACCAACAATGGGACGACATCAAAGAACTGATGAACAAACTCCCGAAGAGTATAAGAAAAGACCAAAAACCAACATACAGGAGGGAAGAGGCATAGTGAACACCTGCCAGAAATCAGCTCTAGACGCAGCCAATACAGCCATCCGACAAATGCGCACAGGCACAACGTTAAGAAGTCAAGCCTATCTCCAAATCTCAGGATTCAAGCAAGAGATCCAAACCTCAAAAATTAAAAAAAAACCTTCACAGGAGATGCCCTGTTTGGAATTGAGGTAGATGAATCCCTTCAATAAATAAAGAAGGATAAAGTAGGTCAGGGCTATGAGAGCCCTGCAACAGAGGGGCACCTTCAAGAGAGGAAGATGTAGCCTCAGAAAAACCACAGGAAGGGGAGCCTTCTCAAAAGGTCAACAGCATCAAACACAGGGCAGCGAACATCAATCAAACCAGCAGTCCAGATACCACCCCCTTTTCTGAATCGTTTTTGGCCACTATAGGTGTGGCAGGGTATACTCAGACATGAGTCCCTTTCTCACTGCACCATCAGGATTCAAGCAAGCCAGGCCGAAGAAGGCTGAAATGCCAGAAACCGGTCCCCGGTAGCTTGTCTCCTTTCTGGTGAAGAATTGGCTTGGTAGTTTAGTCTGCCCTGTTCCCATGATTCACTGGGCCAGTGACAGACTGATTTGCATATAGCCAGGTTCTGAGCTGGCATGGTGCAGTGAGATAAATAACAGTGATGGATCAAGCCCTGATCTTTGGACTGGGTAAGAGTGGTCTGCTTAATTCAGACACTCTGTTCATCACCACCCCCTTTTCTGAATCGTTTTTGGCCACTATAGGTGTGGCAGGGTATACTCAGACATGAGTCCCTTTCTCACTGCACCATCAGGATTCAAGCAAGCCAGGCAGAAGAAGGCTGAAATGCCAGAAACCGGTCCCCGGTAGCTTGTCTCCTTTCTGGTGAAGAATTGGCTTGGTAGTTTAGTCTGCCCTGTTCCCATGATTCACTGGGCCAGGGACAGACTGATTTGCATATAGCCAGGTTCTGAGCTGGGAGGGTGCAGTGAGATAAATAACGGTGATGGATCAAGCCCTGATCTTTGGACTGGGTAAGAGTGGTCTGCTTAATTCAGACACTCTGTTCATCACCACCCCCTTTTCTGAATCGTTTTTGGCCACTATAGGTGTGGCAGAGTATACTCAGACATGAGTCCCTTTCTCACTGCACCATCAGGATTCAAGCAAGCCAGGCCGAAGAAGGCTGAAATGCCAGAAACCGGTCCCCGGTAGTTTGTCTCCTTTCTGGTGAAGAATTGGCTTGGTAGTTTAGCCTGCCCTGTTCCCATGATTCACTGGGCCAGGGACAGACTGATTTGCATTTAGCCAGGTTCTGAGCTGGGATGGTGCAGTGAGATAAATAACGGTGATGATCAAGCCCTGATCTTTGGACTGGGTAAGAGTGGTCTGCTTAATTCAGACACTCTGTTCATCACCACCCCCTTTTCTGAATCAGATACCAAGCCTGGCAGCAGCAACCAAGGCACTCCTTTTGAGGCAGAGATGAGCCAGGGGACAACCCTCAAGAGGGGGAGGAGAAAAATCGAAGTGACTTGCCACACAACAGAAGAGCCCCACACAACACCAGTGGGAGGCAGAATAGCGCATCACCTACTTCAATGGGAAAACATCACCACAGATAGTTGGATTTTAAATGTGGTACTCCAAGGCTATTGTATAGAACTAACAACCAAACCCACCAAGAAAGAAGAAGTTTCAAGGAACAGAACTCTTACAATTAAGACAGCAAATAAAGAAACTCCTACAAAAATAAGCAACAGAGAGGGTACCGAGGAGGGAATACAACAAGTGAAACTACTCGCCTTACTTCTTGGTACCAAAGCAAGACCTCACGCTAAGACCTATCTTAGACCTCACTCAGATTCATGATCAAATTCATTTGCATACAGCGTTTCAAAATGTCAACACTACAGGAAGTAATCCCACAGCTACAGAAAGGGTATTTCATGACAAAAATAGACATAAAGGACACCTATCTGCACATCCCCATGAACCAAGCCCACAAGAAGTACCTCAGGTTCTTCCACGAGGACACTCACTATCAATTCAAGGTCCTGCACTTCGGTATAAAATCAGCGACAAGAGTCTGCACAAAGTGCCTAGCAGGGGTAGCAGCATCCCTAAGAAGGAGAGGAATCCACATCTATCCCTATCTAGATGACTGGCTGGTGAAGGCAAATTCAAAGCAAATATGTTACACACACGTTCCAGGTGATCACAACACTGCAAAAATTAAGTTTTTTAATAAGCCACAAAAAGTCATCAACAAAGCCAGAACAAGAAAATACCTTCCTAGGAGCAAGATTAAACTTCAAGGTTGCACGGGCGTACCCGAACCAGAAGAGAATACAAGCTATCAGACAACAAACTCCTCTCTACCAGAAGGGTCAGTCTCCGACAGTGAGGACTGTCATGAAACTCATGGGCATGATAGCATCATGCATTCCCCTCATCACCCAGGCACGTGAGCCCACTACAGGAGTGGCTATGCAACAGTTGGTCACAAACCACAGGGAGTTGATAGGATCTAGTGGGTGTGACTATCACAACAGATGCGTCCTACAAGGGTTGGGGAGCACATTCAGGAAACCTGAGGGTCCAGGGTCAGTGGAACAACGCAGTCTCCATAAAGCACATCAACTTCCTAGAGATGAAGACGGTGTTCATGGCACTAAAGGCATTCCAAGTCCACATAGGAAGGGAGATAGTATTGATCCAAACGGATAATACCACGACAATGTTCTACCTCAACAAACAAGAAGAAACAAAATCATGAGCAAACTAGCTCAGGAAATATGGAAACAGGCATATTCAAGGAAAATCAGCATACAGACAATTCGCCTGCCTGGAAAGGACAACACCAAACCAGATCAACTCAACAGAGCGAACAACAGCTTACACGAATGGGAGATAAAGCAAAGGAGCCTGCAACAGGTCTTCACCCTCTGGGGGACTCCAGAAATAAACCCATTCGCAACATTGGCGAACAACAAAACGCCAATCCTTCGCCCCCAGGTTTCAACACTACCTATCAAAAGGGAATTCCCTATCACTAAACTGGTCAGGGACATTTGCGTATGCTTCTCCTACGTTACCTCTACTACAAAGGGTACTGGGGAAAGCCAGAGAACCAGGAACAAATCTAATTCTCACTGTCCCTCAATGGGCAAGACACACCTAGTACTCAAGCCTGCTCTAACTGTCCAGAGGACAAATGACCAAATTCAAGGCAGACAATAACCTTCTCACAAAGTAAAGGGGTCAGATTTTTCACCCTGAACCAGCCTAGCAGCCTGGTGCCTGAATACATAGAGTACGGACATTTGAACTGACCGCAAAGAACAATGGAAATACTAAAGGAGGCAAGAAAACAGACCACAAGACAGTGCTACGCAGCTAAGTGGAAACAGTACACAATATGGCGTACAGAAAACAATACCCTAAATTTGATCTCCAGACAGGAACCAGTGCTCACATATCTAACACACTTGCTTGACAGTAACATCAACTACCCAAACCTCAAAGTGCACCTGGCAGCAATTGTAGCCTACACCAGGGGAGATTCATGTAAAAGTTTCTTTACAGCACCAGTCATCCAAAGATTCCTTGGGGGTCCAAAAGGATTGCACCCCCAAGAAAGGCTCAAGCCCCAATGTGGAGCTTAAACACAGTCCCTACACAACTAATGAGAAAACCATTCGAGCCCATGCACAAAACAGAACTCAGATACATCACTATAAAGACCGCCTTCTTAATAGCTATAACATCTCTATTGGGAGTACGTTAACTACAAGCATTAATGATTAAGGAACCATACATGTAAATCCACAAGGACAAGGTTATCCTAAGGACAAACCCTCAGTTCCTTCCTAAGGAAGTAAGCAAATTCCACATGAACCAAAGCAAACAGCTAGCAGTCTTCTTCAAAACCCCACATACACGACTAGAAAGAAGCCTTTATACCCTTGTCATAAGAAGGGCTTTACTATACAATCTATAGGAGACAAAACAATTCCGTAAAGGCAATCAATTGTTCATCTCTCACTCAAAGTCCAACAAAGGAGCATCCATGACAAAGGGGACAATTGCACATTGGATTGTAGAGGCAATTCAAGTGTGCTATGCCTCAGCAGGAAAGACTCTTAAACACACGGCCGAAAGCCCACTCAACAAGTAAAAAAGGGACAACCCTAGCCTTCATGGCAAATGTGCCAATAGACACTAAATGTGCTGCGGCAACATGGGCATCCCCACACACCTTCACCAAACATTACTGTGTGGATATACAGATGACTAAGGAAGCTCAACTGGGACAAAAGGTTACTTACCAGTAGGAGTGGTTTTGAGGGTTGAATAGTTTACTGGATTTACATGCGACCCACCCACCTCACCTCAGAAGAGGAATGCAAACAGGTGGGGAAAGAAGATCACGTAAATCAAGAACTAACATCTAAAGATATAACCTAGAAAAAAGGGGGGAAAGGAATCCCAAGATGGCTATCATGCATAGGAACTTACGGGGCACCGTCTGACATCACACAAGGGATGGACCCAGCACCAAATGGTGGTCGACAATGCCCTAGCAGAAAACAAAAAGACAATTTCGGACCCAACCACTACATGACGGAATAATGCACAGCATGTGAATCCAGAAAACTCTTCAAGCGGCAAAATTACTCCTACTGGTAAGTAACCATTTTGTTACTTGTGTAGAAGAACTGTGGAATAATGATGTAAGTTAAAAGGTCAGTCAGGCACTGTCAAGTCACACATAAAAATTAATGTAGGTTATTGACTGTCCTCCTTCCATCTGAGCTGCTGCCAGAGAAAAAACCCATCACTTATCTAGTTATCTAAGACACTAGCATTTCAATGTTATGTGTGTGCCCCTGAAAGTTCAAGCTTAGGCAGCTGGATAAACAAAATGATCACAGCTGCATTGAGGGCAAGCACTTTGTTTGTGGAAGCACACAACTTCTGCCCACTCAAAACATGTACTCATGTTTTTCAACATGTGGACAGAGCTAAAGCCCCTCTCTAGTGATGCTCACATAACTGTCTGGCGACAGCTGTGCTGCTAATCCAGACCAAAACACTGATGCATAAATTAAGGCACTGCATAAAAAAACTATGAAAATATGTAGGAGTTAAAAGCCTGTCATCAATTTTTCCCAGATATATGTGTTGTCTTGTCAGGTTTCTACTAGTGCAAAAACACCAGTTGATGGACAGAATGCAGAACAATGTCATACATTCACCCCAGTACAGAGATCTGTGCCAAAATCCAGCGTTTTTTTTGCTCACCATGCCATTCCAGTTTGAACCTAGCCATATGTAAATCAGTCTTGATCCTGTGCCCCATGGGAACAGTCCAGCCCGAACTGCCAAGCCAGGTCCTCCCTGGACTGAAAACAAGCATCCTAGGACCGGTTTCGGGCTTTCAGCCATCTTCAGCCAGGATAGCTTGATTTCAGTGGCATGGAGAGAACTCCCATCTGAGCATACGCGTCCCACTCGGGGTGACAAATGCAAAAACAACAGTTGATGGATATGCAGAACAATGTCATACATTCACCCCAGTTAGCTAAAGAATAATGATGGATTAAACCCATATCAGTTGACTGGGGGTGAGTGTTTGATTTGCTCAAACGCTCCGTCCATCATCCCCTTTGGTATCGCTTTGTTCGCCCTAAGTTGGCAGGGTATGCTCAGACGTGGGTCCCTTGCTCACTTTGCCAATGGTTTCAAGCTAGCCTGGCTGACGGCTAATTAGCCAGAAACCGGTCCCAGGATGCTTGTTTCCGGTCCAGGGAAGACACGGCTTGGTATTTCGGGCTGGACTGTTCCCATGAGGCACAGGGTAAGACTGAATTGCATATGGCCATGTCTGAACTGGGATGGTGGAGTGAGCTAAATAATAATGATGGATTAAACCCAGATCATTTGACTGGGGGTGAGTGTTTGATTTGCTCAAACGCTCCATCCATCATCCCCTTTGGTATCACTTTGTTCGCCCTAAGTTGGCAGGGTATGCCGAGACGTGGGTCCCTTGCTCACGTTGCCACTGGATTCAAGCTAGCATGGCTGATGACGGCTGATTAGCAAGAAACCGGTCCCAGGATGCTGGTTTCCGGTCCAGTGTAGACATGGCTTGGCAGTTCCGGCTGGACTGTTACCATGAGGCACAGGGTCAGACTGATCTGCATGCAAAGGCCAATAGCAGGTGATGAGAAAAAAAAGCACACGCATAAGCATGTTCAGAGTTTAAAGCCCTTACTAAAAGCCTCGAAGAGGGGCGTGGCTTGGCGGGCAAAGATGGCGGTCGCAGCCTTGTAGAGCTCCCGCCGGCCCGGACACAATTTGCTCATTTATCCTGGCCCCCGAGCCCACTGTCGATACCACGTGAGTGGCGTCTGTTCCTGGGGGTGCTCTGATCCCTCCGGTGTGCTGATCCCGTGGTTCCATCTCTCCCGGGGACCGAAAACGCCGGCGGAGTGCGGCCTAGTGACTAGCGGTGGACCCGGGACCTCGATTTTCAGGATGCCGGAGGTCGCTTCAGCAGGGTGGGTCCCGGCCCGACTTTGCAGTTCCGAGTGCCAACGAGTCACAGAGGTGCCCTGAGTTCTGGCGCCGTGCCTTGGAGAACCTTTTCAGGCGACACGGCGTGGTGGAGGCCTACCCCGCCCTTGTGAGACCGGGGCCTCGAGTTTCGCGACATTGCGACTGGCCTAGACCGGACGCGGTGGTTGTCGCTCTTCATTCCAAAGACACTTGCGGCTGCGCCCTGATCCAGGGCCCGAGACCTCCTGCGCCCACCGCTGTGGGTCTGCTCTTGGGGATTTATTGAGAACTGCCGCGGAAGGTATCTGCCCTGATCTTGAGGTGTGCGGCCCGGCTGGGTGGAAGTCTCCGGTGACGGGGCCAAAGGCGGCCGCCCAAGGAGTGGCAACGTTGAGACTACAAGCGGCCATGACCAGAGGTGGTGGAGGAGGCCCGCCTAAGCAGGGCCCTATCGACAAATTTACAGGGCCCAGTGGTGGATCTGGGGCGCCCGGCGGCGGCGGGACAGGGCCGGACAATGCGACGATCTTGGCGGCCATCACGCAGTCCCGGGACATGCTCGATGCCAAGATTGGGGCTGTGGGTGCAGACGTTACACTGCTGCGCCAAGATCTCCGCAATGCAGTGGAGCGGATTACAGAGACCGAATCCCGAATCTCGGTGGCGGAGACGGACATTGGCACACTGAAGCAGAAAATGGCGGAGATGGAGTGTGCCCAAAAGACTCTCGCTTCCCGAGCCGAAGATGCCGAAGGACGCGCACGAAGGAACAACCTTCGCTTTATAGGCTTTCCGGAGAGGTGTGAGAAGGATGATATGGAGCAGTTTTTGTCCCGATGGCTGGAGGGCTGGCTCCCGGCGGGGGCCCTGTCCTCTTGTTTTGTGATCGAGCGTGCACACAGGGCCTTGACACAGCGGCCGCCGGAGGGTGAGCGTCCACGGCCTGTCATTGCAAGACTTTTGAACTACCATGACCGCGATGTCATATTGCGGGAAGCAAGGAGCAAAGGTCCGCTCTCCTATGAAAATCACACTATCATGATATTCCCTGATTATACGAAGCTGGTGCAGCAGCAGAGACAGTCATTTGTAGCCGCCAAAGCCAAGTTGCGGGGCCTGAAGCTTCAGTACTCTCTACTGTACCCGGCCCGCCTGCGGGTGGTATACCAGTCCCGGACGCATTTCTTCGATTCACCTGAGGAGGTCTTTCGGTGGACGGACGAAGCAGTAAGGATTAGGCCGCACGCCCAGCCGGGACTGGACCCGGGCGGGTCGAGGGGATCATCGCAGGAGCGGACGAACCGCCAAAACCGAAAAGGACGACATCGGAGGTCCAGATCACGCAAGCGGTCAGCCTCCGCTAGTGCGACACAGACCAGTGGAACAATGGACTCTGAACACTCAGATGCTGGCAGTTGAACCCTGTTGGGGCCTGGGCCCTAGTCCTTTCCGGTAATGTGTTGCCCTACTTTGTAATGGATCAGCTAGTGGGGCTGTTGTATGGGGGTTCTACTGATGCCAGACTGCCTACTTTCGAGACTCTTTGAGGCTACCTGTGGTGACGCTATTGGGGCTCGGGAGGCGACTTCCAAGGGCCTTAGACCCTCACGAGTTGTGGGAGTTGTCGGGGGGGGGGTGTGTATGGTGACCGGGATGTTGGGATCCTTTGGTATGGCTGGCCCTGAGTCCTCTGTTTTGGACCCGGGTCTATCCATGCCGCGACAGATACTTCAGTGTTCTATGAGGTATAGGGGTGGGGGGAGCTGGGATGAGGATGTTGGGAGCTTTGGTTTGTTGTTGTTGGGGGAGGTTCAGGACTGGGGTGGGGTAGGGAGGCCTGGGGTTGGGTGGGTGAAACCGCACGTGTACATTGCTGCCGGATTGAGTGAGTGGTGGAGTGCGCTGGGGTGGCGCGGGGGCCTAGAGGGGGGGACCGCCTAGATAATGGCTGATCAGACTACTGTGCTTCCTAATAAGTCCATTCGTGTTGTAACATGGAATGTGAGGGGGATGCTAGATAAAATCAAACGTGGAGCAGTATTGCGCTGGGGGAAGAGGGAGGCGGTGGATGTGCTGTTGCTCCGGGAAACTCATATGCTGGGCTCCAAGGTCCTTAGCCTTCAGAGGTTCGGCTTTCAACAGGTCTACCATGCCGGCTTTGCGAGGGGATCGAGGGGGGTGGCCATCTTGGTTCATCGCAGGGTGGCATACGTTCATGAAAAGCAGTGGATAGACCCTCAGGGCCGCTTTGTCTTTATCAAGGGAAAGATGGGTGCCGAACCAGTGGTCTTTGGTAGTGTTTATGCCCCTCCTCCTATGCAGTGGGCCCTGTCGGAGAGACTGTTTGCGATATGGGATGAAATCCTGGATGTGTTGACGGTGGTTGGGGGCGATTGGAATGAGGTTATGGACGTGGGCTCAGACCGCCAGAGACGATTGCCTGTGGCTGTGGATCCTTCCCCCCCTACC
This sequence comes from Lissotriton vulgaris, assembly GCF_964263255.1. NCBI lineage: Eukaryota > Metazoa > Chordata > Amphibia > Caudata > Salamandridae > Lissotriton > Lissotriton vulgaris. The sequence continues at coordinate 186,604,220 of NC_141696.1, forward strand.
CCGCATACTAGGCTGCGTGCAACAGCAGACAGCTTGGGCTGGGTGGATGTGTGGCGCCATTTTCATCCTGCTGCGCACGAGTTCACGTATGTGTCGGCGGTGCATGGTTCCTTTTCGAGACTCGACTACATCTTTATGCCTGGTGCTTGTTTGAGCCGTGTGAGTGACGCTGCTATCCTGCCCAGGGGTCTATCTGATCACTCCCCCGTTGTGGCTACCATAGACCTTCCCACGAAACGGCAGCCGTTCCGTTGGCGGATGTCCTCGTGGCACCTACAGCAACCTGACTATGTGCATCACTTGCGCGAGGCGGTTGATAATTATTGGCGTGATAACCTTGTGGGAGACGTTGACGCAGTGGTGGTGTGGGAGGCGCTGAAGCCCACGATACGGGGAGTGGACATCGCCTGGTGTGCAGCCGCCCGACGGAAACATCGGGAGGCCATTACGGCCGCTGCCGCTCGGGTAGAGATCTTGGAACAGCGTGGCCGGGAGGGGGGGGATGAGGCTGTGATACGGCAGCTCCTGCAGGCGCAGCAATCCTATGCCTCGGTCCTGCACGATGAGGCCAGACAGGCGTGGCTCGCCACGCGTAGTAGGATTTATCAATGGGGCGACAAGTCCTGCACGATGCTCCACAGACTATGTCAGGCTACCTTCCAGCCACTCACGTTGCCGGGCCTCACGGCGGAGGATGGCTCAGTGGTGACAGACCCGGCCCGCCTCGCGGCTAGCTTTGCCCATTACTTTGAAGCACAGTATGCCCCCCGGGATTCCCTGGAGGCGGAGGAGGTATCCGCATATCTAGATGACCTGTCGCCACAGGCCGTCTCCGATGACACCAGAACTGCGCTGGACATCCCGCTCTCTGCTGAGGAACTCGGGGAGGCGCTGGGACAGCTCAATACAGGGAAGGCGCCGGGCCCAAGCGGCTACCCGTGCGAATTCTACAAAAAGTTTCACCTCCATCTGGGGCCTCAGTATAGACGCGCGCTTGAGGCAGCACGGGTCCAGGGGGAGGTACCGCCGGATTGTCGCCATGCCGAGATCGTGGTGTTTCTGAAGCCGGGCAGGGCCCCGGACAGGCACGACTCATGCCGGCCCATTTCGCTATTAAACATAGAGGCCAAAATCTTGGCGAAGGCCCTGGCGAACCGCCTACTGCCCTTTATTGCGGACCTGGTCCACCCTGACCAGGCCGGGTTCATGCCCCGTAGGGCAACTCGCCATAATATCCGGCGGGCACAGGCGGCGGTGGATGCCATGGGGGCTCGGGACGAACAGGCGGCACTCCTGCTAGCAGATATGGACAAGGCCTTTGACTCTGTGAGTTGGGCGTACTTGTTTGCACTCATGCCCCGCCTTAACCTGGGTCCGGTGTTCCTGTCGTACCTGAAATTACTATACACCAATGTCACGGCCTCGGTTCGGGTGGCCGGTGCCACGTCCGGGCGCTTTCGGATTGGTCGGGGTACCCAACAGGGTTGCCCACTGTCCCTGTACCTGTTTGCCCTGGCGATGGAGCCCCTAGCATCTCGGGTGCGTGCTGATGCACAGATACGCGGGTTTGTGTGGAGTGGTGAACTAGTGGATAGAATTGCATTATATGCGGACGATATCCTCTTCTTCTTCACTGACCTGCAGAACTCAGTACCCCGGGTTCTGGAGGTCATGCGCCTGTTTGGCGAAATCTCCGGCCTTCGGCTCAACCTTCACAAGTCAACTTTATGGGTGCTGGGCGGCGGGGCCGTAGCGGACCCCTGGGCAGCAGGACTGTGCGTCGCAACGGATGGGCTGAAATACCTTGGCGTCTTTCTCTCGAAGTCACGCGCCGTTGCTTGGGACCGTGGTGTCCTGCCGGTGTGGGAACGGGTCCAGGCCGATATCAAGACCTGGTCCAGAATGCCCCTCACCATCTTTGGAAGATCTGCCATCTTCAAAATGGTGGCGCTCCCACGCCTATTGTACCAGCTGCAGAACTTCCCTTACCCTATCGGTCCGCAGTGGTTTCGCCAGGTTAACTCGGCACTGGGCCGTTTTCTGTGGGCTGGCGGAGCGGCCAGAGTGGCGTTGAAGACATGCTTCCTATCTACCTATTGCGGGGGCCTGGCCACCTCTGATCTCCTATCTTACTACCAGGCTTCTCAATTACTTGTTCTTAACGAGTGGTGGTACAGCGACAGGGGAGACCCGGCGTATGCTTCGGAGCGGTCGCTTATGGGCGATAATACACTACACACCATTCTATACTCAGCCCGTCTGCGTCGTGCACTACCGTCGGTCACTAGAGTGGTCTTTGCAGTGTGGAGACAGGCCCTACGCCGCATGGGCTGGTGGGACAAATTGACGGCGGAGACGCGCTCTGGCATAATGGCCTGCTCCCAGAGCTTTCGGCCCTGGCCGGATTTGAGGGCTGGGAGGCGATAGGTGTCTCGCTACTGGGCCAGGTTATGTCCGGCACTACCCTCAAATCCTTCGAGGAACTTCGCACGGAGTTTCAAATGCCTCAGTCCCAGTTCTTCCGCTATTTACAGCTGCGCCATGCCCTCATCCCGAGCATTGCCCATCTAGACTCCCTACCAGAGTTTAGCCCGGTCGAGGCGAAGGTCTTTATGGGAGACCTGGGGGATAGGAAGGTATCCCGTATCTACCAAACGCTGGTTATCCATTGCTCCTCTACCCTACACTCTCTTCGGGCGGCTTGGGAGGTGGACGTGGGCCCCCTAGATGAGGACGATTGGAGGGAGGCCCTAGAATCCCCGCGTGGGACCGCCATCGCTGTGCGACTCCGGCTCATCCAATTTAAGTACCTGCACCGGGCCTATTACACCCGTGAACGATTGTGGAAGGCTGGGTTGATTGAATCCCCGGAGTGCCTGCGCTGTGGGGCTGTGCCTGGATCCCTGTTGCATACTGTGTGGTCGTGTGGTCGCTTGTCTGGCTTTTGGAGAGGCGTGTGGCACTGTCTATCTGAGGTCCTGGGCTGGGATCTTTCCCGCACCCATCGGCTGGGGTTGCTGCATGTTATGGAGGGCATTGGTGGGAACATTTATAAACGTCACCTGCTGCTTTTGGGGCTTGTTGTTGCCAAGCGGGACCTAGCCCGGGCGTGGAAGGGAGTGAGGGCCCCCCCCTGTCTGCGTGGAAAGCTGGATTGGACTATTACATGGGCCTTGAAAAGACGATCTTTGAGGCAAGGGGCTGCCCACACAAACACTACAAAATTTGGAAGCGGTGGGCCGACTACCGAGGTCTGACGCTGGATCCCCCAGCGGAGCGAGAAGAGGACATTTCATTGTGCGGACATTGTTGGCCCGATTCTGCAACACACCTGTCGCACTACACCTACACCCTTTATTTGCTGCTACATGTACACGTGCGTGGGGGGGAGTTTCTGGGAGTTGGGGGGGACGGGAGTTTGCGGGGTAGGGTGGGTTTGGGGTTTATTCATATTGAGCCTATTTTCGGTGCCTGATTGAACATTTGCTACTCATCTGATATACTGTGTCTGTACTGTTGGTGGTGATCTCCGATCTGTGGGGTGCCACGATTTTATTGCCTGCTTTGCTCAATAAAATTGGTTGTGAAAAAAAAAAGCCTCGAAGAGTAGCGCATGCGCGCTGGCTCAGGCGAAACATAAAAAGTGCTGCTGAAACTTCAGAAAGTTATGAGGTGTAGCTGTACCATTTTCGTTTCGCCTTAGATGTGAATGGGAAGAGAGAGAGCCTTGAGAAGGCACCATATGACCCACTGGTGTGCTAGATGCTTAGCTGCTTGGTGATCATCATCAGCAAGCCTGAAGCCCAGACAGTGTTCTGTTTTCACCCGCCATAGCAACTTTGCCTTAGGTTAGAAGAATCATTAAATTTGGAGTGCAAAATTACTTTCGAAGAATCACTCAGAAATAGTAAGGGTTTATGGTTGATCTTCAGGGAAAAAAGCTGCCTTTTAAAGTTAACTCACGGGGCAAAGTAAGGATTTTGTTTTGTATCAGAGGTACTGCCAATATGTTTTTTGTTAAAGTTGGTCAGCGTTTTCAGGGCAAGGGTATTGCAGGATAAAATATATTCGTCCTAGCCCACTTGAAGCCTAAACATGCTTCCTAAGCAAACATATGAAAAGAGGAAGCAACATCGCAACTCAGCCATACCGAACTTCACCTCACCAAGAAACTGAGCATCTGATGCTAACCCCTTCCCAAATTTTCCAAACTTTTATACATTTTTTTCATTCAGACGGTTAAAGTAGCATACATATGAGCGAAACTAAATCATGGTACTAGTAGGTATCTGGGTTTTTCATGAGAAGAACACAAAGGATCTTCAGAAGAGATAGAAAAGTGGAGCTCTCATACACTGAGCTAGCTTGACAATGCTCATTTCATAATACCATATTACCAACCACAGGAGAGACCCTTCGCCCCACTTGAGACCTGGGTAAATATAGTATCATGCAACAATATCTCAATGGGAGTCAATAGAAGGGCATGATTTGAAGGGTAAATGAATTGCACAAGAAACAACACCACAGTCTCAACTTTTGACAGACCACAGTGGATCTTCTCCGCCATCCCTGCTGACCAGAAATGCTGGCACAGACCCTAGCTTATACACACACCAGTGTGACCATCAGTGCTTTGGATTTCTGTCAGGCAGCAATCACCCACCTTGTGTCACCTTTGTCCTCACGATTACCTCTAGTCATGAATGTCGAAACGCCGTCAACTGGTACCAGCAAAATTTGGATTCTTAATTATGACACAATTTCGCATTCATTGTTGTATTGCAATAACTCATGCATAATAATTTCTTGAAATATTTCCAAGACGCTGGTTTACTTTCATTTTTCGCGTGTTTTACTCGGGCCGCTTAAATATCTCTTAATGAGCACAATGTGTTCACCTTGCACTTAGTACACATTTTAAAAGCATGGTTGATGATGCATTGTATAACCTGTGAAGCATATTGGTATGCCTCTGTTGATAATACAACTGCATCCAATAAAAATATTTGAACTATGTGCTGTTGTTGACTCCCATTGAGACATTGTTGCATTTCATAGTGCCATGCAGGGAAATGAGGCAGGTTATGTCAGAGGCAAGACTAGTCGAGCAAGTTAATATAACAAAGATTTTGCTCAACATGTTCCTTTTAGTACGTAAAATCACGCATGATTGGCCTCATACATCTCTTGGTTAAAGTGTTGTCTCTTGGTCACCAGGGCTTGCTGGTCTTCAATCTGTACAAACTTGACTTACATCCGGAGTGCTTTTACATACCGATTTGTACGACAAGGATACATCTTTCCAACGCTCAAAAGAGCATTTCTAACGAGTAACTCATGAGCTACTGGTAGCTCTCCAGCTGCATATAAGCTGCTCTCCAATGGGCCGTCAGCCTAATAAATCAGAAGCTTTTCCTTGGACCAATTAATATATGTATACCAACATCAAAAGAGTGTATTTGAAACGAAAATTGGTTTAATTTCCAAAAAATATATATATTAATCTGATATTGATTTATAAATCATGTGGTGTTGGGGACACTTATTACTAACAATATTACCTTGGTGCCAGCGGCACTGCAGCTTTGGCTGTTCTGTATTACCAATGCCAAGGCATTACAAATTGGCAAACGCCTTTTTTTTACATTACTGCTGGAAATCCTGCCTGATGCACAAATGTGTTTACTTTTGGTAAACTTGGATAGGATGGTCAATAACGTAATCTTGTTTGATATGGTCACTAATACAAGATTAATAATATTATTATTTCGGGATGATTTTCGTTGAATATTATTAGCTCTTACTGCAGAAAAAACGACCCTGGCTTAAACTAATACAATGCTGTGGTTTATACACTGAAATGTTAAAGTAGACATCATTTTTATCCCTTGAATATATTTCCTTTGTCGGTTATCTTGAACAACTTAACACAGAAGATACCTTCTTAAAGTACATAAAGGCGGCTGAAATTCCAAAAATGTATAAATGGTTAAAAGGGTCAAGGTCAGAAGCATTTAAGAAAAGAGAGAAGATCCCACGTGTTCCAGGGAACAGGGTACTATAGACACGAAAAGTCAAAGGAAATTCCCTGGAGAAAATATTGTACTAATGGTCTAACAACTTCCCATACGTCCAACATGCATTATTAAACAAGCATTTACAATGCAATAGGTCTCGCAGCATTAAAGTTTGAGTTACTGGCATTGTAAATGACAATGCTTTGCATAAATTTTTTTTTTAATTTGCAATTATGCAAGATTAAATATAAGGGCCATGCTCAAAGCGTAGGGTTAAGAGGAGGGTTAGGTTTTTCACGTTATTTCGAAGAAACAATGTTGATTGATAAAACTGAAGTATTTTCATGGGTATGACCGAATACAAGCTTTCAAAGAAATGTTTCAACCCCACCTTTCACGGAATTGTCCGTTTCAATGTAATGTAAAGCAAATCGCACTTCAGATTGTGTTCAATGCAAACATTTTACTAGCACTGTAGTCGTCATACATGCACCGAGAAGAAACAGATCTAACAATTCACAGTCCTTAAAACACAAAAAATAAATGTGTGGACAATGGCGCGCTTTGTAATGGGACGCTAATCACAAAATACCAGTCAGCGCCTCAGTATGCTAAGCACAGACTTTTAGCTCAAGTGTTTTTAAGCCATGCCTTTAATTACATCGGCCACGCCCCTTGCCCCATTCTAATGAGGAAGGCTGCCAGGGCCCGACAGGCACACTAATGTGGAAAAATTTCAAACTAACCGTCGAACCTTCTCACTGCCAGCACCAAACCCACTATTGCTCCAAAAGTATTATCCCTTATGTACTTGCAAGGGTCCGTGTGCACACCGAATCGCACCTATCGTCACAGTGCTTGTTCCCTCAGGAACTCAACAATTTGAACCAACAGCACAGGTGCACCACACACCAATAGATCAATAGGAACAATTATAAAGTCCATATCCAATAAACAACGAGAGAAGGATTCCTCAGTTTTTTTCTCTTTATTCCATTTCCATGTTAGGTAAAAAAAAACACAGTGGAACTGGAATAAAGAGAAAAAACTGAGGAATCCTTCTCTCCTTGTCTATTGGATATGGACTTTATAATTGTTACTATTGATCTATTGTTGTTGTGTGGTGCACCTGAGCTTTTGGTTCAAAGAGACACTAATGTGCTGGGCAATTCCTGACATGTGAGTAGCTGCGCCAATCCGATGAGCCTTTCAAGGGCCCCCCATCTGCCAGTTATATCTCCAACGACTTCAGTAGTGTCAGAGATCTGAAGTTTCCCAGCTCCATAAGCGGGCAGCTAATCAATATCTGACTTGAATTCCTTAATTTAAAATGACACGAGCAGGACCGCAAGTCCCAGAAAAGAGAATTGGACAGAAGGTGCAACTCGTTCACGGGCCTAGTAAACTACGGAGCTCGCTAACCAAGTCCGCCTCTGACACATAAAATGTATGTGAAATAGGTTCAAAGGTAATCTTTACTTACAAGTCACCAAGGAATAGACGTGGCCAAACTTCGTCGACGTGGTTGCACGCCCGCCTCCCCGTGGCCAGCAGCTACTCAATATCTTTCGCCGTTGGGGGCGAGCCTTCCTCGGACCTCCTAAGGGGCCACGGCGCCCCCTTCATCTTCCATGCCACCGAAAGGGTGTGTCCGCGGTCACTCACGGTCACTCACTGACTGCCACGCCTTGGAGCATGTCTCCATGCCAAGGCCCTGCCAGCGTTCCCAAATGCCAGTTGTATTTCTGGAGACACGCGACAACAGGTGCCCGCGAGAGTCACACCGCACTTTGCAATTTAATCAACGTGAAGTTACGGAATTCAGTTTTACCTCAGCCTGCTCGCTCGTCAGCATATCGCTATTAGCTGGACTTTCACATGGTGATAATGCTGGCCCATGACTGTGCTGTTTACTCTTGAGACAGCTGATGGGCAGGGCGCGAAACATTGCAGCGCTGTGCGCAACTTGCAGGTCACCTTTTAGAGATCCCTGATTTGGCGTAACGGCCAGAGCTGAGAAACTGGGTTCCAGTTTTGGCGTCGCCTCAACATCCTGTGATTCTGAGCTATCTCCCCGAGTCTACAAAAAAGTTTAATGTGTCCTTGTTTAATGTAACTAGTGCTCCTGTAAAGCCTTCCAATGCCCTGGGGTCGAGTTCGCGCTATATAAAACTGCCAAACAAACACAGCATTTCAATCTTTCACGCGTGATTCAAATGACATTTTTCCCTATACTATTGTAATAAAGGATGGCCCTTGATGATGACGTCCTCTATCATACCCCAAACAAACTTGAATATGTTAAAATAGGCAATTATGTCTCAGAAGTCACACTTACACACTAACGCCTTTCAGAGTGTGTCATTGCTCCAAGCCTGGCAGTTGGCCTCTATACTTTTAATATTTGTTTTGAAACAATATGAAAAATATTACGAGCTGGAAGTATCATTCTACCAATATGGTTATGGTTCTCCACCGTATATAACAAGCACTGGGGCACAGAAGGGCCTATGCTCGAAAATACCCGCCTTCACTTACCAGCAATGGTGGAAGGTGTGTCCGCAGTGAATCGCCGCAACCTCCCTAACGTTATCGAAGTAATCCGAGCAGATGGTGCACAAGGCCCTTATCGGCATTTTAAACATGGAGAGCAGGTCTGAGAGAAAACGAAACCTATTGTGGTACCTCGAAGATCAGAATTAATATGGGATAATAAACAATGCCTATTAAAATGCAAGCCATGCAAATAAGGCATAACATGTGGGCCTGCTGCTTTCCGCAATGAAAACCCGCGTGAACTGGTATTCACCGGCACCTTTTCCCTATTAAAGTTCCGCAGGTTTCTATTAATGGGGTGGGGGGTGTTTGAAAGAGAAGCTTGTATTGCACCTGGTAATTACCTGCTGCGGTAAACTTCACACAACGTGCAACTGGCTCCTTGAACAAACAGGCGAAATCGAAACTTTCCGCGGGGCGGACTTCCGGCTTCTGAAGCCCGCGCATGCGCCCACGGAGAGAAGCCGCGCCCACAGAGAGAAGCAGTGCTGGTGACGCGGGGCTCCCATGCCCTAGAGAGAGCCCCGTGGTGGCGGCTGAATTCCGGAGTGGCGGTAAGTGGGTGGGCGCTCGGTGCACTTGTGTGTGTGTGTGTGCGCGCGTGTGTGTGTGTGTGTGTGTATGCGACGGCAGGGGTGGGTTCTCTGTATGTGTGGGTGCGTGCATGGGCGCTCGTGTGTGTGTGTGTGTCTCTGTTTCTGCGCATGCGTGTGTGGTGTTGGTGCTTCCCAGGAGACAGCAGCTGAGCGCGTGCGCGAGCGCGTGGCCCGCTGAAATCGCCTCCTTGAAGAGGCAATGCGCGCGGCCAGGTGCTGTATCCTGGGAAGCACAGTCAATAACAAAAGATCTCGGCGAGACAGGGCTTATGCGCTGTTATCGCTACGAGACCTAAAAAACCATTCAGTTAAAGTTTCCACACTAGAATGTAACGTTTACAATCTTTTTTATTTAAAAGAAAAAGGCGAGAAGAGTGAGATAAATGGATTATCCTGAACACATGATTTTAAAATTTCAACAAAAAAACTTTTTCTGACAATGTATCTAAATAAAACAATACTTTTTAAAAAACATTGTGCATTTTAATTCATAACATTTTTACAAAATTATCAGCATCACTTCATACACTCTAAACATCAATAGATTAAAAACATTAGCGAATCCTAATCTTTAAAACAGACAACACCTAATGTTGCTCTACAAACAAACCCCCAGAAAAAGTTGTGGCTTTCAATCTTTGTGCTACAAGATTGCATGATCCAATTGCCTTTATCTATTCCACTGGGAGTCACAGTATCAAAAGTTCATGAGTATCTGTTTTTTCCCTAGGCTCCACTTGGATTCTGTATTAGGTCAAAAAAAGGCGTCAACGCATTTCGGTGTTAGCCCCCTGGATACGGGTACACCTTATTCAGGACTGAACTGTTGTATAAAAGGGTTCACCGTCTTCTGAAATAGGAATCCGTCTCTAGATGGAAATGTCAGGCACGTTATATTCGCATAGAAGAATTATCCTTCTTTTTGAGCCTACTTGTTATTTCATCAAGAGTGGACCTTTCAGTTGTTTATGCAGGACAGGTAACGTATATCTTACAGCTGTTTCTACTCGACCATTAATTCCAATTCTTCATCGATATCTGGAGCTGCAGTCTTTGTATATTAAAATATCTGTTTCAACGAGGAATAGTGGTGGACTGGAGATTGCTTCCCTCTGGACGGTCCCACCTTTATTTGAACTGGATATGTTCTCCGGTACCGTGTGATATCGCTTCTGCCTCGTTTTTTCTATTCAAGGGATGAAGACTCGCATGGCCCAGGCATAAATGACCGCAAGGCCCTAAGACGAGTCGAAACTTCGACGCTCTGTATATAAAAAACCCGGACCCCGTTGGTTTCTATATTGATGTGCAAATATTAATGATATATATTTATCTTGAGAAACTTATGAGAAAGTTTGTTTAAGTAATCTAGTGGCCAGGTAGTACAGGACGGATGAATGTGGATCCGTGACTGTTTTGTATAACTAATTTGAATATTTTATGTCACTACTTCTTGAATTTCTTTTTTCTCTCTAATCACCACACACATCTTACTGCACCCCTTTGCTATGTTGCACGCTCCATTCGGGGCAACCAATATGATTCGTATTGTTTTATAGCCAGGAACTATGTGGCTTGTTTGACCCAGAGACAATGGATTAAAAATATTGATCTTGGTCTGCTGTTGATGCTGTTGCCTTTTTATGTTTCTTATGAATATATGCATTCACTGGATAGAGCTGATTAATGTGTACATGCTCCTAAATTTGCTTAATTAATGACTGTTTACTGATTAATTCAGTTTTTCAAATTATAGAGGTCTTGGACCACTGTTTTGTAATACTATTTTGCAACATAGCATTTCTTGTAGAGGGTCTTCTCTTATATCAAGACCCTGGGATATTTAAAACTGATAACCATTATTCAGTTGTGTAACAGAAAAGATCTACCACCAGTGCGTATGTCACACTCACAAAGAGAACTTCCAAAGATCAAAAAATTGATCTCACCTACCCAACCACAACATCTGGATATTTCATCCGAAGCCAGGCAGCCAGCATGCCTCCATACGATCCGCCAATGGCGATGACAGAGCTATTGCCGGCGCCCGGTATGCTTTCTTTCAAGAACCGTATCAGCACCACAAAGTCTGCCAAGGCCTGCTCAGATGTCAAAAAGTTTAAGTGTTTGGTATCCTGAAAAATATAAAAACATGAAAACATATAATACCTGGAAGCCACTGGCTATGAATAAGCTGCTATTTATTTATTTGAAGAATTTTATATAGCGCTGGCTGGACCCAGCAGTATCAGAGCGCTTTACTTAAGGAAGTGGTTACAGCAGAACAGAGTTACATATTTATAATTAGTTTCTAGAGCAAAAACAATAGCATGGAGAAAGACCGTGTTAAAAAACATACATCATTTGCTAGAGCATAAGATAAAATACTTCTGTTGCTAAAGCATAAGATAACATAGAAAACAAGACCAAGGGGGAAATTAAAGGGCTGAGGAGACATATCAAGCCAGGAACACCGGGCATGGAGCAGAGTACTTTAGTGGATACCAAAAATTAGAGTAAGCAAATCGGACAAAACCGGAGAGGGTCCAGGGATCAGCAACAACCAGTGCAGGACTTCAAAACTGGGTCGGGTAAAGTTAGAAATGGAAAGGGGTGCCTCACCAAGTCAAACAAGAGGAGTGGGGTGTAGTTGACTCAGAGGGGGTCGAAGAAGGGCACTGGTCACTTCACTGCAATGGGCATCAGGGGGACAGTTGAAAACCGCAAGATGGAGGAACCAGGGACACAGACCCCAAGAACTAGGCCAACAAGATGACGGAAATTGCGGGTAAACAAAATATCCATCAAGAAAAGCCACCATTTAAAACCTACCCCTAAAGCATAGCTGAATGGGAAAGGCAGCAGAAGGAGGTAAGGTTTAAGGTTGCCGATCTCCCCCGGTAAACCACGACAGGGGAGTCAGCGGGGTCACGCAGGAAGCAGTCCCAGGAAGAGGAAGGCAGCTGCGGAGTCAGGAGGGCGAGCAAACTCCAAACAAAAGGAAAGTAAGCTCAGTGGTGGTAGGATTCGTCATTTTGGTAGCGCAATAATAACAATTATTTTATTTCTCATTTTGCGAAAAGGATCTGTCTCACTATTGAAATTAATTAAACAATTCTATAAAGAGAAATGTGCAACCCTTGAGAACTAAGTTATTACTAGCACATTGTTTTCATAATCACTGAAGAAAATAACTACAGAAGGTAACTTCTCAAAGACAAAAAAAATGTACATCTCCTCTATGGGATCTAGAGAGTTGACAGCAAGAGCTTCCCTGCCATCCCTGCTACAACTTTCCCTTTCACTAATCTGAAGCCCCACCTACTCATTGACCCCTGTACTATCCTCTCTAATGCCTTACACCTCCCTCGTCTGGCTCAATAGCTTCTCTAGTCACTTTCTTCTATTTCTTTTCTTCCCTGCCTTATGAACAGGAAGTGTTTTATTGTCCTTGAGGTGGGATACAAAGAGTATATTCCTGACAAAGGTGCAAATGGAAAAGAGAAGTAGAGTACCTTGATTTACCAATTCTGTTATTAATCTTGTGGTAGGAAAACACCATTAAAAAGCATTTTTTGTTCTCACCCAACTAAACATTTAATATAGATCTGACAGTTTAACAAAAGGAGAACATAAATATCAACATGAAGGACACAACCTCATTCAAACTAGGAAACCCATAACTAGGGGAGTGTACAACCAAAGAACTGTAGTCCTCTTGAATTTTTCATAGTGCTAGATGTGGAACCCACTGAGAAGGCATAGCACATTAGGTAGATACGGGTTCACCATCCTATATTATTAGTACATGAATGGAGGGTAATTTCAAATGAGGTTTAGCAATTTCTTCCAGGAGTTTTGCATTTCAAGTAGGTTTATGTCGGTTTACGGTGACAGTACAAAGTATAGAATTACAGGTGAGTAATTGTGAATAACTGGGATGTTTTCAACTGAGAGGTTCTAAATGACACTAAATAGACTGCGAGAGCATAGCACAAGTTGTCAGTGATGTCAGTTAGAACCCCAAGGTGAAAAACAGACCACTTACTCACAGTTATCAATCTATAATGTTATTGTTGGACCTGGCCCTTGCTACCGGGTCATCCCCAAACTTTTTGCCTTCCTCCTCCCCTTTTGTGACCTCATTTTTGTTAGCTTTAGGATAATAGGCACTTTACCACTGCTAACCAGTGCTAAAGTGCATATGCACTGTACTCTAAACATGGTAATATTGGCTTGTCCACAATTGGCAAAGTTAATTTACTTATAAGTCTCTAGTAAAGTGAATTATAAGTGCCCAGGGCCTGTAAATTAAATGCTACTAGTGGGCCTGCACCACGAATTGTGCCACCCACTCAGAGGCCCTGTAAACATGGCTGCGGCCTACCATAGCAGAGCCTGTGTGTGCAGTTTTAAAATGCCATTTCGACATGGCAAATGAATGTACTTGCCATGCCCAATCGTTCCTTTTCAATAGATATAAGTCACCCCTAAAGTGGGCCCTAGATAGTCCTGTGGACAGGGTGTGGTGTATTTTAAAGGTCGGGCATTTACTTTTGAGTTATACATATCCTTGTAGTAAAAAAAAAACGTTATATTCATTTTTCACTATTGCCACGCCCATCTGTCCCATAGGTTAACATGGGGATTGCCTTAAAACATCTTTTAAGTGTAATTTCCCTTTGGGAGCTTGCAGGAAATTTAAGTTTGGTGTCTCTAGACTCACTAATAAAAAATTGTTTAGTAAAGTTGGTTTTTAAATTGAAAATCTTAAGATGCCACTTTTAGAAAATTGGCACTTTCTTACTTTAACCATTCTGTGCCTCTACCGGTCTCTGAATACACGTCTGGGTTAGGGTGACACCTGGGCTTTGTGCATTCCCTGTAGATAGTCACACGAAGGGAGCTGGGGTGTCAGATGTGCACCCTGATGGCCCATCACCAGGTTAATGGGCATATCTGGTGTAGATTGGGAGGGAGGAGCTGACACTTGCACCTGAACAGGGCTGTGCCTGTTCCCACACTAAGCGCTGCATACTCCCCTATAGTATGTATGGAGCCAAGGAAGGGAGGGACCTTGTGAGGTTAAAAGGCCTCTTTGATGTCTCCCCTACTTCAAAGGCACATTTGGGTAAAAGTACTAGACCCCTAACACTCCCAATTCAGTTCATGTTAGGGTCCTGAGGAGACTATCAAGAAGAGGAGCTGCGCTGCCAGGAGGGACTGCCACTTTGTTAACTGCTCTGCTGTGTTGGCCAGCCACCTGCTGTTTGCTGTGCTGTCAGGAGGGACTGCCACTTTGCAACTTACTCTGCTGTGCTGGCCTGCCGCCTTTCACAGTGAGAAGGACTGTCCCTAACCAACAACCTCTTGCAACTTGAAATAACTTCAAGGGCTTTTTGGAATGCCTCCTGGTCTTAGAATTCTTAGGGCTATCAAAGACTTCCTCTACATCCACACGGCGATGGATGCCCCTTAAGATCAGCGCTTACAACTTTACTGAACAGCACATGCCCCGAGCTGCAGGTGAGCTCTATGCAGGTGAGCTCTATGCTCGGTGTCCCAGGGCATGCATATCCATTCTAGGCTGCTGTGCCAGCTGCACGCACGACTTCCTGGTGCCACGCCTGCAGCCGCTGACTCTACCGCCTAAGAGGCGCCACAACATCAAGGGAAGCCCCTTGCAGCGGCGTCCCCCTGCAGTTGTGTTGCAGGAGTATCCAGAGCATCTTCAGGAGGCCGACGTGCCAGCCGAGACATCGCTGCATGCCGCTGTGGGCTGCACACCTGTAGTACCAAGGGAGAACGACTAGTACCATTGGATCATCGGACCGCCGAGGATGGTCCCGCAAGGCGGACGCTGCATCTCCATCTCTCTAGAGGAGACCTCTGGTGAAATGGGTCCAAACAGCAGGACATCACCACTGCACGCTCCAGAAGGAAGGTACTGTTAGCAATTGTAGCGGCACTGCGCGTTCGCAGGTGTCTGAATTTACTAATTAACGGTTGCGAGGGACCGAGCGAGGTCTCTCGTGTGCACACCCTTTTGCACAATCAGAACCATCCCAAGGACTTGTGGAGTACTGCTTTTCTCACTCCAATGTGTACAAAGTCCCTCTCTCAATCCCCGACAGGGATCGTTGTAATCCCAAGGAACCTGCCATAAATACCTAAATAGTAGCGCACAGGCACTTTCAATGTTGTACTGGTCTGCATACTTGAAGCGTCTAAATCTTAATAAGTACTAATTGGATTATTGTTGCTTTGGTCTTATTAGAATCAGATAAATATCCTTTAGTTTTGTAAACTATTGTTGAGTCTTTTTGTGGTGTTTTCACTGTGTTACTGTAATTAAAGTGTGCATGAATACTTTACACATTGCCTCTTATGTTAAGCCTGACTGCTCTGTGGGAAACTACCAGAGGGTGAGCACAGGTCCATTTAGGGTGTATCTGTCTTACACTGACTAGAGTTGTGGGTCCTGCCTGGCTTGGGTGATTGCCATGGCCAACCAGGTATTCCATTTCTAATAGTTATGCTATATAAGGCCTCCAGGCCCATCTACTATTGAGAACAGGCTTTTGCAGGACTAAAGAAGGCAGCTCCAGCACCAGAACTGAGCATTTTGACATCACAGCAGTGGGAAATTAGCTTTGTTTCTCACTACTGTGATGTAATTGCAGTTAGTAACAACATTGTGCAAAGTTTGGTCACAATAGGGGATGGTTATAGGACCCCTAAATAACTATCCTTTGCCCCTTCTCGTTCCCTCTTTAGGTTATCAGCTTCCTGTATTGTACCTGTCCTATATTTGTGACAGAACTGAGTGATGGTCCGTCTGCTACTATCACCTCTCCTTCACTAATTGTTTGTGTCAGGGAAGGATGCACTGCTGCTGTCCGTGTTGAACCTTTATTGTGTTGTGCAGCTCTTTATTAAAGTTTCAACTGCACAAGAGACAAAATGATCTGTATTGCAAATGCTTGCTTTAATACGTGTGATGGGGAAAAAAGGAGTGAACCCTCACAAAGTAAGTGAGCAATGTTTACTTTTGATTTTATGTATGAAACAAGCATTTTTTTAAATGGACTGTTAATAGGCTAACAACATTAACACACCTTGGGAAAAGCCAGCATTCTACAAAGAAGTTATTGATCAGTTCAATGCGAGCATTAACAGCGGACAGTGTCTGGACAGACAGCAGGAAAGGGAAAGCAATGCTCTGGCGCCCTCTTCTTGGACGCCTCGAGGTTGACGTGCTCCTGTAACACCGCTGTGATGCTCCTAACAAACTCGTTCGCCACTGATGGGAAATGATTTGATGTGATGTTACCAGCAGGTCCTGTTCTAAAGGGTGGGCCGGGTGGGCCAGGCCCACCCAAACATGAACCGTGGACCTGACGTCAGGGGGGCAACAGCAAATGGCCACGGCAATTAAAACGTTCATCTGATCGTTATTTTTCTAGGCGTTGCGTGATTGGGCCTGGGCTTTTTCTCACAGGCACCCCCAATCGCGCATCTCTTTTTAGGAAGGTGGGTTGTGTCCCCGCCCACTTGTGCAGGTACAGGGCCATGGCGAAGGGGAGAAATCCTCTTTGGCACCGGTAATGTGTGCGCGCTGTCCTACTGCGTGGATATTTCAGTGCTGGAGAAAAGGAGTTTGTTGATCCAGATTCACCTTTCCTGACCCCTTCAGCTGTTTATGTGATCGGGCTGTGCCACAGAGTTTGAACGGAGCAGTTAAGAGAATGTGTGGCTAATATTCCATTTTTTGTTTATCTGTAATGGCCCAGCTAGATGTATGCTTCGAGGATGTGTGTATATTAGTTATTTTTTTTTAAATCTATGAGGGCCCAGCATGACACATACCTCGGGTATGGTGTGTTTATTTTATATCGTTGTATCGTTATCATGACGGATGCAAGACACAACTACTAAAATGTCCAGATAACTCTGATGATTAATGATCCTGCTGGAGAGAAATATTTTGTCTGTTCCTAATTTTTAAATGCAGATAAACTGTATTTATGAGGATAGCTCAGTGGGTTATTTGCAGTACAGAAGCTACAATCCTAAAATAGGACAGAGACCTATGAACTGACATCAAAGAGCTGCATACAAACCTGAATGTTATAATTTTTTTTTTTTTTTTGGTGTTGAAATATAGTTAGAATTTACCCTGTCTTTCATTACTCTAATGTTGCTATAAAGAGTATGTTTTGGCAGATGTACATTTTAATCAGTAAAGTCAACTCTGCAACCACTGGGGTATGCTTTAAGTCCTGCGTTTGTGCTTCTCCAGACCAAACCCTCTTAAAACATGCTGCCCACCAGCATGGATGACATGTGATACCGACACCTTGTAATCCTCATTGGCTTATGTGACATTCCCTATAGACTGATTTACATACTTGTACGATTCATTGTCTCTGCATGATGTAAGTACTGTGACACCCTACACTATGAGAAGCGCTATACAACAAATGAAATCGAATATGAGAGAGGGGCTAAAGAGAGATGAAGGACACGGTTGGAGGGTGACAATTAGGGAATCCGAGGAGGCGGTCATGGGGGGCAACGGAAAGATGAAGTGCACTGTTGGAGGGTGGTAGTGAGGAAGTCTGAGGAGGAGGTCATGGGGAGAGAGGCTATGGAGCGATGAGGGGCACTGGTGGAGGATGGCAATTAGGGAATCCGAGGAGGAGGTCATGGGGGGTATGGGGGGGGGGAAGAGAGGCTATGGAGTGATGAGGGGCACTGATGGAGGATGGCAATTAGGGAATCCGAGGAGGTCAATAGGGGAAGAGGCTATGGAGCTATGAGGGGCACTGGTGGAGGGGGCGTGGCTAGCAGCCTAACATGGCGGACGCAAACGAGTAGAGCTCCGTCCAAGGGGCCTTACAATCCTGCAATTATCCTGACGAGGTGCTCTTTCCCGGCCCGGGTCCCACAGAGCTGGTGGATGATAGTGCCCAGACACCACTGGGACGAAAAACGGCTAAATTACGGGTGGCGGAGACAGAGAGAGGAGGACTGGACTACGGGGCACTGGGCCGCTGGAGGCGCGAAAACTGCCTGCGGCCTCGGAGACCATGGTGAGAGCGGGTGCTGTGGCAGAGACTGTGCCCGAAGACGGCGGGGTCTGACCAGCGCCCTGACGACCTGAAGACAAGGCGAGTACGGCCACTGCGACGGGGTGTGAGACTCTGCACTGGGAGACGAGAGGCGGGTGCCCGGAGGTGCTGGGGAGCCGAGGGAGCGACAGCCCCGGCCGGAGGTGCAACGGGGATCAGTGTGGAGCGGATATCCCCCCTCCCCTTCCGGGGTATCGCGGCGGCGGAGGGCGACCCGTCGCGGCTTCTAGAGCCCGCGCCTGAGACTACAGGAGGTGAGGGAGTGCGGCAGCCATTACGGGACTGGTGAGCGGGTGGCGGCAGGCGGCCCTGCAGCTACCGGCGAGCTGCGAGAGCCCCAATCCAGAGGAGGCGAGGCACTGACAGTATGGGTCAACATCTTCCCCCCGAGGCGGCCTTGCACCCTGGGGCTGCCTAAACTGTGTGGCGCATCCTGCGTGGCTTCCCTGATTACCGCCTTCAGCCTGGGCTGATCTTCGGCGCGAACAGCGCAAGGTGGCGCCGTGCACCCGGCCCGCCTGAGGCCGAATTTGGGATTGCGCTGCGGCTGTGGAGGCGGTTCCGATCCTTCTGGGTTCTCTGGCACCTGCTGCCTGCGACCGCTCCTTACCCACAGGCTGCTCTGAAGGTGGGAGACTTACCGTGACCTGACCCTACCATGGCGGCTCCCTAGACCTCCTAACTCATGCTGCCTGCTGAAAGAAGAGCTGTGGGGGCCCGAGACGCTGGGAACTGGCTGCCTGGACACTGCGGGGCATCGGGCATTGTTTTGTGAGTCAGGGGTGAAACGGAGCAGCAGAGGCCGAGACTGTGCGGTGTCAGAGGTGAGGCAGGCCGCAAAACGCGCCATTTTGCGCCGGGCGCCATTTCTGGAGGGGAGGCCCTCCTACCCTTGGGCTGCATCCGTCCTTCCCACCATCTGCTGGCACCATTGGACACTGAGGCCGCAGCGGCGGTACAGACCCGGGAAGAAGGGAACCCCGTGTGTCATTAGAGCGGGGGGCGCCTGGGGTGCACTTCTGCTGTAGCTGCACACTCCCCCGAGTGTGCTGAAAGTTCAGGGCTGGACTGCCCCGGAGGCCATTGGCTGCTGTGTTTTGGCGGTGGAGGCTCGTCCAGGCAAACCAGACACTAGCTGGCCCACAGCATTGGCCCATCGACAAGTGTAGCTGGAGGGTTGCCAGTTTTTTTTTTCTACCGCCCATCCATCCTCACTCCTTCTTTCTCTCGTCACCACTGCCGGACCCGAATCCGGCTCGCTGATGCCCACGGCGCAGCAGCTTGCAATGGGCAGGCTGAGGGACAAGCCAAAGGCAAGGCAGCTGGAACTCAGTGGCCCTGACCCGTCGCAGGAACAGAGGCGGATAGACATGGAATCCACAGCCACCTTGGCAGCCAAAATGGACACAGTATTAGCGGCGGTGGAACGCATTGGGACTACCTTAACACAGACCAAAACCTCCCTGGAAGCGCGTCTTGATACACCTCTGACTTCACACTACTACATGCGGATCATCGCAAGCTATCAGAGTCAGTCGCCGTGCAATGCCAAACGGTCCAGGAACTGCAGCCAGTGGTTCATAGTCACACCTCAGTTTTGCAGGATCTGATCGACAGAGTCCATGCACTAGAGGACCGCGCGGAAGACGCGGAAGGGCGCTCCAGGCGGAACAATGTCCGCGTGGTAGGCCTACCAGAGGGAGAAGAAGGGAAGAATCCTGAGCAGTATACGGAGGACTGGCTGAGGGCGCTCCTGCCGGCTGGAACATTGTCTCCCCATTTCGTAGTGGAAAGGGAGCATAGGGTGCCGGCGGAAGCCCAGATACCTGGAACTCGGCCCCGCCCATTCCTCTTTAGACTCCTCAACTAACGGGACCGGGATACAGTGCTTCGCGAAACGCAGAAGATAGAAGACCTCAAAGGGGGCAACAGCTAAGTGTTATTCTTCCCGGACTACACTGCGACAGTGCAGCGGAGACGTGGCTCATATATGCTGTGAAGCAACAGCTAAGGGAACTGGAACTGCCCTATTCACTACTGTTCCACTCCCGCTTAAGAGTGGTCACTAAAAAGGGCACTCGCTTCTTTGAGGCTCTGTCGGAGGTTTGGGACTGGCTAGAGGAGTCGAGACGATGGTCGGGGACGAGGCCAGCGGGCTCAGATGAAAGCGGGTGGCAGGAACAGCGTTCCAGGAGACGGAGGAGGAAGAGAGGGTCCTGGCGAGGTGCGGGTCTGGGAGGGCTGCCCCCAGTCCAGAGAAAATGCGCAGGAAAGACAGGAGGCCCTTGAGGCGGTCGCAACGATGGGGGCAGTGAACGCAAGTAATGACCTGAGCTACGGGCACCTGAGTGAAGCGCGCGCCTGTGGATCATCCTCGCCGTCCACTGCGATGTCGGAAGACTCTGCCATGCCTGTCGTAACGCCCCAGACAGCTGACTTCATCGTGTGACCAGCGGCGGACTTGGGACAGTCTGATATACTGTTTGTGTTAAACCCACTGTCCATTGTATCCTTTATCTGATTGCTGTATCATGCTGTTATAATGGGCCGTGGACGTTTACACCCCGCGCAGGCTCAGACTTGGTCTCAGTGGCGTGCCGTAGTCACGTAGCCGCGCCCTGCGTGGGGAGGGGCCTGGTGTTTCTCGCGCGAGTTGCCCACAGGGGATGACCAGGATTAATCCAGGGAGCCTCACTGCTTAGAATTTTCACGAGCACCTCAGTAATTCCTAAGGGCCCTGGGTGAGGGAGCGCCACGAAGCACCACAGGCTGCGCGCTTCGCCGCATACACTTGGGTTGCGGACACGTCATTTTGAAGAGTAACCGTTCTATTTCATTTGGATGCTTACCCCGTTGGGAACTCGCCCGCACAATTACAATGTTAGTATTGGTTTATATGTTTCAGGAGCGACACTCAGTGCATACCCCCCGAAAACTCAGCCCCCCAACTCCCCAGGTGACTGCACTAAGACACACACCATGGAACATCCGCGGCATGCACACCCCATCACGCCGATATTCGGTCTTTGCCTATATGCAGCGGAACAAGGTGGGGATCACACTCCTCCAGGAGACGCATATGTCCCAGGTAGAACTGGGGTGACTCCGCAGGTGCTGGAGAGGGCAGATCCATGGCACAACCTACTCAACGCAAGCGCGTGGCACCCTAATATGGATAAGAGCTAGCATCCCTTTTACATGCACTGATGCGCAGGTGGACACTGAGGGGAGGTACTCCTTCATTAGGGGGAGGCTTAATGGGCAGGAGGTATTGCTGGGTTCCATCTATGCCCCCAACACGGATCAGCCCACCTTCCTGGCGTCCTTAAATCACATCCTTCAGCGATACGCGGGTCTCCCCTGGTTATTAGGTGGAGACTTTAACATGGTCCTAGACACACACCTGGACCGCTCCTTCCCACCCCTTCGCGCAGTGGCAGCGACGTCGTCAGCACAGGCCCTTAGGGATTGGTTAGTGCACTGGGACATACACGACCTTTGGCGTGCACAGCACCCTGTGGATAATATATACTCATATTACTCGGCAGTGCACGATGTACATGTCCGCCTAGACAGAATAGTGGGTTCCCCGTCTCTGCTCCCCCTCCTGTCCAGATCTGAATACCTGGGTAGGACGCACTCAGATCACAATCCCTTGTGGTTCCAGCTCAGCTGGGAGGCAGACAGACCCCCAGTGCCCACATGGCGGCTACAGCCTGCAGCGTTAGAGGATGCTGAGTTTAGGTCCTCCCTAGGCACAGCCATTCTCTCCTATTTTGAAGATAATGAAGATACAGTGAGCGATCCTGGGGTGGAATGGGATGCCCACAAAGTGACCAACCAGGGACATTGCATGGGTGCCACATGGAATATCCGCGCGCAGGTGTCTGAATCCCTAGCTCGCATAGAGTTCGAACTCTTGCGTTATGAAAGGGACGGGGAAGGGACTGGTAGACATGCGCGCAGGCTGGGGGAACTTCGCGGCGAACATGCAGTCCTGCTTCAGCGACTGAGGTGTCAGAACTACGAAGCGCATACAGCCAAGACACATGCCAAGGCGGACAGGGTTGGCCGCCTACTGGCCTGGCTGGTGCGCAGGACGGAGCGCATGGCTCCGATAGGTGCCATTCGTGCTGGGGACAGGACAGTGGTATACACGCAGCGCGAGATCCATCGGGCGCTGACCGATCACTATTGGGAACTTTATAGGTCGTGTAGCACTGGCCATGCACACTCGCTGACTGAATTTCTGGAGTCGGTCGCTCTGCCTTCCGTCACGGAGAGTCACAATGAGGAGCTTGGTGCCCCGCTCACGCTGGAGGAAGTGGGAGATGCGATCCAAGCACTGGCGCCCGGGAAAGCACCGGGACCAGACGGCCTGCCGGCCAAGTATTATAAGGCCAACAGAGACATCCTAGCGCCTAAGCTCCTTCGGGTGTACAGGGCGTCAGTTGATGCCTGCCAACTCCCATCATCTATGAGGGAAGCGTTTTTGGTGTCCCTGCCTAAGCCTGACAGGGACCTCTGTCCTTGAGCTCCTATCGCCCATTGGCGATGCTAAACACTGATTATAAGGTATTCGCCAAGCTTCTTGCAGAGCGTTTGGCGCCAGTGGTTCCGCACTTAACACACCCGGATCAGAATGGTTTCGTACCGGCGAGGTCCACCTCCCTGTTAAAGATTAGACTGCAAAACGTCAACATTATCGGCGCCATCTTGCCCCTTTCCAAGCCCATTCGTGCGCGTAAGCGGCAGCCATTTTGAGCACCATGGCCTCCCTGCCCCTCGCTGATAGCCAGCGCGTCTCTCTCTCTCTCTTAACCTCGCAAGCATCCCCCGCGCACTGACAACCCCCGCTCTCTCATGCCTTGGGTCATAAACCCCCCTTCAGCGCAGCTTCACCACGGAATCCCATCCTGTTCCCAGCGCGGCACCTCCCCTCATTCCTTTCATGGCCTCAGATCCTTTTGATGCAAACCCCCTTTTTCCTGTGTCCCCGTTTGTCTTCCTTGTTCCCAGGCCGCCACCTGGCCCTGCGGATACTGTTTATTACCCCGTACAGTAGGAAGTTTCCCCTCCCCATCAAAAGACCCCCGAACCGATCAAAGCCCCCACCCCATGAGATCCGATCAACCCCATGCATTCCGTGAATCGGCGGAATGCCCTGCTGTGCGACAACCATCACCTGTTGTGACCGGGGTGGGGAATCCAACTGTAAATGTATGTGGGAACGGGCCTGAAGGGGAGATTCCGAGGATGTTCTTTCAACTATCAACGTGTTGCGAGAATGTGTTATGTGCAATAAAGGTCATAAACCCTAGTATAAGAGGCCAGGCCTCAGAGATGTGGTTAGAGCACCTCGTGACGATACTTGCTGTCTGAATTGATGTGTTCTCCTCCGGAGAGAATAAAATCCTCGTTTCCTGCCTTCCAGTCTCCAGCGCCTGCTTCTTCATTGATTAATATTGGTGGGTCATAGAGGCGATACCGCCGGGCAACATAAAAGGGTCTTTGGTTACTGGTTGTCTTTGGAACCCTTTTTTAAAATTGGCGTCCCAAACGTGGGGCCCATCAGCGACTCGTGGATCCAGTGGGAGAGGTCCTGACGACAGAGTGAACGACTGCAACGATCGGAAGGTACCCTGTCCGATAGACCCTCGTCTGACAGCCGATCATCCGAACTTCACTGGTTCCGAACAGACCTCTCTCGAGTGATCTGCGGTCCTGACTGGGAACCATCAGGAGTGCCACGAGAAGTACGAAGAGAAGAGGACGATCGGGCGCTGGATTCGGAAGACAAGAAACTGTCCATGCGGTCCGGGTAAGGTCGTGTAAACACGACGAATTGCGAAAGTGATAGATAATTGAAAGTGATTGATAATTGTTGAGAAAATACTAGTATTACTTTTTGTTAATTTATTGGAGATTCACTGTCTGCAAACGGAGAAACAACAGGCTCTCCCTTTATAAACAGCGAAGGATAGGTACGCACCCGTCGGACCTATCTTTCTCCCCCACTGAACAATTGCCCCCTTCCCCCCATTGATTAACTGTTATAGATTGTTTTCTGGAGATTCTCTGTCTGCAAACAGGGAAGAATAGGTCCCCTCTTTACAGATAGTGAAAGGGTAGGTGACGCGAACCTTTGCGAGCCTACTTATTCTCCCCATTGACCATATTGATTTTTTATTTTTGACCTAACATTGATTGCTCAAGATTGGTTCATGAGGTATTCACTACGTGCAAACAACGTAGAATAGAAATATTCTGTCTAGTCTTTGCGCGCAGTGATAAGATAGGTAGTGCTGACTATTATCCCATTGTGATCCGTCATGCCTGTCTTCTCCCCACTGGTTAGTAGCCTGTTTAGCCCGGACCGCTTATTAGAGATGAACCATCCGGCTCCGCTGGAAGACACCCCTAATAAGGACATGTTCACGAAGCATGGATTAGTCGCTATAGCCTATAGCCAGCTGTGGCATAAATATACGAAAAAGGATCGAGAAAGTCAGTGGCCACTGATAGGATCCTTCGAAAATGAGAGAATAATCGCACTAGAAACAGCCCTTGGTAAAAACAAGACGACGTCCACTATGCTTGACAGCTTCGGCATGTGGCGAAAAGAAGCCGAACAACGCAAAAAGAGAACTGAGAGTAGGTTGGGAAAAGAGCTGCGGAAAGCAGCCCACCTAGCGGCCCAGAAACTAGAGAAAGAGATAAAAGAAAGAGAGGATACCAAACAGAAGCTAGAAATAGAAACATCAAGCCAGTGTCTGGTTAGAACTCCCTCCACGCTCTACCCTGAATTACACTCAAAACAGCGAACCAACGATGATCTGCTGCTAGGTCCTCCGATCATCCACATGCCCCCTCCATATGCCCCTTCCCAACCCTTAGCCCAGCACCCACTATCCCCAGGTACCAACGAGAGTAGCACCACGGCTTCAGCCCCCATGGCCTCCGTGCCGGCTGAACTCCTTGTATTAGATGCTACGCAAACGACAACGCTGGGCGACCCAGAAGCCCGAAGGGTTGGTCCTGCTAGAGCATATAGACTAAGCAAACACGAACGAGCAGGGGTCGACAAGATAGCAAAGATACTGGTAGAGAAGAGGGAGGATGAAGAGTCCGTCACGGATGTGTTTAATTCTTATACTGGGAGTCACAGACGACACTTTACTGTACAACTGTGTTACCACGTCTTAAACGCATACGAGGACCGATATCAAGAAAAAGGTCCACAGAGCCTAACGACTCTGTACCGGAAGGTTGATATCGGGGATGAGAGTGAGAGTGATGTGACGGACCTCCTTACGCGTACGCTTGAGGTTTTCCGCCACCTCACTGAACAAAAGCTGAAAATCGAATCCACTACATCCGTAGCAACCGACCCACAAACTGAACGACCTAACACTATGATGCCGATACGAGAGGCTGCCCCTTGCTGGGTTCCTCCACGAGGTGAAGGGACTCACGATGACGCAAACAACAAGGATGCAAAGGGAAGGGTAGTGTACAATTGGGTCTACCAACCATGGGACCGGCAAGAGATTCTGACCTTCCGGAAATCTCTGCCTGACCTACGTAAAAACCCCACTGCCTTCTATACTGAGTTGGGTACGGCCCTAGGATCGACGATTATGACTCTAGCTGACATCGACTTGTTTTTCGGGTTATGTCTACCAGCTGATGTGTGGAAGCAAATCCGGAAAGTCGACCACTCTGAGCTGTTTGGACATAACTGGTCACAACTTGATGGCATAGACAGACAACGAGAACCCGGACAAAAGCCTTTGAAAGCCATTTTGGACCTCCCGGATAAAATTGTGCAGAAATTAAAAACCCTGATCCCAGAAAAGAAAGTGGACTGGTCGATAGTAACGGCTTGTCGCCAGAAACCTCAGGAGGATGTATCGGAATACTTCTCCCGGTTTGAAACGGTGTTCTCCGATTACAGCGGCCAGGACCTGACCACTGCAACCGGACACCATCTGTTTGTCCAGAATTACGTTAAGGGCTTATCACCGGAGGTCTCGCAGAAACTGCAGGCCAGCGAAAGTAGTTGGGCAGCCTCCAAACCTACGGCTATCCTCCAGATGGCCCAATATTATGAACATCAGAAAAACGAAAACGATAGAACAACGGAGAGAAAGAAGAAAGAATTAAAGGAGAGGGTGATGATAGCACAACTGCAAGGGGTGACTCTGGGACGAGACCAATACCGGGGAAACCCTCAGATGAACGTCCCTAAAACGGCACCTCCCAAAGACCGTGCTTCAACTCCCCACATTGGACGTACAGACATTAGAGAGGACCAGTGTGCCTTCTGTAAAGGATCGGGCCACTGGAAATCTCAGTGCCCGGTTCTTTTGGAACTCACCAGAAATAGAGATCCTAGAGATTCAGCAAACGAACCAAGAAATAGGGGACCACAGCGAGGGCCCCCAAACAACGCGACTAATGATAGATCAAGTAGACCAAACACATTTGATCGACCCCGACAGAACCAGTGCCAGCAATCTGACTACGATGACGTTCATGACTTTGCATAGGACTGCCTAGGGCAAGGGAGGGATCCAGTCGAGCTCCATGTTGACCAGCAAGGCCCTTATGTCACTGCTAAGGTCTTGGGTACAAAGTCACCATTCCTGGTAGACACTGGCGCAACACGTAGTGCATTATCTAAACGACTGATTCCAAGGGCACCCTTGTCTGGCTCACTAATAACATCGACAGGTTTCGATGGGACGCCCTCCACTAACCCTTTGTCCGCCCCAATCCTCTTTGACTTAGAAAACAACACCACTGACACTACGTTTTTGCTTTCCTCCAATAGCCCTGACGCAATTATGGGACTCGACTTATTGAAACACTTCCGAGCAACGATTAGATGTTCTCAAGATGGAGTCCGAGTTTTCCTTTACGACAATCCTGTTCTGCTCAGACATTGCCCCCCCAGACACATGTTTTCCATCACCGACGCTGACACTTCCCTGCTTGACACTCTGCCTCCGTATCTGTGGGCCAAAACGGATTCGGATGTAGGGCGCATGATGATTGACCCAGTGCACATCACTGTTCGACCAGATGCAACACTCCCAAAACTTCCACAATATCGGATATCGCCCGAGGGCGAGAAGGCATTGGTAGAAATCATCCAATCACTGATAGACGCAGGAGTGGTAGAGGAAGTAGTTAGCAACGTTTGCAACAGCCCAATCTTGCCCATCATTAAGAAACAGGGAGAAGGAGATGAGAAAGCATACCGCTTCATCATTGACCTTCGAGAGATCAACAAAGTGGTGGTACCCCAGTACCCTGTGGTCTCGGACATTACCACCATCCTGACTTTGATTCCCTCCACTGCCACCACCTTCACTGTCATTGACCTCAAAAACGCATTCTTTTCCATCCCCATCCACCCAGACAGCCGATATCTCTTCGGTTTCACCCTAAAAGCCCGCTCATATAGGTTCTGCCGAGCACCCCAGGGCTACACGGAAAGCCCTAGCATCTACAGCCAGGCCCTCAAGAGACAACTGGATCAAGTCCAGTTACCCGATGGAGTGGTGTTAGTACAATATGTCGATGACATCCTCTTGGCAGCCGACACCACTCCACTAGCTGTCACAGCCACCATTCAACTCCTGCATTTCCTTGCAGAAAATGGCCACAAGGTCTCTAAGAAGAAGGTGCAATTCTGCCAACCCCAGGTCACTTACCTAGGCCACCTTTTGTCCAAAGACGGAAGGAAATTGACTCCTGACCGGATCCAAACCATTCTTGACACCCCCGTCCCTAAGACCCAGAAACAGGTCCGCTCCCTACTAGGCCTCACCTCCTTCTGCCGACAGTGGTTACCCAACTTTAGCCTTGTAGTAAAACCACTGCTTTCATTGTTAGCAAAGGACATCCCTCTCCCACTCCCTTGGACCCCTGAGTGTCAGGCTTCTTTCATGCAACTACGAGATGCCCTCTGCTCGGCCCCTGTGTTGGGTACCCCCGATTACACAAAGCCCTTCTCCCTTTACACCCATGAAAGGGAGGGGTGCGCTTTATCTGTCCTGACCCAGTCCATCGGCTCAAAGCAACGACCATGCGCTTACTTCTCAGCCACTCTTGACCCTGTAGCCAGAGCCCTGCCTGCTTGCCTTCGAGCCGTAGCTGCTGCTGCGATCTCTATCCGACAGAGTGAGGGGATCGTGCTCTCGAATTCCCTCACAGTACTGGTACCCCATGCAGTTGACACCCTCCTAAACCAAACCAAAACGCAACACCTGACGAGTGCACGACTGACAGGATACGAACTGACTCTGCTCGCACCCCACATCACTCTGAAGAGATGCACCACACTGAACCCAGCAACCCTGCTGCCCTTACCAGAAAACGATCCCAATGCGCACCCTGTACACGACTGTGTGACCCTCACAGACGAACAGACCAGATGTAGGGTTGACCTCAGAGACACGGCCTTCCCCAACCCCGACGGGGAGCTGTGGGTGGACGGTTCTTGCATCAAACTCCCCGATGGCACCACTTCAGCTGCCTATGCAGTCACCACGGCTCGAACTGTAGTCGAGACAGCCCGCATAACGCAACGATCTGCCCAGGCAGCGGAACTGATTGCCCTGACACGAGCCTGTATTCTAGCAGCAGGAACCACAGCAAACATTTACACCGACAGCCAGTATGCCTTTGGGGTGGTTCACCATTTTGGGCTCCTTTGGAGGGAGAGGGGATTCTTGACCTCACACGGCACCCCCATTTTGCACGGGGATCTAGTCTCCGCCTTGATCGAAGCCGTCCTTCTCCCCAAAAAGCTTGCAGTCATCAAATGTCAGGCACACAAAAAGGTGACGGACATTATTGGACAGGGGAATGCACTAGCCGACATCACTGCCCGAACGACAGCTGAAAATAGGACGACAACACGCATGTACGTGACCAGGTCACAAGCAGAAAAATGGTCTGACGCTAGGGACACTATCAGAGACATTCAAATGGCTAGCACACAACACGAACTGACTGAATGGACACGGGTGGGATTGAAAGATGACGAAGGCTGCTGGCGGACAAAAGACACAAACAAATGGTTGTTACCCGACTCATATCTGATTCCCATACTGACTATGGCACATTCCCCTGCCCACATAGGATCAGCCCCCATGATTGAACTTGTCTCCAGAGTTTGGCACAATGATAAGATCACAGAGTCCGCCAAACGCCTGGTCCAACAATGTTTGATATGCCTGCAACACAATCCCGGTAAAGGAACTGTAGTACCCCGGGGAGGGTTTGGGGTCCCGAATCACCCGTTTGAAGTCCTGCAGATGGACTACATCCAACTAGACAGATGTCAAGGCCTGAAATATGTACTTGTGGTGGTATGCGCATTTAGCAAATGGGTGGAAGCATATCCAACCCGTGACAACACTGCTATGGCCACAGCAAAAGTACTGTTAAAGGAGTTTTTCCCCCGTTACGGCCTTTGTCGAATTTTGTGGAGCGACAATGGCCCCCACTTCGTAGCCGAAGTTATCCAACTCATTTTGAAGGGGTTGGGTGTAAAACAAAAGTTCCACGCAGTCTTCCACCCCCAATCTGCTGGACTAGTTGAACGACATAACGCCACACTGAAACTAAAATTGGCCAAAATAGTAGCTACCACAGGACTGAAATGGCCAGACGCACTCCCCCTGGCATTGCTTTCAATGCGTTCCACCCCCACCAAACACCACTTGACGCCATACGAGGTTGTTTTCGGCCGGCCTATGAATGTCTGGTCTGCACCGAAACCAACTTCCATTCATGACGTCCCGGACGTCCTAATGTCTGATTACTTATGTCAGTTGACTAAAACGCTGTCTGTTATCCATCAACAGGTGCTGCATGCCATCCCTGACACTTCCAGGGGTCCCGGACACACCATTCAGCCTGGGGATTTCGTCCTGATCCGGAATTTCCAGCGTGCCAAGAGTCTGGAACCCCGGTGGACGGGCCCCTGGCAAGTCCTCATCACCACCCGAACAGCACTACGGGTGGAGGGAAAACGCAACTGGCTGCATGCACACCACTGTAAGAAGATCTCCTCGACCCTGACCTCGACCGAAAACATCGACAACCAAGAAGAGCTCCTGAACAAGGACCGACCGTCACTAACCTGCTATCCTGATACCGACACACTTGAACTTTCAAAATTCTCTGATCCCACAGTGCCATCGAAAGAAGGGTATTTCCTGCGTCGAAAGGAGGGAGTCTCGGCTAAGTAGACCACGGACTGAGTTAAATCTCAGAACGGTGACCTAAACACTACCAAGGGTTACCCGGAGAGAAGCAAAACAAAGTCTGTGGTTCTGCCCGCTACCGAGCCCCTTGAAGATGATGGAAGCGCCAGATAAGAAGATGATGGAAGCGCCAAATAAGAAGATGATGAAGGCAACAGGAAATACCCACCGCAGAAACCCAAAAGCAGACAGACTCCATAGCCCAAAGACTATTGCGCTCTTCATCACAATCCTCTTCTGCTTTCTCCTCATGACCACACTCTGGATTGTGGAAGAAAATGCACCTGCTCACGAAACCTTCTTGACCACTGTCCAGCCTACCACCATAAAGGAACATTATCTGATTTCGCTCTCTCCCCAACTCAGAGAGAGGCGAAAGGAATTTTGGAATAACTCCTTCGTACAACTACTTCACCAGCACAACCTTGCCACCAATGCCACCAACTGTTGGATCTGTGGGTTGCTACCCCACGCCACTGGACACTCGATACCATTCATCCCTTCACCTTTCTCAGTTCACGGCTCCTGTCTTGCCTGGCTGATGCTTCTGCAAGAAAGCTTTAAGGACAATGCCACCTCCAGCAAAACCGTAACGCATTTCTACCACGGGGTCTGGCGGAACAGAACAAAGACACACTTCTGCCCACAGACCAACAACAACACAATCCACTTGGACATCCCTGCTAAAGAACAAGTTGAAATGCAAGTGTTCAATAATCCAACCAGAACCACCTTCTCCTACCTGCGAAAACGAACGGCTGCCACTCTGACTGTGGCCCTGTCAGTCATCAACGTCACCGGCCACATGTGCATGGAAGGGCTTGGGACTCAGCTGGTAGGCCACAGTGCCTGCCGGTTTTCCAGAACTCTGGACTCCGCCGACCCACCTTCCTTTGTGGCATCTCCAAACACGTATTTCGTCTGCGGCACAAAGGCTTACACCTGGCTCCCCAAAGGCTGGGGGGGCACTTGTTTCATTTCCTTCATCCTTCCTCCGACCTATGTGGCACCAGCAAATCATCACAGACAAAAACGAGCCAAGGACATCGAACAAGCCGACTCAACAGGAGCGCAATTCATCGATGCTATGAAAGGACTTGTCCCCCTCTGGGGCCCGATGGCAAACAGCCGTGCCATCCGACATCTGACTCAAGCAGTCGAGACAACAATGAACATCACGGCTGGTATCCTTGCTAACAACACCGCTGAACTTCAAGCGGTCCGCTTGGTGGCCCTCCAGAACCGCCTTGTCCTGGACGTGGTTCTTGCGGATCGTGGTGGGGCATGCCGCATTATTGGGTCCAGCTGCTGTACGTACATACCGGACAACTCACCCTCAGTGTACAAGGCCATCGAACATCTTCATAGACTCTCTTCAGAAGTCCACCAAGAACAAGAAGAATGGTCGCTGGGTGGGTGGTTCTGGAGCACCGTTAAGAACTGGGGCTGGAGACTATTCACCATTATTCTGATTCCTGTGGTTGTAATATGCGGTTTATGTTTAGGAATTCAATGTCTACCACCCCTGTGTACATTATGCGTAAATTGTATTTGCCCTAAGACTGTGGACTTTGGAAACGAACATATGAGAGCAATATATGATGCCGAGGTTAGGAATTTGATGAAGATTGACATTGATTAAGCAAGTTGGCTAAGATATGTTGAAAAGGGAGGACTGTTAAAGATTAGACTGCAAAACGTCAACATTATCGGCGCCATCTTGCCCCTTTCCAAGCCCATTCGTGCGCGTAAGCGGCAGCCATTTTGAGCACCATGGCCTCCCTGCCCCTCGCTGATAGCCAGCGCGTCTCTCTCTCTCTCTTAACCTCGCAAGCATCCCCCGCGCACTGACAACCCCCGCTCTCTCATGCCTTGGGTCATAAACCCCCCTTCAGCGCAGCTTCACCACGGAATCCCATCCTGTTCCCAGCGCGGCACCTCCCCTCATTCCTTTCATGGCCTCAGATCCTTTTGATGCAAACCCCCTTTTTCCTGTGTCCCCGTTTGTCTTCCTTGTTCCCAGGCCGCCACCTGGCCCTGCGGATACTGTTTATTACCCCGTACAGTAGGAAGTTTCCCCTCCCCATCAAAAGACCCCCGAACCGATCAAAGCCCCCACCCCATGAGATCCGATCAACCCCATGCATTCCGTGAATCGGCGGAATGCCCTGCTGTGCGACAACCATCACCTGTTGTGACCGGGGTGGGGAATCCAACTGTAAATGTATGTGGGAACGGGCCTGAAGGGGAGATTCCGAGGATGTTCTTTCAACTATCAACGTGTTGCGAGAATGTGTTATGTGCAATAAAGGTCATAAACCCTAGTATAAGAGGCCAGGCCTCAGAGATGTGGTTAGAGCACCTCGTGACGATACTTGCTGTCTGAATTGATGTGTTCTCCTCCGGAGAGAATAAAATCCTCGTTTCCTGCCTTCCAGTCTCCAGCGCCTGCTTCTTCATTGATTAATATTGGTGGGTCATAGAGGTGATACCGCCGGGCAACATAAAAGGGTCTTTGGTTACTGGTTGTCTTTGGAACCCTTTTTTAAAATAATCCTAGGAGGTACTTCAGGGTAGCAGCGGAAGCAGTGACGGCTTGGCCTAGGGCGGGGTGCCTGGTGCTTGACTTAGAAAAGGCTTTCGATTGCCTGGACTGGAGATACTTGTCGGCTGTGCTGGAGGTGTATGGCCTGGAGGCGAACTTCCTGCAGATAGTGAGACTCTTGTATACTCACCCTGTGGTTCATGTCCGGATGAGACGTGTGTCTCGGATGCAGTGGCGATAGGCAGG
Source organism: Lissotriton vulgaris (assembly GCF_964263255.1). Lineage (NCBI taxonomy): Eukaryota > Metazoa > Chordata > Amphibia > Caudata > Salamandridae > Lissotriton > Lissotriton vulgaris. The sequence continues at coordinate 186,637,601 of NC_141696.1, forward strand.
GGTACCCGGCAAGGCTGTCCCCTGTCGCTGCTGCTCTTCGCGTTGGCCATGGAACCACTGCCTGCGGCCATGAGGCAACTTCTGGCAGATAGCATCCCACTAGGGGACTGAGTTCACCAGGTGTCCTTGTACGCCGATGACCTGTTGGTCTTTGTCCGAGACGTGGGCCGCATACCGGAGCAACTTGTCAAATTGCTCAGCCCTTTAGCCAATCTCTCAGGGCTCCGAGTCAACGCAGGCAAATCTTGCCTCTATGCATTTGACGATGCAGTACCTGACCCGGAGTATACCACTCACGGCACGCGAGTCCAGTGGCGGGTGGACACGTTTAAGTATCTGGGGATCCAGATCTACCGCCAACCGACAGACCTACTGGACGGGAACTTAGGAAGGGCAGTGACGGCGCTCAGAGCCCAAATTGGCTTCAGGTCCACACTCCCTCTGACGCCCACAGGCAGGGTGGCCCTCTTCAAAATGGTAATTCTCCCTCGCCTCCTCTATTATTTTGCGAACCTGCCACTGTTCCTACCTGCGTCTTTCTTTTCTGACCTCAACAAGATACTGCGGGACTTTATCTAGGGCACATCCAGGCATCGTTTGGCACTCGGGAAACTGTTCCTGCCCACGGATAAGAGCGGGCTAGCCACCCCCTGTTTTGAGCACTACTAACTGGCCGCGTAACTCCAATGGGTTGCCCGATGGTTGGCGGACAGGGGGAGAGAAGACACTGCCACGAACGAACCGTCCTACACGCTGGAGCGGGTCACTGCGCTCTTTCACCCGTTAGCAGCGCCGGCACGCCCCACCCCACTATTGCTGGCAGTGGCATACAAGTGCTTCCGCAGGGCATTGTATCTCATGAGAAAGGTGTACCCTTATGCACCTGCGGTGCCGTTGGAGGGCTCGCCCAGGGGCGGAGGGGTGCTCACGCATTCCGTGCTGGAGCAGTGGCATGAAGTGGACGTCCGGACGCTGGGTGACCTGTAACAAGATGGAGCGCTGATCCCCTACGAGACACTAGTCACGGATGTAGGACTTCCCCCCCCCCCGGGGGTTTCCTCTTACACCGGTCTCTCACAGCCCACATGGCGGCTGCATGGGGAGATGTTACGGAAAAGCCAGCACAGCATGTCATTGGCAGGGGCAGACACCTAATTAAATGGTTCGCTGCATCCCTACGGACGCACACGGAGCTGGACCTCACCCCACTTCGGGGGGGAAATGGGAGCAGGATATGGGGCGAGCGCTGGCGGACAAAGAATGGGAGAAGATCCTTAAAAGCCCGGTGCACATCCCTAGAAATATGCGATTTCGCCAAATTCAAGTATACATAGTGCATAGGGCTTATCTCACCCCTGCCTTAATTAATAAATACTTTCACAGGGCAGATGCATCTTGCCCTAGGTGCGAGGAGATAAATGCAGATCTTCTTCGTCTCTTGTGGCACTGTCCAGGCCTTGGCACCTATTGGGGGGACATAAACACACTACGTACACAATGCACTGGTCGCATAATTTCTTGCAACTTACACCACTTGAAGAGGTCGCCCAAAGACCAAAGCGTTGTCTCGCTTTCTTGATCTAGGGATGGTGACAGCAGTGCGACTCCTCACTCAGAGATGGAAAGCGAGGGACCCGCCCATCTTCCGAGCATGGGTCCTGTCTCTCTTTTCATGGGCCCGCGCAGAATGGACAGCCATTCAGAGGGAGGAAACTGTGGGGCTACGGAGGGAACCTATGGCAGAGAACTGGGGAACTATGCTAAACCGTCTGCAAACGGCAGGGAATGCCGTGGACGAGGAGGGCGGTGGGACATCAGGCTGACATCACAGGCGAGCGGGGGGATTGCGCAGCGGACGCCACCTCTGACATGCTGTTGGGTGCATAACGCGATGGAACGGTGCAGAAGCATTAGGCATGCAACTGTGCGAGCTCAGAGGGTGTGAGTAAGGGGGGGGTTGGGGATGGGGGGGTCGAGGGGGAGGGAGAATTGTAATGTACTTCGGTGACAGTGTCGCAGTTTGATGTTCCTGTTCTTGTTTTGTTGCACATGTTCATCACTAGGGAATGGGATGCAGATGGCAGGTTTGTTCCTCCCGCAGGAGTGGAGCATATTGACTCTTTATCAATATTCGTGGGCACACCTGGGCGCTCATGGCTAGCCTACGGACTGATTATATGTACTGTTATAGAGACTCTCGAGTTGTCCCACTGTCAGTGCAATACCACCCAAGGTTGGTTACAGTAAGGTAATGTTTATGATGAAGTACCTTATGCATTACTAAACTTCAACTGTATAAAAACAATAAACAGATTTGACAACAAAAAATGAGGGGCACTGGTGGAGGGTGGCAGTGAGGGAATCCAAGGAATATGTCATGGGGCGGTACCGAGAGATGAAGTGAACTGTTGGAGGGTGGTAGTGAGGGAGTCTGAGGAGGAGGTGATAAGGGGGAGAGGCTATGGAGCAATGAGGGGCACTGGTGGAGGGTGGCAATTAGTGAATCCAAGGAGGAGGTCATGGGGGAGGGTGGGAGATACGGAGAGATGAGGGGCAATGGTGGAGGGTAGTAGTAAGGGAGACTGAGGAGAAAGTCCAGCGGGGGAGGGCCTATGGGGAGATTGTGAGGGGCACTGTTGGAGGGTGGCAGTGAGGGAATGCGAGGAGGAGGTCATGAGGGGAGGGACTTGGGGCGATGAGGGTCACTGTTGGAGGGTGGAAGTGAGGGAATCCGAGAAGGAGGTCATTGGGGGAGGGGCTACGGAGGGATGAGGGGCACTGTTGGAGGGTGGTAATGAGGGAATCCGCAGAGGAGGTCAATAGGGGAGAGGCTTTGGGGCGATGAGGGGCGCTGGTGGAGGGTGGCAATGAGGGAATCCAAGGAGGAGGTCATAAGGAGGAGGGCCTTTGGAGAGAGGAGAGTGCAGTTGAAGGGTGGTACAAAGGGGATTCAAGGACGAAGTCATGAGGAGGAGGGGCTTTGGAGAGATGAAGAGCACTGTTGGAGGGTAGCAGTGAGGGTATCCAAGGAGGTCATTGGGGGAGGGTGGGAGATACGGAGAGATTGAGTGCACTGTTGGAGGATGGTAGTAAAGGTATCTACAGAGAAAGAGGTTAGTGGTGGGGCGCCAATAAATAACTCTCCACATGCTCTGTATACACAAAGAAGCAATCCTTGTATCTTGGTGACTGTTTGCAAGTAGATATGATGTAATTTATGGCTTGTAGACTACCTCCAGAAGCGACAAATTGGGCCGGTAGTGGCCCACCCGAAAGCACCCTTGGCTCACCCAAATAAAAATTCCTGGAGCCGGGTCTGGTTACCAGTAGGCCAAAGTTCAAGTGCAGTCGTTTCTGGAGACGCCATCACTGTGCTAATTAGGAGAGTTGAAACTTGAGAAATCTTAAAATCTTATCTTGCCAATATATATATATTGGCAAGTATGTAGTGTTCATGCTCGCCACCTTCACGCTATAGGAATCACCTCGGGAGTTTGGCTTTTACTCGGATCAACCGGAGAAATTTGGGGCGAATCAGCGGAATATATACTTTGCCCAGAAGATGGCGCTCTCCGACAACAAACCACGCACTGTAAAATCAGGTTGACAACTGATGCGTCAGTGTGCGCAGTAGTGCACAATCTGATTCATTCATGAGCGCACTGATCAGAACTGGATATCTGCTACCAAGAGCAAGAAACACTGTTAGCTTTTAATAACAATCTCTATGAGTTCACTCACTGACCAGTGTCAAAACTCTTTCACTGGCTAGCTTACCAATTAATAAACCGATGGCAAAAATCTCAGAGTGCTGTGCCTAAAGGGCACCCAGGCAGCCCGGGTACACGAAACACCATCCGGCGAGGGTCTAAGGGGCACTAATTATCACAATCGTAGAAAGAGTAGTTTACCAGCCAACGAACTACAACAAGCCTTTTAGAACAACACTAAACACGAGTGGGCATTGGTGATGGCACGGCTGCCCAAGTCACGAGAGAGGACTGTCTGGGGGCCAATGACCTTCCAAAAGGGCACCTTCAGAGCCGCTAACAGCAACTCTGGCAATCCTTCCATATTGCTCACATGTAATGCTTAGAACTAGAATTGTGGTAATGGGACTTTCAAAAGACAGAGCTCGGTGCTGCATCTTTCTGAAAATGAATGATGTATTCACGGGTTGGTACATAATCCACTTGGCATGCATGAGGTCCAGGATCTTGGCAGACTTGGCACTGGGATGTTGGCATTTTCGCTTGGCACACAAAACCTTGATTCAAGTGGTGTACATCCCATGGACATCCAGCATGGGCAGTGATTTGATGTTGTATCGCTGGCTATTCCAAATTATTTCTTTGGGTTCTTGAATTGCGATCAGAGACGTGGCTCATATATGCTGTGAAGCAACAGCTAAGGGAACTGGAACTGCCCTATTCACTACTGTTCCACTCCCGCTTAAGAGTGGTCACTAAAAAGGGCACTCGCTTCTTTGAGGCTCTGTCGGAGGTTTGGGACTGGCTAGAGGAGTCGAGACGATGGTCGGGGACGAGGCCAGCGGGCTCAGATGAAAGCGGGTGGCAGGAACAGCGTTCCAGGAGACGGAGGAGGAAGAGAGGGTCCTGGCGAGGTGCGGGTCTGGGAGGGCTGCCCCCAGTCCAGAGAAAATGCGCAGGAAAGACAGGAGGCCCTTGAGGCGGTCGCAACGATGGGGGCAGTGAACGCAAGTAATGACCTGAGCTACGGGCACCTGAGTGAAGCGCGCGCCTGTGGATCATCCTCGCCGTCCACTGCGATGTCGGAAGACTCTGCCATGCCTGTCGTAATGCCCCAGACAGCTGACTTCATCGTGTGACCAGCGGCGGACTTGGGACAGTCTGATATACTGTTTGTGTTAAACCCACTGTCCATTGTATCCTTTATCTGATTGCTGTATCATGCTGTTATAATGGGCCGTGGACGTTTACACCCCGCGCAGGCTCAGACTTGGTCTCAGTGGCGTGCCGTAGTCACGTAGCCGCGCCCTGCGTGGGGAGGGGTCTGGTGTTTCTCGCGCGAGTTGCCCACAGGGGATGACCAGGATTAATCCAGGGAGCCTCACTGCTTAGAATTTTCACGAGCACCTCAGTAATTCCTAAGGGCCCTGGGTGAGGGAGCGCCACGAAGCACCACAGGCTGCGCGCTTCGCCGCATACACTTGGGTTGCGGACACGTCATTTTGAAGAGTAACCGTTCTATTTCATTTGGATGCTTACCCCGTTGGGAACTCGCCCGCACAATTACAATGTTAGTATTGGTTTATATGTTTCAGGAGCGACACTCAGTGCATACCCCCCGAAAACTCAGCCCTTGGCCTCGGGAGGCGATCCCCCCAACTCCCCAGGTGACTGCACTAAGACACACACCATGGAACATCCGCGGCATGCACACCCCATCACGCCGATATTCGGTCTTTGCCTATATGCAGCGGAACAAGGTGGGGATCACACTCCTCCGGGAGACGCATATGTCCCAGGTAGAACTGGGGTGACTCCGCAGGTGCTGGAGAGGGCAGATCCATGGCACAACCTACTCAACGCAAGCGCGTGGCACCCTAATATGGATAAGAGCTAGCATCCCTTTTACATGCACTGATGCGCAGGTGGACACTGAGGGGAGGTACTCCTTCATTAGGGGGAGGCTTAATGGGCAGGAGGTATTGCTGGGTTCCATCTATGCCCCCAACACGGATCAGCCCACCTTCCTGGCGTCCTTAAATCACATCCTTCAGCGATACGCGGGTCTCCCCTGGTTATTAGGTGGAGACTTTAACATGGTCCTAGACACACACCTGGACCGCTCCTTCCCACCCCTTCGCGCAGTGGCAGCGACGTCGTCAGCACAGGCCCTTAGGGATTGGTTAGTGCACTGGGACATACACGACCTTTGGCGTGCACAGCACCCTGTGGATAATATATACTCATATTACTCGGCAGTGCACGATGTACATGTCCGCCTAGACAGAATAGTGGGTTCCCCGTCTCTGCTCCCCCTCCTGTCCAGGTCTGAATACCTGGGTAGGACGCACTCAGATCACAATCCCTTGTGGTTCCAGCTCAGCTGGGAGGCAGACAGACCCCCAGTGCCCACATGGCGGCTACAGCCTGCAGCGTTAGAGGATGCTGAGTTTAGGTCCTCCCTAGGCACAGCCATTCTCTCCTATTTTGAAGATAATGAAGATACAGTGAGCGATCCTGGGGTGGAATGGGATGCCCACAAAGTGACCAACCAGGGACATTGCATGGGTGCCACATGGAATATCCGCGCGCAGGTGTCTGAATCCCTAGCTCGCATAGAGTTCGAACTCTTGCGTTATAAAAAGGGACGGGGAAGGGACTGGTAGACATGCGCGCAGGCTGGGGGAACTTTGCGGCGAACATGCAGTCCTGCTTCAGCGACTGAGGTGTCACAACTACGAAGCGCATACAGCCAAGACACATGCCAAGGCGGACAGGGTTGGCCGCCTACTGGCCTGGCTGGTGCGCAGGACGGAGCGCATGGCTCCGATAGGTGCCATTCGTGCTGGGGACAGGACAGTGGTATACACGCAGCGCGAGATCCATCGGGCGCTGACCGATCACTATTGGGAACTTTATAGGTCGTGTAGCACTGGCCATGCACACTCGCTGACTGAATTTCTGGAGTCGGTCGCTCTGCCTTCCGTCACGGAGAGTCACAATGAGGAGCTTGGTGCCCCGCTCACACTGGAGGAAGTGGGAGATGCGATCCAAGCACTGGCGCCCGGGAAAGCACCGGGACCAGACGGCCTGCCGGCCAAGTATTATAAGGCCAACAGAGACATCCTAGCGCCTAAGCTCCTTCGGGTGTACAGGGCGTCAGTTGATGCCTGCCAACTCCCATCATCTATGAGGGAAGCGTTTTTGGTGTCCCTGCCTAAGCCCGACAGGGACCTCTGTCCTTGAGCTCCTATCGCCCATTAGCGATGCTAAACACTGATTATAAGGTATTCGCCAAGCTTCTTGCAGAGCGTTTGGCGCCAGTGGTTCCGCACTTAACACACCCGGATCAGAATGGTTTCGTACCGGCGAGGTCCACCTCCCGGAATCCTAGGAGGTACTTCAGGGTAGCAGCGGAAGCAGTGACGGCTTGGCCTAGGGCGGGGTGCCTGGTGCTTGACTTAGAAAAGGCTTTCGATTGCCTGGACTGGAGATACTTGTCGGCTGTGCTGGAGGTGTATGGCCTGGAGGCGAACTTCCTGCAGATAGTAAGACTCTTGTATACTCACCCTGTGGTTCATGTCCGGATGAGACGTGTGTCTCGGATGCAGTGGCGATAGGCAGGGGTACCCGGCAAGGCTGTCCCCTGTCGCTGCTGCTCTTCGCGTTGGCCATGGAACCACTGCCTGCGGCCATGAGGCAACTTCTGGCAGATAGCATCCCACTAGGGGACTGAGTTCACCAGGTGTCCTTGTACGCCGATGACCTGTTGGTCTTTGTCCGAGACGTGGGCCGCATACCGGAGCAACTTGTCACATTGCTCAGCCCTTTAGCCAATCTCTCAGGGCTCCGAGTCAACGCAGGCAAATCTTGCCTCTATGCATTTGACGATGCACTACCTGACCCGGAGTATACCACTCACGGCACGCGAGTCCAGTGGCGGGTGGACACGTTTAAGTATCTGGGGATCCAGATCTACCGCCAACCGACAGACCTACTGGACGGGAACTTGGGAAGGGCAGTGACGGCGCTCAGAGCCCAAATTGGCTTCAGGTCCACACTCCCTCTGACGCCCACAGGCAGGGTGGCCCTCTTCAAAATGGTAATTCTCCCTCGCCTCCTCTATTATTTTGCGAACCTGCCACTGTTCCTACCTGCGTCTTTCTTTTCTGACCTCAACAAGATACTGCGGGACTTTATCTAGGGCACATCCAGGCATCGTTTGGTACTCGGGAAACTGTTCCTGCCCACGGATAAGAGCGGGCTAGCCACCCCCTGTTTTGAGCACTACTAACTGGCCGCGTAACTCCAATGGGTTGCCCGATGGTTGGCGGACAGGGGGAGAGAAGACACTGCCACGAACGAACCGTCCTACACGCTGGAGCGGGTCACTGCGCTCTTTCACCCGTTAGCAGCGCCGGCACGCCCCACCCCACTATTGCTGGCAGTGGCATACAAGTGCTTCCGCAGGGCATTGTATCTCATGAGAAAGGTGTACCCTTATGCACCTGCGGTGCCGTTGGAGGGCTCGCCCAGGGGCGGAGGGGTGCTCACGCATTCCGTGCTGGAGCAGTGGCATGAAGTGGACGTCCGGACGCTGGGTGACCTGTAACAAGATGGAGCGTTGATCCCCTACGAGACACTAGTCACGGATGTAGGACTTCCCCCCCCCCCCCCCCCCCGGGGGTTTCCTCTTACACCGGTCTCTCACAGCCCACATGGCGGCTGCATGGGGAGATGTTACGGAAAAGCCAGCACAGCATGTCATTGGCAGGGGCAGACACCTAATTAAATGGTTCGCTGCATCCCTACGGACGCACACGGAGCTGGACCTCACCCCACTTCGGGGGGGAAATGGGAGCAGGATATGGGGCGAGCGCTGGCGGACAAAGAATGGGAGAAGATCCTGAAAAGCCCGGTGCACATCCCTAGAAATATGCGATTTCGCCAAATTCAAGTATACATAGTGCATAGGGCTTATCTCACCCCTGCCTTAATTAATAAATACTTTCACAGGGCAGATGCATCTTGCCCTAGGTGCGAGGAGATAAATGCAGATCTTCTTCGTCTCTTGTGGCACTGTCCAGGTCTTGGCACCTATTGGGGGGACATAAACACACTACGTACACAATGCACTGGTCGCATAATTTCTTGCAACTTACACCACTTGAAGAGGTCGCCCAAAGACAAAGCGTTGTCTCGCTTTCTTGATCTAGGGATGGTGACAGCAGTGCGACTCCTCACTCAGAGATGGAAAGCGAGGGACCCGCCCATCTTCCGAGCATGGGTCCTGTCTCTCTTTTCATGGGCCCGCGCAGAATGGACAGCCATTCAGAGGAAGGAAACTGTGGGGCTACGGAGGGAACCTATGGCAGAGAACTGGGGAACTATGCTAAACTGTCTGCAAACGGCAGGGAATGCCGTGGACGAGGAGGGCGGTGGGACATCAGGCTGACATCACAGGCGAGCGGGGGGATTGCGCAGCGGACGCCACCTCTGACATGCTGTTGGGTGCATAACGCGATGGAACGGTGCAGAAGCATTAGGCATGCAACTGTGCGAGCTCAGAGGGTGTGAGTAAGGGGGGGGTTGGGGATGGGGGGGTCGAGGGGGAGGGAGAATTGTAATGTACTTCGGTGACAGTGTCGCAGTTTGATGTTCCTGTTCTTGTTTTGTTGCACATGTTCATCACTAGGGAATGGGATGCAGATGGCAGGTTTGTTCCTCCCGCAGGAGTGGAGCATATTGACTCTTTATCAATATTCGTGGGCACACCTGGGCGCTCATGGCTAGCCTACGGACTGATTATATGTACTGTTATAGAGACTCTCGAGTTGTCCCACTGTCAGTGCAATACCACCCAAGGTTGGTTACAGTAAGGTAATGTTTATGATGAAGTACCTTATGCATTACTAAACTTCAACTGTATAAAAACAATAAACAGATTTGACAACAAAAAATGAGGGGCACTGGTGGAGGGTGGCAGTGAGGGAATCCAAGGAATATGTCATGGGGCGGTACCGAGAGATGAAGTGAACTGTTGGAGGGTGGTAGTGAGGGAGTCTGAGGAGGAGGTGATAAGGGGGAGAGGCTATAGAGCAATGAGGGGCACTGGTGGAGGGTGGCAATTAGTGAATCCAAGGAGGAGGTCATGGGGGAGGGTGGGAGATACGGAGAGATGAGGGGCAATGGTGGAAGGTAGTAGTAAGGGAGACTGAGGAGAAAGTCCAGCGGGGGAGGGCCTATGGGGAGATTGTGAGGGGCACTGTTGGAGGGTGGCAGTGAGGGAATGCGAGGAGGAGGTCATGAGGGGAGGGACTTGGGGCGATGAGGGTCACTGTTGGAGGGTGGAAGTGAGGGAATCCGAGAAGGAGGTCATTGGGGGAGGGGCTACGGAGGGATGAGGGGCACTGTTGGAGGGTGGTAATGAGGGAATCCGCAGAGGAGGTCAATAGGGGAGAGGCTTTGGGGCGATGAGGGGCGCTGGTGGAGGGTGGCAATGAGGGAATCCAAGGAGGAGGTCATAAGGAGGAGGGCCTTTGGAGAGAGGAGAGTGCAGTTGAAGGGTGGTACAAAGGGGATTCAAGGACGAAGTCATGAGGAGGAGGGGCTTTGGAGAGATGAAGAGCACTGTTGGAGGGTAGCAGTGAGGGTATCCAAGGAGGTCATTGGGGGAGGGTGGGAGATACGGAGAGATTGAGTGCACTGTTGGAGGATGGTAGTAAAGGTATCTACAGAGAAAGAGGTTAGTGGTGGGGCGCCAATAAATAACTCTCCACATGCTCTGTATACACAAAGAAGCAATCCTTGTATCTTGGTGACTGTTTGCAAGTAGATATGATGTAATTTATGGCTTGTAGACTACCTCCAGAAGCGACAAATTGGGCCGGTAGTGGCCCACCCGAAAGCACCCTTGGCTCACCCAAATAAAAATTCCTGGAGCCGGGTCTGGTTACCAGTAGGCCAAAGTTCAAGTGCAGTCGTTTCTGGAGACGCCATCACTGTGCTAATTAGGAGAGTTGAAACTTGAGAAATCTTAAAATCTTATCTTGCCAATATATATATATTGGCAAGTATGTAGTGTTCATGCTCGCCACCTTCACGCTATAGGAATCACCTCGGGAGTTTGGCTTTTACTCGGATCAACCGGAGAAATTTGGGGCGAATCAGCGGAATATATACTTTGCCCAGAAGATGGCGCTCTCCGACAACAAACCACGCACTGTAAAATCAGGTTGACAACTGATGCGTCAGTCTGCGCAGTAGTGCACAATCTGATTCATTCATGAGCGCACTGATCAGAACTGGATATCTGCTACCAAGAGCAAGAAACACTGTTAGCTTTTAATAACAATCTCTATGAGTTCACTCACTGACCAGTGTCAAAACTCTTTCACTGGCTAGCTTACCAATTAATAAACCGATGGCAAAAATCTCAGAGTGCTGTGCCTAAAGGGCACCCAGGCAGCCCGGGTACACGAAACACCATCCGGCGGGGGTCTAAGGGGCACTAATTATCACAATCGTAGAAAGAGTAGTTTACCAGCCAACGAACTACAACAAGCCTTTTAGAACAACACTAAACACGAGTGGGCATTGGTGATGGCACGGCTGCCCAAGTCACGAGAGAGGACTGTCTGGGGGCCAATGACCTTCCAAAAGGGCACCTTCAGAGCCGCTAACAGCAACTCTGGCAATCCTTCCATATTGCTCACATGTAATGCTTAGAACTAGAATTGTGGTAATGGGACTTTCAAAAGACAGAGCTCGGTGCTGCATCTTTCTGAAAATGAATGATGTATTCACGGGTTGGTACATAATCCACTTGGCATGCATGAGGTCCAGGATCTTGGCAGACTTGGCACTGGGATGTTGGCATTTTCGCTTGGCACACAAAACCTTGATTCAAGTGGTGTACATCCCATGGACATCCAGCATGGGCAGTGATTTGATGTTGTATCGCTGGCTATTCCAAATTATTTCTTTGGGTTCTTGAATTGCGATCATTTTTGCATCGAGTTTGAACAGGCATGTGCCCACGTTCTGCAGGCACAGACCACATCTGGATCCAGCAGTACCTACAGATGTGGTGGCATGCAACCCCTCTTCTGATATAGAGTAACATCGCGTGTTCACCATCTGCAGGCAGACTTGATTCGGTTGATGTCTTTCTGGAGGACTCAAGTTTAGTTTCCACTTCTTCTCTAACTTTCTTTGGATTCTCCAATATTTATTCCCCAATTTGAATTGATTCTAACAAGTCCTCAGAGGGAGTTCCATCCTTAGAGAGGGGGAGTGCAGTTCGGGGGTCAAAGGCTAGCCCCAGGACCTTTGTGATGCTCTATGTCTTTCTTAAACAACCACCGTCGGACGGTATTAATAAGAAAATCCAAATGAGAGGAAAAGGATGGTGCAGTTGATGACAGGAAAGTAGTGTTTATTGCCTAGAGGGGAATCGAACATACATAATTAATATTTCATCTGATTTGGTGGATGCAGGAAAGCCTTATAGGGCAATTAACTCATTTAAGTAGGCTGTCTTGGAAGACCATACCTGATTTCAGGGGTTGCAATAGTGGAATGTCCCCTGATTTGCCATTTGTTTAAAGTGAAATGGCTGACACTCCCATCAATAAACCAATACGCCATAAAGTAGAATGTTAATCACTTGCCCTTTTTAGGTCGAGCTGGTGTAGCAGCGCAGCTGCGTCCAGCAAAGCATCTTTTGTTGTCCACTTCTGGGAATGTAAAACAGGGGATGTGCAAGCGCAAGCCCTCGGCACTTTCACCTTGTGGGCGCGCACGCCCAGCCTGGCGCCGTGCATATCTCCTGTCTCACATTCACAGAAAGTCAGCCCCTCGCCTCTCTCAATCGCGCGCGCGCGCGCACACACACACACAGCCACACTCACGCATGCGCACACACACACATACACCAACGCACACACACACGTAGGCACACACACACACACTGCATACACACACACACTGCATTCACACACACACACACACGCACACAGCTACCCCTCCCCCCCCGACCCACTCTCCTGGCTCTTTTGTCGCGACTCCCCTGGTATCTCAGCCGCATCACCTGGCACACACGCGGGGCTTCCCTCACTCGTGGGAGCCCCGCACTTGTTGTACAATAGCTAAGAAATTTAGCCGTGCACGTATACCTGACCACAAACTCCAGTCTCAGCAACACCCCCATTCTATGTACTCACGGGTTATTGCTGGCCGTGCTTTAAGGTTCGCAGACACCGAAACTCCGCTGTCTCGTACTCTCCTGACGTCACTGATTGCCGCCAGACCGACCGAGCGCCGGTTACTGAAAAACGGTTTCACTCCGCCCTCGAGACTTTACACTCTATTGGTTAACTGGACACCACGTGATTCGTGCTTGACGACATTCCTTATTGGCTTCCGAACGATAAGAGCGAAGAGCAGACTGCCAATGAGCTTCCGTTTTACCCTAGCCAAAGGATTGCCCCTTTTAAAACATCAGGGGAGTGAGGGGAAGTACATTGAATGTCAATTTAAAAAGAAAATACGCATTAGGAAAGTTATTTAGTGTACTTTCTCGTTCATTCATAGTTATTGGTATCGATCACATTATTTTGAACAATTAATCTACGGCAGAAAATGTAAATTGAAAGAAGTGAAAGGCGTATTAACACTTTGTGCGCATTACAAGTTAAAACAATATCACGCCATTTTTACTTCAAAATAGGTTATTTTTACCCTTGAACAGCATCTGACTCCAATTACTACATCTCTTACTGGAGCTTGTCTTTCATCTATTTCTATTGTACATCGTTTATTTATTTATTTTATGCGTTTTTATATAGCGCGGACTTTACCCGAAGGTGTCAGAGCGCTTCACAATAGGAACAGAACTGATACATGAGGAGAACATTACAAGTGAACAAACGACCACGGGAAAGCTAAGGCTCCCATAGAATCCCTGTGCTCCCCTTCCCCCAGCCCGCACACTCATGCTCTGAGGCCTCAAACCCCTCCTCCCCCCCCCCCATCTTGGCTTTCCAAGAAATCATGGCTTGTGATGCAGTGCCACCACACAGTTTGTTTGTTAAATATACTTCCTGACTATATTGCCTAGGTGTTTATTTTTACTGGTAATCTTTAAGGATGTTAGTCGGTTTCCCCTACCGTTAAAATAGACCCCTTCTTGTTCTCCTCCTGTAAAATACACATTTAAATACATTAACTTCACGTTTATAGGGTTATGAATTTACTGTAGATGTTCTGGCACAGGCCTGTCCGCTCTTAAGTTGGGTCATCACTCTATCTATCTATCACCCTCACTCTATCTATCCATCTATCTATCTATCTATCTATCTATCTATCTATCGATCTATCGCCCGCACTCTATCTATCGCCCTCACTCTATCTATCGCCCTCACTATCTATCGTTCTCTCCATCTATCTATTTATTGTCCTCTATCTATCCCCCTCACCCTATCTATCTTTCTAGCTATCTTATCTATCTATCGCCCTCACTCTATCTATCTATCTATCTATCCATCTATCCATCTATCCATCTATCCATCTATCCATCTATCCATCTATCTATCTATCTATCTATCTATCTATCTATCTATTGTCCTCACTATATCTATCTATCGCCTTTCTGCTATCTATCGCCCTCCCTCTATCGCCCTCACTCTATCGATCTATCGCACTCACTCTGTCTATCTATCGCATCACCACAGCATCACTCAGCACCACCACAGCATCACTCAGGAGCACCACAGCATAACTATGCGCTACCACAGCATCACTGAATGCCACAGCATCACTCGTCGCCACCACAACATCACTCTGCGCCAGCACAGCATCAATCTGTGCAGCCATTCACCAACAACTGGTTCAAATATGTTCTTTATTACAAATGTCACAAAAAGTTGTTAATATTTCACTTCTGTGCTTGGATTTTCGTCACAATAAAATACACTGAACATAATCTTCACAAAAGTTATTTACAAAAGTTTAAGCTATTGCCATTATAAATTACAATACATTTTATTTAAGTATTAATTATTTTAAAAAAATGAAAAGCCATTGTTATTTTTAATATCAATACATCTAAGTCACGTAAATACAACACATACTGCATTACAAATGCTATAGGTGTCACATTTGCAAAAGTTAAAACTATTGGCATTGTAAATGACAAAGCTATTAATTTAGCTATTTTCAAAACCAACACAAATAAAAAATTTGTAATTTAAAATACCAATAGCTCAAACTTTCCTAATGCGAGACCTATTGCATTGCAAATGCTTGTTATAGTCTGGCCGTCCACTGGCGACCTCTGGAGGAAGGACCTATTATCAAAACCAGCGATACTTTTACGTCTGATCTCATGTATGAGTGTCACATATTAGAGCCTTTTACTTGGAGGGACATATTTATACTTCAGATGGGGGTTTTGTTCAATTAAGCCAGGCAGGAGAACCACGTCATATATTTGGTCAGTGCTTTATCTCAATTTCCCAGGTAATCCAAAAGGGACATTTGAGAGCTTGCACAGTGCATGGATGTATGCTGAAGAATAAAGTAATGCTTGACCGCAGCTCCCATGAAGGGTAATTCCTTGGCATGCTCCTGGGATGGGGAAGACGCTACAACCGGTGACTAGTAGGGGATATGTGCCAGAGAAGACAAGACTGCTCTCCCTAAGAGTTTGCAACGATATGGCAAACTGCTCAAGTATGCCACGTATGCTCAGAATAGATGCAGAGGGGTCTGCGACTGGCACATGTGGAGTCAAAGCCATGCTCCAGCCAGTACACAACAGCAGAATAGATCGAAGGTTTGGCAGAGGAGCACATTTAAAACGCCTGCCAAATCTGCTGATGAGGTGGACACTGTGCTGTGCCCCAAATACAGAACGATTATTCAGACAAAGCTAAAAAACGAAAATGATAGCGACAAGATACAAGAAACTTACCCACCAACAAGGGCAATTGAAGTATTCTGTGACCCCAGTTCAAGCACAAGGCTAGTGCTTTCAGAAGTTGTCAGTGCCACCCTGCACGGCAAATGACGTCTGAACAGCATGTGCTCTCAATGGTGGCATAAGGGAGTGCAAACTACACTGCACCTATGTTTCTGAAGTCACCACCACCTTTCGACACTTCTAAGAAACAGAACATTGATGTCAGGTGGTCTACGTGGATAAAAATATTTGAGGACTTCATACACGCGCTAGAGGAAGAAGATGACAAGAAGATCATCAGATATTTGAAAAAACCTAGCAGGTAATGGAGAAAGAAAGAAAGAAAAAAGTGCTAAAGAAAATCCCACAGACTGATGTAAAATCATAACATAAGGTAAAAGATGCATTGGAAGGCAAGTTCAATTTGATACCCGAATGTCGACTATGAAAGGTATATCTTAAATCAAGCACAGGTTGGTGAAACAATGGATGAATTCATTGAAAGACTTGGTGGATTCATTAAACATTGCATGTTCTCGGACTTCATCGGCGAAGAAACCATGCACCTTTCAGATCTGTTTAGAAAGCGCAGGCTGAGAGGAACACACAGTCTGGAGAAAATGCTAATGGCTGCAAGAGCAGAAGAACGAGTAGACCGACAAACTGCTGACATGGAAACAGGAACAGCACACAATGAATCAGCATTGACTGAAAAGCAAGAACAAGGATAAACAAGCTATACGTTAAGTCAACGCTTTCATGGAAAACATAGCTATACTTCTAATGTGGATTTTCAATTCCCATGAAGGTAAATGTCCAGCCAAAGGACAAGTCAGCAAAGGTTGTGGGAAAGAAAACCATTTCATAACTGGGTGCCAAGCTAAAGAAAAATCAAGTGCATCACAACTTCAAGAAAAGATGGACGAGAGAAAGTTCCAGAAGCAGTTTCGCCACGCCCCTAAAACCAAAAAGCCACATCAATAAGACAAATAGAAACCAGACAATATTAATTTTATCAAGTACTAGTGAAGAATATGTGTCGGGCTGATGATATATAGCAAAGGACGGCATGCACATGATGGGGTAGCTGCCTGGAAAGAAGATCAAAGTTCAAAGGAAACTTACCAAACAAAGCGCAAAACTTCATTTAGACACTGTACCAAAATCACATTGAAAGGGAACGATCACCCAATAACTTTCATCATAGAAAGCAGTGCGTTGGTTAACATCATACCAATGGAAAGGTTTAACATCCCCTGTGCCTTGTCTCACTCAGTCAGGCATTAAGCTATATACCTGGGCAGCTTCTGACCCTTGGCTTTAAAATGGGGTCATTCACAGCGAAAATGCAACACAAAAAGACATTGATGCAAGCCACCATTCATGTTCTACAGGAGACTTGGTTGAGTACCTGTTTGCTCAGTTTTGCCACAGCTGCTGACATGGGGTTGATAACGGATGTATGGCGTTACAACGCATGCTTTTACCACGCATGCCGTTACAACGCAGTTTTTACAATGCATACCATTACAACGCATAGCGCTTTGGGGTGCTGGATAGTGAATAGTTTAATTTACTATTCCAACTCCAGTCCCCGTGGATAGTAGGGAAGGTGTTGGATAGTAAATTAAATCTATTCCCTATCCTAGAGCGCCCCCCAGCGCAATGCGTTGTAATGGTTTGCGTTGTAATAGTTGCGTCGTAATGGTAGTGCGTTGTAAAAGTTTCGTTGTAAAGGCTGTTTACCGGTTGATATCCCTCAACTACAACCTATGTGCTCAGTCTGAGATCACAAACCACTTCCTATCATTGTTGTATGGCCGGGAAAAGCTCAAGAAAATGAAAGTACAGCTTCATAACAATAAAGGCATTTGCCCTGTTGCCCAACTGCACCGGAGAGTTGAACTTTCACATTTAAAATAGTTTTTATTTCAGTAAAAAAACATTAAAAGCATACATACAACTTAATCGTCATGCAGTACAACTAAATAAATATAATTCTAATTAATACACAGAACAACCTTTCAACATTTATATGTAATACAATCCGTTAAAAAGGTAAAACTGCTAGTAAAAGAATAAAACCCCGACAAATTTAAATTTAAATCACACCTTTTTCCGTGAAAATCCTACATCTACTACTGCTTAAACTAAACAATATATGCGGAGTAGTGTCATTGTAAGACTCATTGCATCTAGAAGTTTCCTGAACCCCAAATTGTGGCAAATTGGGCGAATTCACTTCATTCTAGAATTGGCATATGCTGGGCAGAAGAATAAAATATGTTCAAGATTTTCTGTAGTTTCTAAAGTACATAAAGTGCAGTTAGATTCTTCCTTAGCATTATTGGCAGGTTTCCATCTTACTGCAAATGCTTTGATTTGAAGAAAATCAAAACAAAATTTTGCGTACAGCGTTTTTGCCACATGAGGTTGTACAACGTCCACATATTCTTCGAAACTGGGATTTGGTCCAATAGCAAGAAATTGTAAAGTCAACTTTCCCAACCTGTGGTTTTGGTGAAGAGTGTTTAGAACATACTCCCACTATATCTGCTTCAGGTGCTTTTTTGAGTGTACTGTCAGTTTTTGGGGATCACTCCAGAGGGAAGTTAGACCAAGCTTACCAAAACAGATCTGAACATGGCAAAACCAGGGGAAAGTGGAGAGAGTGTCAAGACTTAACAGTTCCCTTAGTCCCTCTCCGTAGTGTATACATTTCTGTATGGATATTATTTGCCGTAATCCATTCTGTTACACTTGCTTTCAATTACAGTGATGATATACTGGTTTTTGGGAGAACACAGGAAGAACACGACAAAGCCCTTACCCAAATGTACCAGTTACTCACTGATGCAGGTCTCCCTCTGAAGGTTAATGTTAATATAATTTGATATAGTGCACGAATCGCCCCTGTAGGAGTATCTCGGCGCTGAAGAGAAACACAAACAGGTTAAACAACCAGCAAAAAGAAAACTGTCTTAAGCATCTTCCTCAATTTAGCATGGTCTGTGCAGGTAGGGACATGGTAAAACAAACGTTTCCAATAGGTCGGGCCAGGTGGAGAAAGGGCCTGCCTCTGCACCTTGTCAAACGTAAATGAGGGACTGTAAATACCTGGTTGGACAAAAGTATCTAAGCTTCTTATGCAAATAACTAGAGCCATTTCCCACAAGAGTTTTGTGTGTAAGACAACATATTATAAAGATTATTCTTTTCTTAACTGGAAGCCAATGTAAGCTTCTCAGTAAGGGTTCAGATGCAAAGCCGGGAGGGAGGTTGCAAACCATCTGTGAAGCTGGGTCTTGAACCACTTGCATTTTGGCCAGTAAGGACTTGTTAGCTAATGCAAGTAATGCATTTCCATAGTCTAATCTGCTAATTTTTAATGCCTGGACAAGAGTTTTCCTGGCAGAAAATGGAAAATAGGGAAATGCTTTCTTTCACAGACGCATTGTGTTGAAGTAGTAGGTACCACTAATGGAAGCAACATAATTTTTCATGGATAAAGACTGATCCATTTTAACACTGAGATTCCTAACTTCCTGTTTGGGCATGGGAGCAGGACCTAATTTAGAAGGTCACCATTACGAAGACCAAGGTTGTTGGGCCTTACCAAACAGCATGATTTCTGTTTTGTTGGCGTTTAACTGTAAATAATTTGTTGTCCTCCATTCTGCTATAGCTTTCATTCTTTCAGAAAAATAGTTTTAACTAGATCCAAGTTTCTATCAAAGGAGATAACAAGGTGAGTATCATCAGCATTTGATGCTATTTCAAAACCAAATGTTTTAGCGATAGTGGCTAGGGGGCCACATAGATGTTGAACAATGTAGGCCTTAAACAAGAGCCCTGCGGGATCCCAGTGGGACCCCAGTGTCAATCAACATGGATCAAGGCTTGCATGCACCCAGCGCAATAGTTTGAGTTCTATTTTCTAGAAAATCCTGACCCATTATAAAGCTGTACCAAAAATTCCAATCTCATGCAGTCTTTGATTCGGCCTGGCGTGGGATACAGTATAGAGAGCTGCGGACAAGTCCAGCAGCACCAGCATAGATGGAGTTCTAGTATCTACGGAGAGTCTTATTAAGTCAGTGACCGCAACCAAGGCAGTCTCAGTACTATGGGGGGTCTGAACCCAGATTGGGATGGGTCCAAGATCTTATTCTATTCAAGATAGGCTGAAAGTTGTTTATTTATCAGACCTTTCAACGACTTGTCCAGAAGTGGGAGCAACGAGATAGGACGATAGTTTGTTACATTTTTAGAGTCAATATTGGCCTTTTTAGGTCTTGCGACCTATCAATGCGCGCAAGCGCATTGAGCGGAGCGAGAATTCAAGTGCTCAAAATCCTCGTCAAACCAAGGGCTTCTTGCGCTGCGGTTTTCATTAAGTTCACGTGAATCACGTGACCAAACAAGCACGCGCATTCACGGCCGCACAGCACATCAAAGGGCTTCGCCAGCGTGCGCTGTGCGGCTTCTCCTCCCATAATTACCAGCTTCCCCCATGTCTCCGTTGTGTGCTTCTCTCGTTGCTGCCTCCTTCATTGTACATCTTCCTGTGTTGCTGTCTACCTCCCACCCCCCCGCCGCTTGCATTTCCCGTACTTGTCTTTCCTCCCACACCTTTGAAGTGAAGCTTAGCTTCACTTCAAAGGCCCCTGCTGCTTCACACCGTGTCGCATTTCTCCTCCCCCTCCCCTTCTCTGCCGTCTTGTTTGTTTCAGCAGTCAGAACATTGGGTATGTGTCACCTTCATTGACCAGTGTACTTTTTGTTCGCTACTTGTTTTTCATCTTTTCACTTACCTTTCACCCCCACCAGGCCTGACTTTCTTTTTATTTCATTACTGCTACCAACCCCCTCACTCACCAACACCAACCACTGTATTAGTTACCAGGGCCCCCAAGCCACAAGCACAGTAGCGAAGAGGCAACATTATAAACACTTCCCGGACTATTGAAGCTTTTTATTTTTTGTATTACAATGATCTGAAACCTACCACCCCAGAGTGCATGGAGTGCGCGCACAAGGAGAGGCACCACCCTGCACAATTTCTGTCTTTCTTCGGCAGCCTCTGCCTCGGGCCTGTGGCTCGAGGCTTGTAGCTCAACAGTTCTTAAAATTGCCTTCTGTTTACCTTTTATGGTTAGAATAACAGCTTAGCAGAGAGGCAACTTCACGGGTAAGCCATTCAGCACTGCAAGCCGCAGCAGCTTTAATCACCCCCAGAGAGGCGAACAACTGGGAGCACCCGTGGGAGACAAAACCATTTGGTGTTTAAATGAGGAAGCCATTCGGATTATTTCGCGCTCTATGTGCAAATAGTGTTTGCATGAAGCACTTAGGCAGTTATCTCTGGGAGACAAAGGCAGGTGAGCTGGTGTGGAGGAGGCTGATGTGCAGTTTTGGTAAATTGAAATATTCAGATTTTTGGGAGCCCGCTTTCTGATGTTGCCTTAAGTGGGCCCCCTGCCACGGAGTATCATGGGGTTCTGCGGCTTCTCCTCTCAGTTCCAGTCACATTTTGTTCGAGATTCACTAGTCACGCTCAGACTTCAACAGTAGACAGAGCCGACTTTTATGGGTTTTCCACTCTTAGTTTATTTGCAATGCGATTTATACTTGGTCGTAGCCCTGCGTCTCACACACCGCTGTGGACTGCACTGAAATCAACATAATTGAGTTTTCATTCGCGTAAAACATTAAGATAAGACTGAGCAGTTTTTAAAGAGCATTATTAGCTTGGGCGCGGAGGAAAAAAAATCTTTTTTTAGTGAAAAAAGATCATCTGTGTAACTCGCTAAATGAGTTTTTCATTGAGAAGGTCGCACACATTAAAATTAATATACCACCTCCTTCGTTAACATTTGTTAATCCGTCCCCTCCCCCTTCTACCTCCAAATTGGCTAGCATCCCCTTGCTGACCAAGGACTCACTCCTCCCTTTGCTTCGGCGGGTGAAGTCGGGTTCCCCCTTGGATTTTGGTCCTGCCTATGTCTTAAGAGAGATTTTTTCGGCCTTCCCCACCCCTCCCCTTACGTTCCTTAATGACTCACTAAGCAATGGTGTTGTTCCCACCCATCACAAATCAGCTGTCATCATCCCGATTTAAAAAAAAGCTGGCGCTGAACCCTCGTCCCCATCTAATTACCGTCCCATTTCCCTTTTGCCCTACTTGGGAAAGGTCTTAGAAACCCACGTTACGAGTACCCTGAGCACTTATGTGGAGGCAAATCATTGACTCTCCTCCTGCCAGGCGGGCTTTTGACCTCTGCACTCCACGGAGAAGGTAGTGATCTCAGTGATGGATGGACTCCGCGAGGGTATTGACACCAACCTTTCGCAAGCCCTTGTCCTCTTGGACCTGTCCGCCGCTTTTGACACGGTGGATCATTCCATCCTTCTCACTCGTGTCAGGGCGGCGGGCATAGAGGGCTCTGCCCTCTCCTGGCTCAAATCCTTCCTGTGTGAAAGGGCACAGGCTGTCCATCTCGCTGGTTTTGCTGCCTCTTCACGAAAGGTGGAGTGCGGCGTCCCTCAGGGCTCTTCTTTATCCCCTCTTTTGTTCAATTTATACATCTATCCCCTCATTTTTATGTTGCAGCAGCTCGAGGTCACGGTGTTTAATAACGCCGATGACCTCCAGCTTATTTTTAATCTCTCTCACTCCCCCTCTTCTGTTCAGAACTTCCAAACTGTTATGTTATTCATCCAAGACTGGATGAACTGCAACCACCTCAAACTCAACCCTGACAAGACAGAGTTGGTCTTGACAGGAGGTGGTTGCAGTCCCTGGCCCCCCTCGTTTTGGCCCCTTTCACTTGGTGTCCCCCGCCTCCCGGTCCCTAAAGTTAAAACCCTCGGGATTTTCCTTAACTCCCAACTCTCTGTAAATCCCCAGGTCAGTTCGGTGGTTTCTTCTTGTTTTTTCTCCCTCCGGACAATTAGGATGATATCCCGCTTCTTCTCCCTTCCGGCACTAAAAATAATTGTGATGGCAATGGTGCTCTCGCGCCTCGATTATGGGAGCATAATCTATAACGGCGCACCGGCCTATGCCATACACCGCTTGCAGCTAGTGCAAAATCAGGCTGCCCGCCTGATCCATGGGTTGCCCAAATTCCATCGAGTTACCCCATTGCTGAAATCATTGCACTGGCTGCCTGTGAGGGAGCGGGCCTTATTTAAATTAGGCTGCCTTACCTTCCAGGCCAGGATGGGCACTGCCCCCGAGTTCATATGCTCAGCCATCAAACCTTACCTGCCGGGCAGAGAACTCCGCTCTACCCACATGGCACTCCTGGCCACACCCCGCTTTAAGAAAAAGAAAGCAGGCGGGGCGAAATTCGCGGCCCTTGCACCTGTCTTCTGGAACTCCCTCCCTATGACACTTAGATCCTCAACCTCCTATTTGGAGTTCCGGAAGAACCAAAAAACCTTCCTTTTTTCCAGAGCTTTTGCCACCTAGCCTGTCTTTTTTTGTTGCTGCTGCTGGTCGCAGTCCTCAAAGCGCCATGAAACCGCTGGGTATAAGCGCGCTCAATAAATGTTTTTAAATTCAAATTCAAATTGAAGACCTAAAGCGACTCTCAATACGCACCATTACGTAGGTCCCCTCCCCTCCCCCTTTAGAGGCTATTTCGGAGACACTGCTGTTTCCAGCAGTCCTCCTTTGAGAGCAGCCAAGTTAGGCACGATGCAGTTCCAGAACACCAGTGCGCGCCCGTGCTTTAGGTAAACACAACTATCTCTACAGCGCACAAGTGCACCGAGAACAGGTTTACACACGATAACCTCTTCCTTCTTGTCGAGAGAATGGCTTCGCTTAAGAGAAAGAAAACAAAAAACACATGCCTCTGCAGGAGTCATGTGTGCGATGAGGTCACGCGGTTCAAACAGCTTCATTCACAATGACATTCAGCGAGCACAGTTAAAAAATGGGTATTTATTTAACAGGGCTTCCTCAGGCAGATCTGTTTAGACCTCGCTCCATCGCCTTTCACGGATACTATTGAATGTATGGAAGTAAGGTCAGTTATGAAGGGATCCTAGTCAAATGGTTGATTATTTTTAAGCAAACCTTTCCCAGCACAATGCCTTCTTGACACAGTTAAAACAATGCTCTCTTGACACAGTTAAAACTGTCTTATTCTCCTCTTCTCGTCAGCACATCCCTTCGTGTCTTTTTCTACTTTTATCTTATCTTTGTAATACTTTCATGTTTGCCATTTTGACAGGGTTATGATGAATGTGTGGATAGTTTCCTCTTGACCTGGAGCTCAGCAAGGACTTTGTCACCGATTCCATGAGGGGTATCTTGCTAGTCCAGAGTCTGACAAAGTATTTCCTAAATGGGGAAATGTTAGTTATGCAACCTGCATAGCCACCTTCACTGTAGCATCGAAACTTCAGTCATACTATTTGCTTTGGCCAGGACCTCATTTATTCTGATTAATCTCAGCAGTTAGCACAGAAAAATAATAATACAGCTTCTCTATAGGAGCTGGCCCTTACAAGGTTATTTTTGTTCACCCTATGTATTACACGATTTTAGATTCCCGAGATCACAGTGCTTGTGCATTTTCTTGATGTATTCAAGAACTACCGTCATTGTTGTTGGGGGGCTGTGGTGAGTTTGGGGTCACTGCTGTTATCTGCAGGTTGTAATTTTCTGGTTATGGGGGTTATCAAATTAGGTGCCATAAATATTCCTTTGCAGTAAACAGTTTTGACAACTTTGTCCCCAGCGAAAAATACAAGAAAAAGTAAAATATTACTCAAAAGCAACAGTTCTGTAAACTTCATCCTTTGATCTGCGACACATTGTTTACCTGTGGTTTCCAAAAAACGATGGTGAGAGCTGGCTGATTGGTGACTTGAATTGTTTTCCACATATATTCAGATAACATTGGCAACATTATCTTTTCAGCCTCATTATTAAATGGACTCTGGTTTTGTCAGACTGCGTCTGGCATATTCAATGATCTTACATGAGGCACAGGGATCATAATGTTGCTGGGTGGTCCTAGCCCACTGTATTGGCATCATCTATAATTTCTGTGCCTCGAGATGATGGTATTTTTGGGTAGCACCCAGGGTCTTTTTCGTCTGTATTTTCTTTCTGTGTGTTGAGAATGGTGAAAGTAGGCCATTTGCTCACATATCCAATTTTGCTCAAATTGCACCAAAACTGTCCTGGCACCTTCAGACCATTTGAACTTTTACTTCTTTGTTTTCACTGACAGATAAAAACATAATCCTGGATACATCTTGCACAATAACGCTGTGCCACTAAATAAAGGGTGTGCTGACATGTTCTGACATGGAAGTTAAGGCCGCCATTTTACCTGGATCAGGTCTTACACTTTATTCAGAAAAGATATGTCCTAAAACTCAAAGTTGTCTTGAAATTACAAGCACTGGCGTTGCCAATAGGTCTCGCAGTAGGAATAGTTGGAGATATTACAATTGCAAATAACAATGCCTTTTATTTTTGTTTTCATTTTAAAAACATAAAGGGCGTTGTCATTTAAAAAGCCAATAGCTCCAACATTCCTACTGCGAGACCTATTGGCAACGCCAGTGCTTGTTTGGTATAGGTGCAAATTGAGCGGTTTTTCAAGCCTGAGGGATTTACCCAATATCCACTGAACTCCGCAAAGTTTGAGTTTCAACAACCCAAACAAAGATTTTTTAGTACATTTTCACTGATTGTGGAATGACTCTGGTCTCAGACAGGGTGCAACTACTGTCATCCACTTACCACCCCCCACCCCCCAGAATGTTATCATCCTACGGTCCATTCTATACATGGCCAGTTATTGACAAGATATATTCACAACTTTGCTACAGTGAGTGCCCCATTAAGAGACTTGAAAAAGGGAAATGTACCATCTTAGTGGTCTCCGGTATGCAACTAGAGTTTCAAAGACATTAACCATGCGATTGAAATTGCAACTGAAATTGCCTAATTTGACCCCACGTTGCATACCGAAATAACAGTTGATGCGGGCACTGTAGGGCTAGGGTCAATCCTTGATCAACACATCCTCCATATGAATGCTCAGAAACACATCGTGGCCTATGCTACTTGTAGTCAGCCTGAAACAGAATGTACCTACTCTCAGCCGGAGAAGGAGAATATGGCTGTGGTATTGGCCTGTGAACATTTGTATGCATTTCTCTATGTAAAATGATTCACTGTCACAGAAAATGGAAAATAATGGATCCCCAAGTAAATGATTTCAGTTACTTGACCTCCAGCATTACACCATCTACTTAAATAGTTTTTTCTCCTTTTGTCATGAGTATGTTGTTAACTATTAGTTACCTATGTGTCTTTAGTGTATCTTTTCTGTGCATTATGGACTCATTTATTGTTGGGGTTTAGGATTGGTTTGTGTTTTGTTCGAAAGAACATGCATTTTGTTTTAGTGCAGCCTGTGATTGCTTATTTTTAGGATATTTGATGTTAAGGTTAGAGTCCTGTTGCTTTGTTTAGACTTCAGAGCTTTACAAAAACAAAAAACATTTAAGCAAAAGGAAAACGACTGCGAGAAAAGCTTGTGCGAAAAAAATACAGTATGTTATGGTTTTAAATACCATAATCTCATGTCCCTGTAACTTTGCTTTGTTAATTTAGATTTTCTGAAAGGCAAAGAGGTGATCACATTCATTCAACGCGCCTGTCCTTGCTGCAATTTTTTTTTGGGCTGAGCATGATATTTTTTTTGCCACAAGAGCTCAGCTTTTCCCTATCTGACCTTCTACCACCCCCACACCAACACTCTACCATAGTTATTACTCTAAAATGGCTATTTTACTACAGTAACTTTAGTAGTCAGGTTGTGGTGCTAGTGCTGGTCCAAGAAGAGTGAATTTAGGGCCTGTTTTGAAGTAATTTTAGTCAAAGTAATTGTTGGTTTACAAATGAGGCTTTAGCTAAATATTTTTAGGTTTTCATTTAAACAGCAAAATTTATTTTGCTCAAGACATACTTCTTGTTACTTGATTACAAAAAATCTTGGTCCAGCTCACATGTTAATAGTGATTTTTTCCACATGTTTTTAGGTCTCGCCTGTCGATGCGCATGCGCATCGAGCAAGCGAGACTATGGGGGCTTATCCACTCTTTATCCAACTTGCAAGGAATCGTGGCGATTCCTTGCAGTGCCCGTGACTTTTAAGCTCAAAGCGCATGCGCATTGAGCTTAAAAGCGCGTGCACATGCCCCCAGCCGCCTGCCTTGCCTACTCTCCCGCCCCCTCACTTCTTGATTGCACGGCTGCTAGGCCGTGCCTCCCCTACTCTCCTCCTCCTACTCTCCTCCCCTCGCCGTCTGTTCCCGCACTCCTCCCACACCCCCGCTCCGCCCCCTCCCCTGCCTGCCATGTCGCGTCGCATTTCTCCTCCCCCCTCCCCACAGCTCCCCTACTCTCCTCCTCCTACTCTCCTCCCCTCGCCGTCTGTTCCCGCACTCCTCCCACACCCCCGCTCCGCCCCCTCCCCTGCCTGCCATGTCGCGTCGCATTTCTCCTCCCCCCTCCCCACAGCAATGCCCTCCATTTTGACTCGCTGCCTCCTCCTTGTTTTATTTATCAGAGCCGTCCAAGCCGATGCAGTTACATCGGCAGAAATTGGCAAATGTATCCCCAGACCAAAACAGATGACGGTATGCCGCTGGAGTTTTGGTTTCTTCTGTTCCTTTTGAAATTCATTTTACCAAAAGCACCTGGAAATGAAGCCCATTTATTAGCCGCATCGGATGTTGTTGTTATTATTTTTTGGGGGTAGGATTCTGTTGTGAGCAAGAATCACTGGATTGAATCGCACTGCTCTGAATTTAAGGTGTGCGAAATCCGCGCGCTGTTTGCCTGGGGGTGGGTGGGTGAGCCTGGCAGCAGTGACGGGTCCTGGTGTAAGTTTCACAGCGTTCTTTCCTTTCCGGGTGTCCGACAACACACAGTATAGGGCTCGACTGCCTATTTATTACTGAGCCGGGCACTCTGGTAACAACCCCCCTCCCCAATCATCCGTCTAGGACAGGGTCTTCAGAGCGCATTAAACTCTCTCGCCCCTCTTTCATATTTACATGTCTGCCCGCTCCCCTCACAGTGAGACCAGTAGCAGAAAAGGGCAGGAGGGGGACAGTATATATTTTTTAAGATTGTGTGTGTATTTCCACATAACTCTTCTCTTTACACAGTTGAGTAGCAGTGAGCTTTACAGATGATTTGTGAAATGGTAATTGTGTGGCTCTGGTAGTTGTGAACAGAGGTTTTTACCAGCTCCAGAGCCGAAAGTGGGTTTGCACCGTGTGAATGTTCTGCTGGACTCCTCTGAGAGCATGACACAAGAGCTCTGCGAGGTGGTGCGTGGTCATACATTTGTGAACGTCCGTTTATTAGTATACTAATAGTACATGTTTTAATTGGGGACATGTTTGCACACCGGCATGACATCAATGTGTTTATGCCTCACTGGTGCAATGTATGAAGCACACGGAAAGACGATAATAGGAGCGAGCTTACTAGTAAACTCCGATTCATGCATTTATTACCACAGTGTTTTACCACTTCCTGTGCTCTAACTCTCCTTTAACACCTTTCGCAACTATCGGCATGAATCCATTATCGGCACGGCGTAAAGCATGTGTGCAGGTCCGCAGAGAGGGATATTATTTATTACCATGGGGGGGGGGTCGTGATCAACTCGTGCCCTCTTCCGAATCAACGTTAAGCTGCACTAGTTTATATAGCGGACATTTTTCCACTGTCCTACATCCACCACCCCCTCACACCCCCTAACCCTCACCACCTCACACACCCTCACTCACCCTCACACACCCTCAAACACCCTCACTCACCCTCACACACCCACACCCTCACCCTCACACACCCTCACACACCCACTCACCCTCTCACACCTGCTGCACTCTCCTGCTCTCTAGAGATGTGGCCTAACGACCAGAGCTGCCATCTATGTCACGTACATACAAAACATGTTGCATTCAAAATGCTATAGGTGTCACATTCGCGAAAGTTATAACTATTGGCGTTGTAAATGACAAAGCTATCAATTTAGCTATTTGGAAAACCAACAAATAAATAAAATATTTGTCATTTACAAGACCAATAGCTCCAACTTTTCTAATGCGAGACCTATTGCATTTCCAATGCTTGTTTCATTGCCCGTTAGTTAAGTCCCTTTGGTCTCACATCTGGTCGAAACTAAATGACATTTTAGCCACAGACTATCCTTTTGAGATTGTGCATATTTTTTTGGGTGGTTCCTCACCTATATGGAATGCTCATTGTAATGTACGTAAATTTATAGATCTTTATATAGCAATTTCTTTTCAGAAATTAAACCAATTGGAAGATACATCAAAGATTTCATATAATGCTTGGTGGAACTTATGTCATCACCATAGGCTTGTTCGCGCCTTTGCCACCACTGTACCTTTACTAATCAAAAAAGACTTGTTAAGGTTGCCTCTAACTGATTTCCTTTCCAGACACGTCCCCTAAATTTTTACCTTTTATTCCCTTATCTTTTAATGACGTTTATTATTGCATTTCATTTTTATTACCTTATAGCAATTTCAAGCATTGCATTTGTATTCTAGGATGCCCTCTTCCCCCCCCCCCCTTTCCCCTCTCTTTCTCATCTCCCTCCCACAAAACAAAATACCTTTAAAAGCTTTGTTGCTTGGTACAGTCTCTATATCCCTTTTGGGGTTTGCATTGCATATTGTTACAGTTTAATACTCATTCATCTCTTTTTATTGCCATTTGTTTTTGTATTGATGTTTTACTTTGTATATCTTATTTAATAAAGCTTTCTAAACTAAAAATAAATACATACTTCTAGATTTTCTCACTGAAACAGTTCACACAAAAAAGATCTAACCCTGAATTTTTCACACATAGATAATTTTTTTGGGCGGTTACACTCACAAAAACTTTGATTCAATCTCAGACTATGGCTAATAATATCTGAGGTCAAGATTATGGATTATTTTGTGTAATTCTTTTGCCTCTTTTACTTGGCAGTTTTACTTGTAATTAATCATTCCATTCACTGTGAAAACATAAATTTGTCAACTGATTTAAATGGAATGCCGCAAATTAACCCACAACAATTATCTGACCTGTATCCATACTGAGCCCACGATCAGCAAGCTGCATCATACACAATAAACTCCAGGCGTGAAGTAACATCGATGAATGAGAATACAATAAAACGAATGAACTGGTTTCCCATCACCTTCCCCTACTACACCAGGGCTGATGGAAATCCCAGGTTCCAGTTCATTTGTGAAGCCTTTTTCCACAGGCTCAAGTTTCTTTAACTGATGCTGGCTATCCTTTGAATGTCATATTGGGGTAAAAAAGACCTATCCCTGGCTATTTTTGTCCTAACCTGACTTGGCGATCTTCTTGATACCCCTGGAATCAGGGTTCACAGAGACAGAGCCACAAAAAGAATGACTTCGGAGCTCTAGCTGCCCTCTAGAACTTTTTGTAATTCACACTATGTTCCTGTGGTAGCAAAAAAGGATGCTGGTCAGGGGGCAAGGAAATGATAAGATGACAACTCTGTGATGTCATGCATGGTCGCGAAATCCTAGCATTTTGTGGGATCAACATCCATAAAGTAATCACAAGTCCCCTTCTGGGGTATGAATGAAGCACAATACTTAGAAGATTGCATATAATCTGCTTTTTTAACATAAAGGAAAAAAAGACAAACAAAGCTAAAGGAAAGTGGAACTACTTACAGCGTAGGAATCCGGTCCAAAGGGCATAGACTGACCATAGTATCTGTGCTCAGCGAACACCAACATAGCCTGGAAATCCTCAGCCACATCCCACATGAACCCCTAGAGCAAGAGAACAGTAACACAATTTAAAAGTTTGAGATATTTATGCAGGCTTTTCTCTAATACATAGCCCTGAATGTGCCAAAGAACATTGTTTGTATGGGTGCACAAAGAGACCAGAGAGGTAGATGTGCTTGAACAAACTAATGGAGATTTTTCCTTTAAAAGCTCCAAGACGGAGGTGCGCAAACCTTAGCCAGTAAATGGGTTTACGGGGTATGCAAGTTCAGAACCGGACCCAAAACACTGGACTTACAGTGGCTGCTGCTAATGGAAAGGAAAGAGGATAGATCAACAAAGGTGAAATGTAGTGAAGATAGCATACTTTCTGTCTACCACTATCACTATGTGGGGCCTTCAGTCATGGGGATTGTGCCCACAGTGGGATCCAACACTGAAGTAGACCTACCATCAGATAAAAATACAAAACTATACAAAACTTTATAAATAAATAAGTTAGGAGCAAAAAAGGGAAAGTGATATGCAAGAGTAGTGAAGAAAACTTACCACAAGTTATGTGCATTGGAAAGCACAGCAGATTCAGTGTGACAGGGGCAAAAGTCAGACTGACTGGAAGGGAGGAATTTGTTGGCATCTAAATACACAGAAGCTGAAGGCTAACATCCTTTTCTAGAACTTTGAAAGGCAAAGGAAACAATGAGCTGAAAATTAGACAGTATGGTGGGATCGGTCAACAGGATTATCTTATTTTTTAGAAAGAGCACGATCAATACCTTTTTCCACTACCTAGGAATTTCAACTGTCAAAGATGAAGGCCTTGATCATGCCCCTTCAAAAAAGATTTTTAAAACTTCGCTATCGGCCTGATTTAGATTTTGGAAGCTGAGATAACTCCATCAGGATGGAGTAAAATAATACCTCTACAATCCAGGGAGACCGCCACCTGCCATGCGGAGAACTCTCTACATTGACAGCAACTGCCATGTCAGGAACCGCCATCTTGTCGACAGCTGTCCATGTAGCAAAGGTTTGATAGACGGTACCATGAGTCATGGCCGCCGGCCCTCAAACCTTTCATAAGTGTTTATGCTTTCCAAAAAACAACTTTATTTAAAAAAAGAAGAGAAACTAATGTCCCACACACCCCGGATTTTTCTGGTGGCGACAGACTGAAAAGAAAGTCTTACAACATCCTCTCTAAATAGGACCATCCGAGGAAGTAGTCAGTCGAAGGAGCTAACTGGGGCTCCGTTCGACTGTCAATTCGGCGGCCAGGGTACTCCGCCTCCTTTGACACGGAATATCTTGTCTGCCAAACTCTGAATCAGTATTTACAACAAGGGGTGGTGAGGGACAGAGTCTCTGAATTAAACAGAATACTCTCACCCAGTCAAGAGATCAGGGCTAGATCCAACACCGTTTTTTAGCTCACTGCACCATCCCAGTTTCAGAACCTGGCTGTATGCAAATTAGTCTGTTCCTGTCCCAGTGCATGATGGGAACAGGGCAAACCAAACTACAAAAGCCAATTCTTACACTGGGAAGGAAACAAGCTACCGGGGACCGGTTTCTGGCATTTCAGCCTCTTCGGCCCGGCTTGCTTGAATCCTGATGGTGCAATGAGCAAGGGACTCACATCTGAGTATACCCTTCCACGCTTAGGGTGGACAAAAATATTTACAACAAGGGGTGGTGAGGGACAGAGTCTCCGAATTAAACAGAATACTCTCACCCAGTCAAGAGATCAGGGCTAGATCCAACACCGTTTTTTAGCTCACTGCACCATCCCAGTTTCAGAACCTGGCTGTATGCAAATTAGTCTGTTCCTGTCCCAGTGCATGATGGGAACAGGGCAAACCAAACTACAAAAGCCAATTCTTACACTGGGAAGGAAACAAGCTACCGGGGACCGGTTTCTGGCATTTCAGCCTCTTCGGCCCGGCTTGCTTGAATCCTGATGGTGCAATGAGCAAGGGACTCACATCTGAGTATACCCTTCCACGCTTAGGGTGGACAAAAATATTTACAACAAGAGGTGGTGAGGGACAGAGTCTCTGAATTAAACAGAATACTCTCACCCAGTCAAGAGATCAGGGCTAGATCCAACACCGTTTTTTAGCTCACTGCACCATCCCAGTTTCAGAACCTGGCTGTATGCAAATTAGTCTGTTCCTGTCCCAGTGCATGATGGGAACAGGGCAAACCAAACTACAAAAGCCAATTCTTACACTGGGAAGGAAACAAGCTACCGGGGACCGGTTTCTGGCATTTCAGCCTCTTCGGCCCGGCTTGCTTGAATCCTGATGGTGCAATGAGCAAGGGACTCACATCTGAGTATACCCTTCCACGCTTAGGGTGGACAAAAATATTTACAACAAGGGGTGGTGAGGGACAGAGTCTCTGAATTAAACAGAATACTCTCACCCAGTCAAGAGATCAGGGCTAGATCCAACACCGTTTTTTAGCTCACTGCACCATCCCAGTTTCAGAACCTGGCTGTATGCAAATTAGTCTGTTCCTGTCCCAGTGCATGATGGGAA
Source organism: Lissotriton vulgaris (assembly GCF_964263255.1). Lineage (NCBI taxonomy): Eukaryota > Metazoa > Chordata > Amphibia > Caudata > Salamandridae > Lissotriton > Lissotriton vulgaris. The sequence continues at coordinate 186,670,666 of NC_141696.1, forward strand.
CAGGGCAAACCAAACTACAAAAGCCAATTCTTACACTGGGAAGGAAACAAGCTACCGGGGACCGGTTTCTGGCATTTCAGCCTCTTCGGCCCGGCTTGCTTGAATCCTGATGGTGCAATGAGCAAGGGACTCACATCTGAGTATACCCTTCCACGCTTAGGGTGGACAAAAATATTTACAACAAGGGGTGGTAAAGGACAGAGTCTCTGAATTAAACAGAATACTCTCACCCAGTCAAGAGATCAGGGCTAGATCCAACACCGTTTTTTAGCTCACTGCACCATCCCAGTTTCAGAACCTGGCTGTATGCAAATTAGTCTGTTCCTGTCCCAGTGCATGATGGGAACAGGGCAAACCAAACTACAAAAGCCAATTCTTACACTGGGAAGGAAACAAGCTACCGGGGACCGGTTTCTGGCATTTCAGCCTCTTCGGCCCGGCTTGCTTGAATCCTGATGGTGCAATGAGCAAGGGACTCACATCTGAGTATACCCTTCCACGCTTAGGGTGGACAAAAATATTTACAACAAGGGGTGGTGAGGGACAGAGTCTCTGAATTAAACTGAATACTCTCACCCAGTCAAGAGATCAGGGCTAGATCCAACACCGTTTTTTAGCTCACTGCACCATCCCAGTTTCAGAACCTGGCTGTATGCAAATTAGTCTGTTCCTGTCCCAGTGCATGATGGGAACAGGGCAAACCAAACTACAAAAGCCAATTCTTACACTGGGAAGGAAACAAGCTACCGGGGACCGGTTTCTGGCATTTCAGCCTCTTCGGCCCGGCTTGCTTGAATCCTGATGGTGCAATGAGCAAGGGACTCACATCTGAGTATACCCTTCCACGCTTAGGGTGGACAAAAATATTTACAACAAGGGGTGGTGAGGGACAGAGTCTCTGAATTAAACAGAATACTCTCACCCAGTCAAGAGATCAGGGCTAGATCCAACACCGTTTTTTAGCTCACTGCACCATCCCAGTTTCAGAACCTGGCTGTATGCAAATTAGTCTGTTCCTGTCCCAGTGCATGATGGGAACAGGGCAAACCAAACTACAAAAGCCAATTCTTACACTGGGAAGGAAACAAGCTACCGGGGACCGGTTTCTGGCATTTCAGCCTCTTCGGCCCGGCTTGCTTGAATCCTGATGGTGCAATGAGCAAGGGACTCACATCTGAGTATACCCTTCCACGCTTAGGGTGGACAAAAATATTTACAACAAGGGGTGGTGAGGGACAGAGTCTCTGAATTAAACAGAATACTCTCACCCAGTCAAGAGATCAGGGCTAGATCCAACACCGTTTTTTAGCTCACTGCACCATCCCAGTTTCAGAACCTGGCTGTATGCAAATTAGTCTGTTCCTGTCCCAGAGCATGATGGGAACAGGGCAAACCAAACTACAAAAGCCAATTCTTACACTGGGAAGGAAACAAGCTACCGGGGACCGGTTTCTGGCATTTCAGCCTCTTCGGCCCGGCTTGCTTGAATCCTGATGGTGCAATGAGCAAGGGACTCACATCTGAGTATACCCTTCCACGCTTAGGGTGGACAAAAATATTTACAACAAGGGGTGGTGAGGGACAGAGTCTCTGAATTAAACAGAATACTCTCACCCAGTCAAGAGATCAGGGCTAGATCCAACACCGTTTTTTAGCTCACTGCACCATCCCAGTTTCAGAACCTGGCTGTATGCAAATTAGTCTGTTCCTGTCCCAGTGCATGATGGGAACAGGGCAAACCAAACTACAAAAGCCAATTCTTACACTGGGAAGGAAACAAGCTACCGGGGACCGGTTTCTGGCATTTCAGCCTCTTCGGCCCGGCTTGCTTGAATCCTGATGGTGCAATGAGCAAGGGACTCACATCTGAGTATACCCTTCCACGCTTAGGGTGGACAAAAATATTTACAACAAGGGGTGGTGAGGGACAGAGTCTCTGAATTAAACAGAATACTCTCACCCAGTCAAGAGATCAGGGCTAGATCCAACACCGTTTTTAAGCTCTGAATCAGGCCCGAAGTCTCTTATAACGCGCTCTGTTACTGGAACACATGGATCTGAAGTCAATACCCATGAAAGTATTGCTGCCTACTGTTGATCTACAAACTACATCTCTTACAATGAACTGCGGGGCCTACCAAACAATTTGGAATCAGAATCTGCTCTTTCAACCCTCAAGAGACAGACTGTGACAATGTAGACAGACTTTACTGTGCTAAAACATTGCTAACCTTCCTGATACTGAGACACTGCAACTAAAAACTTTAACTCCAAAAGTGCACTGTACTGACAAAACTACACTTCCAAAACACCCAGAGCCAGGGTAAGACAGCACTCTATAAAAGCGGGGTACATGTGTTTCTAACTGTAAGGCTGTGTTTACAGTTATGTGCACTTTTATGGTCTATTGTTCTTAAGACCGAATAAAGGTGTTTGATTTGAATTGAATTGAATTGGTAAGGCTGTGTTAGAGCAGAGACAGTGTTTAAGAGTTAGGATCATTTCAAACAACCTAGATGAAGACAAGTGCTTTCTGTTTTCTATTAGTGCAGCGGCTCATAATACCCTTAGCCGAGACACTCGTATCCTAAAGAAAGCAACTCTACCAGCACGCGGTCTCAGTTCCCTAAACAGCAACCCAGTTGCTTGCTTTCCTGTTTTCAGAAAATGCACAGTTCAATGCATGTTTTATTTCCCCTATCCCGCTGGTTCCAAGTAGTTTCCTTTTAGAGTAGGCCAGGCTTCCTTCTATCCCAGGTTGAAGTGCGCTCTGTTGATTAAATTGTCTGTACTCTCTGTACATCATTTTGCTTGTGCTATGCTCAAACCCGTCGGTCAAGGCGACAAAGGAGTTTGCAGCCTTGTGTCCCCTTGTGTGATAGTTTGGGTTGACCCTGTCCGATGGGACTGTCGCTTGTTTATTGTCTGATGTCAGTTCTATTTGATGTCGTCCTGCAGCCCTTTGCCTTGCCAAAGAGACATATATCCAGCATGACCTGCCCAGGCTCAGAAGCACAGGTCGTCTCGCATCTCGGAGTAATTCTTTTTTTTCTGTGTGATGTTTGCACACTAAACTCGGATGATAACCGACTAAAGAGTAAATACTGAGTATCAAACTTCCCTACTTCCTGTGGTCTACGGAAACTCACAAGGATCAAACTCAGTTTACCCAGCTATGCCATACTTGTCTACTAGTAGAGATTTCTGAGGGGAGCCAGTACCTTATTTAAGATGGCTCAGTGAGTTATGTGCCCACTACTAATATCTGCAATGATCAACAGGTCACACCAAGGCCAAACTAGCTGTCCAGCCAACAAAGGATGGTAAACTGCGCAGCATTACATTGGGCACTAAACTCTGTAATTGTGGTTGAAAATGTGAAAGACTGCTCAAATGGAAATCCGTAAAAACCCTTCAAACAACTTTACATTAATATAAACTTGCATTTAAAAGCCAGATTTTAAAATACCACACCTAAAATCTCAATCTAAGACTGTGTGCAGAGTTAATATAAAAACAAAATATGTTTTTGTCTTTCTATTTCTATTTTATGTTTTCCCCTAATAGGACACACGTTCAATAAGTAAAGATAATGATGTCACTAACCGTATTGTTACAAAACAATTCAATGTCTCCTTCATTTCCAGCATAGAAAAGTATTGGCCCGCCATCCTTATTCCAGTACTTATCTGCCAGCAGGTACCGCTGCTTAAACGAGGAATCCTCATCAAACCCAAAATGATCAGTCTGTGGAAAAAACAGATCGGTATTTGTAATACATTAAACCAGTAGCCAGAAAAATAAAATACCCCTCACTTTGACACAAAGCTCTCATGCCACCAAGCAAGCGAAGCAAATGATTGATCCTCCCCAAAAGAGTTTATTTGTCTCTTCTATTTAAGCAACTATCCATTCATCCTTTCATCGTTCAAACCACCTGTTGATATCCACCATTTCACTTGTTCATACTGTCACCCATTCATTCCTTATTTCATCATAGTCTTTCAACATTGTATCTGCCTATCCATCTATCCTTTCACTCATCCACCCACTCATCCACTCATCCATCCATCAATACTTTCATGCATTCATCCAGCCTTTAACTCACTCATCCTTCCTTCCTTCCATCCATCCATCCACCTATCTACTCATCCATTCATCCTACCTTTCAATCATCCATCAATCCACCGCTGCACTCATCCAGCCATCCTTTCACTAATCCATCCACCCTTCTACACATCTATCCATCCAGCCACCACTCATCCACCCATTTACCCTTTCACACATCAATCCATCCTTTCTCTCACTCGTCCATCTATCCATCCTTTCTCTCACATCCATCGATCCACCCTTTAACTAATCCAACCATTCACCCTTTCATCCATCCCTTCCACTCATCCATCCATTCTTTCACTCATCCATTCATAGTTACATCCCTTCCCTCGTCCAGTCACTCACTCATCCACCCTTTCACAGTAAGTACGAGCTTTGGTCTGCCGCGTTGCAGACAGAAGAAGCCCTTCAAGAACGTCACCCCCGCTGTAGTTGCTAAGGCGGGGAGGGGTTCCCGACGCCCCTGTATTAAACAGATTTCAAATTAATCCAGTATTGTAGAGTTAATTGTGGTTAACGAACAGCTGACTCCCACTGTCAGGCATTTGTAAACGAGGGTAGGCACTACATTCAACAAGTAACCAGCATTGGTAAAACCAAGAGGTCTCACTTTTGGAACCTGCTGGCTTTGCCAGTACTTAATCTGTCTCCTAGAAATGATATGTACGCACTTGAATTGAAAAAGTCGAGCCATGTATTGTTCTGTTAGGACCTTGGGATTTAATGTGAACGTCCTGGCTTCATTAAGTTTCGATTTAAAGACTTTTAAAATCCAGTCAGAACATTTCTTTGTGGATTCCCGCAGTCGGGAGCGCAGATTCTGCACACAGAGGTCTTCCACGGGTCACCTGTTTAGGAATAATGCACATGAGAAGATACATCTATGCTCTGGAGGCAATGTCTGTCCTTGAGGTCATGCAGATGAACAGACCCGCACAGCATCACACTCTGCTGCCACGACCAGAGACCAATGGGATGTCCCCACTGCCCCGCTCAGCATGCCAACCGCTGCCAGACCCGAAATGACAGCTGCCCGCCTCTGCCTGGCACAGTAGGGGTGCCCGAGCCAAAAACCTGGAGCCGAGGGGGTTCCAGGAAGCAACGTCGGCGCCCCGTTAGTCCTTCGGGCGGTCGGGGGGCCTAAACCGACCGGGGGTGTGCCTCATCGCTCCGCCCCGACAGGGGGGGCGGGAGTAAACGAGATAACCATTAAAGGTATTGCACCGTCAAGAGCATCGACTTACCGTGCAAATTGGCTAATTAGGCAGGCGGGTCAGCGAGGGGCTGCCGTCTTGGATCGCCTGTAAGATGACCCACCTATCTGCTGTAGTATGCAAATAAACCTGCACCACCGTTTTCCCACAAGCATGTCTCATGAGTCTTCTTGGTGTGAATGTAGTGGGTACAAGTGGAGCGAGTGATGGCGGTGTGGGCACTATGACAGCTGCCCGGTGGATGCACTGTGTGCTCCTTGTCAGCACCCGAGGGCAGAGCTGTGCCTGCACTTAACCTCTGGCGACTGATATCCACATTCATGCAGGGCTCATACGTTTTCTAGAATGTTCTAGACAACGGGAGTCGATATTCTGCCTACCTGGCACTAAGGACTCACTCAGGCAATGCCCCGCCCCGAACAGAATATCAGTTGGACTGGAGCCAGCACACAACCCACTGAGCAAGATCTGCTCCTGGTAACAATCAGACTCATAAGACAGGGTCACTAAGTGGAAACGCCAATCCTCTTTCTTAAATGAATCACACCCTCAAGGCGTGTACGAGTCTTGCTATGTACTAAAGGACTTCTTCGGGGAAGTGCAGTAGGTGGCAAAACAGACAAATTACAGAGACTAGTTCCAGTAGAACCAGTCTCAAAAGAACAACTGTGATTTTTTGGGAACACAGTTCAAATCCATTTGGCACTTGTCAGCTGGAATACCCACCAAGTAAAGGAGGACATGTCATGTCAGCCAACTTCATCCATGAGTAAAAGACTAGGCCCAGGGGCACCTACCGAGGATGTCGGCATCGTGAAGGCTTTCCAAACAGCTGCCGCACAGCTGGATGTGGGGAGGAGTAGCCAGGGGCTGAGCCCCCGCGGCCCATCCTCTCCAGGTGCGCAGCGCACCCGCATAGCCGAGGCTGCAGACACGATGCTGGTGGCGGGAGAGGCAGGGGAGAGCGCGCTGAGGGGACTGGGGCTGGACCAGGAGGGACTGGGGGCATTGGCCGAAGGTGCGGAGGAGAGCCAGAGGGAGAGGGGCAGTAGAGAAGAAGCCACTGAGAGGCCACCCGAGACAGGGATGCCAGGAGGCGAGAGAGGACAGCTGAGGAAGGGACAGAAAGTAAAACATCGAACATCCGAAGAGCTTAACAGGGGTGTGAGGCCGGGCGTGTGGGGGGAGCTGAGGGGAGAGGCCGACCCAGGGAGAACCGAGTGGAGAGAGGCTTGAGGGGGATAAGTGAGGGGAGCCAAGGAAGAGGAACTAAAAAGAAGGGAGACCCAGGGCTTTAAGTGGGCCGGGTCTCAAGGGGTCTGAGCACCGGCAGTTTTTTAAAGGACGCCTCGAATCGGGTCTGTATCGGGCTCTGTTTTGAGCCCTGGCACAGGCGGTCCATGTTTTTTTACCGGACTGCAGTGACAGCAGTTTGCTGTCACTGCAGTCCGGAAACAAGTGCCAGGACGCAAAACAGCCCGATAGAGACCCCTTTTGAGACAGCAGGCACATCGATGTGCGCTGCCCACACTGCTCACTTCTTACTAGTGGAGAAGTTAGGGCATGACATCATGCCAGGTGAGCGTTGTGGGGGAAGGGAATCATTTTCTTTCCGGATTTCCCCTTCTCTTTCTGAAACGCAAGAGCAACAACATCTCCTTGTGTCACCAGGGCTTTAATTGGAAGCTTTTTCAATATTATATGTAACAAGCCATAGTTGCAGCTTATTTATCTTATGCATCTAATAACCATTGACAAAGCCAATAGTCCTTACTCGTTGTAGGTATGAAATTACTTCTATCATATATCTGGATGCAATGACAGAAACCGCAAAATACAAGCCGGGCAGCAGACTATGCTAAACACAGATTTAGCGTAAGTGTTTTTAAAGCCACGCCCCTAATTACAATAGCCATGCCCCCTTGGGAGTCCCTCCAGTTTTTTCATCCCACTTAAAGCCCTGGGGAGACCTGAGGATAGACAAGCATTGGAAATGCAATAGGTCTAGCAATAGAAAAGTTGGAGCTATTTGTTTTGTAATTGACAAATTTATTTTAATGTGTGGGTCTTGAAACGTGCAAAAGTAATAGCTTTGTCATTTACAATGGCAATACTTTATACTTTTTCAAATGTGACACCTATAGCATTTGTAATGTCAACGATACATACAATCCAGACCCTACTGCCTTTGACAGCGCTCGTCATTTGCCGAGAGGTACAATGGCAGGCAGGGTGGGTGTCTGTAAAGGTGGAGCAGCCAAGGAACTGAGTTAAGGAGCCACCGTGCTAAGAGAGAAGAGCTGTGTGACAACAGTCAAAGCAGCAGGGGATGAGCTGAATTTTTGCCACCCACTAAAAACAAGCTTTCGGCATTGTGGGGGGCTAATTGGGGAGAGTGGGGAAAGGGCCTGAGGTTTCAGTGGGGCGGAGTTGGGCTCGCAGTTTGGATGGGTGAGGGAGGTGGGGGGTTGCATGGCTTGGGAGGAGGCGAAAAGGGGATGGGTACAGGAGGGGAGAGACATTGCATTAAGTGGGTGGTTGCAGCAGGGGCCTGTCATCCTTTTGAGGCCGTTTGGGTTGGGGTGCAGTTTGGCGGGCGATGGGAGGACAGGCCGGGGGTCGGGCATGGTCTGTTCCAGAGTGGGACCTAAAAAATCAAGTAACTTGTTTTAAGGCCTAAAAAGCATACAGCATGTACTTTGGGCTTGTTTTTAATATGGTAGCCATGCTTATTGACTGGGCGGGGGCGCAGCGGCCCGAGGCTGGGTAAGGGCCAAAGCGTGTGGAAGAACTCGCTAATTCCCTTCGGACAGTGTGTCGGTCCCAGGGGGGGATAAATGATGGCTATGCCCGAAAGGGGGTGGGGGGAATCTGGAGCAATCCCCGGGAGCGCAGAAGCAGAGATGGACTGGGAGAGTTTGGCGAGAGAGGTGGAAGGGAGCAGATGGCGCAAGGGGGTAGCGCACAGGGGCAACGGCGTGACAAAATGCCAAGTGCTAGGGGGCCGCTAATGGAGTATGGGTGGTGTGTCATCTATACAAGGAGGCTACTGGGTGAAGTGATGGTGCGGCGGGCAAGGAGGCTGGAGGGCAGTGAGGTGGCATGCGTGCAAATGGGTGGAGGAGGGAGGCAGGCTGGCAGATTAAGAGACCGAGGGGTGCCGTGTACGTGGTCGGTCAGTAGCAACGGATGAGAAAGCGGGACCGCAGGGAAGGGTTTGAAGGGATGCGGGAACCATCATACCTGGAGGTAGGAGGAAGTCAAGGCGGGGTAGTGGATCAGCACAATGGATCCGAAAAAGGGAAGCAAGTAAGCGTCTTCCTGGGGAGATCTGGAATGAGAAAGGTGCTGGTCGGCAAAAAGTACGAAGAGTGGGGCAGGGGGTGGGGCGCAGGGGTACTAACTTATGGGTATGTAGATCGGAGCGCCGGAGTCGGATGTCTCTGAATACGATGGCGATCGGGTTGATCTTAGAGTTGAGCGAACAGGACCTGCGGGAGGAAGACAGGGAGTGATTAGTGTACGAGGGAAAACGGAGCGGTACGAGTAGGGTTGGTGAGCAAAGGGGGTGCAGTAAGCATACCTGGTTCAATCGTTGTCACTGTATAGAGTGAATCCGGTATGCGATCCCAGCAGCTAATCGGGCTAGAAACGACTTCCGCGTTTGGCACGGCGGTGGGAGTGGAGAAGAATGGTTATGACGTGTGGGAATGGGCGTGATCGGGGGGGGGGTAAGCGCTGAGTGGGAGGGAGCTGGGAGGGCCGGAGGACGTCTCAGGCGAGGGATCAAGGCAAAGAGGAGGTCTGAGCCAACGTTGTGAAGCAAAACAAAACGAAACCTTGGTACAAGACAAGTTAGACAATTGAGCCACTGAATGGAGAAAAAAGCCTGTCAGCCAGTGGAAGGGCTGCAGGAACATAAGTACAAACATGTACGGAACACAGTTGGTGGGGAGAGATGTACAACATGGTCAGTAGAAGTTAAGAAACACAGTTTTGCACGGCGGTAAATGAACAAGCATTGGCGCAGCGCGGCAGAAATGAGAGACACGGCCTGGCGGCCGTGAAAGTGAAAGTACGGCCGGCCGGCCGTGAATAATTAGGGGAGGAGGGAGGAGCTGGGGAACAGATGGCTGGCTTTGATGTGCACGAGCTTTATGTCAACGCACTTGCGCATTGAGCTTGCTTTTCACGGGCACTGGATGAAATCGCCAGTTTGGTTAACCTCTGGATAAGCCCCTATATTCTCGCAAGCTCAATGCGCAGGCGCAATGACAGGCGAGACCTAAAAAACAAGGGGAGAAAGGAGAAAATAAAGAAACTACAGGAAGGAAGGGGAAGGGAAGAGAGTAGTGAAAGCAAGCATAGACATAAAAAGGAAATAATACAGAAAGTGTGGAGTGTGAGTTTCAACAAACAGTTCTCTGGTGGTTTTGATACGACCGAAGCTGGGTCTCTGCAAGCACCAGCGTCTGCAACAAAAGGGAGCACTAGAGTGGGACCGGTAAGTGTGCGTTGACCCGAGGGACGGGTGAGTGCCGTGCCACAGCTGGGATCATGAGGACGCCACCAGCACATCATGCACGTTTTTTCCGAAAGCGGAAAAATGTCACGGGCATCACAGCTAAGTAAAGTTTAGTAAAGGCGACTTAAATAACGAAAATGTAGGACAAATGTAGCCATGCGTGACACCACAAAAATAATTCTTTAAATGGAACCGCGAAAGAAGTTCCAGTCATCAAAGCCGATGAGAAGCAGATGAGAGTAAGTAATTAGTCCTCAAGATATTAATAAGGCAAACACACAAAAAAAAATGATAAATGTAAATGCAAAGCTCAACCAACAGAAATATTTAATACAATAGATTTCCGAAGCACAGTGGAAGCGCTCTGCAGGCGAAACCTAAGAAGGCGAACGTGGCGACACCCTCAATATGGTGAAAAATGGCTCTTTCTCAGTTTCAAAACAGCGTCATTCCATGAATGCCAGCCTGTAGAGATAACTGGTTCCCGTTATCGAGGTGCTGCCTTTGCGGAAGAAAAGCTCACAGTCCTGGGGGCTGCTATCCAAAGACATTTTAGTATATTTCAAGGGGTCGACACATTGAAGTGTTCTCGAGTGTTTGCTCTCGAGCGGAGTGGTCGCTCCCCTGCTTCGCTGGTGACTCGTGGTATCGTTGCTCCTCATTTACTTTATTCACTGCCTCATAATTGTTTCCTGCAGTCTGCCCTGCTTACCGCTTGACTCGTTTTACATTTTTTAAGCGCTATTGCTTATTTCACTAGTATTGCGCGTTTCCCCACAAGCGCTCCGCTCTGCTGACCCCTCCGCCTCCATTTTGATTGTTGTGGTCGCCCTCTGGAGCCCGCCCCGCCTCCCAGCTGAGACGCCCTCCCACTAAGCACATACAGCGCTCCGTTACCTGAATCGCGCTGTGACTCGCTTTGCTCTCGAGCGGAGTGGTCGCTCCCCTGCTTCGCTGGTGACTCGTGGTATCGTTGCTCCTCATTTACTTTATTCACTGCCTCATAATTGTTTCCTGCAGTCTGCCCTGCTTGCCGCTTGACTCGTTTTACATTTTTTAAGCGCTATTGCTTATTTCACTAGTATTGCGCCTTTCCCCACAAGCGCTCCGCTCTGCTGACCCCTCCGCCTCCATTTTGATTGTTGTGGTCGCCCTCTGGAGCCCGCCCCGCCTCCCAGCTGAGACGCCCTCCCACTAAGCACATACAGCGCTCCGTTACCTGAATCGCGCTGTGACTCGCTTTGCTCTCGAGCGGAGTGGTCGCTCCCCTGCTTCGCTGGTGACTCGTGGTATCGTTGCTCCTCATTTACTTTATTCACTGCCTCATAATTGTTTCCTGCAGTCTGCCCCGCTTGCCGCTTGACTCGTTTTACATTTTTTAAGCGCTATTGCTTATTTCACTAGTATTGCGCGTTTCCCCACAAGCGCTCCGCTCTGCTGACCCCTCCGCCTCCATTTTGATTGTTGTGGTCGCCCTCTGGAGCCCGCCCCGCCTCCCAGCTGAGACGCCCTCGCCCCTCCCCCTCCACTATCCATATATGACAGTTCTTCCCGCGCGCAGCGTTTACGCGCAGCGACCGCGCCCAACCCGCGCCGAAGGTGCGCCAAAGGTAAGCCCGTCTACGCCCGTCCGCGCCTGGACCGCGCCCAGCGACAGACCCCCTGCCCCTCGCGCTCCCCAGCCCTCCCGCATTACCTACGATGCCGCCACCCTCCTAGCCCTTAACCCCGGTCGCGCCCCCAACTGCGTCCAAGCCGCTCCTGGACACACCCATGGACCTTTCTCCTGCTACTCCTGCAAATTCAGCGGCACCGACAACATCTCCGCTACGATCACACCACAGACTCTCGACCCCAACCACCTACAGTGCATCCTTCTCAACACCCGATCGGTCCACAGACACGCCATTGACCTTTGGAATCTACTAGACACCATCTCTCCAGACGTCGCCTTCCTAACAGAAACTTGGATGAACGCTTCCTCCGCCCCAGACATCACCATTGCCATCCCTGAAGACTATAAGATCACACGCAAGGACCGCACCGACCACACAGGAGGAGGAATCGCTATCGTCCATAAGAAATCAATCCGCATCTCAACCAGCTCTGACGCCAACCTCGCTAACTCCGAACACCTTCACTTCCAGATCCACATCGACCCCAAGACCACACTCAGAGGCACCCTCCTCTACAGACCACCAGGACCCCGCGCAAAATTCAGTGAAGACATCACAGACTTCATCACCCCACACGCGCTCCCCTCCAAAGACTACATCCTTCTGGGAGACCTCAACTTTCACCTCGAAAAGATCAACGACCGCAACACCGCCACCCTCTTAGACAACCTCGCCAACCTCGGACTTAAACAACTAGTCACTTCCCCCACCCACATCGCAGGTCACACACTCGACCCCATCTTCACCTCCAGCAATCATGTCTCCTTCAGCCACACTACGGACCTCCTCTGGACTGACCACAGCTGCGTTCACTTCACCTACAACAAGCCGAAACCCACCAACCACCTCCAACCAACTCTGCAAAGAAACTGGAACAAAATCACCACGGACCATATCTCCGCCTCGCTCCTTCTAAACGCCCCAGCCCACTCTTCTAACGCAAACGAAGCCGCCGCCAACCTCACCCTATGGTTATCCAACACCGCCGACACCTTAGCACCACTGAAAAAACGTCAAAGCAAACCTGGCAGCAAAAAGGCCTCATGGTTCAACGATGATCTTAAGAAGTCCAAGAAACTCTGCCGCTCCCTTGAAAAGGCCTGGAAAAAAGACCCAACCACTAGCACCAAGGACGCCTTCAAAAACGCCACCCGCACTCACCACCAACTAATCCGAAAGGCCAAGAAAACAGCATTCAAGGATCGACTTGACAACAACGCCCACAACAGCAAGGAACTTTTCAACATCGTCAAGGAATTTTCCAATCCCTCGGCCAACTCCAACGACATCACCCCCTCTCAAGCCCTCTGCGACTCCCTAGCCTCATTCTTCCACAACAAGATTGCAGACATCCACAACAGCTTCGACAACCAACCCGGCAACCAACCCACCCTACCATTTGCTGAACATTCTCCCCCCGTGAACACCCTTAACGACTGGAACCCAATCTCCACTGAGGACACAATCCGCCTGATGAACTCCATCCACTCAGGATCCCCCACAGACCCATGTCCTCACCACATCTTCAACAAAGCAAACTCCGTCATAGCACCGCACCTCCGAGCCGTCATCAACTGCTCCTTCAACTCGGCCACCTTCCCGGAAGACTGGAAACACGCTGAACTCACCGCCCTTCTGAAAAAACCCACAGCGGACCCCACCGAACTCAAAAATTACCGCCCCATCTCGCTCCTTCCATTCCCGGCCAAAGTCATCGAGAAAGCTGTCAACAACCAGCTCGCCGCCTTCCTCGAAGCCAACAAATCCCTCGACTCCTCACAATCCGGCTTCCGAGCAAAACACAGCACTGAGACCGCACTCATCGCTGCAACAGACGACATTCGAACTCTACTGGACAACGGAGACACAGTCGCCCTCATCCTCCTCGACCTCTCTGCAGCATTCGACACAGTCTGCCACAGCACCCTTTTACAACGCCTCAATAACATCGGAATCCAAGGAAAAGCACTTGAATGGATCACCTCGTTCCTCTCCGGAAGAACCCAGAGAGTCCGCCTTCCACCATTCAAGGCCGAGGCCACTGAAGTCATCTGTGGCGTACCACAAGGATCCTCACTCAGCCCCACCCTCTTCAACGTATACATGAGCCCCCTCGCGGCCATCGCCCGCCAACACAACCTCAACATCATCTCTTACGCGGATGACACTCAACTAATCCTTTCTCTCACCAATGACCCCAACACCGCCAAAACTAACCTACACGAAGGAATGAAAGAAGTTGCCGAATGGATGAAACAAAGCCGTCTGAAACTGAACTCAGATAAAACAGAAGTCCTCATCTTAGGTACATCCAGCTCTGCATGGGACGACTCCTGGTGGCCGGAAGCCCTCGGAAAAGCACCCATCCCGACTGACCACGCACGAAACCTAGGCGTCATCCTGGATTCTTCACTCTCAATAAACAGACAAGTCAGCGCCGTATCCTCTTCCTGCTTCAACATTCTTCGCATGCTCAGAAAAACATTTCGCTGGATCCCCACCGAAACAAGGAAAACAGTCACCCATGCTCTGGTCACGAGCCGACTGGACTACGGAAACACCCTCTACGCAGGCACTACCGCTAAACTCCAGAAGAAACTCCAACGAATCCAAAACGCCTCAGCCAGGATCATATTAGACATCCCACGCAACAAACACATCTCTGGTCACCTTAAAGACCTCCATTGGCTACCCGTCAATAAGAGGATCACTTTCCGACTGCTAACCCACGCACACAAATCACTCTACGACATCGGACCAGAATGCCTCAACTCACGACTGTCCTTCTACACCCCCTCCCGCCAACTACGTTCTTCCAGCCAAGCCCTCGCCACGGTACCTCGCATCAACAAGACCACCATGGGAGGCAGATCCTTCTCATACCTGGCTGCTAAAACATGGAACTCACTCCCCGCTTACCTTCGCCTTACCCAGAACCACCTAGCATTCAGAAAGCAACTTAAAACGTGGATATTTGACAAGTAATCCTCCTCCCCTTTCTTAGCGCCTTGAGACCCTCTGGGTATGTAGTGCGCTATATAAATTCTCTGACTTGACTTGACTTGACTTGACTTGGCTCTGCTAATTCAGCAACTTTCTTGGCTAGGAATGCTGACTGCTGGCTTCTGTCCAATTTCATATGGCTATCAACTTGGTCGGCTCTGAGGAGTTCTGTTAACATGGTAAGTTCCTGATGGATATGCAACAGTAACTTACGACACCAAGAAATATCCCAACAACTGACACTGATATGAGATGCTGATTTGACATCTTCAACCCTGGAGGGGTCAGGCGCTACTCAGTCAGCAGAAAACCTGCACCCATACAACGGATATTGGACTTCAGAAACTCACATTACTTTCTACTCAGTGCAAGATCACAGTCACTCAATCTCTGAATGGTGGGAGTGGTGTGCTTCAAGAGTTTTGGCTGAAGAAGAATGTCATCATCAACATTTATAACTCCAGTGAATAAGGTTAACACCTCCAAAATTGTGTTCTGAAATACTTCGGCTGTACTGGATATACTCAAAGTGAGTCTTTTATATTGATGGAGGCACAGATGGGTAGAAAATGTGATGATGTAAACAGAAGTCGGCAGCTGGAGTTGAGATCGACTTTCAAAAACCAGCATGACCCATATACCTCTGCTAAAAAATCATCCACAGTTAGAATGAGGGGATGTTCTTTTTTATGACAGTATTGGGTAGACTCATAGCTAGAAAAATTCATACCTCTTCTGGTTGTCTAGATATTCTGGCGACAACAATAGTGGAGAACCATGGGGTGGGCCCGTCCTGCATTCTATGATAGCTGCCTTTTCCAGTTCTAGCAGTTCAAAATTGACGGTAAGGCTAAGGTGCACTTGTAAAAAGGTGCACAGCAAATGGATGGATTGATGTGCGATTTCACCGTCTTTCCTTCTTAGCATCTGATGCATTTAGAGAGTTTTTAAAATTCTCCCTTTAGGTTCTCCACATCATCATGTTGGATGTGAAATTAATTAAACTCAACTGTTCCACTTTCTGGCAGCTCAGAGTGTCTGACCTTTAAAGAGTAACCTAAATTGTAGTTGTGATTGATTGCATACAATGGTTAATTCAGGTAGTGAACATCTCATACAGTGGTTGGGGTGCTCTCTTGTCATGGACACAGATTTTGAATTAAATTGAGAATTCACCATGACATCGAGATCAAGCGAGCTTTTGCCCTTCTGCTCCGCGGGAGGTTTCTGTCCTCCCTGAGCTCGCCTTAGGACACCTGCGTTATCGTTTGACAGGTGTACCGCCCCAGTCAAACTCCCCACCTGCCACTGTCCCCGGAGCGGGTCGCGCCCGGCGGACGCCGGGCGCTTGGAGCCAGAAGCGAGAGCCCCACGGGGCTCGCCCCCCCGCCTCACCGGGTAAGTGAAAAAACGATAAGAGTAGTGGTATTTCACCGGCGGCCCGAGGGCCTCCCACTTATCCTACACCTCTCATGTCTCTTCACAGTGCCAGACTAGAGTCAAGCTCAACAGGTACTTCTTTCCCCGCTGATTCTGCCAAGCCCGTTCCCTTGGCTGTGGTTTCGCTAGATAGTAGGTAGGGACAGTGGGAATCTCGTTCATCCATTCACCATGACATTAATTAATAGATGCACCTGTGTCAGTCAGGATGGTTATCATCTGTGTCCTTAGATGCACTTCGGTTGAGACACACAATGGTTCACAGCACCGAGTTGGTGATGCTCTCGGTGCTGGATGAATTGAGAGGCCTGGCTGACGGTAAAAAACCGAGCGCCCTGATCTTGTTAGACCTTTCAGCGGCGTTCGATACCGTTGAGGTTCCGTGACAATTGTAAGTGGTGTTTTCGACTCGCACGAATATGGTCGAGTCTAGTATCTATGAACCGCAAATGACGAGTTTAGTAAGTGTGCGCAGTTTCGCTGTGCTAACTTAAACCGTTCGTTTGTTATGTGGGCTTTTCATCTGTACCCACGGGTTCCATCTTAGATACGGCATCCATTTTGTCTCTTGCCCTCAAGTAGTCAGCGAACGGACGCTGTCCGCTTCGCGACCCTGGGACTCCCAAGATATTTGCGGAAGACACATGTCCTTTGAAAGTGTCTTTATGATGAGGGGGTTGCTACTGTAAGGCAGATGGCGCCGCTCGAGGCTCATCTTGCTGCACGGACTTATTGTCTCAGCCGTGCATCTCATTAGGCACGTCCCTTTGATGCCTGTATCTCGTGCTTCCCGGCACCTCCCCTTTTACACCCTTTTCGATCTCCCCACTGTCTCCGTCTTCCTCTGCACCTGTCTTCGTTCCTGTTTCAATCTACTTTACTGCTGATTGGAATTTGCTAATGGTGGGAAGATGGGTTTTTACAGTTGGGAACCGCCAAATGTTTCCGCACTTATGTTCCGGACCTTATGTGTTTCAAAGTGACCAAAGCGACCCCTCTGAGAGCTAAATGTGGGAACCGGGTTGTAAACTATTGTGTCTCATGTTATCTGATGGGTAAAAACTGTATAAAAGGAGCGATCCACAAAACCAATTTGAAGCAGTCTCCCCGAACTACACTCGATGTACTTCCTGTGACTTCTGTGTTCCCTGCAGTAAATAAACCTTGACTCTTTGACGCCGAAGGAAGTGTCCCGTGTCTCTGTGACTTGTACGCCGGAGCAGGTTACCCACGAAGGTTTCAGGTGTTGTGCCCTGGCACCGCTGGGTCCAAAAGAACCCAGTCCTTCAGTTGGCGCCCAACGTGGGGCTGCATCAGTGGTACCGGTCCAAGCCCGACGATCGTGAGGAACTTCGTGTGAAATCTCCGAGGGAAGGTGCACCCCGCTTCATCGATCCTGTTGTCGAAATAAGTGGCCCGAAGATTTTTCCCGCGAAGATTCCCGCCTCCTAACGGCTGCGACGGACTGCTGCCCTGACTGTAGACCTGTTTTGGCGCCTGGCGTAGACCTTGGTATAGCGAGACGATAGACGGGCCTTCCTGAGGACGCCATTGATCTTTGAGTTAAGTATTTGTGGGTCGCTCCCAGAATCCTTGGTTGTAGACACTTTAGCGAGTGTCTTTGTTGTAAACACTAGTGGTTTGTTGTTGTTGTACACGCTGTGTGAGTGTTTTTGTCGGTGACACTTTGCTAGCGTAACTTTGTTGTTGTATTTGTTTGACGACTGCAGCCGCCAAAGACCGAGGGTTTTGTTCTTGCTGGGACTTGGTAAATCCCGTAACCCTTGAAGTTTGTGAAACTCGGCTAGCGTGCAAGATGCCTGGTCGCAGTACTTTGTTCAGTTGCTTTAGACCTTGTGGTGCGGATTCCCTGCTGGAGGACTCGTGTCCGATACCTCCGGTAGGAACTCCTACTTATGACTTATATAGCAAACATGGGCTAGGCCCGATTGCTTTTAACGATTATTGGATAAAATATACAAAGAAAGACGGCGATCTTCGTTGGCCACCTCACGGTAGCTTCGAAGCGTCGATCTTAGATAATTTGGAGATTAAGTTGTTTGAACGAAAATCTAGGCCGGCCATGTTTGATGCCTTTCGGTTGTGGCGCAAAGAAGCCCGACAGAAAGAGATCAGA
The DNA here is from genome assembly GCF_964263255.1 of Lissotriton vulgaris. Lineage (NCBI taxonomy): Eukaryota > Metazoa > Chordata > Amphibia > Caudata > Salamandridae > Lissotriton > Lissotriton vulgaris. The sequence goes on from NC_141696.1 coordinate 186,688,774, forward strand.
CAGAATAAACGTAGTGAGCGAGATAATGTTGCTACCATTGTAAAGAAAGCTGAGCAGTTTCAGCGTGATAAGGAAGATAAGGATAAGGAAGTGTTTGAGAGGCTACAGCGTATGTCCATAGATAAATGCTATCCTGCTTTGCCTACGGAGTCGGATAAGAAGGAAGAGGCAGTTGAGGATCCTTTAATGTCCTATCTTATGAAGTCGCCACCTCCGTACGTACAGGGTATCGCAGCTCCTGTGGTCCCTGCCGTACCTATTCCTCCACCTATTCCTCAACCTGCACCCGCTCTTCCGACTGTTCCCGCTCCTGTGCCTGTGTCTATTCCTACTGCTCCTCCACTTCCACATACTCCTGCTCACACTACTGCTCCTGTGTTGTTAACCCCTGTCGTTGCTAATGTCTCTACTCCTTCTCTTGTTAGTCCTGTGTCTTACTCTTGTCCCTCTACTCGTAACCGTAATTCTCCCATTGCGGCTAGCTTCTTTCACTCGCTCGGACCTGTTTTTGGGTCCGCTGGTTCTGCTGGCCCACCGCAGAGGCGTAGTCAGCTTCCTGGTAATAGAGAACGTGTTGCGCTATACAATATGGCGATGAGTTGGATAGACAATCCGCAGAGAAATCCATCCCGTGTTGTTCTTGAAACATTTAGTCAATTCAACATCCCGACTCAGAGGTATGTGTTCGACGAAATGTGTAAACTTTTACATGATCAGATAGCGGCAGTTGCGCCTGACGAGGTGCTGACCGCCCTGTCTAATCTTCGGCTTCAGTTCGCAACTGGACTGATAGTAGATTCTAATGTCCGACGTGCTATCGAGCAGTTGCTGTCTTTCCGCCTTGCTCCTATTCCTCACGCACTGTTTGTAGAGGATCTTGAACGCCAACAAGCTGAGTCTGGTCAATATCCTATGCGTGAAGTTCCGCCAGTTTGGGTACCAGCTGATAATACTGGTGCCCAGCCAGTTCCGGCGCATTTCCAGAGAGTGTGGATACATCTCCCTTGGAAACGATCGGAAGTGCTTCAGGTGAAACAAACTTTGCCCGATCCTCGCAAAAATCCTGCTGGGTATTACAAGGAATTGTCGCAGCTCGTAGACGCTACGATAATGAATCTTGCCGATATCGACATGTTGTTTGGCAATGTCGTACCGCAACCGGTATGGGCTAAGATTCGTCACCAAGATCACGCAAATGAATTAGGTGGTGATTGGAATGCTATTACAGCGGCAGACGCTGGACAAGCGGCTGCTACTAAACCGGATCAATTGATTGAACTTCTCCCCCAGCGAATGATTGCATTAATGAAAACGATTATGCCAGCTATGAAGGTAAATTGGGATAAGTTGTCAGCCTGTAAGCAAAAGAAAGATGAGAGTGTTTCAGACTTCTTTACGAGGTTTGAGGAAACATTCGTTGATCATAGTGGACAGGATATGGGTACTGAGGGTGGACAAAGGCTGTTTGTGGATAAATTTGTATCGAACTTATTGCCCGACTTGTGCAATAAATTGAAGAATTCGGAAAGTGCGTGGGCCGTTTCTACCTCAGCTCAGATTCTGGCTACGGCACAATATTACGAAAATAGAGAAAAAGAGGAAAATGACCGCGCTGATAAAAAGACAAAAGAGCTGAAAACCAAAGTGTTGTTGCAACAAGCATATCCGCCGCGTTCTAATCAGAATGCGTCTCAACAGAATAGATTACAATCGAATCGGTCGCAATCGCGTAACGATTCCTCTTTCAACAGATCTTCCCTAGGGTACAACCAATGTGCTTATTGTAGACAGGAGGGACACATTAAATTTGATTGTCCTGCTTTAAATGATCGTAATAGTGGTAATTCGTCTAGAGGAGGCCGTGGTGGTTCACAGAATGCATCACGTGGTAGAGGTCGTGGTGCTCAGAACGACCGCTCTGACAACTCATCAAATTCTAATAATTGTTTCGATCAACGTGGATCATCACAAGGACGATCTGCGCAGTACAATGTAGACGATTATTACGTCGATCAGGGAACTGACGATAGTAATTACTAGGACAGCCAAAGACAAGGAGAGGGAGTGGTATCAGTTCCGGTCGATCAGAGAGGGCCTTACGTCGCAGTTGCTACATCGGGCGTCGTTGAGCCTTTTCTGTTGGACACTGGTGCAGCGAAAAGTTCTATCATGCATTCGAAACTCCCTGGCGCACCTTTGTCTGGCTTAACAAATGTATCCGTTGGATTCTCTGGCGCCCCCGTTAGCAATCCAGTTTCGCGCCCTTTGCCCCTTAAAATTGGGCCTCGTGAGCTCGAAGCTCCGTTGATTTTAACCACGGGTTGTGGTGAAAATCTTTTGGGTCTGGATTTGCTTAAACGCTTGTATGCAACTTTGTATTGTTCTCCTGCAGGTGTAAAGCTTACGTTCGGAGAGAAAGTGGTCTCTCCCATGTATTTGTCTCTCGATAAGCTTCCACCGGAATTGGATTCTCTTCCTGCGTCTTTGTGGGCGACGGGTCCAAACGATGTGGGCCTGCTTGATATCTCCCCTTATGTTGTTCAGTTGAAATCGAATGTGCGATTGCCACGTATTCCCCAGTACCGTATCTCCCTTGATGGTGAACGAGCTTTGTTAGCGATCATCTATGATTTGATCGAGAAAGATGTTATTGAGGAGACTCGGGGAAACGTGTGCAATAGCCCTGTACTGCCCATTCTTAAACGTACTGATCCTACCAAACCGCCTGTTTATCGTTTTGTTATCGATTTACGGGAGGTAAATAAAATTGTGGTTCCTCAATTCCCTGTTGTGCCTGACATCACGGCGCTACTGACTCTGATTCCAGCTACTGCTTCGTGGTTCTCGGTGATTGATTTGAAAAATGCGTTTTTCAGCATCCCGATTGCCGAAGAGAGCAGAGACCTTTTCGGTTTCTCTCTTGGAGGACGTAGCTTCCGGTTCAAACGCGCTCCTCAGGGCTACTGTGAAAGTCCATCGATTTACAGTCAAGCCTTGAAGGGTCAACTGGATGCGTTCAGGTTGCCGGTTGGTGCGGCTTTAATACAATATGTCGACGACTTATTGGTGGCTGCTGATACTCAGGACATTTGCAAAATTGCTACGGTTTCGTTGCTGCAACATCTCTGTGAGTTAAATCACAAGGTGTCACCTTCTAAACTCCAATATTGTTGTCAAGAAGTAACCTATCTAGGTCACTTATTGTCAAAGGAGGGAAGGAGATTGACCCCAGAGAGAATTGCAGCGATTGCGCGAATGGCTGTGCCACAAACCCAAAGAGATGTGCGTGCCTTTCTAGGTATCACGTCGTACTGCAGGCAGTGGATTCCAAATTTTTCATTGCTAGCGAAACCATTGGTGGCTCTTACGTGCAAGGATGTTCCAACTCCTTTACCATGGACGGAAGAATGTCAGAAAAGTTTTTCTGAATTACGTGATTCATTGTGTTCGGCTCCTGTGTTAGGTACCCCTGATTACAGCACGCCGTTCACGTTATATGTTCACGAGAGGGAAGGTTGTGCGTTGAGTGTCTTAACGCAACCTTTTGGTGGTAAGCAACGTCCATGTGCATATTTTTCCTCGACCTTAGACCCAGTAGCTAGAGCATTGCCGAGTTGCTTGAGAGCAACCGCGGCAGCTGCGGTCTCCATCCGGCAATCAGCAGGATTGGTCATGGATAATATGCTTACGGTGATGGTTCCGCATGCAGTCGATACTCTTTTGAACCGAACGAAAACTCAGCACTTGACGAGTGCAAGGTTGTCTGGGTACGAATTGACGCTCTTGGCAAGCCATATTCAGATAAAACGTTGTAATGTCCTAAATCCGGCAACTTTGTTACCAATTAGTGCAGAGTCAGATGAAGTAACAGAACATGACTGTTACTTGCGGACAGAGGAGGAAACAAAAGGTCGAGTGGACCTTAAAAACACCCCATTGGAAGACCCTGACGGCACCCTGTATGTGGATGGGTCATGTTTTAAATTGCCGAATGGTGATGTGACTACTGCTTATGCTGTTGTGACGTTGAATACTGTTGTTGAGACTGCGAGATTGAATCAGAATTCTGCCCAAGCTGCAGAACTGATTGCCCTTACTAGAGCATGTGTATTAGCAAAAGGTAAACGTGTGAATGTGTACACCGATAGTCAGTATGCTTTCGGTGTAGCTCATAGCTTTGGACGGTTGTGGCGAGAGCGTGGTTTCTTCACGTCGCATGGCACGAAAATACAGCATGGCCAGCTCGTGAACGATCTTTTGGATGCATTGACTTTGCCTGCTCAAGTTGCAATTGTTAAGTGTAGTGCGCATCGCAAGGTGACGGATGATGTTGGTCGTGGTAACGCGTTTGCAGATGAGATTGCTAAGGAGACTGCCCGGAACCTTAACACTCGAATGTATGTGACGAGTTCGGTTAGGTGGCCTACAGAATCAAGTATGTGTGAGAATACTATAGAGAGTGTGAAAGCAATACAGAAAGAGGCCACCGACACTGAAAAGATGAAGTGGAAAGAAAGTACGGGAAGGTTGGATGCGAATGGTTGTTGGATTGATTTGTCGGATCAGAAAAGATGGATGTTGCCAGATGCGTATGTACTAGCCGTTGTGACAATGGCACATGGGTTAGCACATATTAGCGCGAAAGGTATTTGCAAGTTGTTGGCTGATGTGTGGAAGAATGATGGTATTACGAAGTGTGCTGAACGTTTGGTGAAGAATTGTATGGTGTGTATAATGTACAACCCTGGCAAAGGAACCCCAACTCCCCCTGGCAGTTTTGCTCCTCCTTCGTATCCCTTTGAGGTGATTCAATTGGACTTCATCCATATGGAGCGATGCAATAACCTGAAATATGTTTTGGTTGTGGTTTGCGCATTCTCCCGATGGATCGAGGCCTATCCCCTCAAAGATAATACTGCTTTGTCTACTGCGAAAATCCTACTGAAGGAATACTTTCCTCGGTACGGAATGCCTAGAGTCGTGTGGTCAGATAACGGAAGTGAGTTTGTTGGAAATGTGATGAAGAGTGTGTGTAAGGGCCTTGGAATTAATCAAAAATTCCATAGCGCCAATCATCCCCAGTCAGCTGGATTGGTTGAAGGTTACAATGGTACCCTTAAGCTAAAATTAGCGAAGATCCAGGCTACGACTGGACTTTCGTGGCCTGACGCTTTGCCTCTAGCATTACTGTCAACTAGGGCGACTGTACACTCCCGAATAGGGCTTAGTCCCTATGAAATAGTGTTCGGCCGTCCTGCGAATGTGTGGGGGGTTCCTAGGCCAGGTATATTCGTTGATCTTGAGTATCCGATGTTGATTGATTACTTACATGACTTGACTGCTAAACTGAGGTTAATTCATCAACAGGTTTACGACGCCTTGCCGACGCAGACGGAGGGTCCAGGCCACCAGCTCCAGCCTGGTGATTGGGTTGTCACCCGAAATTTTTCGCGCAAGAAGAATCTGGACCCCCGCTTTGTTGGACCTCACCAGGTGCTTTTGGCCACGAGGACTGCCGTTCGTCTTGAGGGACGGAAGAACTGGGTACATGCTACCCATTGTAAGCGAGTCCCTATTCCTTTGCCGGCAGACCCGTGGGTGAGGAAAGGCATTGCGTCAACAGAAGCAGCGACATTGCCGGCGTTTGTACCTTTCAGCGACGCACAACTAGTTGGTGAACACTCAGTGCAGCAGAAAGCCATTGTTGGAACATTGTCAGCAAAAGACTCAAGACCTAATCAACAAACTGATCAGCAGGACGCTGTCTCTTCAACGGATCCTTTATTTGACGAGCAGACACGTCCCGGGAAACATCGATATTCTTTGCGTTCTCATACTAAGGACAAATAAATTGTTTTCTTGCTTTGCTGAAACTGATAACTGCAATATCCTCGTTTCCCCTGATCAATTTTGAACATTTCGTATGATTGAAAATTGTTTGTACATGTATTAAGATTTTTGCATCTTTTTCCTTCCACAGCTGATTTTTTTGTGCTAAATAAAATACATTGTGTATTGAGGGCCGTAGGGCCGCGCGCGTACTTCCTTCTGGACAGTAGGTCTTGACGCTAGGTTAAAGGCCGTCGGTTCCTAGGAACTCCTGGGGATTGACTATTGCTGCACAGAACGAAGTGCGTCAAGAAACGTTGCGGACGGTCGTAGGGAAATGGCATTTTCAAAGCTGAACAATTTGGAAGGAGCTCAGGCGTACCGAGTCAAACTGCAGAAACTCAGTCGTACTAAATGTTTTGTATTCCAGTTGTTTGTACTGTTTTTAACTGCTTCTGCATTCTTGGTGGGTGGGGTGTATTATGCTATGTCTTACTTCTTACTCCCTACCCCTACTCCTACTCCTTGCTCTAACGTTACTTCTACTGCTACTACTGCTTCTCCCCATTCCTTTCATATTCTACCGGAACACGAACAGGCTAGACGTGTCGAATTCCGCAACAATTCCTTTATCCAGCTCCTCCATCAGCATCAGTTAGTGGTTAACACTACTAATTGTTGGGTGTGTGGGTTGATGCCACATACTACGGGTAAGGGAATTCCATATCTGGTGTTACCGTATAGTTCCCAAGGGTCAGCTCGAGCATACCAAATAATGCTTCGAAGCGCACTAGGTTTCCACCCCTCTTTAGAACGTTCCCCCAAACCGGGTCCTACCTCATGGCAGTGGGTGGTATCGATGATAATACAGGATTTGGAAGATGAGATCTATGATGCTTATCTCATCCCTAAGGCAGAGGTACAAGCCTATAGGGCCTCGGATAGAGTGGAATATACTGCGTTCATTAATGAAAAGCAGCTTAAAAGCTCGCCTCCGATCTGGGTCGTACCCCACACTGGTAACTTTTGTATCGTGGGTCGTGGTTCGCAAGCCTCACTTGGAGTAAGTGCTTGCACTGAAAGTTACGTTCTGTCAATGTCCCCGATCCCTGTGCTTCTGGCTGCCAAGGGTACGTACTTCATCTGTCATGATCGTGCATATACATGGTTGCCCTCAGACTTTATGGGCTCGTGTTTCATTGCAAATCTGTTGCCTCCGACGTTTACTGTAGATGCCGATTATCATAAGACTAGAGTTGTACGAGGCGTAATTAGCGAAGAGGATACTGCCGGTCAAGAGGCAGGAGACTTTTTCAAGGGTTTCCTCCCGTTTTGGGGACCTATGGTTAATAGTAGGAACCTGAGACATTTGACTCGAGTGGTAGAATCGACAGCTAATATTACTGCCAGCGCCCTGGGTAATATCACCTCAGAACTTCAGGCGGAGAGACTTATGACGTTACAAAACCGTATGGTTTTAGATGTCGTTTTGGCAGATCGCGGTGGGGTATGTAAAGTGATCCATTCGAGCTGTTGCATTTTCATACCTGATAATGCTCCTACTGTCTATCAAGCCATCTCGAAGTTGCATAAGATCTCCGAATCCATACACGTGGATGTAGGGGATTGGACGCTACTCGGTTGGTTTTGGGGCCTGATGTCGACTTGGGGTTGGAAGATTCTGACGATCATCGGGGTTGTGGTAGTGTTCCTGTTCACGTGTTGCCTTTGTGTGCAGTGTGGTCCTGCCTTATGTGGCCTCTGTGCTACAACGTGTATGAGACAACCACCTGTTACCAAGGGGACTCGGTTGGACAGAGCTATGCTACAACGACATCTTGATGGTCTGATGAATATCGAATATGATTCCGACTAGTGCTTGCCTACATGAGGGCAAAAGGAGCGTCTGAGGTTCCGTGACAATTGTAAGTGGTGTTTTCGACTCGCACGAATATGGTCGAGTCTAGTATCTATGAACCGCAAATGACGAGTTTAGTAAGTGTGCGCAGTTTCGCTGTGCTAACTTAAACCGTTCGTTTGTTATGTGGGCTTTTCATCTGTACCCACGGGTTCCATCTTAGATACGGCATCCATTTTGTCTCTTGCCCTCAAGTAGTCAGCGAACGGACGCTGTCCGCTTCGCGACCCTGGGACTCCCAAGATATTTGCGGAAGACACATGTCCTTTGAAAGTGTCTTTATGATGAGGGGGTTGCTACTGTAAGGCAGATGGCGCCGCTCGAGGCTCATCTTGCTGCACGGACTTATTGTCTCAGCCGTGCATCTCATTAGGCACGTCCCTTTGATGCCTGTATCTCGTGCTTCCCGGCACCTCCCCTTTTACACCCTTTTCGATCTCCCCACTGTCTCCGTCTTCCTCTGCACCTGTCTTCGTTCCTGTTTCAATCTACTTTACTGCTGATTGGAATTTGCTAATGGTGGGAAGATGGGTTTTTACAGTTGGGAACCGCCAAATGTTTCCGCACTTATGTTCCGGACCTTATGTGTTTCAAAGTGACCAAAGCGACCCCTCTGAGAGCTAAATGTGGGAACCGGGTTGTAAACTATTGTGTCTCATGTTATCTGATGGGTAAAAACTGTATAAAAGGAGCGATCCACAAAACCAATTTGAAGCAGTCTCCCCGAACTACACTCGATGTACTTCCTGTGACTTCTGTGTTCCCTGCAGTAAATAAACCTTGACTCTTTGACGCCGAAGGAAGTGTCCCGTGTCTCTGTGACTTGTACGCCGGAGCAGGTTACCCACGAAGGTTTCAGGTGTTGTGCCCTGGCACCGCTGGGTCCAAAAGAACCCAGTCCTTCACCGTCAGCCATGCTCTGCTTCTGGAAAGAATGAGTGACTTTGGCATCAAAGGCCTGGCCTTCAGATGGTTGCAGTCCTTTCTGTTAGGAAGGACCCAAAGAATACAACTTGGGGAAGAAACTTCCGCAGTGGGGAAATTAGAATGTGGGGTGCCCCAGGGCTCGGCCCTGTCCCCACTTCTATTTAACCTATATCTGCAACCTCTGATTGCTTCTCTGGCGCGCATGGGCTGCACAGTATTTAACTACGCGGACGACACGCAGCTGTTGCTGAGTGTCGACAACGCAAGTGCCGCACAACTCCAAACTCAGAACATCTTGAGGTACACGGTCCAATGGATGACAGAAAATCTTCTAAAAATCAACCCAGACAAGACTGAGGTACTGGTGATTCCATCCGCCACCTCACCATGGTGTGACCTCTACTGGTCCGCAGAGTTAGGCCCGGCTCCAAAACCCAGCCTGAACGTGAAGAGCCTGGGGATTAAATTAGATTGTGACCTATCAATGGTCAACCAGATCTCTTCAGTGGTGGGTAGCTGTACCAACATCATCCGACAGCTACGGAAGCTAGTACCCGTCATCTCCCAATCCATGTTACGCTCTATTGTCGCAGCCACCGTGATCTCAAGGATAGACTACGGAAATGCCCTCTACCTTGGCTTGCCAAAAATCCTGACAAATAGGCTACAGGTTGTGATGAACGATGCTGCTCGTCTCATCTTTAGACTGCCAAGACGAACCAAAGCATCTCCCCTGTTACAGAGCCTTCATTGGCTCCCTATTAAGGAGCGAGTTGAATTTAAAAGTTTGTGCATAGCCCACAAAGCCATCTATGGCATGGCGCCCGCATACATCAAAGACCGTGTGGCGGTGTACAGTCCAATGAGAAATCTCAGATCCTCAGACTCTCAATTATTGGTCTGCCCTCAGTACAAACTTGTCACCAAGGGAGGAAGAGCCTTCTTGGTGTTAGTTCCTCAGCTATGGAACACACTACCTGAGTCGCTGCAGGGAAGAGAACCTCCTACGCTTTAGAAAGGGGCTAAAAACGCTGCTGTTTAGGAGGTCCTCGAATGCCAATTAGGTTAGTGGACGCCTTCTCTGTATTTCTAAAGTTGTTGTTTGTACCATCGATTTCCGAGCGCTTAGAGACCTGCAGGTGATTGGGCGCGTTACAAAAAAAAAAATGGTTCTTGCCTTATCTACGGCACATACCACATGCATCGCTTCATCATCTTCCTTGTCATCGCCCATGTCCTCTGTGGGGATTTCAGATGTTTAAGGTGCAACAGTGTTCACAGTTTTCTTCAGAAGTGCCTTTCCTGTTGAGAGGCAGAACTTTGCAAAATAACTGAACTTGCTGCAAGCTGAAGAATCTCTTCCCAAGAGCTAGGCACTCACTAGCATGAGGAAAGGTACCCCCATAGTCTCCACGCTCCTTTTCTTTCACTGTGGTTTTGGCTATCTGATTAACAAGGTCATCATTGATTGAGGGCAGACTCCATCTATGATGCTCAGCAACTAGAGTTTTACAGAGTAACCCAAACTGAGGCTATCCCAGTAATGACTTGCCAAGTTTTCTTGGGATCTGCCTCCTGAGTTTAGCAGAGGTAGACTATTAAATGGACTGCACTGAGATTTCTTCCATTTCATCATGTAGGGTCCGCGCAGGCTAACTCCTTAAGCTTTGCATTAAATGCATCAACAAACTAGTTGGAACTTTGCTTGGTTTAACACAATAGAAAACATTCACAGTTTGCAAGTGGTGCACATTTTTTAAAGTACCATGGTAAATGTGGAATTGATATGTGTTGTTCCCATCTCTACAAGATAATGTGACAGCTCGAAGATACCCTCACATGTGAGATAAAGCAGCATGGGTTTCTTTTTGTCCTCTGCTATGACAATGGTAGCAGACTAATTTTCTTTTTTCTCTCCTTTTGTTGATTAAGCACCATTTTAGTCACTTTAATAAGTAGTGCCTCTAGTAGTTAAACAATAGTCTCACATTATGTTATAAGCCCAAATCTTGAACTCAATTGACACCTCGCCGTTAATACACCTTGAATAAGTCGCTGTAAGTACAATCCTACAGGCAAATCATAAACATGCCATTATATGTTTGTTAATTTTCTGGGAATTATTTCAACAAGGCAATTAATCACAAAGCATATTTCATCCATTCCACCTGTCAAGGCCACTCACCGGAAAACCAGCTATTCTGCTGGAGTAACGATTGTTCGTTCTTCAGGCCTTATGGGGTTAAGCTTTCAGCCAGGGGCGGCTGGTACCCTTTGAAAGTGGTGAGGCGCATGAAGTGCCCAACCCCTTCGCAAAAAACCCAAAATAAAACACTCCTCCCACCAAAACGCCAAAGTAAAACACCACTCCCTCTAAAAGATCAAAATAAAAATACCCCCTCACTCTAAAAGGCCAAAATAAAGCAACCCCTTCCTTCAAAAGTCGAAAAAAAACAAGTAGAATAACATTTTAAATAAATTGTACTTACCCACAGCTGCACGTCCTCCTCGTTGTTCCACTTCTGAATCTGCAGTCAGCTTCCTTAACCAATACAGACGCTGCTCTCATGCTGTTAATCAGCATGAGAGAAGCGCCTGGATTGGATGGAGTGGGCAGCTAGATGTTCCTTCAGGCCCTGTAGTCTGTTAAGTCCCCCTGTGGCTATGGGCGCAGCGCGGTATCGCCGCGCTGGACAGAGGGACACAGGACACGCTATTGCTGTTCCGCGTGGTCCGGACTACCTCCGTGACCACGCCTCCTTTATTAAATAGTACGCGCGGACGCCACGTACCATGTCCGCGCTGGCGCACGCCTACGTGCGTGAAAACTAGACTGCGCTGGGCAGTCTTAAACATTACACCCCTTTCCACCTTTATTAAAACAAAATAGAATGCAAACTGAGAGTCTGCGGTGGGCGTGTGAAACAAACAAAATGGCCGGCAGGCCTGTTACCAGTCTGATGCTCAGGTTCTACAGTCTCAGCCCACTGCAAAGTCCACCAGCTGTGATGAGGGGGCTGGGTTCCTTCTCAGCCCATAACCGGAAGCCTCTCCTCGAGACAGTACTCGCCTCGGGGTGTCTGGTCGGGCTGGAGTCGGCGACAGCTCCTCGCCGGAGGGGTGTTGATTTTCTATGCCGGGCCTCTCTGACTCCGACGGGCTCGCCCCAGGCTGGTCTGCTGTGTCGCTGTACCCGCTCACCGGGGATCTGGCGCTTGGGGTCGCCGGGCTTGGTGTTGCTCTGTCCGGGTCTCGGCTGGGCATATCATTGGGTGGTACCGTAGCCCGCTTGAAGAAGGACACGTTGCGGGTGACTGTTTCTCCATCACGTTGAGCAGTTACCATCGTGCCTGTCCTGCGGGTGACAGTCCAGGGTCTGGGTTCGAACAGGAGTCTGAATTTGCTTCCTGGATATCGGTCTCGCACATATACTCGATCTCTTTATCCAATGTATGATTCCTTGGCTCGGCGTCTGAAACTCGCATACTCGTTTGAGCGCTTTCTGTTGTGCAGAGTCTTCTGAGGGTCTGCTTCCGTTGGGGTCCAAGTGTGGTGGTGGGGGATCGTGTCTCGGACAATTCGCCCCATGGCGGCTGGCCCAGGGGCAGCTGTGGTGGTGCGGTGGGGTGTCAGCCGGTATTCCCTCAGGAACGTATAAATGGCTTTCTCCAGGGGTGCTTCCTCCGCATGAGCGATCCGAATCACTTTATTGAGGGTCCTCATGAACCGCTCCACCTCTCCGTTGGCTTGGGGCCATCTGGGGGTGACTTTCTTGTGCTGGATCCCCTACTCTCGGAGATAATCGGCAAACTCTTGGCTTTGGAACGGTGGTCCGTTGTCGGTCTTGACCAGTTCGAAGATGCCATGGGTGGCGATGAGTTTCTCGAACTTTGCTGTTACTTCCTTGGCCGTGAGTGATGGTATTATCTCCACTTCGGGATACTTGGTCAGGTCGTCAATGACGACAAGCATGTACCGTCCATCCGGAAGATGCCCAAAATCGGCGCTCACTCGCTCCCAGGGTCTTTCTGGGTTCTCCTCGGTGATTATCGGTGGCGGTGGTTCAGGTGGACCTGCGGCCTGGCACCAGCGGCACTCCTTGACCATCTGCTCGACCAGAGCGTCCAGTTCCGGGAACCACACCTTGGCCCTGAGTCTACTCTTTGTCTTCACCACTCCCTGGTGGCCTCGGTGTGCCAGTTCGATTACTTGTCGAGTCAGGCTCGCTGGCATCACGTTTCTTGGTCCTCGGAGTACACAGCCTTGACTGTCCATTGACAGTTCGTCTTTCACCCTGAAGATAGTTTCTAGGGCACGCTTGGCTTCAGGTGTTCTCTGACTCAGCGAGGCCTGGAGTGTTCTCCAGTCGTTGTCTCTCAGGGCGGTTTTCACCAGCTGCAGGACTTCATCGTTTTGGGTTGCGTTCACGATCATGTTGATGTCCATGGGCAGCGGGCGTGATCGTTCCAGGATGACTTGTACGTACTCCTCTGTCTCTTCTGCATCTTCTCTCTCTTGGGTGGTTGACGCTCGGGGTGCCGGGAGAGGTAGTCGGCTGGATTGGACGCACCGGGCTTAAATTCCAGCTTGTAATCATACTCTTGGAGTTGTAGAATCCACTTTTCAATTCTCGGGGGAGGCTTGGATACTGATCCTCGGAATAGTGGAAGTAGAGGTTTGTGATCAGTGGAAACGGTGAACGGATGACCATAGACGTATACATGGAAGTGCCTGCAGGCCCAGTGGATTGCGATGGCCTCCCTCTCAATCTGTGAGTAGCGCTGTTCTGTTTCGGTGAGAGACCTGCTGGCGTAGGCTATGGGCGCCCAGTCTTCACCGTTTTGGCTCTGTGTTAGTACCGCTCCAAGTCCGTAGGGGCTGGCGTCCACCGCTATGTTCATTGCTTTGGCAGGGTCGAAATATGACAGGGTCGTGTTGGCTGACAGGGCCGCCTTGGTGTTCTGAAACGCCAGTTCCTGCTCTTCTCCCCACTGCCATGGGGTGGTGGACTTTGTGAGTTCCCTTACTGGCCTGGTAAGATTGGATAGGTCGGGGCTGAACCGCCCGCAGAAGTTTACCATCCCGAGGAAACTCCGAACTTCTGATGTGTTATTCGGCGCTGGAGCTGTTTGTACATCTTTCACCTTTTCAGGGTCAGGGGCTACTCCCTTGTCGGAGAATGTGTATCCAAAGAAGCTGATGGTGTTCTGTAGGAATTGACACTTTTCTCGGTGTAGGGTAAGACCAGAGTCTTGGATCCTTTGTAGCACGCTTCTGAGTCTCCGGTGGTGCTCTTCTACTGTGTCGGCGTATATCAGCAAGTCATCGCTGACGTTTAGGACACCTGTGATCCCGCTCAATACTTCTCGAATCGTGTTTTGGAAGACCTCCGCAGCGCTTGATATTCCAAAGTTGAGTCGCCGATAGCGTCGGAGGCCTATGTGAGTGGAGAAAGTGGTGATGTACCGGGAGTCCGGGTGCAGAGGCAGTTGGTGATATCCTGACCTCAAGTCCATTTTGGAGAACCATTTCGCTCCATTTAATTCTCCGAGAATGTCATCTATGGTGGGCGTCAGGTGTCTTTCTCTCCTCACCGCTGCGTTGGGCAAGCGCATGTCGACGCAGATGCGGACCTGCCCTGGCTGCTTGGGTTTCCGCGCTACCACAATCGGTGACACCCATGGGGTGGGTCCGCTGACCTTCTCGATTATCCCCTGTCTTTCAAGTGTCTCCAACTCCTGTTCCACTTTCTTTCTTAGGTGAAATGCTATCCGTCGATGACGGAGGGCCACTGGCTGGATGGATTTATCAATGTGTAGAGAGACTTCTTTGCCTCGGAGGCATCCGATACCTTTGAAAGCTTCTTCGAACTCTTCCAGGATCGTGTCCAGCTCCTCTTCTAAGACGGCCATGGCAAAGGAAATGAGGTGAAGGTCTTCAGCTGCTTGGCCGCTTAGTAGCATTCCGCTACCTTCTTTGGTCACGTAGATAGTGGACGGCGTCTTCTTTTCCTGGTGCTGTATGTCTGTTTGGAAGCACCCTATTAACGGTATTGGCGTTTTCTGTCCGTACGCGAAGACTTTGATCTTGGCTGGTTTCAGGGCTGGCTTGTCTCGTAGTTGGTTATAGACGTTTGCCGCCATCAGCTCTATCGAGGCCCCTGTGTCGATGGTTGCTCTCACCTCTTGGTTGAGTACCTTGATCCTGCACTTCGGGAGTCGCCGTTTTTTTCTCAGCGGCTGATCTATGGCGAACACATAGTGCACCGGATAGTTGTGAGTGTCATCATCCATATCTTCGCTCTCAGGGTCTTCCCTAATTGCGTGGGCTGCCTCAGGTTTGGGTTTTGATGATCTGCACACCAATGCGAAATGGTTCATGCGCCCGCATGACCCGCACTTCCTTCCCCGTGCCGGGCAGTCTTGTGCTCTATGTGGCGCGCCCCCACAGTATCCGCACTCTTTCCGGCGTTCTGGTGTTCTTCCTCTCCTGGCCGGGCGTTGCTTTGGTCTGACCACGTTGACGTGTTCTGCCACGTGAACTTGCTCCGTCTTTGCTGGTCTGTGGAGTGCTGCCTCCATGTGCGACGCCCTTGCGTGAGATAATTCTTTCGAACGGCCTAGTTTCAGAATGTCGGCTAGAGGCTTGCCGTCCTCTTGGAGGATCTTCACCCTCAGGTCGGAAGAGTAGCAATTTTGAATGATCTGGCCGCGGATTTCTTCTTGTTCATCCCGGAATCCGCACGTGCTTGCAAGCTCCTTTAGGCGACCATGGAATGCATCGAGGGATTCTTCTGCTTCCTGACGCGCTTGCCTGAAGATGAAACGCTCGTAGTCTTTACTCTGCATTGGCTCAAAATGGGCGTTGAGCGCGTTGAGGAGCGTGACATACGTGTGCGGGGTGGCCTCCACTAGAGTCTTATAGATCCGATAGATATCCTTCCCGCCCAGGTGCAGGAGAAGCGCCCTGCGCCGTTCGCGCGCCGTACCTGCTCCTTCAAAGTAGAACTGGAGCCTCTCCACCCAGTCCTTCCACCGCGGGGCCAGGGATGCTGGGGCCCTGTCAACCACGAAAGGCTCAATGGGCGGGATGGACGCCATAATGATGTGAGATGGCCAGCCGCCGCTTCACAGGCACGTGGGGTGAGGGTGGCGAGAGTCCTTCTTCCTAGGCCTGGGTCTCAGACCTGGTGGAGGATGTGATGCGAGGCTTTTGCACTTGTGTCCGGAAAGGGGGCAGTCCGCTGGGGCCCTGGCTGCACTCTCCTGGATTGCGTGGGGGGAGGGGGAACCCACAGGGACAGCCGTTGCTCTATGAAGGGGGCACTGCGCTGGTATCGCGGGATAGCCAAAGTTCAGTTTCCCACCTGTGCCAGGGCTGGATGCCACGTGTAAATGTCTCTGAAATGCCACTTGATGGATCCTCTGGAAAGGCAGAGTGCTCTGTGGGCTGCACGCGTCTCCGCCGGGAAGTAGAGTCGGCAGCCCCTATCCGGCAGCCACGTGTGTGATCTTGAGGTGCCGGGAACCACGTGGGCGCACGGGCGGCGTAGGTGAGGCAGGTGCGTCTCGCACTGCATGGGCACTTTACGCCCTCGTCGCCATTGTTAAGTCCCCCTGTGGCTATGGGCGCAGCGCGGTATCGCCGCGCTGGACAGAGGGACACAGGACACGCTATTGCTGTTCCGCGTGGTCCGGACTACCTCCGTGACCACGCCTCCTTTATTAAATAGTACGCGCGGACGCCACGTACC
The DNA here is from genome assembly GCF_964263255.1 of Lissotriton vulgaris. Taxonomy (NCBI): domain Eukaryota; kingdom Metazoa; phylum Chordata; class Amphibia; order Caudata; family Salamandridae; genus Lissotriton; species Lissotriton vulgaris. The sequence continues at coordinate 186,705,201 of NC_141696.1, forward strand.
AAGTCCGCGCTGGCGCACGCCTACGTGCGTGAAAACTAGACTGCGCTGGGCAGTCTTAAACATTACATAGTCCTGTGCTTGATCTCCACACAGCTGTTAAAGACAGCTGAGTGGAGAGCTTGAAAGTGTGCATGGCACTTTGGCCGGCGCAAGACAGCAGACCAAAGTCACATGGGCACTATGGAGCATCCATCCAGCCACTGCTCCTGTCTCCTGCTGTTAATCGGCAGCAGAGGACCGGCCCTGCATGTCTGTGGGCTCTGGGTAAGCTGGCTGCTGCAGTGAGCATGTCGAAAAAATAAAATGGCCCATGAAATATTTTCATTGTCATATTATTTCTTCCTGCGTGGCTCGCAGCGGGCGGGGGAAGCGCAGCTTCTCCGTCCTCGTGAAGAAACTGCAGCTGCTTTTAGCCCACTCCACAGTTAGCTAGTTGACAACTGCTCCCTAGGGGATGTGGGCTTTGGGTTTCTGGGACGCATCTCTTCAAGGAGGTGGATCATAATGTGCTTCTTCAGATTTTGGTTGTGGCTGTGGTCTAAGGACACTGAATTTTGGACTGCTTCTCGAAGTTTAGGTTTCGTATCACACTCTATGAAAGAAATAGCATGGAACTTTCTGAAATCGAGTGCTCTAGGACCTTGGGTGTGGTGAGGCGAGTTTTCAAAGCGTGCTGCTATACAGCTTGATGATTTAAGGTGTCAGTCACCTAAAATCCCTTTAAGCGGAATTACTACCAAACTATTTCAAATGGTCTAGTGCATCAACCTTTCCTTTGTAGGTGCAGAATTTTTGTCTCCTCTCTGAGTTTGCATTGATCCAAGTGTGCACGTTTACCTTAGTCTTTAGCACTGGAAAGGCTAACTGTAGAAGATAAATTCTGTTGCCGCTCTCCCTTGGGACACATCTGCCCATTCATATTATCGCCCAGTTAAGTGTGGCTGTTGGTTCACGCCATGGGTGGCATAAGTGCCTTATGCGACAGAAGACAGACATTCCTCCAGCTTCGTTCACAGGAAAGATTAGTTTGGCAAGTCACCGAACCCAATGGCTTTGGATTTATTCTGATTCTTTGACTGCAATGCAAAGTTGTTAAGCATTCTCAGAAACATACAAAAACGCTTTTCATTCATTTTGGAATTTATTGTGCTGTTGAACACTTGCATATAACTGGTTCATAGGGGTCTTTCTTCTTCATAAGAATAAAAAGTCCTGAAGATGGTCTTATTGATGTTTCACCACCAAGACCGAAACATCGACGCATAACCCAACTTTCTTTTAGGATTACTGTTTACACTGATTGTGACACCTCGATCACTATTGGGGGCATTTTCTTTCTACTTTGATGGTGGGGTGTATATACATTAACATATGATGGGGAAGATTTAATTGTACTATACTTTCACAATGTCAATGTATTTTGAGATTTATAATGTCAACCCTTGTAATTCTATGTTTTATACTACTTTGTTTTGAACTATAACTTCAATCATTTTACACCTTCATTGTCACCCGTTTGCTTTCTTTTGTCATATTAAGAAACTACTGAATTCAGTTCTGTTACTTTTCGACATTTGAAATGTTTGCCAATTAATTATAAATGTCTAATTGTCTACTCGCTTGCTTGTGATAGGTGGGCGGTTCTGTTGCATTCATTTCTTATATAATCAATATAATTCTATTCGTATGGGCAACATTTCCCTTCATTTGTTGACCAGAATAAGTATGATGTGACACATGTACAGAATCAAATTAAGTGCAGACGGCGCAGGGCTCAAAGGTGTGTGTACACACACACACACACACACACACACAACACACAACAAACAACACACACACCAAAGAACAGTCTGCAATATATCCACTGGTTACTCTTTACAATGCAATTGAACAAGAGACAAGCCCCTCTTAAATATGTCAACGTTGCTCATTGCTATTGTATATAAGGCACAGGTTTTTGAACAGTGTAAATTGACCCAGAAGTGGGGCTGTTGTAATTGTTTGACACTAACGCTATGCGAGACTGATCTTTTCTGTTTCACTGTTGATAATCTATTCTATCTTTAATAATAAAAATTTCAAACAAACAAATTTCGACGTTTCGACCCTTCAATCAATTTACAAGGGTCTCCTCAGGACCGAGCATGCCATCTGGCATATCACCTCCAAGCAGTATATCTTCTCCTCTTGCTGGGGGTTGCGAATAGTAGTAGATGTCTGGATACACACTACTACTAGTGTAGGTACACACTACTACTAGAGTAGGTACACACGGCTACTAGTGTAGGGATGTACTGTATCATCTGCTAAAGAATGGATCGCTTCCAAGTCGTGTGGAAGAACTAACACGTCTGCTCTCCATATGCATTTTTTATTTTATTTTTTGTCCAGAATACGTTTGGAGGCAGACGTAAAAACTCAGAACATAAATGACTAAAGCTGAATGTAGCCAGATCTAAAAACAATATGCATAAGTTCGGAAAGGACATAAAACGTGTGTGCTCAGGAAGGATTTTCCAGTTCTTGATAAAGCACTCCATGAATTTATTAATCTCCTGAAGTTGCGTGCATGGCATGTTCTTGTTCACTAACTCATCTGCCTATCGGTTGTCGCATATTGTAGCAGTAACTGAATAAATGCTTTGTTCCAAAGGAGGCATTTTTTATTAGGTCTCGCCTCTCAATGCGCATGCGCATTGAGCGAGACTATAGGCACTTAAACAAGGTTTACCCAAGGTTTACCTAGACTGGCGATTTGATGCTGTGCCCGTGCGCTTTTAGGTCAATGCGCAAGCACATTGACCTAAAATGCGCGTGCACGTCATCAAATCGCCATCTGTTCCCCAGCAGCACTCCTCCCACTCCTTTGAAGTGAAGCTTAGCTTCACTTCAAGGCCCCTGCTGCTTCACACTCGGCTGTGTCTCTCCCTCATCGCCGCTCTCCCCGCTCCGCCCCCTGCTGCGGCGTGTCGGATTTCTCCCCCCCCCCCCCCCCCCCTCCCCACAGCAATGCCCTCCGTCTTGTTTTGGAAGGGGCTAGTTACAAGTGGTAATTGTGTGTTATGGGTATCTTTGTAAACATTTGGCAACTGTCTTGAATTCTTTATGTCCGGCCAGATAGCTGTTGTGAGACCTTCAGCTTATCAAGGGGTGGCCTCGCGTTTGGTCCTGGGGTTCATCTTTTTGGGCACAGATATGCCCCTCCCCCTTGTTTTTCGCTTGCCACAGACCATGCCTCAATCGCTTGTGTAAACGGGCACACGAGACAAAGCTCGTGACATTTATTAATGTAATGCTCTAAATATGGAAATCACTCTCCCCATCGCAGGGCTCGAGTGACACAGATTTATTCCTTTGAGTTTTCTTTTTATACTGCACTTAATCAACATTAGAAGGTCTGCAGCTGTACTAATATGAAGAGCTTTCACATTACATTGTTCTCAGTTCGGCGGTAAATGTTTCCATATTACACTATCGTTTTTTGGGGGGGGGATTTACTTTAAGCTAGTGCCTTTATAAATTATAACAACTTTCATTTAAGTATTAATTATTCGAAAAAAAATTAAAAGCCATTGTTATTTTTTAGCCTCGAGCTGAAATGTTAATCAAGCTGTAGCCCAGTAACTGACAAGGAGTGAGGGGGTAGTAGAAGGGAGGTGCTTACGGTGCACCACATCCCACGTGTCCATCGCTTGTGGCAGTCATGTTCATGATTCTGCTTGCAATCCACTCCAAGATGACCAGGACAAGTTAGCTCGCATGTTTCTGTACAACTGTATTACATAATGTGCATGCACGGTTGGCCATCTTTGAATATTTGTGTTTGCATAATTCGGAGGGGCGCATAGCAGCTTGCACTGCTGTGCAATGCGTCTAAAAAAACATTGACATAGCTGATCTGACATAGGCGAAACTGATTATCTTTGCTGATGCTTGTTAAGGGGAGATGTTACCAGCTATCCTTAGTCATCAAGACACCATTTGCAGGGGGTGGGCTTTTCTCCAGAAACCCAATGCATTTTGGGGTTTGTACTACTGGTTAATTTCAACTGAACCAATTAAAACTACTAGTGGCCCCTGGACTTGAATTGGGCATCCTTGGTGACATTAACCATTTGGTAACCTTTTTTTCAATCTAAGCGCTTTTGAACAGAATGATTTATTGTACATAGGGAAGCAGGGGTGTAGCTACAAATAGTGCAGCAGGTTCAGTGGCACCGGGACCCAGTAGCCCACTGAACCTATGCTATTCTTTACCTGAACCATGACTATAGTTTTATACCTTCTCCCCTTGCCCCAGGGCCCATAGCACTTCACTTGGGATCCGCTCCGCCCCCTGCTGCATCAAAGGCTTTAATTTCGACAGGCTGTGTCGCATTTCTCCTCCCCCCTCCCCACAGCAATGCCAATTCTCTTGTTTTCGGCCTCCCCCCCAACTCTCTCTTCCAACTCTCTCCCTCCCTCTCCATTTACTTACACAAATCTCGCAGATACCCCGAGCAGCAGTGCCCGCACTACCAAGCGCTCTGTTATGCCACATCTCTCAACTTACAGATCCCTTCGCTCTTTCTTTTGCTATACACGTTTCTGCCTCTTTCACTCTCTTACAACAACTCTCTCCCTCCCTTTCCAATTACTTACACAAATCTCGCCGATACCCCGAGCAGCAGTGCCCGCACTAGCGAGCGTTCTGTTATGCCACATCTCTCAACTTACAGATCCCCTCGCTCTTTCTTTTACTATACACGTTTCTGCCTCTTTCACTCTCTTATAACTCTCTCCCTCCCTTTCCAATTACTTACACAAATCTCGCCGATACCCCGAGCAGCAGTGCCCGCACTAGCAAGCGTTCTGTTATGCCACATCTCTCAACTTACAGATCCCTTCGCTCATTCTTTCAATCAATCAATCAATCATTGCATTTATATAGCGCACTACTCACCCGGAGGGTCTCAAGGCGCTTCAGGAGGGGGGGTCCGCTACTGCTCGAACAGCCAGGTCTTGAGCTGCTTCCTGAAGGCGAGGTGGTCTTGGGTCAGGCGGAGGCGGGTCGGGAGGGAGTTCCAAGTCTTGGCGGCCAGGTGGGAGAAGGATCTTCCTCCTGTTGTGGCTCTTCGGATGCGGGGGGCGACGGCGAGGGCTTGGCTGGTCGATCGGAGGTGGCGTGTGGGAGCGTAGAAGTTGAGGCGGCTGTTGAGGTAGCTCGGGCCTTGGTCGTGTAGGGCTTTGTGTGCGTGGGTGAGGAGACGGAAGGTGATTCTCTTGTTGACGGGGAGCCAGTGCAGGTCTCTCAGATGTCCGGAGATGTGGCTGCGTCGGGGGATGTCAAGGATGTCAAGGATGAGTCTGGCTGAGGCGTTCTGGATTCTGGAGCTTGGCGGTGGTTCCGGCGTAAAGGGCGTTGCCGTAGTCCAGGCGGCTGGTGACGAGGGCCTGGGTGACCGTCTTCCTGGTCTCAGTGGGGATCCACCGGAAGATCTTGCGTAGCATGCGCAGGATGTTGAAACAGGACGAGGAGACGGCGTTGACTTGTCTGGTCATGGAGAGGGAGGAGTCCAGGATGAAGCCCAGGTTTCGTGCGTGGTCTGTGCGGCGCCCAGGGCGGGGGGCCACCAGGAGTCGTCCCAGGCAGAGAGTGAGGGGCCCAGGATGAGGACTTCCGTCTTGTCTGAGTTCAGTTTCAGGCGGCTGGTCATCATCCATTCGGCTACGTGTTTCATCCCTTCGTGTAGGTCGGCTCTGGCGGTGGCGGGGTCGTTGGTCAGGGAGAGGATCAGATGTGTGTCGTCGGCGTAGGAGATGATGTTGAGGTTGTGTTGGCGTGCGATGGCCGCAAGGGGGCTCATGTAGACATTGAAGAGGGTGGGGCTGAGCAAGGAGCCCTGAGGGACGCCGCAGATGACTTCTGTGGCTTCTGATCTGAACGGTGGTAGGCGGACTCTCTGAGTCCTTCCAGCGAGGAAGGAGACGATCCACTCCAGTGCCTTTTCCTGGATTCCGACGTTGCTGAGGCGCTGCACTAGGGTGCGGTGGCAGACAGTGTCGAATGCCGCGGAGAGGTCCAGGAGGATGAGGGCCGCTGTCTCTCCGTTGTCAAGCAGGGCACGGATGTCATCGGTGGCAGCGATGAGGGCGGTCTCGGTGCTGTGGTTGGCCCTGAAGCCTGACTGTGAGGGGTCGAGGGATCCGTTCGTGTCGAGGAAGGCGGCCAGCTGCTTGTTGACTGTCTTCTCGATGACTTTGGCTGGAAACGGGAGGAGCGAGATGGGGCGGTAGTTCTTGAGTTCTGTGGGGTCCGCTTTTGGTTTCTTTAGTAGAGCGCTGAGTTCGGCGTGCTTCCAGCTCTCAGGGAAGGTGGCGGTTTCGAAGGAGATGTTGATGATGTCCTTCAGGTGTGGTGCGATGACAGCGTCGGCCTTGTTGAAGACGTGGTGAGGGCAGGGGTCGGTTGGAGATCCGGAGTGGATGGAGTTTATCATGCGGATGGTGTCTTCGGTGTTGATTGGGGTCCAGGTGCTGAGGGTGGTGGCGGGGGGCGTTGGTGCGGTTGTGGGGAGCGTTAGTTGTGTGCTGAAGCTGTTGTGTATGTCAATGATCTTGTTGTGGAAGTAGGAGGCGAGGGAGTTGCAGAGGTCTTGTGATGGGGTGATGTCGTTGATTCCGGCGTTGGGGTTGGAGAGCACTTTCACGACGTTGAAGAGTTCCTTGCTGTTGTGTGCGTTGTTGTCCAGTCGTTCCTTTAATGCTGTTTTCTTGGTGGCACGAATCAGTTGATGGTGTTTTCGGGTGGCGTGCTTGAGGGTGGTCCTGTTGTCTGGTGTTGGGTCTCTTCTCCAGGCTTTCTCAAGGTCTTCTTGGAGCTCTTGAGTTCGTCGGTGAACCATGGGGGCTTCTTGCTGCCGGGTCTGCTGTGCGGGGTCCTCAGAGGGGCAAGGTCGTCTGCGCAGTTGCTGATCCACTTCGTGAGGTTGTCGGCGGCCTGGCTGGGGTTCGCAGAGCTGGCGGGAGGGTGCTGGTTCAGGGATGCGGTGAGCTGATCGGCCGTGATCTTGTTCCAGCTTCTTCGTGCAACCTGTTGCTGGTGGTGGTGGATCGTGGTCCTTCTGAAGCTGAAGTGGACGCAGCTGTGGTCCGTCCAGTGGAGTCCGGTGGCGTGGCTGAAGGCGATGTCTTTGCTGGATGAGAAGACGGCGTCGAGTGTGTGTCCGGCGAGGTGGGTGGGGGTGGTCACCAGCTGCTGGAGTCCGAGGTTGGCGAGGTTGTCAAGCAGGGTGGTGGTGTTGCGGTCGTTGTTGTTCTCCAGGTGGTAGCTGAGGTCCCCGAGGAGGATGTAGTCAACGGAGGGGAGGGCGTGCGGGCTGATTAAGTCGGCGATGTCTTCGCTGAATTGAGTGCGTGGTCCCGGTGGTTGGTAGATCAGGGTGCCTCTGAGGGTGGTCTTGGGGTCGGTGTGGATCTGGAAGTGCAGGTGTTCGGCGGTTGTCAGGGTGTCGTCGGTGTTGGTCGTGATGCGGAGGGTATACACGTTTCTGCCTCTTTCACTCTCTCTTACAACTCTCTCCCTCCCGCTACATTTACTTACACAAATCTCGCAGATACCCCGAGCAGCAGTGCCCGCACTACCAAGCGTTCTGTTATGCCACATCTCTCAGCTTACAGATACCTTCGCTCTTTCTTTTCCTGTCCACGTTTCTGCCTCTTTCACTCTATCTTCCATTTCTCCCCCTCCCTCTCCATTTACTTACACAAATCTCGCAGATAACCCGAGCAGCAGTGCCCGCACTACCAAGCGTTCTGTTATGCCACATCTCTCAGCTTACAGATACCTTCGCTCTTTCTTTTACTCTCCATGTTTCTGCCTCTTTCACTCTCTCTCCCAACTCTATCCTTCCCTCTCCAATTACTTACACAAATCTCGCCGATACCCCGAGCAGCAGTGCCCGCACTAGCGCGCGTTCAGTTATGCCACATCTCTCAACTTACAGATTCCTTCGCTCTTTCTTTTCCTCTCCACGTTTCTGCCTCTTTCACTCTCTTCCAACTCTTTCCCTCCCTCTCCAATTACTTACACAAATCTCGCCGATACCCCGAGCAGCAGTGCCCGCACTACCAAGCGTTCTGTTATGCCACATCTCTCAGCTTACAGATTCCTTCGCTCTTTCTTTTCCTCTCCACGTTTCTGCCTCTTTCACTCTCTTACAACTCTCTCCCTCCCGCTCCATTTACTTACACAAATCTCGCCGATTCCCCGAGCAGCAGTGCCCGCAATACCGAGCGTTCTGTAATGCCACATCTCTCAGCTTACAGATACTTAGCTCTTTCTTTTCCTCTCAACGTTTCTGCCTCTTTCACTCTCTCTTACAACTCTCTCCCTCCCTCTCCAATTACTTACACAAATCTCGCCAATATCCCAAGCAGCAGTGCCCGCACTACCAAGCGTTCTGTTATGCCACATCTCTCAGCTTACAGATCCCTTCGCTCTCTTTTCCTCTCCACGTTTCTGCCTCTTTCACTCTCTCTTCCAACTCTCTGCCTCTCTCTACATTTAATTACACAAATCGCGCAGATACCCCGAGCAGCAGTGCCCGCACTAGCGAGCATTCTGTTATGCCACATCTCTCAACTTACAGAACCCTTTGCTCTTTCTTTTACTATACACGTTTCTCCCTCTTTCACTCTCTCTTACAACTCTCGCCCTCCCGCTCCATTTGCTTACACAAATCTCGCCGATACCCCCAGCACCAGTGCCCGCAATACCGAGCGTTCTGTTATGCCACATCTCTCAGCTTACAGATACTTCGCTCTTTCTTTTCCTCTCAACGTTTCTGCCTCTTTCACTCTCTCTTACAACTCTCTCCCTCCCGCTCCATTTACTTACACAAATCTCGCAGATAACCCGAGCAGCAGTGCACGCAATACCGAGCGTTCTGTTATGCCACATCCCTCAACTTACAGATACCTTCACTCTTTCTTTTCCTCTCAACGTTTCTGCCTCTTTCACTCGCTCTTCCAACTCTCTCCCTCCCTCTCCATTTACTTACACAAATCTCGCCGATACCCCGAGCAGCAGTGCCCGCACTAGCGCGTGTTCAGTTCTGCCACATCTCTCAACTTACAGATTCCTTCGCTCTTTATTTTCCTCTCCACGTTTCTGCCTCTTTCACTCTCTTCCAACTCTCTCCCTCCCTCTCCTATTACTTACACAAATCTCGCCGATACCCCGAGCAGCAGTGCCCGCACTACCAAGCGTTCTGTTATGCCACATCTATCAGCTTACAGATTCCTTCGCTCTTTCTTTTCCTCTCCACGTTTCTGCCTCTTTCACTCTCTCTTACAACTCTCTCCCTCCCGCTCCATTTACTTACACAAATCTCGCAGATACCCCGAGCAGCAGTGCCCACAATACCGAGAGTTCTGCTATGCCACATCTCTCAACTTACAGATACCTTCGCCCTTTCTGTTCCTTTCCACGTTTCTGCAAATGTCAGTCTCTCTTCCAACTCTCTCCCTCCCTCTCCAATTACTTACACAAATCTCGCCGATACCCCGAGCAGCAGTGCCCGCACTAGCGAGCGTTCTGTTATGCCACATCTATCAACTTACAGATCCCTTCGCTCATTCTTTTACTATACACGTTTCTGCCTCTTTCACTCTCTCTTACAACTCTCTCCCTCCCTTTCCAATTACTTACACAAATCTCGCCGATACCCCGAGCAGCAGTGCCCGCACTACCAAGCGTTCTGTTATGCCACATCTCACAGCTTACAGATACCTTCGCTCCTTCTTTTACTATACACGTTTCTGCCTCTTTCACTCTCTCTTACAACTCTCTCCCTCCCGCTCCATTTACTTACACAAATCGCGCCGATACCCCGAGCAGCAGTGCCCGCACTAGCGCGCGTTCAGTTATGCCACATCTCTCAACTTACAGATTCCTTCGCTCTTTCTTTTCCTCTCCACATTTCTGCCTCTTTCACTCTCTTCCAACTCTCTCCCTCCCTCTCCTATTACTTACACAAATCTCGCCGATACCCCGAGCAGCAGTGCCCGCACTACCAAGCGTTCTGTTATGCCACATCTATCAGCTTACAGATTCCTTCGCTCTTTCTTTTCCTCTCCACGTTTCTGCCTCTTTCACTCTCTTACAAATCTCTCCCTCCCGCTCCATTTACTTACACAAATCTCGCCGATACCCCGAGCAGCAGTGCCCGCAATACCGAGCGTTCTGTTATGCCACATCTCTCAGCTTACAGATACTTTGCTCTTTCTTTTCCTCTCAACGTTTTTGCCTCTTTCACTCTCTCTTACAACTCTCTCCCTCCCGCTCCATTTACTTACACAAATCTCGCAGATACCCCGAGCAGCAGTGCCCGCAATACCGAGCGTTCTGTTATGCCACATCTCTCAACTTACAGATACCTTTGCCCTTTCTGTTCCTTTCCACGTTTCTGCAAATGTCAGTCTCTCTTCCAACTCTCTCCCTCCCTCTCCAATTACTTACACAAATCTCGCCGATACCCCGAGCAGCAGTGCCCGCACTAGCGAGCGTTCTGTTATGCCACATCTCTCAACTTACAGATGCCCTCGCTCTTTCTTTTACTATACACGTTTCTGCCTCTTTCACTCTCTTACAACTCTCTCCCTCCCTTTCCAATTACTTACACAAATCTCGCCGATACCCCAAGCAGAAGTGCCCGCACTAGCAAGCGTTCCGTTATGCCACATCTCTCAACTTACAGATCCCTTTGATCATTCTTTTACTATAAACGTTTCTGCCTCTTTCACTCTCTCTTCCAACTCTCTCCCTTCCTCTAAATATACTTAAACAAATCGCGCAGATACCCCGAGTAGCACTGCCCGCACTAGCGAGCGTTCTGTTATGCCACATCTCTCAACTTACAGAACCCTTCGCTCTTTCTTTTACTATACACGTTTCTGCCTCTTTCACTCTCTCTTACAACTCTCTCCCTCCCGCTCCATTTACTTACACAAATCGCGCCGATACCCCGAGCAGCAGTGCCCGCAATACCGAGCGTTCTGTTATGCCACATCTCTCAGCTTACAGATACCTTCGCTCTTTCTTTTCCTCTCAACGTTTCTGCCTCTTTCACTCTCTTCCAACTCTCTCCCTCCCTCTCCATTTACTTACACAAATCTCACAGATACCCCGAGCAGCAGAGCCAGCACTACCAAGCGTTCTGTTATGCCACATCTCTCAGCTTACAGATCCCTTCGCTCTTTTTTTTCCTCTCCACGTTTCTGCAAATTTCACTCGCTCTTCCAACTCTCTCCCTCCCTCTACATTTACTTACACAAAGCTTGCAGATACCCCGAGCAGCATTGCCCGGACTAGCGAGCGTTCTGTTATGCCACATCTCTCAGCTTGCAGATACCTTCGCTCTCTTTTCCTCTCCACGCTTCTGCCTCTTTCACTCTCTCTTCCAACTCTCTCCCTCACTCTACATTTACTTACACAAAGCTCGCAGATACCCCAAGCAGCAGTGCCCGCACTACAGAGCGTTCAGTTATGCCACATCTCTCAGCTTACAGATCCCTTCACACTTTCTTTTCATCTCCACGTTTCTGCCTCTTTCACTCTCTCTTCCAACTCTCTCCCTCCCTCTCCATTTACTTACACAAATCTCGCCGATACCAAGAGCAGCAGTGCCCGCACTAACAACACCACAGCACCAACACAGCACCGCTCTGCGCCACCACATTATCACTAGGCAGCAACACATTAACACTCAGCGCAACACCAGCAACACCACAGCACCACTTTACACCACAACAACACAAATCAGCACCACCACAGCAACACTCAAAGCAAAGACCAAAGCCATTGAAATTTGTAATATCAATACATGTAAGTTAGGGGAAAACTAAACATGTAGCTTTGCTAATGCTATAGGTGTAACATTAGCTAATTTTATAACTATTGGCATTTCAAAGAACAATATTAATAGTTTTAATATTTTAAAAATATAAAAAGAACTTAAGAAGGAATTATATTTACAATACCAATAGCTTCAACTTTTCTAATGCGAGACCTATTACATTTCCAATGCTTGTTTATTTATTAGTTGTAAGCCTCAAACTTCACAGACTGGGTTTCAGAACCCAGGCTGTCAAACATGAGGCAGAAAGTCAACCAGACTGTGGTAGAATGCTGGCTAGAGTTTTGTGAAGTCCAGCAATTAGCCTATGTCATGTTGTCTCTTTAATTATTTTGGAATTGTTTGCTTTCTACATTCTGTGTTGTGCAGGATTCTCTTTCCTGCCTCTGTGGTGGCAGTTGCTGGGGAAGAAGTCCTGCGTAGGATGTTACCTAACTTGCTCCTGTGCTATCTTTAATAAACCTCCTTTATACTTCAATTGCGTGGAGTCAACTTTACAATTTTGGTGACGATGACAGAGAAGCACTAGGAAACCCCCGAACTCACGAAACCTCGTTTTAAGGATTTTTATCGTTTTAAAGATTTTTCATCTTTCTACAGACTTCATCGGTCTACTGATTTAAAAAAAAGGGAATTGACTTTTAAAGACATTTTTTTTGTGTGTATTTAACTCCTTTTCGTCTGTTTTTGAAGCGTTACCATTGTAATCGACTTATCCTGAAGGTAATTGATTTCCCTCAGAAGAATCCACCTTTCGTGAGTTGCTTTTACTTTGTATTTCCCTTTTAACTTTGCGCACTTTACATTTTACCCCTTGCGCAAGTTTATTTTCGTTAAAGGCCTTTGTCAAGCGCTACCTTTCACTGTTGCATCTTTTAAAACTTAATGAAAGCGGTTACCTTGAGCGCGCTCTCCAACGCGAACGCAGCCATTGCATTCCTTTCTTCGTGCGTTCTCCGCGCTCCAACCTCTGATGACAACACTGGCGCACGCCACGCTCGACGTGATGCACGCTGCGTTATGATGTAAGACGCAGAGCGGCCATTTTGGGAAATCACCATAGCAACAGTCACTGAAGGATTAATTTATCATTTTCCATCGCTTCACATCGTTACTTCGTTTAGAAACTGATTTTCAACTTTGCGCTTGCTGTATTCCCTATTACTGCATTTGATAATTCTGGTTTGCCTCGTTACAAGTAAGAACATTTTTTTTGGGGGAGTTTATTCACAAACCCTATTATCTTTGACTGTTCAGCTACATTTCAACATGGCCACGCAAAATTTTACAATTCAGTCACCTCAAGCTTTTTGGCCTTCTGGATTAGAACCCTGTATGAAGTGGCTTGAATGGAAAGCATATTTTTTAAACTTCATAGACACTATTGATGAAGAGGGAAAAATGAAGCCAGAAAGAAAAAAGAAACTATTTTTACATTCTTTAGGTGCGGGTGGCTTGAAAGTTTATGAAGAAATGTCTAAGACTGTAGGTGGTGGTGATTCTAATGTACTTACTGATATTTTGTTAGATTTTGATAACCACTTTTCTCCTAAGGTATGTATAGGTATCACCAGATACAAGTTTTTTCGCAGAAAACAACTTCCCGATGAAACTATTGATGTGTATGTGGCTGAGCTAAAAAAAATGGCGGAAGACTGTAAGTTTGATCATCTCCAAGATCAATTCATAAGGGATCAGGTAGTTATGCATGCTTCAGATCCTTCAATTCAAGATAGACTTTGGATTAATGGCGATTCTGAACTTAAAGATGTTCTAGCCATTGTTAGAAAAGCAGAACTCTCAGGTCGCAGTGCTAAGGCTATTAAAGTTAGTGAGAAGTCTTCCACTGAACAAAAAATTGTTTCAGAACAAACCATTTCTAAAGTTCAAGGTAAATCAAATTATAAACAAAAATATGCTGTTAAGGTTAAGCCTATTGAAGTGAGAACTAATGATAAACTTAAATGTTTTAGATGCGGTAGCAGTTCGCATTTGGCTAATTTTAAATCGTGTCCAGCGATAAAGGAAAAATGTTCCAATTGTGGGTTAATTGGACATTATTCCAGAGCTTGTTACAGAGCTAAAGGGAAAAAGGGAAAAGTTGTTTGTGATTCATCTTCAAGTGATGATGATGATGTTATTAAAAAAGTCATGCATTGTTCTATTCAAGACGAATGCGCTAATAAGGTAATGTTTTGCTCAGTTAAGGATGAATGTATTCCTAAACCTCTTGAAAAAGTTTATATTTTCAATATTAATGATTCCGGCAAGAAAGACTTTCTCAAAAAACCTATTTGTAATATGCATATTGGTGGAGTTCCGATTAACATCTATGCGGATTCAGGTTCTCCATACACCATTGTTAATGAGAAAGTGTGGAATTCTAACTTTGTACATCATCTTGGAAATAACCTTTATTTATCTGACATTGCTCCTGAAGGTTTTTCAGGAGAAAGTATTGACATTATTGGTTTCAAACCTTTAAAGTTTAGATTCAAGGACAGGGAATCTTTTGGAAAACGTTATGTTGCAAAACGTGGTCCTTCTGTCCTCGGATGGAGAGATCAGAGAGATTTAGACATCATATTAAATCCCAATAGTCCTGAACCTGTATTGGTCATTAATGATGGTTCAGAGATTGGTGAGTCTATGCTTAATAAGTTTCCTGAAGTTTTTAGTGGTAAAATCGGTAATTTTCAAGGGTTTTCACATCATATTGTTTTAAAAAGTAATGCCAATCCCAAAACCTTTAAGGCTAGAAACATTCCCATTTTGGTACGTGGTGATGTGGAAAAAGAATTGGACAAACTAGTTAAGGAAGATATAATTGAGCCCATAGAATCCTCCGAATGGATTTCTCCAGTTGTAATTGCCAGACGTTCTAATGGCAAAATTCGCTTATGTGTGTATCTTCGCCATCTGAATGATAACATTGTAGTTGATAAGTTTCCCTTACCAAAGATTTCTGAAATGTTGTCCTCAGTTAATGGTGCCACTATTTTTTCAACTTTGGACCTTTCTGCTGCTTACCATCAGATTTCACTCGATAACGACAGTAAGCATCTCACAGCATTCATCACCCCAATGGGGTGTTTTCAATATAAGAGAATGCCATTTGGCCTAGCTTCTGCAGCCGCCATTTTTCAACGTATTATGCATGAGCTTTTTGGCAAACTTTCTAATGTAAAATTTTTCCAGGATGACATTTTAGTTTATGGGAAAGATAAAACCGAACATAATTCCATTCTTGAAGAAGTTTTAGGCATTCTTGAAAGCAAAGGGTTAACAATTGAATTTTCGAAATGTCATTTTGGGGTTAAATCTGTAACCTATTTAGGTCATGTTTTGTGTTCAGGTGGTGTTTCTACCAAACCCAAATTGGTTGATGCTATTAAAGAAGCCCCTCCCCCCTCTAGTAAAGATGATGTTAGATCATTCTTAGGGATGGTTGAATTTTATTCAAAATTCATTAAAGGTTTTTCCAGCAAAGTTTACAATATAAGACAACTGTTGAAGAGTAAGGTAAAATTTGAATGGTCTGCTCTTTGTGAGTACGAGTTTAATAGCATTAAGACTGACATTATCAATGCCCCTGTGCTGTCTCCTTTTGATTTAGACCTGGATTCTGTGATTACTGTTGACGCCAGTAATAAAGGTTTGGGCGGTGTTCTTTCTCAGGTTGATTATCGTGGTAATGAACGTGTGGTGGCGTTCGCTTCCAGGGCCCTTTCTGTCCCTGAGAGTAAGTTTTCTGTTATCGAGAAAGAAACACTTGCCGTTGTCTGGGCTTTAGAACATTTCCGAAGTTTTGTGTGGGGCAAGAAATGAGTTGTTAGATCTGACCACAAACCTTTGACTAAGCTTCTTTCTACGGACGGTCTCTACAATGCCACTGCCAGAATAGCGAGAATGTCTATGCGTTTACAGGATTTTATAATCAAAATTGAGTATTTTCCTGGAAAAAACAACGTAATTGCAGATTTTCTTTTGCGTATGCCTTCTGAATTACAAGAGTGTGAGGTGAGTGAATGGGACTATTTTCAGATTGCTCTTATTCATGATGATAATCCTTTTTGCATTGAGAAAAAAGTATGGAATGAAGAGTATTTGAAGGACGATGTTTTAGTCTCTGCAGGTTCATATATTTGTGAAGGTTGGGTAGAGAAGAAAAATTTAAGCTCAGATCTTAAACCTTTCTGGGAGGTTAGGAACAAACTTACTGTTTTGGATGGTACTATTTTTCGTGGTGACAGAGCTGTTCCTCCTTCGTCCTTAAGAAATTCTATTTTACAGTTATGTCACAAGGATCATTGCGGCATAGTCAAAACTGAACAAAATGTGTAACAATGGTATTGGTGGCCCGGTATTGATGTTCTTGCGGAGAGGATTGTACGTGAGTGTGTCACTTGTTCTAATTCAGATAAAGTTCTTAACACTCTGAAACCAGAAATGTGTGAACCTATCGTCCCTGATGGCCCTTGGCACACCGTGGCCATTGACATTATGGGGCCTATAGGTGTTAATCATAAGTTTGTGATTTCCATTATTGACATCTTTTCTAGATGGCCTTGTGTCACCATCGTGGATAAAGTTGATTCGGCTGCTGTGTTAGACTTCATTGACAAAGTGTTCATTGAAGAAGGTCTCCCTACTCAAATTATCAGTGATAATGGTGTTCAGTTCATGTCCAAATTGACTTAATCTTATTTTGACCGAACTGGCATCATCCATAAAACTACTTAGTTATATAATCCTAGTGGCAATGGGTTAGGTGAGAGATTCAACAGAGTTTTGAAGAATGCTATCCAAATTGCCAATCTTAATAAAGAAGATTGGGAAATTTGTGTCTATAAAGCTGTTTGGTCTTACAGGACCAATGTCCATGATGCCCTCAAAATGTCACCTTTTGAAATTATGAGGGGTCGTACTGCCAGAACCAAATTTAATCCCAATTGGTTACATATGAATTCTTGTCGGGACATATGTATGAATAAGGTTAGATCCAATATCATTGAGAAGCATTTACAGTATAAGAAAAGTTTTGATGGAAAATGTAATGCTAGTTCTGTGGATGTCAAAGCTGGCATGTGGGTCAAGGTTAAAAAGCCTTGGAAGGTTCGGAAAGGAGAGTCTCAATATTCAAAACCTTTAATGATTAAGAAAGTCTTACGCAATGCAGTTTTGTTAACTGATGGAAGGGTGTGGAATTTGAGGAGAATTGCTATTTACAAAGGAAAGAAAGAATTAGCTTCTGATTCTGCTTGCTCCTCACCTTCTTCCACTGCTATTTCTGAATCTCATCTTGTTCATAATGGGGATCATGGTGGATTTGTAGTTTCAGAAAGTATTTCCGATGAGTGTGTTGATTCTTCTGACTGTAGTGGTGATGTTACTGATCCTGGTGGTGATGTTACTGATCCTTCTTCCAACTCATCCAATGTATGTTCTTCACAGAATCACGACCCCATTTCTTCTACTGTGAATGTACCTTCTAGTTTTAATGATACTGTTGTAAGTGGAAAACGTGTTTGCTCTAAACCCAAAT
This sequence comes from Lissotriton vulgaris, assembly GCF_964263255.1. NCBI lineage: Eukaryota > Metazoa > Chordata > Amphibia > Caudata > Salamandridae > Lissotriton > Lissotriton vulgaris. Next base: position 186,722,643 of record NC_141696.1, read on the forward strand.
GGTTACAAGATTTTGTTTGTTGATCTTTTGTTTTTTTTTGTTTTAAAAGGAAGAAGATGTGTCATGTTGTCTCTTTAATTATTTTGGAATTGTTTGCTTTCTACATTCTGTGTTGTGCAGGATTCTCTTTCCTGCCTCTGTGGTGGCAGTTGCTGGGGAAGAAGTCCTGCGTAGGATGTTACCTACCTTGCTCCTGTGCTATCTTTAATAAACCTCCTTTATACTTCAATTGCGTGGAGTCAACTTTACAGCCTATAATGTTTACAGAGGTAAAGAGGATTGACAATACACTGAATGCACACATAATCAAAAAAAGACAAACAAACTTACAATGAAGGGTAGGCCGGAGGGACTGGGGCAGCAAGCTGACAATGAATGGTGGGTGTGAGGCATGAGAGAGCTGACAAGAGAGTGTGGTGGAAAGTAATGACAAAAGAGGTGGGCTGGAGGGGATGGGGAAGCAAGAGGACAACGGACAGTGGTAGGAGGGGTTGGAGCAGCAAGCTGACAACAAAGGGTGGGAGGGAGGAGATGGAGCAGTGAGCCAAGAATAGAGGTAAGTTAGCTTGTTGACAACTGCTCCCTAGGGGATGTGGGCTTTGGGTTTCTGGGACGCATCTATTCAAGGAGGTGGATCATGATGTGCTTCTTCAGATTTTGGTTGTGGCTGTGGTCTAAGGACACTGAATTTTGGACTGCTTCTCGAAGTTTAGGTTTCGTATCACACTCTATGAAAGAAATAGCATGGAACTTTCTGAAATAGAGTGCTCTATGACCTTGGGTGTGGTGAGGCGAGTTTTTAAAGCGTGCTGCTATACAGCTTGATGATTTAAAGTGTCAGTCACCTAAAATCCCTTTAAGCTGAATTACTACCAAACTATTTCAAATGGTCTAGTGCACCAACCTTTCCTTTGTAGGTGCAGAATTTTTGTCTCCTCTCTGAGTTTGCACTGATCCAAGGGTGCACGTTTACCTTAGTCTTTAGCACTGGAAAGGCTAATTGTATAAGATAAATTCTGTAGCCGCTCTCCCTTGGGACACATCTGCCCATTCATATTATCGCCCAGTTAAGTGTGGCTGTTGTTTCACGCCATGGGTGGCATAAGTGCCTTATGCGACAGAAGACAGACAATCCTCCAGCTTCATTCACAGGAAAGATTAGTTTGGCAAGTCACCGAACCCAATGGCTTTGGATTTATTCTGATTCGTTGACTGCAATGCAAAGTTGTTAAGCATTCTTAGAAACATAGAAAAACACTTTTCATTCATTTTGGAATTTATTGTGCTGTTGAACTCTTGCATAAAACTGGTTCATAGGGCTCTTTCTTCTTCATAAGAATAAAAAGTCCTGAAGATGGTCTTATTGATGTTTCACCACCAAGACCGAAACATCGACGCATAACCCAACTTTCTTTTAGGATTAATGTTTACACGGATTGTGAGACCTCGATCACTATTGGGGGCATTTTCTTTCTACTTTGATGGTGGGGTGTATTAACATTAACATATGATGGGGAAGATTTAATTGTACTATACTTTCACAATGTCAATGTATTTTGAGATTTATAATGTGAACACTTGTAATTCTATGTTTTATACTACTTTGTTTTGAACTATAACTTTAATCATTTTACACCTTCATTGTCACCCGTTTGCTTTCTTTTGTCATATTAAGAAACTACTGAATTCAGTTCTGTTACTTTTCGACATTTGAAATGTTTGACCAATTAATTATAAATGTCTAATTGTCTACTCGCTTGCTTGTAATAGGTGGGCGGTTCTGTCGGATTAATTTCTTATATAATCAATACATCTCTATTTGTATGGGCAACATTTCCCTTCATTTGTTCTCCAGAATAAGTATGATATGACATGTACAATATCAAATTACGTGCAGACGGCGCAGGGCTCAAAGGTGCGGTGGTGTGATATATATATATATATATATATATCTCCAAAACCAAAGTATACTCCGCGCGTAGCAATCACAGCAGGCACAGATACACCAAGCACGGACCAAATTTTGCGGCATTCAAATCTTTATTCGCCTGTCGGTTTCATCATATATATATATATACATACATATACACACACACACACACACACACACACACCGGGATGCTCAAAGACTTAGCAACCAAAGAACAGTCTGCAATATATCCACTGGTTACTCTTTACAATGCAATTGAACAACAGACAAGCCCCTCTTAAATATGTCAACGTTGCTCATTGCTATTGTATATAAGGCACAACGCTATGCAAAACTGATCTTTTTCTGTTTCACTGTTGATAAGCTATTCTATCTTTAATAATAAAAAATTTCAAACAAACAAATTTCGACTTTACGACTCTTCAATCAATTTACAAGGGTCTCCTCAGGACTAAGCATGCCATCTGGCATATCACCTCCAAGCAGTTGATCTTCTCCTCTTGCTGGGGGTAGCGAATAGTAGTAGATGTCTGGATACACACTACTACTAGAGTAGGTACACACGGCTACTAGTGTAGGGATGTACTGTATCATCTGCTAAAGAATGGATCGCTTCCAAGTCGGGTGGAAGAACTAACGCGTCTGCCTCCATATGCATTTTTTATTTTATTTTTTATCCAGAGTACGTTTGGAGGCAGGAGTAAAAACTCAGAACATAAATGACTAAAGCTGAATGCAGACAGATCTAAAAACAATATGCATAAGTTCGGAAAGGACGTAAAACGTGTGTGCTCAGGAAGGATTTTCTAGTTCTTGATAAAGCACTCAATGAATTTGTTCATCTCCTGAAGTTGCGTGCATGGCATGTTCTTGTTCACTAACTCATCTGCCTATCGGTTGTCGCATATTGTAGCAGTAAGTGAATAAATGCTTTGTTCCAAAGGAGGCATTTTTTATTTATTTATTAGATGTAAGCCTCAAACTTCACAGACTGGGTTTCAGAACACAGGTTGTCAAACATGAGGCAGAAAGTCAACCAGACTGTGGTAGCATGCTGGATAGAGTTTTGTGAAGTCCAGCAATTAGCCTATAATATTTACAGAGGTAAAGAGGATTGACAATACACTGAATGCATACATAATCAAAAAAATACAAACAAACTTACAATGAAGGGTAGGCCGGAGGGACTGGGGCAGCAAGCGGACAATGGATGGTGGGTGTGAGGCATGAGAGAGCTGACAAGAGAGTGCGGTGGAAAGTAATGACAAAAGAGGTGGGCTGGAGGGGATGGGGAAGCAAGAGGACAACGGACAGTGGTAGGAGGGGTTGGAGCAGCAAGCGGACAACGAAGGGTGGGAGGGAGGAGATGGAGCAGTGAGCCAAGAACGGAGGTAAGACAGGGATGGGGAAGCACGCGGACAACAGCAGGCAGCAGGGAACGGGATGGGCAAACATACAGACAACGGAGGGTGGGCGAGAGGAGCAGGGGAAGCTAAAGAATAACTGAGGGCGGGCAGGGCTGGTGAGTAAATGGGTATGGGGATGGTGAGTAAGCCAGAAAGACAAGGGAAGAAGTAAGAATAGTAACTGAGGTTAAAAAAAGAGTAACATCAAGGAGGCAGAAGTACACAAGAAAACTCATGCACTCCTGATGAGTGCCTAAACAAAAAGGAAAAAGTAGCACCTGGAAGCTGAGCATGGAAGGACACAAGTAATGCATCTATGCTCTAGGAGAAAGACAAACAAGAAGAGGAAGGAAAGCCCACTGTAGCTGACGAATAAGACCTATGAAAATGAGTGGCCAATCGTGCCAATGGTAAGCAATCACGGGCTCTAGGCCCCCTTGAAGTTAACAATAGACTCACAACAGACAGCGCATGCACTGTCTTAAACGAGACCTAAAAAACTGGAAGTGATACAAAATACCATGAGTAAACAACGAGAAATGCCAGCTACGCAGAAGCAAGGATCTAAGTAACAAGGGAATGGCTATGGTAGGGCGGCAGTACTAGATTTCCTCAGAAATACAAATCAGGAACTGCATATTTGTAAGTGGTTGTTTTCAAAGCATCTATATATAATGTGAAGCAAGTGATTTGAAAAATACGATGATATACACCAGCTACATATTAAAATCCGCGTCTTGAAGGAAACCGCCTTTGTTGTGATGGAAACCCATTAGTGGCTCTGTTCTTATTCGTCTCTGATCTGTGATTGTCATTTAAGTTCTATGCGCTCAGTTTATCTGCTAACGGCCACCACCGGATAGGAGGGCGAGTCTGGTGGAAATGACAGACTTCCTGCTTAGTTCCGAATGATGAGGTCTGGCACCTGACCCTAAGATAAGAAGTGCATAAAAATAAGATTTCACTTACAAGTACTTCCTTTACTTTCATACTGAAAACATAAGAACCATTGTTGGCTCTGGAGTGCCCGGGTTCACTTGAAGTATAATATCACATCCCTGTTCGCCAAGTGCTCTACAGACGTTGAACGTGTGTAACAAACAAAGTGGGCCATTTCTCATCCACAGAGCAAGGCGTCCTGCTTTCTTTAAAGTGTTGACACTGCTCTTACTTTGTACCAAGAGGGTCAAAAGAAAACCTGCACTTTATGGCTCCAGTTACATCCTATCCGGGCAGAGGATGGTGCCACCTAGCGGTACAGGAGAGTAATTGCTACATTTCCAGCTCCAGGCTGGCCCAAGGGGAATGAATATACAGACGGTCAAGAATCTACAGGTAGATAGGTCACCCATCAGAAAGATCGTTAGCGAAGGTGAGTAACTTTGTTTAAACAGACACTACAGAACAATCTTACTTCTGGCATCTATACCACGCATGGCAAGCCGTGACAGTGTTGTGCAGCGCAAAGGAGCCGATTCCTCAATGGCAGCTCCTCTGCTAAGACGGATGACCGTCACCTCACTGAATGATAATAACATATTGTTATTGCCATTTTATTTTTCCTATTGAAGAGTGTGGCTCTCGGGGCGGGGCTGGCCTGATCAGGGAGAGGAGTGATTTGCACTCATTAAGTGCGCAGGACTGCTTGGCCGGGCCTCACCAGGCTTGCTTTACACAGCCTGATGAGGATTATGCAATGTCTCCAAGTCCCCGTCTGAGTGGTTAGGCTCTCAGACCAATCACAACGCTGCATTGCAGCACTGTGATTGACTATGGTGAGTCTGGAAGCCCGGGTGCTTCCTGCTCCTTCCTGCAGCTGGGGAGACGGGAAGAGGAGGACGGAGAAGAGGCGGCGGCTAAGCCGGCCCAGGTAAGTATGTGGAGGGGGGCTGTCAGAATTAATCTTTAGAATGACTCGTGGGATTCATACACAAGAACACGAAATCTGAACAATCAATCAGTCACTTCCAGACTACTCACTCCTGTGCCTACCATTACCAAAGACCGTGCAATTTGTGTAGTTATAGCAATGATTTTGAGGTCAATCACTCCAGTTGGCATTTACATTATACTAATCTGTGGGGGGACACAGTGGAAGAGAGCATGTTGCCTAAGGCCATGATTAAGAATGCTTGCATTACTGGTTTGGATTGGCTCAGTGAGTTAAACGCTCACTGCTGAGATATGCAGTGATCTGCAGGTCAAGAGTCTGAAATCCAAGCAACATCAACTCAGTCTGCCAAAGGCCAGAGGTAGGTAAACTGTGTGCCTTTTACATGGGCAATGCTAACACCTGGTATTTACAACGCTTAGTAATGGCTGAAGAGTGACATACAGCACTATCTTAAAAAAATACGTTTTTAGTATTGTAATGCTCATCAAACTGGCCTACTATTCCCGTCCTTGTACCCTGTCCTCTTCTGATAGGCATATACTGCATGATAGCTTTTCACTTACAGAGAGGACGCCCAGCAACGGAACATTCCAGCTTTGGAATATGGCCCAGCAACACGAGGAAGATCTTATCTCACGCGTGTGGTGTCCTTAAGTCTATCAGCACTGCTAGTCTGGACGGTTTACTACTCATGCACAACCTACTGTTGAGAGAGAATCCAGGGGCCCAAGCTGTTTCCACAGCTCCGTCCCCTCAGTGGGTGTTCGTGAGAATATCGAGCACCAACAATATTGTGCTCAGCAGAATATCGACTACCAAATATAGTGAAGTTAAGTATAGTTTTACTATTCTAAACTCCACATCCACATACCTAAATGATATATCAAATGTCAATGCACATGCATGTGGAGTTAAATATAGCGAATCTATACTTACCTGCATAGATCTAAAGTCACTGTATTTTTGGAGTCAATATTCTGGCTACAATATTTTGGTTGCTCACCAACTGAAACTTGACATTTTGGTAGTACACCTCCTCAAGGTATATGAAAAAAGGTACATAAATTAACGTGTATTTGTAAAGCGCAAGTTCACCCAAAAGGGTATCTTGGCACTGAATAATAGATGTTCAATGCTACCCAACTCAATGTTACTCATTTTATCGACCTCAGAAGGATAAAAGGCTGAGTAGACCCACCGGGATTTGAACCTGTGACCATAAGGTCAAACACAGGCCCCTATACTGGAAGCCACCAGACCCGGCTAATGAAGATTATTCATTGTGTTATGAAACGTAGATATGCTTGCTTTTCCTGCTCAGCACCTTCACTCCTAACTATCTAAAAAGGCATTTAGCCGAAACAGTGATCTGACAAGACAAAGAAATGATTTAAAGGAGAGAATAACGAGCTCAGACACAATGATAAACTAGGATTGTGGATAATCTGATCCTTAGCTGTAAGGACTGAGACACGCCGGCTGCCTGACTCAGAGCTCAGTTTTTAATTAAGTCTGGGTTTGACACGGTGGCCTAACCAGAACTATTGTTTCCAATATACACACAGTGAGGGCTGGGACTGCAGCTTTCAGCCACTGGCTTTTTTAACCAGCTCCTTGAAACTTTGTGAACCGCATTTTATTTCATCCGAGAAAAGTAGTATCTCTCTCATCTAACGCTATCTACCTGCAATGTAAGGCGTCATTGCAATGAATGAGGGACTGACTACTTTACCCCTCCCCTTCCTTGTTGGCGACTCACTACTAACAGATACACTATTCACTCAAACGTATAACACGTTAGCACATTAAACTCAAATCTATTGACTATGCTCATATTTGTTCATATTTCCAACTTAACAACTTCCCTGTAAGCTGGGCAAGGGTGTAATGTATTGACTTTTATGTAAATAAAGACATTATGTGGGATCAAAAGTAATAACTGTGGATAAGGCTACTTAAAGAAGTTTCCCCAATCCCCGAGAAGGTGTCCCGAATCGTTGGTTAAAGCAGTAAAGATCGCAACAGTTCTCAAATGAAATAAATATTTTTTTTACAAACATTTGGCATCAAACAGAAGACAACACGGTCATTTTTGTCCCAATGCAACACTCAAGTAGAATGGTTAAACAGGGTCCTAGGCCTTGGCAGGGAGTGATCCACAGTATTATTTTTAAATAAAGATTGTAGGACTATCGGATAACTCCCCATTTGGTGACAACGAAACCTACGTGGACTCCATTACAATAATAAAGTCTGCTCTTAGATACTTAAAATGCCAAGTTAGCTAACCCTAACCATTTTATTGGGTGTAGGTCAGCCACCGTATGTATTATTGACAGTGATGACTGTGGAAAATTAAGCAAGCAGCAAAGACCGGGTCACCTTCAGCTCTCTGTTGACTCATGAAACCTCTTCTTACATCCGTGTTTTAGTGAACTCGCCTGCTTGCACCATGTGTTATTTGACCTACAGGTCAAGGGCTGCTCTGCAGCTTCCTACTTCCCTTTTCCTCTGGCGGTCCCATGTCTTGCTAACTTCCGCTCCCTCATGTATTCCCTGATGGGTTCTGCTAACATTTTTGTTTGATTTCAGACAACTTTCTTGGCTGTTTACGCCGCACGCTCTGCAAATACTTTATTCCATTAAAAATCACACTTTTGGCTACTTAAGACATTATTATAGAGTGATCTTTTAACTTTTTAAACAATTCGCTCAGCACTCCATTAAATCCCTTTACGTTTCAGCGAATCCGAAAATGACCATAGAAACAGGACAGAGTGTCTCCATAAGCAATTTTTAATGATCCATCGTTAGAGCAGTCCCTTACTCACTGCAAAAACAATCTTTCAGAAGCAGCAAATAAAGTGGCTTGGAAAAGAGAATTGGTTAAGTTCTCCTACCTCTCACGTTCACAAGCATTCCGAGTTAAACATGTGTCACCTTTTGCAGTGCTGAGTTGCTGCCCGACATCTGCAACTTGTCCATTGCTTCCTACATCCCTCCTGGTTTTTAGGTCTCGCCTGTCGATGCGCATGCGCATCGAGCAAGGCGAGAGTATTGCGAGTTATCCACTCTTTATCTACACTGCAAGGAATCGTGGCGATTCCTTGCAGTGCCCGTGACTTTTAAGGTCAATGCGCATGCGCATTAAGCTTATGCGCATGCGCATTGACCTTAAAAGTCACGGGCGCGTGCATGTCCGTCTTTGTTTACCCGCTCCGCCCCCTCCCGCCGTGTCGCCTTGCCTACTCTCTTCCACAGCCTCCCCCAGCTCCGCCCCCTCACTACTTGATTGCACGGCCGCTAGGCCGTGCCTCCCCTACTCTCCTCCCCCCTCCTCCTCTCCTCCCTTGTTGACTTTCCTGTATGAGAAACCGAGCCGCAGTCTCCACGCCTATGTCTTGTGCTTTTCAACTTCCTGTTCTCATTGTTATCGCACAATGAGGCACCCTGAGCCGTGAGCACCGCTTCTACATCAGAACCCTTACACGCTGCTCCAAACTCCCCTCTCCGCCCCCTCCCCCGTTCCGCCCCCTCCCCTTCCCGCCGTGTCGCATTTCTCCTCCCCCCTCCCCTCTCTTCCCTCCGGCTTGTTTGTTGATTTGACCCGCTCCGCCCCCTCCCCTTCCCGCCGTGTCGCATTTCTCCTCCCCCCTCCCCTCTCTTCCCTCCGGCTTCTTTTTTAGGTCTCGCCTGTCGATGCGCATGCGCATCGAGCAAGGCGAGAGTATTGCGAGTTATCCACTCTTTATCCACACTGCAAGGAATCGTGGCGATTCCTTGCAGTGCCCGTGACTTTTAAGGTCAATGCGCATGCGCATTGAGCTTATGCGCATGCGCATTGACCTTAAAAGCGCGTGCGCGTGCACGTCCGTCTTTGTTTACCCGCTCTGCCCCCTCCCCTTCCCGCCGTGTGTACCCCTGGCCGCCATGCAGTAACGCCGTACACATCAGTCTGTGTGCTCTGACACCCATGCCAACCCCTGTCTTCCAGATTCCCGCAGCCTGGACCTCATGCTGGAACCGGTATACTCATCCTCCAGCCGCCCTTTTCTACCCTCGCAGCCGGTTTGGATTTTTCACCGTTACTACGGTAAGAGCACTTCTTTGCCTTCCATTTCCCTCGTTTCTGTTCTTGCACACCGGCTTATCTGCTACCTCGAGCTGCACACCACTCGGACTACTTTCAGTGTCTTGATCACTGGTAAGCCACGTACCCCTGGCCGCCATGCAGTAACGCCGTACACATCAGTCTGTGTGCTCTGACACCCATGCCAACCCCTGTCTTCCAGATTCCCGCAGCCTGGACCTCATGCTGGAACCGGTATACTCATCCTCCAGCCGCCCTTTTCTACCCTCGCAGCCGGTTTGGATTTTTCACCGTTACTACGGTAAGAGCACTTCTCTGCCTTCCATTTCCCTCGTTTCTGTTCTTGCACACCGGCTTATCTGCTACCTCGAGCTGCACACCACTCGGACTACTTTCAGTGTCTTGATCACTGGTAAGCCACGTACCCCTGGCCGCCATGCAGTAACGCTGTACACATCAGTCTGTGTGCTCTGACACCCATGCCAACCCCTGTCTTCCAGATTCCCGCAGCCTGGACCTCATGCTGGAACCGGTATACTCATCCTCCAGCCGCCCTTTTCTACCCTCGCAGCCGGTTTGGATTTTTCACCGTTACTACGGTAAGAGCACTTCTCTGCCTTCCATTTCCCTCGTTTCTGTTCTTGCACACCGGCTTCTTCACGTCCTCCCCCAGATTTCTCTTCCGATACAAGTTTTACACAGGTAATTTTCACGACATCTCCCTGGTACGAGCGGGACTAGTTCCCCTTTCTTCTTCTTTCTTTCCCTCCCTCGGACTCCCCCATGTCTCAATATCTCGTCTCTTTTTCTATTTTTTTACCTGTCATACTCTCGACATTGTTTGATGCCAATTCGTACCAGGCAAGTGTCTTTTAAAATTCTCTCGCACAGCCTCAAGTGAAATGTTTCGTTAATGGGATACAACATTGACTGTATTACTTGTGCTTTTTTCATTGACATCCTGCTGTGACTAGTCTTTGGGCCATTATTTCACTATACATTTCCAGAGCCTACAGCCATACCGGGACTACTCTCCAACAGTTGCAAATATCTGAGGCCTTTCCTCAGTCTTACCACGTGTAATATGTCACGGCATGTTTACCTCACATGTACCGCTGCATTTGCCCACTTCTGTTTTAAGTCGGTCACCGGACACGGACAATTATTATGCATTGCCACTGAGCACCTCTGAGTCGTTGTTTGGTTTCGCATTTTTACACTGCTTTTGTCTTTGCCTTTTTTGTCTTCTCTTATGGTGATTCTCCCCCCCCCCTCCCCCCTTCCCCCCCTCCTCAATCAGCGGCTCAATAATCGTGTTTCTGATCTCGTGCATTTAGAGCATATGTCATTCTTCTCTCGTGTTGGGATTCTTGTACCTCGCAAGCGTTAGCTATTATATGACGCAACAGTTCACTGCACATTTGCATGCATATTTCGTCTTCTCTTAGGGTGAGCCTGAACACTGGAAATTTCACCAGAATTTTCAGATATCGTGGCAATTGTACATAGTCCGACTTTTATCTGCAGAGACCTTGACACAATCCGATATCACACAAAGCACTTTGGGTTAGACTTCTGTTTTTTCTGATGTCACTATAAACATGCTTTCACAGTATTATAGGGTCTCCACGCTCTATCAGGTGCCTTTTTACTCCTTCACATCACCCGCCTTGTGTTCAGCCTTTAGTTTGCCTGACTTTTCTATGTTTTTATTTGTACCCTTTTTAGGTCTCGCCTGTCGATGCGCATCGAGCAAGCGAGACTATGGGGGCTTATCCACTCTTTGTCCAACTTGCAAGGAATCGTGGCGATTCCTTGCAGTGCCCGTGACTTTTAAGCTCAATGCGCATGCGCATTGAGCTTAAAAGCGCGTGCACATGCCCCCAGCCGCCTGCCTTGCCTACTCTCCCGCCCCCTCACCTCTTGATTGCACGGCCGCTAGGCCGTGCCTCCCCTACTCTCCTCCTCCTACTCTTGATCTTCACTATTTCTTATATGCTCTTCACATGTTTTACTTTTACACATGGCTTATGTAAACACCACTTCTCCTGGTTCCTTATCAAGACTCTGATGTCCGTTTACCAATTTAAAATGGCGGCCGTTTTTTCATTTTTTGTTTTACTAAATTGAGAACTATGATGCTGGCCAGCCTCTTTTTGTTCTTTGGCCAAGTGATAATCGGCAAACTATTCTATCAGATAGCGGCCCTCACTCACCCTCACCCACCCTAACGCTCACACCCCCTAACGCTCACACCCCCTAACACTCACACCCGCCTAACAGTCACCCCCTAACACTCACCCCTCACACCCTCACCCCTCACACCCTCACCCCTCACACCCTCACACTCACTCCCTCAACACCCCACCCTCACCCCCTCACCCCACTCACCCCCTCACCCCCCTTATCCCCCCTCATTCACCCTCACACACCCTCTCACACGCCCCCTCACTCACGCTATCACACACCCCCTCACTGACCCTCTCACACCCGCTCACCCTCACTCTCCCTCACCCCCTCACACACCCTCACCCCCTCACCCCCCTCACCCCCCTCACCCCCTTCACCCCCCTCACCCCCTTCACCCCCCTCACCCTCACCCCCCTCACCCTCACCCTCACACCCCTCACCCTCACACCCCTCACCCTCACACCCCTCACCCTCACACCCCTCACACCCCTCACCCTCACACCCCTCACCCTCACACCCCTCACCCTCACACCCCTCACCCTCCTCACCCTCACACCCCTCACCCTCACACCCCTCACCCTCACACCCCTCACCCTCACACCCCTCACCCTCACACCCCTCACCCTCACACCACTCACCCTCACACCACTCACCCTCACACCACTCAGTGCTACAACACATATTGTGTTACAATAGGTGTCACATTTGCGAAACATAAAACTATTGGCATTGTAAATAACAAAGCAATTATTTTCGCAATTTTAAAAACAAGCACATTAATAAAAAAGTGCCCTTTACAATACCAATAGCTCAAACTTTCCTAATGCAACACCTATTGCAGTGCTATGCTTCTCTCCCCTGCTGCACTCTCCTGCTCTCTAGAGATGTGGCCTAACGACAATAGCTGCCATCTAAGTCACGTAAATACTAAACATGTTGCATTCCAAATGCTATAGGTGTCACATTTATTTATTAAATTAACTATTTAGAAAAAACAACACATAAATAAAAAACAAAAAAATAAATAACACCTATAGCTCAAACTTTACTACTGCGAGACCTATTGCACCTATACTGCGATTCCTTGCAGTGCCCGTGACTTTTAAGGTCAATGCGCATGCGCATTAAGCTTATGCGCATGCGCATTGACCTTAAAAGTCACGGGCGCGTGCATGTCCGTCTTGGATTACCCGCTCCGCCCCCTCCCGCCGTGTCGCCTTGCCTACTCTCTTCCACAGCCTCCCCCAGCTCCGCCCCCTCACTACTTGATTGCACGGCCGCTAGGCCGTGCCTCCCCTACTCTCCTCCCCCCTCCTCCTCTCCTCCCCTGCCTGCCTGCCGCTAGCCTTGTTTCCAATTATTTCTACACGCAGGCTCCATATCCAGTAGCGCTGCCTGTAAATATCGCGAGCGTTCCTCAGTCCGCCACTGCGGCTGTCCAGGTAAATAAATACAAAATGGTTGCTTGGGCGGGATCATTAATGGGGCTGCATAGTACAGCCTGCATCTCTCCAATCCATGCATCTCTCCCCTTACCCAGTCTTCAGTTTCCAAACACGCCTCTACTGGTGCTTGCTTTTACTATTGTGCCGAAGATTATTGTGTCGCCGATTTCACGAAGCGCCTTCTGATTTGTTTTTAAGGGTCAGCATTCTAGTGTTGCCTGCTGTACCAGCACGCACGCACCATAGAGTCTGGCACTGCGTAGACTTGAATGCCCTGATCACGTGACCCGGAAATACCGAGCAATCTGGTTTGGCGCGCTCTGGCTTACCTATTTAAAAATAATCGGCCAAGACAAGCCCGTGTACACATCGAGGGAAGCGGGCAGACATTTTTGGTACCAGCGGCATGTAAGTAACCCTCCAGATTGTCCAGCTTGCTAATCTCCATTTTACTTTGAGGACATAGTGCGAAGCCGCATCACTCAGTTAAATTACCCGCTATTCGTTAACACCCTATCTTGGATGTATTTGAGTATATGATCTAGCTGCACTTATTGTTTGCGCCACGTCCCCACCACATTCCACTGCTTTACAAATATTGTGTTAATCTCCTATTGATTTGGTTCAAAATCAATTGGCGCTCCAATCTTATTAGTGATCTGGTCAATATTCCTCGGTGTTGTGCCTCGTTTTATTAACCAGCGTGCGTTAGAGGGGTGTTTCAGTCTGCCGTGACAGCTGGTGTTGTGTGTTTTCGTTATCAGGGTAAATAGTACTTACTATCGACAATGGTTGTAATTTAAACAGTCTATAAGCAGTCCTCTGAAGTCATTAGATGTAGCTCACTCACCCTCACCCACACTCACCCTCACTCACCCTCAACCCCTCACTCACACTCACCCTCACTCACCCTCACTCACCCTCACTCACCCTCAACCCCTCACCCTCACTCACACTCACCCTCACCCACACTCACCCTCACTCACCCTCAACCCCTCACTCACCCTCACTCACCCTCAACCCCTCACCTACCCTCACCCTCACTCACCCTCAACCCCTCACCCTCACCCTCACTCACCCTCAACACCTCACCCTCACTCACCCTCAACACCTCACCCTCACTCACCCTCAACCCCTCACCCTCACTCACCCTCAACCCCTCACCCTCAACCCCTCACTCACCCTCACTCTCACTCATCCTCACTCACCCTCAACCCCTCACCCTCACTCACCCTCACTCACCCTCAACCCCTCACTCACACTCACCCTCACTCACCCTCACTCACCCTCACTCACCCTCAACCCCTCACCCTCACTCACCCTCACCCACACTCACCCTCACTCACCCTCACCCTCACTCACCCTCAACCCCTCACTGACCCTCAACCCCTCACCTACCCTCACCCTCACTCACCCTCAACCCCTCACCCTCACCCTCACTCACCCTCAACACCTCACCCTCACTCACCCTCAACACCTCACCCTCACTCACCCTCAACACCTCACCCTCAACCCCTCACTCACCCTCACTCTCACTCATCCTCACTCACCCTCAACCCCTCACCCTCACTCACCCTCACTCACCCTCACTCACCCTCACTCACCCTCAACCCCTCACCCTCACTCACCCTCACCCACACTCACCCACACTCACCCTCACCCTCACTCACCCTCACCCTCACTCACCCTCAACCCCTCACTCACCCTCACTCACCCTCAACCCCTCACCTACCCTCACCCTCACTCACCCTCAACCCCTCACCCTCACCCTCACTCACCCTCAACACCTCACCCTCACTCACCCTCAACACCTCACCCTCACTCACCCTCAACCCCTCACCCTCAACCCCTCACTCACCCTCACTCTCACTCATCCTCACTCACCCTCAACCCCTCACCCTCACTCACCCTCACTCACCCTCAACCCCTCACCCTCACTCACCCTCACCCTCACCTTCACTCACCCTCACTCACCCTCACCCTCACCTTCACTCACCCTCAACCCCTCACCCTCACTCACCCTCAACGCCTCACCCTCAACCCCTCACCCTCACCCACCTTCACTCACCCTCACTCACACTCACCCTCACTCACCCTCACCCACCCTCAACCCCTCATCCTCACTCACCCTCAACCCCTCACCCACCCTCAACCCCTCACCCCCACTCACCCCCACTCACCCTCAACCCCTCACCCTCAACCCCTCACCCTCACTCACCCTCACTCACCCTCAACCCCTCACCCACCCTCAACCCCTCACCCTCAATCCCTCACCCTCACTCACCCACACTCACCCACACTCACCCTCACCCTCACTCACCTTCACCATCACTCACCTTCACCCTCACTCACCCTCAACCCCTCACCCTCACTCACCCCCACTCACCCTCAACCCCTCACCCTCAACCCCTCACCCTCCCTCACCCTCATTCACCCTCAACCCCTCACCCTCACTCACCCTCAACCCCTCACCCTCACTCACCCTCAACCCCTCACCCTCAATCCCTCACCCTCACCCACACTCACCCACACTCACCCCCACTCACCCTCACTCACACTCACACTCACCCACCCTCACTCACCCTCACTCACCCTCACTCACCCTCACTCACCCTCACTCACCCTCAACCTCATGCTAAAGATTTACAAAAAAAACCATTAACAATTCTAAAAGCACTAACTCTAATGCTGCGAGACCTATTGCATTTCTAATGCTTGTTTGTTTATTTTACCCGCCGTGTCTCCGATCCTTTCGCTTTTTTTTTTTTAGATAGACAAAGAGCAGCGTATTATCTCTGGCCTCACTTCCTAGCGTCCGTGTGTGCTCACTGTTCAGCTCTGGTATACGGGGGCCCGAGCAGCGGCCCGCACCACGTCCTCTGCTGTGCTCTGTTAGTAAGGGGATCCTCCCCAAAGTGTGTACTCGCTGCCTCTGCCCCTCCCCAAGTGTCGAGGCTGCTGAGTCCAGTCCAAAGGCGCCACGATTTCTCTCCGGCCTGTAAGCTCCCTCATGCAACTCAGGTGAGCCATGACCTTCGGTCATCTAGCCCGGTGGCCTCACATGCTGCCATTCGCTCCAAGATAGCAGAACGGGGATTAGACAGAGGCGGAGGTGCAACACAATAGGACTGCACTGCACCAGGCTACCATCCTGGGAGAGCCAGCCTGAAGCAGGACGTCGCCGCCAGTGCGCTCCTTCGTTGGATATGGCCACCGCTGGGTCTGCTCAGGCTGTTTTGCCGCTGCATAGAGTTTTCTCGCCAGATGCCAGCAGTCAGTCCCTCACCCTCAACCCCTCACCCTCAACCCCTCACCCTCAACCCCTCAACCCCAACCCCTCAACCCCAACCCCTCACCCTCAACCCCTCACCCTCAACCCCTCACCCTCAACCCCTCACCCTCAACCCCTCACCCTCAACCCCTCACCCTCACTCACCCTCACTCACCCTCACTCACCCTCAACCCCTCACCCTCACCCACACTCACCCACACTCACCCCCACCCACCCTCACTCACACTCACTCACCCTCACTCACCCTCACCCACCCTCACTCACCCTCACCCTCACTCACCCTCACTCACCCTCACTCACCCTCACTCACCCTCAACCCCTCACCTCACTCACCCTCAACCCCTCACTCACCCTCACTCACCCTCACTCACCCTCACTCACCCTCAACCTCACTCACCCTCACTCACCCTCACTCACCCTCACTCACCCTCACTCACCCTCACTCACCCACCCTCACTCACCCTCACTCACCCTCACTCACCCTCACTCACCCTCACTCACCCACACTCACCCACACTCACCCCCACTCACCCCCA
The DNA here is from genome assembly GCF_964263255.1 of Lissotriton vulgaris. Classification (NCBI taxonomy): domain Eukaryota; kingdom Metazoa; phylum Chordata; class Amphibia; order Caudata; family Salamandridae; genus Lissotriton; species Lissotriton vulgaris. The sequence goes on from NC_141696.1 coordinate 186,739,426, forward strand.
CTCACACTCACTCACACTCACTCACCCACCCTCACTCACCCTCACTCACCCTCACTCACCCTCACTCACCCACACTCACCCACACTCACCCACACTCACACTCACTCACACTCACTCACCCACCCTCACTCACCCTCACTCACCCTCACTCACCCTCACTCACCCTCACTCACCCTCACTCACCCACCCTCACCCACCCTCACTCACCCTCACTCACCCTCACTCACCCTCACTCACCCTCAACCCCTCACTCACTCACCCTCAACCCCTCACTCACTCACCCTCACTCACCCTCACCCTCAACCCTCACCCTCACTCACCCTCACCCTCACTCACCCTCAACCCCTCACCCTCACTCACCCTCACTCACCCTCACCCACCCTCACTCACCCTCAACCCCTCACCCTCACTCTCACTCTCACTCACCCTCACTCACCCTCACTCACCCTCACTCACCCTCACTCACCCTCACTCACCCTCACTCACCCTCAACCCCTCACTCACCCTCAACCCCTCACTCACCCTCACTCACCCTCAACCCCTCACCCTCACTCACCCTCACTCACCCTCACCCTCACTCACCCTCACTCACCCTCACTCACCCACCCTCACTCACCCTCACTCACCCTCACTCACCCTCACTCACCCTCACTCACCCACACTCACCCACACTCACCCCCACTCACCCTCACTCACCCTCACTCACCCTCACTCACCCTCACTCACCCACACTCACCCACACTCACCCCCACTCACCCCCACTCACACTCACTCACACTCACTCACCCACCCTCACTCACCCTCACTCACCCTCACTCACCCTCACTCACCCACACTCACCCACACTCACCCACACTCACACTCACTCACACTCACTCACCCACCCTCACTCACCCTCACTCACCCTCACTCACCCTCACTCACCCTCACTCACCCTCACTCACCCACCCTCACCCACCCTCACTCACCCTCACTCACCCTCACTCACCCTCACTCACCCTCAACCCCTCACTCACTCACCCTCAACCCCTCACTCACTCACCCTCACTCACCCTCACCCTCAACCCCTCACCCTCACTCACCCTCACCCTCACTCACCCTCAACCCCTCACCCTCACTCACCCTCACTCACCCTCACCCACCCTCACTCACCCTCAACCCCTCACCCTCACTCTCACTCTCACTCACCCTCACTCACCCTCACTCACCCTCACTCACCCTCACTCACCCTCACTCACCCTCACTCACCCTCACTCACCCTCAACCCCTCACTCACCCTCAACCCCTCACTCACCCTCACTCACCCTCAACCCCTCACCCTCACTCACCCTCACTCACCCTCACCCTCACTCACCCTCACTCACCCTCAACCCCTCACCTCACTCCCTCACTCACCCTCACTCACCCTCACTCACCCTCACTCACCCTCACTCACCCTCAACCCCTCACCTCACTCACCCTCACTCACCCTCACTCACCCTCACTCACCCTCACTCACCCACCCTCACCCACCTCACTCACCCTCACTCACCCTCACTCACCCTCACTCACCCACACTCACTCACCCTCACTCACCCTCACTCACCCTCACTCACCCACCCTCACCCTCACTCACCCCCACTCACCCTCACTCACCCACCCTCACCCACCCTCACTCACCCTCACTCACCCTCACTCACCCTCACTCACCCTCACTCACCCTCACTCACCCTCACTCACCCTCACTCACCCTCAACCCCTCACCTCACTCACCCTCACTCACCCTCACTCACCTACTCACCACCCTCACCCACCCTCACCCACCCTCACTCACCCTCACTCACCCTCACTCACCCTCACTCACCCTCACTCACCCTCACTCACCCACACTCACTCACCCTCACTCACCCTCACTCACCCTCACTCACCCTCACTCACCCACCCTCACCCTCACTCACCCCCACTCACCCTCACTCACCCACCCTCACCCACCCTCACCCACCCTCACCCACCCTCACTCACCCTCACTCACCCTCACTCACCCTCACTCACCCTCAACCCCTCACTCACTCACCCTCAACCCCTCACTCACTCACCCTCCTCACTCACCCTCACTCACCCTCACTCACCCTCACCCCTCACCCTCAACCCCTCACCCTCACTCACCCTACTCACCTCACTCACCCTCACTCACCCACCCTCACCCACCCTCACCCACCCTCACTCACCCTCACTCACCCTCACTCACCCTCACTCACCCTCACTCACCCTCACTCACCCACACTCACTCACCCTCACTCACCCTCACTCACCCTCACTCACCCTCACTCACCCACCCTCACCCTCACTCACCCCCACTCACCCTCACTCACCCACCCTCACCCACCCTCACCCACCCTCACCCACCCTCACTCACCCTCACTCACCCTCACTCACCCTCACTCACCCTCAACCCCTCACTCACTCACCCTCAACCCCTCACTCACTCACCCTCCTCACTCACCCTCACTCACCCTCACTCACCCTCACCCCTCACCCTCAACCCCTCACCCTCACTCACCCTCACTCACCCTCAACCCCTCACCCTCAACCCCTCACCCTCAACCCCTCACCCTCACTCACCCTCACTCACCCTCACTCACCCTCACTCACCCTCACCCACCATCACTCACCCTCAACCCCTCACCCTCACTCTCACTCTCACTCACCTCACCCTCACTCACCCTCACTCACCCTCACTCACCCTCAACCCCTCACTCACCCTCACTCTCACTCATCCTCACTCACCCTCAACCCCCTCACCCTCACCCTCACCCTCACTCACCCTCACTCACCCTCACCCACCCTCACTCACCCTCAACCCCTCACCCTCACCCTCACTCACCCTCACTCACCCTCACTCACCCTCACTCACCCCTCAACCCCTCACTCACCCTCACTCTCACTCATCCTCACTCACCCTCAACCCCTCACCCTCACACACCCTCACTCACCCTCACTCACCCTCACCCACCCTCACTCACCCTCAACCCCTCACCCTCACCCTCACTCACCCTCCTCACCCTCACTCACCCTCACTCACCTCCTTCACCCTCAACCCCTCACTCACCCTCACTCTCACTCATCCTCACTCACCCTCAACCCCTCACCCTCACTCCCTCACTCACCCTCACTCACCCTCACCCACCCTCACTCACCCTCAACCCCTCACCCTCACCCTCACTCACCCTCACTCACCCTCACTCACCCTCACTCACCCTCAACCCTCACTCACCCTCACTCTCACTCATCCTCACTCACCCTCAACCCCTCACCCTCACTCACCCTCAACCCCTCACCCTAACTCACCCTCACCCTCACTCACCCTCAACCCCCTCACTCACCCTCTCACCCTCAACCCCTCAACATCAACCCCTCACCCTCACTCACCCTCACTCACCCTCACCCACCCTCACTCACCCTCACTCACCCTCACTCACCCTCACCCACCCTCACCCACCCTCACCCTCACTCACCCTCACTCACCCTCACTCACCCTCACCCTCACTCACCCTCACTCACTCTCACCCTCACTCACCCTCACTCTCACTCACCCTCACTCACCCTCACTCTCACTCACCCTCAACCCCTCACCCTCACTCACCCTCACCAACCCTCACCCTCACTCACCCTCACTCACCCTCAACCCCTCACCCTCACACAGTGCAATAGGTCGGAGCATTTGAGTTAGAGCTTTTAGAAATGTTTATGGCTTTTTTTTTTAATTCTTTAGCATTGGCTACAGGAAACAAAAATGCTAAAGATTTACAAAAAAAACCCATAAACAATTCTAAAAGCACTAACTCTAATGCTGCGAGACCTATTGCATTTCAATGCTTGTTTAAAGTGTTAATACACCCAACAATCAGTTCCTCCACTAGCCCCCGCCAATCATCAGCACTTACAACCAAGCCTACTTTTTTCCGATTATTTGCCGCCTATCAGCCCCTTTCTAAAAAAATACACTTTTACATTTTTTAATTTATGGCTCTAAAAGCCACCATCATGCAATAGTAGCTATACTACTATTATAAAGAGAGAACTTGCACCTTTTGGCAAGGTAAACTCGAAAACTACACCACCAATCTGAACACCCAAGACATCTTAGAAAACCTCAGGGCAAGCAGAAGGACATAGGCTACATAAAAATAAAAATAAAACGTTGTTTAAAATATTTACTGATAAAAATAAAGTAGTCCCTTGCAAGTAGCGCCGACCGCGACGTATGCGTGAGGGGAGTAGCGTCGTTCACAGCAACAGGAAGAGCGAGGAAATGAGTAGCGTCTGCGTGAGGGGAGGAGCGGGAGGAGCAGAGTTCACCAGCAAAAGCAATACGGAGCAGTGAGAAGCGGAGGAGCAGTGGCAGCGCTGGGAGGTAAGTCGAGACCTTGGGGGGGGTTTACAAAGCCGGGGCGGGAGGCGGGCGGGAGACTCGAGGCGGGAGGCGGTAGGCGCTATGCGCTATGCTCAATGTCGGGTCGGGGCGGGGGCGGCGGGCTCAAAGCGGCGCCATGCGCTATGCTCAATGCTCAATGTCGGGTCGGGGCGGGGGGCGGCGGGCGGCGGGCTCAAAGCGGGAGGCGGTATAGCCAATGTCAAGGCGGGAGGGATGCGGACTGGGCAATGGGGGGGGTGCGGTGCGGTGCGGTGCACAGAGGCTTACAATGCTGCCCCCAGCCCCTTTCTGCCCCAGGCAACGCTGGGACGAGCTGCTAGTATTAGATAAAAACCAAAACGAGTGCTGCATCATTATGCATCTGCACACAAGCGTGGCGACACAGTGACAACCATGGAATTATGAAGCACACACATGCATGCATGATGTTAACAGGCATGTGCTATTTTATATTTTATTAACTAATACTGTGTTGGTACAGAAAAGTGGACTTCATGGTTGTAGACGTTTATCCCCACCTTGAGTGCCCAGCTGTATTGTTGTGTGGATTCCTAAGGCTGTTTTTTGTCATTAGCAAACACGTATCATGCATGTGTACTATGAATACATCTGTCACACAGATTGCGGTCTTGTTGGTTCCGGGATGGGCGCCCAAAGTACTACCCTCATAGAGGTGGAAGGCTACTGCCTTCACAAGAAGCTAGTATAAAGGAAATAAGGGAAACCCTACTCACATGGAACCAGGGTACATAATCTATAACCAGACACAGTGGCTCCGGTGGAAAAATGTAAGCAATACACAATATTGCTAAGAACAATGGCAATAAACAGGGGTAAAACGGGATGTCCAAACGAGAAGTGAGACCATATACAACGTGATACTTGTAAGTTCAAAATGTTTATATACATAATTCAACACAGTTATATTCAAGATGAGTGCATGGTCTCCCCATGTGAACATGGAACCTATAAAACAGTGTGTGACATTTTGTGATATAGAGAAATGGTTTCCATAATGACAAAGTAGACCATCAAATTAGTACATAATAAACACAGCCTTCTAATCTGGTCATAGAGAGTGCTGGTGGGGGTGACATCACACGGACACCCAGATCACCTGCCCTGAAGCATGAAACACCAGCGCCTGCCTGCCTGCGTGCCATGACCGGTCTGCCCTGTGAGGAACAGGAAAGTGTTGAAGGGAGCGAGGTCCAGTGAGAAGCCCTGAAAGAGGATTCCCTGAGGGAGGTGTGCTGTGCCGGCTCTGCGATCCCCGTATGCCAGAAGAGGGCCACTGGAGACTGAACAGAGAGTGAAGCGGCATGCAGGTCAAGGTGGACCCCTACTGCCATGCTACCATGACCCCTTATGCCAGATGGGTTCACCAGTAAAGTTATCACTGTTGAATCACTGAGACCCGTGATTATCTCAGCATGGGCGTTTACACCAAGAAAGTGGTGCCTGTGTTTTTTTTTTCTCCAAGTACTGGATCAACCCTGTATGCCAGCAGGGGCTGCCAGTACCATTGTGCCTAAAGGATTCGGGCCATTATCCGAAAGGCAGACTGAGGCTACATTCCACGGGTTGGACCTGCACTGCTAGGGACTGACCAGAGGGCTGCCGAAGCCAACTTACTGCGTCTTTGCGAGCTGGTAGATGCTCCAACAACAGAGAAGGGCTCCGTCAGCGCAACTCAGAAGAGACAGCCTGCGCCAATTTCTCCAATCTGAGCAGGACTCACGGCCCGGGGTGCTTGCTCCGAGGGCACCTGCAGCTTGTTAGGAACAGGACTTAGTTTTTGTAGAGACCAGTTTTGAAATATACGAGATCGCATTTCCACTCCCTTCCCTACACCGTAAATTACAGACGGTCCCTGATACTCCTAAGAGCCCATCTCCACAGTGACGCTTTGCTTGGTTTACTGTTTCTTGGTGTTACCAAGCCCCTTTCCCTTCGCTTCCTGTTCCTTTCCTGGCGTCTCTCGTTCCAGCTTGGTTACCGTTCTTGTAACGGGCAAAGTCCCGTTTGCCATTGCGTGACCCTTCTGTCCCGGTACATCCGCCTGCATCGGTTGCCGCTTCTGCTCGGAGCCGGCGGCAGGCTGAGTTGTAGGCTTCTTGTTTTGAGTCAGACTGCTCGCAGAGGTCTTAAAGTGCACACCCCTATTTTGTTTTGAGCCTTTCCCAGAGAGTGTTGGCTCTTTTTGCAAGGGCGTAGTTGTTCCGCTCTTTCCCCTGGAGCTGGACAATGCGCCTCGCAAGTGTTTCTTTTTGTGTGTTTTTCCCCTGTGAGACCGCGGTTGTTCCGCTCCTCCCCAATTAGCCGGACAACGCATCTCACCTGATTTCACCTCCGTGAATTAGTGCACTGTTCCTCTCCCTCTCCCTGGAGCCGGACGGTCCTACTCCTTCCCAATTTCCCTTCTGGGCACAACTTGGTCTGCACTCCACTATCAGTTTCTTCAGCAGACTTACTTTCTATTATTCTTAGCTCTGTTGGTCCACCAAGGGGGGCTTGGGGGAGGGCAGCCGACCACCGGGAGGTCTCCTCCCCCGGGCGGTTTGGGAGATCTGGGTGGGGTATTCTTTCTAGCAGGTTCTTTTTGGGCGTTTTTGGGCTGGTTTTAGTTGTTTTGTGCGCTCCCCTATAAATGGGCGGGGCTCCTCGCTCCGGGCACCATTTTAGGCTTGGTGACCTGGTGGCCGGTTGAGCTTAGAATTTTTTGTGTCCATACTTTGGTACTTTGTTTAGTGTCCTTGGCTAGTCTGATCCGATATCATGTCTGGTGAAGATTATCGTGTATTGGAAGCTATTCGCCTGCTTAGCGAGGCGGGGCGTTTGGACCTGGTCATTGGCGACCGGGGTCGGGCCGAGACCCCGCGCCCCCAGCGGGAGGCCTCTGCGAGGGTGTCGGCTGTGGTGGCAGCATGTTACTCCCCGAAACGTCGGAGGCAGGATGGGGTAAGTGAGCGGGGTCGTTCTAGGACCCGTCGGGCGGGTTCCAGGGCCCGGCGGGGGAGTGATGCTAGTTCTTCTGATCCGGCCGTTTCTTTGGATTCCTCGTTGTTGGAGGAGGCTGGGGTTGGGGGTTTCCCTCTCGGGGAGGGAGAGGTTTCTGAGATCGGTCTGCGGGAAAGAGCGGCCTCTGCTCCTGTTTTGCGGGGCCGTCGTGCTTCCAGGCAACGTGGTTGCACGCGGCGTTCGGCTTCTGCCTCCGCGGGGGTGGGGACTGACGTCACTCAGGCGGGGCGGGCGGAGGCCATTTTGGATGTGGTTTCTGTGGCGCAGCAACCGTTACGGAGTGCCCCAGATCGGGACATTGAGGAGGTGGTCGCTCCCCTGAGCGTTATACGCCGCCATGTGGTTCAGGTCCCGGTGACGATTGACGGTGGTGCGGTTGGTGGGCCCATTGCGCGTCCTTTGGTATCTACTGCGGTTGTCGGAGGGCTTGAGGGCCGTGGCGTTCTTGTCCGCTCTGGGGGGAGGGATTTGCAGAGTCCGTTATTGTTTTCCCCATCTGGGTCGGTTGTGGGGGGGGAGGCCGTGTCTGGGGGTTGCAGCTCCTTGGGGGAGGGGGAATGGGCCCAAATGGGTCTGGGAGAAGGTGTGGGGCGGCCTGACTTGCTGATCCCTGGTGGGGAGCTGGGCTGCGCGGACGGGTCGGTTGGAGATTCCCGCCAGTTTCGGGTGGTGGGCGACCTTCCCATCGGAGGGGTTGGGAGTGGTGAGGATGTTGCTCAGCGAGGTGTGGGGGGGGGAGGGGCTTTTTATAGGCTGTCGGGGGATTTTCAATGTCATAGTGGGTTGGTGGGTTCAGGGCCTGCTTCGCGGGGTGCTCTTTCAGTCGGGGGGGTTCAGGATTGGGACCCTCAGGGGACGGCTTCGAGAATTATTCAGGCTGTGTTGGATGCTAGCTCGGATGAGGAGGTCTGTCCGCCGTCTCCGCGGCTTTGCGATGCTTTAAAGAGAAAGAGTGTTGTTAGTTCTGGAAGTTTTAGGGTGTCTGGTAGGGGGGGCGGTGTTAATGTTGGCGGTTTGTCTTCCGCACATAGAGTTGGTTTTTGTGAGGGACCCGGCACACCAGTCCGGCCTTTTTCTTTACAGGAAGAAGCTCGATCTACGGCAGCAGACTTGGCAGGGCGGCAGGCAGCCCGGGTACGCCGAGGAGAAGTGCGGGTGGAGCCTAGCGCGGCACGTCCCATACCTTCGAGGGATCCCGCCGTGGCCATCACACGCAGGTTTAATACGACCTCGATGGTCCCAACGAGGGATTTCTACATGGGCGGTGCCTCCGGGTCCAGTACGACCTTCCCGGCCTCGGCGGTGGATTCCAGCGTTGCTCATGGGAGCGGGTTACGTACGACCTCTCCCGTGCCACGTGGTGTTTTGACTACTGGTTTATCCTTTTCTGGAAGTCAACAGGTTGTCAGTAGTTCTGGTGGGGGGGTGTATAGACGAGTTCAGTCGTCCTCCCCACCTAGGTCCAGAGTGCGGGCGGGTAAGGCCCATGTTCGTTCAAATACGGTGGAGTCAAGACAGACTTCGGTGGTTGTCCCCCCCCCTCAGTTGGAGGACTCCCTGATCTTAGATTATGATGAGGATAGCCCTGAAGAGGGCGAGGTTCGTGATTTTGTGTCTGGGGGGGGGCATGTTAATGTTTCTCGTGACATGTTACAGGACCAAGTGGTTCGGAGTCGTGTGGAATCGTCACGGCCACGAGTGCTCGGCCCCGCGGTGAGGGCTCCTCGAAGGGCAGATGACGGTGCACGGACGGCATGGAGGACGGAAACCAGTCAACCGCCTCTTTTAAATCCAGGTGAGAATGTGGTTCAGGCCGTGCGGCCCAATATGGTCTCTATTGGTGTTGGTGTCGATTTAATTTCGACGGAAAAGGATGGTAAACTGTATAAAGGACGTGTGGTACGAGATCAAGGTGTTGGTACTAATGGTGATGAGGTTAATACAAGTCACATGGTGGATAGTGGCACGTCCACTGTTGGTGTGGGTACTACGACAAAGGTGCTTCACAGTAAAGAACTTAAAATCAAAAAGTTGCCGTACATGGGTGTTACAAAGCCTTTGGGGGCTCATTTGATGCTTAGTACGAAAGAAAAGATATGGAATGGTGAGTATGTGGAACTGTTAAAATTGCTCCACAGGGAAGTCCGTGCTAAGGAAGGTTCTAAAGAAGAAGAGTTCGAGTTAGCTAAACGCCCTAAGGTTCCCCTGACTATAGAAAATTGGACGGCGGCCTTTTTAATTTTTGCCAGCGTCTATTGTGAGAAATTCCCTGAGCGCTGCGTGTCCCTGTTTAAATACATGGATGTTATCCGTAAGGCTCAGCTAACCAGGAATGATTATGCGTGGGCTCAATATGATGAGGAGTTCAGGGCACGGATGGCTTGGGATCCTGAGGCGAAATGGGGGGAGTTGGACTCTGACCTTTGGCAGCAAACGATGGGATCGTCTGCCTCTGGTAAAACCATTTTTACGGCCAGTGGTCTTCCTATATTGTATCGTCCCTTTCAGTCCCGTCCCACCCGGGGAGGGGTGGGGGCCGTCTCTTCCGCCCAGTCGCCCATCGGCACATGCTGGGATTTTAATACCGGAACCTGTACTAGACAGTTTTGTAAATTCCGACATGAATGTTCCCAATGTGGGAGGAAGAGTCATCCGTTGTCCCGCTGCTGGGGTCCTAGGACCCCAGGGCCCCAGGGTTCCCAACAGAGTTCAGGAACTTTCGTGCCACCACAACAACCCCCAGCTCCCAGGGGAGGGAAAGCTTCATCTGGGGCTGGGCCCAAAGGCTCGTACTCCGGTTAACGTAACCAGATTGGCCGCGGCTTTGCGGGACTATGAGCCTGCGGAGCTGCGGTCGGTCTTGTTGTTGGGTTTTCAGGTGGGGTTTCGCTTGGGGTATAAGGGGCCGCGTCTCAGGCGTTGGTCCAAGAATTTAAAGTCAGCGAGCGAACTCCCAGACATTGTACAGTTGAAATTGGACAAAGAAGTGAGTGAGGGTCGGATGGCGGGCCCGTTTGATGACTGGCCTCTGGCGAACCTTATCGTGTCTCCAATTGGTGTAGTCCCCAAGAAGGAGCCTGGTCAGTTCCGGCTCATTCAACACCTGTCATGGCCGGACGGTGAGTCAGTAAATGATTTCATTGACCCGGAAGCTGCATCGGTGTCTTATTCCTCTGTGGATGTGGCCATGCAGCTGGTTGTCTCGGCGGGCCCTGACGCCCTGATGGCAAAATGCGACATTAAGTCCGCATTTCGGCTCCTTCCAGTCCATCCTGAGGACTGGTGTCTTCTGGGCATCCATTTCCTTGGGAAATGGTACGTGGACAAGGCGTTGCCAATGGGCTGTTCTATGTCCTGTGCTTTGTTCGAAACTTTCAGCACCTTTCTTCAATGGTGGTTTACTACACAGAGTGGCCATGACCTTGTCACTCATTATTTGGATGATTTCTTTTTTGTAGGTGCTGCCAATTCCTTAGCCTGCCATGCGGCTCTCACATCTTTTCAATCACTGATGAGTTACTTGGGGGTGCCATTGGCTCCAGAGAAGACCATGGGTCCTTGCGCGACCATGTCTTTTTTGGGGATCGAGCTTGACTCTCATTTGATGCAGGCTCGTCTTCCATTGGACAAGAAACAGAAAATGCTTCAGCTGGTTGGGACTATGTTGGGGAAGGAGAAGGTGTTTGTGAGAGAGATACAGGTTTTGCTGGGACACCTGAATTTTGCCTGCAGAGTGGTTCGGGCGGGTAGGACTTTTTGTAGGAGGTTAGGCAGAGCCTTGTCTGGTCATTCCCTTCCACATCATAGGGTAAGACTGTCTGCGGGGGTGAAGGAGGACTTACGTATGTGGGTCTTTTTCTTACATTCCTTCAATGGTGTGCCTTTGTGTTGGGAGGTGGATTGGTGCTGGGAGGTACAGATCTTCTCTGATGCCGCCGGTAGTGAGGGTTTTGGTCTCTACTGGCAAGGACGGTGGTGTGCTCAACAGTGGCCCATGCAATGGAAGAATGGTGGTAGAAGTATTGCCTTTCTGGAACTTTTTCCTGTGGTTGTGGCGGTCACGCTGTGGGGGTCGGAGTTGGCCCACAAAAAGGTCCTTTTTCGGATCGATAATATGGCTGTGGTTCAGGTGATTAACAAACAGTCGGCCAGAGATCCCCAGATTCTGAAACTTCTGAGAGTGTTTGTGTTGGGTTGCCTGAAACATGATATTGGTTTTCGGGCCCTTCACGTGCCTGGCGTGGACAATGACATTGCGGATGCTTTGTCTCGTTCACAGTGGGAGAGATTCCGTGGGCTTGCTTTGGAGGCAGACGAGGAGCCGACTCCCATGCCGGAACACCTTTGGACGATAGGAAACACCGGGTCCTTCACTTGGTTTTAGGTTCCCTGGCCCCTTCCACGAGGACGGCGTATGAGTTAGCCTGGAAGGAATTTTTGGAGTCGGGCGCTTGTCGGAGGGATCTGGATTGGCAAAGGTCGGAAGATGTGGTACAGTTTATTTTGGTGTTAATGGATAAGAAGTTGTCTAGAATTACTATATCTGGAAAACTAGCTGGAGTTTCTTTCATGGGTAAGCTTTTGTGGGGTTACTCTCCGTCGGCTGGGGAGTTGGGTAGGAGAATGTTGGAGGGATGGTCTAGAGAGAGTGGTGCTATTCGCACTTTGCGATCTCCTTTGTCGTGGCAAAAGCTGTTTCAGGTTGTTTCTGTCCTTCCGGTTGTGTGTACTGACCGAGTGGAAGCGTGTTTGTTTGCCACGTTGATGGTGTGGATGTTTTTTGGGGCTTTTCGTGTGTCTGAATTGCTTGGCAACAGATCCTCTCCTGGCATCCTGTGGGGGGATGTTCAGATCACGGAGCGGGGGGTCCACATTTGGCTCTCACACTCCAAAACGGATCAGAGAAGTGTGGGCAAGGGTGTCTGGTTAGAATCGGTTTCACCTCAGGAAACGTGCCCTTTACATTGGGCTCTTTGTTGGAGGAAACTGTCGGGTGGGCTGGTGGATTTTCGAGTTTTTCAACATGCCAATGGGTCTAGTGTGACGAACTATCAACTGCGCATGGTACTGCGTAAAGCGCTGCAACATATTGGTTTGGATGGGTCTTCATACGGTACTCATTCTTTTCGGATTGGGGCAGCCACAGAGGCCTTCCACAGGGGTTGGTCGAGGGAGGACATCATGGGTCTGGGGCGCTGGACTTCTAACTGTTTTCGGCGCTATGTTCGTAATGAGCCTACTGGAGCGCTGGCGTCCTCCTCTATTTTGCCTGTCTGACTCTGTTTTCTTTTTGAGGTTCTGTGGCTGGTCCTCGGTCTGCTTACGTTACAGTTTGGATCGTGGGCCATTCGTTCATTAAGAGAGCTCAAGTGCAAGCCCGACAGAGTTATTTTGGTTCCTCGTTGGGGTTCAATGACAGTTTGTTTAATGTGGTTTGGAAGGGAAAGGGGGGTATGTTGTGGAAAGAACTTATACCTGCCTTGAATTCTTGGTTGGTAGGGGGGGTTTGCCCGGACGTCCTGGTGATTCATTTGGGTGAGAATGACATGGGCTCTGTCAAAGGGGTTGTCCTGCTCCGGGCGATAAAAAAGGACTTGGCCTTGTTACACAGTCAGTGGTCGGGTTGTCATGTCATTTGGACGGAGATGGTGCCGCGGAGGGTTTGGGGGTATGCGGTGAAACCGAAGGCGGTGGACAAATCCCGGAGGAAGGTGAATTTGGAGGTTTCCCGTTTTTGTAGAGACCTGGGTTTCGGGCGCATCGTCCATAGTGACATTAAATACGATGCGGTGGAATTTTTTCGGGGGGATGGTGTACACCTGTCCCGTATGGGTATGGACCTGTATCTGCTGGAGTTGCGGGAGGTTCTATCTCGCTGTTTGACGGTTCGTCAGTTGGTTGGTGAGTAAGTGGTAGTCGGTTCTGTATTCTGGTTTTCCCCTTCCTTTTCTTCCTGGGCCTCCCTCGTACCCCCACCCCCTCCCACCCCCCCCGGTTTTAGGCGGTTGGGGGGGCAGAAAGGTGGGGCTCTCTCCGTATCAGTCTTTCACCCCACGGCTTTCTGGTTGGCGGTTTTGCTATGTGATCGTCAGTTTTGGGCCAAGTTGGACCCGTTAGTTGTATCGGTTATTGTTTGGGGATTGTTCAGTTTGATTGACGTGGGGTTCGGAGAATATGGATCGGGGGATATGTTCTGTTGGTTTATAGTCAGAGATGTAAGATTATATTTATTAGGTGATGTTATAATGTTATAATGTTATTGGGGTTTGTATGGTTTTGTGTTGGGTATGTACGGGTGGGGGTGGGTGTGATGGAGGGTGTGGGGTGGGGGCGGGGTTTTGGGTGTGAAATAAAAACGAACAAAAACTTGGGTTGTGGTTTAGATTGTGAGGCGGTTGCCGAGTTTGTGTAATTTGTAAATGTGCACCTGTTCCAATAAAGCGGCCTTTTTCACACTTGAAGGGTTTTTTGAGTCTGCTCACTCTCCCCCCACCCCTCTCTCCCAAGGGGGGCTTGGGGGAGGGCAGCCGACCACCGGGAGGTCTCCTCCCCCGGGCGGTTTGGGAGATCTGGGTGGGGTATTCTTTCTAGCAGGTTCTTTTTGGGCGTTTTTGGGCTGGTTTTAGTTGTTTTGTGCGCTCCCCTATAAATGGGCGGGGCTCCTCGCTCCGGGCACCATTTTAGGCTTGGTGACCTGGTGGCCGGTTGAGCTTAGAATTTTTTGCCCCCCCCCTCCTCTCCCCTTTTTTAAGGGATTTTTATTTATTTATTTCTTTCGTTTGGCTGCGGTTTGAAACATGTGTTCATGGGGTTTTACGTTGTCATTTGTCGCTTGGGACAGGTGCGTGGCGGTTTTGCTATGTGATCGTCAGTTTTGGGCCAAGTTGGACCCGTTAGTTGTATCGGTTATTGTTTGGGGATTGTTCAGTTTGATTGACGTGGGGTTCGGAGAATATGGATCGGGGGATATGTTCTGTTGGTTTATAGTCAGAGATGTAAGATTATATTTATTAGGTGATGTTATAATGTTATAATGTTATTGGGGTTTGTATGGTTTTGTGTTGGGTATGTACGGGTGGGGGTGGGTGTGATGGAGGGTGTGGGGTGGGGGCGGGGTTTTGGGTGTGAAATAAAAACGAACAAAAACTTGGGTTGTGGTTTAGATTGTGAGGCGGTTGCCGAGTTTGTGTAATTTGTAAATGTGCACCTGTTCCAATAAAGCGGCCTTTTTCACACTTGAAGGGTTTTTTGAGTCTGCTCACTCTCCCCCCACCCCTCTCTCCCAACAGAGTAAAACAGCAAATTTTTTTATAATTTGGAGTGTATCCCTTTACTCCTTGAATTCCCACCATTTCCTATTCTGAGTGAGTGTTGTCCTGCTTAGTCTTTACTTGCACCTCCTGCCTTCCCTCCTGGTTGCCAAACCCAAGTGCTTCTGGTGTAGCTTTTCCACTGCAATCTTCACGAGGAGGCTGTTCTTTCGGGCATACAGCAAGGACGTTGGGGTGAATGAAATGCGATTCTTGGTATATATCAATGTTTATGATGGTCTCTTTAAAGGGTGTATGATAGATGTTGAGGTACTTCCTTTTTTTTTTACAGTGCACGCCATCCTTGATCAGCTCATTGCAGAATACCTCAAAGACATCATCTGGGAAAGAGTGGTAACATAGTTCTCCAAGTGTTGTTTTCTGGAAGTGTGTGGCGCATTCATATTCGCTCCCATGGAATTGCTGGATCCGCGACACAGCTCCGCCGAACTCCATGTTGTGAGAGCGGGTAAGACAAGAGCTGGACAAGTTGCATGTGTGGAGTTAGAAACAAAAGACTTCTTTTGTTTATATAAAAGCAAATATTTGACATTCATTTATTGTTTATACTGTGTGCCCTTTGAATTATGAGTCTTGTTAGTACTGTGTTTACTAACCAGTATGGTCGCGCCCCCCAGGAAGCCCCGACTGCTCGACCACAGCTACCACTGACAGTCAAGAGCAGAAGGGGTACCTGGCCCAGTTGCTTGGAATCCATATTAGGTCAGGCCCCAGGACTAAAAGGCCTCAACCACCTCAATTGGGCCCAGTAACCCCTGTGTGCCACGTGTCCCTCTGAAAGGGGCTCTGACATGCGGTTTCACTTCAGGAACCAAGCATTTTATGCCAATGCTGAAAAACTTCAGAAAAAAATCCCTGGTAAAGCCAAAAGGTCAGGTTATGATACTAAAAGGCGAATACTATTGTATTTGACAACCCTTGTTAAAAATATGTTACTAATTTAGCCGCTAATACTCTAATTTTAAGAAATTTCATGGCTTTACCATCCGTTTTAGGGAAAACTTGCTTATGTTGCCATGGTTACTTGTGCCACATGACTGAACTAGAACGACAGCAACTGTCTCATTTACTTGGGTTATACGACTGAGGTATTGAAAAGTCCAGCTGACCACTTGTCCCCTTTCCCTTCCTCTGATACTATTCTAATTTAAATCCTTACTGCACTCTCTCTACATAAGGTTTCTGACAAGACAGATATTCTGGTCCTGTCTAATCATTTAATTTGGGGAAATAGTTTTAGCAGACTGGGTAATACAGACATTCTGCCCCTCAACTGATAAATGCGACTGACAAAGGACTCTGTTTCTGCTTCCTGTACCTCTTTACACAATCTGATACATCACTAGTTCTCTTCTTCACTGTAGTGTCACACCCTTTAGAAATGCAGCCATCATTAGATGAGATGGTCTCAAGATCGGTCTAGCGCCGCAATCCTCCATTTCCCAATTACGAATCCAGTACTGATCCATAGACTTTCCCCTCCCATGGAGGTTAGCATCGTGAAGTTCTAAAAAAAGGATTGGGAAACTTCCGAAATAAAACTGGTCTTAGACCAAATGCTATTTCCATATCACCCTCACTTTTTGGGGCCTTTAGAGTGTAGTAGATGAGATAGTGCAACACAAACATGGTGAATGTCCTGTCTGCCATATTTCAAGTGCATTATAGCCTATGGCAGGATACTCCGTCAAAACCTGGAGTATATATCTGTCTGTCAAACACTATGGCCCCCATTAGGATAGCGGGCGGGCTTTGCCCGCCCGCCATCCTGGCGGTACTAGGGACCGCCCGCCATAAGGGTGGGGGTCCCATTGCCAGCATTAGGATGCGCCCGCCACAGTGGCGGGTGCATCCTGCATTCCTACCATTGTGGCGGGCAGTGCACTCAGCACCGCCCGCCACAATGGCAGGAAGACATGCTGTGCATGGAACTGCTGGGGGGTACCATAGGTACCCACCATGTGCACCCCCCCACGCCCCCGGAGTACATTGGGCCCGCATCGGGCCCCCAAAGCAGACTCCGCATGCCTTTCCATGGGGGCATTGCCACCACGGAAAGGCATTGGAAAATGCCCATGGTAATATGGCTGGCGGTGTCTAATAGACACCGCCACAATATAAACCCTTTTCCGAAAGAAGTGGATGGTCTTTCCGTCCGCCACGGACCCCTCAGCCATACTAATATGGCAGGGGTCATTCCGGCTAGGATGGCAGGCGGATCGCCCCCGGCAGGTCGGCGGTGGCTACCGCCAGCGTAGCGGGGGCGATCCGCCCGCCATCCTAATGGGCCCCTATGTAAGGCCCTTAGTTATTGGTGTAGATGTTCACTTAATCTGTTGTGGGGATTGACTTCAATCAGTACTGACAAGTAACTGTTTTGACTATGTGTGATTCTGGTATTCCCTCTGGCTACTTCTATTCCCATACAACACATGAACAGTAAAGGTGAGAAAAGACAAATGATCAAATGAGTTATGGGTACAAACTAGCATTACAGAAACACCTCATCTGGGGACAGAGATAAAAAAACTAATTAAAGACAGGATGTGCCACAACAACGGCAGTGAAGAGGAAAAGGGACAAAAACAAGAGGAAATGAGACTCCAGTGAGATCATAAAAACAATGTACAGATCATCAGAAAAGTGTTTTGTAGGCTCATCACAATATAAGAGTTTTTCCGATGACAAAAGCATGTTGACCTGCAAACCATAGATCTGATTATCACATACAAAAATATTTGCAACTACAATCAGCTCTTGCAAAGAGGAAGTAGACAAATGCAAGGCTTCTAGTTGTCATTTGAGTTGAAACAGGATTAAAGGACATCACGTTATTAAGTCATACTCTGAAACTCCAACTTAGGCCCTCAAAAACCCACTTAGGTCCTCATTCACGATTGTCGGAATCCAGGTGCTTTTAATTGGACCCACAAAAAAAATAGGGTACATTATTTATTGGGTTTTGTAGGACTAATATTCGGATTTTAGTTCTTCCCACACCTAAAACTGCATGGTATGCTAAATACTGTACGCTGTTAATTACGGCATGATTGGCCTGCCAAACTGAAAGTAGGGTGAGAAATTTGATGCACCTGGTCATGGGCATAGGATTAATAAGGGAAACAGGTGATTTATCCGCTATAGATTTTAAAGTGGGGTGGACACGGGGAAAATATTCCCCACCGTACCCAGTTTTTATGAAGTCGAAAGTGAAAATCTAACAGTGACAGACAGAGCATGTCTCTATGAAGACATTCTGCACAACACCTAAGTCTCCCTGAAGCGCCTCTGTGGGGGTTCTAAGGCCTCTTTGTTTTGTTAATTATTTAATCGTGGTCACTGAGGTGTTGACTGTGTCCTAAATTCCTCTGTTTGTGAAGCCAGGTGAGCCAGGAGATCAAAGGAAATAGGAGAGGATATTTTAAGTAATGTTACTGCTGCCTTCGCTGATTTGAGAAAAGAATGATTTTAGGAGAGGTTCAACACCCTACCACCGCAATTTAATAATTAGAAAAAAACAAAAAGGTCACCCAGTCCCCAACAGTGTTTTCGTCCTAGAGTAACAGCTCTTCAAAGAGAAGCGTGTGCAGTGCTGAATGATTTTAGACAGGCATGTTTTGTCACTATTTGCACTTCACTGCCTGTAGGAGTTTTCCACACAGAAAAGCACACATTTAAATCTTAGGACAACGCACAAGTATACATATATGTATGGTGTCAGTTTGATTTAAGGTGCGATAAGTGTATTAATTGACCTCCATGTATTAACTATAATTGAAAAACACTAAGTAAATAACTGAACACAAAGCACTGATCTTTGGTGTTAAACTGAAGAGAGAAGGATGTAACTCTACAGTCTCTGAACTGCAAAACATACAGTCCTGGGTTCAAATCCCAGCATCGCCATTTGACCACATTGTGTGATCCATGGCTTATCGCTATATACCGTTTTACTTCACCATCCAGTTTGAGAGCATGACATGAACAAACACATTACAAGATACGCTAAAAGTGCCTTTCTCAATTTGAAAATATTACACAAAATAAAACCCTTCCTCCAACCCAAGGACCTTCAACAAGCCACCCAAGCACTGGTGCTCTCCAGACTCGATTAAGGGATTGCAGCCCTGATTGGTGTAGCAAAGTCCCACCTCGCCCCTCTCAAAACAACCTTTAATTCAGAAGCCAGAATGGTACAGGAACTAAGAAATTCGACCACATCTCGCCCGCACTCAAAGAACTAAAATGGCCCCCAATTGAAATGCGAACCTGCTCCAGAACAGCCTGCCTCACGCACAAAGCCCTTCACACAGGCAAACCGGAATACCTGGCCGCCAAACTCAAAAGGGCCGGCCAGTACCAGAACCTCAGGAGCTCCAATACTCTGCTACTCATCCCACTGAAAACACGCAAGACAAAACTGCGGCAAAGTCGTTTGCTGGTAAACCGTGCCCAAAATTTGTAACTCCATCCCCCCTACATCAGAACGATTCCCTCATTTGCAAAATTCAAAAACCTCCTCAAAGTCCTCTTCCGCTCACTCCCTCCGCCCTGAACAAGAAAACTTATCGGATACTCGTCTTGTGTGGCCTGCACCCTCATGGTTTCCTTCCGCTCAATCACTCCTTTGTTCTAACTAAACCCGTTGCGAATCCCTATGTTTTGCTATAATCTCTGTACTGCTTGTTTGCATTTAAGTTACTTGCTGTGAAGCGCTCGGATACCCTCGGGTCCAGCTAGCGCTATATAAAACTCCTAAAATAAATTCAGCAAAGGATTGAGCTCTACAAAAACGTCACTTTTATTTGCTAATATAAATTAATTTTATTTCGCATTTCCTAACAATGTATACTATATAGAGAACATAAAAACCTAACTTTTGAGTAACTTGTGGCAACGCCGTCGGAGTATGGGAGTATTCTTGAATGTTTCATGTTTAAAAAATCTTCTCTTCAATAAATGTCACTCAATTCCTGGGTGAACCGGCAGCTTTTTTGTTGGCAGACATGGATAGGGCCCTTGACTCCCTGAGCTGGACCTATCTTTTTGCGCTTCTTAGTCATCTTAATTTTGGTCCTCGCCTGCTACAATATATCCAACTCCTCTACACTGATATCACAGCCTCCGTCCGTGTGGCTGATACAGTCTCACCGTCCTTTCCTATCAGGCGTGGCACCCGCCAGAGCTGCCCTCTCTCTCCATATCTTTTTGTGCTTGCTATGGAGCCTCTGGCAGAATGGGTACGGGTAGACGCACAGCTCAGGTGGTTTGAGTAGCCCTGGGCGGTATCTGATTGCATAGCTCTATGTAGATGATGTATTCTTTTTTCTTACAAGACCTTACCGATCAGGACCCAGACTCCTCAGGATCATGCAGATCTTTGGCGACACATGCGGGTTACATATGAACTCCCATAAATCCTACCTGTGGGCCCTGCGCAGCGATGGGCCCTCTGGGTCGGTGGTCCGAGGAGGTTGCAGTGGTGCGGGATTGCTTTAAATGTCTGGGGGTCTTCTTGGCTGCCTCACAACCCTTGTCTTGTGAAAGAAACTTAGCCCCTTTGTGGGTGAAAATGAAGGAGCCGACTCACTCTTGGTCTCATCTGCCACTCTCCCTTTTCGGGAGGTCGGCCATTTGCAAGATGGTCTCCCTGCCCCGTCTAGTTGTATCAACTCCAAAACCACCCATATTTGATACCACCTAGTTGGTTCACACAACTAAAGTCTACTCTCAGACATTTTCATTGGGTGGTGGCTTGGCTCAGGTGGCGTTACGGACATGCTTTCCATCAATGTATTGCGGTGGACTGGCAACACCGAATGTCCTGGCGTATTATGCGACATCGCATCTTCTCATATTAAACGACTGGTGGTATGGGGCTAGATTGAACCCTGCTTATACGCTCGAGCGTTGGCTGATGAACGCCGAGCCCCTTCATACGCATCTCTATTTGGGCACGGCCCAGAGGGCCTTGCCTCCGGCAACTGCCACATTTTTTTTAACTGTAAAAACGCATGCTCCAACAGTTGGGTTGGTGAGGCAGAATAACAAAAGAGGCTCCACTCTAGCACAATGGCCTTATGCCACAGCTTGCTGGTCTCCCAGGCTTATTGGGATGGGAGGCTATAGGAATTTCAACTGTGGGGGATGTCCTCCATGGACAGACCCTGAAGTCCTTTCAAGAATTACAACAAGAGTATGCAATGCCTCAATCACAATTCTATAAATACCTCCAGTTCCGTCATGCCTTCTCTCCATATCCAGCCCCCTTGAGGCGAAAGTCTTCATGGGAGAACTGGGAGAACACAAGAGTACTAAAATATATTGCATGCTCATCACAAATAGTCACACAACACTGTCTAATACACAGTAGGCTTGGCAGACAGACTTGGGCCCTTTAGACAATAAGGACTGGACCGAGGCGCTGGCATCCCCTCGAACTGCCGCCATAGCTACTCGGCTACGGTACATACAGTTTAAGTACCTACACAGGGTATATTATACTAGGCATCGACTGGGGGGCTGGACGTATTGCTCTCTCCACTCTGTTTGCAATGCCAGCCGGCTGAGGGTACTTTTCTCCATACTATATGGCTGTGCACATCTCTCTCAAGATTCTGGCAGAGGGTTATTACATGTATGTCGCTGGTCTTGAGTTGGGACATCCCTTATTCACGACAACTAATTCTTCTGCGCATAACTGATGATATTAGGGGTAATATCTATAAACGCCATTACTGTTACTGGGCCTCACACTTGCGAAGCGAGACATTGCGAAGGCCTGGAAGGACACATCCCTGCCCTCCCTTGGGGCCTGGAAAAGGGGTCTAGATTTTTGTATGGGGCTAGACATACCTATATTCGCTGCACGGGTCTGGCCCCAGAAACATCCCAAGATATGGACGAGATGGGCAGATTTCCGGGGAATTTACCTACAAAATATACCTGATCGCACAGTAGATTGACATTACTCTGGATTACGACTGGGTAGGATGATCGAGGTATTAACAATGTAATTCCTCACTCTGGGGTTAACTCGACATGTAACACATCAAATATTGGATATATGACACTTCAGTTGATTGTTAATGTAATATGTTGTTATGTATATGACTCTTCTTTGCATATTTGAACACAAAATGGCGACATCAATACTTGTACCGTATATATATATATTGCTGCTACGATATATGGGCTTAATGGGCGTACTCTGGCTGTTGACAATAAAATGTTGTTGTGAAAAATATATATATCACTCAATTCTGTAAATTAATCGTATTTGAGACACTGAGAAATTTTCAAAAATATTTCTTTTCCATTTCAAAGTCTTTATCAGATATTTTCATGACATTTATTTTTTAATTAACATCTTTTGATGGCTCTGGCTCTTAGAGCCAAGCTAGCGCACCGTCTCGGCTCACCCCAAGGCTGTGTGAGTAACCCTGCCCAGAAATGTAGTGTCTTTTATATCCTTGAACCTAGTAATTACAAGATGTGGTAAATACCACCCAACTCGTAATTCTGACCCCATTGGCAAACAGGTTTTTTTTTACACAGGGGTTGGAAAACATCAGCCCACTTTATATTCTCAAAAGAGTTTCCTTATCCGTGCAAAACTTGTCAATAAAACAAGCTAATGCAGATATCATTGTGCTTATAATAATATGATTATTGTGATTTAATAACAGTGGCCAACAGAATCAGTTACTTTTTTTTTATTCTGTTGATGGATATTTGAAAAGTCAGCATTCCCTCAAAATAAAATAGAGGTATAGAGAATCCGTATTTCCACTGTTTCGGTACACCTTTCCAAGGGAGGCGGGGTATTAGAAGCCAATTGTCAAACTTTTTTTAAAATTAAAGACGTTCAAAGTTTAGGCTGCTTGCTGTTTCCTAAAACGAGTCGTATGATAGTAGCCAGTATCTTCAGAAACCAATAACTTGAATGCCATGTCAAATAGGATCACCTTTAAACTGCTGTACCTAGCAATTAAGTATCTCATTGCTACAACACTCAGCACAGCGAATCTACAGATACAAGTCTTACCTGAAATCTGCATTCATGTGAATCAAACGTATTGGTTGCTCTTGAATCTAAACATATGGAGGCAGGAAGGGTAGGAAACCTGTCTTTGGTGGTCTTAGGCACTCACCCCTGCAATGAGAAGGGTGATGTGACAAAGATTCTTCTGCTCACAGGAGTTCAATTTTGCTACAAAGAAGCCAAAACATTCCTTAGCGTGTGTAGATTTTTTGAGAAGTATTTTTTGTCTCTCCTGCCCCAAGATAATTTGATCCTCATCTTGAAACTCGTGGGTTTATTTACAAAATAATCTTATTAATCGAAAATCTTACTGTTGTATACAAGTGCCAGTCTTGATGGCCGCATACAATATTGCTTGCTGTGCGAGCCCTAGCGATTGTGGAGAAGATTCTATGAAGGAACAAGTTTATCTACTAAAGGGATTGACAGGACTACTTTAATACAGGGCTAATTTGGCAGAGTCCTATGGTTAATTCATCCTCTTATTATATCAAGGGCCATCGTCCAAAGGTCCGGTCCAGGGAAGACATGGCTTGGCAGTTCGGGCTGGACTGTTCCCATGAGGCACAGGGTCAAGGCTGATTTGCAATGGCCATGTCTGAACTGGGGTGGTGTGGAGTGCAAAAAAACGATGGATTTAGGCCCAGATCTCTGTACTGGGGTGAATGTATGACTTTGTTCTGCATTCTGTCCATCAATTGTTGTTTTTGCATTTGTCACCTCGAGTGGGACGGGTATGCTCAGACTTGAGTCCCATGCTCTCCACACCACTGGATTCAAGCAAGCCGGGCTGAAGACGGCTGGAATGCCAGAAACCGGTCCCCGGAAGCTTGTTTTGAGTCCAGGGAAGGCATGGCTTGGCAGTTCGGGCTGGACTGTTCCCATGAGGCACAGGGTCAGACTGATTTGCATATGGCCATGTCTGAACTGGGGTGGTGTGGAGTGCAAAAAAACGATGGATTTAGGCCCAGATCTCTGTATTGGGGTGAATTTACGACATTGTTCTGCATTCTGTCCATCAACTGTGGTTTTTGCATTTGTCACCCCGACTGGGATGGGTATGCTCAGACTTGAGTACCATGCTCTCCCACCACTGGATTCAAGCAAACCGGGCTGAAGACAGCTGGAATGCCAGAAACCAGTCCTCAGAAGCTTGTTTACGGTCCAGGGAAGGCATGGCTTGGCAGTTCAGGCTGGACTGTTCCCATGAGGCACAGGGTCAAGGCTGATTTGCATATGGCCATGTCTGAACTGGGGTGGTGTGGAGTGCAAAAAAAACGATATATTTAGGCCAAGATCTCTGTACTGGGGTGAATGTATGACATTGTTCTGCATTCTGTCCATCAATTGTTGTGTTTTTTGCAATTGTCTAAAGGGCAGCAACTTCTATGTGTCTTAAACATTCGAGAATTGTACTGGCATAGGTCTTCTGTAACCTGTTTTGATAGACTGATTCTGCACAGCTCTGAAACCAACAGCTTTAACTTCTGGTAATGAGTTGACTAGAAGCATCATTGCATCTTCCACTGTTGGCTTTAGGTCAAACGCACTTTGTTATTTTGGTGGCAGAGTCTTCTAATAAATGGCAAGATGAGCCCTGTTAACGCAGCACCAATTGCCCGAAGGCTGAAAGAGGCATTCTTAGAGCATATGTCTTGTGGAAGCAAAAGTACAAGAAGATGACTAACTTTGGAAAATGTCACACAATGTAATTACTTTGTTCACTACAAATTTGAAGGGAAATTATGAATCACCCGAAACATGGAACTTGGAGTCTGAAGCAAGAAATATTCATTCCTGGATCCATGTGCATGTCAGAATGTAGATGCTAGTGGTAAACCACTGTCTCAGCCACACACAGGGCATCGCATCTTGATCGGGCAATCTCTGCACCAGTTTTAGCTCAGAGAAACTTCTCACTCTCAACAAGAGTAACTTGGTCTACTGCCAAGGCTAGGAAGTGATACCTTTGTCTGATACCTGAATCACTCTGCCCCTGGCTAAAATCACTAGCCACACCATCAATGTTTGTCCAAGAGACTTGTCCTTCTTTTCAGGCTTCCTCAAAGTCGTTTAATTGCTGCACACAATGGCAGATGTCCCATTTGCCTGCATCATAAAATGCAGAATCCCATTTTAGGGAGACCAAACACAAAAATGAACTTGTGTCAGAAGGAACTATGTTTCCTTTATTGTCCTTTTTGTCTTTGACTGCCATGTAAGTCATGGTTGTTCAGGCGAGAAACACACTGTAATGTTCACCATGCACTGGGAGAAAACTCATAATAAGTGCCGACATTTGTTAAGCTATTCCTGGAAATAGAGGTGCTGTCAAAGCCACAACAGTGTTTTGACAGCTAGGCCACCTATATCTAAATAATGAATGTACTCATTTAGCAAACATTTT
This sequence comes from Lissotriton vulgaris, assembly GCF_964263255.1. Taxonomy (NCBI): domain Eukaryota; kingdom Metazoa; phylum Chordata; class Amphibia; order Caudata; family Salamandridae; genus Lissotriton; species Lissotriton vulgaris. The sequence continues at coordinate 186,764,643 of NC_141696.1, forward strand.
TCAAATACATACATCATTTTACAAGTACCTTTTGCCATGTGCTGATGTGTATACTGAAACCAAATTGGTGTTATTTTGCTTTATTTTGGAAAAAGTAATGTCTTAGAAATACATTCGATAATATTTTTAGATTTACTTTGATGGGGCATTTTATGCCAGGTACTGAATGTTTTTGCTCCACTACATACAAAGGAATGTCACAGTAATGATAGGCTTATATCTTTGAAAAAAAACAATTTACAATAGAGCCATTTTGCTAACATTAAGGAGTTTCTAACTTTGTAAAACCAGGATTAGGGGAGTGATTGTAAAAGTTTTCATCATTATTAGGTAAGGAAGGTGATTTTGTTTTCTGTACTAGTGGTAGATAGACGCCGTCGCCAACCTCACATATAGCCTTCTTCCTACTTGGACAAACATTTTTTTCATTTATGGCTTTCCCTATTGATTTTGTCTCTTCTCTTTCCTCCTTCGTCAAAACTATTCCATATATTTTGGCAGAGACAACGTTAATATAGGTTTCGCCGATTAATTAAGTCGCTTTATGTGGAAAAATGTATTTGTACTGAAAGATCACATGATGATATTTCTAGAACTATTGTTACTGCTGATGTATTTCCTGCTCACTGAACAAAACTGTAGATTGCATCCCTCACTAACTTCTACATAGTCAAAACACTAAACTCATTCATGCTACCCAATGAGAAGCCTCAGATATCATAAGGACCTTAATCCAGGTGAAACCATGTCAAAGGGCATGATATATTTTTTTTAAATTCTTTTTATTAGGCATTATACAACCAGTTGCCCTTCACCACGGGCAATATAGTTTTGTACATTCCGCGCTCGGGTGTGCATGCCCCCATGTTTTTGCCTTACAACAGATATTGGAAAGGGAAGACCACTCGGTCCCCCCGAACGTATGGATGGGTGACCCGATCCCCCCGGGAAACCGTTGTGGGCGGGGGGCGTGTCTCGGCTGGTATGCCCAAAGCGGCGTAGCCGGAGCACGCCCTTCCCGCCCAGAAGGGGTTGTCCTAAACACCCGCCCGGAAGTCCGCGCACGGATGGGCGTACCCGAGGTGGGCCCCCGCCCTCCCGCAGATGGATAAATAGAGAAGGAATCCAACGAGGCGTCCTCTTGTTCCAGTGCTCTGAAGTCTGCACCACTCGTCGCTCGTGAGCCCTCGAAGGAACAAGCGGCAATTTTGAGAACTTGTAATCTTTGTTGTTTCTCTTTCAGTGTCAGGCGTGTTGAAGATCTAGTAGCTTGTGGATCAAGTCGGACAGAGTAACCGAAGGCATGTCTGACACGAAAGCGGGAAAGAGCTCCGAGATGGAGAAGATGCTACACACCTTGGTGAACCGAGTAGCGGTGATGGACCGGAAAATGGGTAAAGTGGATTCAATCGGTCGGGGCTTAGCGGCCATCAAAAAGCAGATGGCAGCCCAGAACACCCCCTCGGGGCGGCCTAAAAAAGTCATAGGGCCGGCCTTGCCGGATGTCGCCCCAGAGGGTAAGGGTAAGAGGAATAAGGGAAGGGCGGGTTCCAAGGAGGTCCCAGTCCCAGAAGTGCCTCCATCGAGCCCGGGGGCAGACAACTCAGTCGCGCCGGTAGATAGCCCGGTACCAGGTCCGGATGTGGGTTCACCAATCCCCGTAGTGATAACGCCAGTTGGGGATGACCAAATGCCCCCGGAACTGGCCCTTCAGTTAGCAGCAGTTTTACCTTGGCTAAAGAAGAGAGCAGGGGGATCAGTGGCTGCGGGCGATCCGGCTGAGGAAGCCAGACTAATTATCGAGCAGTTGCGGCAGTCAAGGGATGCCGGGACAGCGAATGTACCTTCTCTTCCCCCGCAGGTAACGGCAGTGGTCACGACGGATGGTCGAGCGAAGACAACGGACACGGCGGCCGAACCCGGTAAGAGACCATTGCCATTGGTGGGGGAGAGTTCAGTGCCTTCAAGGCGGGAAAGTTTGTCTCAGCACATTCCGGCGGCCACGAAAGAAATGATATGGGGGGACAAATACATCAATATGTTTTCACTTTTGACTGACCATCGTGAGGTAGAATATGCAAAGACCCAGAAAGATTTGTGGCACCCCAGCGTATGGCGGGCCAAGATGGCGGAATTCAGGGTCGATGAGACCATGGTGAACTGGGTCAGGGCCTTTTCTATTTTTACGGCAGTAATGGGGGAGCGTAAACCTGAAGTGTTGCCCGACTTATCATGTTACCAAAACAGGATCATGAATTTCTATGCAATGTACGGAGCAAATGAATGGAAGGGTTATGACGTTAACTTTAGAAAAGCAAAAGAGTTTAACGAGGCTTTAACATGGGATTGTCTGGACACGGTGTTGTGGCATAATCAGCTTTTGCCGGGACCGGCGGGTACGTCGGTGCCGAGCACGAGCGTTTCTGGGACATTCCAACAGAAGACGGCACAACCCTTTCGGGCGAGCGCCGGAGGGGAGTCACATCCCAGATCCGGCGGGAATAGAGGCAAGCGAGGGGTTTGTTGGGGTTTCAACAAGGGAACCTGTAACAGGCCTCAGGGAACGTGTAGGTCCCGGCATGCTTGTTCGGGCTGTGGGAATTCCTCACACCCAGAACTTAGCTGTAGATCCAAGTCCAATGGTGCGGGAGGAAAGGGGGGATCCAAGCAGGATTGAGGTGGTGCCTTGGAAGCGAACATCTTCGCCCATTGATATCTTGGCTTTGACCCCCTGGCTGAACCGATACCCAGATCATGTATCCGCCGGGATTTTGAGGAATGGCTTTCTGTATGGCTTCGAAATCCCGGCGGGAAATTTTCGGGGGAGCCCCTTCTGTAAGAACCAACTGTCTATTCAACATAACCCGGCGGTGGCCGCCAAGAAAATAGCGAAAGAGGTCAGCTTGGGACGGGTGGCAGGGCCATTTGCCTGCCCGCCAGTTGCGGAATTTCTGTGTTCACCTGTAGGAGTGGTCCAGAAGAAGGACCCGGGGGAGTATAGACTCATTCACAATCTGTCGGCCCCTAAGGGGGCCTCGGTAAATGAGGCTATTGACCCTGAGGTGTGCTCAGTTCGATACGCATCGTTCGATGATGCCGTCGTTCTGCTGAATCGCCTGGGCCCGGGTGCACTGTTGGCAAAATCAGACATCGAATCGGCATTCAGGTTGCTCCCGGTGCACCCTCAGGACCAGCGCCTGCTGGGATTCACGTTCCAAGGGAAGTATTACATGGATAAATGTATGCCCATGGGTTGTTCAATTTCATGTGCCTATTTTGAAATGTTCAGCTCCTTTTTTGGAATGGGCGTTCACCGAGGCCACAGGGCATAGACAGGTGATGCACTATTTAGATGACTTCCTTTTTCTAGGTCCGGCAGACACCACGGAATGTGCGCAAACACTGCAGGACTTCTGCACACTCATGCAGGAGTTTGGGGTCCCATTGGCGCCAGGTAAGACGGTGGGGCCATCTACCTCACTGGAGTTTCTGGGGATTGAGCTCGACTCAGTGGAGGGGTGTTTCCGTCTGCCAATTGAGAAGGTGGCCAAGTTCAGGGCTTCCTTGATACAATGCCTCCGTAAGGACAAGGTGACCCTACACCAGTTACAACAGACAGTGGGTCAGCTTAATTTTGCCTTAAAAGTGATACCGATGGCTCGCCCCTTCTCACGTTCCATTGCACAAGCTATGGTAGGCCTCAAAGAAGGACACCACCGCACTAGACTGTCGGCAGAGGTTCGCCAGGACTTGCGCATTTGGTTGGCATTCCTGGCGAATTTCAACGGTCGAGTAGCGTGGAATAAACCCCCAGCATCGTCTGACGAACTGGGCTTGTGGACCGACTCGGCTGGGAGTGTGGGATTTGGTGCGATCTTTGGTAACCAATGGTCGACGCAAACATGGCCGGCGTGGTGGCATTCAAGTGGTCTAACAGGTAACATTGGGTTCCTGGAGCTGTTCCCCATTTGGGTGGCTCTGTTGGCATGGCCGGAAGACTTTAGGAACTGCTCAGTGGTGTTTTGGTCAGATAACATGACGGTGGTCGAGTGTATTAATCACCAGGCTGCACGATGCAAGTGGATCTTGAGACTGTTGAAAGAAATTGTATTGCGATGCATGAAATTGAATGTACAATTCAGGGCAAGGCATGTGCCGGGTGTCCTGAATAATGCAGCTGATGCACTCTCTCGTTCACACATGCAGGCCTTCAGGGGTTATCTACCTACAGCGGACCTAGTGGCGGCACCGTTCCCCGAAGCACTATGGCAGATCGGTGCCCCGGATTACAGGACCTCGTGGCAGCCAGTTTAGCGCCCAGGACGAGGAAAGCTTATGAAGGAGCGTTCCGTGCATACTGCGCCTTTTTAGGGCCGGTAGGGGGACATAGCTGGGGGCGGGACGTGTCCTTCTTCGGGTTTTTGGTGGTGCTTCATAAGGAAGGCCGATCGGCGGCAACCGCCAACAGATATAGGGCGGCCATATCCTTCATGGCACAGCTACACGGGATACGAGACCCGACGGGTTCCTTCTTAGTTAAGAAGGCCCTCCGGGGTTGGCAGCGCCTGGAAGGGCGCAGGCAAGATAAAAGGCACCCGATTGGGCTAGACAGGTTGACAATACTACTAGCTAAACTGGATGAGACATGCTCATCGCCCACCGAGGTAATTCTGTTCCGAGCGGCATTCGCTTTGGCATTCCATGGGGCCATGCGGGTAAGTGAACTCGTAGCAAAGAACAAGAAGGATGTGGAGAGAGGTCTATGCAGGGATCATGTTCAATTACTGGGGGATTCTCTGTTGATCTCGATAGCCAGGTCCAAAACTGACCAGGAAGCCTTGGGGAGTAGTGTGGTTCTGAAGCGCGCCCGAGGAAGCCCCAGTTGTCCCATAAGGTGTTTAGAGGAATACCTGGCACAGAGATCGACAACATGGGGGGGGCCCTGCTTAGACACCAGGACGGCGCCCCGCTGACGAGATTTCAGTTTCGGAGGGTGCTGGCAATTACAATTGCTGCGGCAGGCTTGAATCCGTGCGATTTTGGGACCCACTCATTCAGAATAGGGGCCGCTACTGAGGCTACGGCTCGGGGTCTGGGTACGGAGGAAGTGAAACAGTTAGGCCGTTGGTCCTCAAACTGTTTCAAGAGGTATGTGCGACTGCACATGTTGTAAAAGACTGATGAAATGCACTCACGCTTGTTGTCTTTTGTTTGGATTACAGTTTCGCAAGCCTGTAACGTGGGGCGAAAATTGGGATCGGCCCAACACCAGAGGACCAGCGGGAAAGGATCGCCGACTGGAGATCAAGTGGTATTGGTCGTGGGCCACTCATACGTGAGGCGTGCCGGGGACATATTCAAGGCAGGTGACGCGATCCACGCACCTGAAGAGTATGGGTTCAGGGTGTCCTTCCATGGGAAGGGAGGCCTCTGTTTTGACCAGTTTCAGAGTTATATGGAAAGGTCACCGCCATCTGTAATCATAGTACATCTGGGAGGCAACGAATTAGTAAGGCTGGGAAGACGGGTATTGCTGGAGCACATATTGTCAGCGGTCAGTTGGTTGTCCAAGAGGCTTCCAGGGTGTACGATTGCTTGGTCCCACATGATTCCCAGAAAAGTTTGGCGGGGTGGGCTGTCTGTGTCGGCGTTGAACCACTCGGTAAAGAGGGTCAACAACAAGATTGAGAAACTGTTTCGCTCTACGTACTTACAAAGCATTCCTCACGGGTGTATCCGGGGTGATCACTATTATTTGAATGATGGGGTGCACCTGTCCAGGGCTGGGAATGAATTACTCATAGGAGACTTCGTAGCATGGCTAAGGGCATTGAGGAGACATGACCTTTAGGAGGTGTGGGGGGGCCGGATAGTCGGTCAACTATCCGGCCTGTGGCGGTAAGGTCATGATCGGTAAGCAGTGATTTCAAGGTCCCTAGGGGGGGGGCGCCATCCAGTACGGATGGGAGCGCCCGGGGTGAGGCGGCCATTGGCCCCTCCCACGGGGGGGCGGCACTCACTACGGATGGGTCGCCCAGGGGGAGACGGCCATAGGCCCCTCCCAGGGGGGAGACGGCTATATGCCCCTCCTAGGAATTTCCCGGGGGCCGGATATCCGCTCTGGCGGAAGAGAGTGTGAGGAAGGGGGGGGGGGGGGGGGGGGGGGGTTAAGTCCACGCTGTCCTTCTTACGGATAACTCGCACGAGAACTCGGACGACCTTTAAGATGGCGTCAAGTGAAAGGGGGCCCCCACGACAAGGGAAGTTACAGTTGGCAACAAGGGTAAAGCCCTCTGCGCATGCGCCACTCACACTGTGAGGGCGGGAATTTGGTACAGGGATCTGACACCGGTTAAGACCTTGCCGTTGGCCCTTAATGCTAGGATGTATAATTTTATTTTAGAATGTTATGCATTTTCAGGATGCTAGACTCGGCTAGGAAACCTTTGTATTAGAGATTTGTTAAGGTTAGCCAAAGAACTTGTCTTCATTAAAATGTAATGGAAGATAAAATTGTACATGATTCATGAAACGTTTAATTTAAAGTTTTAAATTTTTGTTTCATATTTTAATAAATACAGCCGGGGGGGTAACTCCCCCCCCCCCCGCCTTCCAAAAGCTCAAACCTGTGTCTGTCTCCTCCCATGGGGAATTGGTGTTGGGAGGGGGTGGCGGGCATCCCGGCCCATAGAACTAAACAGTAACAAACATGGCTGGTACAGTCTATACGTCAATTTGTATTCATCGTTATTACATTTCTATGTTTACATTTTAGAGAGTTTTCCTTCAGTCGTTTCCTTCCACTCAGTATTATTTATAAGGCATGAAGACAGTTCAACCCTACAATCTCCCACCTCTCATTTTACATTTATTCATCAGGCCAGTGCTGACTCACAGAGCATTTGAAGCAGTCATCAACAGACTCCTACTCATCCCCTCGGGTCCTGTACAGCTTTGGTTGCTATCCCTCCACGAATGGGTGTCTTGTGTGGTCACCCAGTCCCTCATGCCAGGGATACCTCTAAACAATGTAGCTCAGGTATTCATATCCTCTTCTAATTGATCGTCCACACGACTACACTTTTTATGTACTTCCTCAGCATTCGCCCATTCCACCACATCCCTACGTCCTAGAGTGATGGGGGGAGCCCTGGTGCTCATCCACCTGATAGCTATTCTTCTTTTTGCTAGGACCAGTGCAAACTGCAAGAATTTCCACTGCATCTTCCCATTCTTGAATCTCTTAATAAAACCCAATAAGCATACCTTTGGCGTCTCATCCAGGACCAGTGTTGTGATGTCTCTTAATTGTGACATCATTCATTGCCAATACTCTCTCACTCCTGGGCATGCCCTTGCCATGCGTATATAGGTGGCCCTAATAACGTGACATAATAAGAGCGATAGAAAATAAACCCCTTTTGCCTTATGTGTTAACCTAGACTACATCTTAGTGTATCATCCAGATCAAAGGGTGGACACAAGTATTAGTTGTTACGGGTATTGATAACATTAGTTGTTAGTACAATTTTTGTATATTTTTTTACATGTTATTTTGTTTGTAATCATATGTTGTTGATTGACTAGGTGCCATTGTATATGTGTGTCTCTATGAATAAAATTATATGTTTGAAGGATAAAAACAACTGTGAGAGGGTAATTAAATGTGCTCTACTCAGAAATAAAAAACCTTATATTAATTCCTCCATACCAATCTCTGTTTGTATAGACATTTTCACATACACAGGTAAGGGGAGGGTAATTTGGGTATAGCCCGTATATTATATATATATATATATATATATATATATATATATATATATATATATATATATATATATATATATATATATATATATATATATATATATATATATATATTCACTGAAAAAACCATAGGTTATAGACCATATATAGTTAGGGATTAGCATTTAAAAAACCTTATTTTATTTGCACAAAACCATTGAAATTCCATATATAGTTAGTTGCACTAACTATATATCGCGGACCCGCAATCCACTGCTAATGATGTCACATATTAAATCATTCATGACATGGTCAGTGACATCACTGATGACATCACTGATGACATCTCAAATGACATCACTGATGACATCACTGATGACATCATTGATGACAACACCCAGTGACTGTATGTTTCTGTAAAGTTAAAATATGTCTTACATATTGAAGAATGAGTGGATGTATAAGTGTCTGGATGAAGGATTTAGTAGGTGCATGACTGACTGTATGAGAGAATGATTAAATGTGTCTCACTGAGTGTATGGGTTAGTGATTAAAGTGTCTTAATTTGGCAATCATTATTTATGTTGTTCTGTAAACTGCTGCATGTTTAAATCAGTAGCTATATCAGTAACTATATGGGTTATTGAATGGTTGCCCAAGTATTTGTATGGGAGACTGAGTATGTGTGTGGGTGGCTGGGAGGTGTATAACTCTGTGCATAGATGTGTGAGCAGTTGATTCCCTAGGTGTATGGGTTCAAAAGTGCATGTAGAAACAGCTGTATGGACAGTTGACTGTGTGCATGAGTATATTGGTGAGTGAATGGATATCTCAGTGCTACATGTCAAAGTAAGTACATATGTAAAACACACTCCATGTGAGAGTTGACATATATAAATAACTGAACATAAGAGCCAGTGAATGTGTGAGTGGCTGTATGAATCATTGTGAACTTGTATCAAGGATTGTATAAGAGAGTAAATATGTGTTACTATATGTTTGAATAAGTAAGGTGTGTATAACTGTATAGTTGAGGAAATGGAGATGTGATTGATTCTTTGCATGACTGACTAGGTGTGTGAGTAACTCCATGGATGTGTGACAGTCTGTGAGTGCCTGTTTACACTGAGTGTATCTAAGGTTATATGAGAGTCTGAAGATGTATTATCACATAAATGATATCATCAGTGATGTAATCAGTAATGTCAAATGAGATGTCAGTGATGTCATCAGTGATGTCATTTGAGATGTCATCAGTGATGTCATCAGTGATGTCATTTGAGATGTCATCAGTGATGTCACTGACCATGTCATGAATGATGTAATATGTGACATCATTAGCAGTGGATTGCGGGTCCGCGATATATAGTTAGTGTAACTAACTATATATGGAATTTCAATGGTTTTGTGCAAATAAAATAAGGTTTTTTAAATGCTAATCCCTAATTATATATGGTCTATAACCTATGGTTTTTTCAGTGAATTTTCAAGGTTTTGTAAATGCAAATTCCTAACTATATATGGTCTATAACCTATGGTTTTTTCTGTGAATTTCATTGGTTTTTTAAAAGCTAATATCTATAGCTGTAAAATATATTCTTTATTAAGTGACGTATCACGTAGCCCGTGAGACGCCTCATGATGCATCGCATAACCGTGACGTATCGTCTCTGCAGCGCAAACCAAACCCAAAACGTAAGCGCGCCAGAACACGCTTAAAGATATATATATATTTTTTTTAACCTTAATTAGACAAAATCCACACGTGCACATATCACAAACGTTCAAAAAACACAATATGTCGGACTCCCGTTACGCTGCCGGTTAGCTGCCCAGTTAACGTACCAGGAAGCACCTTTACCGCGAAAAATCGCAATTTTTTTTTCTTATGCCCTGCAGGGAACTTTAACAGCCCCCTCATCAATCCTAGGGGTTCAGGAGGGGTCTGCCTTACCCCTTTCATTCATTTACACCTTTTTTTTTTCCACCTCTTGTCTCTCGATCCTACCGAGAGACAAGATGGCGGCCGCTCCGGACTGTTTACAATGTTGACAGCCAATCAGCTACTCCTCAGACTCCCGTTACACTGCCGGTTAGCTGCCCGGTTCGCGTACCAAGACGTGTCTCTACGGCGAAAAAAATCGGATTTTTTTTTTTTTTTTTTTTGGGCCCCGCGTGGCTTTATAATATCCCCCTCATCAATCCTATGGGGTCAGAAGGGGTCTACCTCGCCCTCTTTCCTTCATTTCCCCCTTTGTTTTGGTCTCCTCTTGTCTCTCGATCCTACCGAGAGACAAGATGGCGGCCGCTCCGGACTGTTTACAATGTTGACAGCCAATCAGCTACTCCTCAAACTCCCGTTACACTGCCGGTTAGCTTCCCGGTTCGCGTACCAAGACGCGTCTCTACGGCGAAAAAATTGGATTTTTTTTATTTTTTTTTATTTTTTTTTGGGGCCCCGCGTGGCTCTATAATATCCCCCTCATCAATCCTAGGGGGTCAGAAGGGGTCTACCTTGCCCCCTTTCCTTCATTTCCCCCTTTGTTTTGGCCTCCTCTTGTCTCTCGATCCTACCGAGAGACAAGATGGCGGCCGCTCCGGACTGTTTAGAATGTTGACAGACACCGGAGAGCCAATCAGCTTCGCTTCGCAAAGTTCCGATACGCGAAAAGTACGCGAACCGGAGCGCAGCCCGGAGCGCTGTTACAGATATATATCTTGTTTTAAACGTTAATTTCACAAAATCCACTGAAGCACATATATTGAGACCTAGCAAAGGCACATCGGGCTAACAGTCCCTACAATTTTGCCAAGTTTCGTGGAAATCCATTCAGCCGTTCGGGCTAAAAGTGAGGCCAACCGCCCTATGGAAATTAACATGGGAAAAACGCGTTTTGGGACCCCCCTTTTTTCTCGGCCCCCCCTTGCCGAACCCCCCCAAATTTTCAGGGGCTGCTCAGAAACAAAATGTGCCATTTTCCTGAAAATTTCAGCCGATTCCGTCCACAAACGCCAAAGTTATTAGACATAGAATTTTCAGAAATCCCATAGGGAAAAAATCCTAACTATATATACCTACTGGCGACCGCCAGTAGGTAATATATATATATATATATATATATACACACACACACACACTTAAATCCTTGTGTCTGCAGGGTGCTGGAAAACAAGATTGAGACAATCTATATAAAGATGAATCTACTGAGGGTTAACCGTCACAAGGTCAGCGACAGATCACCATAGACTGAAAGAACAGTCCTGAAAACAGAGGTGTCTGGTCTCAAAACAACAGTTAGTTTGTGTCTGGCCCTGTTTTTTTTCTAGGCATAGATGGGAGGTCGCTGAGGAGAGATCAAATCTAAACAACTCCAATTTGTGGGATTTACAGATTGGAGCAATTCCTGAAATGAATGGATCCTTGAGACGCTAAAACACATTGGACTATCAAATTGCTTTGGACTATCAAATTGTTTGTTGTGGAGAGGGCGCATAGAGTGCTGGTGCCTCCTCCACCTCTAGGTGCTCATCCTAGGGTTATCATAGCCAAAGTCCATAAAAACGGGGACAGAGGCATTATCCTTCAGTATGCTAGAAAAGAAGCGTATCTGAAATACAAGCCCTACAGAATTTTATTTTCAAAAAGGGCAAACACTCAATTCTTTGAGGAGTTAAACTGAAGTTTAGAGCAATGAACTTAAAGTACATGTGTTTATACCTGGCAAATATGAGTGTGATACATGTTGACAAATCACACGTTTTTTACTAACCATGGAGAGGCATGGAATTGGCCGGATATGGGCATCAGGACAGGTGCTGCCCAACTCAATTAGGTGGTATGTGGCCCCCGCAGAAGTCCTGGAGGAGTAGCTGGTGCCACAAGAAGGAATACCAGCATTATAAAGAATCTTTAGAGCCAAAGTAGGGTAGTAGTCCAAGAAATTGGCACCATCGGAAATGTGGACCGGATCCAGAAGGCAATGGCAAAGCGGGAGGCTAGCAGCGACTTAAAGTCAGACTCCCGGGTCAGCCACAAAATAAGGATTTATGCAAAAGGAATAGATGATGGATAGAGTGCTGAATCAATCAAATATTCATCCCCAGTCACAGATATGGGTTAAATCCATTGTTTTTTTGCAAGCCATGCCATTTCAGTTTAGACCCAGCCATATTCAAATCAGTCTTGACCCTGTACCCAATGGGAACAGACCAGCCCGAACTGCCAGGCCAGGTCCTCCGTGGACCAGAAACAAGCATTCTGGGACCGGTTTCAGGATAACACCCCTCATCAGCCAGGCTACCTTGAATCTGGTGGCGTAGCGAGCACGGGACCCACGTCTTGGCACACCCTTCCCACTTAGGAAATCAAATGCAAAAGGAACAGATGATGGACGGAATACTGAATGAATCAAACATTCACCCCCAGTCACAGATCTGGGTTAAATCCATTGTTTTTTGCACCCCAAGCAATTACAGTGTTGACCTAGCCATATGCAAATCAGTCTTGACCCTGTTCCCCATGGGAAAAGTCCAGCCCGAACGGCCAGGCCAGGTCCTCCCTGGATTGAGGGATTTAACTAGGATCTCCTGACTGGGGGGTGAATGTATGATTCATTCAGGATTCTGTCCATCATTTGTTTGTGTAACACAAAATAAGGACAGGAAATAAAGCAGAAATAGTTTGCTAGATGGGCCAGAAAATCCATTCATATGCTGGATGCATTTTGTATTCTGTGATTTTGTGTTGCTAGATTAGGGGCCTAGATCTCCTTTATGCAGTGATGGGAACGCACATGATTAAATGTGTAAATTTAAGCATAACAGGGCAACATCAAGTAATAAGGGCAATGCCTAGTCACCTGCACATCCCTCCAAGAAGACAATGATATATTACTTAGTAAGGGTAGCCAGGGAGAGAGGCATTGACTTGGACCACCATTGTTCCCAGCCAGGGCTACTCATTTTTTGTTTGAATATCTTTTATTGCATTTCTTATTTGGATTGCATAACATACCAAATTATCTTCAATGAAAAACATATCTTGACAAGTTGTAATCATACAAAAGTATACTATAGCGACAACAGCTCGCTGCGATGGTATTACTTATGTTCCATATTTAACAAATCAAATGTGAAGCCTAAGGCACTTATACCTATGGGTCAGTCTTCCAAAAAGTGGCGGGTTCATATAAAAGTAATAAGGAAGATACAATCCCAAAAAATTAGTGCCACATTGTTTAAGGTGCCGAGAGGCGCAGAGGACACATGGAACAAAGGAAGTGCGAGGTATATATGGCATCGCGATCCATCTAGTCATATGTACAGCCAGGGCTACTCATGATGTTTCAGCAGCTTCAATCCCTGCAAATTGACTTACATTGTTGGAACCTCAAGGTAGCCTGGAAGTATTTTGTTATGTTCAAATAATCTGTCTTTATGCATATAATAGTGGTTGTCAACCAACAGGATATGGGAAGGCACATACATAGTTGCTTATAGTGTGTTTACACAAGGTGGAGGGATAGGGAAAGTTGAAATAAGATGATATAGCATGACGAAACACAGATGTGGTTCAATAAAACTGCCATACAGAACGACAGCCAAACTCGACATGCTTATGGATAGTAATGTTAGAGATTGTCAGTTTACGCTGGGGGTTCTGGACGCAGACTTCTATTTTGCTGAAGACGTGCAAAATCAAATGATTGATCATATGGCTCTACAAGGCTTTAATGGCTTTGTGAAATGACAGAGTATACTCTGACAGAGTATACTCATTTCTCAGAAGTGTTTTCACAGGTGATACATGTAACACACAGAAGAAGCTAAAGTCCAAAACAAGTGGAGAGACAAACTGTATTTAGCCACCTATTCTGTATATGGTAGGCGTGTCTCGATAAGGATAGCACCATGTGACATTTCAACTTTGCTATTCTAAAGCAAATGTAAAGGGGAGGTATATCCTGATATAAGGTTTACTAAATGGTAAAGAAATATGTCTCATAAACACATATGCCCTCAACATGGGTGTTATGGCCTGTTTCTGTCATATATCTTGGAATCAGGTACTCCCTACGTCAATGTGCCAATGACATGGGCGGGAGACTGCAACTGTATATTTGATGCCAAAATTGACAGGTGCACCCCATGCTGCAAACAAAGCCAGGAAAGGTAACAGCCATTATAGAGTTTATGGAAGCTTTAGGCTGATTAATTATTTGGACAACCCTACCTACACCTGTTAGACAGAGAGTACTCTTGTCACGCTAACAAGCATAACATACTCAGTAGATTAGATTAGATTCTGGTTTTGGGAGACCTTAGCATGAATGTTAAGCAGGCATGATATTTAAATGAATGCCTCTCAAATCATTCCCCTCTATACTCAATAAATATGATTATGGAAGTATTACCACACAGATTACACTTTGAAACTGAATCCAGAGATGATGTTAGGTCCACTCTTTCTATCAGATACCCGTACCATAATAGAAAATAATTGGGGGTCTGAAAACTCTAAATTCAATGAATGGATGCTTATAAAGGTGGTCCTGAGGGGCAGGTGTATGAATAAAATGTACCACATTAACCAGCAGGTACAGAACACCCTTGTAAATCTAGTGGAGAAAATGACCATATCACAGAAGAGGGAAACCACTCCCCCTCAGTCTAGGGAGGAGTTGTTGACACCAGAGAGAGCTGGGGATGTTATAGGATAAACTTGGCAACTTTACCCAAAAGGAATACAGACAAAGGATTACATACACCAGCTGAGCAGTACAGGTTACACACTGGGCAATTCCTAATTCATGGGCAACTCATCACCACACTCCACTCTCTCTGGAGCACAACCAATACTGACCCACACAATAATTCCCTGATTCACACATAATACACCGTTAATAATGATAGGAAGTTAATCTTGTGGCTCAGGTGATCTATTCCATCTCAAAAAGATAGTCCATTGAGTTTGCTGAGGAAAAGATGGAATAAAGATGTAGGTGGTGCCCTTACTCAGAATGGGAGAAACTGTGTCACACCCCCACAAAATCACCAGCAATGCCAGGTTCCAGTATATTCATTTTAACATACTACACCATGCATACCTGACCACTGAGTGACTATGTAGGAACCAGTTCCGATTGACCCAGATGCCATATTTCGTGTGCCGATATTAAGCTTATGTTCTGAAAACATGTCTGGGTGCAGGACATTAATGGAGGAAAATCAGTGACAGACTAGCATCCATAACCAGTCGTACGAACCTATACAGTCAGGAGAGTTGCATATTAGGTCTCTTTAACCTCCCTAAGACAAGCAGAGCAGGGTACAGATTTTGAAATCAAGGCCTCTTGCTAGTCAGAAGATCAATAACCATGAAATAGAAAGCACCATTGTTGTAAAGTGGGCTGAAGCAGAGGCCATAGTTTTGCAAAGGGAGGAGCCTAGGATCCTCAGGAAAAATCTCCCTGCATGCCTATAGGTTTATATGTTATTTGCCCTTAAAGACAAAATTAAAGAAGATGCTATTACTCACATAAATTACTGGCATATGGTGTAACAAGAGATATGCAAGTTCCCACTCACACTAGCGGTGAAGATCTTTCAGTATTTTACACTTTGCACATATTTATATTAATATGCGCTAGGCATAGCCTTTCCAGTTTAGACCCATAGCATAGATTTTCACGTTAACGTTGACCATAGTTATAGTAGTCTCAATTTTAAATTGGCTTGTGCTAAGTTGAAATGCTTTTCTGTTCAATGTGTATTTTTCCTATCTCTCATTTCAGAAGCCAAGCTACATCAGTCCACATTAATTAAATTGTATCATATTGTTTATGGTTTCTGTGTGAATGTTTTTCTGTGTATGTTCCACGGAGAGCTGAATAATGAACCTCTGCAAATATACCTTTAAGGTTTGCAAATCTACCACTCAACTTCATCATTGTAGGGTGTAATGTGCTTTATTGCAATTGCTGTATTGATCTGTTGTGTCACACCTCCTTCCAGGACTAAAGGTTCATCCACTGGAGTGCAGATTGTACTTGGGTTTGTACCAAAGATCTGCACTGTGCAAATCCTGCTGCATTTCTAGTCATAGGATGTTTTACTGCCCCACACCTACGCACCAGATCTCTCTACTATTCAACACTATAGTTATAGACCTACCGCTACAAAAATCGCTGATCATTCCCAATCCTGGGTGGCAAGTGAATGCACGCACAATATGAACAGTCTTATGAGTCGAGTTTGTCAAGGTTAAAATGTCTGTGTTGCTCTGTAAAAATGTTACGCCCAATTGCTCACGACCAAAACAACAAGCATCTAATTATTAGAACCGCAGATATTTCATTTCAAACATTATAGGGGAAATAGAATCGAAAAGCACAAATCGCTAACTGTGGCTGTATTGCAACACTGGACAGAGACAAAGTCACAACTTCAGGTTGACCGCAATGGAGTGTGGGCCTGCTACAAGAACTAAGGTAAGTTAAGCCCACTGAACAAAAAACTTCAAATCCAGGTTTGCAGAGCATTGTAAGGATACGTGTCGAAGATGCGTTCAACAGCCAAAGTGATACGTTGGTTCCGAGATGTGGCAAGGCTGCGATGCGAGGACCCACGCATTCACCAAGGATCCTGTCAGCGGGCCTAGCGATGCAAAGGAAGCCTGGGTGGAGTTCACAGAGTTTTACGGTCGAGTTCACAGAGTTTTACTGTGTGGAACTCGGTGAAGTGTCAGAAAAAGTTAGCCGCATTCCATGGTGTTCCGCCAGTAGCTGGCAGAGTCTATTAAGTTACGCTGCTTGCACTGATTTTTAGAGCTGGGAGTTTGTCTCGTGCTTTAAAATCAGCGCAAACGGCTCTATCCATCACGCCAGAGGATGCTGCTTCTTTCTGCCAGCTAGAGAAGACATTCTACTCAAGCAGCAGCTTACTCAACATGAATGGCAGATTCACGAACGTGAGCAGTCTCGACCTGCTACGACCGCCCGCAATGAGGAATCTCACCAGGAGGAGGTCTAGAGCGTGATTTTTTCTTGCGAGCGCTCGCCAACTTACCAATGGCAAGCTGCTCGAGAGAAAAATCCCTGCTATACTTCACTTCACTGAGTTTTTTGGAACTCCGCACAGAACGCGGAGTGGACAAGACTCAGCCCTTTGTATGGAGACAGGGCACAGCGTAAGTGGGGCTGGCCAAGCTGCTCCCTCCCATCCGGTCAGTAATAGCCAATCCAATCACACATAGGCTCATCGTAGTGTGTGGCTGTCAACGAGGGATACACAAAGCCCAACTGTCACCCACACCCAGTCATGTGACCCAGACACAGGCTGCAGGCATCATATGGCTAAGGCAAGAAAACAACTTTCGAAAAGTTGTATTTTCAGAGTTGTAATTTAAAATCCGACTTCACCATAAGTTAGGATTTTAAACTGATTTCAGAGACACCAAACGAGAAGGGGTAACCTATTCCCATTTGGAAATAACACTTATAAAATGTAATAAGGTATTTCTGATGTTATCCTATTAGAGGTAGGCCTTGCAATAGTGAAAATAAATGTAAGAATTTTTCACTACCAGAACATGTAAAACTAAGTACATATCCTACTTTTTAAATACACTGCACCCTGCCCTGGGGTTGTTAAGACACAAACCAGATCATCCACAACACGCTGCTGGGATAGTTCCGTTCGTGGAACTACAACCCCCAGAACAACCCCGCCAAGAACTACGTTTCCCAGAGGGCAATGCACGGAGCATGCGCAGATCGCGCCGACATAAAACAGACCATGGAGGCAGAGGACAGCATCGGATAGTCTGTGTTCGCTTTGGCTGAACACACCACCTGTGCTTCGAAAGAGGTGAGACCTTGTTTCCAGAGGGATTCTTTGTTGCCCGCGGGTTGAGAAGCAGGGGAAGCAACACAGCTCACTGGGATACGTGTCCCACTCTCTGTTGTTGTGTCACGGCGGTTTGATATCGCAAACACCCACTCGAGGGCTTTTGACGCCAAGCAGCAGCAGTCCCCGTTCGAGGGTTATCGAGCGTGTGGGACGCTTACCTCCTTTGACCTTTGTAAGCAGTCCCCGCTCGAGGGTTATCAAGCGTGAAGGACACATACCTCCTTTGTACATTGTGCGCAGTCTCCGCTCTAGGGTTATCGAGCGAGAAGGACGTTTACCTCCGTTGTACATTGTGCGCAGTCCCCGGTTGAGGGTTATCGAGCGAGAAGGACGTTTACCTCCGTTGTACATTGTGCGCAGTCCCCGGTCGAGGGTTATCGAGCGTGAAGGACGCTTACCTGCATTGTACTTGTTGCGCAGTCCCCGCTCGAGGGTTATCGAGCGTGACGGACGCTTACCTATTATTTGCGTTGGTTGTTTCAGCCATATCTCAAGGGTAATGGCAATGTTATCCTATGGGACGAAATCAGGTTATCGGAAAATCACGGTTGTAATTACTTTTTAGGTTCAGTGCTGGGCTCAAACATACAGCACTGGGATCTCTCCTAATAGCAGGGGAGTCATTTTGTTTTCGTTGATCGGATGATTTTTTAAGAATATTTCAAAGTTTCAAAACTCAACAGAAGAAATTCTGAGTGAAATCCAGCCAATGTTACCCTATGGAGAAAATCAAGTTATCAGTCTCTGGGTAAGTACTCGACTGTCAGAGTTAAGGTTCTGGGGGTAGACTCAGGGGTCTCCCACGGTCAGGTAGGTACGGTTGTTACACCCTCAGCGGCACAGGGGCAGCCGGTTGCAGAGTGAGTAGGCCCAATGTTATCCTACGGAGGATAGGCGGCCTTTGGTTGGTGGCTGCAAGCAGGCAAACCACACGGCTGTGGGAGTTGAACTCCTGGTCACTTACACAGGGCAAGTGGGGAAGTAGGTTACGATAGTTGCTGCACTTCCAGTGGCACTCTGGTGGCTGGGTGCAGGGTGCTTTTGGTCCTTCGGGAGCCCAATGTAATTCAATGGGAAAGGTGGAAGTTCAACAAAGGCTCCAGGCTCGGGGACGGAGATTCTTCAGGTGCGACCACCACTTCGAGAGGTAAGTTGGGATGTTGTAGGATAAGTAGACACCCAGAAGTTGGGCACAGGGGGCCGTGGGGCGCAGGGTGCAGGGGTGTCTTTTGGTGTCTGGTTTGGTGACCCTCAGCTGGTCGCGGTTGAAGGAGCTGCAGGCGTCGTCAGGAGGATGGAGGAGGGTCCTTGGGTGCTGGATTTGTGGTCACAGTCACCGGGGGGTGTCCTCGTGGTCTTTGTTCACTCCGGCACGGGACTGGCTCGGCGGGTGCAGAGTGTGCTGGATTCGCGTTTCCTGGCTGGCACCAGGGGTTGTTGCTGTTTGAGCAGAACCACTGCTTGTGGGAGCCCCAGTCTTTAGATGAGCAAGGCAGTCATGTCCTCCGGTGTTTTCTAGGTTGCTGACCACAGGAGACACTGGGATTTCGCAGGAGTAGGTTCAAGGAGCGACAGGCCGGTAGGGCTGGGGCCAAGTCAGTGGGTGTCGTCCTCTTGTTAGCAGCTGCATGGCAGGTCTTCTTTCTTCTTGTTCTTCTTCTTGTTTCAAAATCGGGATCTGAGGAAGGAAGGTTCAGGGTGCCCCTAAATACTAAATTTAGGGGTGTTACAGGTAGGGCAAGGGGAGGGACCAATGGTTCCTGTCCTGGGGTGAGTACACCCCCTATCCTGCCACTCTCTAGTGGGAGTGGGGCAGGAGCCTAGCCATGATTGGGTAGGGCTTCCCATTCTCAAAATGGCGAGAGCCCTGAGTTGTGCTTTACCTCGCCTCCCTCACCTGAGTGGTGGGGTTGGCAGAGGCTGGCACACCCCCTTTCCTTCCTTTGTTTTTCCCTCCTGTCTTCCAACCAAAGTGGGGGTCAGAACCGTTGGGGGCCAGTTGGTGAGTACAGCAAGTGGCCTGGAGAAGCTCACAAAGGCAGCATGCATTTGAAGCTCCCCCTGCCCATCCTGGGGGAGGAGACCTAGCAGCTTGTCCCAGGATGTGCATTGTTGCATGCCCAAGAGAGCGGAGGGCTCTCTACCCAGGGGTCCAGCAACATGTCTGCTGGGTGGCAGTCTAGGCAGCCTCTCATTCAAGACGCTGGTTGTGGGTTAGTTTCAGGGGGCAACTCTAAGTTGCCCTCTGTCATGCACTTTACATTAAATCCCGCACTGTGCTCAGTGTGGATTTAATGTGCAGAGAAGTTTGATACCAAACTTCTCAGTCTTTAGTGTAGCCATTATGGTGCTGTGGAGTTCGTAATGACAACCTCCCAGTACCATACACTCTTAATGGCATCACTGCATTTACAGTGCCCAGGAATGGCCCTGGGTTCTGTAGGGGCACAGGGCTCATGCACCTGTACCCACACCACTGGCATAGTGCACCCAGCTAGAGGGGTGACTGAGATATGCCAGGGCAGTGTGTTTGTGGGCATGGCACACACTCTCTGTTTAGTCCTGCACCAAGACAATCAGCCTTCAAGGGCAGTGTGTGTGTGTGTGTGTGTCAGGGCACAGGTCCTCGCAGGGTGGCACATAAGTGCTGCAGCCCTTGGGGGTCTTCTCTAGTCACAATGCCCTGGGTACCTAGGGTACCATTTACCAGGGGGTGACATGTGGCCAGAGATGCCAATTGGGTTTAGGCTTCAATGCAGTTTTAAGGAAGGAACACCGGCCTGGGTACCTAATTGGTAGGAACCCAGGGAACACTTAGTCAAAGTACATCAGCAATTCAGCAAAAAGTGGGGGCATACATTGCAAGAAAGATGGCACTTTCTCACACACTCACACACCTTCGCACTGGTTAGCAGTTGTAAAGCGTGCAGAGTCCTAAGGCAAGCAAAAAAGGAAGTCAGCAAAAACAAAGGAGGTCTGAAGGGGAAAAGGTAAGGGAAAACCACGTCAAGCGTGCCAGGTCGAAAAGTTGTGTTTTTTTAAAATTATAATATACATTCACTGCGAATGTAATAGGTTCGGTACAATCATGCAGCCAAAATTTGGAAAGGGAGAAAAGTAGGCGTACACACCAAGGCGATGTTGCAAGACCTGACCTGAAGAAACCGAAAATAACTCGTGAGATTGCAAAACAGCTTCCTCAGATCACATGATGAAACGCACTTCTTTATTAATAACAGACAAAACAAAGCACAGCCTCAGCAGAAAGGAGCTCCCTCGTGCGTCTCGTTTAGTCTTTCACGTGCCACGGAAAGATACAAATCAGCAATATTCACTAACTAAAGGCAAAAGAAAAAGGATGTTCGAGCAAATGTGCAAATCGCTGACAAAGGCGTCCAATTAGAGGAAGTTACAGAGACACCGAGTCAAGGCTTAGGAAACCAATTCACGCCCATTTGGCAGGAATCCCCTTTTCATCCGAGGAAAGCGCTTTTCCTTGATTTTTCTAAATAAGAAACAAAAAAAACTGTTCACAGAGTAAAACTGTGTGTGCACGCCGTATGTACAGTACACTAGGACGTAAAAGTGGTGCAGCTATAAGTAGTGTAGCAGGTGCAGTTGCACCGTGGCAAGGAGGCGACAGGGGCCCAGCGTTCCCTGCGCCTAGCTGCAGTTTAGTTAATAGTCTTCCTGCTAAAAATATTTCTAGCGAAAGCCTCCCTGCGATCTAGCTATGTGTTGCTTTTTCCTCAAAGAGTAGGGGGAAAAGTCGCAGTCATGGAGGCTGGCAAGGGCAAACACTGTATTGAGAAGCTGTAAAAATGTGCCCTATCTCGAGAAAGATGATAGAGAAAATGAGAAGAATGAAAGAGAAGAATAGGACAAGGAAGGAATCAAACAAGAACAAAGGGGAGGAAGGATACGAGGGCGAAAAGCTAAGTTAAGACAGATGTAAAAGCAAATGGGAAGAAAAAGATAAAGACACAGGAACAGTGAAGGGAGAATGGTTTAGGTTACTGATAGCAAAATGATTTGTGGGAAGTGTGGAAAGAGCAAAGAGCAAAGAGGAAAAGAAAAAGTAAGGAAGAGAGAAAGGGAGAAAGAAGATAAAGAGGAGTAAGAAAAGAGGGAAGGGAAGCAGAATACAACTGGCCAGGAAGGATGGAAAGTAAAAAGGACAACATTGACCTGTTTTAAAAGCTACCTTACTCTCATCAGCAGGTTAGAGGGAATCGTTAATACGAGCAAGTCGGTAAAAAAAAATGGAGAATTAAGAACTTACTAATTTAACAAAACATACCTTAATTTATTTACTGCAGTAACTGAAAAATAAAAATACACTAATGTTCTAGAATAAACTAATTGAAGTTACATAAGCGGGGGAAAAAATAATTCTGGAGAGGGCCCATACTTTAATCGAAATAATGTCCAGCTCTATGAAATACTGTAAGCAGAAGCATTCCCCTGTGGAGAATTGATAAAGTTAAAAGGTTTAATATATCCAATGAATTAAAATAACAAACTTAAAAACAGCAAGGCACAAAAGACAAGGGTTTTCTACAACAGTAAATTACATTATCAAGCCAATGTAATTACAAGTCTGTAAAACATACCAGGAATGTATTAAAATGCATAAGAGTCAACTGTCGAGTATATGGAAGTCTTTTTCTGGCATCATAATATTAAGCAGAAAAGCGGTAAGTCAACTGTGTTATCGAGAGACAAGTTTGAAAGTCTGTGTTCTCTGTCATAGTCACACTAAGGAAATGATGTGCCAAGCACAAGAAATAAACACATATTTCTCCTACATTATCAATTTTGTGGTCTGTCTTGATCTCCCTATCATGATGATGGCCGCCAAACCTTGATTGGGTCAAAATGCCATTGACTACACTAGCAATCAAAATTTCAATCCCATTCTCTTTCAATCTCCTACCACAAGTAAGCAGATAACAGGCAGTTCTGAATAACAATAATAGCAACACCTTTATCAAGTATACTATGCACGGACTTTCCAAAATTCGAAGTAGGAGGACCAGTAGCGAATAAAATTTTACTAGAATAAATATGAATTTCTGTCAAACCAGTTCAACCCTGAAATCAATACAGCAACCAACAGGCAGCTTACAAACTTCAAAGCAGCAGCTCTTCCCTCAGAGGTGATAAAGAGTGCAAAAGTTCTGACTAGAAACTAAACCTACACTCCCAAGTAGAATTGTTAGCAAGGGTGCACAATATCAGCAAAGACTAGGCGATATTAACCCAAAAATCAAATAAAATAGGTCTTACAGTTACCAAGCACTGGTAACATCGAGATAGGAATATGGGCTCGCTATTGTCATTGCATCACCACAGTCTTGACAGCCTCGGTGAAAGCAGATCACAAACCAGAGAAAAATTCACATCTCCCAATCCTAATCAAGCACTAATGCCCCCTCCTCTAAACCTCCTGCACTTTCAGATCTGCCAGTGTCATATTCGAGACTTTAAAACAAAATACACTCTACTATCAGAAGAACAAATTGAAAATCTCAGGGAGAGAAAGTCAAGTTTGTTGCATCAACAATCACCAACCGGGATCACTTTTTTGCAGCAAAGCCTCCAATGAAAGCTACTCCTTTAGCTTTCAAGATCTGGAATCACAATCCTCGAAGTGTCAGTAAGGAACTCTCTTTCGCATCCATTCAAAAACGTTCTGAAAAACAACTTCCTTTTGAAACTGATGGTCACCTTCCATCAATCCTTGCATTCCCTCTGTATGAGTAACATATCCCAATACGATTACATGCATGTGCTCTAAAACCACACCTAATGGCTAACTGCAAAGACAGGGGCAATTATAAAACTGTAAATGCAGTTTACTTTCTATCTTGCACCCTTAAGCTGTATCCACTTCCAGACATTTCATATGCTGGTACTTTTCTATTTCTTTTAATCATTGTAGATAGTACATCACACAAGGAGCAATCCAATGTAATGGACTCAACTTCCTTCAACATAAACTCCAAGTTTACTGATAAACTAGATCGCTGCTCTCTAGCTCATCCCTTCCTTCAATAATGTTATGTTACGTTATATATATTTTTATAGCGCGCAGCTGCCCCAGCAAAGGGGCGTTCCGGCGCTTTTGAACAGGCAAATAAACACATAACACCACACAGACTGCAGGACCAAGGCAAAAGAGGGAGAGAGACTAAGAAACACTAAGGAACAAGTAAGTTTTAATGACCCTCCTAAATACGAGCAAATCGTCAAGTGCACAGATGTGGGGCGGAAGAGAATTCCAACCTCAAACCTCAAACTTGGAGACACTCCATCTTAGTCCAGATGGGCAAAAGCTGGAACTTGCTTTTTGCAAGGATAAGAGTGTTTTGACAACCACCTAAAATCCAGAGAGCCTAAAACACCTGGTTATTTCCGGTCACATACCGTTAAACACCACTGCAAAAGAAAATGGTAAGTAAGCTCTTGTGGAATTGGGTCTACACTCACACCTTTCAGCGACAACTCTAGCATAAGGCAGATACAAGCTTGTTGCTCCATGAGGGCGACACATTTCTGATTCCGTGCACAGCACTCAATGCTTTCCGTAGAGTCCACGCTATAATCCCACACCCGGTCAAAAATGCATTCCAAAGGGGGCCTACTAGGAACCTAAACACCACTGAAGCATTTCAGTGCCTGACCAGGGCTATGAAACCCTATATAAACCATTAGTTGTACAAATACCATCAAGCTTGGCCCTGTCCACCTGGCGTTGCTATTCTGCATAGAGTTTGCATAAAGTTTTTGAATAGGTTTTCACATTCTTTTGGAAAAAGGTCAGAGGTGAAGCAAGGATCTAGTGGTTCCAAGGGTACCAATACCGAGAGAGATGTGCTCATCGTTTGCATCACTATTTGAAAGGTTGAGAAGCACTGTCCTTTAGTAGGTCGTGCTATATGAGAGTATGAAGACCACTGAACAATATGTAGAGGAAGAAGGTCCCACTTTCTGCACTAAGAAGAAAGAGGTAGGTCAGAAGTGCAATTAAATGGTATTCTGATTGCAGGGCACCAAAGCGAGAATGAGTGTGTCATGAAAGATTATTAAAATTACGAAAACACTAGCAGGCAACAGCATGACTCTGCATTGCTATTACATGCTGCTGATGGTCAGGCAACTAATCAGTGCTTAATTTGTGAAAAAATACGTGTTGAGGACCTCGTCAGGAGGCCACTGCTGCTTGCACCAGTCCATTGCTCCTATGAGCGCCGCCTATGACAGAACCAGCACAACTACTAACCATGAAACGCTACAAGTGTGACAATTCTGACTATTCCAGGCTCCCAGAGCTATAGGAATGGCGTGGAAGGTAGGAAATAGCCATTCTAAGGTATACTGAATTAATAACCACCTGCTGTTGTGCTCATTTTCTATAGTAGACAAACTGTGCCACCATGTGGCAGACTGTAATAAGTGCTGGTGTTGACAATTAAGTCTCAGTGCCAAGCACCAGAAACCACCGGCTCAAATTAAGCACAGCAACTAATCACAAAGTGTGCCGAGAACCTGTGAATGAGAGATTCCAGGAACTGAAAACTATCTAATCTAAAAATGGACACTGGTGAATCAGTTAAGTCTGTGACAGCTGGCAGTATGGCACTTGTGTCCGTGGAGCTTCACGTCCCTGATCACTGGTACTTTGCCTCATTCTATCAACCCTGTGAATATGTGGGGATAGACTATTTTGAGGCTGTGCTGCGATCTTGTCTCTTCCATCAAAGCATCTATCCATTCATCCTTTCACACTTCCATCCATCATCTGATATCCACCTGTCACCTTTTTATTCTGTCATCCATTCGTTCTTTCATCCATCATTTAGTCTTTCATCATTCTGTCTCTCCCATGGCCATTCCTTCCATTCCTGCGTTCACACATCCATCATCTATACATGAGAAGTGTGGCTCACTGGTTAGAGCAGGCATACCCTGAAGCAGAGGTCAGACCCGGGACTAGGGTTCAATTCCCGACGCGGCAGGGTCTTGAGCTCAAATGTCCATGGACTCGATAATTCTCGCTTCGGTGCCTGACCTAATCATGGGTTCAAACTCTGCAACTCTGGGCATTAAGCTTGCTTAATCTCCACAATGGCCCCCCGCGGCGGGATGCCTGGCTTTCACCTTGCGGATGCCCTGTAGGGGCTATCTCACAGGGAAAAGCCAGGACGGGTTCCCAAGGCAAGCGCGGAGAGACCCCTTCGGGGGTCGATTCAGGCGCTATATAAGAAACATAATCATAATCAATCATAATCATGCATCCATCCATACGTCTATCAACCTATAAAACTATCCACACATACACCCATCATTTGACTTAGCCATCCATCAACAAAGGCTTTCTTCTATCAAATGATCCTTTTGTCCTTTTGTCCATCCATTCACCCATCCATCCTTCCTCTCAGATTTCCATGTACTCTGCCATACTTTCCTGAATGAAATGAAATTAATTCATACTTGTATAGCGCACTTATACCCTGAGGTGTCTTGGCGCTATACGCATACCGCTGTGGAACCCTTCCTGGCTTTTCCCTGTGACATGCCCACTCCTGGGCACTCCCAAGGTGAAGCCAGGCATCCCAGCGCTGTTGGGGCCATTGTGGAGTTAAGCAAGCTATTGCCCAGAGTTGCAGAGTGGGACCCATGATTAGAATAGGCACCGAGGCGAGAATTATCAGGTCCGAGGAAATTGAGGCCCAGACCCGCCAAGGCGGAATAGAACCCTGGTCCCGGGCCAGACCTCTGCATCAGGGTCTGCCGCTCTAACCATTGAGCCACAGATTTCCATTTACTCTGCCATCCTGTCATCCACCCATCAACTCACCCACTCATACCCAGATTCTTTCACCCACCCACCCACCCTCTTACCCACTCATCCACCCATCCATTTTTACCTGCTAATCCACCCATTCTTTCACCTACTTATCAATCCTTGCACCCATCCATTCTTACACTCACCCATCCTTTCACTCACTCATTCGTCCATCTTTTTGCCCTCCCATATTTTTACCCACTCATACTTTAACACGCTCATCCATTCTTTCAACCACCCATGCTTGTACCCACTCATCCATTCACCAACTCATCCATCTATCCTTTCTTCCACTCACGCATCACTCGCCCATCCTTCTTGCCCTTTTGTATCAACCCATCCTTCCTCCTTTTAGCGTTAAATATGAGCTTTTTTCTACCAATTTGCTAATAAAAGACGCCCATAAAGAATCTCACCCCTGCTGTAGGTAGCTCCTAAAGCAGAGGTTCACAACGCCCCTTATAGACACCCTACTAAAAAAACAAGATTTCTCTACAGCTTTCCATAATGCCACCATCCGTTCTGGGAAACCTGCGTCAAACTCTACAAATATTTGTCTCCATTCATGTAAATGGCCTTTAATGCATTCTCCTGTCCCTTACCGGCTAAAGGACATACAGGTTCCCCAAGCGTCTGACAGACATATCGTATTCTGCACTCCTTTCATTACATATTATCCTGCTGAGTTTTATTTATTCCCCAGCGCCACTGCTGTATCACATCACGTGAGCATCTCTGTCAACTATCCGGCAGTCTCAAAACACAGATGTATGCAGTACTGTATAAGTACGACATGCAGCACTGCCGGCGGGACAGCATGCTTACAATGGGCCGCCGGGCAGTCTGATTGATGTCTGTTCCTTCCACTCTCACTGAGCAACTTGTACACTCAGGACACCGCTGCCCAGATGTGTTATTTGTTTTGAAGATAGACTATCAATCGTTAGCCAAAATATACCTTGATCATTTCTATTCAACCCATCTAACAAAACAAATACAAATAACCCTTTGGATGTTTCTGAGTGCAGAGATCAAATCTGTCAAAATTCGCACTTACAACTGTGCCCTACCATTTTCAGATTCACTGGTAGACCTTCCCATGCGTGTGACAGTGTTAGGGCGCTGCAGCCGCCTCTTACCTTCTGCGTGAAGTAGAGGGTCTTGTAGTCACTGGGGCTCAGGGTCCCTCGCACGGTGCTGGAGGGGCTCACCCCGGTGGGGGTTGGCTTAAAGGCGGGCGCCGCGCCGGGCAGCAGCAGCAGCGCCAGCGCCCAGAGGAGGGGACCCGAGCTGCCACGCTCGGCAGATGCCATGGTGATTGTCCCGCTTACTTCCGGAATCCCCTTCTAGAACCCAGCGAGAGTGGGCGGGGCTAATGCGGAAACGGGCGGTGTCTGCGGGGAAGGAGGGCAGAAAGGGGAAGGGTATCATTCATTTATTAACATATGCTAAAGAACTAACTGTGCAGGGGAGTTGCCTGTGCACCGCTGTCCCTTTCAGGTACGAAGCACGTATAGGTGCAGTTTTCTACAGAGGGGTTATTCCAGCCTGGGTTCACGCCAGAGAGAATACTCCCTTCTCTGTCCTGCAGCAGGGCAGGGGCCATTTTGAAAGGAAATAGTTTGTATTCTCACAATGGGACGTCCTATAGAAACAAGGGTCACTCTTATTTTACTGTAGGTTATAACAATTAATGTATTATCTATTAATATTATTTGTAAAAAAAAAATGATGGATGAATGTGTATTTTTATGTAATATGTTTTTGTACAGTGAAAGACATTTTCTTGCTGTTGTGGTCTTGAAGAATTCAATAGGCACGTACTGAGCAGTATACCATGTGAGTACTTTCGTTTACAATGGGTGTCATAGGGCTGGAAAACACTGGTACAATGTGAGTGAGCCAAATTACTCCCTTTGTACACTTGACTCTTTCCAGGTAGCATACATGCAAACATTTCAAGAGGAGAAAGTGAGCGATTAAAAAAATATGCAGTGTATTTCCCCCATTGACTTCTATTGAACAAGAGGCAATTTCTGTCGGCAGAGAGGCAAAACAAAGCCATTTTGCTTTAAAAAAAATCGTGAGTCTCTTCCTTTAATCTGGGCTATTGGCATGCATGAGGTAGTTAGGATGTGATGACCAGTTTCCTGGGGCACTAAGCAGTCCGGGGTTACAGGGCTCTAGTTGCATCAATTGGAGTTGTTCCTTGCCGGTGCCCTGGGTCCACATTACTGCTGGACACCGTTCCCTTTAATATTCTTCCTCTGTGTTCGGCAGTGTAGGGTGTCTGTGTGCTGAAGCCATGGCTATGTGTGCCAGGAACCAGACCTCTTGTGTGCACAGCTCCAAATATCACTCCAAACTTTAGCTTAAAAAAACTGAAAAGATGCTGCATTTCCACACATACAGCGCCACGTTAAGGGGCATAAGGCAGATTTGCAATTTGGATACTCACGCCATGACATGAATTGGTTACACAGGCAAGTACACTTCAGGTTTAGAAAGGCACAAGACTCCAGCGGTGGTACCATCATAAGCTTTTACTAACGATTATTAACTGGAGCACTGTCATTGGGTGGGGACATGTTGAGAGCCTATAGAAGATTACATATGCACAATAACTTACAAAATTACGTTACATATTTACAATTTGATGTGCACTCTACTGAGTAATGTCGGGCTATCCCGTCAAAGATAGTTTGTGAAATGTGTGACACCCAGGCAAACATGAACTGTGGGAGAGGGCCGTTCACACAAGTCAAGTGCCATCACTAGATGGGTGACATGGTTGCTTTTAACGTCGATCCTTGCCATTTTTCCAGTGATGATGAACTCTGTTGCAATCCACTTTCCAATTCAGGAGGCAGGCCTTTGTCCTCATCAAAATATCCAAATGCTTCTGCTCTAGTCTATTTCTCGATTTACTCTTCATGAGGCTGAATCCTCGTTCACAATCTGCACTAGTTGCTTGAAATGTTGCACAGACATCAACAAGCTGAGATACCACACTATACTGAGCAGCATTGCGTACAGTGAAATTAACCATGTCTTGAAAGGTGGTAAATAACCCACCCTTTACATGTTTTGCCACCACATATTTATATTCTCTGTATTGTCCAACAACATCTTCGGGTGTTTCACAATCACCCAGGACCATGACATTTTTATACTTTTCAACAATTCTTTGAACATTCTCAGTCCCAAAATCAAAATGTGATTGTGAAATTTAAAACTTACCCATTCTTTCAGTTAATCTTCCTGGAACCTTTTTTGCATGTGCTTACATAGAAGGGAAACAAAACACAAAACAGGCCCACTGTTAAACTCTTGCTTTTCCTTCTACAACAGCATCAGTTCTCTTATTGTGCTGCTCCAAAAGACAGTGTCCCCCTGTTGGGAAACAAGGCAGTATCTGTGCGGCCTGCACAAATAACATGACTACATTTGTCCTTTGCTGGGAACTAAACACCCATTATTAAAACACACACCACTCAATACTATGCACCAATTTACAAATATACATAAGCTGCTGGAATTACTTTGTGACATTGCATATCATCTCCACCCCTCCCGCAGGGTAGTGGGGTCTAGTACCACCACTCCCTTGTATGCAAATCCTCTTGCCCCCTAATGCATTTAGTTGAACCTAACCTGGAGCGAGGGCCCTGCGCACTGGCACCATCCCAGTGGCGACCCACCC
Source organism: Lissotriton vulgaris (assembly GCF_964263255.1). Lineage (NCBI taxonomy): Eukaryota > Metazoa > Chordata > Amphibia > Caudata > Salamandridae > Lissotriton > Lissotriton vulgaris. The sequence goes on from NC_141696.1 coordinate 186,794,852, forward strand.
CATTATCTCAACCAGCATTTAAAATAGGCACACTTGCCCTGGTGACACATAACCCTGACTGAACATGTCATACTGACCATACCATATGCACCTCTACATCTTTAGTGGCTAACAGTCTGGGTTGTTATTCACCTACGCACAGCAGCAAGAATACATGTTTATGGATTACTTTAGAATGACAGTACTCATCACATTTGTTGATCATTATGATGCATTGCAATTACAGCCCCTAAAGGCATCACAGATAAAATCACAGGATTAATCATATACAGCCAGACACCCTAGCAGGAATGTCCAGCAACCTAACCCCTTATGGCTTATGACAGCACATAACACGTGGCTTTCAGTCCCTCTAAAAAGAAATAACAATAACATGGGTAAATGCATTTGTGGAGCAATTACACCTTTTCACCCCCAGGGGATGCCCTTTTCCAGACATCCCAGCTCAGCCCTTCACCCTGGTGCAGTCTCCAAACCACACCTCCAGCTGAAGAATAAACGTTCCAGCTTTAAAATGTTGTTGCAGAATGCCTGAGCCCTTGATGGGTTGTTCCTTTTAAGTCCCCATGAGACTTAGGGGGGACTGGATTTAATCGTGCTGGGGAGGCCCTCTTGCTCCTGCAGCTCCCCCTGCACCTGTTTCCCCAATGGAGGCAGACCCCCCCTCGTCTGGGTGTCACCCGGCACCAAAACAAAGAGCTGTCCCCATGCCTCACAAGGCATTACGGGGCGCTTCATGCACAGCCCATGCATATGTGAACAGCGGCTCTCCTGCTGCCCCGGGGGGAACCACCCTGGCCTGCTGCCTCCCGCTGCGTCTGCTCTTCGTTGGCGGCCCGGTCCCACCCGGGGCCAGTGCCTTCCATGGTGAGTGGGGTTTGCGACCCGTGGGGCCCACCACCGGCTGCTCTTCCTTTCCTTTTGGGGGCCCAGTCCCACCCAGGCTCCAACCTTGCCTCTTCTTCTAGTGGGGGGCCCGGTCCCACCCGGACCCCAACAAGGTCACAGTGATGGAGGGCAGCCCGTGGAGCCCACCCCCGGCAGTCCCCCCGGCTCCTCGTCTGGCCAGAACCCTCGCATGCTGCCGCGGGAGCCGGCCTCCTTGTTCTGGTCTGCCTGCTCCTGCGGGCAGACGCAAGGCTGCCGCCAGTCCGACGGGACCTCAGGGGAGTGTGACAACACTCCCCCCACATTCTTAGCGACACACATCGGGCCCGGAGTTGGGATCCCAGGCCCCTGCGGATCTTCACGGGGAGCGCCCCCCCATCTTGGCCTCTTCATGTCGCGCTCCCTGACTTAACTTCAGCGGGGCCAGGAGTTGGGGGTCCCGGCCCCTTTTCCCATACCCAGGGGAGTGTGACAATGCGCCCTCTTCATCGTTTTCGTCGGGGCCAGGCTGTGCTACTGGCACCCTGTGAGGGCATTTTCCCAGGGAGCTTGACGGCACTCCGTGGCTTCGCTTCGGGGGCCGGATTGGGGATCCCGGGCGCCTTCCACCATTCCGCGGGGGTGCAACGGTGCTCCCTGGTCTCCATCTTCCTCGGGGGCCAGGGTGGGCTCCTGGTGCCCCTTTTGGGGACACTTCACGGGGAGCACAACTGGGCTCCCTGACTTTGCTTCACTTGGGGGCAGCCCCAGGGACCTGACCCACCCGGGGGCATATCCAAGACCGGCGGCGGAGCCCCACGTGCTTCAAGGTCAGTCTGCCAGAGGTCAAAAGTCACCTGCCTTCTGGGGGGCATTTCTCAGCCCCCAGGGGACCGATCTTCGCGATTCTTGCATCTTCTTGGTCCTTGCAGCGCATCCCAACCACTGGGAGTACTTTCCTTCCCCCTCCTAGTCTCAAGGAGGGTGCATTCAGCAGGGAGGTGTCTTCACTGGTTCCATGTGCCAGCCTTTTGCCTGGCTCTCTTCCTGGGCCTCTCTTCTCCTTGCACAGAGGCCCAGGCTTCTGCATACGGGTCCTGGCACCTCTCCTGGTGCTGTTCAGGATCCTGGGACAGTCAGGGGGTTCCTCCTTCCAACTGCCCATTGCGCCAGGCTTCAGCACCCCCTGCCTCAGCAGACCAGACCCCAGAGAGAGCTTCTCTTCCTGTGCAAACAGTTTTTAAAGAATAGGGAGGGGGCTGGCAGGAAGTCTCTGTTTGTCCTATCAAACAGCGACACATCACTTCACTGCCCCTGCTCCCTCCTTCCTGCCCAGGCCTCTGGGTTGGTTCAAGATGGCGTCATCCAGGGGCCTCCTGCCACATGGACTCTGAAAGCCCCTTCCCCAGCGCTGCCTTCTCCCTTGTGCAGCTTGGTGCCTGGCACAAGGTGACAGCTGCTGATGGATTAGCCTGTAGCTCCACCCATCTTCTCTTCTTGAACAGGAGGTCTTCGCTCTAGGAAGGAAGGTCATTAATCCAGCCTGCCAGGGTCAGCCCCCAGCCAGGCCCTGGTTATGAGCTGACTCAGAGAAATATGAAATTTCTGGATGACCCAAAAGCAGTACAAATATGACTTTGGACTCTGCAAAATACTTCTTCTCACACCAGTTACAGTGGAGTTTAGTGTGTGTCTGGAATTTGTAGGCCTTAGGAAAGTTAAACTAGCCCATGGGCTTCACATCCGCATAGCGGAATAATGAAGTGAAAAACAATAAAACACACTGACTTTCCCTGGCATGTTTCTTCCCACTGTATAAAGCTTATTCTATGTCACCACCCAATTCTGCATAAGTCCTGCCACACCAGTCTATCTGCACCTGCTCCTTGGCTGGCAATGCCAGGAATCTCCCCTGTGCAGCCCCTACACGTGTGCACATGCATGTACACATGTGTCTGCATGTAACCAGCCCAGTGCCCCTTACTCCAACTGCAGCGCAGCAGCCTAGTCATGCTAGGGGGACACCAGTAAAATCCAAAAAGGGGGGTGGGGTCGTACACCACTCACTCACCAGCTGGATCGCCCCTAAGGACTATGGTCAGTGTAGTCTTGTATTCCGCGATGTATCTTTCTTCGCCATCCCTGGACACGTGTTTCGGGGTATTTACCCCTCATCAGCAGGGAATAGGCCATCTTCTTATCTTCTGGGGTTGCCGGTGGCTGCCAAATATTGCCAGGTCTAGTACCACACGGGCACGCGGGTGCGGGGTCCCAGGCTCGTCAGCCCGCTTAAATATTTCAAAAAGGGGGGTGGGGTCGCACACCACTCACTCACCAGCGGGATCGCCCCTAAGGACTATGGTCAGTGTAGTCTTGTATTCCGCGATGTATCTTTCTCCGCCATCCCTGGACACGTGTTTCGGGGTATTTACCCCTCATCAGCAGGGAATAGGCCATCTTCTTATCTTCTGGGGTTGCCGGTGGCTGCCAAATATTGCCAGGTCTAGTACCACACGGGCACGCGGGTGCGGGGTCCCAGGCTCGTCAGCCCGCTTAAATATTTCAAAAAGGGGGGTGGGGTCGCACACCACTCACTCACCAGCGGGATCGCCCCTAAGGACTATGGTCAGTGTAGTCTTGTATTCCGCGATGTATCTTTCTTCGCCATCCCTGGACACGTGTTTCGGGGTATTTACCCCTCATCAGCAGGGAATAGGCCATCTTCTTATCTTCTGGGGTTGCCGGTGGCTGCCAAATATTGCCAGGTCTAGTACCACACGGGCACGCGGGTGCGGGGTCCCAGGCTCGTCAGCCCGCTTAAATATTTCAAAAAGGGGGGTGGGGTCGCACACCACTCACTCACCAGCGGGATCGCCCCTAAGGACTATGGTCAGTGTAGTCTTGTATTCCGCGATGTATCTTTCTTCGCCATCCCTGGACACGTGTTTCGGGGTATTTACCCCTCATCAGCAGGGAATAGGCCATCTTCTTATCTTCTGGGGTTGCCGGTGGCTGCCAAATATTGCCAGGTCTAGTACCACACGGGCACGCGGGTGCGGGGTCCCAGGCTCGTCAGCCCGCTTAAATATTTTCAAAAAGGGGGGTGGGGTCGCACAGAAGATAAGAAGATGCCCTATTCCCTGCTGATGAGGGGTAAATACCCCGAAACACGTGTCCAGGGATGGCGAAGAAAGATACATCGCGGAATACAAAACTACACTGACCATAGTCCTTAGGGGCGATCCCGCTGGTGAGTGAGTGGTGTGCGACCCCACCCCCTTTTTGAAATATTTAAGCGGGCTGACGAGCCTGGGACCCCGCACCCGCGCGCCCGTGTGGTACTAGACCTGGCAATATTTGGCAGCCACCGGCAACCCCAGAAGATAAGAAGATGGCCTATTCCCTGCTGATGAGGGGTAAATACCCCGAAACACGTGTCCAGGGATGGCGAAGAAAGATACATCGCGGAATACAAAACTACACTGACCATAGTCCTTAGAGGCGATCCCGCTGGTGAGTGAGTGGTGTGCGACCCCACCCCCTTTTTGAAATATTTAAGCGGGCTGACGAGCCTGGGACCCCGCACCCGCGCGCCCGTGTGGTACTAGACCTGGCAATATTTGGCAGCCACCGGCAACCCCAGAAGATAAGAAGATGGCCTATTCCCTGCTGATGAGGGGTAAATACCCCGAAACACGTGTCCAGGGATGGCGAAGAAAGATACATCGCGGAATACAAAACTACACTGACCATAGTGCTTAGGGGCGATCCCGCTGGTGAGTGAGTGGTGTGCGACCCCACCCACTTTTTGAAATATTTAAGCGGGCTGACGAGCCTGGGACCCCGCACCCGCGCGCCCGTGTGGTACTAGACCTGGCAATATTTGGCAGCCACCGGCAACCCCAGAAGATAAGAAGATGGCCTATTCCCTGCTGATGAGGGGTAAATACCCCGAAACACATGTCCAGGGATGGCGAAGAAAGATACATCGCGGAATACAAAACTACACTGACCATAGTCCTTAGGGGCGATCCCGCTGGTGAGTGAGTGGTGTGCGACCCCACCCCCTTTTTGAAATATTTAAGCGGGCTGACGAGCCTGGGACCCCGCACCCGCGCGCCCGTGTGGTACTAGACCTGGCAATATTTGGCAGCCACCGGCAACCCCAGAAGATAAGAAGATGGCCTATTCCCTGCTGATGAGGGGTAAATACCCCGAAACACGTGTCCAGGGATGGCGAAGAAAGATACATCGCGGAATACAAAACTACACTGACCATAGTCCTTAGGGGCGATCCCGCTGGTGAGTGAGTAGTGTGCGACCCCACCCCCTTTTTGAAATATTTAAGCGGGCTGACGAGCCTGGGACCCCGCACCCGCGCGCCCGTGTGGTACTAGACCTGGCAATATTTGGCAGCCACCGGCAACCCCAGAAGATAAGAAGATGGCCTATTCCCTGCTGATGAGGGGTAAATACTCCGAAACACGTGTCCAGGGATGGCGAAGAAAGATACATCGCGGAATACAAAACTACACTGACCATAGTCCTTAGGGGCGATCCCGCTGGTGAGTGAGTGGTGTGCGACCCCACCCCCTTTTTGAAATATTTAAGCGGGCTGACGAGCCTGGGACCCCGCACCCGCGCGCCCGTGTGGTACTAGACCTGGCAATATTTGGCAGCCACCGGCAACCCCAGAAGATAAGAAGATGGCCTATTCCCTGCTGATGAGGGGTAAATACCCCGAAACACGTGTCCAGGGATGGCGAAGAAAGATACATCGCGGAATACAAAACTACACTGACCATAGTCCTTAGGGGCGATCCCGCTGGTGAGTGAGTGGTGTGCGACCCCACCCCCTTTTTGAAATATTTAAGCGGGCTGACGAGTCTGGGACCCCGCACCCGCGCGCCCGTGTGGTACTAGACCTGGCAATATTTGGCAGCCACCGGCAACCCCAGAAGATAAGAAGATGGCCTATTCCCTGCTGATGAGGGGTAAATACCCCGAAACACGTGTCCAGGGATGGCGAAGAAAGATACATCGCGGAATACAAAACTACACTGACCATAGTCCTTAGGGGCGATCCCGCTGGTGAGTGAGTGGTGTGCGACCCCACCCCCTTTTTGAAATATTTAAGCGGGCTGACGAGCCTGGGACCCCGCACCCGCGCGCCCGTGTGGTACTAGACCTGGCAATATTTGGCAGCCACCGGCAACCCCAGAAGATAAGAAGATGGCCTATTCCCTGCTGATGAGGGGTAAATACCCCGAAACACGTGTCCAGGGATGGCGAAGAAAGATACATCGCGGAATACAAAACTACACTGACCATAGTCCTTAGGGGCGATCCCGCTGGTGAGTGAGTGGTGTGCGACCCCACCCCCTTTTTGAAATATTTAAGCGGGCTGACGAGCCTGGGACCCCGCACCCGCGCGCCCGTGTGGTACTAGACCTGGCAATATTTGGCAGCCACCGGCAACCCCTGAAGATAAGAAGATGGCCTATTCCCTGCTGATGAGGGGTAAATACCCCGAAACACGTGTCCAGGGATGGCGAAGAAAGATACATCGCGGAATACAAAACTACACTGACCATAGTCCTTAGGGGCGATCCCGCTGGTGAGTGAGTGGTGTGCGACCCCACCCCCTTTTTGAAATATTTAAGCGGGCTGACGAGCCTGGGACCCCGCACCCGCGCGCCCGTGTGGTACTAGACCTGGCAATATTTGGCAGCCACCGGCAACCCCAGAAGATAAGAAGATGGCCTATTCCCTGCTGATGAGGGGTAAATACCCCGAAACACGTGTCCAGGGATGGCGAAGAAAGATACATCGCGGAATACAAAACTACACTGACCATAGTCCTTAGGGGCGATCCTGCTGGTGAGTGAGTGGTGTGCGACCCCACCCCCTTTTTGAAATATTTAAGCGGGCTGACGAGCCTGGGACCCCGCACCCGCGCGCCCGTGTGGTACTAGACCTGGCAATATTTGGCAACCACCGGCAACCCCAGAAGATAAGAAGATGGCCTATTCCCTGCTGATGAGGGGTAAATACCCCGAAACACGTGTCCAGGGATGGCGAATAAAGATACATCGCGGAATACAAAACTACACTGACCATAGTCCTTAGGGGCGATCCCGCTGGTGAGTGAGTGGTGTGCGACCCCACCCCCTTTTTGAAATATTTAAGCGGGCTGACGAGCCTGGGACCCCGCACCCGCGCGCCCGTGTGGTACTAGACCTGGCAATATTTGGCAGCCACCGGCAACCCCAGAAGATAAGAAGATGGCCTATTCCCTGCTGATGAGGGGTAAATACCCCGAAACACGTGTCCAGGGATGGCGAAGAAAGATACATCGCGGAATACAAAACTACACTGACCATAGTCCTTAGGGGCGATCCCGCTGGTGAGTGAGTGGTGTGCGACCCCACCCCCTTTTTGAATTACCAGTAAAATCCACATGCAGTCTCTTTCATCATGAGTTCATTGTGGGTGAGTCCCAACTTATGAGGCTCTCCCACAGTAAAAGCTCAACAATTAGGTGCTCAAAAAGCAAAAAATCCGGGTGGCTCAGATGGTCAGAACCACCTCCTAACACCCCCAAATACTGTTCCTTCATTTGGCCAATCTTTGCTCTTGCATACTGTACAGCTTCAACAGTAGTCAAATAACTTTTTTGGAACAGTTTGCACAAAGATGCAAATTCCCCCAGAATGTCATTAAGTACTGCAAGGGAAATATGGTAGTTTGAGTCTGATAGCTTTTTGTAACAATATTTAGCAACTGGATCATTCTCTCCAACTTTCTCATGGTCAAAGTACTTAAGAACAGCCTCGTAATTCTGAATTAGTGCACCAACTGCAAAATGCCTTGAACGCCACCAGACTTCATTCAATGGTCGAAAAGAGACCACTTCACATTCAGTGACCGAAGTGATTTCATCCAGATTAGACTTCCTTGCAGGAGATATGTAGAACACAGTGTAGATAGTCCTCAATAATGTCTCCATCTCTTTAATCATTGGAACCCTCTTCCAGGCATCATCAACTCCCAAATTTTCTCGATGGGCGACACACTGCTGCCCCGCTAGATGAGGAATGGATTGAGGCAAGTAGCAACACCATTATTCTTACCCAGCATCACAGACACACCATTGGATGTGAACATGACCATTTTTATAAGGTCCAGTTCATTGGCATCATGGAATTCTTTCACAGCATTAGCGATGGTCTCAGCATTACAACTAATCATCTTCACTATGCCCCCAAACATTGTTTTGTGCTCTGTTGATGATACATGTCAGAACTTGAAGTACAGGATGAGCATTTTTGTAACAGAAATATCTGTGCTCTCATCAATTATCCATGTGTGATATAAAGTGTTAGGAAGTTCTGCCATAGCGTCACTGTGTATCACGTTATTGATGGCCTCGAGGAACTCAAAGACTTCTTGCTCCTCCAGCTGTCTGGTATCTTAACATACAAAGCTAGGTGGTCATGGATGTCTTGGACAGACAACATTTAAGTATTCATCTTGACTGCCAACAATACTTTGGTGAGAATCTTTATCTCCTTAGGCAGGAATCTTTGTCATTCAACCACTTCCATTCTGTTTGCTTTGTTGGTGGCAGTTTCTGTCAGCATTGTCTGCACTCCACATCCAAACCTGGCAGCAGCACTTCTGTTTCTCAATATCACCAAGGCAGACTCATGAACTTTGCTAATTAGATGACGTTTCATCTAATCCAGTTTCCAGCCATCACTCCATTTCTTTCCTGTAGAAAAGTTCCCAACAATGTTGGCTTCGGCACATGTTTTGCAAACCAAGCCCACCTCTGGACTGTACTAATATAGTTTCCCAAGTTCCACGTGAGCCTTGCTTCATGATTTCTATGTCTCAGCCTCCACAATTTCTTTCATCCACTCTTCTTTGAATACAAAGCAACATTTCTTCCTTTGTGGTGAAGCACCGCACTCTGTAGAAGTTACAGCTTTGCGCTTGAACATTTTTGTGCAAACCTGGTTTATGCTGCTGTGCCACAAAGCCTACAAAATAAAGGCACATCGCTGAAGTTGATGCCTATGCTCATGAATGCTATCTGTCACATAGTACAGAGGCATCGCCGGTAAACGTAGAGTGTAATTACCTGTATTTTTTTGTTCTCTGCCCTGCCCTTCAAGACTTATATGTTGCACGATCCGTACAGCCTGCAGTAGAAGTAAAGATTTTTACAGCACATTGTGATACAGCAATATACCATGTGCACCATAAGGCAACTCTGCTAAATCAATTACCTGTTCTGCTTGTACTCATGTATGTAGGAAGGTAGTATCTGCTTCTTATGATCACCCCACATTTTGCTGATGTCACACTATTTTTGGCCTAGTCTAACTAGGATCCTGCTATCCAGGGCCCTAGTCTATCTGCTTTCTCCTGTAAATTGATATGCATGTACTTTAGGTACACTCCAGATTGGATTCTGGGGTACCCTTATCAGTCACTAGTATATGGTGCCCCATGTACCCAGAGCATAGGTACCCCAGAGGTCTCCCATGGGCTGAAGCTTGTATTATGCCACCCCTAAGAGGCCATTCAAATAGAATGACAAGCCTGCTACAGCAGACTGTGTAAGCTGGTGCTTGCCCCTCTTGCATACGATATAGGTTCACTATCTCTATCTAAATCACTACACCTAAACACCTATCAGTCACCCCTATGGCAGGCCTTAACAGTCGTGAAGGCAGGGTGCTGGGTTTTATGTAAGAGGGTGCCCCTGCATGAGCAGAGCCCCCTCTACAGCCTTCGGAGACCATTCTCAGGGGTTGTCTGTGATGCAGCCAGACATATATGTTTAGGTGCATTATAACCTTGCGGTAAATGCTAACTTTAAAACGGCTGCTTAGAAACATGTTGTGTTTGGTATCAAACACCTTGGAATCATACCTCCATACCAGTTACCAGTGTGGGAGGTATGATTCCCCCCTTCCAAATGGGACATATGTGGGTTGCCGGTATACCCGGTACGAGCTTTCTCGACCTGGGCAGCACAAAATGGATGCTGCCAGTCACAGACACGATTCTGCTCTCCTGCTGCTGAGCCAAGCTCGCGCAGAAGAAGGCATGACAATAGGCATCCTGTCACAGGGAGGTGTAACCGCCTCCCAGACAGAATTTTGTGTATTTGGGCTCACTCTTTGAGTGCCAGAAAGTCTGCACTGGGGGCACATTTGGTGTCCCTGTGCATAGTCCAGCTCAAACCAGTTCTGGAGTCATTTGCTCCTGCTCTGGCGCGAAACTGGACAAAGGACATGGGTGTAGCCACCCCTCTGTCCTGCCCCTCCCCTAGGAGGGTCCACAGAATCTTTTCAACCGCTTTCCATGGGTATAACGTGGGCTACCTGGCTACAGTACTTTAGATTTTACCTGGACAAGATTTTGCAAAGAAGAAACCAAGTACTTTGACTGCCTGCACGGCGCTGGATGACTGAAGAATTTCCCTAGGAGTAAAGGAGTTACTCCCCTGCAAAAGCAGTCACCTAAACGCATCTGACCGGTTTGCTTCTCCCAAGCTCCTGAGGACTCTGAAGATTTCAGCAACACAGTAGGTGGGTCCCCGAAGGTCCCTGAGATCAATCTGCCCTCTCAGCAATTCTGAGACCAGTATCCCTTGTGGGGACCGTGCAATTCGAACCCCTGTGCACCGCGTACATTTGCAGTTGGATATGCTTAGTGACAATTCCTGAGCCTGTGCTTTGGACTTCGTATAGTCCTGACCCCGAGCAGTATTTGCACAGAAGATTTCTGGCCTCCACTCCTCGAGTGTCCTGTGGGCTGGTACTTCGCAAACTTGCTTGAGGTCTCCTCTCGCTCCCTGGTCCCTTGGTCTGTGGGTCCTGGCGAGGGTTACCTTGCTAATGCTTGGGCTTACCTGGTTGCACCAGATGTGCCCTGACTCTCCATTGCTTGCACAGTCCCCTGGATCTTGCTGGTCCTCACCGTAACCTATTTCCACTGACTGTGTGGGTTGCATTTGCCAAGGCTTGTTGGTGCTCCAGACGGACATCAACCTCTCAGCTCTCGACATCCTTCGTGGGACAGCTCATCTTTGGACTCTGGTCTTCCTCGTCGTCTCCTGGTCCCCGTGGCTGCAGAGTCAAGCAACCCATCTTCATTCCTGAAACACTCGACATCGGTGGGCATTCAACTACAGAGCCCCTGGTTACCTGAAGTGACCCAGACTCTGTCCCCTCTGCTTGCAGGTTCTTCTTACCTTCAGTCCAGGGTTATATTCCACTAGACATTCTTCGCCCTCCTGGCATCAGGACTTCTCTGCAGCTCTTTATTGAAAACGACGAAGGTTTCTGACACCACTTGACCCCTATGCACCCGGCTCCTCTGGGATAGGTAACACAAGTACTTAGGTACTCACTGGTGGGTTGGCCTTAGAAACTCCTAAGTTCCGAAGGGTTTGCTCGAAGTCCTCTTAGAAGTGTCCTTAACTTGTAAATTTCCAACCATGACTTTCCTATAGAGTTGTATCGAGCACGCGTCCGTGTTTCCTCACTGCACCCATCCTCCATGGGCTCCCTGTGTCACTCCTCTGGTTGGTTACTTGGGGTCCCAGCGATTCTACGTGCTCTAGGCACTGTGTCTAGTTAAGTTGTTTTTGTTATACCTATTTTTTAGTATACGGTTCGGTCTCCCCCTGGAGCCTGCTGTGTATTTTGCTATTTACAAATGTTCTATTGATTCAGTTGTGTGTGCTTTGTACCCTAGCCTCTTATAGAGACTAGTAGAGAGTGTTATATTAATAAATAAATAAAATTTTATAAACACTGTGTGGTTTTCCTTTCATTTAATCATTAAGGAGATGATATTCTAGTAAAACAAGCTGCTTTACATTCCTTCAAGATTAAACCGGAAGGCTGCTCTCCATAGCTACAACTAGGATAGCTTTCAATAAGGTTATCGTTGACCTCATAGATCATAAGGGTCGTGTGGCCTGGTACAAGGTGCCCACTTTAACTAGTGAAACCCACAAGATGATGGGCGGACTGTTGCACAATGGCACATTTTGTACCACTTTAACTAGTGGACAGCAAATACCAACCCACCTTCCCACAACATACGCCTGTTCAAATGATTGGGGTACTGTCTGCGAAACCTGCAACAGAAAAAAACATGGGTAAGGTATATTGTTATACTACAATGTGCAAGATGCACGTGTTTAACTCTACCAAACAATTACCTGTTTGTTCTGTTTGTACTCACATACGCCTGTTAAAATGTGTGTGGTGCTGTCTGCGAATTCTACAACAGAAGAAAACATGGGTAAGGTATGTTGTTATACTACAATGTACAAGTTGCACCAGTTTAACTCTACCCAACAATTACCTGTTCTGCTTGTACGCACGTATGCCAGTTTAAATGTGTGTGGTGCTGTGTGCGAAACCTGCAACCGAAGAAAACATGGCTATGGTATGTTGTTATACTACAATGTACAAGAGGCACCAGTTTACTCTGCCAAACAATTACCTGTTTGTTCTGCTTGTACTCATGCATGCCCGTTTTTAAACTTGTGTGGTGCTGTCTGCGAAACCTGCAACAGAAAAAAACATGGGTAAGGTATATTGTGATACTACAATGTACAAGATGCACCAGTTTAACTCTACCCAACAATTACCTGTACTGCTTGTACTCACATATGCCCGTCCAACTGTGTGGTGTACTGTCTGCGAAGCCTGCAACAGAAGAAAAAATGGGTAAGGTTTGTTATACTAAAATGTACAAGATGCACCATTTTAAGTCTACCGAATAATTACCTGTTTGTTCTGATTGTGCAATTGTTTTCGTAAGACGGTCTCACAAACCTGCAAAAGAAAAGGGGTGCAGATCGTGAATCTATTTACCCAGCAACCCTCAATCCAACGAGGAACTTAACCAGAATTACCTTGTCTTTGTGGGTACTCACGCTTGACCATTCACATTCAAATACCATAAAGACAGCAAACCTGCAGTTGAAGATAAGATTGTTAGCAAGGGCTCTAAGAGTTACAAACAAGGAATAGGTCATGTCTTAGTGGCTGAATTAAATTGCACAATTCGGTACCAGAGAACTTGGAATCAATACTGTCTTCTCCGCTTGACTTTGGCTGGCTGCATATTGCTGCTGAGAGTCACGCAGCCCGAGCCAGCAGCATCACGTGACATTGGTGTCATGTGAATCTGTCCATTTGCCAACAGGAACTCACTAGTTAGGCACAATGGCAATTATATTTATTTGCACACCACTGCCTGCACTTAAACGTGATTATTGAGAGTGCAGAGGAGGTCGCACAGTCCTCTCTACAGAGAGAGAGGCAGGATATGAAATGAAAAGATGTGACTGCCTACAGAGCCATGCTGAAAGGAAGAGCTCACTTGTTGATTCGGCCGCTCAGGTCTGGTAATTTATGAGTTCTGACAAGTTAATTTACAACATTAATAGCACTTGTCAAGAAGGGACGATACGACCTGCATTTTACTGGGGTTTCTGCTTAGAGATTGACATTAGTGATTTAGCGGATCTTTGAAAGGCTAAAACCTCTCAAAAACAGCTAAAGATGAAATAAAAGCAAGCTTTTGCAACCAAACTATGTTTGAATCTTTGCAGCAGTGCATTTAAAATAAATTGCTGTGCCTCTATTAAACATTGATGACATACCAAATTGATTGTGTAATGACAAACTTTTCAGTGTTTTAAAATAATCCCTCATGAATTCCAAAGGAGGAGAGATGGGTGTTACTTGAAGTTTATAAGTTTAAATCCTAATATAGAACAGTGAGCTACTAACTATCAAAGAGCTGCATGCAAACTGTAAGGTTTAGATTAGAACATTATGAATTTTCCTCCCAGTCTTTCATTATCCTAATGTTACAAAAAGGTTTCACTCGGTTAGAAATCAATTCTTATCAGTAAAGCCATGGTTTTATGTTTTAAAAACTCAGTGTGTGTTTCTTGAGACCAAGAACTTTTAAACTATACTGTCTACCAGTATGGATGACTTGTGCATCCTACAAATTGTATTCCTCTATCTGATGTAACATTTCCTAGACATTGATTTAAACACTATGATTCAGTGTCTCTGTGTAATGTGTATGCAATGTAAAGTGCTTAACACCTTACACTGGTATGAGTGGTGCTATTAAACAAAATATTCCTCTATCTGATGTAACATTTCCTAGACATTGATTTAAACACTATGATTCAGTGTCTCTGTGTAATGTGTATGCAATGTAAAGTGCTTAACACCTTACACTGGTATGAGTGGTGCTATTAAACAAAATAGATATGAAAGAGAGAGGGGTTATGGCCTTGGGGGTCACTGTTAAAGTTTAGTAATGAGAGTATCCGTGGCGGAGGTGGTCATTGGGCGACAACAATCATTGTCACACCAGGCGTCACCAGCACTTAAGCCGGCCTTGTTAAAATGGCACTAATAACTACAGTGAAATTATGAAACTGTCCCACATTGCAATTTGAAACCTTGGCAGCTATGTGGCTGCATTTCCTTTCTTGATAGGGCTGGGCTACAGGGTGATTGTGTGCATTTGTTAAGGTTTTTGTGTTAAATGCAGCTCATGATGGGTGCTGCGATTAACATGAAAACTTTAACAAAGGCACATGGACATCTTAAGGATTTTGAGGGTCCTGGCCCAAACTTATTTCTGGAGCCCCCTGATCAGAACAGATTATGATGGGCGTGGCTACGGAGCCGATGGGGAAGGCAGCGTGAGCTCGGAGCTCCGCGCCCAATCCCCCGAACTTCTCCTGTATTTGGAGCCTCCCGAACACCCTAAGTCTGGCTGATGGGGGCGGACGGTGTACTGAGGTGCGGGGGCGCCGCGACAAGACTGCGGAGCAGGGCTCGCCCGCCTAGAGGGAGACCGGAGGAATTGTGGACGCGGCCGGCTGCCGGGACAAAATGGCGCCGGCTAGAACGACCGGAGCGGCTGGGTCCTGAGTGCGACGGCTGCGCAAGAAAGAAGAGCGCTGGGCCGGCGGGGCCCCCGCGACGGTGGCTTTGCCGCATTAATTGGATTGTGGACCCGGGGAGCCCTGCCCAAATTATCGTGGACTGCTGCTCGGTGGCCTTGTGAGGCGGGGACCTAGCGCAGACTGCAGGTCGGAGGCTGACCCCCCAGTGGTGCTGCCGCACGAGCAGGGCGGAGCCGGGCTGAAGTGAGAGCCGGGTGCCGACGGGGTCGCTGGACGAGGGGGCCCCCCTGGTTTGCCCGCTCTCGGCATATGTTCAGCTGGGGGCGGCTGCGGGGGCCCTGCTATTGCCGCGCTGTACCCCGGAGTGGCGGCTGCGAGCGGGCCGGTGTGAGCCTGGCTTGCTGAGCAGTTGGCTGGTGGGAGCCCCCTGGCCATACCGGCGGAGCCTGGGAGGAACGTCCTGAGCTTGCCCAGTGGGGTGCTATACTGGACTGGGGGCGGTGAACCTGCCGAGGGCCCCTGCCTTACCCCACACGCTTGGGCGAGGTGGCGGGGGATAGCGGCTCCTACTGGAAAGGCAGGGCTATATTCAGAGGGACTGAAGCCTTCGGGGGTACCTCAGTGGCCCCAACGATCTGGTAGAGGCACGGCGTGGGACGGCGAGCAGCGATGCCTGGAGGCGATCTTGTCATACATCCGGCCTGAGTGGAACTTGCGCCCAGCTGTGCTGCACAGGTGGTGAGGAGTGGGATGCACTGGGGGTGCCCCTGAACTGACCTCTGCCGGATCGGGCAGGCTGGGCGGCTACTGTGGCGGGGCCTTGACTTTGCATGGTGTGTGCAGTTGGGGTGGTGTGGATGGGTTTCACTCTGTTAGTGCCTGTTCTTGGGGGGGTGGGTAGTGCAAGGGGTGGAGGGGGGCGACTGGGGGTTGGGGCTTGTTTGTTTTGGGGATGTTGCTTGCTGATGCGCCTTTGCATTCTATCTGTGCTATCAAATGTTGCCTTTTTGATTGTGGACGACCCTGTTTGGCAGCTAGGGGAGGTGGGCTGCTTTGAGCTGGATGTGGCGAATTTGTTATGGGTCTGGCTCCTGACGTGAAATGTATAACCTGGAATGTTCGGGGATTGCACTCTATGCAGTGTAGGTATAAGATCCACTCCTATTTGGTGCGCAGGGGGATACAGGTTGCTTTCCTGCAGGAGACGCATCTTACTGCCACTGAGGGGAGGGCTCTGCAGCGTAGGTGGCGTGGGCAGCTGTATTATACTACGTATTCAGCCTTTGCGCGGGGGGTGCTGATTTGGGTTAGGGCCGGGGTTCCGTTCCAACTGATCACACAGTGGACCCAGGAGGCCGGCATGTAGCGGCACACAGCCACTTGTATGGCCGCGTGGTGACTCTTTGTAGTGTCTATGCTCCTAATGTGGAGCAAGCATCCTTTTTGGAATCTTTGTCCTCCTCCCTTGCCGATTATTTCACGGTGCCGGTCCTGATGGGGCAATTTCAACTCTATCGCTGATGTGACCATGGATAGATCGCATCCTCCGCTGCCTTCGGCCCGATTCATAAACTGGCCGCGATTCGCGCCCATTAGCAGGATAATTGGGGGCTTGTTGATGTTTGGCGTGCGCAGTACCCGACGGATAGGGATTATTCCTTTTATTCGGCCCTACGCGACTTCCATGTCTGGCTTGATGTTGTCTTTTTTTGTTGTGCTGGCCTGACCTCGCTGGCGGTGAGCAGTGAGTATCTGACGCGTACCTTATCGGACGATAACCCTCTATTGGTGAATGTCTGTTGGGTGGGGGAGCGTCCCAGCATTCCTCACTGGAGATTGCGCCCCAAGATGTTGGAGGACCCGGTATTTTGTGCAGAACTTGGCGAGGGGGTGGAATGCTACTTTGCCGAGATTGCGGTCACTGCCTACATGACGGCTATGGGGTGGGATGCTTTCAAGGTGGTGGTCCGTGGCGTTTCTATTGCCAAATGGGTGGGGGTTCGGAAGCTGCTCCTACAGGAGATTGAACGGGCTGAGTTGGCTCTGCGTGCGGCCGAAAAGGCTCACTCTGATGGCACTGGGACACGCGATGACGTATTAGCTCGAAAGGAGGCGGTGGACGGGGGTGTGGAGCGGCTCTGTTGCTTTGATTACAAGGCGTTTGTTGCTTGTGCGCACGCGGAGCGGGACAAGGTGGTGACCCTGTTGGCTTGGCATGCGGACCCCACCCCTCGGAGCGTGCCTATCCTGGCGCTGACATCCCCCGCTGACCGGTTGGAGCATGATGAGCAGCGGATTAATGAGGTGTTCCGTTCCTTCTATGCGGACCTCTACACCAGTCGCTTACAGGCTGACGGGACGGGACCCCAGGTGTTTTTGGAGGGCCTGGAGTTGCCAATGATAGAGGAGGAAGAGGCAGATGCCTTGGGGCAGGATGTTACACTAGCCGAGATCCGCTGCGCAATTAAACAGTTGGCGCACAACAAAACGCCTGGGAGCGACGGCTTGCCTATTGAATTTTACTCAACGTATGTGGACCTCCTGGCGCCACGATTATTGATGGTGTACCGGGAGGCTCGGGAAATGGGGAGGTTGCCCGTGTTGACTAGGGAGGCCATTATTATACCGCTTCTTAAGCCTGGGAAAACGCCGACTGATCCTGCTGCGTATAGGCCTCTTTCCATGCTCACTACAAATTATAAAATATTGAGCCGGGTGGTTGTCACTAGACTCCTCCCATTGATTACGCGGTTGGTGCATGAGGACCAAGCGGGCTTCATCCCGACGCGCAATACTGCCAGCAGTGTTCGTAGGTTGCTTGGGTTCCTTGATGAGGGAGGTGGGGGGCGGTGAGGCATTGGTGCTGTTGGTCGACATCGCTAAAGCGTTCGATAGCCTGGAATGGCCCTACCTTTTCTCGGCGATGGAGGCGTTTGGCCTTGGGGCTGGGTATATTGGTTGGACTAAAATATTGTATTCATCGGCCACTGCCAGAGTCCGAGTTGGGCGGGCAGTTTCTTCCTCCTATCAGGTGGGACAGGGCACTAGACAGGGCTGCACGCTTTCTCTGTTGTTGTTCGCTCTTGCGATAGTGTCGTTGGCTGCGCGCGCGAGATTAGGAGCTGCATACCGGGGCCTCCGACTCCGGGGCCGGATCCATCATATTTCACTATATGCGGATGACCTCCTTATGTTTTTGGAGGACGCCGGGGACGCTTTAAGTGGGGCAAGGAACTTGCTTGATTGTTTCGGGGACATCTCGGGCCTGCGGGTTAACTGGGCCAAGACCTGCGTTTTCCCAGTGTCTAGTGGGTGCGGCCCGCCGACGTTACCACCCGGGTTGACGTGGGAGCCAAGGTGCCTTCCTTATTTGGCAACGCGGGTGTATCATGCACAGGCGGATCTCTTTAAGGGTAATATCGAAAGGGCTATGAGGGGATTGAGGGGTAGCATGCAGTTTTGGAGCTCCCTGCCGTTGTCGGTGATGGGTCGAGTCGCACTCCTCAAGATGGTGGCGCTTCCTAGCCTATTATACTTTTCTAGGACTTTACCGATACGGATACCGGTGGCGTTTTTCCGATGACTCCGATCGGCGGTGAGTAGCTTTATATGGGGGACAGGGCGGCGTAGAGTGGCCTTGGACACATTGATGAGACCGCGAGAGGAGAGGGGCTCACCTCGCCCGACTTTGAATTATACTATCTGGCCGCGCAATTCCAGGTCCTCACCCAGGCTGTGGCACTGGAGTTTCGGGGACCGGTGAGGGAGACCATGCCTGACGTGCCGCTGCACGTGCTGTCGTTTGTAATCTTCCAGCAAAAACTGAGACTGGCTGAATTGTCCATGGCGGAAAATACCCTGCGGTATTGCCGGAAGCGGTATCACAGCAGGATTGGGGTGCTGCGAGACTTGTATGCTGACGAGGCACTGTTGCCGTATAGCGCGCTACAGGATAATTTGGGCTCCCGCATGGACACTTCCTATTGCAGGCAGTTTTGAGTGCTGCTCTGCAGAAGTATTGGGGATTGGGCTTATCTGAACCACCAGCCAGTGAATTGTGCCAATACGTGGTGATGGCGGCGGGCACGCATAAGGCGATTACATGTTTATATAAAAGAATGACGGCAGTCGGACTTGCTCCGCTTTTGAGACTGCGGGAGCAGTGGACGGCGGATTTGGGAAAGGATGTCCCTGATGTAGCCTGGTCACAGATACTCCGAAGGGCGTGGAAGGGCACTCGGAATGCCAGGTGCCAGCTGATCCAATTCTTCGTGTTGCATAGGGAATATCTCACCCCGGCGAAAATTAATCAATATTTCCATGGTACTGCAGCAAGCTGCCCCAGATGTTTGACTGAGGAAGCGGACCTGGTCCACATGCTATGGAATTGCCCGCAGTTAGGCGCATATTGGGAGCAGGTGACGGGAACACTCGGTAGGATAACGGAGCGGCAGATCGATAGGGACGTGGGGGTGTGCTTATTACACTGGTTCCCTCATACTAGCATAAATAAGATAACTAGAAAATTCCTGGACTTAGGTCTCATTTTGGCCAAAAGAGAGATAACATCCCACTAGAAGGCAATGGCAGGCCCTAGTTATGTTAGGTGGAAGGCTGCGCTGATACTGTGGGCGTTGTCGGTGATGGGTCAAGTCGCACTCCTCAAGATGGTGGCGCTTCCTAGCCTATTATACTTTTTTAAGACTTTACCGATACGGATAACGGTGGCGTTTTTCCGACGACTCCGATCGGCGGTGAGTAGCTTTATATGGGGGACAGGGCGGCGTAGAGTGGCCTTGGACACATTGATGAGATCGCGAGAGGAGGGGGCTCACCTCGCCCGACTTTGAATTATACTATCTGGCCGCGCAATTCCAGGTCCTCACCCAGGCGGTGGCTCTGGAGTTTCGGGGACCGGTGAGGGAGACCATGCCTGACGTGCCGCGGAACGTGCTGTTGTTTGTAAATTTTCCAGCAAAAACTGAGACTGGCTGAATTGTCCATGGCGGAAAATACCCTGCAGTATTGCCGGAAGCGGTATCACAGCAGGATTGGGGTGCTGCGAGACTTGTATGCTGACGAGGCACTGTTGCCGTATAGCACGCTACAGGAATCATTTGGGCTCCCGCAGGGACACTTCCTATTGCAGGCAGCTTTGAGTGCTGCTCTGCAGAAGTATTGGGGGCTGGGCTTATCTGAACCCCCAGCCAGTGGATTGTGCCAATACGTGGTGATGGCGGCGGGCACGCATGAGGCGATTACATGTTTATATAAAAGAATGGCGGCAGACGGACTTGCTCCGCTTTTGAGACTGCGGGAGCAGTGGACGGCGGATTTGGGAAAGGATTTCCCTGATTTTTTTTTTTTTTTTTTTAAATATATTTTTATTGCAGGAATTAGTAAATCATTACAATATCGACCAGCTTTGTATCATAAGCAATATCAACAGAATAAGACCCTCTGGCCCCCCACCGTAAGTCCCGAACACAGCCATCCGGCCCACAACCCTGGGGTCGGGCGGCGAAATGCAATGGGGGATCAGTAGGATGCTTGAGCTGGTCCGGATGATTCACTGTCCGTCATCTGCTTTTCTAAACAAGCCTATAAACCCAAAAGAAAACCCCCACCCTCAAAGGACTACTAAGCAAAAGAAAACCCACCCAACCCCACCACCAGCGCCAGGGAGCCACCTACACAGGATCTGCCATGGGACCCACGGGGAAAGCAATAGGACTATCAGTACAAACGTTTATCGGGACTCGGGGCGAGTCGCTCCCTCACCTTCGGAGTCGCTGGGGGCACAATAATCCCTGAGGGCCTGCACCAACATTTCCCACTCCAACGCGGCCTCCTGCGCCTTCTCATTGCGCTGCCTCCAAGCTAGTTGATACCTCAGCGCGCTCTCCCCCGCCGCCCATTTCAAAAGCTCACTGTGCCACCTGCTGCCTGTCGGACCAACTCGTGCCTTCCAGTTCCTGGTCACCTCTCGTTTAGCAAGGAGGAGCCCTAGGTCGACAAATTTACTAGAAATTTTATTCCTGGGGGTATGGGGGAACCAGTGCAGGAGCCCCACCGCCGCATCGAATGATAAGGATCTCCCCGTCACCTCCTCCAGGGTCGTCTCTACTTCCTGCCAGTAAGATGACAGACCTGGACAGGCCCATAACATATGTAGGAGGTCCGCTTCTTGAGCCGGACATCTAGGGCACGCCGCCGAATTCGTGGCAAAATACCGCCTGATTTTCACCGGGGTCAGGTACGCTCTATGGAGAACGTAATAGTGGACCAGCTGAAAACGGGCGTTGCGCGTGCCCTTCCAGGCTCGTCTCACCAACTGGGACCAAGTCGTCTCCGGGATCTCCCTACCAATGTCCTCCTCCCAGCGGTTTCTTAGAGTGGTGAGCGGAGCCAACCCTTCGTTAATCAACCTGCCGTAGAGGCAAGTGACCGCCTTCACCGTGCCCGCCGACATCATCACGTACTGGCACACCTGAGACAAGGGGGGTTCCTCCTGCCCGTTCTTCCAGTGTGCCTGGATCGCTCGCATAATGGCCGAGTGTAGCAGAAAGTCACCACGGGGGATCTCAAAGCGGTCAATAAGATCCTGGAAGGGCAAGAGCGCTCCGTCCTCGTACAGATCCCCAACCAGCTGTAAGCCGGCATCCTCCCAGGCCGCCAAGCGTGACCAATCCCCTCCATGGGGGAGGGCCGTCAACATCCCCAACGGTATTTCAGGCGCATATGGTATCCTCAGTTGGCCCCGGGCGTGGGCCCGGTTCCAACACAGGCGGATAGTCCGCTCCTCCATCGTCAAGTCCCGCAGGGTCAAACGTTGTCGCAACGCTATAAAGGATAGAACATGCCTGGCCATGCCCGTCCCCCTCCCGTCTTCCGGGCCCCGGAATTCCCTGGCGATCTCCTGGGTGTAGGTCTGGAGCTGCGCCACCAGATAATACTTTTCAAAGTCCGGCACCGCGAGCCCCCCCTCGTCTTTCGGCCTCATCAGGGTTTTGAGGGCCACCCGCCGGCGGCCCGAACCCCAGAGGAATCCGACCACCATGGAGCGTAACAGTCGAAACGTGGCCGGTGGGACCCAGATCGGTAGAGTCCGGAAGTAATATAATAGCCGGGGAAGCGCCACCATTTTAAGCAAGGCGATCCGTCCCGCCACCGAGAGCGGCAGCGTGGCCCAAAAGGCCATGCTGCCTCGGAGTGCTCGAATGCTACGGGCAATGTTCCCATCTAGGAGGTCGGGCTGGTCGTGATATACAAATACCCCGAGGTATTTAAAGCAGTCGGGTTCCCACCTAATCTCCCTACTTAGGGCAGGGGCGGGAGTGCCCCTGCGTATCGGAAAAAGACAGGTCTTGGGCCAGTTCACTCGGAGGCCCGAGACCTCCCCGAACTCTGTGAGCGCCACCGCCGCTCCACGTAAAGCGTCGAGCGGGTCCTCCAGGAAGAGCAACAGGTCGTCCGCATACAGCGAAACATAATGCGGGCCCGCAGGCGTCCACAAGCCCGTATAGTGGGCTCCCGATCGAAGGTGCAGCGCGAGTGGCTCCACCGCCAGCGCAAAGAGAAGCGGGGACAATGAACACCCTTGCCGCGTGCCTCGTTCTACCGGATACCGCGAGGAAATCAGTGGTCCCGCCCGGACCCTGGCCGATGCCGAGGCATATAGAACCGCGGTCCACCTGATAAAGCCCTCCCCGAGGCCGAATCTCCGCAGCACCGAGCAGAGGTAGTCCCACTCCAGGCTATCAAAAGCCTTCTCTAGGTCCACCGACAGGACGACCGGGGACGGGGCATCCACGAATGGTTCCCCTAGCAAACGGAACAACCTGCGAATATTCATAGTCGTGTTCCGCCGTGGGATGAACCCAGCTTGGTCTTCATGCACCAGGGAACTCATGTGTCCCAGCAGCCTCGAGGCCAATATGCTGCTCAGTATTTTATAGTCCACCGTCAGCATCGATAGGGGACGGTAAGACCCCGGGTCGGACGAGTCTCGGCCTGGTTTAAGGAGAGGAACCACCAACGCCTCACACATCGAGCTCGGGAGTCGCCCCAGCCTCTTCGCCTCCCTGTAGACCACCAATAGTCGAGGGGCTAGGAGGTCAGCGTAAGCTGCATAAAACTCCACCGGCAGGCCATCCAGGCCCGGGGTCTTGTTTCTCGCCATCCGTTTAATGGCCCCGCGGATCTCCCCCAATTCAATGTCGGATCCCAGGGCTTTCGCCACTTCTTGCTCCACCGTGCGGAGCTCCAGTGGACGTAGATAATCATCAAGCCGGTCAGGGTCTCGTGCGGAGCGACTACGGTATAAACATTCGTAATACTGCCGGAAGCAGCTAAGAATCTCCGGTTGGGTGTGTACCTCGGTTCCGTCTGCCTTACGCATACTTGTCGTCAATTGGGACTGGCGCGTAGGGTTTGCCAACCACGCCAACAACGCGCTTGATCTGTCTCCCTCTGCAATGGATCGGACCGTGTAGGCCTTATAGTCAAAACAGCGGAGCCGTTCGACCTCTGCGGCCACCTTTTCCCTCGCCTCCGCCGTTCGTATTTGCAATTCCGGGTGTCCCGGGCGGCGAAGTTCAAGCTCGCGGAGTTTCCGATCCGCTGCATCTAAGTCAGCTAGGATAACGCGCCTCATGCCCACCTTCTTAGAAATGCAGTAACCCCTCACCACTACCTTGAAAGCATCCCACTCTAACGCTCTGGTACTCGCGGTGCCGCCGTTGGATGCAAAATATTCTAACACCTTGTCCCCCAGGTCCGCCCTGAAAACACTGTCCTCAAGGTTCTCGGGTCGCAGCTTCCAGGTGGGCACCGCCGGCGGTCCGGGGAACCAGCGAAGGTCCAGCAGGAGGGGGTTATGGTCCGAAATGGTCCTGGATAAGTACTCAGATCGGACCGCTGCCGAAACCAGTTCGGGCGACCCAAGAAAGCCATCAAGTCTGACATGTAACTCATGAAGGCTCGAGAAATATGAATAATCCCTAGATGCGGGGTGATGCGCTCTCCAGATGTCCGTCAAACCCCAGCGGGTCTGCCAATCCTGACGACCCTTAGCTGTGCGACGAACCGGAGAATCGGGAAGCGGTGGATGCGAGCGATCAATGTCTACGTCCACTACAGAGTTGAAGTCTCCTCCAAGCAGAAGGGGCCCGGAGAAGAAGTGGGCCAACGAGCCCGATAACCTGGAAAGGAAGGCAGTCTGGTCTATGTTAGGAGCATACACACAGCAAACGTTCAAGTCCCTCCCTCCTAGAGTGCCCGAGATGGCCACGTAACGCCCCTCCGGATCTATCACTGTTCTCGTGACTTGGAAGGGGACCCCTGCCCTGATCCATATTAGCGCCCCTCTGGCATAAGCGGAGTACGACGTGGAAAAGACCTGCCCCCGCCATCTACGCTGTAGCGCCGCCCCTTCCGCCTTGTTCAGATGAGTTTCCTGCAGCAGCGCCATTTGCACTCCCCTACGCACTAAATAAGCGTGGACCTTGTGGCGCCTGGACATAGTATGAAGCCCCCTTACGTTCCAAGTGACACATTTCAAGTTAGCGACATCAGCCATTGTCCCATAACGTTCTCGCACAGTCTCCCCATCCGGGTCCCCACAAAGAAAAGACATCATTCCTCCCAGCACTGATGGCGGCCATTTTCCCCAACCAAAACCAAACAACCCAAAAATGAACCAAACCCTCACCCACCCACCCCAGAACAGGACCCAAACTGCACCATCTAGATCCCATCCAAACCTCGCCTTCCAGCAACCCAATAACCCCTACTAATCCCACGGTCGCCACCGTAGGAAGGCCTTAAGGGCCAGGTGCGGGCCGGGCGGAGGCAGTGGGCCCTCGGCGCTCAGGCCACCAGGACTATATCAAGCCCTAAACAGTGCCAAAAACCTCTCTCGGGGCAGAAACAGGGGCACCCCCCCCTCCCACCCTCCTTGTCAGCAGCAATGGACGGCAACCGCCTCCCCCCTGCCGGGCCCCCACCCAAAATAAGGCAGCACACCCCATTACCCTTGTCCATCCAAAAGGTCCTCCACCGATTTCGGTGTGATTACCGGTGTATGGGCACTATCAGTCACTGAGTCCTCCGAGTCCGATGGTGCCTCCTCTTCACCCAGGTTTTCCTCCTCCTCAATGACTTCGTCCCGTGCACCCGACAATTCCGACAATACTTCCAACACACCCCTCCGCTCCGACGACGTCTCTGCAGTTGAGGGCCCTCCCGTGCGGCCGCGGCGATTCCTGATCCTCCTGGATCGCCGTCTCTGTTCCGGCTCATCTGCCTGTTGGGACGAGGAGCCGAAGCCATCTTTCCCTGTCCTGTAAAGCTCGAGCCAGGCACAGACATCCTCCGGGGTGTCGAAGAACTGAGTTTTGTCATCGACTATGATGCGGAGCCTTGCAGGGTAGAGGAGCGAGTACTGGATGCCCTCGCTCCTGAGCTCGCGCTTGACCGCCAGGAAGGAGAAACGCTTGCGTTGAGTCTCGTAGGTGTAATCCGGAAAGATGTTCACCTGACTGTTCGCCACTTTGAATGGACCATTATGTCTGGCGGCGTTGAGGATTAAGTCCCTGTCCCGAAAGTGCAATAATCGCGCCACCACCGGCCTCGGGGTGCGTCCCTGTTGCGGTGGCCGTGCCGGGACTCTGTGGGCACGCTCCAGAGTGTAGAAGGAGGATAGCCCCTCCGGGGCCACCGTGTCACGGAGCCAGGTCTCCAAGTACGTCACCATGTCGCCATCCTCGATCTTTTCCGGGAGGCCCACTACACGAATGTTGTTCCTCCTGTTGCGGCCTTCCGCATCCTCCGCCCTCTGCTCCAGGGTCGCAATTCGGGACAGGGCATCCTTCATCGTCGCAGCCAAGGTTCGCTGCGCCGGCTCCAAGGTTTTCACCGAGCTCTCCACTTCCTTGACCCGGTCCGAAAGTTTGCCATGGTCCGCTCTGAGGAGGCCTAGGCTCGCCGCCACCTGGGCAATGTCCTGTTGGAGGGCCGATCTCGTGGTCGTTATCGCCTCTAGGACGCGGTCGAACTGCTGTTGCATCTACGCGCCACCAGAACTCTTTGGGTCCCCATGCTCCTCTTTGTCCTGGGCTTCCGAGTCCGAGGCGGTCGGGGTAGTCCCCTTGGCTCCTCTAGGTTTCCCCATGTCGCCGGGGGCACTCCGTGAAAGTCCCGGAGTAGGTGTCGCCGGGTGCAGATGTCGACCACGATCCTCCCGGTTACTGGTCCTCAAATCGAGTATGGGAGACCTCCTTCTCCAGGGCCTATGGAGACTTCTCCGCTTCGGCTCACGCCACCGCCACGGCGTCCGAGGGCACCGATGAGGGGGCGGAGACAACCGTCGTCGAGTCGGGCAGGCCCGCTCACCCGCTAGAAATCCGGGGCGAGGGTCACCAACTCTACCGGACGACGTGTGGCGCCAAAGTGTCGCGCCTCCCATGGAAGTGGACTGGCCGGGAAGACGTAGCTAGGTGCGGAGTCGCGAGACGGGCCACCGCCTGGGTCGTAGGGCGTCCGCTCCCGGGGTCCCCTGTAACGTGGGCATCCGCCCGGCCACCCAACCGAGTGCAAATTCGTTGTGAGAAGTCCGATCCAATAGACAGCCAGTGCACAGAGCAGCCGGGGATGGCAAAGTCGGGCGCAAGTCACTGCTCGCGACGCTCCTCCAAGTCAGTGGGTCCGACCAGGGGGACAAAGAAGTCCGGGCGCCATGTTGGGTCGCACTCCGCGACTCCGCAAACTTCGGTTCTACTCCGGAGCAACCCTCATCCGAGCCCCACCAGGGGCCCCGGCAGGTCTTCGTCGGTCCGCTCGGCAGAATGCGGGGTCTGGGGTGCCCCGCGGCCTCCGATTTACAGGATAAACCCGGGCTCAGTCCCGGAGCCGAGCTCTCAGGCGACCATCGCCATCGGCGCCCAAGCCACGCCCAAAAAAAGGATTTCCCTGATGTAGCCTGGTCACAGATACTCCGAAGGGCGTGGAAGGGCACTCGGAATGCCAGGTTCCAGCTGATCCAATTCTTCGTGTTGCATAGGGCATATCTTACCCCGGCGAAAATGAATCAATATTTCCATGGTACTGCGGCAAGCTGCCCCAGATGTTCGACTGGGGGAGCGGACCTGGTCCACATGCTATGGAATTGCCCGCAGTTAGGCGCATATTGGGAGGAGGTGACGGGGACACTCGGTAGGATAACGGAGCGGCAGATCGATAGCGACGTGGGGGCGTGCTTATTACACTGGTTCCCAGTTACTAGCATAAATAAGATAACTAGAAAATTCCTGGACTTAGGTCTCATTTTGGCCAAAAGAGAGATAACATCCCACTGGAAGGCAATGGCAGGCCCTAGTTATGTGAGGTGGAAGGCTGCGCTGATACTGTGGGCGGGCAGTGAGCGTTCACTCAGGATGCAACAGGCGCATAGGTCCCACAATGATAGAGCGTTAGAAGCGGCGAGGGAGTGGGAGGCCCTGGTGGCGGATCTCGGGATGGCAGAGGAGGAGGCGGAGTCAGACTCAGGCACCTCGGCGGGGGAGGAGCAGGCGTAGAAGGCACTCTCGTGGTTGGGAGGAGATAGCGTGGGGGGGGGTCCCCGTAACTTGAAAGGTTTTTGGACATTTAGTGTGGACAAATTGCCGACCCGAACTACTATGGCACGAGAAGGGTACGCACATGACATTGTTTTCCTGTGGGAATGGTGCCAGCTGCGAGGGGGGGAGTTGTGGATCGGTCAAGGGGCCATGAAGGGTGACTCATTGGTAATCAGACGAAGGTTCATGGTTCCGTCTTGTGAATTATTCTGTATTGATGTGAGTCCCTTGTATGCTGGTTCTGTTGTAAAATAATAAACAGATTTTCAAAAAAAATAAAATAAATCAGAACAGCTTATGATCCATTTTCAGCTTTTTCATGTCCTTTTTGGCCTGGTCACCGACACTGAAGTGTGGTAAGAATTCATCCCCGTAGGGATAACTGCGGTATCCAGCGTTCCGCATTCGGCGAGGACTACAGATCCCATAAGGCCCAGCAAGGAACACGGTTAGGTAATCTAGTACGTCATGCTTACCTAACGCTTTAGGACCGCCTATTTAAGGAGGAAACGGGAAGGACCCGGCGTTGGATATTCGGAGTTCTACACCGATGCAACACAGCGGAGTCCTTCTCACTCTGGAACCTTGCGGTTATTGAGGAATCACTGGAGAGCGGAGGTAAGATTGGAGCAACCACTCTCTGCCCCGTGTCTTCTAACTCATCCTAATAGCCGGATCCTCAGCTGTGTTGCGCTTCCGACTCGGACGAGTCAGCGCGACTTTGAGAAGGGTCCAAACGGAGACTGGTGTGAGCGGACGCTCCCAGCCACCGTACTTTGTTAGCACTTGCCATACGCTGAGACGCACACCGGGAGGTGTTTGCCGCGTCTCAGCGAAGAGTTCAGTAGAGGTAGGAGGTGCGATCGAGCGGCTGCTCTCGGCCCCACTCTGCGGCATCATTGTTTTGTTATTCGGTGTCAGGATACGTTGAGATGCACACCAAGGAGGTGTTTGCTGCGTCTCCGTGTATTGAGGCCTACTGAGGGGCCAGCTTCTAGAAGAATAGGTAGAGAGGCTGCTCCCTGTTCTCCCGTTAGAACAAGTGGTCGAGAGCCCGGCTGGGTGACTCCCACGTCCCTTAAGACCTCTACATTGACACCTAGATTAGAAACCCATCACAGCTGTCGAGCGGCATTGTCAGCCGTTGTTTAGCACAGTGCCCTCCGTTGGAGTACATCGGGTCCGGTGTACATGCGGAGTCCGGTGAGAGCCTCCGGTGCTGTGATTGGGTATCGTATTTTGACTGGAGGTTCCAGCTACGATATTTGAGTTACTTTATTTGTATCACCTATTCTTAACATTAAATACCACATATATAACTGGTTGTTGTGTGTTCTGTGGGTGTCTGTCCCCGATCCCGGGAACGCCAGGTCGTTACAGAATATCCGACCTTCAAACCTTAACTATCCCCTGGTCGGGTGACAGACATACTCACAATGGAGGAGGTGTTGGCCGCTTTGGCTTCGCTACAAATCGAGCTAACGGCATCTAGGCAGGAAACCGCTGATGTGAAGGCTAGGCTGGACGCAATGCAGAGAGACCCTTTGAGGCCGGGTCCTACCTCCACAACCAATGCTTCTGCAGTGGTGGTAGAGATGCGTGTTTCTATCCCGTTGGCAACTCCAGAGAGGTACAGTGGAGACCCCAACATGGTGCAGGTGTTCCTCACGCAGGTAGCGCTGCACCTATCATGCAAACCAAAGGCCTTCCCTACCAGCCAAGCTAGGGTGGCTTTTCTTCTTTCATATTTGGCCGGAGACGCAGCACAATGGGCAGTCCCTTTGGTGAGCAGGGATGACCCCCTTTTATGTGACTGGGGGGCGTTCCGTGAGTAATTCCTCCGTGTGTTTGATCGTAGGGCAGACTCCTATACCGCTGACCGTGAGATGCTAGAGCTAAAACAGGGTAACAACAACCTGTTACAATATCTCAACGCGTTCCGAAGGTTGGTGGCTGAGACCAAGTGGCCTATCGCCAAACAAACCGCTCTCTTTCACCAGGGGCTGTGCGATGAGCTCAAGGACGTGGTGGCTCAGATAGACCCCCAACCCAAGACCTGTGAAGGCCTCATCAGTCTGGTGCTGCGTCTGGACCACAGGCTGAGCGAAAGAAGAGGAGACCATAAGAAGAAAGGGAAGGCTCTGCCTTCATATGTCTCGATGGGAAGCCCTGAAACCAGCTCAACCGTCAAGGCAGAGCCCATGGGCATAGGAGCCATAAGGGCTAGCCTGACTGCCTCAGAAAAGGAATCGCGCCGCAAACAGGGTCTTTGCCTGTATTGCGGCAAGAAAGGACATTACGTCCGCGTGTGTCCTGCCAAGCCTAAGACTAGTCGGTACCATAACAACAGGTCTGTAACGGCCGTGGTGGACGCACCGGCGGAAAACTGATGGACTCCAGGACTAAAGAAGGGGCCTCTTGGAGTCACACCTACATCCCTTCACTGTCTAGCTCAGACCGAAAGGGGCAGCGTCATTTATTCATCACGGTGCACATGGGGGTTCAGGATCAATGGATCCCTGTGGTAGCCATGGTGGATTCTGGGGCCACAGGCCTCTTCATGGATCAGAATGAAGCACGGAGACTGGGAATTACACTCCTTCCCAAACCAAGACCTGAAGACGTTTATGCAGTAGACGGAAGACGTCTGGTGACCGGACCTATCGGGCATCATACGGGAGAGCTACCAGTGAAGTACGGAAAATGGCATAATGAAAACATTTACTTTAGCATCATTAGAGCGCCTCAATACGGGGTCATACTGGGTCTGCCATGGCTCCAAAAGCATAATCATTCAGTGGATTGGGCAACTCACCACATCGAGATGACTTCACTGATTTGTAAACAACAGTGCGGTTTGCAGCAGGAACCGCAAAACACCCAGCAGGAGGAAAGCCATACTGTGGCCACAGCAGCCGAGAAAGCCGTCACTCTCCCCAGCGTCTACCACAGCTATGAGGATGTCTTTGATGAAGTAAGGGCGGAGGTGCTCCCTCCACACAGGGTATACGATTGCCAGATCGACTTGGTTCCAGGGGCAAGTGTTCCCAGCGGCAGACTGTATGCCCTGACAGAGCCCGAGAACATACATCTGCGTTCGTATCTGGACAAGCTCCTAGGGCTAGGCTTCATCAGACCATCCAAGTCCCCGGCCGCATCGCCCCTCTTTTTCATCCCAAAAGCCAACGGTGAATTGAGGGCGTGTGTAGACTTTAGGGCCTTGAACGCGATAACCATCAAAAACAGATACCCCCCACCGCTCATAAGCGTTCTCCTGGAACAGGTGAAAAAAGCCCGGGTTTACACTAAGCTTGATAGGGGGCATACCATCTTGTGCGCATGAGGGAAGGCGACGAATGAAAGACAGCCTTCAAGACCAGGTTCAGCCTTTTTGAGTACCTCGTCATGCCGTTCGGGCTCTGCAACGCCCCTGCGGCCTTCCAAGACTTCCTCAACGAGGTATTCAAGGATGTGTTAGACATATGCGTAGTCGTATACATCGATGATATCCTCATCTACTCTGACACTGAAGAGGATCATGTGCAACACGTCTCATTGGTGCTCCAGAAGCTAAGGTAGAACATGCTATACTGCAAGCTCAGCAAATGCGACCTCCACGTCACATCAGTGGCATTCCTTGGGGTGATGCTGAGCCCAGACGGACAGGAGATGGCGGAGCGCAAGATCAGAGCGGTGGAGGAATGGCCGGTTCCACGGGGTGTAAAGGACGTCCAGAGCTTCATAGGCTTCGCCAACTTTTATAGGCGTTTTATCGAGGGATTTTCGGGATTGGTGGCCCCGATCACGCTGCTCCTAAGGAAATCCCAGGTGTTCGTGTGGAACCAGGATGCACAAGACGCCTTTGTGGCCCTCAAGAAGGCATTCGGTACAGCCCCGGTGTTGGCTCATCCAGATCCGGTTCTTCCCTATGTAGTGGAGGCAAACGCGTCTGAAGTGGCTCTGGGTGCCATACTGTCCCAACGGAATCCAGGGACGGGGTTGCTTCATCCCGTGGCATTCATGTCCAGGAAACTGAACGACGCAGAACGCAACTACCATATCACCGAGAAAGAACTCCTGGCGATCAAAGACGCCTTCTCTGAGTGGCGGCATCTGTTGATGGGGGCCCGGCACGTGGTCACGGTATATACAGACCACAGGAACCTACAGTTCATGACGGCGACCCATCACCTTTCTCCCCGTCAGTTGCGGTGGATGATCTTCTTCTCTGGATTCAACTTTCACATTACATACCGCCCTGGATCGAGAACCAGAAAGCAGATGCGCTGTCGAGGCAGTGGGACGCCAAGGACCCGAAACCTGTCGCGGAGCACTCCATCATTCCCCCCAGGTAGTTGTGGGTGTTATACAACCGGACACGTTCATCAGGGGCATCCAGAGTGGGATCCGCTCGTTCACATGGAGGAGGTGGCTCCTCAGTCACAGGGAATGGCAGTTGTCGGATGGGATTCAGTTGAAAGGACGCTGTATGTTGCTGCCCACGCCTAGACTCCAGAGACAGGCCTTCGACTGGTGCCATGTATCACCATATGCGGGTCATCTGGGGTTTGAGAAGACAGTAGCTAGCCTGGGAAGGCAATTCTGGTGGCCAGCCATGAGAGCGGACGTTCAGAAGTGGGGTTCGGACTGTTCCATCTGTGCCTACATGAAAGTCGATCACAGACGAGCACAAGGACTCCTTCAACCCCTTCCCACGCCCAGCAGACCGTGGGAGAATATCTCTCTGGACTTCATCGTGGGTCTGCCAGCGGATCAAGGGAAAACGGCTATCCTGGTTGAGGAAATAGAAATTTTATGTGGCCAGTGTGTCCCCTACATGCACCCTATATACATTTAACTATGCCCCATGTATGTCCATGTCATCATATAATTCCTTTTTTTATGCCTGTAATAATAGTGCCACTGCATTTCCGTTCAATACTAGCATGTCAGTTATTAGGCCCTCCTTGAATGAAACGTTAATTAAGCATTGAGGCCTATGTTGCCAATGCATTTACATGGTGCACGTTTAAAAAGTCGAGATGCACACGTTTTTGTGGCACAGCCGAGCCAGGATCCGAATGCAGGCTCCAAGCCTCCTGACACTCTGAAAACTGCAGTTTAGTTATGTATCCCTGACCTCTCCCTTACTTCGTGCCCAGCCTGGCCTGCCAAAGACAGTATTTTGCCTACGGTTATCTGCTCAGCTCCACAGAAAATACATTCCAGTCTAGTGAAAGGGATAAACATATTCTGCCTGCAGAAGATAGGGCCTAGCCTTCCTGTCTCCATTCAAGTGATTTACTGAACCCGTTTCCATAGAAGGCCTATGGCCCCACGCCATGCATGAAGAAATATATGCATACTCTAGCATTTAGTGATGTACAGCTTTTGCTCGAGAGACCTTTACTTCAGACAATACATCCTCCAAACACAAGATATCAAATGTGCCAAAGGTGCAGGTCGTTCTGACATCCCAGACTCCTCTACTAGCACGAAAGTCAGCTTCCCCCAGTTCCCCCAGTTACACGTCAATTACACGTCATGACCAGTTTTGCGCGCACAAGTAGGGAAAAGGTTCCTGCTGACCCTGCAGACCCCCTCTATGCATCCACCCACCTATGACACACCTGTGACTCATCAAGTGAACACCCATGTGTACGCCTCCTTACACGTTTTCACTCACGCCCATGTGTTCTTATCTCTCTCTTTCACTTGCTCCGCCTGGAGCGCTCCGCCTTCTCTATCCAATGCAATGTATGGTTTAACTATATATAATGTGTTATGTGAATAAAGATTTAGATGACGACCCTTCCTGAACCTTAGTGGTGATGGAACCCGATTCTCCAGTAGCTCGAGCTATTGCATTAAAGCCCTTTTGAATCGGACACCACGGACTCTGCCTCTCATTTTATGAGCAATCCTTATTAATGTATAGAAATTATGACAGGGTAATCAATTATTTACCACATTAATCTGGCGCCCGAATAGGGACCAGTCCCCTTCCCCACGCGCCGGCGATGTAGGTGCAGCCCCCTGACCCCTTTTATAGCCGTGACGGACTTCAAGTGTACACGATAGCGGGCCTTCCTGCCAACTCCCTCAGGCCCACGGAGGAGACGGAGACTGCGACCAGGCATCCACACGAGGCGGTGAGGATTGCGGACCATCCCGACCAGAGCCCAAGCCGAGAGAGCAAGGCCCGAGGTATCCCGAGACCCACCAGTTCCAACTGTTCCGAAGCGCACGCGCAGCATTACCAGAAGCCGTAGCTGTCCAGTCCGGTATCGTGTTTCCGACGCCTTCAGTTTTGCTTCCCGGTGAGTACCGTTATTGGGAACGCATAGAGACGGGTTTATTTATTTGAGCTCGGTAAAGACGGGTCTGGGTACACAGATTCGGTAAAGACGTGTCCATTTAGGTGGATGCGGTAAAGACGTGTCTCTTTATGGGACCGGTATGGTTGTACTGTTCTTGCAGTGCATAAAGTAAATAAATTTTCCAGGATTGTGTTTTTTTTTCTATGTACTAGTTAGGATGTATTCGTTTTTAATGTTTTAAATGTCGTGGTATGAGTGATTGTTTCCAGTCTATTCTTGTGTTTATTGTGTTTTCGTTCAAGTTAGTTCCAACATGCCACTATTTTCGAAATTACGTCAGATAGGGACCAGGAAAGGGATACTCGAAGAGGCAGTTCCCGTCCCACCTAGGGACACTCCTGGCCATTTCATGTACCAGAAGCATGGGCTAGATGCCATACTGTTTTTAGACTTATGGGTAGATTACACGAAGGATCTGGAAGAGAAATATAGATGGCCTGTCTCAGGGACATGGGATGCTGATTGCATCATGAGAGTAGAGGAAGCACTTTGGAAAAAGAAAGCTAGACAGTCCCAGAAAGATGCCATAGAGTTGTGGCGTAAAGAAGCGCATAGAAGAACAGAGAAAGAAATACACAAAGCAGAGAGAAGTAGAGAAGCATCAGAAAAAGCCAAAGAAAAAGAGCTAAAGGAAGAAGGTGAACGGGTTAAGGCAGAACAAGTAGATAGACAAAGAAATGCCCTGATTAAAGGCATGTATCCCGTCCTTGCAGAAGGACTACCTAAAGTGACCCCGGAAGTGCCCAGTAGTTTGCCCCCACCATTGATCCCGACTAAAGTCCATAGGCATAAACAGACAGCAGCGGACATTTTTCTTTCCTCCTATTTGGAAGACGCCGCTCCGGATTATATTAATACAGATTTTCCTCCTCCTCCTGTCAACAACCCTAACAATCCTTTCCGCCATCCGCCCGCAGCACAAGATCAACCCGCACCAGTAGCGACACTGACCGTAAGAGACGACTCAAGCCAAGGCGACTCGAGTCAAGGGGCAATGGGAGGGGGCCCACTAGAGACATACTGCACACACCGCCACCATCACGATCACTACGAGAATTAGCACTACAACGAACGCCAAAAATGACAACAACGCCTCTTAGACAAACTGACACTTTCGAGTTGTATATATGATCCAGTACCAAGTCTAGGTTCAATGCTCATGTACTCAGTACGATTAAGACGCGTTGCAGACTATTTGATCACATTACCAGGCATGAAGGAACACTTAGACAGAATATACCACTTCATTAGAACGGGGGAGGGACCCGAGAGTATACACGAGGCCATGGCACATAGAAAGGTGGAGATTCAAAGCATGCTTTTACGATTTTTGATTAATTGCCTGATCAGGGAACAAGACCAGCCACAGGAAGAGGTAACTCAAGGTATGATTAATTGGAGTGACAACATAGCTG
Source organism: Lissotriton vulgaris (assembly GCF_964263255.1). Taxonomy (NCBI): domain Eukaryota; kingdom Metazoa; phylum Chordata; class Amphibia; order Caudata; family Salamandridae; genus Lissotriton; species Lissotriton vulgaris. The sequence continues at coordinate 186,830,109 of NC_141696.1, forward strand.
CCCGGAAAACATGATACAATGTCAAAAATAGAATGTATGTATAGGAAAATTCGTAAAGAAATTCTGAACATACACAGGAAAGAGCAAGCCGAGAAAGAGGACGACTTGGCCACAGATGAGGAGAACCAAGAAATAGAGGAAATTGATAAAATGAATTGCGTAGGAAGGGCGAGACAGTTTGACAGGCCAAAAGGCCTAGATTACAGTAAACATGGCCCTCCAATACCAGAAAGATATTCTCTTGAACACCTATTCCAAGCTACTGAGAATGCACTGAAAAGACGAGTAGGAGACGGTGAACCTCGTACTATGCATGAACAGGAACTAGCCCGGTCAGCAGTTCAATGGGCTTGTAATTCTAGCATATATAATGATGACATAGTGGCGCAAACATTTTTAAGCCTTCCTTTGGAAGAACAGCGTGTAGCTGGAATTTACATGGTTCAACATCTGATCACATTGTACGAGAGTCAGCATTCTGATCCAGGTCCCTTGTATAAAATTACTGGACGATTTACTCCTAGCGAGATGGAGAGGCCTAGGTACCGAATTAATTAATGTCATTCTAGATCAACGACATAAGTACTTGACTTTTCTGACCACGCACTTGATTCCTGCCCCACACCGAGACAGAAAGACCTTCCACATAGACAGACAGAACCCCCTACGAGAGGTTCATCCCGTTAGGACTGCAACGGGTGAGCTTCAACGAGTATACGTTTACACACCCTTGACGAAAATAGAAATACTAGAAATGACAAAATTACTGCCCTGTCATGATAAAGATCCAGGGGGGGTTCCACCGTGAATTAAAAGACATTCTTCGCATAGGGGATTACACATACGCAGACATCATTAAACTATTGAAAGTATTATTACCAGCAGGCATTTATGAAAAGCTGAAGGAAAAAGACTGGGAGGTGGGAGAGAAAAAGATCAGTTGGGCAGAATTGGAAGACGAGGATAAAACACGAGGCCCTGGTATTGGTCTTGGGGACAAAGCTAAAGCACTACCTGAACTATTGATACAGGTCTTGCCGAGATTATTGATTACTAAAAAGGAAGATTGGGATGCTATTTCAGCCTGTAAACAGAAACCGGATGAAGACACTAGTGATTTTTATTCTAGATTTGAAAAATGTTTTACTATTAATAGTGGCCTGAAGACAAATAGTGAATCGTACCCACATCTTTTTGTGAGCAAATTAGTAGAGAATTCCTTACCCCTGATCAAAAATAGAGTACTGAAGGTTGAGAGTACCTGGCAAGCAAATAGCCCTTCCCAAATGTTGCAAATGTTACATTACCATCAGAACCGAATTAGAGAGGAACAGGAACACGAAAAGAGACGCATGAAAGATACGAAAATGAAAGTACTAGTTGCACAAACAGTACCAGCTGATGGCCATAAAAAGGGCACGGCACTTGTCAAAGGGGACTGCAATTATTGCAAACAACCAGGTCACTATGTAAATGAATGTGCTGTCCTAAAACACAATATAGCTACAGGCAAGACAAAAGAAAGACCGCGTCCTCCCAGACAGGATAACACCCCCCCAGAACACGCAAACGCCACAGAACACGCAACAGACAGTAACTGTACCCCAACCTATAGCTGCCACACAACATGTCACACAACAAATGTATCAGTACGCACAGTCAGATTATCCAGAATATCAACAGTACTCATGAAACAGCCTAGAGAGGGAGGTAGGCTTGCCTTTCATTGAGGTTCCTGTGGATCAAGAGGGTCCCTATGTACATAGTCGTGTATTGGGAAGAGACAGAAAATTTCTGATTGACACAGGGGCGAGCAGAACTACCATCAGTCATGACGAGGTTCCAGGGGCCCCCCTTTCAGGCTCACAGAATGTTTCCCTGGGATTTTCAGGAAAGCCTATTGTTAACGAAGTGTCAAAGCCAGTTTCCTTAGGAGTCGGTCCATTGTCCCGTACTACAGACTTGTTACTTACTAAATCATGTCCAGAAAACTTGCTTGGTATCAAGACATTGAAAGAACTAGGAGCAGTGATTTGTTGCTCTCCGGAAGGAGTGAGATTGTTTTTACGTGATTTTAAAGGACATTATGTGTTGAGAGATTTTGATCCCAGACTCCAGAATGTACCACAGCATTTATGGGCGCAAGGTCCGACTGATGTAGGTTACATGCACATTACACCATACCCTGTCACACTCAAACAGGGAGCAGTACTGCCACGAATCCGACAATACAAGTTACCTCCTGATGCTGTAGCAGCATTACTGAAAATTGTTGATGAACTTATTGCACAAGGAGTGGTTGTAGAAACTGATTCAAATGTATGTAATTCTCCTGTCATTCCTATTCTTAAACGACCCAAATGCACCACTAGTCTACAGACTAGTGATTGACCTCCGAGAACTGAACAAATGCATAATACCACAGTACCCCGTGGTCCCAGACATTTCATCATTACTGACTGCAATCGATTCTGAAGCGACGTTCTTCACTGTAATAGACCTCAAGAACACCTTCTTTAGTGTCCCAATCCATCCAGAGAGCCAGTACCTCTTCGGATTCTGTTTAAATGGACGTAGCTTCAAATTTACGAGGGCTCCTCAAGGGTTCACAGAAAGTCCTAGTATTTACAGTCAAGCATTGAAAAGACAACTAGACAGTATTCACATGCCTACTGACACTGCATTGCTCCAATATGTTGACGATCTTTTGATCACAGCACGAACAGAACGAGACTATGAACGTGCATCACTGACAGTCTTATATTTCCTGGCAGACAAGGGGCACAAAGTGTCCCCTTCAAAGTTACAATTCTGTGCCCAGCAAGTGGTGTACCTTGGACACTTGCTGTCCAAGAGGGGTAGACAGCTGACATCGGACCGCATTCAGTTAATTGCACATCTTCCACAGCCCAAGACACAAAAGGAAGTACGGGCCTTCATTGGCCTCACTTCTTACTGCAGACAATGGATTCCCCAGTATGCATATCTAGCCAAACCACTCATACAGTTGACAACACAGGAGGCAGTGACTTCGACTGTCCTCCCTTGGACTCATGAACATACACTTGCATTTGATGAATTGAAAAAAGCCTTATGTCAAGCACCAGTTTTAGCGACTCCATGTTACAGCAAACTTTTTACACTTTTTGTCACTGAACGCGAAGGCACAGCATTATCTGTCCTTACACAAGATCAAGCAGGAAAACACAAGCCTTGTGCTTACTTTTCTAGTACATTGGATCCAGTGGCCCAGGCTCTGCCTGCGTGCCTAAAGTCAGTTGCAGCAACAGCTCTAGCAATCAGACAAAGCGATTCCATCGTGTTAGGACATCCTCTGACAGTACAGGTTCCACACTCAGTGGAAGTTCTCCTGAACAGGACTCAGACACAACACCTGACCATAGCAAGACTGACAGGATATGAACTGACATTGTTCCAGCCACACATAGAGATCAGACGATGCAATACTCTGAACACTGCTACACTTTTACCCTCAAGCACAACAGATCCTGCACCACATGACTGTGTGGAAGTAATTAATACAGTGACGAAGCCAAGACAAGACTTGACGGACATTGCACTAACGGACCCAGACCTGACACTTTATGTGGATGGTTCATGTATGAGAACAAGCACAGGAGAGTTAGCGGCCACATATGCAGTGACCACGGATACTGAAGTTATAGAAACACATCGTATTGACACACTGTCAGCCCAAGCAGCAGAACTCATCGCTCTGACCCAAGCCTGTATACGAGCCAAGAGCTTGAAAGTAAACATATACACAGACTCACAGTATGCCTTCGGAGTCGTTCACGACTTCGGAGTCCTCTGGCAGGAGAGAGGTTTTCTGACCTCTCATGGGGTCAAGATACAGCATGGTCCCCTCATTCAGGCTCTGTTAGATGCTATACACTTGCCTACAGCCATAGCCATCATGAAGTGCAAGGCACATACTAAAATCACTGACACCATTTCCCAGGGTAACGACCTGGCAGATCGCACTGCTAAACTCACAGCTCAGACTCAAACAGACATTCCCACAGACATGACAAAGACAGAAGCACCACTACTGACAAATTGCATGACAGTCAGGGATCCCTCACAAGATGTACTCGACATACAGACACATGCCACTCCAGACGAAATAAAGAAATGGACTGAACAAGGAGGGGTCCAGACAGACCAGGGGTGGATGACGAAAGGCAAGGCCACATGGTTTCTCCCCGACTCCATGGTTCAAGCTATTATAAATACAGCACATAGTCCAGCACACTTAGGAGAAAAGGCCATGTTAGACAGTTTACAGAATATCTGGTTCAACAAGCATCTGCGTGCAGCAGCAAAACAGAAAGTGCGTACCTGCATGATCTGTTGCCAGTTCAATCCAGGCAAAGGCATTCCCGTGGAACAAGGTGGATTTCATCCTCCTGACCACCCTTTTGAAGTCCTCCAGATGGATTATATTCAGATGGACAGATGTCGAGGATACAAGTACGTCCTCGTAGTTGTATGTGCATTATCCAGATGGACAGAAGCGTACCCAGTCCCAGATTACACTGCTGTGACCACTGCCAAGCAGTTGGTCCGAGAATTCTTTCCGCGATACGGCTTGCCCCGTGTCGTGTACTCAGATAATGGTCAGCCATTCTCTTCTGAACTAATGAAACAAGTATCTCTTCTGTTAGGGTACCAGTGGAGATTCCATTGCGTACGACACCCAGAGGCAGCAGGTCTCGTAGAGAGACACAATCAGACACTTAAAACCAAGCTAGCGAAGGTCTGTGCAGAAAAAGGCGTGGATTGGATGGTAGCCTTACCGGTTGCCCTCTTTTACATGCGTATGGTAGCTCATTCCAGAACCGGACTATCCCCGTACGAGGTGGTTTTTGGTAGACCGCCGAATATGTGGGGTGCGCCTATGCCGAAAAAGATCACTGATGTTGACAGTAATATGCTGACAGATTACCTGGCTTCCTTGATGTCTGCACTTCTTTCTTGCCATTCACAGGTTGCAGCTGCCATCCCCGACAACACCCAGGTGAAAGACCACTCGATTGTCCCAGGGGACCTGGTTCTGGTCCGAAATTTTGATCGTTCAAGTCCTCTCGAGCCCCGCTGGCGTGCACCAAAACTGGTTCTACTAACGACGAGGACCGCCGTCAAGGTCGAGAAGAGGAAGGGCTGGCTCCATGCCCACCACGTGAAACGCTTCCATGGACTTGGCTCGGTGAAAGAGTCTAAAGACTGCCCTGATATCAGTGACTCTAAGCTCCCTTTTCTAGAAAAGACTCTGCAACAAGAGTATAAACTGAAACTACGGTCTAGTAAGTCAGACAGCGTTTAATTGTTTAAGTCCCCCTCGGGTGAAGTGGTTAGACAGGTTCCTGACATGTATAAGATCGTAGACCCAAATAGACAGAGAGATAGGCAGAAAGAGATGAAAGTGAAATATTGCAAAAACTTACGTAGCAGATGCATAGTAACTCTGATCATTATGTTTTTTCTAAGTATATCGATTATATGTATAAGCTTGACGCTACATGTTTTCTTTCCTCCTCTTGGTTCACACATACATTCTTCCCTCAATGACACTCTCGAGCACACATTCAGTGATCTGCCACCGCATGAATTGTCATATCGACTAGCACTGCGTAACAATACTTTTATTCGTATGTTACATCATTCTCACCAGACAAGCAATGTAACGAATTGCTGGGTATGTGGCCGACTCCCACCTTATCAGAAAACGACTGGAGTTCTGCCCCTTTTTCCTTATCCGTTTTCGCACAATGGTTCGTGCGGAGCATGGTTTGCTTTAATGTCATCAATACAAGACAGACAGTTCACAAATTCCCAGACTACATGGGTTTGGGGGGACCTGAATATAGTAATGAATAAGGCATGTTTTCCTGACAAAGATGGTTTTCCCCAAAGGAAAGGAACAGATCTAGAAAATGAAGTATACGAATTAGGAAATGTTTCCCTTAGCCTCATGATTCTGAATGTCCAGTCCGAGACCAAAACAGATTCACTGTTTATAACAGTTTTACCAGTAAAAGGTGAATTATGCGTTAGAAAGAATGGTTCAGTGCACTTAGGACTCAGTGATTGTAATACTGTGGTCGAATTCAATGATAAAGGAAAGTCTACTTTCAAAGCTCCCCACCATTCCTATTTCATTTGCGGTCAGACAGCCTATGTGCGTCTGCCCTTAGACTGGTGTGGAACATGTTATATATCGTTCCTGCTGCCCCCGTCTTTCTAGCCCCATCCCATTATTATCGAGACTCACGTCTAGTACATGTTAGACACAAGAGGGAGATCGATTCCCCAGTTGTCGATCAGACTGAGACAGCATAGGAACAATATAAAGATTTCATTAAAGGATATTTCTGGTTCATAGGTCCCGTCCAAAATAGTAAATTGATACGCAGATTGACAAGAACTTTGGAAGCAGTAGTGAATGAGACTACTTCTGCCTTAGGTAACTTGACCGAGGAGCAGTCTGCTATGAGACTTGTTGTCCTTCAGAACCGCCTTGTTCTTGACGTCATCCTGGCCGATAGGGGCGGGGCTTGTAGAGTGATCGTCTCCAGTTGTTGCGTGTTTATTCCAAATAACGTGCCATCCGTGTATGCAGCAATAACAAGGCTCCACAAGATAGCCCGTGAAATGCATCAAGACCCATGGTCTTGGTCCGGTTGGCTCTGGAGTGTAATAGCGGGATGGGGTTGGACAGTATTGTCCTTCCTAGGAATAATACTGCTCATAGTATTTAGTTGCTGTCTCTGTCTGCAGTGTGGCCCAGCGATTTGCGGCTTGTGTGCCCCTGCCTGTATTCCACGTCCACGTTCACGTTCACAAAAGACGAGCAGATGATGCTGTATGAACAAATAGATGGTCTCATGAATATAGATGTGTCCTGAAGGGCACAATAGGGGACAAGGAGGGAATGAGTAAATAGAAATTTTATGTGGCCAGTGTGTTCCCTACATGCACCCTATATACATATAACTATGCCCCATGTATGTCCATGTCATCATATAATTCCTTTTCATGCCTGTAATAATAGTGCCACTGCATTTCCGTTCAATACTAGCATGTCAGTTATTAGGCCCTCCTTGAATGAAACGTTAATTCAGCATTGAGGCCTATGTTGCCAATGCATTTACATGGTGCACGTTTAAAAAGTCGAGATGCACACGTTTTTGTGGCACAGCCGAGCCAGGATCCGAATCCAGGCTCCAAGCCTCCTGATACTCTGAAAACTGCAGTTTAGTTATGTATCCCTGACCTCTCCCTTACTTCGTGCCCAGCCTGGCCTGCCAAAGACAGTATTTTGCCTATGGTTATCTGCTCAGCTCCACAGAAAACACATTCCAGTCTAGTGAAAGGGATAAACATATTCTGCCTGCAGAAGATAGGGCCTAGCCTTCCTGTCTCCATTTAAGTGATTTACTGAACCCGTTTCCATAGAAGGCCTATGGCCCCACGCCATGCATGAAGAAATATATGCATACTCTAGCATTTAGTGATGTACAGCTTTTGCTCGAGAGACCTTTACTTCAGACAATACATCCTCCAAACACAAGATATCAGATGTGCCAAAGGTGCAGGTCGTTCTGACATCCCAGACTCCTCTACTAGCACGAAAGTCAGCTTCCCCCAGTTCCCCCAGTTACACGTCAATTACACGTCATGACCAGTTTTGCGCGCACAAGTAGGGAAAAGGTTCCTGCTGACCCTGCAGACCCCCTCTATGCATCCACCCACCTATGACACACCTGTGACTCATCAAGTGAACACCCATGTGTACGCCTCCTTACACGTTTTCACTCACGCCCATGTGTTCTTATCTCTCTCTTTCACTTGCTCTGCCTGGAGCGCTCCGCCTTCTCTATCCAATGCAATGTATGGTTTAACTATATATAATGTGTTATGTGAATAAAGATTTAGATGACGACCCTTCCTGAACCTTAGTGATGATGGAACCCGATTCTCCAGTAGCTCGAGCTATTGCATTAAAGCCCTTTTGAATCGGACACCACGGACTCTGCCTCTCATTTTATGAGCAATCCTTATTAATGTATAGAAATTGTGACAGGGTAATCAATTATTTACCACATGGTGGTAGTGGACTACCTCACTAAGATGGAGCACTTCATCGCTTGTAAACAGGTCCCTTCGGCAGGAGAGCTGGCGTCGTTATTGAGGAACATCGTGAGACTACATGGCCTGCCCAGCGTAATCGTGTCTGATAGGGGGTCGCAGTTCACCGCCCAATTTTGGAGGACATGGTGTTCGGCGTTGCACGTCCAGTCAGCCCTGTCCACCAGCTATCTTCCCCAGACGGACGGGCAAACGGAACGCCTAAACCAATCGCTCAAACAGTATCTGCGCTGCTTTGTCAATCAGGGGAAAGAGGAATGGGTGGACATGCTGTGGATTGCAGAAATAGCCTACAACAACGCCACACACAGTTCCACCAAGGCTTCCCCATTCTACAGCAACTACGGACGCCACCCCAGGTTCCTGCCATTCATCCATCCTGTCAAGGAGGCCAATTTGCCCGCAACCGCAGAGAGGGTGGCACACATCAAGGAAACCTTGATACGTTCTTGTGCTTCTCTGGACGAGGCCAAGGTAGGATACAAAGCAACGGAGGACAGGAAGAGAAGGCCTGGGCCAATGTACAAGGTGGGGGGTACTATGTCTGGATCTTTACGAGGAACATGCGATTCAGAAAACGTAGCGTGTTCCATCCTAGATTCATGGGCCCTTATCGGATTACCAAGTGCGTCAACCCAGTGAATATGAAAGTGTGCTTGCCCCAGTCCTTACGGATCCATCCCGTTTTCCACGTTTCTCTGTTGAAACCCTCAATCTCAGCGAAACAGGGAGGCCCTAATTGACCATATAATCAAGGGACAGGAGAAATTGGAAAAGGCTATGGAAAACCAAATGTCTACTGCACAGGCAGACCGGGATATGTTCACCTCCACTATAACAGCTCAGTTTGAAGGTCTGAAGAGTATAACCCCTCCCCCACAGGTCGTCTCAGGGGAAGTTCGAGTACAGAACCCCCATCCGCCGGGCGTGGTCCTACAGAAATACGTCCCAGGTGAAGATCCGGATGCTTTCCTGGTAAATTTTGAAAGGGCGGCACGAGCCCTGAGTTGACCAGAAGAAAAATGGCCGTTCTTTCTAGCGCCTCTTCTCACAGGCGAAGCTCAATCTGCATATCAGGCCGCTAACCCCCTTGGTACAACGCCGTATGCCACCATTAAAATGGTGATCCTAGACCATCTAGGTTTGGACCAGGAGGCCTATCGCGTACGGTTTAGAAAAGAAAAAGAGGCGTCCAAGGCGAGAACCCGAAGACTCTCTTCTTTAGATTGAAAATGGCAGCAGACAAATGGTTGCGCCCTGACGTGTGCAGTAAAGAGGACATACTGAACAAGATCTATCTAGAACAGTTCATGGAAGCCTTGCTTTACGCCACCCAACGCTGGTTACGTCAACACGTGGGGCTTACTGTAGAACATGCGACAGAAATGGCTTCCCAATATGCTAGAGCTCAACCGAAAACATTTACTTGGGAACCAGAAAAAGCTCACAAAGTGGTCCCCCACCTAAGATGGAAAAAAAGCCAAAGGGAGGAGTAGAGCTGCCTCGGCTGTTACGACCCACAAGTGTGATTCTTCCTCCAAACAAAGGACCCCAGTGCTTCGACTGCGGAGAGTGGGGCCACATCGCAAGGATGTGCCCCAAACGTAAGCCGCCAGAGGAACCGATGGAGGTCGGCTATCTCCCAAGAACCGTGATGTACTCCGCAGAAATGGGCATGAATGGTTACACGGTAAGAGCCTTGCTAGATTCAGGGTGCAGACAATCAGTAATACAGACCAGGTTTGTCAAGCCAGAACAGATGAATCCAAAAGGGCCTGTTTATATAAGGTGTGTACATGGAGATGTCAAACCGTATCCTGTAGCATCCATTACTATTTCACTTCCTAACAGGGAACCATGCACAGTGTGGGTAGGGGTGGTGGACTCCCTTCCTGAAGACATGATCTTGGTCACTGATAACCCTGAGTTTTTGTCCCTCTTCAAAGAGACCCTGTCACAAGCTAAACAGAAAGTAAGTCTTCCCTCATACCTGTCCCCCGAACCATGGGTTATTGTCCGAAGCTTTCGTTTTGCCCAGAGTGAGGACAGGACTTTAGTCAATGCATGGGAAGCTGCGCATGCTACTTGTAGTACAGCGTCCCCTTCCTTCCCTCGCTTCCTGATTAAAAATGATCTGTTGTATAGACAAAGTACACCCGAAGGAGAATTACAATTGCTTGTACCCCTGTCCTTTAGAGAACAGGTTCTTTTTTTTGCTCATGCACATCTGACAGCTGGTCACGCAGGGAAAGAGAAAACCACTGACAGTATTACTAGACATTTCTTTTGGCCAGGGATCTATAGAGACGTACAGAATTATTGTGCTAGGTGTGAAGTCTGTCAACAACAAAATACACGCCGACCGTCCATGGCCCCATTACAAAAGATGCCCATCATAGGAGTGCCATTTGAAAGGGTCGGTATGGATATCATAGGTCCCTTGCCCAAGTCCAGTCGAGGATACATATATGCCCTCGTGATAGTCGACTATGCCACCAGGTTTGTTGAAGCCTTTCCCTTGCGAACCACCACAACTGCAGCCATTGCTGAAAAATTTGTGGAATTGTTTTCAAGAGTAGGGTTCCCCAAAGAGGTGCTGACTGATCAGGGGACCCCCTTTACTTCAAAGTTGATGAAGGAAGTATGTGCTTCCCTGGATATTAAACACCTGAAGACCTCGGTGTACCATTCACAGACCGATGGTCTAGTGGAGCGCTATAACCAAACCCTCAAGGTAACACTGAAGAAAATGCTGACAGCCGAGGGACCCACCTGGGACCGGCTTTTACCTATAGCCCTATATGTGATAAGGGCCCAGAAGCAAAGTAGCCTCGGGTGCTCCTCCTTCGAACTCCTATATGGAAGAATACCACGGTCCCTGCTAGAAATCACCAAAGACATGTGGGAGAACGAAGAGGCCGAAGAACAGAAGAATATGTTAGAATGCACGACCCAACTAAGAACCAAACTAGGGAAGCTGCAAGAACTAGCCTACTCTAACTTGGAAGTACAGCAGAATAGGTACAAAAAAACCTACGACACGGGGAAAAAGTTGAGAAAGCTGAAAAAAGGAAGCTGGGCCCTCGTGTTGTTGCCTTCTAGCATGAACAAGCAAAAACACGAATGGCAAGTGCCGTTTCAGATTATTGACACCATCGGTCTGACGACCTACCGGTTGCGCCTATCTCCTTCCAAGACCCAGACGTACCACATCAACATGCTAAAAGAATGGCTGGGACCGATACCTCGAAAGGGACATTTCGTAGGACAGACGATTATGGACAAAAGCTCAACACTGGAACATCTGGTGGTCAATACGGAGCTATCCTCCAAAGAAAAGGAGGAGTTAGCTGCTACTCTGCAACCCTTTGCTGACGTCTTCTCCGACCTACCCGGGAGAACCACCCTCGCGGAACATTGCATAGAAACCATACCCGGAAAAGTCGTGAAACAAAGACCATACAGGATACCAGCTGCGCGAAAAGAAGCTGTCCGAAAAGAGGTCCAAGACATGTTACAACTAGGGGTCATACGCCCCTCCCAGAGCCATTGGTCATTGCCCATAGTGATGATACCCAAACCGGATGGGTCCAAACGTTTTTGTATGGATTTCCGAGCCCTAAACGCAGTGTCGCATTTCGATACCTACCCTATCCCAAGGGTGGACGACCTGATAGAGAAGATAGGTGAAGCCCGCTATATAACCACCATTGACCTCACAAAGGGATATTGGCTGGTGCCCCTTCGGGAGGAAGATAAAAAAAACGGTTTTTGTGACAGATGACGGGGCTTATGAGTTCACAGTTTTGCCCTTTGGCTTACATGGAGCCCCAGCGACATTCCAACGCTTAATGAATCTAGTGTTACAACCCTACACTGCGTTCAGCTCGGCCTACTTGGACGACATTGTCATATACAGTTGAGATTGGAAGGAACATCTAGTACACCTAACGACCATCCTCTCTGCCTTAAGGAAAGCGGGACTTCACATTAATGCAAAGAAATCAAGAGCAGCTTTTCATACGGTAAACTACCTGGGGTATGTCCTGGGTGAGGGATCTATAGCCCCCCCAAAGTGAGAAAGTACGAGCAACAGCATCAGTCCCTTTTCCTTCCAATGAGAGAGATTTACGAGCTTTTTTAGGACTGGTGGGATATTATCGCAGGTTCATCCCTCACTTTGCTGAAATAGCAGCCCCTTTGACTGACCTCCTCAGAAAAGAGACAAAACCCTGTGACTACCAACAACCCTCTCCTGAGTCCATCAAAGCTTTTCAGTTCCTAAAAACTACCATGACTACGGCCCCAATACTGACCTCCCCTGATCATTCCAAACCTTACATATTAACCACTGATGCCTCCAACGTGGGCATAGGTGCTGTCTTGTCCCAAATCAGCAAAGATGGAGTTGAGCACCCGGTGTTGTATGTAAGCAGGAAGCTGTTCCCGAGAGAGTGCAAGTATTCCACCATTGAAAGGGAGGCCCTGGCCATAAAGTGGGCTATAGAAAAGCTTAGGTATTATCTGGAGGGAAAACCATTCATCCTTCATACAGACCATTCGCCCCTGAAGTGGATACATCAAAACAGTAGTAATAATCCTAGGGTCTTGAGATGGTTCTTGTCCCTACAACCATACTCCTTTACCGTACAACATCGAAGAGGGAAAGACAATGGTAACGCGGACTTTCTGACAAGGGTGTTCCCTCTCCCCGAACGGGAGAAGCCAGGGGGGAGGAATGTGACGGGGCACGTGTGTCGGAACATCAGACTAATGCAGAATGGTGGTCAGCCACACCTCTTTTACCGTGCCCCTTGTCCCCACAGAGTACTCCCTCGACATGGAATGAAGAAGATGAGTCAGGCTGGATACCGCAAGTAAATGCGGAAGGTCCCTTTAAAACCTTGGACTACGGAGACGAGACTCCACCCTCTGACAGCGCAACAACGTCAAAAGCCGGAAGACCAGAAACCTCATCGGACGGCGTTTCCCTAGGACTGGACATGCGAGTGGAAGACGACGGGAGCTGCCAGGATCCTGAACGGAAGGAGAACGACACGCCTGGAGGCCAACGTTTCCACACTGCGCCCCGCCACGTTCCCACAGGAGGAGCGTGGCTCCAAGAGGTACGGGGACGGGTAGCGGGTTGGGTCGGATGGAGGAAACAAACGTGATTGTGCCTGCCTGTAGATAAACCCTGACCCCTCTGCCTACTCACAAGCACTTCCTTCACCTTTGTCGGTATCTAGAAATTTGCACCAGCTCACTACGGGTCTTCCCTCACTCCCGGTCCCTCGAAGTATCGTTATATTGCATTGCCCTGATTTCCGTTTCCTTTTCTTTTCCGGTACGGGAGCGGAGTTAAGAAGACGACGCCCGTCCCAGAGCACAGCCACCTGTCCCCGATTTGGACGTACTGAAGCCGAAGATCTAAAGCTAGAGAAAGACGTATTTCTGTAGCTGTTTTTCAAGAACTGTGTTCATGAAAAAAACTTACATCCCAATAAAGCCTTCCTTAAAACCGTTGCTGAAGGCACCTGTATTCCTCTTTTCACCTAATCCTACCTTAGAACCGCCAGTAGCCACTACAGTTCCCCACATCCCGTCCCACACGGGACAGACCGCCTATTTAAGGAGGAAACGGGAAGGACGCGGCGTCGGATATTCGGAGTTCTACACCGACGTAACACAGCGGAGTCCTTCTCACTCGGGAACCTTGCGGTTATTGAGGAATCACTGGAGAACTGAGGTAAGATTGGAGCAACCGCTCTCTGCCCCGTGTCTTCTAACTCATCCTAATAGCCGGATCCTCAGCTGTGTTGCGCTTCCGACTCGGACGAGTCAGCGCAACTTTGAGAAGGGTGCAAACGGAGACTGGTGTGAGCGGACGCTCCCAGCCACCGTACTTTGTTAGCACTTGCCATACGCTGAGACGCACACCGGGAGGTGTTTGCCGTGTCTCAGCAAAGAGTTCAGTAGAGGTAGGAGGTGCAATCGAGCGGCTGCTCTCGGCCCCACTCTGCGGCATCATTGTTTTGTTAATCGGTGTCAGGATACGTTGAGATGCACTCCAAGTAGGTGTTTGCTGCGTCTCCGTGTATTGAGGCCTACTGAGGGGCCAGCTTCTAGAAGAATAGGTAGAACGGCTGCTCCCTGTTCTCCCGTTAGAACAAGTGGTCTAGAGCCCGGTTGGGTGACTCCCACGTCCCTCAAGACCTCTACATTGACACCTAGACTAGAAACCCATCACAGCTGTCGAGCGGCATTGTCGGCCGTTGTTTAGCACAGTGCCCTCCGTTGGAGTACATCAGGACCGGTGTACATGGGGAGGACGGTGAGAGCCTCCGGTGCTGTGATTGGGTATCGTATTTTGACTGGAGGTTCCAGCTACGTTATTTGAGTTACTTTATTTGTATCACCTATTCTTAACATTAAATACCACATATATAACTGGTTGTTGTGTGTTCTGTGGGTGTCTGTCCCCGATCCCGGGAACGCCAGGTCGTTACACAGAGGCACACTGGTCCAATTTCTAAATGTACTTCCATCTAATATTCAGGGATGATGATATGTGTTTTCAAAATTGTAACATAGCACCCAGAAGGAAAAGGAGAGGAAGCTAGAGAGAAATAGGATATAGTGGTTTAGGAACAAAGGAGAAAAAAGTCAGGGCGCAAAGAAAAGAGATGGAGAAGGTGGTAATGGAGAAATTGGTAAGAGAGGGACGGAAAGAGAAAGGCAGCCAGAGGGTTTGGAGAACTGGGAGGGAGAACAGAGAATGGAAAACCGGTAAAAGTGAAAGCAAAGAACTGGCAGTGAGACGGAAATGGAGACAAGAATGGGATGGTGGAAAAGGGGAAAGTGGGTAAACGTGAGCGGGACTGATATGGGGGAGGGGAAAAAGAAGAGAATGAGACAACGAGAGCAGCTTGGGAGTGGAAGAAAAAAAGGACAAAAGGTATGTCAGAGAAGACAGCGAGTGCGGTATGGCAATGCTTCAGAAGTAGCATCTCTGCATAAGAATGTTTGGGGTTCTATAAGGAGCCTTTTTCGCTATCTTTTCATTTCTAAACACTCACTCTATGTAATCGTACTCACCTATACGAACTAAGAAGAGTGGAAGGCTGGTTAGGCCATGCCAAGATTTTTAAACATGCTAAGATGCAGGTCTGAGCATATGGCAGCTGCAAGTCTGTAAATGACTGATCTGTCTGGAGTATTCTCTTCACTAACACTTGCTTCCCTTCTATTTTTGAAACTCAGGGGCAGCAACATTGTTGTGGTGTCACTAGGGCTTTAAGTGGAAGCTTTTTCAATATTATATACAAGCCATAGGTGCTGCTTTTTTATCTTATGCAACTAACAACCACTGACAAAGCCAATAGTCCGACATGTTGTTGGTATGATGTTACTTGTATCATATATCTGGATGCAATGACAGAAACAGGAAAATACAAGTCGGGCGGCACACTATGCCAAGCACAGAAAAGTTAATAAAGTTACACAATCACCCAGCAGCCAAGCTCTATTAAGAAGACAAATTCAGCAAGTCTACAAACACGCTGTGTGCTCTACAAGCCATGTTTGTAGAGTTGCTGCATTTCTTTTCTTAATAGAGCGTAACTGCGGGGTGATTGTGTGCCTTTGTTAAAGTTTTCAGGTTAATCGCAGCACCTGTCTGGAGCTGCAATTAACAAGAAAACTTTCAGATGAAGTGAAAATTGATTACTTAGATTGGGCAGTGTGCATAGAGGCTTTTATAGGTGAGAAAAGTGATGACTTAACTGCCATGCAACTTTCAAATCCTTGAAAAAATACAAACTTAGACCAACATTACAATGCTGACAAGAGATCTGTGAAAACCTGCACCAGTACTGCACTGGTACTCACCTAGTCCTGTGGAATGCTCAGGTCACAGCTCATAATGCATAAAAAACATGACGTCAGTTTCTCAAGACAATAATAGAACAATACTTAAGAACCTAAAAAGACTCTGCTCCTCCACTGCTCGAGATTACTGTTACCATCATCAGTGTCTCACTTGGTCAAGGTTCATTTCGTCTATTCTTCAGACTTGCCATAATGAGCACCTACATTAAAAAAACGAAAAATATCACATACATGTCCCCTTTCTTCCTTCCTCTGACCCCTTTAAACCTGGAAAGAATAATCACCCTACAATTTGAACAATATTTAGAAGCAAGCCAACTTTTGAATTCCCATCAGACACTTTTCTTTCCCAACCACAGTACGGAAGCTGCACTACTAGATGTATGGCAAGCTCCTATCACACACAGTCTGCTGAACCTGATGAACTTCCGCGCTGAGTTTTGTATAGAAGATCTACCACCATTTGTGGCATCAGGAAGTCAGGCTGATTAGCCTAGCAGCGTTTCGGTCGGGAGCTCCCTAGGCTAGGCTAATCAGCCTGACTTCCTGATGCCATAAATGGTGGGAGCTTGGTAAAGCAGGGTCGGGGGAGCTCATGAAGCCCTGAATTAGCGTGCTTCAAGTTTTTAATCGAGACTACACGGAGAACAATACGTTTTAGAAATCACCGTTTTTGTGATTTCACTTACATCACCAGGCTTGGGACGGATACACCTTAGCGTGTGTAGACCACCCAGCCTGAAATACACTGGTCCTGATGAAAACCTCTACAATCACACGAAGGTTGAAACATGTAGACCTATCCTTTTAACTTCACTTACGTCTCTTTTTTGACACCACAGCCTACCTAATGAGGCAAAGGTGCCACATTTAAATATAATTGTATATATATTTTTTTACTAGTTGTCCAACCACTCCAGAATAAAGTCTTCGAGTAGGTAGTGTTGAGACAACTTTTAAAAACCTCCCCCTCTTTAAATATCACATATAAACAAAAATAACCAGCTCCACTGTAATCAGGTGTCGTAGCACACCTGGATGGCACTCGGCTATCCGGGTGGGAACCCGATGATGAAGCATGTCACCAACCAGGTTGGTGAGTGAGGGGTCTTCTAAGGACAAAGGATTGTCCCAGATTGGGTCGCAGGGCATGCACCTCAATACTGCAGTAAATGTACAGGTATTCAATATCCTTAGTGGTTACTCCTTCATTTGTTTAATTATTAAATCCAAGGGGACCAGGAGTTCCTACTAGACCTCTAAAAAGGTCTAACCACCCTTTCTCTCCCAATTGTTTACAAGATAGATAGAGTGCGATAGATAGAGTGAGTGCGATAGATAGACAGATAGAGTGAGTGTGATAGATAGAGTGAGGGCGATAGATAGAGTGATGGCGATAGAGTGCGATAGATAAGAGTGAGTGCGATAGATAGAGTGAGTGCGATAGATAGAGTGAGGGCGATAGATAGAGTGAGGGCGATAGATAGAGTGAGGGCGATAGATAGATAGAGTGAGGCCGATAGATAGAGTGAGGGCGATACATAGATAGAGTAAGGGTGATAGATAGATAGAGTGAGGGCGATAGATAGAGTGAGGGCGATAGATAGCGCTGTACAGCAGTGGCTGCTTTTGGCACATCAGTAACACGTGCGGCGTTGCTTGTGTAACTGAGGAGTTGCTATTCATTTCTGTGCTCAAAGTACGTGAAGAAAAGAATTGTTCGTTTATAGAAATTATGGCCGTTTGTTTCTCAAGCTCACTGGATAACAACTGCTTCTACCATTTAACTCAGAAACTATGTTTTCTTATCTGGACTTATAGTATCATACATAAAAAATAAATGGCACCCAGAACAGTATCAGCCCGCTGACTCACAGAAGCATACGCACTAATGGAAGCAAACCAAGCTCGCAGCTCTCAGTCAGAGAGGATGTGGTGCAGTGGCCAGAGCTGCCAACTCGGGAGCTGGGGATCAGGGTTCGAGTATCGGCATCGGATTAACATCCTGTGACTTTAGGCACATCACTTAATCTGCCCGTGCCCATGGACAGTGCCTGGATACCCTCAAGGGTTATAGACAGTGATATATAAACCTACAACTTTAGTTAAGTAGGGGCGCATCTTCCTTTGGTGCGGCAGGTGAAGTGCCACCTGACCAGAGGTCTGAAGGACCCAAAGTACCCCTATTATTGCTGTATTTCACAGTTCAGACAGCGCCGAGAGAGCCCATGTCCCTCCTTGCACTAGGGTCCAAAATTAGCTAGCATTCGTGCCAAGAATTTTCAATTCTATTAAGGACACGGAGGCGAGGATTATGCTTTCTCTTTCTTTACTGTTAAATCACAGCAGCCAATAAACACACAGTTTAATATGAAAAAACTACATTGGCCATGATGCTTAGCCTTGGTCACGCCTCCTTAGCCCTCATAAGAGCCCTGGTAACAGTCTCATCTTCCTCTTTCTTTGCTCGAACTTGCAGAAAAAGTCCAATAACCAAACAGTCTTATAATATTCTCCAACATGGAAATAACCGGAAACTCAGTTCCAACTCAAGTCCTCAACGGAAGATCTTTCACTCATCAGCGCCTAGAAAAAACAAATACGAACAACATGTAACTTCTGTTTAATACCAGCATTAAGCTACATCACAACGGGCGGGTAAGCATAATCAAACAATGAACATAGACGGGTGGGATAATCCTCGCCTCCGAATCCTTAATAGAATTGAAAATTCTTGGCGCGAATGCTAGCTAATTTTTGATTCTATTACAGAACCGGAGGCTTCGGATTATGCTAGTTTAATGCTTTATCAAAAACAACAGATGTTATATCTCCCACCGGCTTATAAAAAAAATTTTGAATGTCGACTCAGACGACCAGTCAGCACAATGCAGAATATCCTGAATGTTAGCTCCCAACAAATATGACTTTGATGCCATGGCTCCCAACAAATATGACTTTGATGCCATGGCACCACGCACTGAGTGTGCACCAAACAGTTGAACATCAACACCAGCCTCTTTCATGATAAACTTGAGCCATCTGGCAATAGTGGCAGCGGACACAGGTTTAAAGGGTTTTTGCACAGCAATCAAAAGTTAGGTGACACCAGTCAGTCTCAGAGAACGAGTACACTCTTCGTAAGTTTTCAAGCATTGGACAACACATAGTTTGGCATTACTAGGAAAATCATTATATTCAAAATGCCTGGAGAGAGTTTTCGTACGACCAGTAATAGTAAAAGAAACTCCTTCTGGAGTAAATACTCTACCTGTGATCTCCAGTGCACGTACATCCGATGAAGGTCTGCAAGCCGACAAGCATAACAGCATAGCTAACTTTGCAAACAACTGCTTTCTCGAAAGCAGGTTGTTAGAAGGCCAACTATTGAAGAGTTTGATCACCAAGGAAACATCCCATAACCCCGAATACTTGGGTTTAGGAGGATTTGCTACTCGTATGCCCTTAAGAAGTTTGCATAATATAGGGTGCATACCCACCGTTTTCCCGTCTATGCGGGTGTGCTCCGCGGAAATGGCCGACCGGAAATTATTCACTGATCGATAGGCCAGACCGCCAGACGCCTTTTCCGACAAAAAATGTACGATATTGGAAAGTCCTGCCCCCACGGGATCCAAGTCCCGTTCCATGCACCAACCCAACCAGCTCTTCCAGGCTGGGGAGTATTGTTTCCCCGTAGACGGGGCTCAAGCTTGTTTGAAGCCGTTCCCGAAACTCCAGGCAAATCCCATTGTTCCCTAAAAGCATCCATGCCATCAGCGATAGGCGCTGTGACAGAATCAGAGGGTGCTGCTCCCCGAGAGGTCCCTGGAGAAGAGACTCCGACCAAGGGAGCATCCTGGTGAGGTCGCAGCACATCCCCAACAGAACCGGAAACCAAGGCTGCGACCTTCACAGAGGCGTCACTGATGCCATTTCAGCTCTCTGCTTGAGAATGTGAGAATTTACTCGTGGAATGAGGAGGAAAGGTGGGAATGCATAGTTCACTGCCCCCGACCAATCCTGCAGAAATGCATCCGTAGCTGTCGCCTCTGGATCCAGCCTCCAACTGAAAAATCGGGAAAGCCGGTTCAGCCTGGATGCAAACAAATCGATCTGGAACGGACCCCACAGGTCCTGTAACCATTGGAACATTCTGGGAAGAAGCTGCCAACCTCTGTAATCCCTGAGATGTCTCGAGTTCCAGTCCGCTATAACGTTGGACTGTCCCAGAATGTATTCCGCTATAACCGTAATCTGATGATTGAGGCAGTAGTGCCAGAAGTCCTTGGCTATCTCCACTAGCATGGAAGATCTCGTCCCCCCCAATTTGTTTATGTACCGCACCGCAGACACGTTGTCCATCCGAAGGACAATGCAACATGAGGTCTGCTGGGGCGAGAGGGTCCGAATTGCGAACGACCCTGCGAGGAGCTCTAGACAATGTATGTGTAAGTCCAGCTCCTGAGGTGACCACCTTCCGCCTGTGGAAACACCGCCGCAGCGCGCTCCCCAGCCCCAATGGCTGGCGTCGGACTCTATGACCACTTCGGGTTGATAGCCAAAAATTGCTCTGCCGTTCCTTGCCTCTACGTGGCACAACCACCAACGCATCTCGTCTCTCACCTCCTGCGACAGAGGAACCAGATCCGTATAAGCCAGACCTCTCTGAAGATGTTGTATCTTGAGTTTTTGTAGCACCCTGTAGTGAAGGGGTCCAGGAAATATTGCCTGAATGGACGACGCCAACAACCCCACTACTCTGGCGATCGTCCTGAGTGAGACCATCTGTTTGCTGAGAAGTGACACAATCTCCTTCTTCAGGTCCTTCAACTTGGACTTCGTAAGGCTCAACTGAGCCGTCTGTGAATTGATCACAAAGCCCAGAAAGTCAGTCGACTGTGACGGGATCAGAGCCGATTTGGCCTGATTGATCACAAACCCTAGGTTCTGTAACAATGAAATAGTCATCTGCAGATGCTGAGACACCAGCTCCGGACTGTGAACCATGATCCGGATGTCGTCCAGATAAATTATCAAGCGCACTCCCTGCTCTCGGAGATGCGCGACCACCGGCTTCAACACCTTGGTGAAGCACCAAGGAGCCGAGGAAAGCCCGAAAGGAAGGGCCAAATACTCTAACTACCAACCGTTCCATTGAAACTGAAGGAAACGACGGTGTGGAGGATAAATGGGAATAGACAGGTAAGCATCTTTGAGATCTAGCCTGACCATCCTATCGCCTTGCTGCAGTAAATCTACCAACAGATGGATTCCCTCCATCTTGAAATGTTTGTAAACCAGGAAATAATTGAATTCCCTAAAATTCAAAACTAGCCTGTGAGTTCCACCCTTCTTTTGAACTAGAAAGATATTGCTGCAAAACCCATGTGGACTGTAATTGCACACTGCTATGGCGTGTTTTTGAAGCAATGTCTCTATTTCGCTGTCTATAAAAACTCTCTCTTGTTGGGAAAAATGGAGAGTTCTCTGGGGTGTATCCTGCCTGGGCGTTTCGTAAAACTCTAAGCAAAACCCTTGAACTGTCTGCAAGACCCACGCGTCCTGAGTAAGAATGCGCCAATTGTGAAGGAAGAACTGAGTGCGACCCCCCAATGGTAAAAGAAAACAGTCTAGTGCGCTCACCTGATGAGTTCTGTGCGTGGAAACCAGCTCTGTTGCCACCTCCTTGGAACCTGCCTTTGGAAAACCGGCGTCGGTGGGATAAAAGGTGCCTACTCTTGGCGAGTCCCATTCTCCGCTACCACGTCCGTAACCACCTCTGGGGGGGGACCCTGATTGGATAAGCGACCTGGCGAGCATCCCCTACCTCGCCCTGCCCTGTTAAAAAGGCCCTGCTGGAACACACACTTGATACCTGTTTGCGCTTTATCACGGGAGGTGAAGGTGTCAATGTACTCAGAGACATCCTTCATGAAGCGCTCCCCAAACAGGTTGCCCTCTGCCAGGGGCCCTGGTTCCGCTGCCGCTAGATCTGTCAGGTTAGTGTCCATTCTCATAAGTAGGGACTTGCGCCGTTCTGTGGAGATTGCACAATTGGCATTGCCGAGCAAGCAAATGGCTCTTTGGGTCCAACCTTCGAGAATGTCGGGGTTTACCGGAATGTTGGCTTCCTTGGTCGCTAAGGCCATCTCCAGAATCTTTGCCAGCGAGCCAACCACATCAAGCATCTTGTCCTGACAACCGCGCCAGGCACGGTCGATCCCCTTCTTATGGTCCTTAGCAAATTTCTTTAAGAAAAGTAAGCAGGCTAACATCGATCTCCAGGGTCTCAGCGACCTTATGGGCTAGATCACACACTAATCAATGTGTATCATATTTTTCCCTCCAAGAGATCCTTCTCTATTGATATGTCATTTGTTTTAACCAGAAATCTCATTTTTATCTTTGAAGTGCATTACTTAAAAGTTATTGAAAGCAACCCGGCATATTTTTACAATTCTGCTTAATATGGTTTTATTTTATTTAAGAAGAGACATATGTTCCTCTATGTCTCTGTCTCTCTAACTTCTGCCTGAATTTTCTTCATCAAAGAGGTTATCCTGAAATGAAATATGTCTGACTACTGCTAATATTTCTAATACATGGCCTCTTTCTTTTACAAGAACTAACAAAATGATGGAAAACTAGTAACAGTGCCCTATCAAAAAGCAAATTTAACTGAAACGACAACTAAAGACTTGTT
Organism: Lissotriton vulgaris; assembly: GCF_964263255.1. NCBI lineage: Eukaryota > Metazoa > Chordata > Amphibia > Caudata > Salamandridae > Lissotriton > Lissotriton vulgaris. The sequence goes on from NC_141696.1 coordinate 186,852,877, forward strand.
TATGAATGACGTAAACATAAAAGACATCTGTTAATAATGTACAAACTGAACTACAAAGGCACTAGAAAAAATATTTAAATACTATTGCCAAAAGAGAATAGTGAATCAGCTGCCGCAATCAGGCACAACAATGCTGTTCACTTCCCAGGCTTCACTCACCACAGATGGTCATTTTCAATCATATGCTGAAATGGCGGGGCTCTTTTTCCCTCTGAGACTTCAAAAGCTTTCTATATTTTTTCTCTGTGCTATGCCTTCAACTGGGGAAGATGTGCCTCCTGTTAGTAAAAATATTCTGTCACACTTTTTCACATCTGTAGCCTGAGCGTACACAGCCTCCAAGTACAAAGAGGTCCTGAGCTCACAGAACAACTTAAGGACTGTAACTCCCAGTTGGCAACCACCAACTCTTTCCTTACCAGAATGGTTGAAGGCTAGTTTTCCTGTACATTGTGTCATTCTAATCTCACCCACTTTAGTTCCCATTTGACACTTGTAATCACTCACATTGCCACCAGGAGCTTGCTCTTAGCCAGATAATGGTTTGATACTTATCCTCCCCAATCTTAATAAATATAAGTTGTAACATAATATTTTAAGGAAATATGAAGTTACATATTCGGCACATTACTTATCTCAATGTCTGATGGCTCGGTGCATCTTTCTACTGTGGTCCGTTGCCTGCTGGTGCCCCCCCTGTGCTAAAGGTCGATGCAGGTGCCATCTGATCCTCGGTGCCACCCCTTGACGGACGCCTTGCTCCTTCCGAGACTCCTCCTGACAATTTAATGGATCAAAGTCTATCTTGTATTTCCCAGCCATTGTTTGTTATATTATGATAGATAAGTGTCATCTTTTCTTTCCTCGGTTGTCCATTAACTTCCCCGTAGTTCACTGCAAGATTCACTGTTGTCACCCTGTGCTGCGGACGTGTAGTTCAGCTTCACATTACTCCCGTCCGCTGATTGGTCGCTGGTTCTGAGGGCCATGATTGATGGGTGACAGCACATATCCCCCCTGCCCCCTCCCCTCAGTGTCCTCCTCAACTGGTCGAGCAACGCAGACAACAAACAGACTGAAAGTCTGGAAGCTTCTCCCTCGAGGCGCGCAGAGGAGGCTAAAAACCCGCAAACGCCTGCAATGTTCTCCTCATAAGTGGCAGTTTTTGTCCCGCCTGTTGGCCATCCTTCGCCTTCACCTCCTGGGGAGCACCAGTGAGACAGGCGGCCGGAAGTCAGCGGGGGCGGTGACGGGAGGGGGTTGACGGCTTTTATGTATTATCTCCGACCCCTCCTGCGAGGTAAGCTTTTCTTGGCTTCCCTTGCTGTGGCCTACCACCACGGAAATGCAAAGTCCGCTGTACCTTAGGACATGACCTAGGCCTTCCCCTGCTAGCTTTCCCGCGCCTCCTCTATGAGTCTGGTCTAACCCTCAGCGCCAGGAAGCCGCTTGGTCGCAGTGCGCTTAATTAAGTTCTTTTTTCATTCATTCATTCATTCATTCATTCATTCATGACCCCGTGGCTATTCCACCAAGGTATACACACATATCTGACTAGCCCGGTGAGTGGGGGGGGGTGCGCGTGTCTGTTTGTGTGGGGGAGCGCGCGCTGTTACTGCATGCGAGCCAAGCGGAAGCAGGGGCTGTGTGTGCGTGTGGCTGGACGTGCGCGTCCACAGACCACAATCGGCGCGTGCCCCGGTCTGTCTCCCTTGGGAGGCATCACAACGACAATAGGTCTCTCTGGCGAGACCTGAAAAAGGAATCTCATTAACAGTCAAACTGCTTATTTTTAAAATGTCACATTTTTTCTAAAGGGGTTGTTAAAACTGTACAACCAGTGGGACCATAACAGACACTCAAGCAAGTCTCTGCCATTGGCAGCCTCATCAAAACTAGAAAGTTGGCCGGAGAGTTTTGCTGTTTTCAAATTCAGACGGATTTAATTTATACAAGCCATTGCAAGTTGCTGCTTATTGATATTATGCAATTAGCAACCACTTACAAAGCCAATAGTTCGACTTGTTGAAGGTATGATGTTACTTGTTGTATCAAATATCTGAATGCAATGACAGAAACAGGTAGATAAAAGTCGGTGGCACACTATGCCAAGCACAGAAAAGTTTCAAAAGTGTCAATCAGCCCACGGCTGCGCTCCATAAAGAAGAGAAATTCAGCAAGTCTACAAACACGACTTGTGCTTTACAAGCCGTGTTTGTAGAGTTGCTGCATTTCTTTTCTTGCTAGAGCGCAACTTTGGGGTGATTGTGGGCCTTTGTTAAAGATTTTTGGATAACTGCAGCGCCTGCCTGGAGCTGTAATTAACCTGAAAACTTTACCAAAGTCACACAATCACCCCACAGCCCAGCTCTATTAAGAAGAGAAATTCAGCGAGTATACAAACACGACGTGTGCTTTACACACCGTGTTTGTAGAGTTTCTGCCTTTCTTTTCCTAATGGAGCACAGCTGCGGGGTGATTGTGGGCCTTTGTTAAACATTTCAGGTTATTTGCAGCACCCGTCTGGAGCTGCAATTAACTTGAAAACTTTCACAAAGTCACACAATAATCCCGGAGCCCAGCTCTGTTAAGAAGAGAAATTCAGCAAGTCTACAACAACGGCGTGAGCTTTACACTAGGCCTGGGCGTCAAATTCCGTTCCACTTGCGGAAATTGCGAAAAATTTGACATTTTCGCGTTCCGCGGAGAGCGCAAAAATGCCAAAATTTCCGCGATCCGCAGCGAACCAGAAATTTTTTTATGCTCGCACTGAAAAATACGTTCTAGCGCGCGCGATCGCCTTACCTGGATCCCCGCATTCGCCGACAAGTTTTCCCGATCCGGTCGCGTGCTCCACGAGATGATTGTTGGTAGCCATTTTGCGCTATCTCGCGCGAGATCGAGTTCGCGCCCGCGATCACGTCATGAGTATGAGATCTCGAACACGTCATTCTCCACCACGAGCCAGAACGCGAGGACGCGAACACGTCATATCAAACACGACAAGGAGCGAGAGAAGAGAACCCGAACACGTCATTCTTCACCGCGAGCGAGAGCGTGAGGACGCGAACACGTAATTTCCAACGCAATCACGCAGAAAACACCACGAACGGCCTGAAAAAACTTCTGCGTCTTCGCGATATTTCCGCGTGTTTGGAGAGATTTTCGAAATTTTCGTGATAATTTGCGAAAGTCTATTTTGCTAATTCCGCCCACCCCTACTTTACACGCCGTATTTGTAGACTTGCTGAATTTCTTTTGTTACTAAAGCTCAGCTGTGGGCAGGCTGTGTGCTTTTGTTTAAAGTATTCATGTTAATCGCAGCTCGTGACAGCGCTGCAATTAATATGAATACTTAAAACAAAAGTACACTTTCTGCCTTGCAGCCGGGCTCTACATTCAAAAGAAGAAAGCAAGTGTCCACATGCTGCTGCAAGACACCTGCCGCTCCCTCGTCTTCTGTTGAAGTTAGTCTATTCCGCCGCTCTCGGCAACCAGGAAACACACGTTTTTCGCGCTGCTCACTTTTTAAAAGCAGCGGCACGAACACTCTTGCGGGATGTGCTTTGTGTTTGCACACTCCACACCCGACACTGCGCCCTCCAGGTAACAGAGGAGTGCGTGCATGCACGCACCTTATTTGGAACAGTGCTGCTGGACCCCAAACTGGATAACCATGTACTCCTCCTCAGCACTGGGCTCTCTCAGGGTAGCAAGACAGAGCAGTCTAAGCCTTACTCAAAATGGTTAGGTGGGTTAAACATTCAGTATACAGTTTACACTGTAGTACCCTTTGATCAGTGCTTTACTTTATAATGGAAAAGTATTATAATATACAAGAAAGATTCACTACAAATAGAACTAAGATTCACAGTGAAAACTAGAAGTCTCTACAACCCTCCGGACCTGAGCTTTGACCTCAAAAAGCATTATAGCACCTAGACACTAAGCACTATAAAAAACACAGTTAACATTTCATTATACAGGTCATGATGCACAGGAATATTCTTCAAACCTAGAGAAATGGTATTGCAGTGATTTTGTTTCAGCAGTTGATATAAAGTCAAATGTTACTGATCCATCCATTTTCCACCCCCCAAAGCAATGGCAGTGCCCACCCCTTTTTGGCGAAAGCACTGCTCTGGTGATGTCAGGAGTACATGTTGCCACAGGGCTAGTAGGAGGAGGGTAGTGGCTGGCCAGGCTGCCAGTCCACCCTGACACCCTCAGATGACACAAAAGGGGTAAAAGCCTGTACCACAGAGCCCACTAGATGCAGTCTAAATTTTCTAATAGCAGGGCACCCATAAGGGGTACGCTACATGCTATTAGGGCAGGACAAGCAAGGACAATGCTGGAGACCATGCAAGTCCTGAGGCTGGGATTGTGGGTTGGCAATGGTAAGTTCTTCAAAAGGGCACTCGCCCCTCAGCTACAGATGATAGCTGAAAGCTCTCATATGCTCCCACAGCACAGGGGAGGTGTCAGAGGTGAAGCAGTCTAACCTTAAATGAGAATATGAAGCTTCCCCTGCCTCTCTCGATCTTGGTGTGCAGCAAGTTTCCTTATCTTGATCAGATATCTGCAGACTCCTTGTGTTACAAAACAACAACAACAATGATTCTGTGGGGGATCACAATGAAATCGAAGAATGTACTGAATACAAAAATAAAACAATATATCCAATGAAGGATATATGAGGAGACATACACTGACCACAATAGTTGTAAAGGTAAATCTTTTAGTATAAACCTTATAGCGACTGAATTCACAATTCTTTAAATAGCTGTCCAAAACAAACAAAACACATGGACTGGGTATACATTGAGTGAATAGGTCGTGACTGGTGACAGAGTGTTGTAAATACTTGAAGAAGTAGCAAAATAATCATACATATAGACGAAACTTTACATCATGAGTGTCCACTTTAGAATACAGTAGTCTCAAACGGATAATATATCTCTTTGCTTCGTTGAGACTCAGTGTGGACGGATACATAAACAGAACGTCGACGTTTTGACCCTAGATAAATCCGCTGATTTGTGTGCATCCGTGACGAGTCTTCATCAGGACTAAAAGAAGTAGGAAGGTGGGACAGCCTGTGAATCTAAAATGAAAGGGGGCAGGTCAGAGCCTGATGTGTGTCAGTGATAAAACAATTAGGGCACAAGTACTCATTTGGGCTCTCCTTATTAGAGGTGAGTATTTCTTCCGACAGGTCCTTCAACGAGGGGGTGGAGAGTGTCAGCCGACAAACTCCATGGTCACATATGGCAAAAGTATTTCTATAAAACAAGCAAGGCAAAACTCAGGACTCTGCTGGAAAAGTGATGTATGCCCTATTAACAACTGTGGTTGTTTCTTTGTATGTAATCTTCAGCACCATCCGGTGGGAAGATCGAGAGAAGGGGTACCGCCACAGCGATCACCTAAAAATGAGTAAGGGAGTCCAATGTCAGCCAATGATAGCGTTAAAACGGGGCTGCGCAGATGATAGTAAGCATCAAGCAGTGCTTTGTCAGTCCATAATAGATGGCAGCGTTATTAAAGGTGGTGTTATTGAAAGTGTTGGTCACAGATAGCTGTTTGTGCGCTAGGGTGGGGTGCTTATGTACAGTGAATCCTGCGCGTCACGTGCGAACTACCAGAAGCGGAAGTGTGTGCCTCACAACGCCCTATTAGTCAATGCGCTTTTACTTAGTGGAGTCAAAGCATGCATAAACGTACTCGTATGGGCAAAGTATGGTCCAAAATCGGTAACATGTGCATACTGCTACAGTGCATAATATTTGTGTACTACCTTTGCAGAGAACACATCGTGTCTAACCCGAGATAAATAAAGGAGTGAATTTTACTGTCAGAAACACATAAAATAGCTCAGTGGTGTAAAGTGAGCTACCTGCCATGAAGAACAGGTTTGTGTAGGGTTGCCGAGTGAAGATACCGTCTGGTATCCAGTACGAGATGTAATCGTACAAAAAAACTGTTAAGGGCAACAAACGCTATGGGGCCCATTAGGATGGCGGGCGGATTGCCCCCGCCAGACTGGCGGTAGCCACCGCCAGCCTGGCAGGGGCAATCCGCCTGCCATCCGTACCTAAATTCCCCCTCGCCATATTAGTATGGCGGGGGGGACCACGGCGGGCGGAAAAGGATTAATATGGTGGCGGTGTCTATTAGACACCGTCAGCCATATTACAATGGGCTTGGTTGGATGCCTTTCCGTGGCGGCATCGCATGCGGTCTTCACTCTGGGGGCCGCCCTGCGGGACCCCAGAATGAAGGAGAGGTGGGGAGTGCATACACCTTGCATACATGAAGCAGCAGGCAGCGCGCTGTGCCTGCTGCTTTGTGTATGCAAATGCATACATGCATCTTTAGCATTGTGGCGGGCGGTGCAGAGAGCGCCGCCCTCCACAATGTTAAAAAGGAGGGATGCGCCCGCCACTGTGGCGGGCGCATCCTAATGCCACCAGCGGGACCCCCGCCCTTATGGCGGGCGGTCCCTTTTTCCGATTGTGGTCCTAGTGGGGGGGCAATGTTGTGAACAATCGGATCACTGACAAAATATCGATTACACTAATATAGAATACCTAAAATATCGATGACAAAATATCGAATACAAAAATATCGAAGTCCTATCTACAATCAGGTAACTACAAAAATATCGTAAAAAAAATATAGTTAGTCAAAATATCGAATTTTTTTAAATATCTTAAAAGTAATTTCAATATAAAATACAAATATAATTAACTAAAACTTACTTAAAAAACTTAAATAACCTTAAAATTATTGAATGATTAATTTGAGTAAAAAAAAAAAACATACAATTTTTTTTAACACACACATATATATATATATAAATATAATATTAATAAAAGGTATAAAATATTTCTACCATAAGATAGCGGGAGGGTAACATTTACTATTACCACTCCAGTGAGTGCAACACTAGGGTAAACGGATAGCGTAGGGGTGAAAAATACTATTCCCACTCCAGTGAGTGCAACAGTAGGTAAAGCGTTGGATAGTGTAGGGGTAAAAATTACTATTACCGCTCCAGTGAGTGCAACAGTAAGGAAAGCAATGGATAGCGGGAGGGTAAAAATTACGATTCCCACTCCAGTGAGTGCAATAGTAGGGAAAGCGCTGGATAGCGTAGGGGTAAAAATTACTAGTCCCACTCCAGAGAGTGCAACATTAGAGAAAGCATCGGATAGCGGGAGGGTAACAATTACTATTTCCACTCCAGTGAGTGCAACAGTAGGGAAAGCGTTGGATAGCGTAGGGGTAAAAATTACTATTCCCACTCCAGAGAGTGCAACAGTAGGGAAAGCGTTGGATAGCGGGAGGGTAGAAATTACTATTCCCACTCCAGAGAGTGCAACAGTAGGAAAAACGTTGGATAGTGTAGGGGTAAAAATTACTATTCCCATTCCAGAGAGTGCAACAGTAGAGAAAGCGTTGGATAGCGTAGGGGTAAAAATTACGCTTCCCACTCCAGTGAGTGCAACAGTAGGGAAAGCGCTGGATAGAGTAGGGGTAAAAATTACTAGTCCCACTTCAGAGAGTGCAACATTAGAGAAAGCATCGGATAGCGGGAGGGTAACAATTACTATTTCCACTCCAGTGAGTGCACCAGTAGGGAAAGCGTTGGATAGCGGGGGGGGGGGTAAAAATTACTAATCCCACTCCAGTGAGTGCAACATTAGGGAAAGCGTTGGATAGCGGGGGGTAAAAATTACTATTCCCACTCCAGAGAGTGCAATAGTAGGGAATGCGTTGGATAGCGTAGGGGTAAAAATTACTATTCCCACTCCAGAGAGTGCAACAGTAGGAAAAGTAAAAATGTAATATATTAATAAAAATTAATTAAATATCAATACCATGAAAAAATTCATCAAAATAAATTACCAATTTAATATTATGTAATAATTAATCAAGTCAAAATACAAATTAATATTAGTTATTAAAATGAATAACCTATTAATACAAATTAATTACCAATTAACAATTAATTAACAATACATTAAAAATCAATACCAATAAATAAATAAAAATGACTTACTTAATTACAATTAAATTACTTCCAACCCTATTCCCCTATAAACCGACAACCAGCTACGGAAAATAAATTAATACAATTCACATAATTATCAATTAATCAATTGATTAAAAAAAATTACCAATTAGAAATGAATTACCAATTAAAAATAAATTAATTACCAATACATTCAAAAGAAATACCAATAAATAAATTAACATATTTAATTAATTACTATTAAATTACTTCTCACCCTATTCCCCTATAAACCCACAGCCCACTACAGAATTAAATTACGCAAAAATTAAATAACATAAAAAACACTTTTAAAAATGCGATATTATTAAAAATTAGATATATTTTAATACCTAGATGATATACTTCGATATTTTGACTTTCTATATTTTAAAAATCGATAAAACATTACTTACCTTCAATTCGATATTTTTCACCACTATATTCTGTCCAATCGATATTTTGTCCATTCTATATTTTGAGTTCGATATTATGTCCATTCTATATTTTTGATTCGATATTATGTCTGTTTACTGTTTCATTATATGTATTATACATTATACTGTTTTAATGTCGGTAATCACAAATTTACATGCTAGATACAAAGACAGTCGCAATTATGACTCATATTATTGACACTCGAGAACCACATTACATATAGACATTGCTTATTTTTAAAAACCCCAAATCCCAAATCCAGTAGAGAACAATTTAACAGAGACTCCAAACATGGAGTGGCATAGTGATAAGTCCATGTGATGTTCACTTAACAGCCGTGTGAGAGTATCTCAGGCGTCCTTGTGTTCCAAAGCACAAACAGCTCCCACAAGCCTCAGGCAACTCATTCTTTACTGAGATGTCGCATGATGAGCCGAAGCCCAGCTCCATCCATCAGACTGGCAAATTCCTTTCACTGATTATCTGTCACACAGGCACATTTTCAAGTACAACCTCTACCACTGGGTCTGAAAGCAGAATAGCAATCCAAACTCTGGACTCCTCTCCTGGATCTCTGCTTCCTTGAAGAACCCCTGTGGGTGCCTTGTTAGAAAAGAGAACATCCTTGAACAACCAACTGGCCAATGAGGTCAGATTTTATCATTCCCCGATTGACAAACTAATCCAATAAGAGGGTCCACTACTTTTGCATCCTAAATGCCTCTCCAATTCTGTAGCATATTTCCTGCATGTTCACTGTGTAAACTGTCTGTCCATGATCAGTCCATGTGAGGAGGACTCCCTCCAAGTCTCTTGGTACCTGTCAGACTTCTCCCCAAGAGAAGAATTTTGTCAAACTTGTGTTTATTGAAATTTTTCAGAGTACATCATAGGTTATTACCATCATTTCACACATCGCAGGGAGCATTGTAGATATCAAAAAGACAGAGGATGTACATAGTAACACATTGTCTAGGTAATGCCCCAGCTCCAATCTCATAGTGAATGCTTAAATGAAGGGTACAGTTTCTGACAACGGTGGGGCTTGGGCCAATCCCTCGTGATCCAGAGAGGAATTTTAATTAACTCCAGATCAGGAGCACTTGACCATCACCCAGCAGATAGAGGGGGGCTATCCTGCAGAGGGAGTCTTAGCTAAATACAGATAAGGGCTAGTGTCTAAACCAAACCATATGGAGGAGCACAGGGGAGCTGAAACACAATGCCTCACCTTCCTCACTGTAGGAAGGTGGATTTCTGTTGCAATACCTACACTTTTTGCCTTGCTTTTGATGCAATTTTGACTGTAGAGTACTGGGTTCTTGCTGTCCAGGTTCCCGGCACCAGTCTTCTTACTCTAAAACTGTACCACGATTTGGTATGCACCTGTTACAACGCATTTTTTACTCAGCACTACCACTACAACGCAGGCATTACAACGCATACCATTACAACGCATTGTGCTGGGGGGCGCTCTAGGATAAGAGGTAAGTTTAATTTACTATCCAACACCTTCCCTAGGGTCCACGGGGACTGGAGTTAGAATAGTAAATTATACTTACCACTATCCAGCACCCCAAAGCGCTATGCGTTGTAACGGTATGCGTTGTAAATACCGCGTTGTAATGGTATGCGGAGTAAAAGTATGCGTTGTAACATCATATATCCCCACGATTTGCACTTTATGTCCACCTGTAAGTCACTAGTAAATGGTACTCTGGTACCTATGGAATTGGGACTGAGGAGAATCCCCTAGGGACCCCTCACCAAGGCGATGCTAACTGCCACTGCAGTCTGCAGGCCTTGGTGCATACAAAGATGACAATGTCGAGATGGCACACTGCCTGTGTGGCATGTCAAAACAGCACTACCTACGGTATGGGTAAGTCACCTCTCTAGCAGGCCTTACACGCCCTAAGGCAGTGTGCACTATATCTCAAGTGTGGGCATAACTGCATGAGCAGGTGTACCGCCACAGTATTTAAGTCCATTTTTGAATATTGTAAGTGCCAGTGAAGCCAAAGAGAACACATGGCCTGGAAACTTGACAATTCGAGTTCCACATCACATGATAGCTTCACTGAATCCAGGAGTGTTTACCACCAAACAACTCCTCTCAATAAACCCACACTGATGCCAGTGTTGGATTTATTGAAAAATGTACTCAGAGGGCACCTCTGAGGTGCCCCCTTTAAACCTACCAACCCTGGTGGGGTCTCTGACTGACTTTAGGCAGCCTGCCACCACCAGATATGTTTCTGGACCCTGAGGCAAGAGCCCAGCTCGCTAAGGGAAGAAACAAAGCACATCCTGGCAGAGGTGTCACACCTCATCCCCCAGGATGAGCACAGTGCTCAAGAGGGAAGCTACAAAGGCCTTGTCATCTTTGTAATGCGACCCAGCCTCTGCTGCTACTGACATGGCCCCAGCCCTAGTGGCCTGTCTGCAGCTTCAAAGACCATGCAAAGAAAACGACACCTGTCCCACAGCCAGAGACCTCAAAACCCCTGGGAAGACTGCCTACTTTAAAAAAAGACCTGAACTCCAGAGGACAGCGAACCTGTCCCCAAGAACTCTAAACAAAGGACTCTCGTGCCCTCCAGAACTGAAATCCCTGACCACTCTGCACCTGACACCTCCGGCCTGAGTTCAAGTTGCCCACCAGTCCAGAAACAGCTCCCCAGTTATCCTGAGTCCAAGCCCAGAGTAGGCTGACCCCTCCTGGACTCGACAATGACGCCTTCAGTGTGAATCCGAAGGCTTCACCTGACCGGCTCCTGTAAGAGAAACCTGACGTCAAAAGACACCCCTTCACCTAAAGCCCCTGGGTCTTGAAGAGCTTGACCAATGGTGTCCCTTCAACCCACAGCCTCCCTACTTACCTCTGCTGTCACGGGTGTTCTTCGTGCAACCTCCAATTTGACCTAGCTCCCAGAGAGGGGGATAAGCCTGTTTCCACAGCCAAGTTCCTCCATTGAATTGCAATGGGTGCCCAACATCCTGTTTGCACCTGGCCACCCCTGTGCCGCTGGTGTGTATGTTTGGTGCTGCCTTGTGGCCCTCCTGTGCTTGACTAAACCTCTAAAGCGTGAACGCAGCAGCCGCTTTACTTACCTGCAAGCAGCGTGTCTTTAAGCAACCCCAGTCTCCTTTGGGTAACAGTGGACCCTAACTCCAGATTTGAACTCTGCACCCGGCCGCCCCTGTGCCGCTGGTGGTGCAATGTTGGTGCTTAACTGAACATTGTCCTATGCTGACCCTGAACCCCGAACACTGGAATTGTGAGGTGTGTACTTGCCTGCAAAACCGCATTATTGTTTTCCTCCCATAGGTTAACATTGCAAAGACTGAAATTTGCACTGCGTCCACTTTTAAAACTGAAAAGTATTTTTATTTAAAAACGTACTTACCTTTTTGTGAATATCTTGGTCTTAAAATAAAACTTGAAAGAAGCTTATTTTTATAAAATTGGGCGGATCTCCTATTTGAGTCATGTCATTTATTGGTCATTGTGTGCACAAATGTCTTACACTCCTGTGTGTTAGGCCTAAGGCTGCTCACCCAGGCTGCCACAAATAGAGCACTTTGTGTTTGTACTGAGCCCTGTACACATCTGGGGGAATCTCTGGTCTCTGTGCACAATATAACCACTTAGTGGTATCTCATGTACAGACCCAGTTGCCTACACTCACCCAGTGAACACAGTGGCTTTCAATCCAGACATGTGACGTGTGACAACCAGATCCTAGGTAAGGAAGACTGCACAGACTTTACCTGGAGGGAGATGGTAGGCTATCCATCCTAAAGGGTACAGGGGGATATGTACCCTCAGTATGGATTAATGCTACTACTACTGTCAGTCTACCACAGCCTGGATAGAGATGGCAGTAGCCACTCTCTTTTATAGAGGGATGCACTATGAATGCCCCCTTGACCTCAGATCCAAGCTGTATGACATCAATCCATGTAACCAGAAATACCTTAAGAAGACAGGCGTTATTGTCATGTCAAGAATGCCTGCAGTTCTTTAAAGTGACTTGCCAGGAGATTAACAGGGAAGGACGTTCTCCAGAGCCATGCAAAAGACCTCCAGTCCTAACAGAGGACAAAAAAACAAAGATTCCGTCAGCCGGTGAAGAGTGTTAAAAAGTGTAATGAGATGCACAGGGGGGATACGAAGCTCTGGAACAGCCTCCCCAATTCTATCAGAACTCTACCCTCTCTGGCAGCCTTCAGGAAGGCCCTTAAACCCCGGCTGTTTAACAAATAGAAGTCCCTGCTCATTCTAGACTACTAGCGCCAAGACACCGTTTTTGGTATTTACTCGCTTTATAAATTTTAATGACATAACAGCATACCTTTGTAAGGTAAGAAACTGTTTATTGGAGCCCTACACCATGCAACTCTTGGCAGTGATACAGGAGCTCAACTAAAAGACAACCTAGACTGCTAAACAACCTCTAAAAACACAAACCAAAGAGAAAGCTTAGAACACCCAGTAGAACATTGAATAAGCATTTACTGGAATGGGAATCACCACATAACTTCTCCAATTGGGAAAACAAATGAAATACATAACTAAATGTAGCAAAAAAACTAACTAGGAAAGTTAGTACATTACAAAATCATCACAATTCTTTAGACACCATTTTGTTCCTTGTAAGAAATTGAGTTAGGAGGTGAAGGGGGTAAGTACCCACCTCAAGTAATAATCACAGTCCTTTTCAGGGGGAACCCTTAAAGTTACTAAATTAACATGAGCTCAACCTTGTGGTAGCTATGCCAATGAGCACACAGGGTTAATTTTTTTTTAAGTATTCATGTATTACTAAAACAGTAATACTGTTGAATTGCAAAACAAAAAAAAAATCCCAAATGAGTTAGAAAAGTAGCGTAAAACTTAATAGACAATATGACACTCAAATGATAAAAATCCAACCAGGGGAACTATTGATATTCTTTTAAAGAAGAAATAGAGGCAAGAAACACAAAGTGCTAAAGATAGGCAATGGTTGTGGTAGAACAGGACATGGGCGCAATATGACGCTGAGCGTGATGGTCAAAGATTTAACTTTCTGACTGTAGTCCTTTAAGTCCACAGGGCACTATACTTCATAGGCCCACAGAACCTCAGGAGAGACCTTATAAACTCAACGGGTGGTAGGCAGAGGTCAACAGGAGAGTCTAGTCCAGCTCTAGTTGCCTCCGGTCAGCTCGGCAGTTACAGGAAAAAATCTTGTGGGAAGTCGTGGCCTAGCAAGATGGCCATACACACGCATTGGGCATAGGCTCCAACAACCCCATTAATAATCATTGCAATCCGGAGCCTGCATTAATATTTTTCCATCCTACCTGCAGCCATAACAATATTAAGCTTCCGTGTCAGCGGCAACGATTCCTTTTGAGGATCCAAGGGCAGCATCAGTGGAGTGGAGACGATGAACTGGCAGCTGTCTCTCCCGCAGGCCTGACGCCAGCTTAAGATAGGCAGCTGCAGAGGCGTGGAGGTGAGGAGATGGAAGGACCGGCGTGAGACAAGAGGGTGCAGCGCCATGGACCTCAGCATTCCATGACTGGTAGTTGGTGGGAGACGTGGGTACTGGATGCACTTGGAGTGCCACCATGTCCTTGATTTCTGCTTACCCTGGAGGCCTTTTAAAACCTGCTGGTTAAGTGGACACTGGACTAGTGGCGGGGCCGTGCCATGGCTGTGTGTTGTGAGTGGCTGGTTCAGAACTGAGGGGGGCTGCTGATGTGCTCCGCAGCTGATGCCAAAAGATGCTTCCAGGAGAAATCGGGCCCCCTGGTTGACTACGAGTTCCCATGAGACCCATCTGGACAGAGAAGTGAGACAATCCCGATCTGAGGACAATACTTACCATCTTGCAACAATACTGACGGTGAATCCAAACCCAGTGGCCACCATACTACTACTATGTACCTGCTAGCATGTACACTTGCCTAGCTAGAAATGGGAAGTGGGGTGACGAGGACACCCTCTCTCATCTACTAAAGAGACCTATTGGATTGCTTCTGCAGGGAGTTAATCACTGAGTACCAAGCAATAATTAGGTAGTGCCTGGCGGAGCGAAGAGCCACTGGATTTAGGAGAGACCTACAAAATCAATCACTCATGCCACCCATAACTGGGTCCTGGTGGGTGGGTCGATTGATTACCTGATACACAGCACTGCAGTGGTGAAAAAGAAGGGGCTGCCCAGGCAGGAATATATAGGCAAGTTCACGAAGCCCCTTACACCCATAGCTGAGGACCTGTGGACCGAGCGGATGCTGGGGCTGAGGCTTCTTCCCGTGTGGACAACAACATGGTGTGTATTCAGTCCTCACTATAGGCCCTCGAACTTCAGATCGGAGCTGCAAAGGAAGAATCTGCACACCTTGCCAAGACCTCTGTCACATCACTGGCTGAGTGACGAAAGATGAGACCTCTGTCTCTGTCCTGGAAGACATGGTGCAAGATCACCGAAAGATGGTGTGTAAATTACAGAGCTACACATGTGAGCTGGCGGCCAGGGTAGAAGATGCAGAAGGTCACTCACAGAGAAATAACCATCGGTTCTGTTGTGTCTTCGCTATAATGGATGCACATGAGACAGGTAAAGGTTCAGATGCCTTTATTAAGTATGATATCTTCTCTACGTGCCCACGCACGTCTACCCACTTCAATCCCTTATTCCTGAATGCCCCTCCCACACGCTTGACCGGATGTTGTGTCCGTTTCCCTCACTGTCCACTTCGTGTCCTGCAGGGCCCTAGTGCCCTGCCGCCAGGTCACTACAGGTTCGTAGGGATCCCTTAAGGAACGCAATCCAAGAAATTCCTAGGGATTTGGCTCCGGACGTCCTTGCCACTAGACTGCCTGTCCCCTTGTTTCCTCATAGATAGAGCACAGAGGGCGCTAGTGAGAGGTGTGAGCAAACTTCATCTAGACTTCCACAAACTCCCACTCTGTCCCGACTACACAAGAATGGTACAGCAGCAGAGAACTTTCTATCAGGTTATAAAGAAGCTCCAGGTGGTGAATGTTCAATATATGTTGCTGTATCCGGCAAAATTGAAAGTTATATTCCAAGGTAAGGCCTTAGTCTTTGACCATCCAGACCGGGTCTGAGAATGGGTTGAATAGAGAGACCTGTACATGCTTGAGAGATGGAGGTTCACCCTGGAGCAGGTAAGAGAGATGACAAGAAGTCAGCAAGGGGTACTGAGATGCGGCATCCCTCCTGCTGGAGGCAAAGTACACAGATGTAGTCCTACCTTTCAGACAGCCGCCCCGGAGACTCGGGACAGATATCCACAGATGCAGATGGAGGCAGTGTGAATGAGGATTGTCCCTTGCAAGATGAGAAAGCAGGGAGAATGGTTGACTTTACCTAACGATGCACAGTTGATGGAGCGAGATGTTGTTCAAAACTCGCAAAGTTAAACTTCCATAATGTAACCGTAATAATAGCATGTGTTGAAATATTAACCAACCTAGATTAAAATTGCACACACTACACGCGGGATTAATGTGCTTTTATGTTGCATTTGCAAGTTTGTGAAAAATAATAAACTAACCTTGTCTATCGTTATTGTCAGTATTAAATGCGGCTGTTTAATTAATAGCATGTGCTATATCTCTGTGCATATGTTTTGTTGTGTCTTTTCTGTGGCAAAAGCTCGTGAAAAACCCTGGTGGCCTAAAAGAAGAAGGTTTTTATATGCTGCTTATATGTTCCTTGCTAGGTAACATAATTAACCGGGTTAATATGTAGCAAAGGGGAGGGAAACAGAATGGGTTTCAATTCTTTAATTAATTACTGTCTTGTGTTTGTTTAAATATTAGCTCGAGTGGGCCTAAAGAAAATGGTTGACTGGCAGTGCTGGAAAATGCAAAACTTGACCAGAGTGAAGCCTTCACTCCTATGCAGAAAAAGAGTTTTCTTTCCAAACAATGGAATAATAAACGGAACTGTTTTGGTTGAGTTGTACGTGTTCTTAGAGAAGAGCACCAAGGACAAAAAGCCTGAATCGCCTGCCAAAATTAGGAAGTGAAAAGTTTTGTGTTCGGTGAAATGTTTCTTTTCCGAGGAAGCTAGAAGGATGGAATCTTAGAACAATAAGGGCTTATGATGTGCCCCGGACTTGGTCATAAAAGTTTGACGTGAGAATGGTCTGACATCTGTCAACCAATGGGAACCCTAATGGCAGGGAAAAGTGTTCTTTTTGAGAAGATTAGCTAGTGAGAAAGGTATAAGAACTGGCCCTACAGACAGGAGGGGGTTCTTGCTTCCCAATTTCTGAATGACGTGCTGACGGACTCTTGGTGCACGTAAGGATAATAGACTTTAACATTTATTAGGTGAAGAGAGTTTTAAACAGGGAAATAGAATTTAGGGAATGGAAACTTTATTTTGTTTTACTTCATGCTAAATGATTTACTTTGAAATGTCAGACTAATAAGCCTTATCCTGAATGAAGCTTTCGAATTTTCTAATATAAATATGATTTCTGAATAAAGAATGCTCTTCCTCGAATAAAATAAAGCTAATAAAATAGATTTTGAAATGACAAGCTGGTCTTGTTTATTCATGGTCTAGTTATCATTATTAGATCCATTCGCCTATATGACTTAATTAATGATATGTGATGTAAAAACCATGGTTAAATTCATTAAACTGCAGTTGTATATAGTTATATAAATAGTTTGTGAATAAGAGTGTTTAAATTAGGTCACATGATTCAGTCGCTCAAAAATTGTCTCTCTAGTTTATGGGCCTAGGTAGTGATTCATGATTAATGGTGAGTAGTGTGGAGATAAGTAGCGTTTGTGAGACAGTTTTTCTTTAGGAGCTCTGGATCAACAGCTACATAGCCTAGCCTTGGAGTGGCCATGCATAAACGGGATGGGTAGCTGGGAGTTTAGTGTCTCAGTAAGTTCAGATTCTTCTAGTTAGGAACTGTAATGAGGGAGGAGTTTAGGTAGTCGACCAGTTGAATTAGTTTTTGTCAACAAGCAATATAGAGAGAATCACTATTGCACTATTGCACTTAGTTCAAAATATGGTGTGCGAACCCTACTAGATGTGTGCCACACAGGGATGCCAAAAGCTAATGACATGAAATGTCAGTGAACTGCAGGATAAAATGAAAAGGGGAGCTGTGATGTCCTATGGTAGACACAACAATCCTGCAATCTTGTTCCTACAAGAAACTCACTTGCTGTTGGGCACCAATTGTGGGTTTTTAGGCCATTAAAGATATAATAGGGCCCACCATGCTGGATTTGCAAGGGGTTCGTGAGGAGGGTTGATTTTACTACATAAATCCTTTCCCTTCACAGTCTTTAAGACCCACCTAGACACCCTAGATAGATTTGTCTTGCTAGTAAGGAAGTTAGAAAGGGCCCCATTTATTCTATGTAGTATATATACCTCCCACGCCAGTACTCTGGAAGAGCTTACTTTGCTGGTCTCAAGTGCCCCAATAGGCATGCTGGTTATAGGGGGCGACTTTAATGCCGTCTTTGATAAGTACAAAAATGTATAACCCCCCTGCCCAAACTGTCAAGCCAATGGTCCTCATCAAATGAACCTCTTCCCTGGGCCTGGAAGATGTTCACTTAGAACCCTGATTAGTTACATTACATGCACTACTCTGTTTTGTATATCTGCCACTCACGATTAGATAACATGTTCACCCCAGAACACCCAGGGTACTTTTTTGTCCCACACAGCCTCTCTAGCTTTCACATTAATTTCTTCTAATGCGGCCAGTGGAAATTGTCCAGTGAATCATATAGGATTCAATCTATTAGTAGATTTCCTTCTCCATAACAGCAGTGGCATAACGAACCTTGAAAGGGCCCCCCTGCAGGGTACGTGAAGGGGCCCCCTCCAGACTCAATCATGAGCTCTCCAGCAGAAGTGCGGTGCTTACGCCTGGAGGGTGAGGGTCCCCCCGCACCGCGGGGGCTGCAGGGGCCTGTGTTACGCCCCTGCATAACAGAAAAATAGAATTACAAACAGGTGTACACTGTAGGGTACAATGATATGATATATGATCTGAGATGACCAAATCAAGTCAGACTTAATGGCAAGCTGAACTCCCTCCACAACAATGATATTCAACCTTTTCGGTAACCCATTCATATTGAGAACACACATGGCAGTGTGTGTGTGCTTGGTGCCAATTTTTTTTAAAGATTCTGTCATTTGTATAATGTAAAATGTACTTCCTTATCAGAGGTAGTGGTGTATTTTAAAACAATCCAACAACTATGCCATAAATACTTCAGGATTAGGTGAAAATAATAATTTAAGTTCCACCTACTTTGAATAATATTTAATTACCACTAAGAAATATATGATACAGCAATGTCACCTACCTCTTCCTCCCCTAATGAAATCCAAACTATACCACTGGTTACTTTGGAACCTTTGGGGGACCCAGTTCCTAGTGGTCACTGGGGAGCATTGCCAGGTACAGATAGGGTGGCTCCATGCCAGAAAATAGTTTCTCGTCGCGCTCCTGCTGTGACGGACCAAGTCTTAAAGGTCTTCAGCTGGAACGTTGCTGGAATAACTAGGAAACTGGCACTGCCTGACTGGAATGCATTAGTGGAAGAGTATTCCATATGCATTTTTCAGGAGTAGTGGAGTAGGGAACCAGTACACAGGGCGGGGTACTCTGCTTATGCCATCCCAGCTGTCTGCCCAGACTCGGGCAGAGGACGACCTTCGGGGGGACTTCTTATCTGGGTAGCTTCATCCCTAAATTGTACGGTAGTGGAAACTAAGACCAATAGCCCAGATTTACTTAACATCACATTGAAGGACGCCAGGGGCCGTGCTGTTTTGAATATATTTAATGTTTATGCCCGTGGCACTAAGGGAGGGAGGCAGTCTCCCACAATTGCTCTGTTGAAGGATTTGTTAGGGGCAACGCCATACAAAGCTTGCAGCTTGGTTGCAGGTGATGTAAACTGTACGTTCGAGCCCTTGGGCTCGGATGTTACCCAGGACCAGGACCAGGAGGATGGTAGGAGGGGGATACCTATCCTAGAGCTGCCCCCGATCAAAAAATGGCCTGAGGTGGCACTGCAGCTAAACGCCCTTAGTATAGAGTACGGTCTGAGGGCTCTAAATGGAAGGACAAGCTTGGACAGGGGGGGTGCCCATACATATAATAGGCCCAACCACACATCAAGAATCGATTACATCCTGCTTGATGTGTGCTTATGGAGCTCAGTGAGGGATATGGTAATACTACCTTCAGTTGAGAGTGATCATAATATGTTGTCCCTCACTCTAGCCCCTTGGTGGTCTGTTAGTAGTGGGGGTCCTGTATCTAGCCCCACAGTTGACTTAGGTGAGGCGGAGGTATCCCTTTGCGGAAGATGCCTGAAGTGGTCAAAACTTCTCTTGTCTGCAAGTAAACTTGAGGCTGTGTCCCAATTACTGGCCCGAGCCCACCAGAATCTAGGCGCAGTTGAAGGGGGTTTGGGGGAGGTATGTGAAGTATTTTGTGGACTAACGGGGGCCTTGACAAATCTGTTTACTGTACGTAAGAGGCATGGCGGGGCGAGAGAAAGGGCCAACAAAAGAGACGGCTGGTACACCCACAACTGTAGGGAGGCGAAAACAAACCTAGTCGAGGCAGTTAAAGCAAAGTCCCAAGTCAGGACAAGGGAGGCTAGGAAGGTCTACTCCAAGTCGATCCAGATAGCAAAGAAGGAATGGGAGGAGAAATTCTGGGCGGACTTGCTGGTTGCTAGTAAAGATAAAGATGCTAGAGGGTTCTGGAAATTGATAGGCTCCCGTAGCAGACCCGACGATACTCTGAGAACTTGCACCATCCCACCCCAGAACTGGTTTAGTCATTTTGGGGCCTTTTATTCAGCGATAGAAGGGCCCCTAAACGAGCCAGCTCTATTCCCCTTCTCTACGGAGGATAGCTCCTTTGGCTTGTTCACACCCCGGGAGGTTGAGAATGCCATCAAAACCGTGGTCCCACTGAAAGCTGCTGGCCCGGATGGGCTCCCAGGGGATTTACTGCGGGCCTACCCATCTGATTGGGGCCAAATGATTTCGGCCCTCCTAAATGCCATCTTGGAGGGCGGCCCGATCCCAGAGTCGTGGAGAGGGGCAGTGGTAGTCCCCATATACAACAAGCATTTACAATGCAACGGTTTCGCCTTTGGAAAAGTTAGAGCTATTGGCAATGTAAATGACAATGCCATTTATTTATCTGTTTTCAAAACCAACACATAAATAAAAATGTTGTCATTTACAATGCCAATAGCTCAAACTTTTCCAAAGGCGAAACCGTTGCATTGTAAATGCTTGTTTATTCCTTTAGTTAAATAACGATACTCTGGGGTTTGTTATTTATTAGGTGCAATAAGTAGCACCTATAACGGGTTTCTGAGGGATACCATGCACATTTTTACCTTCTAAATTGTGGCATATTTGCCCCGCCTAAATTCAACAAAGGGAGAGCTATTTAACACATCCGGTAATTACCCAATGCACTAAATATCAGCCACCTCCTAATTCTGAACTCTTTGCAAACAGGGGTTTACGCACAGGTTGGGAACTCTGACTCACTTCTAATCGGTGCCTTCGTGTTTCAAAGGAACTACTTCAGTGTCTGCCACAGCAGTCCGGAAATATGTTTGTCTATAGCAGGAAATCATGCAGGTGGCTGTGGGAAAAGTGGACCTTCCACAAAATATTGGGTGTACAGTAGGCGACTATATCGTCAGTACACTGGAAACAACTTCTTTCTTCTGTGCTGTTCCCTTTTAGAAAAATCACATACCAAGAGAAATAATAAAAAAAAAAAATTAGGGCATAATGCCCAGCACTGGTTGTGTGCCATTTAATATCCTGTTAGCCTTTTGTGCCGGGGAATAAAATATCATCCTTATTGATTTACGTGGTATGCCAAGGTGGTGCCTTGATGCGTGCGCAAAAGTGATGGCTTTTCAGCTTGAAGTTGCACATACAAGATTCCTCCTATTTCATCTCCATCTCAAAAAGTGGTGTCTCCCTAGTCCGTTCTTTCCTCAAGTCTGTGGATGCTAGTCCAGGTGCATTTGTGGCTCAACCAACTGAAGTCTTATCTAGTACACGGCCAGGCTCAGCAATTTGTGAGCACTGTATTTAATGCTCACTAGTCTTCTCATACTCTGAAGCTTCAAGAGAGCCCGATAGGCCTGATACCTTCCAAGAAAGCACTGGCATGTCCGGTCACCTCAGAACAGCGTGATATGTTCAGGATTGTGGGCAGACCCTCGCGCATCACATGTTCCACTGGGGGGGGGGGGGGGGCCAGAAACCGAAGCCTTCAGGAAGTGGTGCTGATGTCTCTCAGCTGGGCCAGTCTTCGCCATTGGCTGGACCCAGTACTCTTGACAGATGGGTTGGCTCTGACCACTCTGGTTCTGCACATTCCACAGGCAGGGGCAAGAATGGTTCTAGGCCACGATTTTGCTCTCCTCCATCCAGGGTCAATAGATTGGTCTGGGTGCATGATTTGATGCAATGAGAGGCATCTTGTGGTGTGGCCTCCTTCATCCCCACAATTGGCATTTGAGGCAGGAGGAGGGTACAGCAATAGCTGCAATTGGCCTTCTGTCTTCTTTCGACTTGGCAGACATGATTGTCTGCTCTCCTGGGGCACACATGCAGCAGCGTGTAGCTCCGTTCGCTGCAGCTTACACTTGTGACACATACATGAACAGATCTGTTCGGCTCTCTGCTGCTCGGCCAGGTTGAGCCTAGGTGTTTTTACCTTTGTTTGAGGGGGTCCAGATTAAACTCTCCAACAAAATGCGATGGATGAGGCAAGTGTTTGGAAAGTTCAGTCTGAATGGGGTATCTCTTCGCAAAGAATTGCGGTGCAAGTGAGACCTGGGCCCTGTAGAAATTGCGGTTTATTCTGCACCTGAAAGAAACCTATCACCAAAGTCAATTTAAAAAAATAAAAGGGGTTGCTAGCAATGTTCCCTCTAATTTTTTTCGTCTGTGTGTGGCAGTGTAGTGTCTCTGTGCGCTGCAGCCACGGCTATGTGCGCCAAGAACCAGACCACGCGTGTGGGTGCAGCGCCAAATATCACTTCGAACATTTGATCAAAAAAGTGAAAAGCCGGTGCATTTCCACACATACAGCACCACGTTAAGGGTCTCAAGGCAGGTTTGCTATTTGGATACACACAACATGACATGAATTGGTTATACAGGCAAGTACACTTCGAGTTTATAAAAGCACAAGACTCCAATGGTGGCTGGACCTTAATGTCACCTCAAAAGCAGCCTCTTCATCAAGTTGGACAGTTATGAAAAATATTCTATCTGCAATGTTTTGACCGGCAACCAACTAAAGTTTCAAGATTGGCATTAGAACAGTCAGCATTTCGAGGCCGCTGACCTTGCAGTGTGATTGGTTGTCAGATGTAACGTATCAAAATACGGCATAGTGAGCAAGTATAGAACGATCCTTGTCCTTTACCTGAAGGTGGAAATTGGTCACATGTTATAAAGTGCTTCCTTGCTCAATAAATGAATGAATACATAAGGGGAAAAAAAAAATCAGTCCTCAGCCGTGCTCTATTGAAACAAGGCGCGCACCAAGCCCAAAAGCATGACGCGTGCTTTACACGTCGTGCTTTTGGTCTTGATGCATTTCTTTTCTTAATGGAGCATGGCTGCGGGCTGATTGTGGGCATTTGTGAAAGTATTCCTGTTAATTGCAGCACAGTCATGCGCTGCAATTAACATAAATATTTTTACAATGGCTCACAATCAGCCTGTAGTCGTGCTCATAGCTGCCACGGTTTCAGATTGCCATGTGTGACTTTTTCATAATTTCAATGTAATAATGAGTGACATTTCAATAACTATGAGTGACATTTTCTCGCAAACAGAATCATGCAATGAATATGAGGGAAATATTTAAATATAAGAAATTACACCCTTTTGAGGAACGAGAAACTCTAATATCGTAAAACTGTTGTAATGGTACAGAAATGGAAGGGAACAGTTACTCACAGCTAATCCTTGTGAAAAAAATACAGTTTTGCAAACATGCGTGGGTCATGTAGTTGATAGCTACTATAAAAGGAGTCGTTTTAAGTTCCTCTCTGACAAAGAAATGTGTCCAGGCGCTTTGAAAACCCAAGTTTTGCTTAAAATACAATGCTATTCCTGCTGATAGCGCTTGTATGAGGCCTGCAGACCTTTTCCTCAGACTCCTCTCAGGCGGGATGAGGAGAGAAAGGCCCATTAAGCGGAAGCTGGCACCCCATCTCGGGAAGGTGGGTGAGTGATTGCTTCTTCCACCAGGGTTTGTTCACAGTCCAGACTGCCCCAAAGTTGCTATGGGAGGCCAACAGCCTGCCCTCTGGAAACTGAGCAATGCAGGCGAATGTGTCCCAGTTGGCTGGCGAGCTGTCGTGAGCCCCTGCTTTGCCTAAACCGCCCTCCCTTCCTTTTTGGAGCCAGACTGCAGGTGCGGAGTTTCCGCTTTCGGAGAACAGTGGGGCTCCCTCCCTTCTCTGCCTTGTATGGTACCGGGTCCTGGCAGTGAGTGTCACGGCAGCGCCGGCTCAGCTGCCTTTTCCCTCTGCTTGCTCCAAATCGTGACGTAAAAAAAAAAAACAGCAGTGCAGCATGGCCACAAGAAACGGCAATCTTTGCCTATAAAATTAACATAATTATCTACAAGCAAGCAGGCGCGTGGTGTGCCTATGTAATAATCGGTGGTGAAACAGGCCCGTAATTAATAAATGTATCGTGCCACACTGGCTCTAACAACTTTAAAATCATCATACCTGGCTACGTTGGGCATTTCCTGCGTCGAGGGCCGGCGGGAGGCAGTGCTGGCTGGCCTCTGGCAACCCAACTTGGACCCGCACCTAGCATTGAGCAACGACGGCCATGATTGAGGGCCGCGGCTCAGGAACATATATTTGCAAAGAGAGTCAGGAAAGATTTCTCTGTAGCTACTCCGGTTCGTGGCTCAATAAGCAATTTAGATGTTTGCCGCCAGTTTAGGATGCAAATTTATAATTCAACTGCGTCGGGCGGGCAGCTGCAGCAGGATCCGCTCCATTAAGAAAAGACATGCACGAAAGTCCAAAAAGAATGACGTGTCGTGCTTTTGGACTTGCATTTCTTTTCCTAAAGGAGCGCGGCTGGGGGCCGAGTGTGGGCCATTGTGAACATATTTATGTTAATTGCAGCACAGGACGGTGCCGCAATTAAAGAATATATTTTCACAAAGGCCCACACACAGCCCCGGCTGCGCTCCATTATGAAAGGAATGCAGCAAGCGCAGGAGCCACTGCTTGCAGAGGCTTCCTGCAGACAGGAAATTACCATATTTCGCGCCGCATTTCAAAAGCGGCGGCGCGAGTGCTTTCCTAACGATGTACTGTGTGTGCGCGCTCCACACACACCACTGCGCGCTCGGGGGAACAGCTTCCCCGCACCTTAGGGGGAGCATTGCTAGCATGTGAACCTGCTCAGGGGTGGCTCAAGACATCACGGGGTGCGGGCGCAGCTGGAAGGAACGAGTACTTACATCAGATGAGGGATGAGGTCGGCACGGAGGACATTCAAATCAGCGGCGGAGATCCGTGTCCATATCGGACATTAGATCATCCTAAAGCCAGTGTTAGCTTTCATTTCAAAATTTCATAACACCAACTCTGACTTCCTCCATGGCTCTTCGACATAAAGTATCGTGGCTCCACAGCGGCAATGTCAGCCCCTTGCCCACAACTAAGATCGCTTCCATTTTAACCCATTTGCCCGTACCTAAAATGACAGAGCCTGGCCCCGCCTCCCAATCATTTCTACCGTTGCTGTCTGAGTACAATCAGCCAGAGTTATCTCGCCATGGCGGAAGCGGCCGGATCCCTGGGGATGGATTTCCCTCCGCCACCGGCCGGGATCGAATGTTCCGCCCAACTGATGAGGGACTTTATGGCTCGGCACGGGGCCGAGGGCAGGCGGGTGGTACTGGTGACCTCCGGCGGTACCAAAGTGCCCCTGGAGTCCCGCACTGTCAGATTCTTGGATAACTTCAGCAGCGGCTGGCAAGGCGCTGTGTCTGCAGAGAGTTTCTTGGAAGCCGGTTATGCCGTGATTTTTCTGCACCGCCAGCGCTACATTAGCCCCTACAGCCGGCGCTTCGCGGCGCTCAGCTGGCTGGATGCGCTGCGGGTGGTGCCGGGGGACGATTGCTGCAGCAGGGTGGAGGCCGAGCAGAGCCTGCTGCCGGGGATCGTGCCGGTCCTGGAGCGCTACCAGCAGGTGCGGCAGGAGGGCACTCTGCTGGCCGTGGACTTCGGCACTCTGTCCTACTACCTGCACTTGCTGCGGGCCGCAGCCGAGGCGCTCAACCCCCTGGGTAACTACGTGCGCTGAATGCCATGTTACACAGTTAGTCTGTTACTGACCCATTCACAATACCACCCGCCTCAGGACACTAAATAACCACCAGCCCTGTGCCAGTCTATGGGTCCCACTTTTCTGTAAAAGAAAAAAAAAAGTACCGGCAGTTTGTTTACGTTTTCCAATTCAGGAACAGCCATGAGTTGGTATGTGAAAAATAATTTGCGTAACAATGTCAGGGTTGTTTTGTAACATTGCAGTTGTCAGTTACCGTTAATTCAACATCATAACTCACGGTACAGTCCTCAACAGCGGGAGGGGGAGGGGGGGGGGGGGCGGACACAGACAGCGGGAGGCAAGTCTGGAACAGAGCAACAGGTCGCTTCGCGATTCGGGGGGGTGTTTGCGTGCTCTCCCCTTCCCATTGGCTGGAAGGTAAAATTCCAGCCAATGGGAAGAGGAGAGGGCGTGACTTAAAAAAAGACACGGAAACGCCCCCGAATCGCGTCAAGGCGGGCCCTGAACTCAGTGACGCTCCTCTCCTCCAATGGCTGGCCAGCATTTACGAGGCCAGCCAATCGAGAAGAGGGGCGTGTTCAGGCCCCCCATACTAGTAACAAAAGATTTCGGCTCCGCCCACCCACTGCTTAAGCAGTGGGACGGTAGCCGAAACCTAAAAAGGGAAGTAGAGACATTCCAGGGAACTATAGGCCAATAAGCCTGATTGACTCTACACAAAAAGTAGCTGGAAAAGTCATTCTGGGGAGAATCCTTCAATGGGTGGATGAGAATCAAGTTCTATCGGACTTCCAAGCAGGCTTTCGCTCAGGAACAGGCACAATTGAGCAGGTCTTTAGGCTAACACTATTGCACTGGAAGGTGGTGGAACTGGGCAAGAGCAGTCTCTATTTGGCCTTCATTGACTTGAAGACTGCCTTTGACCTAGTTCCCAGGGAAGAACTCTGGAGGGTTCTCCATCGTTTGGGCCTGCCCCCGTACATTTTGTTTCTTCTTATGAAACTCCACACGAACAATTTCGCCCAGGTTCGCTGGGGGAGAAATGGCGAAACAACAGATAGGATCCCTGTCTGTAGGGGTGTCAGACAGGGTTGCGTGTTAGCTCCCACACTTTTCTCCTTATATGTAAATGGTGTGGTGGAGCATCTCCTACAGGAACCTGCGGACGCACCCTGTCTGGGGGGTGTGCGGATCCCAACATTATTGTTCGCGGATGACACTCAGCTCATTTCCAAGACCCCTCAGGGGCTCCAGAAGTTGTTGACCCGTTTTCAGGACTTTTGCGTAACCAGAGGGCTGGTGTTAAACGTAGAAAAAACGAAATATCTGATACTACGTCCACCAAGGAAATTAGGTCGCCCTCCTACTTTGAATTCAGTCCCTCTGGAGAAAGTGACAGAATTTGATTATTTGGGACTACGCCTGAATGATAAAATGAGCTGGCCTTCACATATCGACAAGATGGTCCTCTGTCACAAAAGGGTTGGGGGTGCCTTACTCAAGGAAAATCATGCATCCCCCAGATCTTCAGTGGCGCCTGCAATTGAGATCTACAAGACAAGGGGGGTTACTTCTGCCTTGTATGGCGCAGAGTTATGGGGTCACTGCAATTTGGATTCCCTATCCAAGACTGAAAATAAGTTCCTGAAGGACCTCCTAGCTCTTCCCTTGAGCACTCCAACAGTTCCAGTGCTCTTGGACTTGGGCTGCAAAAGCATCAAAGACCAGGCCCGTCTTCGCCCATTGCTCCTATGGTCCCGCGTATGGAGGGTCCCGGAATTAAAATCCTATGCCGATGGCCTATCAGAAATATTGAACACGGGGGGCTGGAACAAGATCAAGTGGCTGAGGAACATAAAATCTCTTTTGGGGGAACTGGGCCTAGGAGACTGCTGGACTACAAGATCTGCTCCTCCTAAGGCAGTCCTCAAAAAACTATATTGGGACTGGGTCTCTTGCCAACTAATTGGGAATCCACATCATTGCAATTCAACTGCAGCGTTCCTCAAAGTAAAGGATGTGGTATCATTTGAACCCTATATGGACCTAATTACTATGCCAATGGACAGGGCCCTTTACTTCAAGTTCAGAGTTGGCACTCTTCCGTTAAGAGCAACTGTATCGAAGTGGAAGTCCTATGCTCATTTATCCCCCTTTTGCGCTTGTTGTCCAACCAGGCCTGAGACGGTGGCACATGTACTCTTTGAGTGCCCAGACTATATCCATCCAAGGAGATACTGGTTGAAACCCCTCTTCAAATGCCTGGGAACACGCATGCATTCGGTGGCTCTCCGAATTTTATTGACTGATACCTCTCCACTTATAGTTTGTGGTGTTTCCAAATTTTTAAAACGTTCTTGGTTGATTCGTTGCAATAGATTGACTATATCGATTTAATTCTTTTTTAGCTAATTTATCTCAGGGGTTCCCTAAAATGTTACCTTTTTAAAATGTATGACATACCTGTACTTTTTCTAAATGTTGTTTTTTAACGTATGTTATGCTTGTAAGATATCTTTGCATATCGAATAAAGCTTTCAACCAACAAAATAAATTTAGCATAGCCCAGTTCCTTCATATAACCCTAAATAATCCGTAGCCAGCTCCTTCTAGGATCAGCTGGCAAAACTCTAAATTTAAATACGTGCTCAGCAGTACGAGTCTTTAGCATCCTGTCAGAAATTTGACAGGCAGGAAAACCATTAACAAACTTTTGGATGTCTGTGTCCATAAAAGGCAACCAAAGCATTTCTCTTGGCTTTTTAATGCCATCTGACTCACTAATGAGTCCTGAATGGGCCAATGCCCGCTGTCTTATATGAAATAGATCCACTTACACGGGTGCCAACATTTACCCATACTTAAAATACCGCATGTAAAGTGGGAATTCCTTTGTCTTATACTGAGCCTATAATTATCCCCGTCTTCAAGACGGATCGTAAGGGCAACCTGTGATGTGAAAGGCCCATATCGTTTATTGACTCTGTGGTCCAGTTTTTTGCCCGGGTCGTCCTCACTATGTTTGCATCTTGGGCCCCAGATAATAATATACTGTCTGGCTTGCAGTACAGCTTTAGACAGTGGGGCAGCACTATTGTTCAGCGTTTGAACTTACACATACTATAGTATACTGTGGCCAAGGGTGGCTCGGTCTAGATGGCATTTATGGATCTAAACTCGGACTTCAATAGAGGTAATAGAAGCAAGCTATGGGACATTTTGCTCGACTTTATAGCAAGGTTCATGCACTTCTCAAACAATAAGGCTTTTGTAAATGTATTGCAATGTTAACAGTTGTAGGTGTTAAATCCGTCATCTTTTTGTGTTAGGCATAACTGCCCGTGACGCTGATTCTTCAGGCTGTTCTATACTCTATTGATACAGACTCACACAGAATGTCATATTGCTGTTGATTTGATTTGCATTGAGGACCTTGTCTGTCTGTCTGTATGTTAAAAAACCTTGCAATTTGTCCATAAATGTTTCCTGAGGCAAGCATGTATTTCTGAATCAGACTGCATGACCCAGTGTATAGTAATTGTATAGCTCTTCAATCCCTGGCTGCACCCAGGATAACGTGCTGCATGGCTAAACACTTACAGTATCCAAAAGGCGAGACCTATTGGCTATGCCAATGCTTGTTCTTTAATCGTGTTAATCCGATTTCCTATCCTGACTGAGGCAGGACTCTGTCCACTCTATGATCTTATAGATCGGGGGAAGTAATATCGTGAGATTGGAACTCATGGGGTTTTCATCAGGAGTTATGAAGGCTTGACATGCTGTCTGGTCTCCCACTCTGCACTGTGGCACACAAACATGTGTGCCACAGTACAGAGTGGGACAGTGCAGTATATGCATAATGCAGGGCCTGGTTTTTAAAGTAAAAATTGCTTTATTTTATCATTCCCATGCCTGCAGTAGCTTTCCTTCAATGCGAATAAGTGGAGGAAAGGATTCCCCGGATTTATTTTTCAAAATCACATGCTTCCAAATGTTGACATTTTTTCTGACTGTAAATAACATACAATAACATCAATTCATACATGAATGTGGCATTTGTATAGAGTGTACCTAGCCGAAAAGAAGTGGATATAAGCTCAGGAAAGGGCCGCCCCTATGGGGGATTACATATCTGGATTAAATTCTCTCTGTGCAATCTCAACCAGGAGAATCTCACTGAGCGGATCCTGGAACACAAACCTGTCCGGAAACTTGAATCCTTCCTCGATTTCATCGAAACCTCTAGGGACAGGGCGCTCTATATGAAGTTGAGAATTGGGATCCTTCTGTTAAATGAAATGACAGCAGCCTGGAATCGGCGCAATCCATCATCTACTTCTTGCCCAGGCTGAGCAGCTCCCAATGAGTCTATCGCACATTTCCTCTTGGTGTGCCCAGCATACAGGTTTGCTATAACTAAATGTCTTAAACCCGTTTGTAAAAAGCTTGGTTCTAAGAATTATCGGGCGGCACTACGTATTTTAAAAACCAACTCCTCCTCCCTTACCTTGGTCTGTGGCGTAGCAAAATATTTGGGCTGCGCATGGCTAATATAATCAAAGCTTCTAACCAAAAGTAGCTGCCAGGTAGTGCCCATGTTTGTCTTTTGATGTATTGTTTTTTATGGCCAACTGATTGTCTTTTAATGATCCTGTCCTACGTTTTTAATATAGTTGTATAATGTTCAGCTGGACTCTATTATGATTCTTTTAAAATATGAATTTAGGATGTATATGCTTTTATGATAAAAATGGTATCGAATAAAGTACAAACAATAGCAGTGGATGGCTGTACATGTTCTAAGATACAAGCAACAAATGATTGAAAAGGTAGCTGGGTCCTGGGACAAGGGAATGACCGAATATATGATGTTACTACGCCATCCATTACGCCGCAGTAGGTTACAGCGTGGACTTTACATCATCCGCGTTGTTACAATGCGTAGCTTTACATCGCAAGTCATTTCTACGACTTGCGCTAGATGGTGCGCTGGACTTAGGAATAGTATAACTTGCCCGGGTTGACCTGTTACATCATTTTGATGTAATGTTCTTTAAAGAAGTGAGTGTGGCATCTGATAAAAATGACTAGGAGACCAGATAAAGCAAGTATGAATGGAGCAAGTTTATTGTCCACTAGTACACCATATCACCAGAGGATTACTGGGGAAAGAACTCCACTGGGCATTCAAATAAACGCATGCTAAAAATAATGCAGTACTAACTAAGGGGGTCATTAGGATTGCGGTTTTTCCGCATCCTCGGGGCCGGCGGAAGCTACCGCCGGCCCCGAGGATGCGGAAAAACCGCAGCGGGCTGACCAAGGACCCACCGCCACATTAGGATGGCTGGTGGGTCCTGGTTTCCGTCCGCAGCTTTTCCGCCGCGGTCGGTTTACAACCGCGGCGGAAAAGCTTTAATATGGTGACGGTGTCTTCCAGACACCGTCCACCATATTAGGATGGGCAGTACAATATGCTTTTCCGCGGCGGGTTTTCCGCCGTGGAAAAGCATACGGAACTTCACTGCGGGGGCCCGTTGCGGGCCCCCTAGGTGAAGGGGGGCTGGGGGGTGCACATGGGGGGTACCTATGGTACCCCCCTGCATTTGCGTGCACAAAGCAGCAGGCACCGCCGGTGCCTGCCGCTTTGTGCACGCAAATGCTGTGCATGCTTTTTTAACATTGCGGCGGGTGCAGCTTCAAGCTGAACCCGCCGCAATGTTAAAGATTGAGGATGTGACCGCCACCCTGGCGGTCACATCCTAATCTGCACGGAGGGACCTCCACAGCCCCTGCGGACGGTCCCTCCTACTCTATGGTGGCGGACGGACTCAGGTCCGTCTGCCATCATAATCGGCCCCTATGTGTGTGTATGTACTAACACTAGACATAGAGGAAGTACAAAGGAGAAAGAGTACAGCTCAATCACAATCATCAAATATAAACAACCTGATAGAATAACATGTAATAATAAATATAATGAACTATCTAATAAAATGAAGAGTAACCGATGCATAGCAGAACATGGAAAGAAATTACTCTTTAGCAAACCTAAGAAGAGTCCTGAAAGTCCTGCCACTCCTACCTAACATATTTCCCTCAATAACAGGCAAGAGTTTTACAAGGGTATTACTTGTACATTCTCAATGACATTTCAGATTGTATTACCTAGACTTTCCTAAATGTCAGCATTCTTTACCCAAACTCCTTACTGTATTTATTTTACTTACTCACCCTTCACAGACTTTCTGAACCTTGAATGTGCTTTGACACTGTGCTATTGATCTTTTACTTGGACCCAATCACCCACCTGAATACACCCCGATCCCTTCTGGATGGCTTTTATTTTGTGGAAGTACTCTTTATACCATGTCTGTGATTATCCACTTGTACTTCAGTGTCATCAAAGTTCTCGTTCACTCGTTGAACCTGCCAGTATCTAAGTCATGCAGGGCACATCTTCAAATCAGAGGGTCTGCCTGTTAAAGCATCAAATGGCCTGACACCTGCAACAGAATGAAGGCTGGTCCTGTAAGATCATAACATGCGATCAACTTCTTTGTCCATATCCACCTTGCTAGACTTGGCCATCTGAACACTAAAATGTATATTTTATTCACATGCTCAATGAGACGTTTGGTTTAGAGATGATACAAAAATATTCTATGATGATTTATATTGAATTCAGGGAAGAGCGCCACCATTTCCTTTGTGACAAAATATACGTTTTTGTCTAACACAATCTTTCTGAGAAATCTATTTCTGAAGAAAGTTTTCTCGAAAAAATTGAATGACACTGCCAATACAAGCTCGACCACCGACCACGTGCTATAATAATCAGCCAAAAGAATGGCATATATATGCCTAGCATCTTAAATGTGGAAAGGTCCACTAAATTCAACTGCTAGCATCTGCCATGTGGTATCCAGCAAGACTATGGGCTGTAAAGGTGGTATGAATATCTTTAGCTGTTTATCGCTTCCAACGTACAACACAGAACATCTAACTTTCTCATAAAATGTTCCTGTCCATACCCAGGCTACCAGAATTCATCACTTATTCTTCCTTCCTTCCAGTCTACCCTTATGTCCTTCATGCCCAACGCAGTGATTTTATTTATCGTATCAATTGGTTTAAAATGTGTACCCATAAAAAATCAGGTTGTATCAACAGATATCTCTTCGAAGACCATAGCAATTGTCCAAACCTGAGCATGAAGACCTTTCTCACTTGGCTAACTCTGAAGAATTCGTTGTTTAACCAAATCTAGGTCTTCATCTCTTTCCATGCCACTAAACCAATTGTCTTTAAATGCTCCACTCACTTCAATTACATTAGCAATGGCTATCGGGCACTCTTCCTCTTCCCCAACATTAACTTGGTCCTCTCATGTTTCTTTCTCCTGGTACTTGGAACTTGTACCCAATAATCTGCAACTTCTGATTACAGCCATCCTAGTTAGAAAACGTTTGCCCGTCCCATGACATTGATGGAAAAAGTCTGATGATGTGACATCAAATCTAGCAATTGATTGGGGAGTAACTGTCATGGTTATCGGCAGCAGCTCTAGGGGCGCGGGCAATTGCTTGTGCACTTGCCTACGTATACTCTGTGGCAAAATGCATCTTGATGTTCCTTCAGCACGCTTCTGGTGGCGGTGTTCTCATCACTAACGGTGTCAGTGTTTTATAATGGTATATAGTAATTGCACACTATGTCACTCATTCACTTACACACTGCATGCCTGGACCGTAAGTAGTCTTCGCTTCATGTCACTTAAATGTGTTTTTGCTAGTTTACCTAAAAGTAGTTTTGCCTTCCATATTGCAGAGTATAACCTATTAGCATATAAGCCAGGGATGCTTAGTCCGTTTGCTGTTGTGTTTAAACAACATTTGACCCCTTTTAGATCTTTAACTCAACAGGATAAACTGGTGAACAAAGAAAGGCTGACACACGATTCATCGTGGTAAGCCACACCCATTTCTGAGCCGTTCTACTTTCGCGAACGGAACGAACAGCTAGGAGCGCCTGGGCGGGTCCCTGCTATAAAAGGAGACCACACCCGAACTCCGGTGCTCACTATTCCTTGTGGTCTTGGTTCGTCAGAGCTCCCGCTCAGGATCAGCATTGGAGTTCTTTTCTACCTCGTTTCCAAGCAATCGGACTTGAAGTCTCCGGTGACAAGAAAAAGCAAGGAAAAGCAGAGTTATTGCAGGAGGTCACGCAGGTTAAGGAAAGAATCTTTTCATTCCTCTGAATCGCGGTAAGCTTTTGCTGTTGATTTAGTTCCTGGAAATTCATGCTTGCCTCTTTCGAATCTCTTTATAATTCTTTGAGATTGGAAAAGAGCTCTTTCCATATCTTTTGAAACAATGAATGCAAGTAATACATTTTAACTTATTGTTCAACGAACAATGGGACAATTTTTGGACAATTTATATTTGAAACCTTAGAAGACGTTTGCGTGGCAGGTCCAGCAAATCATATTGGAATTTCATGAACCTAATATAATCAGGAACCCCTTAAATTCGTAATAGGAAAGGTTTAAGGTAGGTGTCATTCGTAACATTACACAAGCATAAAAATTCAATGAAACTAGAGGAGTGTTTCTAGCGTTGTGTATATAATTGTTTTATTACAGAAAACATCTCTTTGCCATATTTTATCACACAGTAGGGAAGACTCAGGTAGTTATCAGTCCAACTTTCTTAGAACAGACTATTGAGTATTAATGTTTGGTCAAACTAGATGTAAATGTTGTGACATTGTGTTTTACAGATCTCCTTCCCCGCTGTTCCTTTCCTACCTACCTTTCCCCCGCCTGGCCATTCTAATACACTGTGTCATAACAACAATTCGGAGTTGGAACTGCCTGGAGGTGGACCCTTTTGTAATCGTGCAAGTCCCGGGGAATACCATCTTGACAGTAACAAACTCCTGGTGTATCGATATATGCAGCTTCAGGGCACTCGTTGACTTCTCTACAGCTATGTTTCCAGACTTCCTCTTAAAGGGAAGGACAGTATCCTATACCACCCACAGTTGCTTGTTATTGGGCATGGTTTGATTTGTTGGGCATAGAAAAATTAGACTGTTCAAGTGGCACCCTCCCTCTTGATCATGCAGCACTTGGCTGACAGATGCAGGAAAGTAACCCATATTGACTGCACCATGTGCCCTAGTCCATAGTAAGCCCATGTATCTAACCAAATTGTCTGACTTTTTCCTTGAACTTCTGCAACAACATAAATTCTCCATCATGGAGCAGATCACCGTGTTTACTTAGATCTACTTTACTTAGTAAGATGTGAAGCCATACCTCATGTGTGTGTGCTAAGAGTGTGTGATTCAGCATTGGTAGGAGTGGAGAGTAAACATGCATAAGGGACATCAATTTAGCTTTACTATTCCACACATATATCCTACTGTAAATAATGTGTATTTCATCCCTTGGGGTCTGAGGTCTCGAACAGACTGTGATCTTCAGTAACTCCTAGACCTTTCAATAAGAATATGCTTAAAGGGTGGGGAAGGGACTGTGCAGCTGCGTAATAGATTTGAGGATCCAGTAAATACATCTACTGCATATGCAACCAACATTGAACCCTCTTAAGAGACCCATGCCTGGCATCTACCTGATACCCATCAACATGTCAGCTTTCAGTGATTCAGTGAAAATGTCATTACAGAAAAGACCACAGAAAATGAAGACCTCCTGAAAGAATTAAGACCTGCAAGCATTAGACGGGCATATCCCGGAGCAGACAATATCATTGATTTATAGTAAACTGGTAAATGACTCAGTGTACCCACTGCTGAAGGTTAGAGCTCAGTGGTGTGCGGATGGGCTAGAGTTAGATGATGAGGACTGGACTGAGGCAGTGGCCTCTCCCAAGGTAGTGGCTATCCAGATGCGGCTCCGATTGGTGCAGCTGAAGATCCTGCATAGATCTTATATTACGGGGCCGCGCCTGGTACGAATGGGGTGGGCTGATAGTGGTGCCTGTAGGCAGTAGTGTGGAGAAGAGGGCACCCTGATGCATACATTGTGGCATTGTGATATGGTACAGACCTACTGGGCTGGGATACATGCTGAGTTGGGGGAGGTATTGGGAGTGGAGGTGAAGCCGGAGGCTCAGAGATGTCTGCTGAACGTTTGGGAACCGTCTGATTTGAGTGTGTACCAAAAACAGTGGGTTACGTTGACGTACATGGTGGCTAAGCGTAATATAGTGGCAATGGGTCAGGGATGACTAAAGCTATCTGAAGATACTGTGTAATAATATCGAGATACAATCAGAGAATCCAAGGTATTCGTGGTGAGAAATTGTGTTCCCATCAGATTCCCATCCTGTACCGCCCTACATCATTTGGGATCCTTCACCCGAAGGAAGTGGAAGCATGTCCACTATGGATTAGGTAGATTGTAGCCTAATCTTATTGAAGGATACAGGGATGTGATGGAGGAAAAGTGGTATCAGGTGGTAAACTGACTAACAGTGCAAAGAAATAATTACAAGTGCTATGTGCAAAAAATAAGTGAATGAATTAATATTGGGTTGCGGAAATGGAAAATAAATTTTAATGGAATCCTATCCACACCCAAGGATAAAAACAGTGTAAAGTAGTGTAACAAATAACTACTTAGATGGAATCGAGGTCGACATGTTTCTGCAGTGTAACAGGGTCAAAAGATCCCTTCCTGCTTCATCAGGACCTTAACAAAGAATGCTACTGCTAATGTGTGAATTTTGTAGTGATTGAAAATGAAATTGAAATCATATCACCTGAAAAGCGCCCATGAAGATGATCCGGATGGTCATGGAATCATATTGGACAAACAAACACACACAGAATACACAGTTAATAACAATAGCTTATAGAAAAAAAGACACTTGTCTCATGTGGAATTTATAATGCCAATTAAGTATTGGTCAGCGGTTGCTTAATAATCAACCCTTTAAGTCGAAACAATATGTTGATTTGAAAAACGGATAACATTGTATCCACTCACCCACTGTATGGGGAATTCGCTCTCCATCTCACCCGGCTACAGCTCAGGTAGAAATGGAGCACCGCTCTATTTGAAGAAAAGAAAAGAAATACTACAGAAAGAGGAAGAACTAAAGAGCTTTAACTAGGCACGCCCTGTCTCAGAAGGGTCATTAATTTTTTTTTTTAAATGTGGCATAACATTCTGCAACATTCATATGCGCCTACCATGCGCGGCTTAAAGTATGGGGAAGGTTTCAGTTGTCAGCTATTTTGTCATATTCAATGCCAACATGGAACGTTTTCACATTGCATTCACCATCCTTCTACTCGTGTTATGAAATACATGCTCTGAGCTATTTGGCCGTGAGACACACTACGCATATATTTAAGCTGCTGCGGAACCCAGATCGTAAGCATGTTTAACGACCAAAGGGAGTGATGCCTGGTTCAGAAAGGGTGTATCAATGAACCCTGGATAACGCATCCATTCAAGCAAAGTGCTGCCGCTATGTCAAGACAGATTGAGCACCCGTCCTCTCTACGCTGCGAGCAAGCATATATTTAAGCTGCTGCGGAACCCAGATCGTAAGCATGTTTAACGACCAAAGGGAGTGATGCCTGGTTCAGAAAGGGTGTATCAATGAACCCTGGATAACGCATCCATTCAAGCAAAGTGCTGCCGCTATGTCAAGACAGATTGAGCACCCGTCCTCTCTACGCTGCAAGCACAACTGAAATGGGCCATATAGTTTTCCGTCTCCCCTTGGCGCGCTTACCTGTCCGTCGGTACTCCTGACATCCGTCTAGGCTGTCATGTGGGAGGTACCTGAACGGAAAGAAAGCGGCCATTTAAACCTTCTAACGGGCTGCGGTGTGAGTCATATGACCGCGGGTGCTTCGCGCCGCGATTACACAGGGCTGCTGGGAATTGTAGTCTATTTGTGTATTTGGTACCACGACTGAAGTGGAAAAAACACTAGAGTAATTTACTGCCCGTGAGTTTATGTTATTGTGACGGTGTTATTTACCGAAAAAACCGACACATTCTCTGAAAAATCAAAGAATTCAAAAAAGGCAAAGAATTCGAAAAAAGGTAAAGAATTCGAAAAAAGGCCCCAAACTGAACTGCGGTATGGGTAATGTGATTTCGGGTACTTATGACCGCGATTACACTGGGCTGCTGGGATTTGTAGGCTATCTCTATGTTTGACGCCACAACAACTGAGATAGAAGACACACTGGAGTGATTTTCCGCCCGTGGGTCTATGTTATTGTGACGATTATCTTTTGAGAATTTTATTTTTGAAAATGTTATTTTTGGAAAAACCGACACATTCTCTGAAAATTCCAGTGTAGCCCTAGCTAAACTTCAAAATACAAAACATCGCTCGCAGCCATACAGAGAGAGCATCCATAAACAGTGTTCACCATCATGGGCATATGCTACAATGTTTAGTGGGTTTGGTTCCATAAACAGTACTCATATATCTAGCGGACCACCTTACTCTGTGACTCCAAAGTCTTAGATGCTGAGTCACAGTAACTACTATTAGTGCACAACATGAGAACTCACAACTGACAAAGAGTGTAATCATATATTCAGGGGGGAACTATAACGACATCCACGGGATGTCTTCATTCAAGCCCGTTTTATCAGTTTGTAATTTATACACCCACCTCTGTTCTCTCCTATGTAGGAAGGTGCTGATATCAGAGATGTGTTTGGGTATCACCGGTTGTTCTAACACTGTCCAGTGTAGATCAGTAGGAGAATGGTGGGCTGCTAGGAAATGGTTGGTCATTCTCATTGCTTGCTTGTTACAACGTATCGAGCTCTTATGCTCCGATATTCTTATCTTTACTTTCCTCGTGGTCATGCCCACATATCTTTTCTCACAAGGGCAGTTGATTAGATAAATAAGGTTCGAACTGTTGCAATTCGTGAACCTACGTTGCTCCCATGGTCGTTCTGTACCGATATCGATCTTTGTAGATTTAGAGGTTTGGGGGCATGCTGCACACTGTCCGCACGGATGGTGGCCAGTGACTGCGGGCATCTCCCATAGGGTGCCTATAGCTCTTGGAATTTCCATTTTAGGTCTTGTATGGACCAGTTTGTCCTTTAGATTTTGTCCCCTTTTAAACGCAAAAAGGGGAGCAGGTAGTGTGTCCTTGCCAGTGTTGAGGATACCCCAGTGTTTTTTAATGATTTTAGAGATTTGATTGGACAATGTACCAAACGTTGTAACACATGTCATGCGTTCAGCTTTCTCTTTGGGGTGCATTATTTCCAGTAGGCTGGCTCTGTTATTATTCGCCGCTCGTTTTTTGGACTGATGTATCAGTTTTTTAGGTTTGTCTTTATCCAGTAAATCTTGTGCCAGGCTCTTTGCATGTGTTTCAAATGAAGTTCTTGTGGTGCAGTTCCTTTGAATGCGCAAAAATTGCCCATAAGGCAAATTATCCCGTAGGGATTTAGGATGGCAGCTATGATAATTAAGCAATGAATTACGGGCCATTGGTTTCCGGTAAAGCTCAGAAATGAGGCCGTTAGGTGTGCCATGAATCAATAGGTCCAGAAAGGCCAATTTACAGATGTCGTATTCCATGGTGAATTTTGGGAAACGATTCCTCTGATTAAGCCACTCATGGAACTCCTTGAGCTGGATCTCATCTTCACGCCACACGATGAAAATATCGTGGATGTAGCGCTTCCAGGCTCGCAGACACCTGAGATGGGGGTTGGTGTCTGCGAGCACGTGCTCCTGTTCGAATTGGTGCACGTACAGATTAGCGAGACTAGGGGCAAAAACGCTGCCCATACTAGTCCCGCTAATCTGCAAGTAAAGGGAATGCTCAAAGGCGAAAAAATTCTCTGTCATAGCCAGTGTCGCCAGCGTCATAATGAGTCTGACCGGAGTTATAGATTTCAAATCTCTTGCAAGTAATAACTCCTCTATGACTTGTAATGTCTCCGTTTGTGGTATCGAAGTATACAAACTTTCGACATCGAATGACACTAGGATATCAGTTTGAGTGTCATATTCGATGTCGGGTAATAGTCTTAGGACATCTTTAGTGTCCTTCAGAAACGTCGGCATTTCCTGTACCATCGGTTGTAAAAAACATTGACAAAAGTCGACAGAGGTTCCAGAAAAGAACCTATCCCTGATATTATGGGACGGCCCGGTGGTGGACGTTGGGCCTTATGTATTTTTGGTAGTTGGTAAAAATAGGGAGTGACAGGGTTGGATGTCCGGAGGTATTGTCCCTCTTTTGGAGTTAGCCATCCTTCTGCAAGTGCTTCTTCAACAATGTGTCCTATAATGTTTGTCAATCTCTCAGTAGGATCTTCTTTGAGTTTTTTATAGGATCTTGTATAATTGAGTTGTCGTAAGCACTCATTACGATAAATTTCTACATCTAGGATAACTACTGCTCCCCCCTTATCCGCAGGTTTTATTACAATAAGGGTATTCTCTGTCAGTTCCTTAATGGCATCTTGTTCGTTTCTGGATAGGTTAGAGAAGGTCTTCTGCCTGGTTACAAAGAGTTCCCGCATGTCATGATTTACAGTCTCCTCAAAGGTAAGAACCTTCGGGGGCAGACCCAACGTGGTGGGATTGAATGTAGAAGGTTTCTTCAAGCCTGTGTTCACAATAGGACTGGTTTGTGCCGTCTCAATTGTCTTGTTCGCAAACAAATAGTGGAGTCTGATCTTTCTATAGAATTTACTTATTTCAATTTGCGCCTGAAAAGGATCAGTTCGGTTCGTGGAAACGAAGCCAAGGCCTTTGTTCAGTACCTGTTCTTGAGTCTCTGTGATTTGTTGCGAGCTCAGATTGATAACTAAACTGGTCCTGCCGCGGTTGCTGTTTGATCTTGTGGGATCTTCTTCCCACTCCTCAGATCCATGGTCTGGGGTGGTAAGTTCCAGCGAACCTGTCCTTGCCTGGGAGTTCTTTGGCGGCCCCGGCTTCTCCTGCCCCCTCCTAAAAAAGACTGATGGGTATAGTCTCCATAGAATTGTGGCGGACCATAGGGATTCATCATCGGCGGAAAAGGGGGTGGTCCCCATGATGAGGGCTGCCACCAAGGTGGAATTTGTGGTTGGGCAAAGGCTTGGTTGTACCCTCTCCACCCTCTCCTATTCCCTCCCCTTCCCCGCTGTTTAAATTGCGACTGGCTGGTGTTTGATCCATCTGAGTCACTGGAGGCTCCATCGGAGCTGGAGCTCCCATAGTTGGATCCTCCCTTATGTACATCCTTTTGGTTAGTGGGGGAAAAGTTGTCACTAGTATACGGATAAACCTTATCCATCGCGAATTTGGCCAGATCTTTTTTGAATTTTTCTAGTTTAGTAAATAGTATTGAGTCCCTAAACTCTTTACTAGATTTATTTCCGTCCTCTTGATGTTTGGAGAACAATTTACTAGATGAAATAGTTGTTTTGATCTGGTCCTCTAAGACCTGGATCTCCACCAATATTTTGTCCGCTGTCTTTTTTGCCGTTTTTATAATGAGCACTAACCAGTCGCTTGTGCACTTCCACGCTATAAGTGACCAGTCATGGAGGAAATCCTTGTCGTCTAAAAATAGACGAGGGACATTCCCTACAATGAGGCCACTGGGGGCACAATTGCTTCTTAGATAGTCTGCCATTACTATTCCATGCACGCTAACTCTGGATTGATTCTTTTTGAGAATAAGAACTTTCGCCCAGCCATCCTCGGGGTTAGTAGAGGTGGTAGGTAACATCTCGTGCATACTGGGATTCTCCGAGAGTAGCGTCTGGATCTCATTTTCATCGAATGCTAGGCCTAGGTTTGTGGCCATGATGACTTGTTATTTGTGTCTAGTATTACACTACAAAAGCTCCTCAACTCAATCAAGATTCCTTCCTCTCAACACAATTGAGTTGCGATGAAAGATATGTATAACACCCGCAGTCAAATGACTGCTCTGGAACACGTTAAACAATGAAGAGGGTGTTTTAAGGGGAATATTTATTGACCTGGCATTGCTACAATCCCTACATAACACGAAAAAACAAGTAGTGGCAATGGGTCAGGGATGACTAAAGCTATCTGAAGATACTGTGTAATAATATCGGGATACAATCAGAGAATCCAAGGTATTCGTGGTGAAAAATTGTGTTCCCATCAGATTCCCATCCTGTACCGCCCTTAAAAAAATTAATGACCCTTCTGAGACAGGGCGTGCCTAGTTAAAGCTCTTTAGTTCTTCCTCTTTCTGTAGTATTTCTTTTCTTTTCTTCGAATAGAGCGGTGCTCCATTTCTACCTGAGCTGTAGCTGGGTGAGGTGGAGAGCGAATTCCCCATACAGTGGGTGAGTGGATACAATGTTATCCGTTTTTCATATCAACATATTGTTTCAACTTAAAGGGTTGATTATTAAGCAACCGCTGACCAATACTTAATTGGCATTATAAATTCCACATGAGACAAGTGTCTTTTTTTCTATAAGCTATCATTATTAACTGTGTATTCTGTGTGCGTTTGTTTGTCCAATATGATTCCATGACCATCCGGATCATCTTCATGGGCGCTTTTTAGGTGATATGATTTCAATTTCATTTTCAATCACTACAAAATTCACACATTAGCAGTAGCATTCTTTGTTAAGGTCCTGATGAAGCAGGAAGGGATCTTTTGACCCTGTTACACTGCAGAAACATGTCGACCTGGATTCCATCTAAGTAGTTATTTGTTACACTACTTTGCACTGTTTTTATCCTTGGGTGTGGATAGGATGCCATTAAAATATATTTTCCATTTCCGCAACCCAATATTAATTCATTCACTTATTTTTTGCACATAGCACTTGTAATTATTTCTTTGCACTGTTAGTCAGCTTACCACCTGATACCACTTTTCCTCCATCACATCCCTGTATCCTTCAATAAGATTAGGCTACAATCTACCTAATCCATAGTGGACATGCTTCCACTTCCTTCGGGTGAAGGATCCCAAATGATGTAGGGTGGTACAGGATGGGAATCTGATGGGAACACAATTTTTCACCACGAATACCTTGGATTCTCTGATTGTATCCCGATATTATTACACAGTATCTTCAGATAGCTTTAGTCATGCCTGACCCATTGCCACTACTTGTTTTTTCGTGTTATGTAGGGATTGTAGCAATGCCAGGTCAATAAATATTCCCCTTAAAACACCCTCTTCATTGTTTAACGTAAGCGTAATATAGCCCGAATTTGGGGAGCTAGCCAGCCGCCCGGGTCACCAAGTGGGCGGAAGACCTTGACTGGTGTATGTTCAGGAAAAAGTCAGTCTATGTGGCCCGGGGGTGCCTGCGGAAATGGAGTAAGAACTGGGGAGCGTGGAATAGTCACTGGGGTGACATTTGCGATCCGCCTTTATCAGGCCTCGATGAAGCACTGCCAGAATCCGATGGACCCTAACTATTAAATGTGGAATATTTCATTCTGTATGGTATTGTA
Organism: Lissotriton vulgaris; assembly: GCF_964263255.1. Taxonomy (NCBI): domain Eukaryota; kingdom Metazoa; phylum Chordata; class Amphibia; order Caudata; family Salamandridae; genus Lissotriton; species Lissotriton vulgaris. Next base: position 186,896,283 of record NC_141696.1, read on the forward strand.
ACCTGTGCATTTGAATTGCTGGCGTTCACTTGAGAGTTACTTTATGTAAATTTGTTTTTATTGTTTAATAAAAAAGATTTATAAAAAAAAAAAGATCTGCAAGCACGTTTATGGGCCCAGTAAGCCATACGATTCTAGACTTATTTGAACAGATGGTCCAGCAGGATTTATCTAAATTGAACTTCCGAAAAAGATCAAAGAGGAAAACGTAACAGCCAAAGAGTTCGGCATATTACAGTTGGTGTCAAACAATACAGCAGTGACCTGCCAGAAAGCAGACAAGGGGGGAGCCCTAGTACTAATGAATACAACATACTACCTAGAACAAGTTAATAACCCCCTACTGGATGAAAGTATCTATATGAAACTAGACTCGAATCCCACTACGGAAATTAAAGCCACCTTAGTCGACATCATCCAGAAAGCTGCAGAAAGGGGTACCATAAATGATGGGGTACCATAAAATATGGTACCTAAAATCCATAAGGACCCTGAAAAACCTCCTTGTCGCCCCATTGTTTCAACACGAGGAAGCATCCATGAACCAGTGGGCAAATTTCTAGACCGATATTTGCAACCATGCGTACTCAAGATGAAATCATTCCTCAAAGATACCATTGATTTTTTTAATAAAATCGGGGCAATCCCCATATCAGAGGAGGAATCTATTGTACTATGCACCACAGATGTTCAGACCCTTTATACATCTATACCACACCAACAAGGCATTGAGGCAGTTGAAAAAGCTTTATTGAATACAGATTATAAAGCAAGTATGAAGGTATTCTTAATGGAACTACTTGAATTCACCCTGATGCACAGTTATTTCAAGTGGCAGGAAAACTGGTATCTACAAAAGAGTGGTACATCTATGAGCAATTGTGCAGCACCCACATATGCCAACATTTTCATGAATGAATACGAGGAGCAATATATCTTGAATACACCAGAGTGGAAGAACAACTTACGGTTATACTTGCGGTTTATCGATTATATTTTCATCGTATGGAGGGGCACAAGTGATACACTGGAGGCTCAGATAAGACAACCAAATGCAATAAATGAGAGATTACAACACACATTGGAGATACAGAACCACACCATTAACTTTTTGGACTTCGCTATAACTAAAACCCTGACAGGCTTTGAAACAAACATGTACAGAAATCCAACGGACAGAAACAACACTTTAATGTATGATAACTTTCATCCTCAACCATTAAAGCAACACCTTCCATATTCTCAACTCCTGAGAGTCAAGAGGAAAATCTCAGACCCGATAAAGCCACTGAGCAATCTAAAGAGATGATGCAACGTTTCAGACACAGAGGATACCCGGAAAATCTACTTACACAAGCTTCAAATCGAATTATCCACAAAGATAGATCAGAACTGCTAACAACACAAACCCTCACTAAGAAAGAAAAATAACATGTGTATGCAAATATTTCACAATGAGCCAGCACTACATGAAAATCAATAAAAAACACTGGATCCTATAAAAAACGGAACAAGATTTTAGGAATATCTTTGAGCAAAAACCTACATTTGCGTACACGAGAGCCAAAAACATAGGTGAAATTATAAAGCACACAGCCAAATCCACTGACAAGTGACCCTACAACGGCACAATACAGTGTTGGAACTGCAACAATTGCAACAACATAATCAGAGGAGAGTACATTACACACCCAATGAAAGGGCATAAAATTAAGCTACAAGTGAATGCAACATATGACACTTCTAACATTATCTATATGCTCAAGTGCCCATGCGGAAAAGCCTATATCGGACAAACCGAACGCAAATTGAAAACACGCATGAATGAGCATAAAAGCAATATTAGACGCAAATCCATAACATCTGCAGTAGCAGCCCACTTCATTGAGGCGCACCACCGCATCAGCCAACTGAAAGTATGCGTACTGGGGGGGCGTGGCTAGCAGCCAACGATGGCGGCCGCAGCTTAGGGAGGCTTCTAGGCAGAGGCGGCTTTCCGCGATAATCCGCATCAACATCCTGATCTTCGCTGGCGGAAAGGGGCGGACCGGACCCGGTGTCCGTGCGGCGAGCAGCGCGGAAGTCCCTGAGAGCGGAGGCGGCCCGATCGAGAGGCGGAGGAGGAGCTGGGCCTGACTGCAGCCGAGGAGCCGCGGACTACCAGTGCCATCGAATCCGGCCGGAAGTGTCCAGCAAGCGGGGGTGAGTGGCAGGAAGCGCCGGCTTACCGAGCGCGTCACCCCGACAGCACCGCAAAGCTTCCCTCCCGTCCACCCAGGCACACAGACGCCCACCACGACAACCCGGCAGCACTCCCCGGTCTCGCACGCATCCACCAGCAGCGCGACGGGAGCTGCGCAGGGTCAACCCAGTGCCGCCATTACCCGGCCGCAACGACAGAAGACGCTGGACCCCGGCTGCGGCCGCCAAAGCCACTCAGTGACCGGCAACGCTACACGGCGGCCACAGCGGGCGAGGGTTGAAGAAACTGCAGCCTTTTCACCGGAATCACCGGGGGCTGCACGCACGCGGCGCCACCAGTGGGGCAGGAGCCTGGGCAGCACCCACATCAAGGGGGCACTGAGGAGAGTCATAACGCGACGGCCCCGGCCGGTGTGAGTCGCAACTTACAGCGCACCGCCACACTCCCCTTTCAACCCAGCGCTAGAAGGAGGCTCAGCGCCTGGCCTGTGCGCATTCTCTAGGAGTGCGTCGCACCACTGCATGACGGAGAGGAGACGCCACCCCCCACTACGGTGACCTTATACCTAGACGCAGCCTACCGCCGGAGCGCAAGGAAGCGGCCCTGTGCAGCCCACACACGGTCATTTTATCCACCAGGCAGTTTAATTCACGGCAGCGCCATGTCCCATAGGGGCCCTAGAAACAACTCAACCCAGGCCAAGCTGGACAAATTCGCATATGAGAGGCACTCACCGCCCCAAGACCAACGCAAGGCCGCCAAGTGTATGTGCCACCAGCTTTACACTCGGTCCACCTCCCAAGACTAGGGGACTTCCTTTTAACTCTCCCCGAGGGTGAGACCATACTAGGGGGGGACTTCAACGCGGTCATAGACCCACAACTTGATAAACACCCCTCACCCAACCAGACAGGGGGGGAAACATACTTTCGACGATTTACCACGGCCATGGGCATGACAGACATTTGGAGACACCTACACCCGGGCACAAAATGATACACATTTCACTCCGCGGTGCATGGCAGCCTGTCACACATCGATTATTTCCTGTCACTGGGGGAGGCCCTTTGTCATGTAGATACCCTGGAGATTCACCCTTGTGGTATTTCGGACCACTCACCGCTCACACTGACGCTTTCCCTACAGACGAGAGCACGTAAGCGCATATACCCCATGCACGCATCATATTTTAAAATCCCACAGGTTCGCAAAGCACTCAAACGCGCCACGAAACACTACTTTCTTGAAAATACACATTCAGTACGCTCTCCGGCAACGCTCTGGGAGGCCTATAAAACAGTTCTGCGGGGACAAGCCATTAACACCATAACCGGACATAAGAAACAACAATCTCAGGAGCTAGCCGACCTAGAGATTACGTTGAGGGAGCGGACGGCGGCGCATGAGTCTCACCCTTCTCCCACTGCCCAACACGCACTCACTCTCCAGCAACAGCTGTACAATGATCACCTGCGGTTGGTGGTCAAGGGTCTCTTAACCGACACTCAGAACAGGATCTATGAAGTGGGGGACAAAGCGGGGAAAATGCTGGCGTGGCTGGATAGACGTGAGGGTAGCTCCAGGGGGGTCCAACGCCTGAAAGATGAACAGGGAGTGACACACACCGATCCGAGGCGCATAACAGAACTACTTGCGTCCCATTTTGAACGAGTGTACACCCCGGCTCGTACAATTACGCCTGAGAGTGCCAGGGCCCTCTTGGCACCGATTGAGGTTCGGACCCTCTCACCAGAGGCATCGAGCGAGCTGGAGGCAGACATCACAGCCGACGAAATCCAGCTGGCCATTAAGGCACTGAACCCGGGCAAAGCATTGGGACCGAATGGGATACCCATAGAATGGTATCAAGTGATGCCGGACACCCTTAGCACGCATCTGCTGGGGATGTTCAAGGACTGCCTGGAGAGGGGTTCCCTTCCACCAGACCAGCGTGAGGCCACTATAATACCAATCCCCAAGCCGGGTAAACCCCCGGAGGACTGCTCCTCCTATCGGCCAATTTCATTATTAAACGCGGAAGTGAAAATCTTGGCCAAGCTTTTGGCACAGAGAATCCTGCCCCATCTGTCCTCGATTGTACACCCGGATCAGTCCGGGTTTATGCCACACAGGAACACAGCTCTGAACTTGCGGCGACTGCATGGTATCCTGGCCAGAGCTGACACCATCACCACGCCGGCAGTAATCCTGGCACTTGACGCCAAAATGGCATTTGACCTGGTGGAGTGGGAGTACCTTTTCGAAACACTGGCGCATATGGGGTTCGGGCCTTGCTTTCTAGCGTGGGTTAAACTGCTGTACACAGCCCCGATGGCTCATGTGGTGGTGAACGGCCACATTTCCCGCACTTTCCCGCTGGGTCGGGGCACGCGACAGGGGTGCCCTTTGTCGCCCCTGTTGTTTGCCATCTCCTTGGAACCACTTGCGACTTTTATACGAGCCTCCCCCCTCCTCAAGGGTATACCGGGGACCGGGGGTTGGGAAGACCGTCTGTCCCTCTACGCAGACGACATGCTGCTGTATCTAACAGACCCCGAGGAGGGAATACCGGCCTTGTTACGCATTTGTGACACGTACGGCAGGATTTCCGGCAACACGCTAAATTGGTCCAAGTCAGAGATATATGTCCTCCGGGGTCCGGCTCCGGACCTCGACGATACTTGCCCGCTGCGACTGGCGGGATCATCCTTTAAATATCTAGGCATACACGTCACTGAGGACCCGGTTGAATTCATGGATAAGAATCTGAAGCCGCCCCTGGATAGACTCAAGCGGGATGTGGAGTTCTGGTCCGGCCTGCCGTTAACACTCCTCGGCAGGGCGGCGCTTTACAAGATGATGGCGTTACCACGCTTCTTGTACGTCCGCGACAACTCGCCCTATCCTGTGCCACCCAAATTCTTCCAGAAAGTAGCAGCTCTAGTTTCCAACCTACTTTGGGGCAACCTCCCGGCGCGAGTGGCACAATCCAAGCTACACAGAGACTGGTATAGTGGGGGTATTGCGCTACCGAATCTGAAATTGTATTATTGGGCTGCACAATTGAGGCCCATTAATCAATGGATACACGCACCACACACCGAGCCAGCATTTCACTCGGACAGGGAGCAGTTGGGAGCTGATAGTCTGTTAGGTCCACTATATGATCACCGCAAGGTGCGTACTCTGGTCGGCCCCACCAAGTTAACGGTGCAGATATGGCACGCAGCTACGGCAGCTCTGGGCTGGAAGGGGAGAATCACAGGGATGACTCCGCTGTGGGACTCTCGCGCACTGGGCAACCTGAGGAACACCAAGGGATTCACACAATGGGACACAATAGGCATCTCCGTGGTGGGTGACCTATGGGAGAGGAATGAAGTGATCCCCTTTGCCCGACTAAAAGAACTCTATGAGCTCAACGACAGGGAGCTCTACAGGTACATTCAGGTACGCCACGCACTGCTTGCAGCCATTCCAGCAGACACACTACTCCCAGAGTCCTCACCCTTGGAAGATCGCCTACTCACAGATTGCATGTTAGAACGGGCAACATCCCTCACTTACCGTAAGCTCCTCAACAACAGCCCTGAACCAACATCACACCTGAAGGAGAAATGGGAAGGGGAGGTTAGCGACATGGATGAACATGAATGGAACGCAGCTCTTGGGTCCCCTAAAGAAATAGGCATCTCGGCACTCATGCGACTGGTGCAATTTAAGATCCTGCACAGGGTTTACTATACAAGGACGATGTTGCACTGTATACAAAGTGCGCCCCATCCCTACTGTCTGCGCGGGTGTGGGGAGGAGGGCACGTTCTTCCACACCATATGGGACTGCCCTAAGATCCAGGAATACTGGAGGCAAGTACTCCGCACACTCTCACAGGCATTAGATCACTCCATATTACCTGACCCACGGAGGTGCTTGCTAAATATATGGGAACCTACTGACTTGACCCGATGCGAGCAACTTTGGGTCACGGCGGGGCTAATGGTAGCGAAACGCGACATAGCACAGCGCTGGGGGGCAGCAGAACTCCCAACCAAGTCCCAGTGGTGCTTGAACATGGATCGAGTGATGTTGACCGAGCGAGCAGTGTACGTCAACCGAGCCTGCCCCGGGAAATGGAATAGGATATGGCTGAAGTGGAATGAGTACAGGGGGGACATCTGCGAGCCCTTGCGAGAGGATGATCTGGATGAATCTGACGAGGAGGGCGAGGAGGGCTAAACCTGGGCGGGAGGGGGGAGTGTGGGGAGGGCCTGGGCTGCTGTAGGAGGTCGCCTCTTAGAGCTTAGACAGATGAGTCAAAGGGGGTAGGGGCGGTTGGGGAAAATAGAGGCATGTACGTACTGGGTAGGACTGTCAGGTTCCCATGCTCCAAAGAGACACTAGAGACTTAAAAAGCACTGATTCGTGTCAGACCACACTGTCATTCCTAACTGTTGTTGTTATGAGTTTGTTGTTTTTCAAAAAACGAAAAAAACTCCATCAAAACCTCAATTCCTGCATTGAACAATTGCTCAACTGGCACTTTTATTTTTTCAGCACTCTCTGTCAAGAACTTTATTGTTATTGTGGTATGATTGTCCTTTTTGCTGAAAATCTCTATTTGCAATGATCCTCCGATAGCGGCCGGCCCTCGGGGTTGTAGGCATTCCGCTGTGTGCTATGCAAAGTGCAATAAAGGTTTTGGGAAAAAAAAAAAAAAAAAAAGAAAGTATGCGTACTGGAAAAAGTGGATTAAGAAGAAGGAAAATACAACAGAACCATGTTATTGAGGAGGGAAAACCACTGGATTTACCATCTGAACACTCTTAAGCCTAACGGGATGAACCATAGAGTCGAATTTTTGTGCTATCAATAAGCACATAAGTTAACCCATTAGCTACATGACAAAATAATGCCTTATTTGAATAACAACAATGACTATAAAGTACTGAAATAGGAGAGCAACTGCCAATCCTTGCAAATATTGATGATACATTAGACTTTACAATCATTATGAATATAGTTTATTGTTTATTGATTTTTTTATATATATGTTTCTTCTTGTATAGCACGTAACACACTCATCAGCATAATGTCAGTCACACACGATATTATAAACCAGTCATGACTAACAGGCAGTAGAGTTGTTTTGAAATAACTTTATTGATAAGCAGCAGCGCGTAACGTCCACACACGCTTCCCGAATCCACGATACAACGCTTTTTGACACCACACGTAATTTAGACGCGTAGGACAAGCACGGAGCAACGCTTGGCAGGCCGCGTCCATGAGGGAGCACCAAACTGCATGAAACCGGTAAGCACACCCGGGAGCACAGACCGCATAGAAAAGAGGTATTTAACTAACGAAAACGCCACTACTTTAATACGGAATTAACAACAAACACTTTTTATAATAAAATCTGCGCTTACTCTCTCTTCATTTGTAAAACATCTGCGCGTGCTTCACATTAATAGATATAACAAAAGCCACTATAAGCACTTGTTGCATTAAGTCTTGAGCCTTAATATGGATTCACGTCCACATGAACGGTATAGCAACCCCGAGCACACGTTTATTTTGTTTAAATCGCAGAGTCTAACGGTGGTGGACTCATATTAGGAAGAGAGCCCTCACAACTAAAACGGTATCACTCTTGCTTGTTTCAGACATTCCCCTGATAAAGGCATACATGCCGAAATGCATAGGGAGAAGGTTTAATTGACACAACCTTATATGCAGAAATGATGCATTGTGGAACATGAAGTTTCACCGAAAACATTGTTGAAGAATATACGTGAAACACATTTATTTGAATTTATCTGAATATAAAGCAACATGGAAAAACAATTTTGAGAAGAGTATTTCTTTTGAATTTGGCTGTAGACACAGCAATCCACAACTGTTGCAAGAGAGACACCCTACATGAGTGGGGTTGCAACCCAGACAAAGAAAGGCATAGTAGCCATGAAAATAAAAGCACTTCAGAAATTATTGTTCTTAGACCGGGTGGTTGAAATTGCTTGGAAGCTGTCACGCAGGTCTAGCACTAGGCATGGGCAGCATGGTCTGCTGCCCAGGCCCTTGCACTCAACCAACCAACATGGGGCCTCGCAAAAGTGTGTCCCCAATCCACTCCCCAACACCCGTCTCATACCTATGGTGCACCACTGTGAGGCCCACGGAAGAGATGCCACTATGAGGAATAGGGATAGAGGTCCACCTTCCCTGTGCCTCACAGCACTGGACCATGGCTGCTAAACCCCAGGAAGGGGCCCCTTTTCCCCTGGGCCTTGCAGCCCCACATGTAGCTGTGAGGCCAGTCTGCATTTGCCAGGTCTGGCCTGTGATTGGGGATGCTGTCTATTTCCCACTCAAATGCCCATTATCCTGCTTTTCGGCACCTGGCAGTATTAACCATTTGAAAAGACATGCAACTCTCACTCTTTCAGATGCTGATAAGTTGTGAAGGAGATTCTTGTCAGAGGCAGGCAGGGTGGTGTTGCCGCATAGGAGAGGTCAAGCCACATGCAGAGTCAGGCACACCTTCTGTTATTTAGATGCATATAGCTTTGAATGAGTAAATGAAACTAATTTTTTCCTTTAGTTTTTATGTAGGGCAAACTCGATTGAAAGGTATTGAAGTGCTTTACATGAACGTATTCCTTTTTTTAGGTACAGAGAAATGTTTTGATTTGCGAGAATCACAGGATGTTGAGATGAGGCCAATACTTCTGCTTGATTCCTCAGTTCCAAAGTCGGCAGCTCTGACATAACGCCACACTTTTCCCCTCCCCTACCCATGCTACCTCTCCGGGTAGTAATCTCTTAATGTCTATTTCTCACACGAAGCCTGTATCAAAGTGCTGACATATTGTCAAATCAGTGGACGGGGAACAGGGAGGTAATGATTTACCCAGGATCAAACAGTTGGTTAAATTAGTAGACCTAGGACTGCAGGGCACCACTACTTTGGGCATAGGCTATCTATTTAACACTGTAATGTATTTAGGTGACTATACCATGTGACTGAGCACATCTCTTCTCCAAGATAACATCCAGTCCATTTATCAAATCACACTGATTAGTAGTTTTGAACTGAATCAAAACACTCTCAATCTTCCTAAAAAGGAGCAGCAGAGCAATAAGGTCAGAAACGTGATTTCCTAAGAGCACACAAGGGAATGATGGGATTAAAAACGTCTCCTCCTGGTTACACATTTCCAACTAGTCCACCAGACCACAACTGGGATGCCAGTGATTCTGATGGCAAGTCGATGGTGCTGGAGCAGGGACTCGTAGAAAAGAGACTTGCTTGAAAGCAATCCACTCCTTTAACTTATTAACAAGTATTAAAGACTGTTTTGTGTAAAACTAATGTGCACCGCACCAACACGCAGGTTAGTGAAGCTTGCTAAGTGTTGCCTATCGTTAACAGCTCGAACGAATTACTAAAACTGCTTTAAATGGGGAAATCTTTATTGCGCATGTGTCAACTGTATCTACGTAGTATGACGAGCTGTCACTTGGAGGGAAATTCTTGCGCATGAGCAGAAGGTACTAATAAGGAGTCTTGAAGACTTGCGTGTTTGGCATCTGCTTGCTTGGAACTAAATTGAGTGATTTTACTAATGCTAATGCGGAGAAAGAATTAATAATTAAAGGGGAATAGAGTAGAGATGGATGGTATACAGTGAAATAATTTATTTTTTAAAGTAACACATGTCTTTCTGACTTTATCACTAGTGTGCATTTGGGCCTCTCATGCATAACTGAAGTAAGCTGAGCCATATGACTGTATTGTACAACTGCGCATGTCTACTGAAAGTGAGGCCGGGATGATGACACTGATCTGAACCGAAGCCAGGGTCGTAAGATGAGTTTGCCTGAGAACAGGCGGTGAAAAGTGCAAGCTGAATGGATCTACATGTTGGATTATTACAAATGTTGCAGATGAAATGTGAATGTGGGTGGGAAATAAAGATAATGAATAAACCTTAAGGGGATGGGTTTGTGAACAATGGTCTAACAGAATAAAGTGGGTGCACAGATATAATATCGACTCCAAAATATCGATTGGACATAATATCGAGTTTTAAATATAGACTGGACAAAATATCGACAGGACAGAATATAGATAACCAAAATATCGTTTTTAAGGTAAGTGATGTAATATCGACTGTTAAAAATATAGAAAGTTAAAATATCGAAGTATATAATATAGATAGTTAAAAATATCGATATTTTAATAATATCTAATTTTTTATAGAGTATTTTTATGTTATAATATGTGTGTATTTATGGTATAATTAATTTTAATTAATGAATTTTGTTTTTATAATTATTACGTAATTTATTTCTGTAGCGGATTGTGGGTTTTTAGGGGAATAGGGTGGGAAGTAATTTAATTATAATTAATTAAATATGTAAATGTATTTATTGATAGTACATTTTAATTAATTGTTAATTAATTGATATTTGTTAATTAATTACATTTTAATTGGTAATTAATTTTAATTAATTGATTATTTGGTAATTATGTAAATTTTACTAATTTATTTTCTGTAGCGGGTTGTGGGTTTATAGGGGAATTGGGTGGGAAGTAATTAAATTATAATTAATTAAATATGTAAAATTATGTATTGGTATTTATTTAGAATTAATTATTATTCAAGTATTTATGGGTAATTATAAAAATTGTATTTGCCAATTAATTAAATGTAATTGATTATTAATTATGTTAATTTTAATAATTTATTTTCTGTAGCAGGTTGTGGGTTTATAGGGGAATAGGGTGGGAAGTAATTTATTAATAATTAATTGAAGAATTACATTTATTTAAATTTATTTAATTTTAAATAATTGTTAAATAATTTTTAATTATTAAATAAAAATTGTTATTTTTTAATTAATTAGTATTAATAGGTGATAGATTAAAATAATTATTGTTAATTAGTAATTTTAATATGTTAATTATTATATTATATAAAATTGTATATTATTTTTAATTAATTATTAATAGGTATTCATTTAAAAAAATTTAAATAATATTTGAAGTATTTACTTTCACTAATGTTGTATTCTCTGGAGTTGGAATAGTAATTTTAACCCTTACGCTATCCAAAGCTTTCCCTACAGTTGCACTCTTTGGAGTGGGAATAGTAATTTTAACCCCTATGCTATCCAACGTTTTCCCTACTGTTGCACCCACTGGAGTGGGAATAGTAATTTTAACCCCTACGCTATCCAACGCTTTCCCTACTGTAGCACCCACTGGAGTGGGAATAGTAATTTTAACCCCTACGCTATCCAACGCTTTCCCTACTGTTGCACCCACTGGAGTGGGAATAGTAATTTTAACCCCTACGCTATCCAACGCTTTCCCTACTGTTGCACTCTTTGGAGTGGGAATAGTAATTTTAACCCCTACGCTATCCAACGCTTTCCCTACTGTTGCACCACTGGAGTGGGAATAGTAATTTTTACCCCTACGCTATCCAACGCTTTCCCTACTGTTGCACTTTTTGGAGTGGGAATAGTAATTTTTACCCTTACGCTATCCAACGCTTTCCCTACTGCTGCACCCGCTGGAGTGGGAATAGTCATTTTTACCCCTACGCTATCCAACGCTTTCCCTACTGTTGCACCCACTGGAGTGGGAATAGTAAATTTTACCTCTACGCTATCCAACGTTTTCCCTATTGTTGCACCCACTGGAGTGGGAATAGTAATTTTAACCCCTACGCTATCCAACGCTTTCCCTACTGTTGCACTCACGGAGTGAGAATAGTAATTTTAACCCCTACGCTATCCAACGCTTTCTCTACTGTTGCACCCACTGGAGGGGGAATAGTAAATTTAACATCTACGCTATCCAACGTTTTCCCTATTGTTGCACCCACTGGAGTGGGAATAGTAATTTAAACCCCTACGCTATCCAACCCTTTCCCTACTGTTGCACTCACTGGAGTGGGAATAGTAATTTTAACCCCTACGCTATCCAACGCTTTCCCTACTGTTGCACTCTTTGGAGTGGGAATAGTAATTTTTACCCTTACGCTATCCAACGCTTTACCTACTGTTGCTCTCTTTGAAGTGGGAATAGTAATTTTTACCCTTACGCTATCCAACGCTTTCCTTACTGTTGCACCCACTGGAGTGGGAATATACATTTTTACCCCTACGCTATCCAACGCTTTCTCTACTGTTGCACCCACTGGAGTGGAAATAGTAATTTTAACCCCTACGCTATCCAACGCTTTCCCTACGCTTGCACTCTTTGGAGTGGGAATAGTATTTTTTACACTTCTGCTATCGTACGGTAATAATATTGGATATTATTTAATTATATTATGTTACTATATATATATATGTTTTAACAAATATGATTGTAAACATTTTTTTTATTAATTTCATTAATTATTTAATTATTATAAGTTAATTTAAGTATTTTTAAGTATATTTTAGTAATTAATTTTATTTTTTATTTTTTTATTTCTGTCGTTTTTTATTGTAGAAAAATATATATTTAATTTAACACTGTTTTTAATAAAGTCGATATCTTTATAAACTATATTATTGTAAACAATATTTTGTACTCAATATTTTTGTACTTACCTGTTTGTAGATACAAACTCGATATTCTGTCTGTCGATATTTTGTCTACGATATTTTTGCAAGTCGATATTCTGTCCCTCGATAGTATTTCAGTGATCCAATAAAGTGACATATGATCATGGTGTGATGATCTTCCCCCCCTTGCCTGACCAATCAGATTTAGTATTTTTACAACATTGAAACATTAATGGGTGGTACATGCAGAACGAAAGGTATAATTGAGAAAGCTTTAGTTAGTTGGCACAGTTTGGGATGCTGATGCTGGGAGAGATGCTGTGAGATGCTGATGAAGAACCGAATGCAGAACCTACTATCTTAACTTAATTAACCCCTTCCACGCTCATGACAAGCTGGGCTCGTCATGGCGTAGCCTCCTCGCACGCTGATGACGAGCCCAGTTCGTCACGTAAAGTGCGGTTTTAAAAAACTCAGCACAGGAGCGGAATTGCGCTAGCGCGCATGCGGTTAAGTTAGAAGAAGATCGTGGAAGAATCTCGAGGAGGAAGAGAGCGTCAGAGAGGGGTGCGACACAGTCGTCGGTATTCTAGAGAGGTCATCTATCCTGCCCTGATTCTTGTCCTGAAGTCTTTGTCGCCTTTGGCCAGGGGGTTGGTCTTTACCCCATCCTTGGTAACTATAATTTCTTGCTATTTACAGATGTATTTTTCTCTCAGTCCTCTCCCTTTCTGAGCACTGTTCATTGCGTGAATCCAAAGTATATGTTTGATGATTTAATTGAATTTTCTTTCCTACGAATGACGGTGAATGCACTGTGTATTTGAGATGGTTCACATGCATTTTTAAAATTTAGATAAAGATTTAAAATGTTCCTGAGTATGTGGTTATTTACAGGTAAAAGAATATGTTAACTTATGTCATTTCACCATCAACTAGTTCAACTAAAGAACCATCGACCAGAGGAAAGAACTTTTTGGTCTGTGAAAGATTAGTCAGGGGTATTGAATAACTAATCTTGAAAACTGTGAAGACATTTATAAAACTTTGACTCCAGCAGTTTACTCAACTAAGTGTGTTTGTTTATGGGCCCAGGTGAGTATATGGTATTGGAGTATCTATTGTTGGTGCACCGCTGGATCCATTTTCTGGTAGCAAAGCTATGGTTATTATTGACTAGTTTGGTGGTAAATATTGATGTTTGATTATTGATTAATGTTTAACAAAAAGAGTTAGCGTCCTGTTTTATGTTGTCCAGAAAAATCCCGGGGAATGAATAGCAGGTGGTGACAGAAGCCACACTGCAGTGACGTTACTCGTCTGTTGGAATAATACTGAGAAGCTACGCAGGGCTGGCAGTGTTAAATTAGGGACTATTTTCGTATAAAAGTTGATAGTGAGTGATAGAAGTGAAACTTTGGTCTTATATCTCCTGGTGAGGGCAACACTGAAGCAGTAACAGGTTCTCTCGAGCTTGAATGAAGGGTAAACAGAGGTTTTACTCACAGTGGAAGAGAAGCAGGTCTGAGACTCCAGAATAAATTGAAAAATCTATCCTTTTGTTTAGTGGAGCAGGCAGAGTAGCGGATATTTTTATGTTGTTACTAACGGGTTTTATTTTAAAGAAAAGTAAAGAAATAAGTGTTTGTGTTACCTTGTGAAGGGAAGGTCAGTAACCGGAGTTGTGCTGACATCACAAGGAGCCACGCTGGGATTGGTTGGAACAGCGGGCATGAGACAGAAACAGATTGTAAAGGAGGGGTCAGTAGTAAGGAATGAAACTGATGTCACAAAAGGCTGTACTGGCATTGGTCAGACCACGAGCATGAGCCTGAGTCTGGTTGGTTGGTTGTAAGATAGAAGCCGCGCTAGTATTGGCTAAAGAAACAACGCAAGTTTGAGTTTTCGTTGGTCATTAAATGGAAGTTTTGTTAACCCCTTCCATGCTGGTGACGGAACCGCTCCATCACCAGCCTCGGTCGTGCTGTGCTGGTGACGGGGCGGTTCCGTCACGGCCCTTCTGCCACGCCTGCAGGGCGCGTTCTATTGAGCGGGCGGGGCCGTGACGGAACCGCTCCGTCACAAGCACAGCGCGCCCGAGGCTCGTGACGGAGCGGTTCCGTCACAAGCATGAGAGCGCTGCGCGGGCCCCCTCCCTCCTAGCGCTGCAGTGGAATTGCCGCCGCAGCAAAGGTGTTAACATTGGTAAAGAAGAAAATTGTATGTTGGATTCTGATTTAACTGCGGGTGTGAGTGCCACTGCTAGAAGACTAAAAGTGTTTGCGGAGTATTCTTTTATATATTGTGCATCCAGAATGTATAGAGAAAAGAGAAAAATGTTAAGAAAATTAAGAATTTCTTAAAGAAAGATAAGCCTATGTTGACTAGAGAGGGAATTCCTATTCCACTGCCGAAAATGCCTGCTTCCTTTATGGTGATGGAAAGGGGATATCATATTTGTGTGTGTTTGGAGAATTGGATAGAATATACGAAAGGTGATGGAGTTCTAGCTTTCCCAGAAAATAGTACGTTTAATGGGAGAATTCTTCAGAATTGAAGATTGAAAATGAATGAATTGAACCAAGACCTAGGTTAACTCAGTATGAGGCTTTAGAAGAGTGGGGGACTGAGTCATTTGAACGATAGAAATGCAAAGGTAGAAGATTGTCATGCCTACTTACGAGAATCAGCGTATCCGAAGCTCTGTGGGCACTCGCTGATCCAGAGTGCGGGGTTGGCGGAGGATGGTTGGCAAAAGACGCTAGACTCCTGAGACGCATGCGCAGAAAGACGCACATGCGCAGAGTGACATACCTGGACATTTAGGTCCGCCTCATGCTCCCGGATACGCTTCGCGTTAAGCTGGCGTTCTGATACTCGTTCCAGGTCACGGTGTGGTGTCGTCCGAGGAGAGAGTGGCGTGTTCGCCGTTTTCGTCGTTCTCAGCGTTTCCTTATCGTTTGTGCTGTGAGTCAGAAGCTGTGTGCTTCATTATTGCTTTCTTTTCTTCTTCTGGTTTATTTCTCATGATTATGAGAGAATCATTGTTTGTTTATTCCGAGTTGTCCCCGATAGTAGAAGCAACTCGCTCCTCTCTTTAGTGAAGTTTTCTTGGTGTAGACTTGTGGGTGTTACTGTGTAGTCGTCCTTGTGCTGGCAAACAAGGTCTTAGTATTGTGTAGTTTCTGTTGGCGATTCTATTAGTTCAAGTCTACCTACTAGGTTTATTAGGTGAGCTTATGTACATGGGTCATTAGTTCAGCCTTATCGATAACCAATAGGTTTCTTATGGGTTCTTTTTCTTTCCTACAGGAACTAAACAAGAAACGCTTTACAGCTCATTTGTACCCACTCTGCATCCAGATATTACAGTCAACTGCTTACGCCCTGCAATTTGAAAGGTATACTATTAGGGCATAGATATTCCTTTGAAGATAGCGCAGGGAAGGGCTTATAATAACCTTCTGCTTTCTCTTACTATAGTTCCAGACTAGAGAAGTAAAGTCTGAATCTACTCCCGGTGAAGATTGCGGAGTGCTGTTTTCTTTCCCTACTACCCTTGTTTTGTTCCCCTGTTTTCCCCCTCTTTACCTCTTGGGTGTTAGCGTTATATCCTGACTCCCGGGTATGATAGGGGTGAAGCAGGGTGTCTAGCATCGAGACTCCACGACACTCCTGAGACAATAAGGTGCGTGCATGACAAAGATATAAAGGATTTTTCCCTAGATATTTGCATGAATCTCGAGAAGGTCAGATGAAACAATGGAGAAGAGCTATGATATTGGAAGGTTTACACCCAGTGTTAATGCCTGAGGAACCGTCAGGAAGCAAGTGTAAGGAGAAAACAAAACATATGAATGTGACAGGATATAGGGAATCCGATGATGAATTGTAGGAGGATATCTTAACTAAAAACCCTCCACCCTATCAAGAAGGACCCAGTAGAGTCACCCCAAGTGCACTTGTAATGGGAACACCTTTAATTCCCCAAATTTTACATGATACCTCAGTTAATAAGGTGACACAAGATAAAGAAAGCGAAGTCTTAAGTAAAACTAGCAAGGAAATAATACAGAAAATAAGTCAATTGAATTTAAATACTGAAGCATTGACAGTACCAGTGACTATAGGTCCTGTTATCCCGTTAAATGGAGATAAATTGAGTTGCCCAAAACCTTTAAGAAGGAACAATTCCTTTGAGTAATCCCAAAAAAGAATTGATAATATCTGATGATCAAGCCAGTGAGTGTTATTCAGTCATTTCTTTAATGGACCTACCAATAAGAGAACCCGTAATTGAAACACCAAAAAGAACCACATATGGAAATTTGAAGGCCAAGGGATCTATGGTACTTTTAGGAACAAGAAGTACGACAGCAGTCTCTCCAGAAGATTTAGAAAGGTGGGCACAGGGAATAGAAAAACAAAGCTCAACACCAAAGATCTAAGATATTTACAGATTGAAAGTGGAGTTGGAGGAGATAATAGCTGAAAATGTGGGAGTAGAGAGGTTGAATCTTTACAATGATGAAGAGCTGTTGTTTATATGTAGGAGTATAACCGGAAATGCAAGATTGTTTCATGAGAGATTGACAGAGCTTGCTTCAGAGATTGGAGTAGATATAGGGAAATCAAAATATTACAAAAACCATATTGAGTGGAGTTTACTGACAAGCATTTGAAGGATATGAATGTGTCTGGTAAGAAGCTACAGATAAATGAGTTAATGAGCATTTTGCAGAAGTGGGGAGATCTTGATAAGTGGAGGACTAGGTGGACAAGGAAAAAGGAGAAAGCACAGGTAAAGGGAACATCATCAGAATACGTGCTGAAAGATTCAGAAAAAGGAGAGAGATTGTGTCCCATGAGGGAAGTTCCTGGTGGTGGTTATGTTCATGTTCCATGGAGTCAACAGGATATTTTTTCATTTACAAATGATTTCCCTAGGTTAAGAGAGAAACCAGTTGAGTGGTAGAAACAGGTTAAAAGGTTTGTGAAGGTTTTGAAGGTTTTGTTGAAAGATCTGGATGGTTCATTTGATATAGTGGTACAAGCTGACTTATGGACAGAGTGTAAGATTACTGTTGATTGGCCAAATGAGGAGTATGGAAGAAACTCGAAAACAGGAGCACCCTCAGAGGAGGTGATGAAGAAATATCACCAAGTAATTACTTTTCTGAAAGGGAAAATCCCTACCAAAGAAACAGATTGGGTCAAGAAAAATAGAACAACTCAGAAACCAAATTAGTCTGTGCATGCATATTATGAGCGGTTGTTACAAGTTTTTAAGCAGTAAAGTGGTTTTGAGAACATTGGTGATATGGGACATTTTGTGTATCGGTTTGTGTATGGACTAAAACCGGCATTGTCAGATGATTCAACAGCACATGTTGTGCTGGCAGAGTAAGCCGATCAACGACATTTTGAAATATGACAAATATTGTGGGGAAGATATTGAGGCAAGGCAGAGAAAATTAAAGGAGAAAATGATGTGGGCGCAAGTGAAATTGGCAGGAGAATAAATTGAATACCCAGATTGATAATCAAGTGAAAGAACAGAATGATCAATTGGTGAATGGTGGTAGAATGAGAATCAAGTAAATAGAGAGGAAGCAAAGAAGAAGTTTCCTTGTCATGCATCTGGAAAGCTTGGACATTGGAAGAACGAGTGTTAGAGCATTCAGAATAATAATGGGCCAACTCAAAACATTTAAATCCCCAGATGCAGAATGAAGTGGTTATGAATCAGCCGCAGCAGGTAGTTACACCATAGTATCAGGTGCCACCAGCTCCTAAGCTGAACTTTGTGAACCCTCAAAAATACAGTGCAAGTGCTGGATTTCAAAGAGAAAGTGGTGAGAAAAATTCTGTGGTGACACAATATTTTTTACTGAATGATAATGAAGAGATGAATTATGCACAATGACGGTGTCTGAGGGGGAAAAAGAGGAGTTTGTGCTTGGCGCTTCCTTGCCAGTAGATCAGTCAAGTCCATTTATTGACGGGAAAGTGGAAAGTAGTGACATCACTTTTCTGTTGGATACTGTGCTACCCGGTCTACTGTGATAACATCAGACATCCCAAAACTACCCCTCTCGGGAGACTCGAGCCAAGTTTCGAATCAGCAGATTAGAACCCCAATCACAAAACCAATGGAAGTACATATTGGAAATTTTAGACATGCACCGGTTTGTAGTATGTGATTCAAGTCCAGTAAATCTGTTAGGACGAGACCTACTGTGTAAAATGAATTGCACAATCTATTGCACACCAGATGGTGTTGCTTTCCAAACTCCTGATGAAGATGTTGTATATAAGATGGTGCTTGCTAAACAAGGCACTGAGGTAGATGAGATGTATTCCTTGATGACTGAAAATGAATTACCAGAAGAGTTGAAAACAACAGTGAATCCATAAGTGTGGGATTTTACAGGAAAAGATATTGGGCTAATGTCAAACGTAGATCCAATGAAAGTGACAGTGAAAGAAGGTGCAGTTCATCCAAACACCCGCCCGTATAAAATGAGTCCACAAGTGAAAGCAGGAGTCGCTCCAGAAATTGACAGAATAATTAAACAGGGCATTTAAAAAATATATATTAGTCCTTGTAATTCGCCAATAATGGGACTTAAAAAGCCTAGCAGAAAATACAGGATAGTGCAGGATTTGAGAAAGAGCAACAAAATTGTAGTGCCTTGTTGCCCAGTAGTGCAAACATCTAGCAGTGATCCTTTATCAGATACCCTGGAATGCAGGCTGGTTTACAGTAATTGATCTATGCCAAGCCTTTTTCTCTTTTCCTTTGCACCCAGATAGTCAGTATTTGTTCGCATTTAACTTTGAAGATCATGTCTTGGCATGGTGCCGAGTTCCTCAAGGGTATACGGAAAGCCCCTCATTCTTTAATCAAATCCTGAAAAGTGTTTAGAAACATTGGTCATGCCCAGAGATTCAGTCCTGGTTCAATACATTGATGACCTACTAGTGGCATTGAAATCACGAGAAGATTGTGTCACTGACACAATTGCATTACTGAACCATTTGGCCGACGGAGGATACAAAGTGTCTCCAGAAAAATTGCAGTTCAGTCAACTAGAAGTTAGATACTTAGGGCTTAAATAGAAAGAGGAGTTAGAAAAGTGACCCCAGAAAGAATAAAAATATTAAAGCAAATGCAACTTCCCCAGGCTGAAAAGGAGATGAGAATGTTTCTCGGAGTAGGGGGGTACTGTAGGCAGTGGACAGTTGGGTTTTCCATGCTGGCAAAACCATTAATTCAGTTAACCCGGAAAAGAACAAAAGATTCGATTGTTTGGAATGATGAGTGCTTGGAAGCGTTTGTGAATTTGCGAAATTGTCTATGTGAAGCCCCTGCTTTGTACATGCCTGCTTACACGAAAGAATTTGCAATGTTCTGTTGTGAGAGTAAAGGTTGTGCACTTTCGGTTTTCACTCAAAGGCATGGATTAAGTCGACGACCAGTGGCATATTTTTCTGCTATTTTGGATCCTGTGGCTTTAGCATTACCTGGCTGCTTCAAAGCAGTCGCTGCTACTTGTATGAGTCTGGAACAAAGTGAATCGATTGTGATGGGACATTCTGTCAAGGTCTACGTTCCTAATTCAGTAGAGATTATTTTAACAAGAACTCGAACACACCACCTTACTCCTAGTCAGATGACTAAGTATGAAATAGTAATTCTGGGAGCAGAAAATGTGACTGTAATCAGGTGTACAATAACAAACCCAGCCACGTTATTGCCAGATCCATGTTGTGATGAAGTGGATCATGATTGTCTGGATGTAACTGAGATATGTACCAAGCCCCGCCCCGATATAAAAGAAACTCCCTGAAAAGAATCAGATCATGACCTTTTTGTAGCTGGTTCCTACTTGCGAACTGAAAAAGGAGGACTCATGCTATTTGTAAAATGTCGGGGGTCATTGAAGCATCCTGTTTACCAGTTGTCAAATCTGCACAACTAGCCGAATTTGTGGTCTTAACAAAGGCATGAAAAATTGGGAAAAATTGGAGGATAACCGTATTAACGGACAGTCAATATGATTTCGGGGTTGTGCACGATTTTGGCCAACTTTGGATGTAGAGGGGATTTCTGACTTCTTCAGGATCTCCTATACGTAATGGCAAAAATGTAAAAGAATTGTTGGAAGCAATTCAATTGCCAAAGGAAATAGAAGTGGTCAAGTGTGCTGCTCACTAGGCAGGAAACGACTATGTGGCAGCAGGTAACAGATAGGCTGACCAAATTGCTCAATATTGTGCAAGAAATAACATGACACTTAACCGAAAGGTTGAAACAAGTGAAATCAGCTGCCAACTTAGGATTTTCTCAGCTTTAACAACATGGGACGAGGTGAGACAGTTGCAGGATGAAGTTGAGACAAGTGAAAAGGAAATCTGATTAAAACAGGTTGTGAAAGAAGGACAGATGATGATGTATGGGTATACACCGATGGCAGACCAGTTATGCCAGACTGTTTAATTTCTCAAATGGCAAGAATGTATCATGGAGACACACATGTAGATAGGGACACCATGATTAGACTATTCAGACAGAATTGGTATAATCTAAAGTTCAGGGTAGTCGCAGAGAACCTCTGCCAAAGATGCTTGATCTGTCAGCAGTTAAATCTAGGCAGGAAAACAGCAGTCAGTTGGGGAAAATTTTGAAAGGCAGAAGGACCATTCACGAGACTGCAGCTTGACTTCATAGAGTTGCCTCCAAGCAATGGAATGAAGTAAATCCTTGTCATAGTGTGTTTGGTTTCACGATGGGTGGAGGCATATCCCACTTAGAGAAATGACAGCCTCACAGTTGCTAAATTACTGTTGAGGGAGCTTATCTCTTTGAATCAGATAGAGGATCTCATTTTAATAATGAAATAATTCAATTAATCTGTGAAGCATTCAAAATTTAACAGAAATGGCACTGTGCTTATCGTCCAGAGGGTTCTGGAATATTTTAGCAATTAAATGGCACAATCAAGTCATGGTTAGGGAAGGTGTGTGCATCCACATTATGGAAATGGCCAGATGCGTTGCCCCTTGTGTTGCTGGGACTCCGAAGTATTCCTGACAGAAAAACAGGATTGAGTCCCCATGAGATAGTCATGGCAAGGGCAATGAGACAAGCATTCATTCCAGGACATAAATTGATGAATATAACTGATGATTTGGTATTGGACTATTGCAAAGGATTGGCTGATCTAGTGTGTTCTATCTCTCACCAGGTTGGAGAAGATGCAGTGGCCAGGTAGCCAACACGGGTGCATGATTTGAATCGACATCAAGTCATACTGGTCACTACCACAGCAGTAAAGAGTGCAGGTTTACCAAACTGGATACATGCGAGTCATACCAAATGAGTTCCAGACCCTAGTGAAGGACAACATCTGAGTGATCCAGTTAAAGCAGCTGAAGGTTGTGAAGTCGAAGTTATAGATTCTGAAGTGATAGATGAGGAACAACTGAGCACAAGTCAGGAGGGTTGGATACCAGTGGATGACATACCTGAGGTTGTTATTCAGACAAGAAGAAGAACCAGATTAGAGAGACAGGAAAGTAGTGAGGGTCAGATAGGTGTAGAAGAACACGCTCAGAAAAAAGTGAATAAAGCTACTCGTGACCCTGAGCAGGACCAGATAGGGAAAGAAGAAGATACTCAGGCGGAGCTAGGACCTGAGCAGGAACAGACAGAAAAAGAAAAAGAAGAACACGTTCAGGCAGCAGAAGAGCAACTTGTAGTAAGAGCTGAACAGGACCAGTTAGGAGAAGAAGAACCAGTTCAGGAAGAGGAAGATCAACTTGGAATAAGACCGGAACAGGACCAGATAGAGAAAGAAGAACGAGTTCAGGTGAATGAAGTGACAATAATAAGAACTGAACAGGAACAGGTAGAGAGTGGTTCAGAACAAGAACAGATTGTGCCTAGACTTACTGAAAATAAAAGAACTCTAGAAAGAGACAAAGAAGGGGAAAGTGCAGTTCAAGTCAAACGGGCCAGAAAAGGTGATAACTGGCCAGGTGGAGTGAAAAGATTAAGATACTCTCTAAGAAAAACAAGCGAAAGACCAGAACAAGTGAATGAGGTTACTAGTCTGACTCAGTCTAAACAGTCAAATGTGAGAAATCCACGAAGAAGCCCAAGACTGAGAATTCTGAATACTAAATACAAGGCCCCTGAGTGGACCTGTGTAATTCTAGACGAATTTGAGAACCTAGTTTTGAATGAGGAATCGTAAGAAGTAGATGCTACACAGGTTAATGAAAAAGAATTGAGACCACCTTAAAGAGTTTGAGTTCCCAAGTGAAGAAAGAAAGAGGAGAAATTGTCTTCTCAGATTAAGATGCGAAAAGTAGAGTTTCTGAGCGACTGAAACGAAGTTGCATCCAAAGATATTGTAGAGCTTGCACATGTAGCATTTTGTTAGTGATTACCGTATGGATATTTCTAACAGTGGCTGTGCCTTATTTGATGATAACAAATAGAAAGAATGATACAGTTACTAATGGAAAGATAGCTACAATAAAAGGAGATAGAGTAGAATTAGAAGCAGCAAATGTGATAGATTTTCATCACACAGTGTCAGATAATGATACGTCTTTAAATGTCTTCAGAAAATTGTTATTTCAATAAGTAGATACAATGGAGATTAGTGATTGCCATGTTTGTATGAAATTACCAGCTTCTGTATCAGAAGGAGTTACATATCACCACTTACCTTTAACATATGGTACATCATGTAGTGTTTTGGCAATTATTCTATGCAACAGGGAAACTTCAGTATTATTATTCAAACTTAGATGTAATATTTTCGGAACTTCCTATTCAAAGGAATATGAATCCAGTACTTAGTAGTCAAGATGCACAGTATATGGGTGAATTTTTCTTAACAATGAAATCAATAGATTTAGTCAAGGCACATAAGAATAATTTAACATGTATATTACGTGAAGAAGAGAAAGTGTTTTTGAATTTAGTTGAGGAGAGGAGACAGGATTCCCAAAAGAAGACTGCTGAACAGAAAACCCATGTACCTCCATGAACTAGAGAAGAGGGAATGTATGCAACTGGCAAGGCTAATGCTGCAATGTCCCTGCGTTTTGAGAAGAAAGGGAAAACCTGCCTCCATAGGTTAAACACCGATTACAATAACGTATTTATTGGTTCCATTGAATGTGAACAAAACTTCCTCATTTTGGGAAGTTGTGGACTAAAAGGGGGAACTGAACCAGTATTTCCTGGGATTTACTACGTGTGTGGTAATAATGCTTATTATAAGTTGCCTGCATGGTGGTATGGAAGCTGCTCTTTTGGGATAGTATTTCCAAAGATCTATCATGTAAAAGAATCCCTGGAAGCAATGAAAACACTAATGAACTAACACAAAGAAAGAGAGCTAGTTTTTCAGAAATAGTAGGTGATATATTTGGTGCATTGATACCTTCAGTGGGAGTCATTTGAATTCACATAGTATTTGTAAATTGTCAACAGTAGTTGATCGTCTCTCGACTGATACTGCTGGGTTTTTTTTGATGATAAACACAGAAATGGTTGCAATTAGTTCTAATCAACTTGCTCTTGATAGGCAAAGGAAGGTGAAGTCTGTAGAATGTTGAAAGTTCAACATTGTTGCACATACATTCCTGACAAAAGTAAGGAAATTAGAGTGTATATAAAGAATATTACAAAACTTCAAGAAGACTTTAAACCACTGGAGATTGACAGTGTATGGAAAAGACTAATAACAAGTATTTCTTCAATAGGAACTTGGTTTTCTGATTTAGGGAAAAGTATTTTAGGTCAAATAGTTATTCCATTAGTTGGTATAGCAATAATAGTTTTAACAATAATGATATGGTGCAAATGTTACAGAAACAAAGGAAATAAAAGAAAGTATGAGGAGATTCAGCTGGAGGAAATGAAAGGAAAGTTATATAAAAAGATGAAAGATTTAGAAAACAAAGATGGGGTTAAGTACGAAGAAGAAGGAAAAGAAACTGAGATGTGCTAAAGTTGGCATCTGATTGGGATGGGAAATTTTGTGATGGCTCCAAATGCCATCAGAGAGGGGATTGATGGAGCGAGGACTTGTAGAAAAGAGACTTGCTCAAAAGCAATCCGCTCCTTTAACTCATTAACAAGCATTAAAAACTGTTTTGTGTAAAAATATTGTGCACCACACCAACACGTGGGTTAGTGAAGCTTGCATATGTGTTTGCTAATGTTTACAACTCGAATGAATAACTAACTGCTTTAAACGGGGAAATCTTTATTGCGCATGCTTCAACTGTATTTACTGTATGACGAGGTGTCGCTCAGAGGGAAATTCTTGTGCATGAGCAGAAGGTACTAATATGGAGTCTTGAAGACTTGCATGTTTGGCATCTGCTTGCTTGAAACAAAATCGAGTGATTTTACTAATGCTAATGCGGGGAAAGAATTAATAAATAAAGGCGAACAGAGTAGAGATAGGTGGTATACAGTGAAATCATTTATTTTTTAAAGTAACATCTGTCTTTCTTACTTTATCACTAGTGTGCATTTGGGCCTCTCGTGCATAACTGAAGTGAGCTGAGCCATATGATTGTATTGTACAACTGCGCATGTCTACTGAAAGTGAGCCCGGGAGGATGTCACTGATCTGAACCAAAGCCAAGGTCGCAAGATGACTTTGCCTGAGAACAGGCGGTGAAAAGTGCAAGCTGAATTGATCTACATGTTGGATTATTACAAATGTTGCAGATGAAATGTGAATGGGGGTGGGAAATAAAGATCATGAATAAAACTTAAGGGGATGGGTTTGTGAACAATGGTCTTACAGAATGAAGTGACATATAAGCATGGTGTGATGATCTCCCCCCTTGCCTGACCAATCAAATTTAGGATTTTTACGATATTGAGACATTAATGGGTGGTAAATGCAGAACGAAATGTATAATTAAGTAAGTAATAGCTTTATTCGATAAAAAACATATCATAAAAGCATTTACACATCTTTTAAAAAACATTTTTAACAACAATCATCACATAAAAACATTTCATATTCAAAACAGCATATTGGGTGGGTAGGCTCGGTCACTGGGTTAACATTTTTCTTGCAGTTCTTAGGCGCCAAGCCCAACCCAAAAATGTTGCCATACAAGTTGAAAAGAAGGGTCTAGGATCTGTACGTAAAATACGCAGGGCTTCTAAGTGAGAGCGAGTTCCCAGGCTTCTGCAAATAGGCTTCAACCACCTACGTCTCGGGGCTACATAGACGCTACATTCGAACAACATATGGGACACAGACTCTACCCTTAAATCGCAAAAGGGGCAATAGGGTACAGTTTGAGCGGGCGGTTTCCAAGTGGACGTGAACTCACATAATGGAAGTACCCCCAACCTAAACTTGATGTACAATGCTCTGTCCCTTGGGCTCTGAATGGTGTCTAGATAAGGTTCCCTTAACGGCAATTCCTTGACTGACAGAAACAGGGCTACAGATTTACAATGATTTGTGCTTCGGGCCCTCTCGCTGTCCACCCATGCCCAATAAACCTTCTTTAGATATTGTTTCGAGGGTGCAGATTTGTTGGACCAAGCCTCGCCTAGGCCCAAATTGTATAGCAGCTTTTTGACCTCCCTAAGCCAGATGATCTTATGAGAAACCGATAATGACAAAATGTCATTCAAGGCGTCTGCGTAACTACTTAATTCCTGCACATTCCAAATTCTGGACCATAACAGGAGTGGGCGTAGTTTCGCTTGGTCGCAGATTGCCCGGGTACCTGCATCTATCAGTAATGGGATTGTTGGCGTGCTGTGGGGCAAACCCATTAGGTCTTTATGGAAGTTGTTCTCAAGATGGGCCAGAGTATCAACTTTTTGAGTGCCCCACAGCTCAGCACCGTAGAGTGCCGCGCTTACAACCCTTGCCCTATAGATATCTAGGGGGGCCCCAATAGGTTTTGATGATGATGCTCGCTGCTCCTTGAGCAGCGCACCTGCCACCCTTTTGTGGGTAAGGAAGATTTTTTGATGGTGTGCCTTCCAGCTCATGGTATCACTGATGCGTATGCCCAGATAATCAAATTCTTTCACGCGATCAAGTGGGACAGAATCCAGGACCGGGGGATAAACAGATTTTTTTGGCGGATTAAGAGCTAAGAACTTAGTTTTACCTATATTTATGGCCAAGCCCCTTTCATTGCAGAAGGTTTGAAAGCTGGAGAGCAACGATTGGATGCCCATTGGTGATTTTGAAATTAGGAGGGTATCGTCCGCGAACAGAAGCGTTGGGATCTTCCTTCCAGCCAGGGTGGGTGCGTCTGATGGTTGTTGTAAAAGATGCTCCACCACTCCGTTGATATATAGAGAGAGAACAGAGTGGGGGCAAGCACACACCCCTGGCGGACGCCTCTGTCCACGGGGATACGAGATGTTTTCTCTCCCTGTGCACCCCATCTAATTTGGGCAAAATTCCTATCATGGAATTTTACAAGCAGTGACAGCAGATAGGGGGGGAGGCCTAACTCATCGAGGACGTTCCATAGAAGCGTGCGTGGTACCAGGTCGAAGGCAGTCCGCAGGTCAATAAAGACTAAATACAGACTGCCCCCTCCCAGCACCACCACTTTCCAATAGATCATTAGAAGGCGGAACGTCTGCTCGATTGTACCCATACCTGTTCTGAAGCCTGCTTGGAGATCTGATAGGATATGGTTATCGTCTGCCCACTCGATGATCCTGCCCAATACCACCTTTCCTGCTACCTTTTGAGAAGAATCTAATAAACTGATTGGGCGGTAGTTTGCTGGGTCGTCCCTGGAGCCTTTTTTAAAAATAGGTACGACCTCAGCGCCCCTCCATGAGTCGGGAAAGACTCCACCCAACATCACTTCGTTCAAAAGCGAGGAAATTAATCTACTCCAAGGAGATGGATAGTTCTTAATTAGGTCTCCTGGGATTCCGTCTGGTCCTGCTGCTTTGTTCGGGACAATGGATTGGATTGCTCTTTCTACTTCTGAGTTAGTAAATAGGCCATCATAGCATGGGAGGTTAATTGTAAAGCCCATGGGCGGGCAAGCTACCTTGGATGGACCCGTGGGAGCAGAGTACAGTTGCGAAAAGTGGTCAAACCATGCTCCCCCTGCAATATTACAAGTTAGCTGCTGGTCAATGGGCTTTTCCCTAGATCTTAGTAGGTCCCAAAACCTCTTAGCATCCTTCCTGGTACTGGCCTCTACTAGATCTCCCCAGAAGTTAGAATCATAAGTCTGTTTAGCTTCGGTTATGATTTTTTTATAAAATTTTCTGGCAGCCCTAATAGCAACCGCATCTTTAGTCTTTAATGTCTCAACAAGTTCCTTCTTGGCCTCACGACATTTTTGAGTGTACCATTTCTCTGACTGTTTAGGCAAAGATTTTGGGGGGACCCCTTCGAGTGGTTTGGGGAACAATAAATAAATCGCTTAGCGCCAGTACAGTTTCAGTGAATAGAGGTAGGATCTTGTTATCGTTTTGGCTTGAAGGGCTCATCCGGGGCTCCACCTCTTCCAAGATTGCCCCAGCATGGGCCATCCTTGTCTCGTCGGCTGAAGCTTTTGCCCATTTTAAACGCCTGCTACAATTTGTGGGGACCACTTCATGAGAGGATTTCCACTTATGGCCGGTTAAGCCTTGCTTTCCAGCCTGCCAAGGGGATAAAATAGATAGCGATAAGGGGTTGTGATCGCTATCGACCGACACTATAACCTCCATATCTAGGTGGTATTGCCAAAGGTTATAATTAAGCATGATGTAATCAATCCTAGACGTGTGGTCTTGTCTATTATAAGTGTGGGCACCCATATGGTCAGATTTGGATCGGCCATTTGTCGGTCGCAAGTTGTGCTCCATGCACAAGGCATTGATCTCTATTGCGTTTTGCGACCATTTAGGAATCGGGTCAAGATTCAGAATCGGAATACCTCTCCTGTTGTCCTCCTCAAAAGTGTCCAAGATGTCTTCGCTAGCCAAAGGCTCGAAACAGCAGTTGAAATCCCCTGCAAGCATTATATAGGAATCTGCATCACAGGCAGCCAGGTTGCGGTTTAAACCTGTGGACGGTAAATGGGATGCACCGCCTTTGGCACCCCTCAAGTAGATGTTGAAGATTTCCATACTTCTTCCCCCTTTGCGTGTTACCGTTAGCCACTGGAGGTCCGAGGATTGGGTGTTTCTTTCTTTTACCCTGTAGCCTAAAGCAATACTGATCCATATAATAAGTCCACCTGACGGGCGACCTTTGGACCCTTGTTCCTGGACTGCGGGGATAAAAAAGGTGGTAAATCCCACCCGGTGTCTTGGCTCCAAGCACCAGGTCTCCTGTAGAAGGCAGATGTGGAAGGGTTCCAGGAAGTCGTTCCATTCGGGGATGTCAAAATTGCGGCCAAGACCAGCCACGTTCCAAGATGGAATTTTTAGGACAGAGTCGGATGGTGGAAAGACTCTGGTGGGGTCAGTAGGCATAGGCAATAAGGAAACAGTAGCACCCACTGGTTTTGAAAGCGTCGCAAGTGGCTCAGTTTTGGGGAGATCGAAAGACACATAAGGGGCGAGGCAGGTGATATCCGACTGCTCAGGAGTGGTAGGTACAGGAAGGGTCACACAAGGCGGGGTTGGCCAATCTTCCTTTTTACAATTTGCTGTTAAATCCAATGACGTTTCCACCCCATCAGCCCTTGCGTTGTTAAATCGTCCTGTTTGGCTTAATGCAGAATCAGGAGCAGGACAATCGGTGGAATAATGCCTTTGCGAAGTTAGGGATACCCTTCGCGTTTGCTTGGCTACTTGCACAGGGAGTCAATCCACCTCCTCTAGACCACCGAATCTGTTATAAGTGGAGAGGCCATTCCAATGTAGCAGGATCTCCCTGTGGCCCCTGGAGTTATTCGGCCGTTGGTGGTGCTGAACCAATGTCCAATTGTCCCCCTGGTTACAGCTAGGTCGGGGAGGATAGAAAAAGGATAGTAGCTTAGGTTTGACTAAAGAGTCATCATTGCTGGGCCAACTGCAAATGTGATGCGCCGTGTGGGGATCTTCGAAAGTCACTACTATACAGTCCCCCGGACTGGATTTCAGCGTTGGCCCTACCCAGGGGGTTCTGCGAACCATCAATACCCTACTTCTTCTACCATTGGGGATTGGTCTGTTGACAATCAACCAGTGCATTATTTTATTTTTAAGCGACCAGTGATTTTCGAATTGGCCATTGCCTAACGTAGGAACACCCGTCAAGACTACGACATAGTCGTTTGCCTCTGGGGGAAGGTCAATGTAGCCACCTCTAAAGTTGTCTTTGGCTGGGAGGACCTGGGTTTCACTAGGAACCGGTCTAATTACTGTTTCGTGTTTAGGACGTTGCGAGTTGCGGGTGGAGCCTTGTGGAGAAGGCTTTGGTTTGACACGGGCTTGTTCCACCGTAACTGTCCTTGGTTTAGGAACAGGTTTTATTGTAAGTGGTACTGAAGAGGAAGCTTGATTAGTTTGTGGTGCGGTAGGTTGTGGGATTGGGTCAGCTGCAATAATGCCCTGGTTTTCCAGACTTTTCAACCCAAGAGTGGCCAGCGCAATAATGCTCTTCTCCATTTCTAACAAGTTGTTTTCTATCCTTGATAATCTTAGGTCCAAAGGAGACAAAAGTTTTTTGAGTGTGTCCCAAACCACCTCTATAAATTCTTTATTGTTCTTGGTTAGCCCATCTACTTCAGGGACCTCGTCTATTGTGGTATTCAGGAGGGAAATAGATGGATTTTCTCCCTGTCCCTCACTACATGGCTGAGTATTAATGGTGAACTCAGCTCCCGCATTAAAAGCTGTGATGTTATTCGTGGGCAGATCTTTTGGAACGGCAATTTTCGCTTTCTTACGGAAATAAGCTGAGCGAGAATTGCGTTTCCTCTTTGGCTGTTTGCCACTAGGGATATTGTGAGTCAAATTCGGGAGAGATGCAATGGGAGCAGGGATGGGCATACTAAGAGGTGTTAATGTAGTATCCTCAACCTTACTTCCTATGGCAAGTATGGGAATGGCCGGGGTAGGTGAATGGTGGATGTCTACCTGGGCGACTATACAATTAGGGCGGGCTGGGCGCTCGGGGGTAACAGAGGTGGCTATGTGACCAAGGGAGGATTTTTTGGAGAGTGCAATTACCTGAGACACTCTTCTTGCGGCGTCTAGTTCTAACGAGACCCGGGTCTGAAGCTTAGATATTTCCTTGTCTATAGCTATATTAGTGCGGGTTATAAAGTCATCCATGGGGCCACTGACTAGTGAACCACGTTTAGAAGATTTACTACGAGTTACCCTTGGATCCATGATATTATGGCGCTGTCGCAAAGATAGATCTATTTCCCCTCAGTTAGTGGTTTATCTACCCAAACGAACTAACAATATTGAACCAAGAGGGGTAGGCCAGTCCAGTCCTCTTAGGCCTCGAACGGCCTCAAACGGTCCCGCCCTTGTCCCGGGCTTCTCCCGGCGCCCTCCCGCGCAGCGGGTATGTCCACTCCTCTTTATAGGCGGCCTTCGATTACCAAGGGGGCGGGGGCGGCAGGGAGAGGAGCCCAGCTGGAAACGGGCGCGCGGGGACTCCTGGTCCGTGGAGTCCACCCGCTGCTTCCTCGCAGCCCTGCCGGTCACCAGCTCACTCCGCTAACAGGCAAGCAACAGCCGCTGACACCGCGAAGCGGGACCCGCACAGCGGGTCCGGCGAGCAGCAGCGGTTCAGCAGGCTGATTCACAAGAAGACCGTGGTGAGTGGCGTGGTGCAGTTCAAGACAGCGAATCCGCCGAGGGAAGGGCAGAGAGCCTCTAAATGCTGCGGCGGATGGGGGCGGGGCCGGCAGGGAGAGGAGCCCAGCTGGAAACGGGCGCGCGGGGACTCCTGGTCCGTGGAGTCCACCCGCTGCTTCCTCGCAGCCCTGCCGGTCACCAGCTGACTCCGCTAACAGGCAAGCAACAGCCGCTGACACCGCGAAGCGGGACCCGCGCAGCGGGTCCGGCGAGCAGCAGCGGTTCAGCAGGCTGATTCACAAGAAGACCGTGGTGAGTGGCGTGGTGCAGTTCAAGACAGCGAATCCGCCGAGGGAAGGGCAGAGAGCCTCTAAATGCTGCGGTGGATGGGGGCGGGGCCGGCAGGGAGAGGAGCCCAGCTGGAAACGGGCGCGCGGGGACTCCTGGTCCGTGGAGTCCACCCGCTGCTTCCTCGCAGCCCTGCCGGTCACCAGCTGACTCCGCTAACAGGCAAGCAACAGCCGCTGACACCGCGAAGCGAGACCCGCGCAGCGGGTCCGGCGAGCAGCAGCGGTTCAGCAGGCTGATTCACAAGAAGACCGTGGTGAGTGGCGTGGTGCAGTTCAAGACAGCGAATCCGCCGAGGGAAGGGCAGAGAGCCTCTAAATGCTGCGGTGGATGGGGGCGGGGCCGGCAGGGAGAGGAGCCCAGCTGGAAACGGGCGCGCGGGGACTCCTGGTCCGTGGAGTCCACCCGCTGCTTCCTCGCAGCCCTGCCGGTCACCAGCTGACTCCGCTAACAGGCAAGCAACAGCCGCTGACACCGCAAAGCGGGACCCGCGCAGCGGGTCCGGCGAGCAGCAGCGGTTCAGCAGGCTGATTCACAAGAAGACCGTGGTGAGTGGCGTGGTGCAGTTCAAAACAGCGAATCCGCCGAGGGAAGGGCAGAGAGCCTCTAAATGCTGCGGTGGATGGGGGCGGGGCCGGCAGGGAGAGGAGCCCAGCTGGAAACGGGCGCGCGGGGACTCCTGGTCCGTGGAGTCCACCCGCTGCTTCCTCGCAGCCCTGCCGGTCACCAGCTGACTCCGCTAACAGGCAAGCAACAGCCGCTGACACCGCGAAGCGGGACCCGCGCAGCGGGTCCGGCGAGCAGCAGCGGTTCAGCAGGCTGATTCACAAGAAGACCGTGGTGAGTGGCGTGGTGCAGTTCAAGACAGCGAATCCGCCGAGGGAAGGGCAGAGAGCCTCTAAATGCTGCGGCGGATGGGGGCGGGGCCGGCAGGGAGAGGAGCCCAGCTGGAAACGGGCGCGCGGGGACTCCTGGTCCGTGGAGTCCACCCGCTGCTTCCTCGCAGCCCTGCCGGTCACCAGCTGACTCCGCTAACAGGCAAGCAACAGCCGCTGACACCGCGAAGCGGGACCCGCGCAGCGGGTCCGGCGAGCAGCAGCGGTTCAGCAGGCTGATTCACAAGAAGACCGTGGTGAGTGGCGTGGTGCAGTTCAAGACAGCGAATCCGCCGAGGGAAGGGCAGAGAGCCTCTAAATGCTGCGGCGGATGGGGGCGGGGCCGGCAGGGAGAGGAGCCCAGCTGGAAACGGGCGCGCGGGGACTCCTGGTCCGTGGAGTCCACCCGCTGCTTCCTCGCAGCCCTGCCGGTCACCAGCTGACTCCGCTAACAGGCAAGCAACAGCCGCTGACACCGCGAAGCGGGACCCGCGCAGCGGGTCCGGCGAGCAGCAGCGGTTCAGCAGGCTGATTCACAAGAAGACCGTGGTGAGTGGCGTGGTGCAGTTCAAAACAGCGAATGTATAATTGAGATAGCCTTAGTTAGTTAGTTGGCACAATTTGGGATGCTGATGCTGGGAGAGCCATTCCGCATTGTGGGAACCAGTACCCACGAACCAAGGATTTTTGCAGAGCGGCTTCGCTGCCACCATTGGAGGGCCCAGTCACAGAGCTTCCTCCAAGTGCTCCTCAACACTGTCTGTCCTGATGAAGACCCCAACATAAGGATACACTAGCCCTTAACAACCTAGTGGTCGAAACGTAGACTTCTACAGATCATCAAACACGTGAGACCCAAATCAATGAACTATACATGTCCTATGTACTATGATAAAAAGGAGAATTTGTGGATCTTTCTCAGACCGTAAAGGTTTTATTGTAAATACTTGCTATTGTGCCTGTCACAACACCTTTACCCTTTCCCTCACCCATCCAACCACTCCCATTCCTTCTATCAAACTTTCCCTTTCATTCACTGTGAGCACTGTATAATATAACACTGAAAAAAGTTACATGTTTTGAGTACAAAAGCATTTAAATGTGTGGATCCACTAAATGACCAATGTGGAGTAAACACATGATCTCTCATTTATGTTTTCAATCTAAAACTTCTGACAAATGTGCGACTCATTAAATATTTTTGTTGAACCTAACAAGCTATTCAATTGTGGTGGATTCTATGTTACAATTTTTCAAAACTCGAACTATCTCGACCCTTTTGTCTAACGTAATGCTTTGATAACCCAGGTCGGGTAGTTTTATTTGGGTGTTCCCCGTTAAAACTCAACACGATGCTGGGAGAGAAGCTGTGAGATGCTGATGAAGAACCGAATTGAGAACCTACTATCTTAACTTATTTAAATTAGAAGAAGATCGCGGAAGAATCTCGAGGAGTAAGAGAGTGTCAGAGAGGGGTGTGACGCAGTCGTTGGTATTCTAGAGCGGTCATCTATCCTGTCCTGATTCCTGTCCTGAAGTCTTTGTTGCCTGATCTATACCGGGGGACCCCTACCAGCCCTTTGGCCAGGGGGTTGGTCTTCACACCATCCTTGGTAACTAAAATTTCATGCTATTTGAAGATGTACTTTTCTCTCTGTCCTCTCCCTTTCTGAGCACTGATCATTGCGTGAATCCAAAGTATATGTTTGATGATTTAATTGAATTTTCTTTCCTACGAATGACGGTGAATGCACTGTGTATTTGATATGGTTCAAATGCGCTTTTGAAACTTAGATAAAGATTTAAAACTTTCCCAAGTCTGTGGTTATTTACATCAGGTAAAGGAATAAGTTAACTTATGTCATTTTACCATCAAATAGTTCAACTAATGGTCCATCACCCAGAGGAAAGAACTTTTTGGTCAGTGAAAGATTAGTCAGGGGTATTGAATAACGAGTCTTGAAAACTGTGAAGAAATTTATAAAACTTTGACTCCAGCGATTTACTCAACTAATTGTATGTGTTTATGGGCCCAGGTGAGTATATGGTATTGGAGTATCTGTTGTTGGTACGCCGCTGGCTCAATGGGGCTGCCCCTACCAGGGAATCATCATTTTGTTATGGGCCCTTTGCAGCTTTAGAACACAGTGTCTATTTCCATCATAAAGCTGAGATTAGTTGTCAAATACCCATAGCTAAAGTGTACCCACTGGACCAGGTCCTGTGGTAGAGGGTACTTACAGGACTTTATGCATTGTAGATTACCACTGATGTTTCCAAAACTTAAGACTATTTCATTCCAATTGAACACCAAAGTTTATATTCTAAACTTCCTGTTCACAATTTGAAATTGCAAGCAGTCAAGTTTTAATCCAGGAGGTGGTAAAGGGATTACAACTCAAATATAGTATGAAGAGTAATCTAGCTTGATAAATTCAATCTCCAGCTGAGTTATCTTTTTAACATGGCCTGCTTTAGAGGGAGAGATTTAGAATAGAACCCCAAAAATCCACAATGTGACTCATAGTTCTCCTGTTCCCCAATACATATCCTTTTTATACATCTGCACATGCAATGTGCCACCACATGTGCAGTGTGTCTCAAAAGGCACAAATTGTCCTGTGAAGTGATAATGGCCCTCACAGAGATGGCTGGGAACTAAGACTGTGAGGCCCAGGAAAGGGGGCTCTCCTCTTCTGGGCCTTGCAGCACCAGGACATAGATTTGATGCCAAGGTCAGTTCGCCACATCCCATGGGCCTTGCTGCACTAGTCCACAGCTGAAATACCAAGGGCATGGCCCTACCCTCCCCTGGGCCTTGCAGCTGGGGTGGTCCAGGGGAGGGAACAACCTTCCCCTGGGCTTGCAGTGCTACCCTATTGCTGCAAAGCCCATGGAAGAGGGCTCCCCTATTCTGGGTCCCCTCTCCTGGACCTCACATCACAAGACCATGTTTACAAAGCCTAATGAGAACCCTACACCTTGTAGCCATGGTGTAGCACTAAAAGGGCTTGCAGAGGATCCCACTCCCCTCGGCCTCACAGCCATAGTTCAGTGTTGTTAGGCCCCTGGGTCTCTTCTAATTATCTCAATGCTACACCATGACTGAGAGTCCCCAGCAGAGGGGGGCACTTTGCATGGTTTCCCACCCCTGGACCCAGTTACATTTTTCTCACAGTGCTGTACTCTGGCCTTGTCCATGTGTCTCTGATAGGGGCATAGCAATCGGTAGTGCAGCGGTGGAGTGGCATCCAGCTCAGTGGTATTAAGAACCCAATGTTCTCATATATTGGCTTTACTGCATTGTGCAGTCCGTAGACTAGGGTAAGGGGATCCTTTTACCTTGCACCATGGCACCATTGCTGTGCTACTTCCTTCTATTTCATTGGCCTCATAGCCATGTTCCAAGGGTGTGAGGCCTGCGAGAGGCGCTCCCTCCCCTGCGCATTACAGACATGGTTGGAAACTCATGGGAGGAGGCACCCACCTATGAGCTTACTAGCACATGAACATAGTTATAAGGCTAATTACTGTCTGGCATCATTTTTAGCATCTGGGCCCATGGCAACATTACTATGCCACTGGTTTCTTTTCTCATGCACAACACAGCCGTGATCCAGGGTTGCGAAGCTCACACAAGGCCACCCTTCCCTAGGCTTCACAACATTCATCCATTGCTGAGAGGCCCAGGGGAGGGAGTCTGCTGCCCTTGGCTTTGCAGCACAGATTCATGTATTCAATGCCCAGGGCAAGATGCGCCTTCTGAAGGGCATAGCTATCAATAGAGTAGGAAGTGCAATAGGACCATTGTCTTGTGGGGTTATGTGTCCAATACACCCAAATAATGGCAGTATTTTACTGTGCCAGTCAGAGACCAGAGGGTAGTGGGGAGGAACAATTTACCTTGCTTGCTCCAGGGTACATGGCAGCATTGATACACGAATGACCCTCTCTCCGGCGCCTCACAGCTATGATCCAGTTCTGTGATGCCCTAGAGCAGAGGTCTTCAAACTTTTGGATGCCGAGACCCCCCTGTCAACATTTTGAGGCATAAGGACCCCCCTCCTGACAAAAACTTCTAAACCTGTAGGCAGGGCTATTAGAACTATGAGGCACCTGAGGACCAAATTACGCGACAGGCTTGACTAAATTGTGTGGGAAGAAAATGTAAGTAATGTTATGTGATGCCGCGTATTTTGGGATAGCATTGATTCTTTATTTTGACATTTTTTACACACAGTAACACTGAGGAAAGATTTCACCCCATCAGTACCTGTTTATAACCAAAATACAGCAATTAACATCAGAAAGATTTCTAGTGAACCTTTGAGAAGGGCGTTCCACTCCGCAGGAATAGGTGCTGCCACATTAGACGCTCACCTGGCCCTGGCCAGGAGAAGCAGGGGTCCCTTAAAAACCTGGCGGTTTTGTGCAAAGTTAAGCAGTTTACCCATGCAGTTTTCCTCTCACCCCCTATTTCCACCCTCTCTCCTCTCCTAACCCTGGATCCCTCTCTCACTTTGCAGGCCATTTTCTTTCACCCCTTTTTACAACTTCTGAACTCTCCCCATTCAACCTCTCACTTCACCTTTAATCACCTCTTGCCATTCTCTCTTTTTACTGCCCTCATCTCTAACAGTCTCTCACATTTATCTCATGGCCTCTCTGGCCCCGTCACTACCTGTGCCCCTCAGCACTTCTCATTCACCTCGTCTCTCCATTCAAATTTTTGTCTATTTGTATCTTACTATAAAACAAAACAAGTATGTGGAGGGTCAAGGGGAATATTTAATGACCTGTCTGCTCATACCCCTATATACGTAATACAACACACAACAGAGCAGACCAGGTCTAGAAAAAGTGTGTCAATGTACTGGCGAAGGTGCAAAACATGGATGCATGTATGAACCAATGATGCTGAAAATCACTGACTAGATGAATCCCATCAGACCACCCATTATGGTGGAATTTACGTCATGTGGGATATTACTGATCATTCCAAAACACAACCGACCTAGTAGTGCCGATATGGGAATGGATGTCAGGAAACTAGCCGTGATATTCACCATGAAGTGATATATACTAAAGTGCAGTGCCTATGTGAGAGTAGTGAGATAAAATTGACTACACGGGCGTTGTAAAGTATTCAAGCCGCACTCCATGTGCCAAGAGTTAAAAACCCGGCGAGTAATAAGATTACCCTATGGCGTTGTGCAAATCGGTCGACATGTTTCAGCCCATGGGGCTTTGCCCCGGCTTTCTTCAGGACCATAACCAGAAATGCTACTGCAACTATGAGTGAAATGTTACATCAACAACATACAATGTACTAAGAAATAGGTACATATCTACCAGGAACCATCACATTTGAATGCCCACTGGAAGGAAAGGAGAACATCTTCTTCCCAGCTTTGTGTGGGTGAAGACCTCACCTCACCCGGCAACCGCTCGGGAGTATGAGGCCCCGCTCTGTCCGTCGGTGCCTCCGGTGGTAAAACGAGCGGAAGTGGAGGTCCGCTCGTTTTACCACCGGAGGCACCGACGGACAGAGCGGGGCCTCATACTCCCGAGCGGTTGCCGGGGGAGGTGAGGTGAGGTCTTCACCCACACAAAGCTGGGAAGAAGATGTTCTCCTTTCCTTCCAGTGGGCATTCAAATGTGATGGTACATTGTATGTTGTTGATAGTTGCAGTAGCATTTCTGGTTATGTTTTGGAATGATCAGTAATATCCCACGTGACGTAAATTCCACCATAATGGGTGGTCTGATGGGATTCATCTAGTCAGTGATTTTCAGCATCATTGGTTCATACATGCATCCATGTTTTGCACCTTCGCCAGTACATTGACACACTTTTTCTAGACCTGGTCTGCTCTGTTGTGTGTTATATTTGTATCTTACACCTCTCCGGTTCCCCCATTCATCTTTCACATCTCCCCTTTGTTCTAACAGAAGCCCTCAACTTTGGCTCACACTAACTTCTTGCGTGTCCACACTTCTCTTCGGCAATTCACATTTCTCCTCATCCCTGACCTCTTCAATCGAATTCTCTCACTCCCTTGCTGTCCTCTCTCATCCTCATCTCTCCTCACCAAGCATACGGGCCGGACCCGTATGCTCCTCTCGGCCTGTGCCACTCTGCTTATTGTTACCTAATTAAAGAAGGCATGGGCTGTCTGTCTCGCGGTTTTGGTGCAGGCCGCGCAGTTATGGGACTTGCACCCTCCTTTGCTTCTCTCCACCAAGAATCTATTATCCTTTAGGAAGATATAAAAACCTTTCTCTATGCTCTGTAGGTTACCCCATTCGGCTGGTTCTCCTTCTCCTTCTGTGTTTCTCATTTGCCCACAGGCAGCAGATGGTTATTAGCCCCAGGACATCTTTTGGTAACAGTAGCGCACTACAAATGTAAATAATAATAATAGCCAGAAGCAGGGGAGTTACTAGATCAGAAATTCGGAAGGGAATAACACTCCCAGCCAGGGCTGGCACTAACACTGGTCGCACACGGTGCAACAGCCATTTTTGGTGCCCTACCCCCGTTTCCTCCTTCTCCATGAATTCCTTCACTGCCACTCACCAACAATGCACCTCATCTCTCTTTAGCACCTTTCTGACAAACATTTAATTTTTTTATAGCACTACTCATAGTTTACTCACACTCAGTTCTGTGATCTGCATGGTACACGTTCTTTGTAGCTGGCACATTAACCCTCTGCACAGTGTGAGGGTGACAAGAATGCCCATGTGAGTGCATGGTGAGCGATGCAACAGTGCGAGATTAGGGTAAGAGTGTTTGCAGGGTGAGTGAGGTGGCGTATGAATTTAGGTGCCAAATGCAAGTTCAGAATGGGCCGAAAGAATGTATGATTACTGATGGGCTTGTTTGAGTGAGTTGCATATTGAGCAGTGTGGGGGACAGGTGAGTGATGTGTCACAGGAGTGCAGGATGAGTAGTGTACTCGTGTGACTGCAGGGTGAGGTAAAGGGTGAACAGCGCAAGTGCATTGTGAGTGCAGGTGATCACTGTGAAGTGCAGGGTGAGTGGGTGAATGGTGTGAGTGCATGGTGATCAGTGTGAGTGCAAGGTGATCAGTGTGAGTACAGGGTGATCAGTGTGAGTGCAGGGTGAGCGTGAAAGTGAAGGGCCAGAATGAGGAGCGAGTTGTCTAAATGCAGGGTGCATTCCCAGACACTTGAAGTAACTCACTCATCATGTTATTGACGGCGGAGTAGGGTTTAGGATCTAAGTTAAACTATTGCGGCATTAATCAAGGGTGGAGGAAATAAATAATGTGCTGATCCTGCAACAAACTTACAGTCCTATGGTTAGGGTTGCCAGCAGATTATTTTGATGGCCCAGTCGGTACAAAATTAAGCAGTCACCTAAAGCTGTATTTTCAGCACTTATCTGTGCATACTTTGAACAGCAAATATAAATAGAAAGCACCTTTAATTGTGTTCTAGGGCTGCCTCAATGATCCATGACTGACAAAGAGAAAAAAGACAGAAAAGTCACATAAGGAATGCATACATACTTTTGTATTTAAGTCTATTAAGTGTCAAGAGGAGGTCTTTCCGGGCTCTTTAAACAAAAAAGGCAGGCATTTTTCTGTTGGCAACCCTACTTTGTATTACTGTTTATTAAATGCATGCTCACAGTACAACAATAAATGTAAAATACAAATGTAAGGAACAGGCAGAGTGGGGGCCCAGGGGGTACTGGAACCAGGCAAAAAAAACTAAGCCTCTGTAACCAGTTTACAAAGGCATGTAACTATGCAAATGGTCTTTAAAGAACTGTGAAAAACTCGGGCGGCTGGAGATGACTCCAGACACTGCCCAGCCAAGTCCCCAGCAGCTCAAGTTTCACTGCAGCAGCAGCCCAGCTGAGACACACGATGAGGGAGGAGGTGGGCTGAAGCCCTTGGGCCTGGGCAGAAGTGTAACTGTGAAGGCGTGACCCCCTTTGCATTGCTCCACGGCCCCCTGGGGGTCGTGCCCCACAGTTTGAAGACCCCTGCCCTAGAGAGTCCTTCTCGCCCCTGGACCTCACGCCCATAGTCTGGTTCTCTGAGGCCTTCCAAA
This sequence comes from Lissotriton vulgaris, assembly GCF_964263255.1. Lineage (NCBI taxonomy): Eukaryota > Metazoa > Chordata > Amphibia > Caudata > Salamandridae > Lissotriton > Lissotriton vulgaris. Next base: position 186,937,144 of record NC_141696.1, read on the forward strand.
GTAGGGAGGCAAGGTGCAGGATTGTTCTACATTTTGGATGTTTGTCCTGCAACCTGCAGCCAGCTCCTGATGGTGCCAAATGTCCCACTTTTTCTGCCGAGGTATGCAACCGCGCTAATCAATAGGGGGGTGGGGGGAAACAAATAGTTTATTTGGCAAGGCTACAGCAGCCCATCCCCGTAGGATATCACTGCTCTATCTCTGGGAACAATCACTGTGCAGAAGTGGCCAAATATTTCTCTATTTCTGAATGAAGTGTTCAAGGAAGCACCAGTGGTGAAATTTAAAAGTGGATGGCCGTACAGGTTCCAGAGGTACATCGAAGGAGCTACTGAAGAAAAACATACTGTGACAATATTACTTTATTCTTGATATCGCAGCTGCTAAAAAAGTACATTTACAGCGCTATTTTCAGAAACATCTTATCTTCTGTATGATGTACCAAAATGCGAGTTTGCTGCATGTACACAGGGACCAGAGCTCAGGCACGCAACACCCATTTGGCTCACGAGTACTAAACAGGTCTTTAACCCCTTCACTGCGGCGGCTATTCCGCCGCAGTGCTAAGGGGGCGCGGCGGCCGCGCGGCGGGCGCATGCTGGTGACGGAACCGCTCCGTCACCAGCCGCGGTTGAGCTGTGCTCATGACGGAGCGGTTCCGTCATGGCCCGCCCGCTCAATAGAACGCGCCGCGCAGGCGCGGCGGCCGGGCCATGACGGAACCTCTCCGTCATCAGCGCAACCGCGGCTGATGACGGAGCGGTTCCATCATCAGCATGGATAGGGTTAAAACACCATTTAGTTGTAAATGAGGCTTTTACTTGTTAATGAAGCTTTTGTTGTGTGTTCACCCCTCCTTACAGCCACTCTGTCTAAATTCGGAAGAATTAACCCCCCACACCTACCGCCCCCCCCTCCCCCCGCCTGAAATATTTTTCAGCCCCTCCCCGAAATTTGGCTCTAGTTGCCCGCCTGCCAGAGCTACACATTCCTTGTTTTCATCGTGTTTGCATTTTGTCACCCGACAGAAATAGGAATAGTTCTGCTGAGTTCTGGCATTTTTTTTCTGTTTATTGTTGTGTTTTTAGTTCGCCAATGTGGCCCCACGGGGGCGCTAGAGCACTGCGGAAAGGGGTGAATCGCCCCTTCCACATGCTGTAATTCACGATATGTTTGCAAACAGTAGCGAAGACTTTCGACTACCAATGAAATAGGAACAGACCATTCCTAACTTAAATAGTTGCACCTTTTATTTGAGGATTATCAAACATAAATTACAGTCCTGCTTTCAACATCTCAAGCTCAGGTTCAACTTTACCAAGCCCTGACAGTCCCCTATGCAATTAATCCGCCGACGAAGAACAGGTCCATCATCTGCTGACGTGTTTGGCACTTGCAGGCTGCACGCACACGCACTTCATACATGACAGACTTTTAGCTTGGTGCATTCCTTAATATAGCAACGAACCACAAATGCCGCATCTCTCTGGGCCCGTGTTCATTGACCCATGGAGAGATGCTTGGTGAAGTGCACAGCCCTGATGCAGTGTGGCACAAATTAAACGGCTTCCACCCGTCCTTTCTTCAATCCATCAGCCATCCCCCATCGCTCATCTGAGAGTCTCTCTCCCTGTTCTTTGATGGTCTGAGCCAGTTTTCTTCACTAGTGGATGCCTCAGCCTTGACAGTCCTCAGGCCTGGAGCCTGCTCTTCTCCATAGAGGTCCCGGAATGCAGGGCTGCAAGCTTACAATGCCAGCCTTTCCAGATTTGAAAAAACAATCTATTCAACCTCCACATTCTGACCAGACACCAGATAAGCACCACCTAAACTCTGTTACGACTGGGAGAAAAACCATACTACCTTCATCTAGTGGCCAAATGAAAATGTTCATATTCACTTATTACCAGCAAGAAGCAACTCAGATTAGCTCCACTGTATCGTAACATTAATTTGATTATTTTACCAGTTTAGAGATGAGCCCTTAGGGGTACTAATCTAAAACCTACTAAGCAATGTTTTTAATCCCCTTTTTGAAGCAGCTCAAATTGACCAATAACTGTACACAATCAAACCAGTTCGATCTTCTAAAAAGGAAGTATCATTATCCCAAATTCTTACACTATCCTATATGACCTCCTATAGCCATGTTTTTTCTCACAACACCATTATGTGCATACCATAGCCCACAATGAATTCTGGTGATCAGGTCTAGCATAAAGAGGACACACATTGCAATAAACCCAAATTAGGGCATCCACCACTAACACCACATCCACATATGTTGCAGTCACCCACTGGGCGATCCTTCTGGTCAAACTGGTTTTTTTTAGTGTCCACCAGGTGCTGTGCTCCATCCAGTGGCCCTGACCTAGGACTGGCTGTTCTTGACCTTACGTGCGTAGACCTGCAAACAATAACCGGTAGTCCACATCCTGCAATCCTTCCCTGTCTTCCTTCAATCTCTTGGACAAAAACAAACAGACAGGCACTTATGGCTCTTTCCCAGTATGTTCCTAGATGACCACCAACCCCCACCCCACCCCAATGTTTGAGTCTTTCTTGTTTGGCCATCAGTCTGGGGGAGGTACCTAGTTGATTTGTTGTTCACAATTTACAAAGACTGTAAGGTTTTCCAAAGGTTTGCAGTGAACTAGAATCCTCTATCAGATATTATCACCTCTGTGAGTCAATGTAATTACACTATCTGAGTCAGGAAATGTTGAGCCTATTATGGGACAGTTAGTAATCTGGTGAAAGGAGTGAAATGACCAAGCTTGGTGAAGTAATCAACTTCGATTAGCCGTGTAGTGTAGCCATGAGATACTGGCAGGTCTACAATGAAATCCATAGAAGTGTTTGCTCATGTATGAGAGGGAGTAGGCAAAGGTTTCAGTACTCCCACTGCCCTCTGATGTTCACTTTTGGCTTGGGTTAAAACAAGACAACTCCTGACTTACTGTATAACATGTTTATGCACTGAAGTCCACCAGAAGTTATCACATACCAGCTCTAAAGTTTGAGTCACTTCCAAATACCCTGCTGCTAGGGTATCATGAGTTCAAATTATAAGCTTTCTGCAAGTTCTTCGTGGTAATAACATTTCTATTCTTGTGAACTAACAAATCCTATCTTATGATTCTCTGACCTGGATCTTCTTGTAACTAGTCCTCTATGGTAATCTATGTCTGTGATTCCCAAATCTGTAGAAAAATTGTTCATCACTCACGCCTCAGTCTTTTGGCACCAAGCTACGGGACAGGATAGGGCATTCACTTTCCCATGCCTATTCCCTGGACCTAAGAGAAACCATTATGAAAACTGGGAAGAAGCCTGGAAGGCCCCCCGGGCCCCGTCGCTCACAGCCTGGAAGAACGGAATGGAGTTCTGCATGGGTATAGAACAGCCCGTATTTATAGCAAGGGGATGTCCCAGGAAGCATTTGAAAATTTGGAAACGGTGGGCGGATTACCGAGGTCTGGACTTGGACCCACCGCCTGAGGAGGCCACCCTCCCGACAGTATGAGGAGATGGACTATGAACAGCGACAGTTGGCATGATATGTACATAGAGTCGTAATGTGTTTGTATTATATGCTTCAGGTGGGCGAGTTGTCACGCAGGGAGGGCGCCGGGGGGGGGGGTTGTCGGGGGGTTTTGGTGTGCCTTATGGGGGTTTCAATTGCTATTAATCTTTTGAAATGTAACTGACGATTCTAATGATTCATTGATGGAGGCAGTTGACTCTGGATGACAGAGCTATGCATGATATGTGAGTTCAGACAATAAAACATTTTGATAATAAAAAATAAAAAAAATAAAAAAACTGGGAAGAAGCGTGTCCATCAGGCAACCCTAACATTGCAGTACTTCATATATTATAAAAATCTCAGGTTCTCACTGACAGTAGAGATGGTGATTATATGCTGCGCTCTTCCAGATGATGCCATTGTCTAAATGCCGCCTTTCTACCCAGTTATTCATTCTCATAGCATAGCTGTATTCTATAGCAAAGAGCATTCTAGAGAAAAAGTCAATAGGATGCAATTCTTCCATCACTGGATATCTCTGGGCCGTGATGGCCCCAATGGTGTGAGCTGAAGCAACATTCTCTACTGTGGATGGAGTTTGTTATCAGGTAGCTACAGTATGAGTGCAGTTGTAAACATATTATTTAATTGCTGAAATGCTACTTCTTGTTCACAACTCCACTGGAACTTGATCTCGGCCGGAGGAGGCAAGATGGCGTCTGAGAGATAACATCAACGCGATGCTCCTTGATTCACCTCCAGGGAAAATGCTTTTTAACCATGAGTGTGTTTAAACAGACTAAAAAGAAGACAGCGCTGCACGGGATTTAATTTAATTTAATTTGAAAGAATTTATAAAACGCACGTATACCATGCAGTTTCTTGGTACTGGAGGATGCTAATACAAAGGGCAGGAGGGCGGGTGCCTAGGACGAGAAGGCTTGCTGGAAAAGGAAAGTTTTAAGGGCTCTACGAAACTCCATGTAGGAGGTAGCCGATCTCATGGCGAGCGGGAGTGTGTTCCAGAATGATGGGGCGAGGACGGAAAATTTCAAGCCTCCCATTCTGCATTTCTTAAAGCGAGGAACTGAGAGAAGACATTTGGAAGAGGAGCGCAGCTCGCTAGTAGGGTGATAGGCCTGGATTGCAGAGGAGATAAAAGCGTAAGCGGGAACACCGTTATACACGATGTTCCCGTAGTCCAACCGCGATAGAACCATCGCCATAAGGATCAGCTTAAGGGCCGGGAAAGAAAAAAACCTGGAAATCTTCCGGATAGTGCGAAGAATGAAGAAACAAGAGGAAACAACAGAACTGATCTGGGAGTGAAGTGTGAGATGTTGGTTTAATGTGATACCTAGTGTTTTAACTGAGTTTGAGGGAGAAGGAGGGGAACCGAGAGAGGAGGGCCAGAAAATGGGGGACCAGGGGCTGCAGCTGCCACCAGTCAGGACTAACTCAGTCCTATCCGGGTTGAGTTTGAGTTGGTTACAATTCATCCAATCCCGGATAAACAGCATGACCAATTGGAAACTGTGGATACCGGCTGGTGAGAAGGAAAGATTAAAAATAAGCTGGAGGTCATCGGCGTAGTCATACACCGTGACCTCCATCTGTTGTAATGCAAAAACAAGAGGAAATATATACAAATTAAACAATAAAGGGGAAAGGGAAGACCCTTGGGGGACACTACACTGCACTTTGCAAGGAGGAGCAGAAAAGTCAGCCAGATGGACGGCCTAGGTCTGGTCGCTCAGGAAGGAGCTAAGCCAGGCCAGTATCGAGCCCCCCAAGCCCGCCGCCTTGACAAGGGACAAAAGAATTGAATGGTCAACCGTGTCAAAGGCGGCGGACAAATCTAGGGCCTGAGGGGTGTTTGTATCCAACCCCTCCCTGAGCTGGTCCAGAACAGAGATGACGACTTTCTCGGTCGAATGTTGAGGGCGAAAGCCTGACTGGCAAGAGGCAAGATATCCACTGTCTTCCACAAAGGAGCTGAGTACCTGGGTGACGTAGGACTCAAGGACCTTGCCCAGAAAAGGGAGGAGGGAAATTGGCCGATAATTTGCTGGGAGGGAGGGGTCGGCCCTAGGCTTCTTTAAGATGGGGATGATGGTGGCCGCTTTATGAGGGGTAGGGACTATACCTTGTCTGAGGGAATCATTCATAAAGGTGAGGGGTGGCAAAAACGAATCAGAATTTTTTTTACACAGGACGTGAGCTAGATAGGTATCAGCAGGGGATCCTGACTTAACACGAGCCAGGAGAGGAAGAAGAGTTTCTTTGGTCAACGGCTGTATATGGGTAAGGATAGTCCTATTGGGGGGAGGCTGGGGATCACAGAAGGAAGGGGCATGTTAGCCTTAATCAATGCGACTTTCTCAACGAAAAATTTGTTGAGGGAGTCACACAGAAACCGAGAGGGGGGGTTTTGAGGGATATCCTATCAGAGGAGGCCAGCTCACGCACAGTGGCAAAGATTTCTTTTAAACAACAGGGGGTGGTGATGGACAGAGTTTCTGAATTAGGCAGAATACTCTCACCCAGTCAAGAGATCAGGGCTTAATCCAACACCGTTTTTTAGCTCACTGCACCATCCCAGCTCAGAACCTGGCTATATGCAAATTAGTCAGTCCCTGGCCCAGTGCATCATGGGAACAGGGCAAACCAAACTACCAAGCCAATTCTTTCACTGGGAAGGAAACAAGCTTCCGGGGACCGGTTTCTGGCATTTCAGCCGTCTTCGGCCCGGCTTGCTTGAATCCTGATGGTGCAATGAGCAAGGAACTCACGTCTGAGTATACCCTTCCACGCTTATGGTGGACAAAATAATTAAACAACAGGGGGTGGTGATGGACAGAGTTTCTTTTGCCTGGTTCTCTGCGGCAAGGATCCTCCCCGAAAAGTATTCGGTCTTAGCGTTGAGGATGTCCCTTTTATATTCGTTAAGGACAGCCGTGTAACGTGCTTTAAGAGTGGGACGATATGCAAGCCTCCAAGCGTGCTCTGCTTGGCGCACCTCCAATTTTTTTGCTTTAAGGCCAGGAGAGAACCACTTATTGGGATGTCAAAAGTAAGAAGCGCAGGGTTGTCACGAAAAGTTCTTACCTGATCAGACTACAGAAGTACAGCATGGAAGAGCCTGCGTGTAAAACCCAGCATTGACAGAGCAGCCAGGAGTCGGCGTTACCCGATGTCTTTCAGCCGGCGGCGCTACTCTCCATTGGTGAAGGCTCGGCAATCAGGCGGTGAGTGCGAAAAACCGGCATTTTGCAGGGGGAACTTTCTCAGGCTGTCAGAGGCTTGGACAGTTTATTATCCTGCTGGCCGCTCACTGCCTTGCCAAAGGGAGTTGCTGGAGGCATTGGCTGCGCTGGATGCACAAGGCTAATAATTCTGAAATGCCTGGCAGGGGGCTGAAGGGGACTAGAGTTAGGAATGCACAGAGCGGCTCCCAGGTACGAATGAACCGACAAGCAGGCTCACTAACTACGGAGAGCCAACAGAAGAAAATCGAAAATCGTGGGAGCAAAAACTAAATCTCGGAGAAAGGGGAGAGGGAGGAGAATTCAGAACAAGAGGCAAAGCTAAACCAGGATGGAAAAAGCTTGAAAAAGAAAAATGTAACTAAAATGCAAATGGCTCCTGGCATTGTCAGCCCCTAATAACCAATAGCTTTGGTCTAACAGGAGGGACAGGTTTAAAGGCTTATACAACTATAAAAGAAACCAAAACTGTAGACAGGCGCACGTGCGTCCATTGGGGCGGATGGGCGTAGCCCCACCAGCCACATGGACCCACATCGCGGCCGGCCGCAATCGGACAGCCTCCTTTAACAAAATTACTCTACTCTGTACACAAGTGCATTACAAGTCAGCCGCCGGGCGATTTCGGAGGCTGAGCGAGGGGGGGGTGGCCTGCTGCAGCTTGAGTGACAGTACACTCAGGCTGCAGCAGACAGACTGTAGTGCGCAAGTGCAAGTTGGGTTCCAACTTTCCCAAGCATGTGCACTACAGTTCCCCAGCGGGACCCAGGGGTACTTCTCAGCCTGCCATAGCCCGGGTTTCCAAGGGGCGACCGGGCGAGCAGCAAATGTGCCCCCCTAGCCAATCCTGGCGCTGCATGCAGTGCCAGGATTGGCTGGTCCACCGCGCGGCATCCATCATTGGATGCCGTGCGTGGGGGTGGCACACACTGCCTCAGCACAACTTAATGGCCAATCACTGCATGGCTTCACACAGTGAAGCCATGCAGTGATTGGCCATTTTACCGGGATGCGTGCTGTGACGTGGAGCTCAGCTCGTCTGCAGGGGAGAGGAGCTGTGTCCCCAAGGAATGGCCAGATAGGGGAGGCACAGAAAGTAGAGTCCTGGAGTCCCAAGAGATGGGTCTGTGACCAGCGTGCTAGAGTGAGTGAGAGAGTCTCGGGTCAGCCAGAGACAAGCCACCTCCAGCAGGGACTGTAAGAGGCAGTCTAGGGAGACTAGGAGCCCTGGGAGAGACAGACGCACCACTGAGGTGAGGCCAAGCCCAAAGATCATGATGACTGGTTGTCAAGGGAAGAGGCCCTGATAAGGGGGCAGCAGAGCGGAGGAGCACACTACGCCGTACGGACGTGTCAGACAACTGCTGGTGCACGGGGAGAGAGGTAGGGCGGTTCTTGGTGTCCAGCTCGTGTGGGCCAGGAGTTGAACGCAACACAGTCCCGACCCCCGCAGTAGTTCAGGGCCTGGTACACAGAGCTCTGCTGGGAAGGAGGTGGCAGCAGAATGAGGTCGAGACGAGTCTCAAGGGCAAGAATCGCTGGGGCTGGGTCTGGGTCCGGGACCGATCTGAATGAGACACATAGACATAGTGTTCAGAACAGTGGGTTCTGGTGGTCAGAGCCTGGTATAAATAGTCTCCTGTGACCTTACATAAGAGACCCATGCCTGCTCCAAAGAGGGATTTCCAACCATTAAAGATGGGAGATCTGTTCTGAAACCGATCCTTGTTTGTATCCGAACATTGGGTGGCCGAAGCCCTCTCTAGGTATAGGCGCAGACATTGGAGAGAAATGACCGGGGTCCACCCCTAGGACTGACTCTGTGCCTTTCAGAACACAGGGTGACCTCAACCTCCCCACGGTGTGATACTGTGACCACCCGAGGAGACCCGAGACTGGTTCTCTACACAGACAGGTACCCCGCTGCACACTGAGAGGGGATGAAGCGTTGGACATGGAGGAGAGAGGACCAGAGGCGGAGGTACATTTATGGCGCCCAGTTACTCTTTCTTTTATTGCATTCTCATATTATTGTTGCCAGTGCGTTGATCACACTCAGCTGTCCAGCATTATGTCATTATTGTTCGACACAGTCATTAAAAGTTGATGGTACCGTATGTTTAAACTGTTTAACAGCATGTTTTCTTATCTGCGAGGTACTTGTCGAGGGAAGCCATGCATCTTGTATTAAATCATTGATGAGTCAACCTTTCCCGCCCAAAGTATAGAATTTTAGGAGTGCACCTGATGCTGTCCACATAGGTTTCGTTGTTCCTTTCAAAATTGTAATATTGGCACTCCAGTGATCATGTACATGTATTAAATTACAACACTTGAGGGGGTGTCCTCATCTCCAGCACATATTCTTTGCCCTTTGGAGACATGATGCCAACAGAACCTTGAGCGGCAAGTAGCAACTACTAATTTGCTACTTTTTGTGAGCCATTTTCTGCCACTACTGATTTGCACAGACCTTGCCCCAGACTATAATTGGAGGTGAGAGGCGTTCTGCTTCTTTCCTATGTTTTGAAACTTTGGGAACCATCACCCAGTGTCAAACGTGAGCATGCATGTGCTCCCATCTCATCTGGGTGTTTGGTACTCGATAGAAACTTCGGGTTTACAAAACCTACTTGACTCTCCGTGTAGATTACTCGAGGCCCAGTTCATGGGAGGTGGTGTTAATGTTGTGTCAGATACCTTATTTAACGGTTAGTTATTACATACAATAAAGATAAGTGCCCAGTTACTACTTTTCCTTTGAAAAGGAATAATGGTTTAGGGAAACCTAAACACTTTCATGGTTAACAGTGCCGGTGAGTGAGTGCACGCTCTCTGTGTAATGTGAGTGCGAGGTCACACTATAGCAGCATACTGTGAGAATGAAAACCTGATTAGTGTGAGAGGAGCCTGCAGGAACACTGCAGGTGAGTGAGTGCGCGCTCACTGAAGGAGGACAGAGCATGTTCCTGCAGGAGGTCAGTGCAGGTGAGTCCACGCTGTTTGTGGGATGAGTGCACAATAGCACTGTGCATGTGAGTGCAGCTCTCTGTGAGAGGTGAGATCGTGGCTATCACCTATGTTATCACAATCTCGCCAGCGCAGCGATGCGCACTAGCACTAGGGTATTATTTGTGGAGTTTCGCCAGATGTATATACCAGTCCTACAGTAATTTAAAATGTGCTTCTTTGCCAGAAAAGTGTGGAGTGCCTCGTTTGGTCCCACCTTAGGTGTGAATATTGTTGATCTGTAGGCGCCTCCCCAAACAATGCATTCAATCTATTTGTGTATGGGTATTAGTTTGATAGTGTCTCTACTAGTAGTAACTGGTATAGTTTGGAGATAATCACTTTTGGTCTTTAGCTTGCCTAATACATTTCTCTAGATGTCAGGTCTCTGGAGACAGCGTCCTTGATAGTTGAGGGCAATACCCAAGCCTAAGCTGTGCATAGTGGAACCTTTCTGTGTCTGCAAGGTAAAGTTCTGTTTGCAATTATTACACATCTTGACATTTCCCATTACTCTATAGGTCACTCACCATAAGAGAGTCGCCCTTCCTCCAGGCCTCAAAGGGCCCAGGACTAAATGCTGGTGTGAAGGACTGGCTGAAATGGATGGGTGTATAAGGGAAGGTATATGTGGTTTATGCTAGTTTCATGAAAGTCTTATAGTCTGTATTCAGCACCTGAGCGTAATAGGACGGAATGTATGAAGCTCTGTGGTTATACTGAATAAGCAGCTACCTATGTTATGCCATCTATTAATGTAATAACTGCACTTTCACAATTGCTTTATTAACCTTCCTGCTTTCTCAAATTTGCTTGAAAATGCACGATTTTTCTTCTTTTTTCAAAATTTTCTTGGGGGGGTAATCCCCCCAAATCCCCCTTTTGGGGTTCGGGCTCGCTCGCTTTGCTCGCTCGCTACGGTGCAGTATGCTAATCACTTTGCGCCCCACCATTTTCAAATGTCACCCACCGCCCCTGACTGTAGAAACTAAAACCAAGAAAGCAAGTGAGGAGAATGTAGATGTCAGCACTGAGGAGAAGCCCGCTTCCTCTCCCCCGAACAGAAGAACACAGCAACTACCAAGCTGCACTCCACCCCCCTGTATACCACCTTAACTAACCCAAAAGCTGGACAGGCAGAGCATCAACATGTACCCCCTGAAGTGGAACCCCCTCCCAGCTCATTTAACTACAGGATTGAAGAAACTATTGGCGTCGAAGAAACAAACAATAGGTCAATATATAGAGGACCGAAACCTGGCTAGAGGGAGCCGCAGGGACAGATAGTCAAAATACCTACGCCACTCCCCACAACAGGAACTGTGATGTGCTCAAGACGCCGGATACTCTTTTGGAACAGTATTTTCTTTAGCTGAAGACTCAGAAACATCTGATAGAAGTATCTCCGCCTCAGCAACAGCGTCAAGCGATGAGGATTATGAATCCGAAACCTGTCCCAGGATGCTTGTTTCCGGTCCAGGGAAGGCATGGCTTGGCAGTTCGGGCTGGACTGTTCCCATGAGGCACAGGGTCAGACTGATCTGCATATGGCCATGTCTGAACTGGGGTGGCATAGTGGGCTAAAGAACGGTGATGGATCAAACCCAGATCTGTTGACTGGGTGTGAGTGGTTGATTGGTTCAGATGCTCCGTCCATCACCACCCCCTTTTGTACCGCTTTGTTCGCCATACGTTGGCAGGGTATGCTCAGACGTGAGTCCTGTGCTCACTTTGCCACTGGATTCAAGCAAGCCGGGCTGAAGACAGCTTAAATGCCAGAAACTGGTCCTCGGAAGCTTGTTTCCGGTCCAGGGAAGGCATGGCTTGGCAGTTCGTGCTGGACTGTTTCCATGAGGCACAGGGTCAGACTGATTTGCATATGGCCATGTCTGAACTGGGGTGGCAGAGTGGGCTAAAGACCGGTGATGGATCAAACTCATATCCGTTGACTGGGTGTGAGTGTTTGATTGTTTCAGATGCTCCGTCCATCACCACCCCTTTTGTACCGCTTTGTTCGCCATAAGTTGGCAGGGTATGCTCAGACGTGAGTCCCTTGCTCACTTTAACACTGGATTCAAGCAAGCCAGGCTGAAGACGGCTTAAATGCCAGAAAATGGTCCTCGGAAGCTTGTTTCCGGTCCAGGGAAGGCATGGCTTGGCAGTTCGTGCTGGACTGTTTACATGAGGCACAGGGTCAGACTGATTTGCATATGGCCATGTCTGAACTGGGGTGGCAGAGTGGGCTAAAGAACGGTGATGGATCAAACCCAGATCTGTTGACTGGGTGTGAGTGTATGATTGGTTCAGATGCTCCGTCCATCACCACCCCCTTTTGTAAAGCGATGAAGATGGGCTAAATGCAAATAACAGTTCATATGTAGAGCAGCCCAAGAACAATCACAACAGGAGGAAAGTCATAACAAAGAAGAAGGGAGGCCGACCTAGGAATTGGGATACAATTGAAAGAGACAGCTCTGCTGAGCTAAGATGGGACTACTCTGCCACCCATCTAGCTGGTATCTCTTATACAACCACCATATCAGGTGGCAATCATACAATCATTGATAGCAATGGTAGACACAATGATGGTAAAGCCGGAGCAGAGCTGGAGCCTGTGATGGCAACAGTACTACAGACTATCAAAAGCTTTAAAGAAGAAGCCAAAGCCGACAGTCGCAGGTCACGTCTAGCCATGAAAAAACTCCAAGGAACTGTGAGGATGGTTGGCAAAACCTGCGCAGAGAATGCCGATAGGATGGCTTCTGTAGAAACAAGGACAGAAAATCTTGAGAAAGACATGGCGGTACTAAAAACCCAAGGGAAACAACAGGATGGCATTGTTATACATCTTTTATGCTAGATGGAAGAGCAGGAAAACAGACAACGACGCAGTAACCTTCGCTTTTTAGGCATTCCGGAAAGGATAGAAGGGAATGATCCCAGAGATTACATGGTTTCGCTCCTTAAAGGTGCCTTTCCAGAGTTACTTACATGGGACTGGGATAAAGAAATCCAACGGGCACATAGATTTCCGCTAACACCCTCGAAACGCTCCTGAGATACCCCTCAGCATACTCGTGCTATGATCCTATACTTTGGGAATTTCCTACTTCGCCAAGCCATATATGATCTGGCCAGACCAACAAGCAAAAAAACTTTTATCGGCGTAACTTTTTTCACAAGACCAGACTTCGCACACGCTACAGTTGAGCGTAGGTGGCGACTCAGGCAGCTCTTCATCCCATTTCAACAACAAGGGGCTGAAGTATATCTGCAAATTGCGGCGCACCTAAAAATTGTATATAAAGGGACTACTCGCAGCTTTATCTCTGAGATCCAGGCTACAGCATACCTACAGGAAATTACTGGGAAAACGGGTAGCAAGAAATAGTAGCCACTAGATCCAAATTGAATGCTCTAAAAACTTCTGTTATACTTTTTTGCAATCTTTTCTTTTTTCTTTCATTTTGCTTCTCATCTTTTTTGTCTGAAGTCTTTTTTCTGTAGTTGTTTGGCTCCCTGGTATCTGCATTAACACAACGAGGTTGAGTTTTGTGTAGGGTAACTTAGAGTATACTAAGGTTTATGGTTGATAAGCTTCTCAGAAGTTTTTAATTAAGAGGTCAAAAATGGGAGGATCGCAGGGAAAGCGTGATTTTCTCTCTCAAATGCCATTAACCGGGCCTTGCAAAGGCCAGGTAACCTCAATTGTTTTGGGGGGCAGGGGTGGAGGGTGGGGGGGACAGGGTCAGGGGTTGGTCTAAAGAATGGGAAATGACTAGTAGAAAGATTCCTCTCACTTGGTTGGACACGGGTTGGATCCTTTCCACCTATCTTTTTAAAACATTTTTTTTATTAGTCTAGATGCGTTCAAGTTCAAGTTCAGGAATTTGTATAGCGCACTACTCACCCAGAGGGTCTCAAGGCGCTTGGGGGAGGGTTGTGCATTACTTATCAAATAGCCAGGTTTTAAGCTGCTTTCTGAAGGAAAGGTGGTTCTGTGTAAGGCGGAGGTGAGTGGGGAGAGAGTTCCAGGTTTTGGCCGCTAGGTAGGAGAAGGATCTTCCTCCCATGGTGGATCTGTGGATGCGCGGAATTGCGGCGAAGGCTTGATTGGATGATCGTAGTTGGCGGGTGGGTGTGTAGAAGGACAGACTTGTGTTGAGGCATTCGGGACCTAGGTCGTAGAGGGCCTTGTGTGCGTGAGTGAGGAGACGGAACGTTATTCTCTTGTTGACGGGGAGCCAGTGGAAGTCTTTCAGGTGATTGGTAATGTGAGCTTGACGGGGGATGTCCAATATGAGTCTGGCTGAGGCGTTTGGGATGCGTTGGAGTTTTTTCTGTAGTTTGGCTGTGGTTCCAGCGTAGAGGGTGTTTCCATAGTCCAGTCGGCTAGTGACCAGTGCGTGGGCGACAGTCTTTATTGTTTCGGTGGAGATCCAACGGAAGATTTTTTTGAGCATGCGAAGTACGTTAAAGCATGAGGATGAGACGGCGTTGACTTGTTCGGTCATCGAGAGGGATGAATCTAGGATGAAGCCCAGGTTACGTGCGTGGTCTGTAGGTATGGGTGCTGTACCCAGGGCCGGTGGCCACCACAAGTCGTCCCAGGCAGAGGGGGATGATCCTAAGATGAGGACTTCCGTTTTGTCCGAGTTTAGTTTTAAGCGGCTGTTCTTCATCCATTCTGCTACTTCTTTCATTCCTTCGTGAAGATTGGTTTTGGCGGTGTTAGGGTCTTTGGTGAGGGAGAGGATCAGCTGGGTGTCGTCTGCGTAGGAGATGATGTTGAGGTTGTGTTGTCACGCGATGGATGTGAGGGGACTCATGTAGACGTTGAAGAGGGTGGGACTGAGTGATGATCCTTGTGGTACTCCGCAGATGACTTCGGTGGCCTCTGATTTGAATGGGGGAGGCAGACTCTCAGGGTTCTCCCGGCGAGGAACGAAATGATCCACTCCAATGCTTTTCCATGTATTCCGATGTTTCTGAGGCGTTATATGAGGGTGCTGTGACAGACTGTGTCGAATGCGGCGGAGAGGTCAAGTAGGATGAGGGCAACTGTTTCTCCGTTGTCCAGTAGCGTTCGGATGTCGTCTGTAGCTGCGATGAGGGCGGTTTCGGTGCTGTGTTTTGCTCGGAAGCCGGACTGTGAGGTGTCGAGGGAATTGGTGGATTCAAGGAAGGTGGCGAGCTGACTGTTGACGGCTTTCTCAATGACTTTGGCAGGGAATGGGAGGAGTGAGATGGGGCGGTAGTTCTTAAGTTCTGAGGGGTCTGCTGTGGGTTTCTTCAGGAGGGCGCTGAGTTCGGCATGTTTCCAGTTTTCTGGGAAGGTGGCGGAGTTGAAGGAGCAGTTGATGACATCGCGGAGATGGGGTGTGATGATGGAGTCTGCTTTGTTGAAAATGTAGTGGGGACATGGGTCGGTTAGCGATCCTGAGTGGATGGAGTTCATCAGGCGGATGGTGTCTTCAGTAGTGATTGGGTTCCAGGCGCGAAGTTTGTGAGAGTTCTGTTTTGGTTCGGGGGTGGGTGGAGAGGACTGTTCTTCGGACTGGTTTTCAAAGCTGTTATGTATGTCGGCGATTTTGTTGTGGAAGAAAGAGGATAAGGAGTCGCAGAGGTCTTGGGAGGGAGTGATGTTGTTTGTGCCGGCGGTGGGGTTGGTAAATTCTTTGACGATGTTGAATAGTTCCTTGCTGTGTGGGCGTTGTTGTTGAGTCGGTCCTTGAATGCTGATTTCTTGGTGGATCGGATCAATTGGTGGTGTTTGTGGGTGGCGGCCTTGAAGGTGGTCAGGTTGTTAGTGGTTGGGTTTTTTCTCCAGGTTTTCTCGAGAGTACGACATAACTTCTTAAATTTCTTGAGTTCATCGTTAAACCAGGGGGCCTTTTTGCAACCTAGTTTGATTTGGTGGTTTTTCAAGGGTGCTAGTTCGTCAGCGCTGTGGGTGATCCATTGTGTGAGTTTGGAGGCAGCTTGGTTTGGATCCGATGATATGGCAGGAGGGTTTTGGTTAAGCGATGTGAAGAGTTGTTCGGCGGTGATTTTGTTCCAGTTTCTTCGAGGAACAGGTTGTGGGGGGTTGTGGGTCAAGGACTTTTTGTAGTTGAAGTGAACGCAGCTGTGGTCCGTCCAATGGAGAGCTGTGGTGTGGTCGAAGGAGATGTGCTTGCTGGAGGTGAAGATGGGGTCGAGTGTGTCTCCGGCAAGGTGGGTGGGGGTGTCAACAAGTTGTTTGAGTCCGAGATTGGCCAGGTTGTCCAGAAGGGTGGTGGTGTTGCTGTCGTTTTTCTTTTCCAGGTGGAAGTTGCGGTCTCCAGTAGGATGTCGTTCTCGGAGTTGAGGGCATGTGGGCTGATGAAGTCAGTGATGTCTTCGTTGAATTGTGTGCGGGTTCCTGGTGGTCTATAGATGAGGGTGCCTCTAAGTGTGGTCCTGGGGCCGGTGTGGATCTGGAAGTGGAGGTGTTCGGCGGTAGCGAGGTTATCGTCGGAGCTGGTCGTGATTCGGATGGTGTTCTTATGGACGATGGCGATGCCTCCTCCTGTTTGGTTGGTGCGGTCTTTTCGGATGATCTTGTAAGCGTCCGGGATGGCTATGGCGATGTCGGGCGCTGATGAGGCGTTCATCCAGGTTTCTGTAAGGAAGGCGACGTCCGGAGATGCCGTGTCGAGTAGGTCCCAGAGTTCAGTGGTGTGTCTGTGGACCGAGCGGGTGTTCAGCAGAATACACTTCAGGTTGTTAGAGTCGGAACTGTGTTTGGAATTAGAGGGTTTGGTGTAGGTCTTGATTCAGGCGAACTTGCAGGAGTGGCAGGCGAAGGGTCCGTGGGTGTGTCCTGGGGCAGCTTTGCAGCATTGTGGTGTGCCTCCGGGGTTAAGGGCAGAGAGGGTAGCGGCGTTGTACATTATGCGGGTGGAGTGGGGTTTGCGGGGGCCAGGGGGTCTGGCGCCGGGGCGCGGTCCAGGCGCGGACGGGCGTAGACGAGCTTACCTTTGGCGCACCTTCGGCGCGCATGGGGCGCGACCGCTGCGCGTGAACGCTGCATGGAAAGACATCTGTCATATGTGGATAGTGGGAAGAGGAGGGGCGAGGGAGGATCAGCTGGGAGGCGGGAGCGGGGCGGATAGCCGGGCTGGGGGTCACAACAACAACAACTAAATGGCTGCAAGCCAAAAGGTGACCAGGACGAGATTGGGGCACAGGTGAGGCTAATGGCGGTCAAAACACCAGTGAAATCGGCACAATCAGGCACAAATCGGCAAGCAGGCAGCAATGTGCAATTAATAAATAATTAAACATTATGCAGTCTAGCAGCACAGCGGGACTATGAAATCGAAGGCAGAGGCAGCAATGCACAATTAATCAATAAACAATGCGCAGTCTCGAATTAGGCAATGGCAGTGCGAGGGCGATGCCTCCAGGTCACAGAGCAGAGCAGCTTAACCCAAACGAGTGCAGCAGTTGCAGTGCGAGCAGCGCTACGATACCAGGTCAGGGCTGGGAGCAGCGTGGGGAGCAACCGCCTTCGAGGATCTCAGGACGGTCACAGCGCTTAGTGTGAGGGAACGGGCTCAATACTTTCAGTGGGAGGGAGGATCAGCTGGGAGGCGGAAGCGGGGCGGATAGCCGGGCTGGGGGTCACAACAACAACAACAAAATGGCTGCAAGCCAAAAGGCGACCAGGACGAGATTGGGGCAACTACGCATTGCCACGATCAACATTTGCAGTCTGAATGACTGGAAGAAAAGATTGAACACAACAGCTGCCTTAAGGCTACTGAATGCGGATATAATCTGCATGCAGGAAACGCACATCGAAGCTGCACAAAGACACCTACTAGAGACCTTTGGGTATGTTTTGGTGGGGGCCACAATGCAGAATTCACGCACACAAGGGTTTGCAATATTGGTCTTAAATAACACGCTACAATTTAGTCTCACTTCAGTAGACCAGCTAGGGAGATGGGTTATCACTCAGTTACACAGACAGTCAGGAGACCCTCTACTCCATATATGGCAGCAACCTTGATGATCCAACTGTAATTCAGCACGTTAATAATGAACTAGCCAACTGGCCACTACATATAATAATTTGTAGGGACTTAAATATAAATCTACCAGCAGGGTGGAATCTGAAACAGGACACTGGGGGGATATACAAGGGCTGTAAACCAAAAGTGTATAAGGCACTGAGGACACTTTGTCAGGAGCATGCACTTACGGATGTGTGGGGAGCTGGCAAAGCCCTATGAATCCAGGATACACTTATTTCTCCCATCCTCATAACAAGCATGTCAGAATAGATTACATTTTAGCCTCCTACTCTATACTCCGAGATTGCAGAATAGAAAAGAAACCTCGAATATTAGCTGACCATAACCCACTAATTTTGGAGATCAAGATGGAAAGGATTTGTGGTGGTACTATACCAACATGGAGCTTTGAAATGGCTCTTCTTTGTAACGAGGAATATTGCGAGATTATGAAGGGGTGGATGCCTCAATTCATTAAAGAGAATATAGACAGGACCAGCATTGATATCGTGTGGGATGCACTCAAGGCAAGGATTTGGGGAGAGACATTACGCTTTTCTGCCAGAATGAATAGATAAAAACAAGCAATAATGACAGCTTAACAAAATTAGCAGCCGCAGAAGAAGAGCTGGTTACTATAGTTCAAAATGGAGGAGAGCATATTGAAGCACTATTGGGGGTTATGGCAGCTAAATCTGCTAAAATGGGGATAATAGCTAAAGGGGTGGCTGATAAACTAGCCGTTCGGCGCAAGGAGGCCTATGAATGCAGTGAGCAGGTGGGCCATCATCTTGCGGTTAGAACCAGACAAAAGGCAACCCAAAATCTAATCACAGAGATTGAAGATCCAGTTAAAGGATTAACTACGGATTGGGATGAGATACGAAAAGTTTTTTATACCTATTATCAAAATCTTTACCATGAAGAATCGCAAAGAGATGAGAATGAAATCGTGATATATCTTAATCAGATCCCTAAAGAAAGATATACATGGGAGGAAAAACTACAGTTGGAGGAGATTCCCCAGTGGGTAGAGATACTGCTATGTATTAACAGTGTTCCAACTGGTAAAGCTATGGGCTCTGATAATATACCCCTTGAATTCTACAAAACATTTTCAACCCAACTGAAAGAATGTATGACACAGCTGATTATACATGTTTTTAAGGGTGGCAGGCCCCCAGAGTCATGGACACAAGCCAAAATTGTAATATATCTTGAAAGAAATAAAGCACCGACTGATTCAGGGTCATATCGTCCTATCACACTAATTAACTCAGACACTAAGATTTATTCTAAAGTGTTGGCTATGCGCCTTGCCCCGATTAGTCACATGGTTATCTCCCCTAGGCAACATGGCTTTATCCCTGGCCGCAGGACGACCGATCATATCCGTAGAGCCATTTCTATTCTTGATGCAAAAAATGTCACAAAAGAACCAGTAGCATTGGTTTTATTGGATGCGGAGAAGGCCTTTGACAGAGTCTCCTGGGCTTTTCTCTGGGAGGCTCTGTCAAGGGTCAGTATAGGAGAAGGCTTTCTGCAAGCATTCAAAATGCTATATGTTTGTCCCACTGCTAAGATAATGGTGAACGGAGGCTTAACCGACAGCTTTGATATAACGAGAGGTTCTAGACAGGGCTGCCCGAGTTCGCCATTATTATTTGCAATATATATCGATTCTTTTCTGCGAGAGATAGAGCATAACCCTATCATTAAGCCAATTAATACAAACGTCTGGAAAACTAAAGCCTCAGCATACGCCGATGATGTCGCTATCGTAACCCCTGAACCAGCAATAGCAATTGAGGAAATTGAAACAGAGGCGTCAAGATTTGGGAGACTATCTGGGTATTCTTTACATTGAAATAAAACTCAAATTATGTGTAACGAACATGCCAAGTTTAATGATGCACGAGTGGTGAAAAAAGCAACTTACTTGGGCATAGAAATTACTGAAAACACCGATTGTATAGTGGAAGATAATACTGAACCATTAATTGTCAAAAGTAGATTAGAAATGGCTAGACTACATAATTCTAGAAAGTTTTGAGTAGGGAGCTACCCTTTCTGACAGGAAAAGGATTGGGTCAACAATCATACACAATACAGAGCTCCTTCTCCTGAATATAGTAAATCGTGAATTAAGTACATCCCTAGGGGGACGTTCTCATTGAGAAACAAGGGATTTGCAGTATTGTACGGGTTACCAAATTTACAACTACAACAATCTATTGGACCCACAAGTACTATAGAGACCTTATGCACACGGACAAAAGTTTATGTAAAATGTCTTATTTTATTTTATAAAGGTTAAAAATTCATAGTAACACAACAAATACACTTTCAATTTTTGCAAAAATATACACTCAAATGTTTAAAAAAAATATAGTAACGAGATTAAAAATGCTAATATAGCACTAGATACATCAACATATTAAAACATCACATTTATTAGTCAAACAATGATAAAGGAACAAACTGTCGACGCGGCGTTTCGGTGCCTTTTGTTTTATTCTTGCACCTTCTTCAGGACTCGTTCCCTGTATTGTCACATCCAGGTGATTTAATATCCTGGATCTGATGTATATGAGCCTGTTTCTGTCCGCTCTTTACACTGTCTCTTTGTTTATGCTTATATGTTGCTTTTTTCTCGGGTTTTCACTCTATTTATATGGATGAGACCCACTTCAATCCGGTCCTCTTTCCATATCCCTTTGCGTGGTGGGAAGGACGCCTCTGGGAGCTACCTTTTCTTTTTCTTCTGTCTTTCTGGCTGCTTTCTGGTTAGACAAGGAGTTACTTTCTGATTAATTCACTCTCTTATTTGTCCAATTCTTTAGATTCTGCAGTGTCTTAGTTGGAGCTATTTTAAAAAATTTAGCTGACAACTTTGATAGTGGTAGCTGAACTGCATGGCGCCTTCCTCTTCTCCGGATTGTTTCTCAATGAGAACGTCCCCCTAAGGATAGACTACATAATTTACACTTATCCATAATTGGGAGCTGCAAATGCATCAAAATGTTGTGCTCCCCAAAATTCTTGTACCTACTGCGGGCGATTCCACTAGAATTTGATGGTAAATGTCTGAAAAAAATTGAAGATCAATTTTCAAGATTTATCTGGGGGTATGCCAGACCTAGAAGAGCCTTTAAATATCTTTCGCTATCAAAAGAAAGGGGAGGTTTGGCCCTGCCAAATATCACATTATATTACTGGGCCACCACCATATTGTATAATTTAACTCTGATTCAAGAAAAAACAAGCTCAGGTAGGACCGAGGAAATACCATCACCAATTGAACTTATAATGGGTACAGAGGCATGGGGCTGGGTATGGCGGCATATGAACGACAATCACTACAAGAAAGTGCGCTTTAAGGTATTACAAAGCGGGTACAAGGTTATGAAATGTATGTTGAAGCTGATCGGGCTTGGGCGCCTGAATTATTATACACCACTATGCAACAACCCTATGCTGCCGGAGATTTTTAAGGGCCCAATCACAGAAAGATGGAGTGAGCAGGCATGAGTAAATTTGGCAATCTTTTTTCCGTAAATGGGCTGGTAATGTTTGAAAATTTACGAGAGCAATTTGGGTTGGAGAATAGAGATTTCTTTACATTTTTACAAATAAGAGACTTTTTGTCGAAAAAAGTGGGAGGACCGAACGAGTTTTTAAACATAGACATTATGGATAAATTCAGGAAAAATAGAGATTTATCTATTGGTTCTGTATATGATTTGTTTAATTCTTTGATGGTAGACGATTTGGAGGATCGAGCAACAAAATGGAAAATAGAAATTGGTGTTACTGAAGAACTATTTTTTCACTCAATTAATTTAGCCCAGAACACTTTAGTCCCTGCAAGGTAACAAGCACAATATTATAAAACGAAAAAGATTGCCAAGTGGGGTACGGGAAAAGGAACCACCTGCCCGCGCTGTGACCTATACCAGGCTGACCGCAGCCATATTTTTGCTACATGCAAAGTTTTGGATAGCCTAAAAAAGGAAATTTCCAGATTCTATAATGTAGAATTGGGGATTACTTGCTCCCTCTCTCCTACACTTATAGGTCTTGGGGTAGACGGTGACCTGCAGGGAACTCCGGGGGAAAGGTTAGTGTTTATCGGCATGGCAGTATATCACCTCTGCCTGGCCTCTGCTTGGCTGGACCCAAAACCACCTGGTTTTCAGCAATGGCTCACTCGGCTTACCTCTAATTATAATTTAGAGAAAGCTATTTATTCAAAGAGGGGAACCCGTTCTCTGCAAGAAGGACTAGAAATCTGGGCACCCATGACTAAATGGATTGCGAAGAAAGAATGAGTAATTAATTCATTTTTGGTGAAACTTATAAAAACTAACGCGGGGAGTCGTAAGAGAATGACCAACTTTCCAGGGGGTGGGGGGGGGGGTGGAAGGTTAGTCAAGGGGTGGGGGGAGGGCTTAAAAAAATGTCTTGAAAATATACAATGCAATAGTGTTTACTCTTTACAGCTGTGTTGCCTTTTCTTTCTTTGCCTCTTTCTTTTTTTTCTCTTGTTTCCTTTCGCTTGTCTAATTTGCTATTGCACTATCAATAAAAATCTAAAAAAAAATGAAAAAAAAGGAACTTGATCACAGCCTTGGTGAGGTAAGTAATGGGAAATACAATTCTTTAGAAATTGTAAATTAATTGTCCATAGCAGTTGGCAAAGCCAAAGAACTTTGGAATCTCTTTCACACTGCTTTAATCATACATGGGTTCATCTAAATGCCTTGTTTATATAAAAACAAAGCACAAAACAGACATGGGCCTTCTCAAATTCAAATTTTTCTACTTTTGCATACAGTGAATGCTCCAGGAGTCAAGACAACACCTCTGACATGTCTAAATCACTAGATATTGATCCAACACATCAGATGTCATGTACTAAGGGACTAGAGCACTACAAAGGCTGAAAGGCATGACCAAATACTCAAAATGGTCATACCTTGGTTTAAGGGTGCTCTTCCACTCTTTGCCTTCTCTGATCCATACCAGATTGAAAGCCCCATGCAAATATAAATGTGTGAAGATATGGAGAAACTTGATTTGATCCATCAAGACCGAGATCAAAGGTATGGGATACTGGTTGCGAACAGTGATGTTGTTAAGTTTCCTCCAATCACTACACAGTCTGTAAGTCCCATCTGATTTAGGAATGAAAAAGATGGAGGCCCCAGCTAGAGAAGCTGATTGCCTGATGAACCCTTTCTTCACGTTTTCATCAAGATACTCCTTAAGTACATGGTCTTCTTTCATGGTGAAAGGATTAATCCTTCTTGAGGAATCATTGCCTCAGGAACCAAATCAATGGGGCAGTCATATTCTATATCAGGTGACAGGCTGGTTTTGTTGTAGGCATCAGCAAAGTCTTGATACACCTCAGGGTAAGATAACAATGAATCCTCCTGTTGCAATGCAAGACGTGAGATTTTGCTGTTTCTGCAGACCTCCTCTCAGAAACCATTCCTCCAGACAGTTTTAAGATGAGAATTTAATCCATTAAATCAAAAGTCATGGATTCCGCATTTCCTTCTGAAATAACCATTAGAAAAGGTAAAGTAGCTTGTGAGATATCTCCAAAAGTTAAGGGTTTCCTATCTATCCCTTGAATTGCTTATGTGCATGCCTTGCTCTATCAGGAATTTCTGCCATCTTCTGAAATACATTGTCAATAAAGCAATCAAATGCTCTACAGTTAATTAAAGCCAAAAGTGTGCACAGCTCATTAAGTGTTGTAGCTTCAACTTATAAATAATAATGCCACAGCACGGAAACTGCCTTGCTGTTTATGGCTGAACATCTGCGCTCCGTGCTGGATACCGGTCGGACAGCGGCACTCCTTTTATTAGATCTGAGTGCCGCTTTCGACACGGTTACTCACGGGATCCTTTTGCAGCGGCTTGAAGAAGCGGGACTTAGAGGGGCCGCCTTGTGTTGGTTCCGGTCTTTCCTCATCGATAGATCATTCCAGGTCGCTATTCCACCTGGTAAATCTGCTTCGTACCCACTGACACTGGGGGTCCCACAGGGATCATCGTTGAGCCCAACCTTATTCAACTTGTACGTTAGACCGCTGGCTGCGGTAGTCAAGCGTTGGGGCCTGACAATGGTCTCGTACGCGGATGACACGCAGCTGGCGATCACGTTGAGTGGGGACTCTGATGTGGAGGCCCTCAGGTTTTGTGAGGGTATACGTGCCGTGGCCAATTGGATGAATCTGAACTGTCTCCAATTGAATACTAAGAAGACAGAGGTCATGGTAGTAGGAAAGCAGGCAGAACGGTGGAATGACATTTGGTGGCCTTCGGAATTGGGAGTGACCCCTTCCCCTGCATTGGAAATAAAAAATCTTGGGGTATGGCTGGACCCGACACTTAGTTTCACGAACCATACCAAGAGAGTGGCAGCCTCTTGCTATGGTATTATTAGGGGCCTCCGTCCAATACTCAAATTTTTCGACGCCCCCACCAGACAGCTAGTGGTTCAGGCCTCAGTATTATCGAGGCTAGATTATGCCACTGCACTGCTGGCCGGAATTAACCAGGCTGAACTCACACGGCTGCAGCGAGTGCAAAATGCTGCAGCCAGAGTGGTGGTGGGTCTGCCTAGACGATGTTCGGTCTCCAGTACACAGCAATCGCTCCACTGGCTGCCAGTCGACCAGAGGATCAGATTTAGGGTGCTATGCCTGGCTTTTAAAATCTGAAAAGGCAGGGCTCCTCAAATCTTGGTGAACCTTTTGACCCCTTATGTTCCTGCACGTTCCTTGAGATCGATGGGTCAGAATTTGTCGGTGGTCCCACACTTCAGGCTGAGTCGAATTGGCGGCCGCTCCTTTCGAGTAGTGGCCGCGAAGTTGTGGAACTCCCTTCCCGCTGAGATTCGAGCACTGGATGATCATCTCCAGTTTAGACGGGCCATTAAAACTTTTCTCTTCGCTTAAAATTCTTGATTGAGTCTCTTCTTAATGCTGTGTTGTGTTCACCCTCTTATTGCGTCAGGACGCCCCTTTGCTGGGGCATCTGTGCGCGGTATAAAAACAATTAACATAACATAACATAACTCATGAAGGGACAAATATTTCTGGCACAGAAATGTCTGTGCAGGGTTTGCGAGTCAAGGACAGGCCCAGTAATTTTCCTGCAACTGGGGGCAGATTCTTACAAAATGCCTTTTTTAAATCACAATAAAGGCAGAGCTCCTCTTGGTAATGACGATTTTTCTCTTCTTTGCTTAGAGTCTTTTCAAATCCACAATCGGGTCCTCTTTCTTTTCCCCCCCGATAATTTATCTGAGCAATTGAGGGCATACCCTCCCTCTTCTGTCATTCTTCCAATGTTGTTGCTTGGCTTCAATCAGAAGCATTAATTTAATTAAGGCTTCCATTGCAGTTGGTCAATTTACCACTAGTCCAAAGAGTCCTTTAATTCTTCCCGCAAGCCATTCTAGAACGCAACTGCAGCTGCTTCATCAGTTCACCCCATCTCCACCAGGAGCCACAAAACAAGCGGAAAGTTGCCAGGTGCCATCTTGCTAGTTCACAGACTTCTGATAGTGGCCAGTAGGTGCTGTGCTACCTCTACTGGCACCAACCTGGAACTATCTGTTCTTGACCTTCTATGCACGAGCCAGCTACCAGGAGCCGGTAGTCCACAGCCTCCAAGCCTACCCTGTCTTTCATTAATCTCTTGGACAGAAACTAACAGGCGTGCACTTATGTCCCTTTCCCAATACAACCCTAGATTAAATCCTGATACCCCCCCATCTCTCTGATGGCACTCCAAAATCAAAGACGAACTCACAAACATCTAATATTTAGTGCAAATGCTAAATTCTTCAAAATACAGATAAGCTGGGTAAGAATACTTTTCAAAAAAGTCTATAGAATGTCTTATCTCAATCAAAAACGCAGTTTAACATCAACTTGACTTAGAATCCCTGCTAAAAAAAAATGACACCCTTCTCACTCCAAAGTCATTGCCAAATTGCAGTCCTGTTATTATGTCTATGGTCTGTCTTCCTTTCTGATTTAAAAAATCTGGCAACCATAGCCAAGGGAACAGCTGCATAGAACCAGGTACCCAAACAAATGCTTAGCACAGGCTCCTTGTTTTTTGGGAGAGGGGGTTAAGACTGATTTGGCAAGACACAGAATCATACACTGATGATTGTACTCCTGCTAGTTCCAGCATCTGCAGAGTGTGCCCCAGAGGAGTTCCAACAGTTGTACCTACATCCGCCCCAGGACAACAGCAGGGGTATCTTACTTCTGACAACTCCTTGGAACATAGATGACAGTCCACAAAGCAACCACTGCACTCACATGGCCGTCAAGTCTCACAAGACTGATGGGCATCTTGGGCCTGGCTCCGGTTAAACAGCCACAAACGGCCATAAGCCCTTGTCGTCCTTGAGTACCGGTTAAGTCATATCATGGTTCATTCTGGCTCCAGTTCCTGCCTTCTTCCAGATCATCTTTACCTGTACCTGGGACAACCGAGGAAACCTGGAAAATAAATGGGAAGAAACGTTTAGATTAGAAGAGTCAGATGCTGCTTATGCGGTCATGTTGCTGCCAGTTACTCCAAAATCTGCTGAAAGCTAATGCCATTTTGGCTTCTACTTTGAACTTGAAGAGAAAACCTAAACAAAGACAATACGGATTACTCTGCACAAGAAGGAATGTAATGTCTATAGTTGTGTACCTGCTCTATGACATTTTGTACCCACCACATTACAAGGGAATACAAGTGATTACCCTTCCACAGCAGTCAGAAGGTGAAGTGTGATGCAAGACAAGGTGTGCAAGTACTATATCAGAGTTACAAATGGTTTGTGAATGGATCAGAGGATTGATGTGTTGTAAAACAATCTTGTGGTTCTTGTTTATGGATCATCTCTTTGAACACCCTCTTAACTGGACTCACTGTGGTTCCTTAGTTTATGGGTCTGTGGTTCGTAGATTCGGAACCCGTTTAACAAACGTCGTCGGATATAGACAATTTTGGTATCAGCGGACCGCAAATCACGAGTGCGGTGTGTACAAGTGTTTTCGTCATAATCGGTCAATGACAACACTACGTATTCAGGGATTTCGTTTGAACCCTTGGGTTCCATTTTGTGTGCGGCAGCCATTTTGTGTGGTTGCCCTCACATAGGCCGATGACTGCGGCCAAACGAGTCCTTGGGACACGTACACCTTAGCTGACTCTTGTTTGACCTGGCCGAACTGACTCCCTTGCCCGAGGCCGACCTCGCTGAGCCAGTTCCTTGTTAAGCAGCTGGCCAGATAAAGATCAAAGAGCAGGACATTGCCGAAGTTTATGGTACACTGCACTCACCCTTCTATCTTGCTGCCATCTGTTTCTGTTCCTTCCTTTATGGCTTAATCACTGATTTGGTTGAGGTTTTATGATGGGTTTGTCCGGCCTGATCGAACAGGAAAGTTGGAATGTGCTTGGTCATTTCTGGTGGGCTGGACAACGGAAAGTGTGATTGTCGTCATGCGCTACTTTTGAAATGTCATGTCCCCATTGGTTAGTTTGTATGTAATCGATGCTAGCCTGGAATGTGATTTTTGGCATAAAAGACCATGCCCTGCTCATTGAATTTGTGCAGTCTCTAGCGAACCACCCATGTTGTGCTTCGTAGACCTCTGTTCCTGGTTGCAGCCAATAAATTTGGTCTTTGACGTCATCAAGAAGTGTCCTGTGTCTCGGTTTGCCGAGGCAGGGGAACTCGAAGACATCAGGCGTTTTCCCTGGCGCCGCTGGGTTCTAAGACCCGGTTCTTCATCACCAGAAATACCTGTCACCCTTCTCTTGATGTCACAGTACCTCCTACAAACCCACTCACAACCATCAGCCAGACATACAGAAACTTTGCTGCATAATAACACCGACAAGCATCTATCCAATGGAATGTATTCCATTCTCTGCCTGAAATCATTTCGAATCCTACACTTGGGGGCTCAAGTTAATATGATCCAATAATGGACAACATCCTGCTTACTTGCTCCTTTGATTACTAGGAGAATGGACTTGGCAATTATGAATTAATAGAGGCAAAGAAAACAGTGGTGGAAATGGGAAAACATTATTGCAGCATGGGCTCTTTATTTATAAACAGTTGGTGAGTGGTGCAGACACACTGTGGAGCGCGGCAGAATAAGCACTGACAAAAGCTTATGACAAATTGGCACTACAGAAAATAAAGCAAACCTTTTTAGGTCTCGTCTGGTGTTAGCAGCGCACATGCGCTGCTCTCGCCATGACGAGGGCCTTTTGGAATCGATACGGATTCCAGAACGTGCACGCGGAGAGACAGAAGAGACAGTAGATGTGCACGCGGGAATTGGATGCTTTACTGGCAGCGTGACACTCTGGGGACTTTTTTTTTTCACTGCCAGTAAAGCATCCAGTCCCCGCTGTTATAAACATAGCTCATTGTGAGCGCGGGCCGCCTGGGTCACGCTTGTTATTTAAGCGCCTATGGCTTTCTGGGAGCTGGAGATAGGTGATTGTCCACGTCTGTAATCCAATTTAAGCCAAGGCAGAAAACCAATCATTTGTAAAAAAAACTAAAAAAAACAGCTCTGCCTTTCAATCTAGGGGCGTGCAGCAGTGCTGACATAGCTGTAGATGAATGGTGTCATTTGCAGTAGTTATGCGATGTAGACGCAATCCTATAATATGTATTACGATAAAAACGCTCGCACTCGTTGCCAAGTTGAAACTTGAATTGCTGATGAACAGAAAACCAAATTCATTAAACACTGCTCTCCTACAACTGGGGCCAGGTGACTAGCTCTATCCCAGCCCTGTTGGCCTCTCTGAGGACTCTTGCGGTATCAAACTCAGGCGCAGACAAGATAATAAATAAATTAAGAGAACCATCTTGCACCAGTCATGCAAAGGTGGGGCGAGAGGTGTTATGAGAGCTGTCCCCTCACAAACACTCATTCACCCTCCCTCCCCCACCCCACCCTTTACCCCCTCCTCCAGTGGACTCTCCTTCTTCGAAAGAATTTCAGTAGATTGTATATCATGCAGTTAATGGGGCCGTAAACCAATCAGTGGACTGCACTGTGACCCGAGAACTGATAAGACGTGTGCGGACTGTAACAAAGAGAGCTCGTCAGGTGACCTTCCGGTCTCGGCATCCAACACAACAAAGACTTGGCATGTCCAGGGGCAGCCTATGGTGGCTCAGCATGTTCTGGGAGGCGGTGCGTGTCTAGCTACATCATCTTTGTCACTGATATCACTCCAGCTGTTTTCTCTATAAATATATACATGCATGGAATTCAAGGGGCGCTACTTGGTAATGTCTCATTTCTGACATATGAGGTGATAACATGGAGTGACCTTTGCAGTGCCCTAACTCATGTCTGAATGGGTGTTCATTAGTGCGCATGTTCTAAATAACGTCCATGGGGCACGCGTGTTTCCATTGGTACACGTATAATGGAGTGATGTGTGTATTTTCATACCACTGTACTCCAGGAACAGTGGTGGCACTAGGCGGGCACCGTCTGGATGTCCATCAGTACAACACTCACCCCATAGAGAGGGGCGTGTCATGTGTGCATCACTCTATCACTGTGAGCAGTGCCAGGCCTGAGGTGCCTGTGAAAGGAATGGTACTTCTCACCAGCACAGCACCCTACCACTGTGAGTAGTGCCAGGCTTACGGTGTGTGATGGACAGCACCTCCATCACCATGAGCAGTGCCGGGCACGGGGTGTGTGATGGACAGCACCTCTCCAGCAAAGCACCTCCATCACCATGAGCAGTGCCGGGCACGGGGTGTGTGATGGACAGCACCTCTCCAGCAGAGCACCTCCATCACCATGAGCAGTGCCGGGCACGGGGTGTGTGATGGACTGCACCTCTCTGGCACAGCACCACCATCACCTGTGAGCAGTGCCGGGGTGTGTGATGGACAGCACTGCTCCAGCACAGCACCGCTATCACTGTTTCAGTGTCAGGCATGGGGTGTGTGATGGACAGCAGCTCTCCAGCACATCATTTCCATCACCCGTGAGCAGTGGGCATGGGGTGTGTGATGGGCAGCACCTCTCCAGCACAGCACCTCTGTCACCGTGAGCATTGCGGGGCACGGGTTGTGCGATGGACAGCCCCTCTCCAGCACAGCACCTCCATCACCTGTGAGCAGTGCCAGGCATGGGGTGTGTGATGGACAACACCTCTCCAGCACAGCATCTCCATCACCCATGAGCAGTGGCATGCATGGGGTGTGTGATGGACAGCACATTTCTCCCAGCACTGCACCTTTACCTGTGAGCAGAGCCGGACATGGGGTGTGTGATGGACATCACCTCTCCAGCACAGCACCTCCTTCACACGTGAGCAGTGACGGGCATGAGGTGTGATAGAGGGCGCCTCTCCAGCACAGCACCACCATCACCCATGAGCAGTACTGGGCACGGGGTGTGTGATGGACAGCACCTCTCCAGCAGAGCACCTCCATCACCATGAGCAGTGCCGGGCACGGGGTGTGTGATGGACAGCACCTCTCCAGCAGAGCACCTCCATCACCATGAGCAGTGCCGGGCACGGGGTGTGTGATGGACTGCGCCTCTCTGGCACAGCACCACCATCATCTGTGAGCAGTGCCAGGCACGGGGTGTGTGATGGACAGCACCGCTCCAGCACAGCACCGCTATCACTGTTTCAGTGTCAGGCATGGGGTGTGTGATGGACAGCAGCTCTCCAGCACATCATTTCCATCACCCGTGAGCAGTGGGCATGGGGTGTGTGATGGACAGCACCTCTCCAGCACAGCACCTCTGTCACCGTGAGCATTGCGGGGCACGGGTTGTGCGATGGACAGCCCCTCTCCAGCACAGCACCTCCATCACTTGTGAGCAGTGCCAGGCATGGGGTGTGTGATGGACAACACCTCTCCAGCACAGCATCTCCATCACCCACGAGCAGTGGCACGCATGGGGTGTGTGATGGACAGCACATTTCTCCCAGCACTGCACCTTTACCTGTGAGCAGAGCCGGACATGGGGTGTGTGATGGACATCACCTCTCCAGCACAGCACCTCCTTCACACGTGAGCAGTGCCGGGCATGAGGTGTGATAGAGGGCGCCTCTCCAGCACAGCACCACCATCACCCATGAGCAGTACTGGGCATGGGATTTGTGATGGACAACACCTCTCCAGCACAGCACCCTACCACCGTGAGCAGTGCCAGGCTTGGACTGTGTGATGGACAGCACCTCTCCAGCACAGCGTCTCCATCACCATGAGCAGTGCCAGGCTTGGGGTGTGTGATGGACAGTACCTCTCCAGCACAGCGCCCTACCACAGTGAGATGTGCCGGGAATGGGGGGGTGTGATCAGGGTCGGATTGGGATCACAATTCGGCCCAGGCACTGACGAAAAAAGTGGCCCACATTCAAGAGGTGTGGCCCATATTTAAGGGGCGTGGCCCACATTCAAGGGACGTGCCCTTTCATGAAACACTATTTGCACAGACAAGGAATGAAAGTGGGAGGATACATTTCTTGCACAGGACACAGGGCCAAGGTGCCAATGGCCTACATGCTGAGCAACTAAAAAAAATAGCAAGGCCCCTTTCTGTCACAAAATTATTCCAACCCTCCAGCACAGGCGCACCTGAAAAGCAGCAAATCCCCTGCTATTACTAACCTACTTAGCCCTACCCAGACCTTCAGCTCAGGAGCACATGAACAGAGGTAAGGCACCTGCAATTAGTAAATTATTCAGCCCTCCAGGCCTCGGGAAAATGTCCTGGCAGGGGAGCACAAAACACAGCTTTCTGGGTCATCCAAGGTAGCCAGGTAGCCAGGGGGGAGGCTGAGGTGAAGCTGGTGCATGGCAAGTGCCTTCCCAGTGTGTTCTGGCAGTTTGAGTGTTTACCATTTACTGTAGTATTACCCTTGTACCTGTGTATGGTACCCTTTTGTAACTTGCACACGTCACTTTTCTCTGGTATTACACTGTATGCTACCTCTCACTTTTGTTTGCTTTAGATACTTGCACAAGTGCCACCATTGCCTACGTAACGTTTGTTCTTGTGCTGGAGTGTCTGCCATTTATTGCAGTATTATACCTCTACTTGTACTTTGTACGCTTTTGTAACCTGCACACATATCAGTTTTTCCTCCTGTAATGTACTGATTGCTACCTCATGTATTTTGGCTGCTCACTATTGTCACTTTTGATTCATGTAACCTAACGTTTGCTTTTGTAATTTGTCCACTTGTAATTTTTCTCCTCATGTATTATTGCTGTTCCTTGTGTAAAGCGCTCTGACACCTTCGAGTAAAGTCTGCGCTATATAAAATCGCACAAATAAATAAATAAATAAAATAAAAAAATTCCAAACATCACCTGGCCCCCACAGCAAGACCCATTCTTCCTCCTCCACTATGCCCTGAATGTGAAGGGCTGTGGGCGAGGTGCTAAGACTAACACCGTTTCTGGGCTGCATGGGCCCCAGGGGGGCCGAGGTGAAAATGGCTCAAAGGCCTGAGAAACACCTGGCCCCCAGGGAGGCCGATTCTTGCAAACAATCACCCCTCCCCAGCCCAGCCTCAGCTTGATTGCTTGGCAGGGCAGGGGTGAAGGAGAGGCCACAGCTGACAATCGCTGTCCGGCCGCACAGCGAGGCTGCTTTCATTTTCTCTCTCTGTCTCCGTGCACTCTGTGGGCCGTTTTTTTTTTCTCCCCTTTCCTAGTCCACTGTCTGTGGACTGGGACAGGGGAGAAAAAAACGGCCCACAGAGGGCACTGAGGCACCGGCCCTTCGGCCCATGCCCGAATGCCCGCCTTGCCAATCCACCCCTGGGTGTGATGGTCAGCACCTCTCCAGCACAGTGCCCTACCACAGTGAGCTTTGCCGGGCATGGGGTGTGTGATGGACAGCACCTCTCCAGCACAGCGTCGGACCACTGTGAGCAGTGCTGGGCATGGGGTGTGTGATGAACAGAACATCTCCAGCACAGCACCTCCATCACCCATGAGCAGTGCGGGGCTTGGGGTGTGTGATGGACAGCACCTCTTTAGCACTGCACCCTACCACCATGAGCAGTGCCAGGCATGGGGTGTGTGATGGAAAGCACATCTCCAGCTCAGCACCTCCATCACCATAAGCAGTGCCGGCCATAGGGTGTGATGGACAGCACATCTCGCCCAGCACTGCACCTCCATCTCCATGAGCAGTGCTGGGCATGGGGTGTGTGATTGACAGCACCTCTCCGTCAGAGCACCTCCATCACCGTGAGCAGTGCCAGGCATGGGGTGTGTGACAGACAGCACCCCTCCAGCACAGCACCCTACCACTGTGCGCAGTGACGGTCATGCGGTATGTGATGGACAGCACCCTACCACCGTGAGCAGTGCCAGACTTGGTGTGTGTGATAGATAGCACCTCTCTGTAATGGTTTCAGGCTTGTTCCACAGAAGCGTCAGGAACTTGGAGAGTAGTCCTCAGTCATTCCCTACGGCCCTCCGACTCTATCAGACTCTAGAGTATCGGATGGCACGTCAGGGGAAAACAGGGAAACAAAACAAGGAAAGGTTGGGGAAGAAGATAGCAGATCCTGAATGTGGCACCTCAGCGTGGATTCTGGATGAGGAGGCAGGCTGTAAGGGAAGGATAAGGTTACAACCTATACTCTACTACAAGCTTGTGTATATCTCCAATACATATGTGTCACCTACCACAGTAATAGTCAGAGCTTTGGAATACCAATGGTGGGTAATTCTGGTGTTGACTCCCTGTGCATTAAAAAGACATAGATTATAACATTCTACCCCAAAACTTATGTTAGTATGTGTAAGAAGATATTCTGTAAAACTCACCACGCGGATTTGAGGAATGCTTGGCTTGTACCTCACCCTATTCCAAGTTATAATGTGCTTGCACGAGTCTTTCGTCTGACGTATGTACAAAGTGTAATCTGCCAAAACTGTCACAACCTTGTTACATCCATCAATAACCACAAGCAAGAATATAAGAGAGGCAGCGCTACGCACTGTTACTGTGATTCTGGTAGCTGAGAAGCACAACACACCAAACACTGGTCCACGCAAGTGCCCCAAAGGAAGGATTATAGCAAACTGCCAAAGGGAAGGCTGAAGAGGGTGATTCACCCAACGGGAGACAGCTCCGGCCAGTGAACCTGATACGAATGTGCAGTAAGCAGCACCCGGCCGGGCGACGGGGAAAGACCTGGCCGCCGGGCGGAGTACCAGGATAGGGGAGTGTGGAGAAAGCAGCACCCGGCCGGGCGACGGGGAAAGACCCGGCCGCCAGGCGGAACACCAGGATAGGGGAAAAAAGAAATGATGCGAACGAACATGAATTACAGCAAATGTGTTCTAAGGAAGCCTCGGAGGAATCACTAAGTGCCCCAAACAAAACGCGGTAATTTAGAACCGCCAGAGATTTACGGGAAGCGGTGGAGCAGATCACCGGCACGTAGGATGGAACGCTCAGGGCCGGAAATACCACAAACAAAACCGGAAGTCAGGCAAACGCCACAGGGACGGAAGAACAGGAAGTGAGCCAAACGCTAGAACGCAAAGCGGCGTTCTGGTGAATCGGTGTGCCTTAAATAGAAACCAAGGCCACCAGCGTTTAAAGGAACACCAGGAGCCTCGATTGGGACCTCTGAGCATGACACTTTCCAGCACAGCACCTCCATCAAACGTGAGCAGTGCCATGCATTTGGTGTGTGACGTACAACACCTCTCCAGCACTGCAACAAAAACGTTTTTTAGGTCGAGCATTCGAGACCTCTTGAATATACTTTAGTATATACTTATATACTTTAGTATATACTTATATGTGTATGTACTTTGTGGGCTCTGGAGATTAGCCCTAGGACTTGTCTGCTTCCGCTTTGGGACTTTTTTTCGGTTCAACTGACACTATTTAAATGTCTTAATAGAAAACGACCAGCAGAGGTCAGTAAAATACCAGAATTACTTTCTGCTAAGGGACTTTCTTTTTTTTCTATTTTTCTGGCAACTGCCTATATTTAACTTTCTTGATAGAAAACGACCAGCAGAGGTCCGTAAAATACCAGAATCACTTTAGCATTCTCTGGATACGAGTCCATAGAAATTGTCTTCCACGAGCACCCGTACACAATAATATATTTTTCAAATCTTGTATTTTCAGTGATATGACCACCGAAGGCCCTGATTTTATATTAAAAACAGACCTTTGGACTATACCATTAACTGCTGGAAGGCATTATTTCTCCCCATGTGTTCACATACCTGCCGTGTCACTCAGTTTGGTGCTTACTTTCCCTCCATGTTAATGGACAGTAGATGCTTCAGCACCCAGGCTAATGTTCTACATAGCTAAATACATATAAGGTCCCAAAAGCGAGACCGATCGCATTGCAAATGCTTGTTTTCTGAAGCATCCATTTTTCAGATGCTTTTGTCCCCTCATGCTCCCGAGTGAGATAGTCCCTCAGGCAAGTCAATGGAGGCAAAGGACTCACACCTCAACAGTCAATAGAAAGCAAGCATTGGCAAAGCCATTGGCTTTGGCAATGGGGTGGGGGGTTAAAGAAGAACACATCCAGTAAATGAGGGGACCTAGCACAGCATCTAAAATACGGAAGTCCAAACTGGGGATATTTACATTTTCACTGGGGAAATCCCGCTGTATTGCTTGAAAGTTTCCAATCAAAATGCTCACAATAGTATTTTATGGACAATGTTTATCTTGGTTTCTATTTTGCGTTGCTTTCATGGTCGCTGACCAAAAGAAAGTATTTCTGACTAAACTCGTGTTAAATATAGTTCATTTTAATAAAGTTCTACTGCCTCAATAAGCCGCAGGACGTGCAGTGCACAAAAAGGCCACTAGATGGTTCCCCTGTGCTGCAACCGTGCGTTTCTTGTCCACTCAGCCTCACAAATCCGAAGACAAAACAGTCTGATATTTAAACACTACAGCCACGACAGCACCCTACTTTCCCGTGGAAGGAGTGAAAAAACATTACGAGTAAACCTTCAAAACGTTTAAATGATGCACATTAAAAAAGTAAAGTACACAATGAAATGACATGAATGGTATTTCATTTTGAGGTTTTAGCGGAGGCGCGAGGTGAAACAGGGATGGGACAGGTGCGGGGGGGGGGGCAGGAACAGGGCGGGGGGATGACGGATGGATAAAAGCGAAAAGAAGAGGGTGGCAAGGATAAAATGAATTGTACCTGAATCACGGCACAAGACAGAGGAATGGCACTAATAAAACAAAATTAATCTGTGCTTGGTCCATGCGTCACTTTGGTATTGCATAGGGGGCTGCAGACACTAGTGTGGCCCTTTCTGTTATACAGATAGCGCTAGCTAACATATAGCGCAAGCACTTTCACCAGAGGGTGGCCCCATGCAAATGAGAGAATCCCTTTCTCTCTGCGCCCCACAGTATTATAGGCTCTGGCGCAGAGGCAAAGAAGTTGTCTGGAGGGGCTCTGACAGTGCGCCATCTAAAATGTGCAACCCCCTGATGACAGCCCTCTGGAGAAGGGAAAGGACCCCCCAGACACCCTGCTGCAGGCAGGTGCAGTCACTCACTGCACCTGCCTGCAATGGGATCCCTGCAATGTGATCTCTCTCCACTCTTAAAGGTGAAGGCCGGTTGCCGCCTGCACAGTGAAACACAGAGCAGATGCTTCAAAGCCGCTCAGTTTTTCACTTGAATGCGCTGCTCCCAGGACAGCACAACTTTGTGGCTGCCTTGGGGGCAGTGCATTCAGTGTAATAGCCACAGTTTCCCTGTTTGCGTCTGGGACACCTGTTTTAAGGTGGCTCAAACAGGGAGAGCGTACCCTATGTGTAACAGGGCTCCAGATTGTTTTCCTCTAAATGTACAACTAGAAGGCCTGGGCATCCCATCCCTTCAAAAGAGTTTGCCAATCAACATAGCAACTGCCCCCTCCTTATTCCACTCTCCACCAACTAAGACACCATAATATTTGCGGCGTCAAGATCCAACTGTCGTCTGTAAAGCTGTGTTTCTGATTGGTTGCCGGCCCATCACAAGAATGAGTTTCCCATGATGCAAATTGAGATCAAATCACACACAGTTGTCACCACATAACCTGTAGCAAACAAAAACAACTGTTTGTATATGCAGAGAAGCACAAATTGTGTACCATCAGTACAATCTCATAGTAGTTCGGTCCCGGAAAGCACTCTCCCCAGCAGCTCCGCTCACATCGCTCCCTGCCTCTGCACCAGTAGCCCTTCCACCTCCAGGTGTGTGCTGTATGTGCGCTGTCACTGTGACACACGCAGTGCCTCCAGGTCTGCTCCTCTGCTAGGAGACCTGCCTCCTGTTATTTTTATTTTTATTCTGAGCACAGATCAGTAATCTTTTTACTGCTCCTGACCCGTTACTCAGGCAGCCTTTTCCCGCCGCTACAGCCCTGCAGACCCTCCCACCGTCACAGCACCGCTCCCGCCTCCACACCCCCAGTCCCGCCTCCCTCCCCTACTTATGGTAGCAGCACAGATGGGCGCAGCGGGCACGCCGCTGGCGCCCTTAAGGCAAGCCCGTCTGCGCCCGTCCCCGCCTGGACCACGCCGGGTGCCAGACCCCATGGCCCTCGCAAGAGCCACAACACCCGACAACGCTACAATGCTTCATTCCTCCATGGACTCAACACCGGCCAATCATCAAACTGCATCCAGACCACCCCAAAACACACCCACGGACCCTTTCCTGCCGAAACTGCCGCTTCACCAGCTGCCGAACACCTGCAAGTCCTACCACACCCATCAGAGCAGGACGCAACCACCTCAGATGCATATTGCTCAACACCCGCTCCGTCCACAAGAACGCCATCGAACTCTGGGACCTACTCGACTCAGCCTCCCTGGACGTCGCCTTCCTAACAGAGACTTGGATGAACTCCTCCTCGGCACCCGACATTGCCATAGCCATCCCAGATGGCTACAAGATCACCAGAAGGGACCGTACCAACAGACCAGGAGGAGGAGTCGCGATCGTCTACAGGAATACCCTCAGAATCTCGAACAGCACAGCAGACACCTCCAGTACCGCCGAACACCTGCACTTCCAGATCCACATCGACCCCAACACCACCCTCAAAGGAACACTAGTCTATAGACCCCCGGGGCCCCGGCCACAGTTCATCGATGCCATTTCCAACATCGTCAGCATGCACGCCCTTACATCTACAGACTACATCCTCCTCGGAGACCTGAATTTTCACCTCGAGAAAGCCGATGACAGCAACTCCATTGCTCTGCTTGATAACCTAACCAACCTCTGACTCAAACAGCTCATCACGGCCTCCACCCACTCCGCCGGACACACGCTCGACCCTATCCTGTCTGCCAGCAACCACATCACCTTCAGCCACACCGCCGAACTTCACTGGACCGACCACCACTGCATCCACTTCACTTTCGAGAAACCCACCACGCACCACCACCCGCAACGGATCTCCCACTGCAGCTGGAACAAGATCACCGAAGACCAGCTCATCGGCACCCTCCCTCGAAACCCACCAACCAACACCACCAACACCAACACAGCCACCTGCAACCTCAGGCAATAGATTGACGACTGCACCATCACTCTCGCCCTGATCAAAAAACCCTCAAACAGACGCACAAACAGAAAGGCCAGCTGATTCACCACCAACCTCCAGGAGTCCAAGTGGACTTGCCAAAGGCTAAAACAAAAGTGGCGCCTCGAACAGACACCGGACAACCATGCAGCCCTCAAGAACGCCAGCTGCAAGCACCACCAACTCATTCGAGCCAACTAAAGGACCTCCTTCAAGGAACGCATCAACAACAATGTACACAATAGCAAAGAGCTCTTCAACATCGTGAAGGAATTCTCCAACCTCAGCTCCAGCTCCAACAACATCCCACCGTTGCAATACCTATGCGACTC
Organism: Lissotriton vulgaris; assembly: GCF_964263255.1. Classification (NCBI taxonomy): domain Eukaryota; kingdom Metazoa; phylum Chordata; class Amphibia; order Caudata; family Salamandridae; genus Lissotriton; species Lissotriton vulgaris. Next base: position 186,975,982 of record NC_141696.1, read on the forward strand.
CCTAGCCAGCTTCTTTCACTGTAAGATCGCGGACATCCACGACAGCTCCAACACCCAGACCATCCCGACAGCCACCAACACCGCAGACTCACCAACCCCCAGCCTCACCAACCTCCTGGTCGCCTGGACCCACGTCAGTGACGACAACACTATCAACACCATCCACTCCGGCTCACCATCCGACCCCTGCTCTCACCACATCTTCAACAATGCAAACCGCATCATAGCACCCCACATCTGGAAGATCATCAACAGCTCCTTCTACACCGCCACCTTCCCAGAAAGCTGGAAGCACGCCGAGATCAACGCACTACTCAAGAAACCCACAGCGGACCCAAATGACCTCAAGAACTTCCAGCCCATCTCCCGGCTCCCGTTCCCAGAAAACGTCATCGAAAGGATCGTCAACAGGCAACTGACCCACTTCCTCGAGGAGAACAACATCCTGGACCCATCCCAATCAGGATTCCGCAGCAATCATAGCACCGAAACCGCCCTCATTGCTGCCACCGATAACATCGGGACCCTGCTGGACAGCGGTGAAACCATGGCCCTCATACTCCTGGACCTCTCAGCCGCCTTCGACACCGTCTGCCACCACACCCTACGCACACGTCTCTACGACGCAGAAATCAGCGACAAAGCCCTGGACTGGATCACCTCCTACCTCACCGACAGAACCCAGAGGGTCCGCCTCACCTCATTCCATTCTGAAGTCACCAAGATCATCTGCGGCGTGCCCCAAGGATCATCCTTCAGCCCTACCCTCTTCAACGACTACATGGCTTCGCTCGCCAACATAGTCCGCTCGCACAACCTCAACATCGTCTCCCATGCCGATGACACCCAGCTGATCCTCTCACTCACCAAGGAACCCTCCACTGCCGAAACCAACCTCCATGAAGGATTGAAGTCCGTCGCCGACTGGATGAAGAACAGTCGCCTGAAACTGAACTCAGACAAGACGGAGGTCATCACCCTCAACTCCACCCCCTCCGCCTGGGACGACTCTTGGTGGCCAGCCGCTCTGGGAGCCGCACTGACACCCACCGACCATGCACGCAACCTGGGGTTCATCCTGGACTCATCGCTCTCAATGTCCCAGCAAGTCAACGCGTCTCCTCCTCCAGCTTCAACACCCTCCGCATGCTTCACAAGATCTACAGATGGATCCCCACCGGAACCAGAAGGACGGTCACCCAAGCCCTCGTCAGCAGCAGACTGGACTACGGCAATGCCCGATACGGAGGAACCACTGCCTAACTCCAGAAAAGACTTCAACGCATACAGAACGCCTCTGCACGCCTCATCCTCGACATCCCACGCCACGCCACACCCACATCACTGCCCACCTGAAAGACCTGCACTGGCGCCCAGTCAACAAGAGGATCACCTTCAAGCTCCTCACCCCGCTCAGAAAGCACTCCACAATGCCGGACCAGCATACCTCAACAAATGTCTCTTTCTACACCCTGAATCGCTAGCTTCGCTCCGCCGGCCTCGCCCTCGTCCCACGCATACACAGAACCACCACCGGCGGCAGATCCTTTTCCTACCTCGCAGCCAAGACATGGAACACCCTCCCCACCCATCTGTGACAGACCCAGGACCTGCTGACCTTCAGGAGACGTCTCAAGATCTGGCTGTTCGAGCAGTAGCTGCACCCCCCCCCCCCCCTCCCATCAGCGCCCCGAGACCCACACGGGTGATTAGTGTGCTATCAAAATTATTGATTGATTAAAAGCTTTGTTCATCCTAATGCATTTTTTGCAACATCTCAGCCTCCACCTCCCTAGCCTCCTACCCCGCTCTTCAGTGAAACACAGCCTCATTGCTTCCTTTCCTGCCTCAATCCTGAAAGAGTGCATTAAAAAAAGAGTTGTCAGCCTATGCAAAACACTCAAAGCTCTGCACAACACTTGCAACACATGAATTTGTGTAACCACACTTCCAACAACATCCCTTCTAAAATTTCCCCTCAACCTTATAAATTTCTGCCAAACTTCCACAGGACAACTCAACTAATTTTCTGAACTATGTAACAATATCCCCTGTCCCCTACATAACTGGTCATTCTTTGATTTTCTCAAACGTAGCTTAATACTATTCACCTCTGAAATCACATCCTCGCTCTGCAAGCCTACTATCCGATTCTTCTCCCAACACATCCCAAACCTGAAATGCCCCAAACAAAAAATCATACACAGGGAAAACAGTGCCACCTCCCATTCCGAGAAAGAAAAATCCTGCAGCTCACTTAAAAATCCAAGCCAGTATCGTACCTGTGATCGGTGTCCATTTGTCACCTAAACAACTCCTTTCCTGTACCCAATCCACCCATATACTGCCCCTCTTTCCCAGTTGATGAATCATAACCCCAAAAGACCTTACAGTGAAAGCCAATTCCAGCTAACTTCCCTGCGAAAAGTCATCAATCTCACCCATGATAAAGCGTACCACATCATATCATTATTTTTATCTCCTCCTCCACCACCCCGCCTCACTACTGTACTATTTTGAAACTCCTGCCACGCTCGTTTATAGGCCTTCGTTGCGGACAGGGCCATCAACAATTCTACCAGCTCCTGCCTCCTTAGTTACCTACATCTCATAGCTCCTGTGGCATCCTGGTCTTTGCCTTAACCACTCCCAGCACCAGTCCTTGGGCTCTCCGCCACTGTGAACAAGACAATGCATCCACAATATTATGGACAAGCCTGGATCGAAATACACAAACCACCTAAATGAAAAACCTGCAACGCCTTCAAAACCTTGTGTTTTTATTATTTATTTTTTTAGAAGTTTTGTATAGCGCTATCTGGACCCGAGGGTATCAGAGCGCTTCACAACAGGTACAATTATGAGCAATTTTTGCCAAAGACAAAATCTGTTTTTTACCCACTCAAGAGCAACATAGACATAGTTACAATACAGAACTTCAGGTTGAGGGGTTACCCACACAACCTCTGTCTGAATGTCTTCATATAATGGTATTCCCCTGTTTGCTAGTTCCTTGCCCCACAGCACCATACCACAATCAGTGGGAGAAATCAAAGGAAAGCAGTGCTTCTTCTTTTTCCCTGCCAACTATCAGGCCAGGCTTCCGTTCAGTACCTGCCATCTCAAAACAAACCTAAGCCATTTGACCCCGCTTCATCCGAAGGTATCTGCACCAGCCACATCCTTTCAACTTACAAGACCACATCGACACCTCTTTAAAACCCTTACACCAAACCCTCAAGTCTTCATGCAAACCCGCATTTAAGTATACACTGTGGTGAGGCAATACCGCACCTGAAACAGAAAATCCGAATTGTCTGTGAAACGTCCTTCCTGCTTCCACTACTCTACGTTCAAAATTCGAGGTAACCTAGCAATGCCTACATCTTCCTTAAATTTGCCCCTGCTGCTTTCAGCAAAAGCTCCAATGGTTTTTACTTTCACCTGTGTCCCACTCAGTCCCAAGAAAAGGGAGCACTGTTGCTGGCTCCTCCTCGGTCTTTTCCAAAGCATGCATCACATTCTGAAAAGCCTGCAAAGCATCTTTGCAACTTGTTAAACCTCTCTGGTCCCCAAACAAAAAATCAACTAGATAACGAGTGACCTGTACAAAGCAAGTTCTGTAGGAAAAACCTGTTGAAAAAAAACTACCAAACAACTCAAACAGGAAGCAAGAAGCTAAGCAACCCATAGGTAGCATCCTATCCACAAAATGTTTCCTTCAAATTGTAATCCTAATAGGGAGAAGTCCTCAAAGTGCACTGATAGCAGCTTAAATGGCAACTCAAAATCTAACTTCGCATGTTTGACCACAGACTCATTTCTAAGTAGAGCAATGGCACCATCCACAGGCACTACTTTACTGCTGGGTCCTCAACTGCAATAAAACAATATACTGGATCTCCTTGTGGCCAAGACTAATGGTGAATAAGTCTGAATTCACTTTCTTGTTTTTTTTAGGTACCACCCTCAAGGGAGAAATTGTCACATCTGGGTGCGCCCGGTACTCATATGAGTGGAGAAGTGTGGCTCAATGATTAGAGCGGCAGACCCTGATGCAGAGGTCTAGCCCAGGACCAGGGTTCAATTCCCCGCCTTGGCGGGTCTTGGGCTCAAAATTCCACGGACCTGATAATTCTCGCCTCGGTGCCTATTCCAATCATGGAGTCCCACTCTGCAACTCTGGGCAATAGCTTGCTTAATCTCCACAACGGCCCCCACAACGCTAAGGATGCCTGGTCTGCACCATGGGGGTGCCCAGGAGTGGACGCCTCACAGGGAAAGCCAAGATGGGTTCCACAGCGGTATTTGTACAAGCGCCTTGAGACCCTTGCGCCCTTCCGCTCCACCTCAGACAGACAACATCGCTCCCCATCTTCGCAAGAAACCTCAAAACCTGGCTCTTCGACAGACCCCCTCCTTGATGGAATGGAACCTGCACCCCCCCCACCCCTAGCGCCTTGAGACCCTTACGGGTGAGTAGTCGTGCTTTAACAAACTCCTGATTGATTGATTGATTGATTGAGTAGTGCGCTATACAAGTTTCCATTTACAATTTACATGCAATCCTGCCCTACCTTCCTTATCAAGAAATGTCTCCTACCTTTACCTAGCAGCTGCCCTTAAGGTCAAAAGGCAAAATGATCGAGGTATTGCACCACTGGGTGCTTTCTCCCACATTTTCCACAGCCGTGTCAACATTTACTCTGAGGCCTGATACAACTTCCCCAGTTAAACACACAACATGCCCCTTTCTATGACAATTGTCCTCTTCAACTAACCGCCACCCCAAACTAGGCGGGATGCCCCGGAAAGGACTTATAATCACTGCACCTCTCCCCATCTCATCTCAGGGACTTCAGTCATTTTAGCCCAAAACTCTTCATCACAATGTACCCATTTAATGCCCCCATAATCCAATGATGCTTTCTGCATCAAGCCCATATACTTGAGCTGTGCTACGCATGGCTCAGGGTGGCGTTCGAAACAAACACTGGTATTGATCTGATCAAAAATGGCACCTTCAGCCTTCTTGCCAACACCCACTTCTCTACTTTTGACCCTTGTTTTGCCTTTACTTCATGTGTAAAAGCTTATATACATTAACAAACTCACCTTTCCAAATGTTCTCTTTTGTGACTAGAAGAAATTCACTCCTAAGGGCACCGTAATTCCCATGTAGGCCAACCTCATATGTTTGTACGTGTTTCCCCCTTTGTTCACCTCCTCTCCTTTCTTAGCCTCATCTTTGTTTTCTGTCTTTTTGAGGCAACCTCTTCACCCATTGTTTCATCTTTTTCAGTATCTGTTTTTAACTTACCATGCCTTTCTAAATCCTTAGCTTCCGTCTTCCCTTGAATACAGACAACTTCCCTTGGTCCGACTCCCTCACACACTGACTGAAACCATCCCCCACTAATGTAAGAGGATTTTTGTCCTTCGCCATTACCCCATGGCACGTGCCCCCACTTCTTCGTACTTGGTCTAAAGGGGGGTCTGTCTTGTCTTTGCTTCCTCCTCCCTACCCCCATCATTGGTGCTTTGTTTCTGCTGGCCTCGCCTCCCTAGCTGTCTCCCTTGCGACACCAGCAACGCTCCAACTCGTCTTCCACCATTAGACATCCCCAATCCTCCCCCCAGCTGCCCTGCTCCTCCACATTCTGTCTGCAGCGCCCCTGCATCCATCCTGCTCATCCAATGTCATCGTCCTCTTCATCAACACCTCTTCCAACTCCCACTCATCCTCACATCCTGACAATTTCCCCATCACCCACACCACCGTCATCCATGGAACAGGTCCTGTTTGTGGCTTCTTACTCCAGGGAGGCCACCCCAGATGTCTCCCTCACTTCGGGCTCGCATCCATAAGCCACACCAGACTGGCTGACATCCTTATACCATCACTAGCCTCTGCTGCTGGAATCATGGAGGATTGTCCATCTAGGGTACTCAACTTGGCAGGCTCTTCCCACCTGTAGACCTCACCAGCTTCCCTGGGCTGCACTTCTATTATTCAAAACACTCCCTCTCTTTCTCCTCCACCCATATCCAGCTTCCTTTCTTTTTGTTGTCATTACTCATCGCCCATAGCCTTTCCTCACTCCTGCCCTCATTTGCTCTAGCCACCTTTGGCACCTTGGCATCTGCGATCCGGCACCGGTCATTACAATCACCCTCATGCACAATGACACTACTTCATAATAGGGTGACCAACCGTAAGTAAATTTCACGGACCATACTTAATTTGGACCTCTTTCCGTTGTCCGTGAGGATCCCTTTTACGGACGCCTTTTGTCCGTAATTTGGGGCCTTGCAGGGAGCAGAGCTGTTCCAATGCGAGAGGCCTTAGCTCCCTGATGGGGCCGCCTTGCACACAAGAGCCCATAGTCATTCTGTATCCTGATTGGCACATATAGAATGACAGTGGGTCAGTTTGAGCTGTTACAGCATGTGGTGGCCTCCACCTGCCACAGTCTAGGGCAGGGCATTCTGTTAGGGTTAGATGGAAGAAATGTGCAAAACAAATGTACAAAAACGCCCATGCTGCTATGTGCCACTTCATGAAAAGAAGTTGCAAAATAAGTTAAAAAGCAGAGGTTATAGTTCTTACACGGTCTCATCATTTCAGAGCTGAAGCATTTTTAATAATATATACAACAAAGCCAAAGTTAATGCTTTTTTATTTATTTCATGCAACTAACATCCATTGACAAAGCTAATAGTCATGGCTTGTTGTAGATCTTATGTTACTAGATGCAATGATACAGACAGCAAAATACCAGTGGAGCTGCACATTATGCTCAGCGCATATTTTTAGCTTAGGTATTTGAAGCCACGCCCTTAATTATATCAGGCACGCCCCTTGGAGAGACCCCCAGTTTTTTCAACCCATTTAAAGCCCTGGAAATAACACCATGTCACAGGCACCTCACGTCCTGGCACTGTACATCATGCATGACTCATGACTTCCAAGTTTTCAGTTGGCCTATGTGCAGAGGCATAGTGAACCCTCCCCCACCCCATCCCACCCCTTGCTTTATGAACTACAGCGAGGATGAAGTTCTTTATGTGCCTCTTTTGTCTGCAACTCAGTAGACAAAGGCTCAGCTCATAATTAATATGAAAAGGTGGGTTAGTGAATAAGAGAAGGAATGGGTAAATGGCTGAATGGATTAGTGAAAGGATGAATGGATTATTATTATTATTATTATGTTTCTTATATAGCGCCTGAATCGACCCCCGAAGGGGTATCTCCGCGCTTGCCTTGGGAACCCGTCCTGGCTTTTCCCTGTGAGATAGCCCCTACAGGGCATCCTCAAGGTGAAAGCCAGGCATCCCGCCGCGGGGGGGCCGTTGTGGAGATTAAGCAAGCTTAATGCCCAGAGTTGCAGAGTGTGAACCCATGATTAGGTCAGGCACCGAAGCGAGAATTATCGAGTCCGTGGACATTTGAGCTCAAGACCCTGCCGCGTCAGGAATTGAACCCTGGTCCCGGGTCTGACCTCTGCTTCAGGGTCTGCCTGCTCTAACCAGTGAGCCACACTTCTCCACGAGTGAAAGGATGAATGGATGGATAATGAGAAAGGATGCATGGATGGATGCGTGGCATGCCTGTGAAATTTGAGCACAAATCACAAAACAATTCAGTTATTTCATTAATTACTCCAATGCACTATGGTCTTAAGACCCTATTGCCAACATGTTTCAGTCCACAAATGCCCCATAAAGTGTGCTGGCGGTTCATCAGGGCAAAGGCTGTGACTCCCTGGAAGTAGAATCGTGTAGGAATTGCCCTACACTATTTTAAATATGGGCAGAAAGCTGCTCCTTGTCTTAGTATATGTTTTTATTATCACTCCATCCTAATTTAGGAGCGGTTCCGCTCCACACTGGACCTCGTATAGTATGGGGTAGCCCTGTAGTCAGACAGCCATCAAGGGTGCTGTCCCGCAGTCTGTTCTATTAGATATGGGTCCCAACATATACTAAGACAAGGAGCGGCTTTCTGCCCTTATTTAAAATAGTGTAGGGCGATTCCCACACGATTGTTGGCAATAAGGTCTTAAGACAATAATATCCCATACGACCCGACACCTACATCATTTTAATATCACTGCCAGATCCCAGAATGAAGGGAAACTGGGATCTGACAGTGGATTTTTAATCTTTATCCCCCTGGCCAAAAATAACTTCTGAGAGCTCCATGAAACATGGTTGAGCCCACCCTGACTTCTAGGCGTCAGGGTGTCCCGATGGTGAAGCATGACACCACTAGGGTGTGTGAGGGAATATAAAACAAAAGGAGGTGCCTCCTTCCCCATCCAGTGGTAGTGCATTACCCTAAAGCTTCACAAAGGGACATTCCACCAGTGTCAGTTCAGGATTCATTCCATGTAACTAGCCGACCACGTCGGTTTAGTGACTAGGGGAGTACTTTGTGTGCAACAGCGGGTTTAATTACAGCCTGTGAACACTATTTTCTTAAATTACTTTCTCCTGCCTACTGTTGCAGGCAGGACATCCTCCTAAGCAACCATTTTTTTTTTAAACCAGCGTGGCATGCCTGTGAAATTTGAGCGCAACTGACAAAACAATTCAGTTATTTCATTAATTACTCCAATGCTCTACTTAGCCACATGAATAAATACATTCAAATAATGGAGTGGGACTGGACTACAAAGTTTAGTAAAAACCACTGCAGCAATATGACCATCCATGTCATTATGTAGAAGAGGGGAAACATTCAGGCCCTTTTCTAGAGGCAAATCTGCCACTTCAAAATGTAAAGACACAGAATAGCAGTTTCCAAATTGAAGGTGTGTTTTATTTGTTAGGCAATAAAATTACAGCTTTCGGCAGTAGCGGCCAGCAAAAGCGTGGTGGGAGAGCAGGGGGTGCGCCCGGGAGGGTCACACGGTGGGATGACAGGTTAATTTAATAAAAACGTACCTGTCTGCCGGCTGGGTCCCCGTCTTCTCGGCTCCTGCTCCTGCTCTCCTGCCTCTGGCAGGAATAGGAAGCAGGCATTCTCCCTCCTCTCCCCTAAACCAATCACAAGGCTGCAATGGCAGTGTTTTGATTGGTGTGGATGCTGCCCAGCCAGGGGCTTACGGGAAGGCCATGTTCTCCATGCAGGCTGCATTGCAACCTGCATGGAGAAAGGGCAGAGTGTGTATGACTGGTAGTCAGTGCACCCTCAGGAGTGGGCACACTACTCCACCCCTGCTCACAGAGCAGCCCCGACCACCCGCCCATCCGCAACTAAACATAAAATGGTAATAACGGGAAGTTATTACCATTTTATATTTCTGCATCTCACACTGCTAGAAAGCAGTTGGGCGATGCTCCTCCGCACTAGTGGAGGTGCCGCCCCTGGCTTTCGGTACAGGTTGAAAGATTGTTTGCATTTATGTAAACCTTTCATGTCATGCAGTAGTGTTTCATTCGACAACAGCATAGTTTAACGTCCTCAAGGAAATCGAGTTAGTGCTTATGTGGAAATGTGGGCAGTTCGGGAGTCAGTCTAGCAAGCACCTTTGGCATTTACCTCTCATTTACAGAAAGGAGATTCTGTCGGGTGCCCCCTCTTGTTTTTTTGTTTGTGCTCCTACAACATGCCTGCCGCTCTCACACACAGCCGCCTGCCAGCAGCAAAGAGAGTTGTGCAGGAACACATGGTGAGGGTGCTGTGCATTGAAAGACCAATATCATGTTGCTTTTTTTTTTTACTACCATGGCGCCCACTTCACGGGCCACCATGTGCATAACTTTGATGTGCAGGGACGCCATGCTTCATGTTTTAGCATGGTGCCCGCTTTCATCTTTATAACAGGGGTGCCGTACTTTATATTTCAGCATGGTGCCCGGTCTTCTGTTAACAAAGCCAATAGCTGTAAGTCTCGCAAATGCAAAACCTATTGCATTGCAAATGCTTTTTGAAGAGCCTGCGGCCTGACTAATGACCTTCATGATAAATGATTTCAGAGGTATTCTTCAACCCACCCACCCTGAGGGACAGGGCATCAGCGCGTGGGCAGTCCTCTTCCTGAGGAGTGCAGGCAAAGTCCTTGGATGTATGATGTTACAACGCATGCTTTTACCACGCATGCCTTTACAACGCGGTTTTTACAACGCATGGCTTTACAACGCATAGTGCTTTGGGGCGCTGGATAGTTAATAGTTTAATTTACTATTCCAACTCCAGTCCCCGTGGATAGTAGGGAAGGTGTTGGATAGTAAATTAAACCTATTCCCTATCCTAGAGCGCCCCCCAGCGCAATGCGTTGTAATGGTTTGCGTTTTAAAAGTTGCGTCGTAAAGGCACTGCGTGGTAAAAGTTGCGTTGTAAAGGATGTTTCCCAAAGTCCTTTGGCCTCCATTGCCCTTGTTACCTTTGATAAAACTGTAAATTATCCTGTTGAGACACACGCCAAATTCTGTACCTCTGGCTGGAACCTTACACAGCTCATGATTAAAGGACATTGGCATGATCACTACATTTATAATAAAATCCCAAGACAAGCTTCCTATGACCATATCACCAGCCAGGGCATATGTTTTGTGAAGGAGATCCATACGGCGGTAATCTTGGCCAGCATTCCCTCTTGCCACAATCACTGGGGCACGCAGCCAACCTAATGTACTTGGGGAAAACTTCTCTATACTCGGTCTCATCTGCCCCAGGACCTGAATGCCAGAGGCTCATACTGAGAGCTATAACACCCCATTATCAGCAGCCATGGGAGACATGGTAGGTACAACAGTGTTGCTTTCTGTGTAAAGGACTCTTCGTCTCTTCAGAGGGGCTCCTGGGCCATCTCTGTCCTGCCAAACTGCAAGGGTTCTCTACGTCAATGGTGCCTGGCAGAGAGCCTTCTGGGCCAGAGCACCCTTAAGGTATTGTTCGCCAGGAGGAGGGCCAAGTGTGGACCATCACCAGGTTGTTGGCACCCAGAGTGTTACAACTTTCACATTCTTTGTTTTATTTACTGTCTCTTTAAGTGTAGTGCACTTTGTCTTTGCTTATTATAGTTCCAAATAGAATACTGTTTGCTGCTAGGCACCCAGGTCAGTTGCACTATTCCTGCCTGCCAAGAAGCTGCAGTTTGTTGCTGTGCCGCACTATTGGAATAAATCCTTTTTTTTTTTGGAAGACCTTTATTGCACATGTTATATATACACAGCAGTGTGCCTACAACCCACTGACAGGGCCGGCCGCAATCAGTGCACCAGCCGAGACAGACGAGTCCAGTAATAGGTGTTACAAGCAATAGGACGCACATTATGAATACCCAACTCGTGAAGGCACAACAGGTGGTCTTTGAAAAATTATACGAAGTACACCATAAGACTGTGGCCGTAGCGCCCTGATGGAATCTCGGTCTCATTTTACATTTTGAAAAACCAAACTCAAACAACCTAAAACTCAATCCCCCCCCCCAACCCCCCAATCCTGGTCTTCGTGAGCAGTCCGAGCCTGTAAGGTACATTGTCCGTAATGTAATCATCCCCGTTGACAATAGGTGAGTAGTAACCCATGCAGGCAGTCATAAAAAGACCTATATACAGTGAGTCAAAGGACAACTGTAAGCAACAATACAAGCAATGGAGCTACTATCTAATGACGGCGTTTGCAGGACCCCAATAATACCCGTAACTCAAAGTCAATGTGCAGGACAGCCGGCACACTCTTCCTCAGTCATAACTCATTCGGATTCTACACCTCCTTCAGATGAGGCAGCCCTCACACTCCTCTCGCTGTCAGAATCATCTAGGGAGAGCATATAGAGCGTAAATGAAGTCCATATATCCCGTGGTCTTGCCGTCCCAGGGAGCCCTTCATAGTAACAATTCAGCTGATCTCTACAGTAAGCTATGTCATTCAGCCACAGTCGTACGTCAGGCGCTCTCCTCCCACCCCAACTCAGCGCCACTCTTCTTTTGGCCAGCTGAAGCGCCAATACTACAAATCTTCTAGACTTGACCGACACACCAGAAGCAATGCCCAGGAGGCAAAGGCGCACATCCAACGCAACTGCAGTCGTCGTCATAGCAGTAAGGGTCTCAGTCACCTCCTTCCAAAACTCATACACACGCGAACAGCCCCAGGCCAGGTGCACCCCCCAGTGCATATGGTTTGGTCAGTACCTCCCATGTCACTCGTGGCTTTTTACCTGCCCATGTGAGAGTTATCAGCAGTGACCGCAGTCTGGCAAAGAAGTGCGACTTCAGGGGGACCGGAATATTGACAAAAAGATAAAGAAATTTCTGCAGTACTACCATTTTTATTAAAGACACTCTATCTGCCAATGTCAGAGGGAGACAGGTCCAGCGTGCCACCTGATCTTCCAGCTTAGAAACAGCCACTCCATAATTAGCCCTTATAATTTCTTGGGAATCCCTGTGAACCCAGACGCCGAGATATCGAACCGATTCAGTAGCCCATTCCAAGGGGAACTCCAGCGGGATCTGGCGCGTAACGTCCGTAAGAGGCAGCACGTATGATTTGTCCCAATTAATGGTCAGGCCAGAGTGGCGACCAAACCTAATGAATTCCCGGAGTATGTTTTCGAGGTGGATCGCAGGCTCGCGGACGTAGAGAACCATATCGTCAGCGTACATTGACACTGCCAAAGACCTAAGAGGGAACTTCAACGCCGCCTCCGCATATTTCTGCCGCAGAATACAGGCCAGTGGTTCCATCATGATAGCAAAAAGTAAGGGCGAGAGCGGGCAGCCCTGCCTTGTCCCCCGCTGTATCGGAAACGAGGAGGAGACATGACCATTAACCCTCACTCTCGCCGTGGGCTCAGTATATAAGAGTGCAACCAGCGAAGTGAAGAAATATGGTACCCCCATCCGGTGCAGAACTGCCAACATATACTTCCATGCCACCGAATCGAAGGCCTTGGCAGCGTCAAGCATGACCGCCACCGCAGCCAACTCCGGTTTAAGCAGATGGAGCACGGCGAACAGCGCCCTCAGATTATGTGTAGTCGACCTGAGAGGGACAAACCCCGACTGATCCGGCAATACCATGACAAGGAGGAGCAATCGCAATCTTGTGGCTAAGACTTTGGCAATGATTTTCACATCGGTGTTCATGAGAGATAGAGGCCGATACGAGTCACATTTATTCAGGGATTTCCCTGGTTTAGGCAACGCCACCAGCAGCGCCTCTCGCTTAGTCGCTGGCAGCCGGCCACATTCCTTCGCTTCCTCCAAGATCATTGCTAGCTGTGGGATCAGTAAATCAGCATATTCTTTATAAAATTCGGAGGACAAGCCATCCGTGCCCGGCGCCTTCCCGTTCGGCAGAGCAGCAATCGCCTCCCTAAACTCAGCCTCAGTGATAGGATGCATCAGGAATTCCTGCTGTCCTCTGGACAACCACACCAAAGCTATGTCCTCAAAATATCTATTCACTTCCTCCTCGTCTGCCGTGTCCCTGTGCTCATAAAGTTGTGCGTAGTGTTTCGCGAAGCAATTTAGAACGCCATCCGAGCTTGTCACCACCTCCCCCTGATCGTCAATCTCTTGCACCGAACAGTGCCGCGCCCAGGGTTCCTTGATCCTGTCCGCTAGGCCCCTCCCCGGTCTGCCACCCTCCCCATAGTATCTAGCCGTGGAGTGCTTGGATAGAAATTTCACCTCTTGGTCTGCCAGTTCATTGTATTCAGTGACTTTTGACCTGATCTCAGCTAATAACATGGCCTCCGCCCTGAGCTCCAGTCGACGCTCCAGAGCCACCAACTCTTTTTCCAGTCGGGCCATAGAATCTCGTAGTGACGTCAGCATGCCAGATGTCAGGCCAATACATGCCCCCCGCACCGTCACCTTGAAGGCCTCCCATACAGTACTCATATTGTCAACAGACCCCACATTGTGCACAAAGAACTCCTCAATAATCTGACGCAATCTCTCACGCAGTACTTGATCGGACAACACACCAGGGGAGAAACGCCACGTGAAAGGAGCAGGCGCAAGCGTAGGCAGTTGCATCACCAGCTTCACAGGCGCATGGTCAGAGATAGTGCGAGGAAGGTGTTCAACACACGTCACCAAACCATGCACATCACGTGTTACCAGCCAGTAGTCCAATCTCGACCACGTATCGTGCGCAGACGTGTAACATGTTCCCTCTCGTCTGTTCGGGTACTTCATTCTCCAAGCATCCAACAACTGCAGGCCATGCATACCCTCGCACACCGCATCAGCCGCCTTCTTACGCACACACGGCCTGTCCTGTTTTTTGTCCAATTCAGTATCCAGCGTGACATTCAAGTCACCACCACAGATGATAGCCGAAGAGGGAAGCGTATACAGTTTGTTCCAAAGGTTCACATAAAATTCAGGATCATCGACATTAGGTCCATACACATTGAGAAGGGTGATCAGCGTACCACACAATTTACCCTGCACAAGAATATATCTGCCCTCCCGGTCAACTTCCTCATGGTGTATTTCAAACGGGACATTTTTTTTAACCAGAATCATGACTCCCCGGGCATATGAGGAAAAGGACGTGGCTAGTCGGACCCCCGCCCAGTGCTTACCCACTATTTCAGCCGCCCTCCCCCGGAGATGAGTCTCCTGTATAAAAACAACCTGAGCACCGTGCCTATTCAGAAAAGCAAGCATCTGTCGTGTCTTTTGCGGCCGATTGAGTCCCCGCACATTCCATGTGACACATGTGAGTTTACCCCCCCGATCCATATCGCCAACCACTCAAGCAGCCCATCAACCAATATGCCCCCTTCCGCGCCCACCCATCTATCCAACTGTCACCACCCAGTGACCCGGCGTGGTCACGAGCCCTCCTGCAAGGTACCTCAAGCAAAGGCCAACAAGGACCAACACAGTCACCAGATAATTCAGAACCCCAACTACCGACCAGGATACGGAACATCTCCCCAACAAACTCCAGGAACCCGTCCCCCAACCCCCCACCCACTTCAGCAGCCCCAATTTGCCAAAGCCATCCCATACCCCCCCTAATGCAACCCCAAACAATGCAACCAACTGTGTGTGGGGATCTCCCATATCCAGGGGCGCAGTGGCGCACAACTCCCGCCAGTAAACTGACGAGAGCAAGACCAGTATCAATGAACAAAAACCCAACCCTCGTCACCCCCATCCGCTGAGAGTCTGAAACAGGCAAAGCATCAGGCAAGCATCAGCGTAGAAGTATATGATACCCATTAAGACTGTCCAGTTGCAGCAAAAATGTCAACAGAGGTGCACATCGCGAAAGCTATCCACATAAAAGGCTCTCATGCCCTCCCTCAACCACAGCATCGAGCCAGTCCCCGCACAGCCCCATCAGTACACATGAGCAATACAGCAGTTCAAATGGTATGACTGGGGCATTGGGACGCAGCTCAGTCCTTCCGTCCCCAGCATCAGTCGCGGGAACCATTCGAGATAAGCCCAACACTCGAGGTCTGCGGGAGCGGGAACAACCGCCCTCAGCACAAATCCAAAAAAGGCATCATGCAGCACCGCTCAACTGTGCACCCCCCGCATCATAATGCTCACAAAGAATTAGGCTACTTCATCCTGCTGTCCGTCCTCGCCTTCCTGAAGCCCTTCAGGTGCCCTTTTACGTTTCTTCTGTTTTTTGGCGTAGTCCATAGCCGCCTTGGGAGAGGAGAAGATCTTGTTATCCGACGGCGGCCCTATCCGGAGGCGAGCAGGATATAGCATGGCATTAGGTACTTCTTCAACGCGCAAAAGCTGTTTCACTGTGGCAAATTCCTTGCGTGCTGCCTGTACCGCCACAGTGAAGTCCGGATAAAACTGAAGCTTGTTTCCCTGATATTCAATGGATCCTTTCTCCCTCGCGAGGCGCAGAATGGTGTCCCGGTCCCTATAATTCAAAATTTTGGCTACTATCGGACCTGGCGGCGCCCCAGGTGGAGGGCGTTTTGCCAGGGAGCGATGAGCACGTTCCACTATGAAGACGCTAGATAATTGGTCCGCTCCAAAGATGTCCACAAGCATACGTTCCATATAGTCCTCCATGCGACCTACATTCGTGGGTTCTGGCAGGCAGGCTCCTCCTGGACCTCCCTTCCAACTCCTCATTCTTTGCCTGTATGACCGCCAGAACCCTCTCCATGTTGAAGACCTTAGTTGAGACTGTCGCAAGGCCATCTTCGGTAGCGGACACCCTCTGTTCCACCTCCCCCATTCGTTCATTTTGACGATCAAATTGCGTCGCCATTTGATCCAGGCGGTGATTGACAGACTCCATAGTGCCCTCGATCGACTGGAGGGTCTTTTGCATAGCTATCAGCGTGGATTCCAAATTCGGAGTGCCCCCCGCCGCCCCCCCCTGTTCGTTGTTAGACGGCTCCTGTGAGGACGTGTGCGCCGTCTTTTTGGCCTCAAATGTGATCTTCGGTTGGTTCCTCTCCGGCCTGCCCATGGTGGCGATCTGTGTGACTCAGGCCCGGGGTGTAGTCTGTGCGTTGCCCAGTTCAGGATAGAGTAGGAGGTAGCCGGTCCACACCAGGGAGAAGGCCCACGCCTCCACCACTATATCCGGCAAGTGAAAGTGCGCCAAAGTGCCGCGCCGTCAGTCTCCCAGCTCTCGCAACTTATGGCAGCACAGCAGTGCCCACAGTCAACTTAGTCGCTTTAGCCCCAGGACCTTAGACTGCGTTTGATCCACCCAGCGACGCTGCACCATGGACAATGTTCTCCCTGTGGCGCCCCTTTCCCGGCCACCGGTTCTTCCAGGAGGTCTCAAAATGGCGGGCGCAGAATGCCCCTCTTCGCAGCAGCATCCAGCCCGGCCTCGCTGTGCAGCAGGCAATCTGTCTCTATGCTGCGCAATTCAGCTATGCCGCCCGGGCCTTTCCACCTCCCAGCAGGCCGCCTCCTCGCACCCCCCACCAGCTACGGCTCGCACGGCGCGGCCCAGCGCAGCCCGGCACCACCTCCGCAGCCCCGGGCTTGCGTGGCGCCCGCCCCACTCACCGCAACCGGCAAGGCCAGGACAGGCCCACCGTCGTTCCGGTTCCTCCCAGAGGCTTCCACGCCCGGCAGCACCGCCTCGTACACCGAGCACAGCGTCCCACAGGCACTCCTCGCCGGGAGTAGGAGGATCCACAGCCTGGACCACAGCGTGCTGACTCCCCTGCTCGGGCCGAGGTTCCGCCGGCAGCAACCCGGCAAGGGGTCGATCAGTCCGGAGGACGCCCACCGCAGTGGCTGCCCGGCTGTAAACAGCACCAGTGATTCCCCGATGTCAGCGGAGATGGCACCGCACAATTACGGGGCTTAAGAGGTAGGGTTAACAGGATAAATTAGCAAATATTAGCTGGTCTCGGCGGAGCCTCACGCAGGTGCGGCCATCTTGCTCGGCGCCCTCTAGCGCCCCCACTATTGGAATAAATCCTTAATATCAATTGTTCCAGTATCATCTTTTTCTTCAAAATACTACAAAAATTGGCGACAAGGAGAAAACAAGTATCTTGGACACCCTACCAACTTAGAAGCGGCAAAGGAGTGGAGTGTTCGGTTTATTTAAGAAATTCTATGGTTAATGCTGAAGACATTGTTGGTGAGTGCGTTTATTTTTGGCTTGATAGCACTACCTTCACTTTACATGTACTCCGGAGGAAAGATCTCTTTCAGCAGTGGAGAGACTGAATTTTGAAGTATTCTTTGGAAATATACACTTATTTTATGAGTGTTGTCTTTCAAACCTTACCGGTGTAATGCGACATCATCCAGCTGAGGAGCGAGACCAGCCGAGGAGCGAGACCAGCTGAGGAGCGAGTCGGAAGCAGCTCGACCTGCAAGACTCGACGTGACGCACCACAGAAGACGGACACCGTGTGGATATCTGTACGTTGCTGAAACCGTCATCACGGACGCACGACGTGACGGCCATGTTGTTGTGTGTAGTTTCCATAGCAACTGTTTCACCGAGTGCAATTTGACAAGCGAAGGAAAGCTAATTTACTGTTTATTACGGCGTTTCCAAGCAAACAAACTTACGGTAAAAATGCTTTTGGTCTGTGACATTTCACGAAGTAAGTCATAACATATTTTTAAGAGACAACAAATTTTAAATTTTTGCATTTTCTACGCGTCTATGGAATAATAACATCATCTTGTGAGCCTACACACAGAACATACATCTATATTTTGAACTGCTGGTGATAAGATCAGTACGCTTTAGCTAAGCAATTATAGTTTATCTTTTCATTATTTTTTTGTTGTTATCATTTCATGTATGAGATAGTGAGTATTATGAAAAGATAAAAAAAGTATTGTTTCTTTCAGCCTGGTTTACAATAATACAATTTAAGTCCACATCATTATCGTAATATGCAATTTGATCCACCGGATACATTTTTACAAAACAAAGGAGATCCGCCCATCCCATGGACACGATGGAAGGAAGAATTTATCAAATACATGAAGGCAAACGATGGGGAGCGCATGGGAGCGGAAATAAAGAAGAGAATTCTTTTACATTGTCTGGGCTCAGAGGGACAGATGGTTTTTAGGGATTTACCACAAATTCCACCTTCCGAGGGTGAGGTTGAAGGCAGTAATGTAGAGGCTCTACATAGGTTAGAAAAAAGATTTAAACCAGTTACTAACATTGCTCTTAACAGATATAAGTTGTATACAAGAGGACAACATGACACAGAGTCATTTGATGATTTCATTACTGCGTTAAGATCTTTGTCATTACATTGCAATTTCGATAATATGTGTGATGAAATGTTGAGGGATCAAATTATTGTGCATATTAAGAATAAGAAAACGCAGGAACGTCTTTGGGAACTTGGAGGTCCAAAATTATCCGAAGCAATTGCCATTGCTAAATCCTTAGAGCAGTCTGAGAAATGGATGCTCATGGTAAAGAAACACAACTAGCATATAACAGAATCTAGTGATGAGGTTTGTGTTGTCAAAGTACAGATACACATGCAAATGACAATTTACATTCTGGTTCAAGTTCCACTAGGTTCAATAATTATGGCAATGTTAGGAAGTTTGATAAATCATTTATGTGTTATAAATGTGGTAGCAAGACACATATGGCTTCATATGGTGGATGTCCTACAATTAATAAAGAATGCAGGAAGTGTGGTAGGTTAGGATATTTTTCTACAGTATGTAGGGATGTTAGGAAATGTATCCCAAATTCTCGTGGCAAAATAGCATCTATTGCAGAGGAGAATGCTAAGGTGTGCAAGTGTGAATGTGGTGGTGTGTGCAATGAAGAAAAAAAAGGGTTTGTTGTTTACCTCACTGAAGGAATTTCTAATGTTAATGACTCTATTGGGTGTCAACACAAAAAGAAAACTCATATGTGAAGTGGTTGTGTTGGATGTTAAACTAGAACTCATGGCTGATTCGGGATCTCCCTGGACGATTATTTCAAAGGATTATTTTGACAAGTTATTAAGTACCACTTTATATTTTTCTAGTATACTACTGTCTGACATCTTTGTAGAGAGTTTTGATGGGTCCAGAATTGACATGTTTTTTTTTTTAGGTGGATCTTACTTTTAAAACCAGGTGCATAACACTCAAATTGTACATAGCAGTCAAGGGTGTGAACGTATTGGGTTGGAGAGACCAGTGGAAGCTTGGGATTATTCTTAATCCTCGTGCTGTAGAACCTGTGATGTTGGATGAAACTATTTGTTTTGATAATATTGCTTTGGTTAAACCTGAAGAGAAGGAAGCTTTAATTAAAACTGAATTCAAAGATGTGTTGTCTGACAAGTTGGGCATGATTAAGGATTATTCACACAAGATAAAACTTAAAAGTAGCGTTATTCCTGTCAAACAATGTTTGAGAGGTGTTCCCATCAATGTGAGAGAAGAACTTAAAAAAGAGTTACATGATTTAGTTGCTGAGAAGATTATTGAGCCTATTGATTCTGCAGAATGGGTTTCTCCCATTGTTTTGGTGAAGAAGCCGGATACAAATTTAAGAATGTGTGTTGATCTCATGGCTCTTAATTCTGGAATTATTATAGACTGTCATCCCCTTCCCAATATAAATGAAGTTGTTTCCATGTTGGAAGGGGCTAAGTTGTTTTCCACACTCGATCTTAGACCGGCCTATCATCAGATTCCTCTCACAGAAAATTCTAAATGTCTCACAGCTTTTATAACTCTGTAAGGCTTGTACCAGTACACAGAATGCCGTTTGGTTTAGCCTCTGCGGCATCGGTTTTTCAAAGAATCATGTTCAATATTTTCAGAGACGTTGACAAATTTGTGAAGTGTTTTAAGGATGACATTTTAATTTATTCTAGTACCAATGAAGAGCATATACAACATTTGCGAGATGTTTGTGAGAAGTTGAGGAAAAGTGGTTTGACCTTAAAGTCTAGCAAATGTAAAATGTTTCAAAAGTCAGTAGAGTATTTGGGTCACACCTTGTCAGGTGATGGTGTTGTTCCGAAAAAGTCCAATGTTGCAGGCGTTACCAATGCTCCTGCGCCTACGAACAAAAAACAGTTGCTTTCTTTCGCAGGTATGTGAGAGTATTATAGTAAGTTTGTAAATAACTTTGCGTCCAAAATGGAACCTCTCAGAAAACTGCTTAGACATAACACTATTTTTGATTGGAAACAAGAGCAACAATCAGCGTTTGAGTTAATCTAATCAGAGATACTACGAGCACCCACACTCAAGCCTTTCTGTATGAATAAGGTGTGTATAATTACTGTAGATGCCAGTATGTATGGTATTGGATCTGTTTTGTCACAAAAGTGTGGAAAAGAAGAGTGGAATGTTTGTTTCGCATCTCGCACCCTAAATGAAACCTAACGAAGATACGCTGTAATCGAAAAATAACTTTTAGCCTGTGTTTGGGCCATTGAACATTTCAGGAACTACATTTGGGGTAGCAAGTTCGTTCTGAGAACGGATCATAAACCTATAGTCAATATCCTTTCTCCAGGTGGTGGGTGGAACTCAACTGCTCGCATTGCAAGATTGACTTCTAGATTGCAAGAATATTGTTTCACACCTGAGTTTGTGCCAGGTAAGAAAAATGTTATCTCAGAATTCATGTCTCGTCTTCCTTTTCAAACTACCTGTAATGATACATCTGATGACGCAGAAGTGGTTACTTGTTTTCAAGATATTTTGTTTGGCTCATTTGAGGATATTTCTGAGGAAGCCTAGAAAGTTGCTGATAGCCAAGATATGTCTTTGCAGACCATTAAGAAGTACATTTTAGATGGTTGGCCTGATAAGAAACATTTAACAGAAGATTTCTTGCCAATGTTTACTGTTCTCAATGAGTTAGAGTTAGAAGGGGATTTGGTTTTTAAAGCTGATAAGTGTGTACCTCCTTTTGGTATACAAATAGTAATTTTAGATCTAGCACATAAAACACATCTAGGCATGTCTGCTATGAAGCGACTTATCAGGAATTATTTTGGGTGGCCATGTTTAAATAGGATAGTAGATCGCAAAGTGAGAGAGTGTGAAGTCTGCATGGGAAGTGAGAAAATGTTGAGGGTTAATGTACCTCCCTTATAAAATACTACTTGGCCCACTAAACCATGGAAAAAAATGGCGTTTGACATCTCTGGCCCTTTTATTTGTCTTCCTAATGATTCTCGCTATGCCTTTGTTCTGGTTGATTACCACTCTAAGTGGCCGGAGGTCAAATTTGTTTCTAGTGCTTCAACCAACATGGTTATTGAATTTTTCAAAGAGGTATTTTCCAGGGAAGGTTGTCCTTCATTACTTGTCACTGATAATGGGGTGCAACTTACCTCTTTGGAAATGGAGAACTTTCTTAAAGGTCAAAATATAAAACACCTTACTGTGTCTGTTTATGAACCTCATGAAAATGGTTTAGTACAATGTTTCAACAGGGTTTTGAAGGGGTTTGTATCCGATGTGGTCAAGTCTGGCAGTAATTGGAGAAATTTACTGAGAGAAAAACTGTGGCTAT
This sequence comes from Lissotriton vulgaris, assembly GCF_964263255.1. NCBI lineage: Eukaryota > Metazoa > Chordata > Amphibia > Caudata > Salamandridae > Lissotriton > Lissotriton vulgaris. Next base: position 186,997,937 of record NC_141696.1, read on the forward strand.
ATCGCATCACGCCACATTCAACAACTGAAGTCAGTCCTTTACGGCTTCTGAAAGGTCATGATCCAGCTTCTACAATTTGTCCTTGGCGGTTTGAAGACAAATGCTCAAACAAATCTTTTTCTAAGGAGTTGGTGAGTGATGTGTCTCAAAAGGTTGTGTGTAAACAGGCAAAAGCTAAAGAATGGTATGACAATAGATGGAATGTTAAAACCCTCAATTTATCTGTTGGTGATTTGGTAAGAATTAGGAAACCAGGGCTTATAAAAAAACAAGTATGGTAAAACCATGAAAATTGTAAAAGTTTTTGATAACAGTGTTATCACTCAGGATGGCAAGTTATGGAACATCAAACGGGTTGGCAAATGTCCATTAATTCAAAATCTCAATGTATCTGATGTACATCTTGTTTCCAAAGATGCGATTCCTTCTAGAGTTAAGACCTCTATCCGTTCAAGGTGTCCTCCTAGAAGACTTACTGATTATGTAACTTAACTGTATGTGTCTTCATTGTATCTTTGTTACGAGTATTCATTTTTCTTTTGTGAAAAGGGAGATATGTTACAACTTCCACATTCTTTGTTTTATTCCCTGTCTCTTTAAGTTTAGTGCACTTTATCTTTGCTTATTATAGTTCCAAATAGAATCCTTTTTTGCTGCTAGGCACCCAGGTCAGTTGCACGGTTCCTGCCTGCCAAGAAGCTGCAGTTTTTTGCTGTGCCGCACTATTGGAATAAATCCTTAATATCAATTGTTCCGGTATCATCTTTTTCTTCAAAATACTACACAGAGGGTCAGTCATTTAAAGGGACACGCATGAAATGTAGCCATTCATCAGGCCCACTGGCTAGTATTAACGCACTGGGTGCTCAACCCCCTGGAACTGAGCAACACTTGGATTGTGAATTTGCCATTGACCTTTACTAGATCCCATTACATCTGCAATGGCCTCAGGGAAACAAACTCAGTAGTTACTACTGACTGAAGATATTTCCCACACCAAATCAGCTCCCCCCACCCCCTTCCACTCGTTGAGCTGCCCGCAAACCACCATTGAACTGATACTTAAGGAAATAACGCTAGTGGGGCAACAGCTGGAAGTCATGGACATACAGATGACAGATTTTATGGAAGAGACAAAGTCTATCCGTGCAGAGCTCACAGGCTTCCATGACAAGGTAGAAGGTCTGGACCCCCCTGTGACCTCTCTTGATGCAAGAATTGAACTCCTTCCAGACAGAGAGGAGGGATCGCAGGCTCTATATATAGGAAGCTGGCTCTATATATACTTTACCAAAGTGATGTATAGTGTGCACAGAATCCAGTGGATCCCCAAAGGTAGGCAGAGATTAAAGTAGATAGTACCTTACTCTCTATTTGCGGTAGTGTGGGCGATCAGTGAGGCCTTATCAGAGGGTAGTGCTAAGCATGTGTTGTACACAATCAGGCAAGAAATGATTTCACACACTCAAGGACTGAACTCTGACCAATTTGTTTTGCATAAAAATATTATTAAGTTGTATTTATTTCCTAGAACCAAGCCAGGCCTGGTGCATGTAAGTGAAATTATGCTTTGCAGAAACAATACAGTTGAATGCAATTGCATGTACTTGGTTTTGGTTACAGATAAATCCCTTGTAAAAATCAACTGTTGAATTATTGTACATAGGCCTTACAATTACTTTGTTAGCATTGGTTATATTGCTTCGCAGGTTACTTTTCTTACACAGTGTGGTATACCTGGATGCGACACTGGGACATTTCCTTGATAAAGGTAAATAAATGCAGTTTGGAACTACAATTACAGTTTTGTAGGGTTACTTACAAGACACCGTTAGTCCTGAAAGAACAAAAATGAGGTTAGAGTCCATGAGTCGGACTAGGTCAGATGGACCCTCGGTTCGCACCGCCAGCATCACATAGGCAGCTGGATGCAGAGTGCAGGGACCACACTTTAGCCAACGGGCTAAGCAAGGTCGTTGGTTTGGGGACTGCGGACAAGCAGACCACCGGGTTGATGGAACACAAAAAGCTGCTGGTGTTGAGGTCAGCACTAAAGGGCCCAATGGCCAGCACAAGAACTATTCCGCCAGCGGCACGGAGGCAGCCCGGTGTAGGATGGAGTCATCGGAGATCCCAGGGTTTCTCAGTGGAGATCTTCGGTCTTGTTCCAAGCGGCAGATTCAGTAGGTGATTCCTGAAAGGCGGTCAGCGACTGGGTCGGCGAATGGGGTCTTTGGGAGTTGAAGCCTTGTGGCCGCAAGTGGTCGCAGATGGAGTCGGTTGGTCTTGAGCAAGTTAGGATTTTGTCTTAAGTTTGTCTTAAGACAGACTTAACACAGACTTAACACAGACTGAAGTTAGGATTTTGTCTTAAGTCTGTCTTAAGTCTGTCTTAAGACAAACTTAAGACACAATCCTAACTTCCGTGAATACCAAAAGTAGTAAGTTTAGGATTTTGTCTTAAGTTAGTTCTGTGAATCGGGCCCAAGGTCTTTGGTTTGCGAAGGCAGGGCAGGTCCTCTGGGTTCTTGAGGGCTGCTGCCTGCAGGACACATCGATGTTTTGCTGGAGGAGTTCCAGGTCAGTAAAGGCTGGTAGGGCTGGGGCCAAGTCAGTTGGTGTCCTCTTCTTTGTCTCTCAGCTCGGCTATTCGGTCCTTCTTCTTCTTTCTTGTTGTTTAGGGTTGCCCCTAAATTCTAAATTTAGGGGCGTTACAGGTAGGTACAGGTTGGGACCAATGGGCCCCTTCCTTGGAGTGGGTATACCCCTATTATGCCACCCTCAAGTAGAAGGCGGGAATATGCCTCATTCTGGTTAGTCGGGTCCCCCCATCTGCAAGATGGTGGGACTAAGAGTTGTGCTTCACCTCGCCTCCCCCATCTGAGGGGTGGGGTTGGCAAAGGTGGGCACACCTCTCCTCTTAACTTGGTTTTCCTGCTGATTCTCCAGCCCAAAGTGGGCGTCAGAACCAATGGGGACTAGTTGCTGGGAGCAGTAAATGGCTGGGGTAGCTCACAAAGGCGGCAACCCTTTGAAGCTTCCCCTTCGTGGACCCTGCCCAGCGTGGGGAAGGAGGCTTTGCACCTCGTCCCAGGATGTGCTTTGTTCCAGGAACCTGAAAGCGGTAGGCTCTCGATCCAGGGGTCTAGAAACATGTCTGCTGGTGGCAGCTGGCGAGCAGTCACTCAGCCAGCACACTGGTATTAGGTCGTTTTTCAGTGGGCATCTCTAAGATGCCCTCTATGTGTATTTTTCATTAAATCCCACACTGGCATCAGTATGGATTAAATGTACTGAGAAGTTGATACCATACAGTTTTCAGTAAAGCCATTATGGAGCTGTGGAGTTCGTAATGACCAACTCTCAGACCATATACTTATTATGACATTATTGCACTTACAATGTCTAAGAATGGACTTGGGCACTGTAGGGGCACAGGGCTCATTCACCTGTACCCTCACCATTGGAATAGTGCATCCAGCTAGAGGGGTGGCTGACCTATACCAGGGCAGTGGGTTGTAGGCATGGAACACAGGGATGTGTGCCATGTTGACTCTTCAATTTGTTATGCACCAAACCTTGCAGCCTGCAGTGGCAGTATGTGTGTGTAAAGGTACAGGGCCTGTAAGGGTGGTACAATACGTGCTGCAGCCGTTAGAGGCCTTCCCTGGCTACAGTGCCCTTGGTACCTGTGTTACCATTTACAAGGGACTGAGATGTCGCCAAAGAGTGCCAACCGAGTTTTATCTCAATGCAGTTTAGGGAAAGAACATAGGCCCCGAGTACCTGATTGGCAGGAACCCAGGCACACTTAGTCAAAGAACATCAACAGTTTGGCAAAAAGTGGGGGTGACCATACAAGAAGATGGCACTTTCTTACATATTGACTAAGTTGAACCTTAAACTTTGAAGAAAGCATTTGAACTGTGTTTTGCTGCTTGTGCCAAGTGTAGGAATTAACTGCAAGAAATAAGTGTGGCACAATGTTCTAAAGCTAACAGTTTGCCTTTAGTGAACTCAGGAAGCCTATTACAAAATCCCTTAAATGCAAACGTGTGTGCCTGAGTGCTTGCTGTTGCCACAGTAGAATTAGTTATTTTGCGTATATTGTGAAGTCTACCACATAATTTACATGATGATGAGCCTAGATTCACCCGCACACCGCAAAAGCCTAATCCTAGTACTACTAGTTTGCCTGCTTTAAATGAGAAAAACTTACATATGGATGCTTCTAGAGGAGATTAGTCACTGAATGTGTACACAAAACTATTATATGAATGCGTTGACAATATGGATTCTAGGGATTGCTACATTTGTATGCAATTACCTGAATCCGTTGCTGAGGTGATTACATATCACCATATACCTTTGACATATGGAGTTACCTATAGTTTACTGATGAGTTTTTGTTTATGGGAAAGGTCATTTCCAGTATCATTACTCAAATCAAGATCTAGTTCTATCTGAAATTCCAGTGCTAAAGCACTTGAATAGATGCCAAGAATGCTGAGATAACTGGACATTGTTTTAGATCCACTATGTCTCTGGGCACTGCTTATGCACATCAACACAATTGAACCTGCTCCATCACCAATGTAGTTAAGAAATGTATTTATTCTGTAGAGATAGTAGGAGAGACCTTTTAGTAAAGGCTGCAAACCATTCTAAAGTTCCACCCTGGGCAAGGGAAGAGAGTGAACACATAATACTGGGAAACATGGCTCCACTGGCATTAGATTGGCAACACAAATGGAGATTATGCTTCACTGTGGCAATCAATCAGGTTTCTTGTAAAGTACAACTACTCACCTGTAAGCGTCTTAAAGCGTTGGATGGGGGGTGAGGGGGTTTGATCTGCGGTTCAGTCGAAGAGCCAGGTCTTCAGGTCCTTCCTGAATTTAGGCAGCGCTGGAGATTGCCTGTGATGTAATGGCAGGGAGTTTCAGGTCTTCGCAGCGAAGTAGGAGAAGATTCTTCCTCCAGCCATGGTCTTGCGGATCCGTGGAATGGTGGCCAGGGCCAGTAAGGCAGAGCTGAGATCTGGTGGGAGTGTAGAAGGAGAGGTGGTGTTTGAGGTATGCAGGTCCAGCCTTGTTTTGGGGATTTGTAGGCATGCATGAGGGGCTTGAAGGTAACTCTTTTGCTGATAGGTAGCCAGTGAAGGTCTCTCAGGTGATCGGTGATTTGGCTGTGGCGTGGGATGTTCGAGATGAGTCTGGCAGAGGCGTTCTTAATGATCTGCAGTTTCTTTCGGAGTTTTCGGGTCCAGTTCCGGCGTAGAGTGTGTTGCCGTAGTTGAGTATGCTGTTGAGGAGCCCACTGTTTTCCTGGACATGGTGTGGATCAACTTGAAGATCTTCCAAAGCAAGCGGATCGTGTGGAAGCAGGAGGACGAGACAGCGTTGATTTGGCGGTTCATTGAGATCGAGTAGTCCAGGATGATGTTGAGGTTTTGTGCGTGTTCCGTGGGGAGGTTCCGAGCGATGCCGACCACCAGGAGTTGTCCCAGACAAAGGGGGTGGAGCCCAAGAGGAGGACTTTGGTCTTGACTGAGTTGAGCTTGAGGCGGTTGTCCTTCATCTAGGTAGCGACTGCCTTCATCCCATTGTGGAAGTTTCTCTTGGCAGCTATGGGTTTATCTGTGAAGGAGAGAATCAGCTGGGTGTCATCGGCATAGGAGACAATTTTGTGTCCGTGGCTTATGAAGATGGCTGCAAGCGGAACCATATAGATGATGAAGAGGCTGGGGCTCTGTGGGTTCCGGTTAGAACGGTGGAAGTCTGACTCTCTGTGTTCGACCGGTGAAGAAGGAACAGATCCATTCTAGGGCTTTGTCGTGGATGTCGGCATCGTGGAGTCTTGTGCAGAGGGTGTGATGGGACCCAGTGTTAAAGGCGGCTGAGAGTTCCAGGAGCATGAGAGCTGAAGTATCGCCTCGGGGAGGGTGCGGATGTCGTCTGTAGTGGTCTTGGTGCTTTGGTTGCTTCTGAAGTCCAGAATGTGGTTTGTTTCATGAAAATCTGAGAGTTTGGCGTTGATGGCTTTCTCAATGACTTTGGCTGCGAAGGGGAGCAGAGAGACGGGTCTGTATTTCTTGAGGTCCGTTGGGTCGGCAGAGGGTTTCTTCAGCAGGAGGTTGATCTATGCATTTTCCAGTCTTCGGGGAAGGTGGCAAATTCAATGAAGCAATTGATGATTGTGAGAAAGTGGCTCTATATATACTGGACCAAAGGAAGGTACAGTGTGTATAGAGTCCACAATCCTCAGAGGTATAACAGAAGTTAAAGTCAGGTGTGACCTTACTCCCTAAAGTGGTAGCTTGGTCGAGCAGTCAGGCAGTACCAGAGGACAGTGTAAAGCATTTGTTGTACACACTCAATCAGCAAAAGGTTTCACACACTCAAGAACTGAACTCCAGGCCAATGGCTTTTATATCAAAATATGTAGTTGATTTATTTTTAGAACCAACTGGTATCAAAATATACTTTTCTCAATATGAGTGATCTCAGGTAGTTACTTTGCAGAAAGGCAATAAACTTTGTAAGCACAATAGGTACAGTGGTTGCAGTAGGCAACACAATTCTAAACACAATTTAACATTGAGCTCAATGGGTTTTTCTACATAAATGCAGCTGATTACTTTATAGATTACTCTTTTAACTCCAATACTGGATCCTAGATTCAGTCCTGGGGTCTAAGCTGAAAACAGTTTAGTAAAAACGTTTTGGTTATTGCAGTGATTTTTAAAGAATTTAAAGGCATTTTAAAAGTTGACACTTGGAAACTTTTCAGTGAAAAACTGGCAATGTTATCCTATGGAAGGGAATTCAAGTCACAGGTAAAGTAGGTTCTCGTTACTTTTGTAATCCAGGACTGGAGTCCTAGGTCCAGTACTGGGGTCTCTACCTAAGACAGGTAAGTAATTGCGTTTCAGTAGTTGGTACGATTTTTAAGGAATATTTGTAATTTGCAAAAGTAGACACAGAAGAAATGTCACAGAAAAACAGTCAATGGTTTCCTACGGGAGAAAATTCAGGTTAGGGGTAAGTACAGTTATAATTACTTTTGCGGTTCAGAACTGGGCTGAAAGGTACAGTACTGGCTCCTCTCCTGATTCCAGGTGAGTAATTCGAAATCCGTTACTCGGCTGATTTTATATGAATATTTTAGAGTTTCAAAACTTCACACTTAGAAGATTTTTCGACTCAAACCAGCCAATGTTATCCTATGGCAGGAAAATGAGTTATCGGTTTCCATGTGAGTACTCGACTGGTGAAGTTAAGGTTCTGGGCATAGACTCAGAGGTCTCCCAGAGTCGTAACGGTACTGTAGTTACACCTTCAGCGGCACAGGGGAAGCCGGGTGCAGAGAGAGTGGGCCCAATGCAATTCAATGGAGGGTAGGGGACTATTCTATTCTATTATTCTATTCTATTAAAATTATTTATTACGCGCACTATCACCAGCGGTTTCTTGGCGCTCATTGACATATAGAGTTGATCAAGGGTGAGGGATTAATCATAGGCAGCTTGAAAGAGCAGGGTTTTTAGAAGTGTACGAAAACAGTCGTACGTTGGACAGAGACGGAGAGAGGAAGGTAGGGCGTTCCAGGTGGAGGGAGCCAGGACGGAAAAGCTCAGACCTCCGTGCTTTTTTCTTTTGAATCTTGGGACCTCAAGGAGGTTTAGTGATGCTGAGCGAAGGGCTCTGGGAGGAATGTGACGGGACAAGGCCGAAGAGATGAACTTGGGAGCTGCGTCCGATAGGGCCTTGAAGGTAGTGCATGCCAGTTTGAAGGTGCAGCGTTTGGAAACAGGGAGCCAATGCAGGCTGCAGAGGAGGGGAGTGACGTGCTGGTGTTTGGGCTGGCAGAAAATCAGGCGAGCAGCCTGATTCTGCACCAGCTGAAGTCGGTGGAGGTGACATGCAGGAATTCCTGCGTACAGAATGTTGGCGTAATCAAGCCTGGAGGTGATGAGCGCAATGACAACCTGGGTCAGGGCCTCTTTAGTAAGAAACCTGCTGATCTTGCGGATCCGCCTGAGGTGGAAGAAACAGGCAGAGGTAACCGCGTTGATATGTGGTCTCATTGATAGATCTTCGGAAATGATCACCCCCAGGCTTTTGACTGAGCTCACAGGAGTGGGTGCAGTCCCCAAAGATGTAGGCCAGAAGGTGGTATTCCATGGGTGATTGGGGCCGCCCACCAAGACGAGCTCAGTCTTGGTGGGGTTCAGCTTTAGGTGGCTGTGGTACATCCACTCTGCAATGGTCAGCATGGTGGACTGGAAATTAATTCGGGAGGAAAGGAGGGAGTCTATGGGAAAAATTAACTGAAGGTCGTCCGCATAATTAAAGATAGTGACCGGGGAGTTGCGGAGGGAGGCTAAAAGTGGTTGAAGATATAAATTGAAAAGGAGAGGGGATAGTGCAGAGCCCTGTGGGACACCGCAGGAGAGGGAAGTGAAAGGTGCGGAAAAGGTGGAAAGGTGGACGGACTGTGAACGCTGGTGAAGGAAGGATCTGAGCCAGTCAAGGGCCACTCCCTGAATGCCGGCATTGTGGACACGGTCGATCAAGATGGTATGATCGACCGTGTCGAATGCCGCTGAGAGATCTAATAGGACAAGGGCTTGAGAGATGTTTTTGTCAGCTCCTTTCCTAAGGGTGTCCATGACTGCTACTATGACCGCCTCGGTGGAGTGGAGGGGTCTGAAACCCGCTTGTTGAGGATCTAAGAAGGATGATTTCTCTATGAAAGAGCTCAGGCAGCGGGTAACGTAGGTCTCCAAGATCTTACCTAGGTAGGGGAGAAGGGAGATGGGTCTGTAGTTACTGAGTAATGTAGGGTCTGCATTGGGTTTCTTTAGTATTGGTAAGACTGCAGCTTGCTTGAAGGAGGATGGGACCTCCCCGGTAGCAAGGGAGTTGTTAAGTAGTGCTAGCGGGGGGCCTGGGCATGCAAGAAAGGCTCCTTTCAGGACCTGCGAAGGACAGCAATCATTGGGGGATCCTGAGCTGACTTTATGAAGGAGTGAGGAGAACTCTTGTAAAGATATAGGTGGGAATTCAGTCAGGATACTAGTGTTTGTAGGGGGAAGAGGAGGAGGAGTAGGAGAAGCCGGGGTAGGGATATTATTTTTTATTGTTGTAATTTTTTCTATGAAATAAGAATTGAGCGAATCACAGAGGGTTTGGGTCGGCTGAGGTTGGGGGGTGACTCTATCTGGTAGGGAGAGCTCATTTACAATTGAGAAGATGTCTTTCGTTTTGTTAGTTGAATTCAACATTTTTTGTGAAAAATATGCCGTCTTGGCTGCCAGAATAGATTGTTTATAAGATTTTAGGGTCTCAGTGTAAACAAGTTTGAGCTGAGGATCGTAATGGCGACGCCAGCGGCGTTCAGTTTGCCGCAGGGCGAGTTTATCCGCTTTAAGTTGGTCCGTAAACCAACGTTGAGCGTCGTGGGGGCGCATAGCTTTAATTGTTTTAAAGGGGGCAGCTTTGTCGCTAGCCTGACGCAGCCATTCGTCAAGTTTTTCAGCCTGATTCTCTAGTGAGGACAGCGGCGTGGGTGCGGTGGAAGCCAATAAATCGTGGAAATCAGGCGGATTGACCCTTTTCCAATTGTGAGCCAGCTTATTCTTAATACGGGGGGGAAGACACAGGGTGTGCAGATGTAGGTGAAAGGAAATGAAGTAGTGGTGGGACCAGGAGCACGGGAAAACTGAAGGAGGTGAAATGTCAAGGTTTGATGTCCAGACTTGGTCGAGGATATGACCTTTCAGATGGGTGGGGGTGTGGATATGTTGGGAGAGGTTCATACCTTTGAGAAGGTCAGTGAATTCCACCGATGAGTGGCTTTCGTGGACATCAGATGGCCAGTAATTGAAATCACCGATAACCACAATATTAGCGTGGTTGATTGCCAGTTGAGCGATAGCGTCGCTGAAGAGTTGGGGGAAGAGAGGCATAGGATCAGGGGGTCTATATGCGAGGACACAGATGAAAGACGATTTAGGGGAAGTGAATTTTAGTGCCAAGTGTTCTGTTTTAGGGATAGGGGTCATCATGATCTCAGAAAAGGTATGTTTAGAGCGGATGATAGCCGCCACTCCGCCACCAGTCTTCCCAACAGGCCGGTTGGCGTGCATAATGTAGTAACCCGTGGGGATTGCTGCCAGGATATCGGGGGCTGAGTCTTCGGTGATCCAAGTTTCTGCTAAGAGAAGGATATCAATAGAGCTTTGATGCAGTAATTGGAAGATCTCGAGCTGATGTCGAATGAGGGAACGGGTGTTAAGGTAGTAGATTGATAGAGAGGTGGTGATCTGAGGAGCTAAGGGGGAAGGGTCAAAGAGATCGCCCAGTGCCGGAAAGTTAGATGGGATGAGGATGCCACATGTCTGAGCCGCTTTAACAGCACGGGCAGGGATGGGTCCAGAGCGATTCAGTCCCAAGAGATCGGCGGAGGAGTAAGAGAATAAATGGGCGTTACGACAGGGCCCTGGGCCTGGTCGGCCGCGGACGGGCGCAGACGGGCTTGACTTGTGCGCGACTTCGGCGCGAAGTCGGCGCTCCCGCTGCGCTCGTCGGCTGCGCTTCCTCCATGTCGTCATAAATACCCTGCAGGTGAGGGAGCACTAGACCGCTGACCTGCAAAGGTTGCGTGCAGGGCGGAAGTGCTGTAGCAAGCAAGAGGAAGTGGCGCTCTGGGAACTGACCCTCCGCAACAAACGGCACCAAGCCGGGGCGGAACGGGGCCAAGAGCGGCTGTCAGCGCAAGTACTACACAATTAAAATGAGTTTACAAATGCAAAGCAATTTTTTTAATTAAATGAAAAGCGTGCTTTTAAAATCAGCCGCAGCGAGTGTGAAAGCGGTAGCAGCCTCTGTCACCCACGTTAGCAGCCTTGATCGCCGCGTTAGTCGATGGGCGGAGGCCAGAACAGGAACTAAATACTAATACCGGCTCGGCAGCACTAGACCGCTGACCTGCAAAGGTTGCGTGCAGGGCGGAAGTGCTGTAGCGAGCAAGAGGAAGTGGCGCTCTGGGAACTGACCCTCCGCAACAAACGGCACCAAGCCGGGGCGGAACGGGGCCAAGAGCGGCTGTCAGCGCAAGTACTACACAATTAAAATGAGTTTACAAATGCAAAGCAATTTTTAAAATTAAATGAAAAGCGTGCTTTTAAAATCAGCAGCAGCGAGTGTGAAAGCGGTAGCAGCCTCTGTCACCCACGTTAGCAGCCTTGATCGCCGCGTTAGTCGATGGGCGGAGGCCAGAACAGGAACTAAATACTAATACCGGCTCGGCAGCACTAGACCGCTGACCTGCAAAGGTTGCGTGCAGGGCGGAAGTGCTGTAGCGAGCAAGAGGAAGTGGCGCTCTGGGAACTGACCCTCCGCAACAAACGGCACCAAGCCGGGGCGGAACGGGGCCAAGAGCGGCTGTCAGCGCAAGTACTACACAATTAAAATGAGTTTACAAATGCAAAGCAATTTTTAAAATTAAATGAAAAGCGTGCTTTTAAAATCAGCAGCAGCGAGTGTGAAAGCGGTAGCAGCCTCTGTCACCCACGTTAGCAGCCTTGATCGCCGCGTTAGGGGACCTTCGGTTGATGGCTGTAAGCAAGCAGGACACGCGGCTGTGGGAGCTGAGCTCCTGGTCACCTACTCAGAACAAGTGGGGAAGTAGAATAGGGTAGTAGTTGCACTTCCAGCGGCACACGGGTGGCTGGGTGCAGGGTGCTTTTGAGCCATCGGGCGCTCAATGTTATCCAATGGGAAAGTTAAAAAGGGAAAAAAGGCGGCACACTCGGGGACTGAAATTCTTCAGGTGCAACCACCACTTCGAGAGATAACTTGGGATCTTGGAGAAGAGGTCGGTACCCCAAAGGAAGGCACAGGAAGCCGCAGGGCGCCGGGTGCCGGGGTGTCTTTTGGTGTCGGGAAATCTTACCCTCAGCTGGTCGTGGTTGGAGGGGTCCCTGGTTCTGAGGCTGCAGGCGTCGTCTGGTTCCTTGAGGAGGGTCTTTGGGCACTGGACATCGGGTCCCAGTCACCAGGGGGACGTCCTCGTGGTCTTGGATCACTCGGGCACGGCCCTGGATCGGTGGGTGCAGAGTGGGCTGGATTTGCGGTTCCTGGCTGGCACCAGGGGTATTGCTGTTGAAGCAGAGCCTCTGCTTAGGGGAGTCCCAGTCTTTCAGAGGGTCAAGGCAGGCAGGTCCTCCGGGTTTCCTAAGGTTGCTGTCCGCAGGAGTTGCTGGGATTACGCAGGAGCAGGTTCCAGGATCGACAGGCCGGTAGGGCTGGGGCCAAGTCAGTTGGTGTAGTCCTGTTGTTAGCAGCGTCACGGCGGGTCTTCTTCTTCTTGATCTTCTTTCTTCTTTTCTTATCGGGATCGGGATCTGAGGAAGGAAGGTTCAGGGTCCCCCTAAATACTAAGTTTAGGGGCGTTACAGGTAGGGCAAGGGCAGGGACCAATAGGTCCCTGTCCTGGGGTGGGTACACACCCTAGCCTGCTACTCTCCTGTGGGAGGGCGGCAGGAGCCTAGCTGTGATTGGGCAGGGCTCCCCATCTTCAAGATGGCCGGAGCCCGGGGTCGTGCTTCACCTCGCCTCTCCCACCTGAGGGGTGGGGTTAGCACAGGCTGGCACACCCCCCTTCCTGACATAGGGTTTCCCGCCAGCCTTCCTACCAGAGTGGGGGTTAGAACTGGTGGAGGCCAGTTGCTGAGTACAGCAAGTGGCCTGGAGAAGCTCTCAAAGGTGGCATGCCTTTGAAGCTTCTCCCTGCCCATCCTGGGGGAGGAGACCTAGCACCTCGCCCAGAATGTGCATTGTTGCAGGCCCAGGAAGCGGGGGGCTCTCAACCCAGGAGTCCAGCAACATGTCTGCGGTGTGACAGCCTCGGCAGCCACTCAGGCCAGACGTGGATTGTAGGTTAGGTTTCAAAGGGCATCTCTAAGATGCCCTCTGTGGTGCATTTTACATTAAATCCCACACTGACATCAATGTGGGTTTAATGTGCTGAGAAGTTTGTTATCAAACTTGTCAGTCTTCAGTGTAGCCATTATGGTGCTGTAGAGTTCGGAATGACAACCTCTCAGCACCATATACTCTTAATGGCATCACTGCACTAACAGTGCCCTGGAATGTTCCTGGGTACTGTATGGGCACAGGGCTCATGTACCTGTGCCCACACCACTGGCATAGGGCACCCAGCTAGAGGGGTGACTGATGTATGCCAGGGCAGTGGGTTTGTGGGCATGGCACACAGGGATGTGTGCCATGTTGACTCTCTGTTTAGTTCTGTACTTAGCCACTCAGTCTGCAAAGGCAGTGCGTGGGTGTCAGGGTACATGGCCCCTAAGAGTGACACAATAAGTGCTGCAGCATTTAGGGGTCTTCTCTGGTCACCATGCCCTGGGTACCTACGGTACTATTTACTAGGGGCTGACAGGTGGCCAGAGATGCCAATTGGGTTTTGTTTGAATACAGTTTTAGGGAAGGAACACAGGCCCTGGGCACCTGGTTGGCAGGAGCCCACGGAACACTCAGTCAAAGCACATCAGCAGTTCAGCAAAAAGTGGGGGCATACCAATGCAAGAAAGATGGCACTTTCTCACAATGGTGTGGCAGAGTTCTGGTGCAATGGAGGAGCCAGCTCTGTTGACCATGTGCTGAGGGCAGCGTTCCGAGGAGGTTCCGGAGTGGATGCTCTTCATGATCCTGAAGGTGTCATCAGAGGTGAGGGGGTCCAGTTGGGCAGTGTCTGCTGGGGTCTGAAGCCATTGGGTCCAGTGGTTGCAGTGGGGTGTGTGGGTCTTGGGTTGTGAAGCTGTCGTAGATCTCCTTGATCTTGTGGTGGAAGAAAGTGGGGAGGGTGTCGCCAGGGTCTTAAGGTGGTGGATTGTCTGCTGTCTTTGTGTTGGGTTTGGTGAGATTCTTTGACCACGGTGAAGAGTTCTTTGCTGTTGTGTGCGTTGGCATTCATGCTTTCCTGTATGGCTGTGTTATGTTAACAAGTTTTCCTTTGTCTCTTTAAGGACAACTTGTTATGGTCCTGTGCACCCACTCGGGACAATTGTTATTGTTCAAGATCGTTCTGTTTTCTGCTGTCCCTGGGTGTTCTGTTTAAACTGTTTAGTTGGGCAGTTACACTGAGGGCACCAGAAGACTGGTTGTGGGTTCTCTGCTCTCCGAGCTTATCTGAAATAAACCCTGAGTTTTCACCTACTTCGTCTGGAGATTCTTCAATTTAACAGGCTGCTTTCTTTGTTGTTCTGATGAGGTGGTGGTGTGTGGTGACGGGGGTTTTGAAGGCTGCGTGGTCTGCTGCAATCTTGCTGCTCCTCCATGTTTTCTTGAGCCGTCTACAGGTGTGCCTGGACTATTGGAGGGCGGGAGAGAATCAGCTGGCTTTCTTGGAGGGCTGCTTGCCTGAGGTTTTCCTGAGGGTCGACAGTTTGCTGGTGCAATTCGAGATCCAACGGTGGAGGTTGCGTGCTGAGGTGTTGGCATCCGTGGATGTTGGTGGCCGTGATGTGCAGAGGGAGGTGGTGAGTGGGTCTTCGTTCATCTTGTTCCAGCTTCTGCAAGTATAGCGGTCGGCGTGGTGGCATATGGTGGGATTGCTTAAGAAGTGGACGCAGTGGTGATCGGTCCAATGTGGCTCAGAGGTGTGGCTGACGGAGATGTTCTTGCTTGCGGAGAAGATGGGGTCAAGCATGTGTCCATCTTAGTTGGTTAGAGAGGTGACCAGTTTTTGAGTCCGATGGTGGTGAGGTTCTCCAGTAGGGATGAGGTGTTGTGGTCGTCGAGGTTGTCCAGGTGGCAATTGAGGACACAGAAGAGGATGTAGTCTGTTGAGGTGGTAACATGGTGAGCAATGAAGTCAGCTATGGCTACGCTGAAAGGGGGGTGAGGTCAGGGAGGTCTCTAGATGAGGGTGCTGTGGAGGGTGGCTTTCGGGTTGGTCTGGATCTGGAGGTGTTCCATGTCGGTGAGTGGTCGTCGGAGCTGGTTGTGAGGTGGAGGGTATTTTTGTGTACGATGGCAATGCCTTCTCCTGGCCTGTTGACGGGTCCTTGTGAATGATTTTGTGGCCTTTAGGGATGGCGGTTGTGATGTCCAGGGGTTCATCCAGGTTTTTGTAAAGAAGGCGACGTCAGGGGAGTTGGAGTCCCAGATCTCCACTGCATTTCTCTTGAAGGAGCGGGTGTTGAGTAGGATGCAGCTGAGGTGGTCAGGTCAAGTTCTTGAGGGTCATGCGGTAGGAGGGTTTGGTATGTTGAGGCTTGAGAAGGCGCAGTTGCTGCAGGTGAATGGGCCTTGGGTGTTCTGAGGTAACACAAGGTGACAGGTGGTGGAATGTCCAGAGTTGAGTGTGTAGAGGGTGCTAGCGTTGTAGTTGTAGGGGCCGTGGGAACTATTGTCTGTGGTGCTAGAAGCGGTGCAGGCGCAGAGAGGCACAGACCGTCTTGCCTTTGCCTTGCCTTGCAGTTGACTGGGGGTGAGTATTTGATTTGCTCAAACGCTCCGTCCATCATCCCCTTTTGTATCGCTTTGTTCGCCCTAAGTTGGCAGGGTATGCTCAGACGTGAGTCCCTTGATCACTTGGCCACTGGATTCAAGATAGCCTGGCTGATGAGGATTATGAATCCGAAACCGGTCCCAGGATGCTTGTTTCCGGTCCAGGGAAGACATGGCTTGGCAGTTCGGGCTGGACTGTTCCCATGAGGCA
Organism: Lissotriton vulgaris; assembly: GCF_964263255.1. NCBI lineage: Eukaryota > Metazoa > Chordata > Amphibia > Caudata > Salamandridae > Lissotriton > Lissotriton vulgaris. Next base: position 187,013,687 of record NC_141696.1, read on the forward strand.
CTGGGTCAGACTGATTTGCATATGGCCATGTCTGAACTGTGGTGGCTGAGTGGGCTAAATAATGGTGATGGATTAAACCCAGATCAGTGTACTGGGGGTGAGTATTTGATTTGCTCAAACGCTCCGTCCATCATCCCCATTTGTATCGCTTTGTTCGCCCTAAGTTGGCAGGGTATGCTCAGACGTGAGTCCCTTGCTCACTTGGCCACTGGATTCAAGATAGCCTGGCTGATGAGGATTATGAATCCGAAACCGGTCCCAGGGTGCTTGTTTCCGGTCCAGGGAAGACATGGCTTGGCAGTTCGGGCTGCACTGTTCCCATGAGGCACAGGGTCAGACTGATTTTCATATGGCTATGTCTGAACTGGGGTGGCTGAGTGGGCTAAAGAATGGTGATGGATTAAACCCAGATCAGTTGACTGGGGGTGAGTATTTGATTTGCTCAAACGCTCCGTCCATCATCCCCTTTTGTATCGTTTTGTTCGCCCTAAGTTGGCAGGGTATGCTCAGACATGAGTCCCTTGCTCACTTGGCCACTGGATTCAAGATAGCCAGGCTGATGAGGATTATGAATCCGAAACCGGTCCCAGGATACTTGTTTCCGGTCCAGGGAAGACATGGCTTGGCAGTTCGGGCTGGACTGTTCCCATAAGGCACAGGGTCAGACTGATGTGCATATGGCCATGTCTGAACTGGGGTGGCTGAGTGGGCTAAATAATGGTGATGGATTAAACCCAGATCAGTTGACTGGGGGTGAGTATTTGATTTGCTCAAACGCTCCGTCCATCATCCCCTTTTGTATCGCTTTGCTCGCCCTAAGTTGGCAGGGTATGCTCAGACGTGAGTCCATTGCTCACTTAGCCACTGGATTCAGGATAGCCTGGCTGATGAGGATTATGAATCCGAAACCGTTCCCAGGATGCTTGTTTCCGGTCCAGGGAAGACATGGCTTGGCAGTTCGGGCTGGACTGTTCCCATGAGGCACAGGGTCAGACTGATTTGCATATGGCCATGTCTGAACTGGGGTGGCTGTGTGGGCTAAAGAATGGTGATGGATGAAACCCAGATCAGTTGACTGGGGTGAGTATTTGATTTTCTCAAACGCTCCGTCCATCATCCCCTTTTGTATCGCTTTGTTCGCCCTAAATTGGCAGGGTATGCTCAGACGTGAGTCCCTTGCTCACTTGGCCACTGGATTCAAGATAGCCTGGCTGATGAGGATTATGAATCCAAAACCTGTCCCAGGATCCTTGTTTCCGGTCCAGGGAAGACATGGCTTGGCAGTTTGGGCTGGACTGTTCCCATGAGGCACAGGGTCAGACTGATTTGCATATGGCCATGTCTGAACTGGGGTGGCTGAATGGGCTAAAGAATGGTGATGGATTAAACCCAGATCAGTTGACTGGGGGTGAGTATTTGATTTGCTCAAACGCTCCGTCCATCATCCCCTTTTGTATCGCACGGCCACATAGCAGCCACCAGTAAGTAGTGTTGGGGAGGCACGAGGGCTGCTCAGCTGGGAGGCGGGAAAACTGACTTGGAAGGGGACAGGGCCCGCGGGAAGCGAGCAGCAGCGAGAGCGGGAAGAGGGGAACCGGAGTGAGAGTAAAGGATAGAAGTGAGCAGTAAAAACAAGAGGCAGTGCAAAGAAATAGAGTAAAGGCAATAAAAGAAAAGAAACAACAGCAATAGAATAAAAAGAAAAGAAACAGCAGACAGAACAAGACCTCACCACTGGGCCACTAGGGATGAGGCGCACACAGGGGCCTGCGGGTGGAGGATGGCCTCAAATTACGAGCCTTGGACTCAGGAGGGCAGACCACTACTAGGTTGAGCTGCGCGGTGGGGTGGAGCAAACATACGCTGACACGGTCAGTGAGGCAGGAAGAGCATGTGATGCATGTGTTGTGCACACTGGCCTGCAGGAGCAGGTTACTGGCACTGCATACATCGATTTACACAATACCAGGCCCTATCAGCTGAAGCCCGCAGAGGAATCAGGTTTTTGCATGCAGGAATAGGGAGCTGGGATACTAGCCTTGAAATCGATAGTCTACTGCAGTGGTTCCCAAAGTGTGCGCCGCGGCGCCCCGGTGCGCCGTGATGAGAAGCCAGGGGCGCCGCCGCGCAGGATGTGGAAACTGCAGCCTAAGAAATGTTACATCCCTTCCCCTGTGAAGTGTGGACGGTGCACCCCGAGTGTCTTGATTAGGCCATAGTCTATGTTCCCTCTAACCTGGGCAGCCGCCACAGTGTAATAATCACCGCGCAGGGGGGCCTTAAGGAGCGCACAAAACAAAGGAATCTCCTGCTGACAGGAGAAGCGCTCTCGATGGCCTGCTAATTAGTAAGTGTGATGTTTTTCTCTCGAAGGTGCGACTCCCCTGCCCCACCATCGCCATTCTCCGAAGAAAATCAAGTGACAAACTGTTTTTGAGACGGCAATAGCAGACAAGATTAAAACACGTTGCAAGCATTTTTGTGTGGGTACTACCATTTTTATAATAAAAGCATAATCTTTTACTTGATGCTTGTATTTAAAAGATGTTGCTGCTAAAAAAAAGCCTCGGCCGTTCCAAGAAAATAGTGTCATGTTCAACCTTTAATTAGGGATGTAGAGAAAAACCAAGCTGGAAAAAAATGAGGCCGGTTGAAAATGACTGCCATAAAATAATCTGCCTTTCATACATGCTGTTCTCCACCTCTAGGAAACACATTTCCCTACTTATATTTTTAGGCTATCTGGTACAACTGAGCAGTGTGCATTTTGAGGGGAAGATGAGCAGTGTACCAGTTTCAGTGTAGGGGGAGGGATGCAACTTTGTGAATTTACAGTGAGAGCAGGGTTAGTAATGGGCATAGTACACACTGGAAGGAGTGAGAGTCATCAGAAGTGCATAGTGAAGTGATTGGATAAGTGCAAGGTGAATTGTGTGAATGTAGGGTCAGCAGTGTGCCTGTGTGAGAATGAGGAAGTGTTCATTCTGTGCAGGGTGAGCAAAGCATGTTTTGAGTGCAGGTTGAATAGTGTGTATTGTGAGTGCAGTGTTTGGGTGTGGCTTTATGACTATACAATGAGTTGTTTGCCTAAATGAGTGCAGTGAGTAATGTGAGGGCAGAGTGAGTGATATGCATAGGGAGATCAAGGTGAAAAGATTGCTTGCAGAGTGTAGACTGAGTGGTTTGTCTGTGTGAATGTATTGTGACTCGTGTCTGTGTAAGCGTGAAATAAGCAGTATGTCAGTGTGTGTACAGTGAATAATGTGCTTGAATGCAGAATTTATGTGCGTTTATAAGTGTATCTGATTATTGGGTAAGCAAAGTGCCTGAATGTAGGGGGAGCAATGTGTCTGTGTGAGTGCAGGGTAAGCGATGAGTCTTCAGAAGTCTAGGATGAGGAGTGTGCTGTATGAGTGCAGGGTGAGTATGTGCCTGAGTGTACGTTTTTAGCTGTATTGTGTGTGCAGGATGAGGGGTATACTTGTATAAGTGCAGGGTGCAGACATTGTCAATCCTTGTTAGACAATTTTGCTAATATCACTCAGTTGCGCATACAAACAAGAAATGTGTGCACACAAACAGGTCACTGCCACACAGAGAAAAAAATAATTAGAGGGAACACTGGTCTATATTTTAATATCAGAGAAGCTCATGTGCAGATGTATTTAAAGTTCCGAAAGATAACATATTTTGGAAAGTGAAACGAGTCACAGAAGGACGGAAGTGCTAAAACATAAAATCAAATAGTCACTTATTCTTGTACAAAATGTGCAGAAATGATTTCCTGACATTTCTGATATGTACCAGTGCATGGAAATCATGAAATGCTATTGTTGCAAAGGTGCTGAGAAGTGCCAGAAATCTCCCTACTAAAGCAAAGAATTGCAGGTAGCCAGTATCAGACAGGACCTGCCCATTAAAAAAAGCTTCAATTAGAAAATTACCTCAAAACATGATAAACATAGTGGCATGCCAGTTGATTGCCAGGACGTATCCTTCAGTACATCATTAGAGCAGTTGCCTTTGTATATATGGGATGATATAGACCAGTGGTTCCCAAAGTGTGTGCCGCGCCCCGGTGATCCCCCCTCCCTCCCACCGGCCTGTGGTATGCGCTCTAGTCTATGCGCGTATACGCGATGACGCGTCACGCCATAGACTGGAGCGGATAGGCGCGCATGCGCAGAGACGTAAGGAGAAAGGCGCGAACAGAGGAAAACGGCAGTTGGCGACCGGAGCTGGAGAGAGTTAGACGCTCGGCGCCCTTAGCTCTGTAACACTTTGCATAACCGAATAAACCCAGAACTGTTTACTTCACTCTGCCTCAGCGTGTACTTGTGGGAGAAGTAAGGAACATTACAGTGGCGACGAGGCTGGCATCCGAACACCACCAGGCGCAGTGGACGACAGCAAACATCCCCCGCAATCCACACGCACTAGCCAGCAAGGCAGGACATTACAAGGAAGAGCAAAGGGCGTGGCAGCAGCGCAGCAGCACGGTACGGACCCTAACACCAACCTTAATAGTCGGGTTATTGTGGCCCAAGACTCCAGGAGCCCCCAGCCAGCAACCTGGCAACCAAGGGAGACACCCCCAAGCTAGAGGACGGGGGGAAGAGTGAGCAGACCGCGCAAGGTGCGAGGGACAATACCCCAGGTAGTCCCAGGGGCCAAGGCGACACGGCAGAGAGCGCAGGAGCATCCGGTGAGCCTACCCAACGAAGGGCCCAGGAAGGAGACCCTAGAGGCGAAATCAGAATGGCAAATCAAGCGTCAGCCCTGATGGCACCCGTCCCGTTCCTACCCAGACCGGGAGAACCCCAGTTAAAATGGGAAGACTGGAAAGAATACTTTCTCAATTACATTGAGGCCCTCGGAGATGAAAGTGAAGGGGAATACACGCCAGAAAGGAAAAAGAGACTGTTACTCCACAACTTAGGCCCAGAAGGGGTGAGGGTGTTTAAGAATCTGGTACCCAAGGAGAGGGGTGCAACCGAGACGGATGTCTTTGTGAATGCATTGGACGACTTGGACAGCCATTACCGCCCAGCAGTGTGTGTCTCCATAGACCGCTATAATTTCCAACAGAGAAAACAAGAGGCGGGAGAATCCATCGATGACTATGTGGCGGCACTCCGACGCCTAGCAATCACGTGTCGGTATGGGAATCTGCAGGATGAATACATTAAAGACCAAATCGTGATGCACACCACCAGCAGAGCAGTTCAAGACAAGTTATGGGCGATGAATGAGACAACCCTTAAAGAAGTAGTGGCGATGGTCAAGAAGGCAGAAATGTCGAAGCGAGGTGCAGACGCGGCAAAAAGGGAAAGTGGGCCGAGACAGATGATTAACAAGATCGATGAGGCACCACAGTCCAGCAAGCCCAAAAGCATGCATGGAGACCCGAGGAAGGACACAAGAGGGTCTGGGAAACAGATGGCTCGCTCCAGCCCGGGGAACAAATTCGCGTGCTACAGATGCGGCAGTGCAGCGCACGCGGCACAGGACAGGCGTTGCCCTGCGTTCCGCGCCAGATGCTCGTTCTGTGGTTTGACGGGCCATTTCGAAAAGGTATGTCGGAAGAAAGGGACGAAGTCCACCGTAAAGTGTATTGACGCGGCCACTGCAAACGCGAGTGAGGAAGAAGACCCGGAAGAAGATGAATTGGTCCTGTGCATAGAGGATCAGGTGCTGGAGGTTTCCGGGAAGCGAAGAGATAAGCCCCGCACTGACATGCTCATCGGGGGCGTGAAGGTACATGTGGCCGTTGATTCGGGGTCCCCCTGGACCATCGTGCAAAGATCGATATGGGAAGAGGACTTCGCACCAGTGGTGGGGCCCGACCTAATGCCGCCGGACATCAGACCCATCTCGTATACGGAGAATGCCATCCCCCTGGTGGGGTGCCGGGACTTCGTGTTTGAATTCAGAGGACGGTCGGCCACGTGCACCCTGTACGTGGCGGAGAAGGGCCCATCGGTGCTGGGATGGAGAGACGCAGGCGATCTCGGCATTATACTCAATCCTGGAGGGAAAGAGCAGATACTGCTAACAGATGAATGGCCCCTCTCGAAGGATGAAGACTGGAAGGCGGCATACCCCAAGGTCTTTGAGGGCACGGTCGGCAAACTGGACAAATTCGTACATAAAATGGTCCTTAAGGAGGGGGCAGTACCAGTTGTTCATAAGGTCCGAAACATACCCATATCCACGAGTGAGGCAGTGCGTCAGGAACTGCTGAAGTTGGAAGAGCAAGGCATCATTGAGCCAGTGGACAGCGCGGAATGGCTATCGCCCTTGGTGGTAGTTAAGAAACCGAATGGCGGGGTCAGGCTCTGCGTGGACCTGAGAGAGCTCAACAAAAACCTCATCGTGGAGAGATTCCCGCTCCCCAGGATCGAGGAGATGCTGGCGAGAACAAAAGGCATCACCCACTTCTCCACCATAGACCTCACATCAGCATACTACCAAATTGAACTGCATCCGTCGAGCAGGAAGTACACAGCCTTCATAACGCCCTTTGGGTGCTACCAGTTCCGGAGGATGCCCTTTGGCTTAGCATCCGCTGCGGCCGTTTTCCAGAAATTGATGCACAGGTTGTTTAAGGACATCTCGGGAGTGCAGTATTTCCAAGATGACATCCTAGTGATGGGCTCCGACAAAGGAGAGCACGATAAGAAACTGCATCGAGTTCTGGGAGTGTTGCAAGGGAAAGGCTTAACGGCGGAATGGAGCAAGTGTAGGATTGGGTCTCGCTCAGTGACCTACCTAGGGCACGAAATAGGAACACATGGCATTTCGCCGAAGGAACAAAATGTGAAGGCAATAAGGGACGCCAAAGCCCCAGCGACCAAGGAGGAAGTGCGGTCATTCCTTGGAATGGCCGAGTATTACAGCAAGTTTGTCAGACATTTTGCCACGAGGACATACAGAATGAGACAGCTAATCAGAAACAATGTGAAATTTGAATGGGACACGGAGGCTCAATCGGAATTCGAGACAATAAAGGACTGCATCAGCCATGCTATTCCACTGCAAGGGTACGTCCCCACCGGCAAGACCATTGTGACTACAGATGCAAGCGACAAGGGCTTGGGGGCTGTCTTGGCGCAGGAACGGGAGGATGGATCCAAAGAAACAATCAGTTTTGCGTCCCGGGCGCTGTCCCCGACGGAACAAAGGTACAGCGTAATTGAAAAAGAGATGCTGGCGGTCACGTGGGCCTTGCACAAGTTTCGACAGTTCATATGGGGCACGAGATTCAGGCTCCAAACGGATCACAAGCCACTCATCAAAGTGTTGACGTCATCGGGCCATGAAACGGCGACCCCGAGGATCGCCAAAATGACCTTGAAGTTGCTGGATTACACCTACGACGTAGAATATCTTCCAGGTACGCAAAACAAGGTGGCTGATTACCTCAGCAGGGCAGCAGCGATGGAGGAAGCGCCGGGAGAGACCCCGGACAAAGAGGAGATGGTGGCCAGCATGGAGGATCACGAAATGTCGATCAGTGCACAGGAATGGCAGGCCGCCTACGAGCTGGATGAGGAAAAGATGGAAGTGAGGAGACACCTCACGTCGGGGTGGCCGGACAAAAAGAAGCTCACGGAGGGTGTGCGACGATTCTATGAAATGAGAGAGGAGTTGTCCCTGAGCGATTCGGGAATATTCTTGTACAGAGGAGAAAGGGTTGTGCCTCCAGTGACATTGATACCCAGGCTGTTGAAGTTGCTACACGAAGGGCATTTGGGCATTGTGAAAACCAAGGCGTTGGTCAAGCAGATGTACTGGTGGCCAGGAATGGATGCCCACATAGAGAGACAAGTGCGGGAGTGCGGGCAGTGCCAAGGAGCGGACAAGGTGCTCCGCCCACTCAGACCCGCATTGGGGAAGTTCGACACGCCGCAAGGCCCCTGGGAAGAGGTGGCTATAGACATTCTGGGGCCCATCCTGGACAGTAGAGGGGTGAATAAGTACATCTGTGTGATAATAGACAAGTATTCCAAATGGCCGGAAGTGGACATACAAGAGTCGATGGACACTGACACGATTTTGAAGTTCCTGACCTCGGTGTTCCTTCGAGAGGGAATACCCAAATCCGTTCTCAGTGACAATGGACCGCAATTTGTGTCGGACAAGTGGGGTCGATACATGAAGAGAAACGGGATAGAGGTGAAACACACAGCCGTTTACCATCCGGCATGCAACGGCCAGGTCGAAAGGTTTAACCGGGTGCTCATGGGCTCCATTCAGGCAGCCATATCACAAGGAAAGGACTGGGAAGTGGAAGTAATGAGCATGCTATGGGCCTACCGGATCACCCCCTCCGTAGTGGGGTATAGCCCGTTCCAAGTACTAAGGGGACGGCATCCCTTCACCCGGGACAACGTAGCGTGGAGGGAGAAGACCCTCACCAGCAAGTGGTCCCCAGCGGTGGTGCAGCACAATCTGGAGAAGGCCCAGAAGATCTACGCGGCCCACTATGACAAGCGACGCAGCACAAAGGAAACGGCGTTGGAAGAAGGGGAGTGGGTCAGGATCAAACTCCCTACCCTACAAAAGAAAGGCGAAAGTAAGTTCAGCCAGCCCCTACAAGTGAAGGAGGTACGAGGTAGGGCAGCTCTCCTCAGTGACGGAAAGGTCTGGTCACAAGACCGAATGGCCAGAGTCAATAAAATAATAGTCTGGCCCAAGGCTGAGGAGGGCGAGAGAAGCATGGACTACCAGGAAGCTAGACTCCCATCAGAGCACGGCACGGAAGACCACGAAGAAGGTGTAGGTGAGGAGCACGATGTGGTTGTCCCGGGAGCTAGGCCTACCGACGGAGGTGGTACACCGGCGAATGCAGAGCAGAGAGCAGATCAGAGAGAAGCTGGGAGGTCCCAAGGAGAGACAGAAGGGGAAGAGAACATGCCGGTAAGACACACCCGCAGCGGAAGGGCAGTTATCGTGCCCTCTCGTTATAGAGACTTTGTGATGGATGGACACTAGATTGGTGCCGCCCCCCTAGGTGCCCCACATAGACTCAGACTCACTGCTGGGGGGACACTCAACCTGTTGGGGGAAATGTTATAGCCTTGTTTATATTAAAGGAGGGAGATATGTGGTATGCGCTCTAGTCTATGCGCGTATACGCGATGACGCGTCACGCCATAGACTGGAGCGGATAGGCGCGCATGCGCAGAGACGTAAGGAGAAAGGCGCGAACAGAGGAAAACGGCAGTTGGCGACCGGAGCTGGAGAGAGTTAGACGCTCGGCGCCCTTAGCTCTGTAACACTTTGCATAACCGAATAAACCCAGAACTGTTTACTTCACTCTGCCTCAGCGTGTACTTGTGGGAGAAGTAAGGAACATTACACGGCCCACCGGTAAAAAAAATTGTGGGGAGCCACGGCCAACTGCCAATTAGGTCAAGGGAGCCACGGGTCAAAAAAGTTTGGGAACCACTGGTCTACTGCCTCTGGAGGGTTGGCATATATGGCACTGTAAATTCATTGATCAGACAAGTGATGCTAACTCTCTTACTCCTCAGTGCGCCACAAAAAGACACATCGGAGGACCAAGTTAGCAAATAACGAAAGCAGAGTTAATGAGCCAATGAGTAAATGAGAGGCGGCAAAGAAATAACAGTATCGTGGAATTTAAATCCATAATCTTCAACAACAAAAAAAAAAACTAGTTAGTAGGAGGCCTAGCAGCTGGAATTTGCTATAAGATGCTCCTTTTACAAAATGCGCTTTTGATGTTCTATTTGTGTTGATATTTACTGCATGGCAGATGACTGACTGTCATCTGCCATTTTGCAACAGTAAATGAAAAATAAACAAATCTGTGGCCGTGTCATTTCCAAAAAGTCAAAAGGTTGCACGGGCACCCAAAAGGCAAGAACCAAATTGGCGTTGCCAACGCTTTAAGACAGTGGTAAATTTGATTAGCTGCTGCAAAAGTGTGACTTTTGTTGCCTATGCTGTACCTTTGTTACACAGAGAACAGTGGTAAAATAAACTGTGGTCAAATATTTCTATTTTGAAAAAGCCAAAACGATTGTCAATTGCATTCTTATCAGTCTTTCCGCGTCATAATGATAGCAAAACCTGTTTCCTGAGACGCTGTTGGGTGTTCTACCTTCATATGTCCTTTCTTAAGATGGCCACCGCACTGTTGACTTTAGTCTGTGCTAGAGGGGGGCGTCGGGCGTGACACGCATCTACGGCGTGTCAGCCAAGGGAAAGCTGGACTACAACTCCCATCAGTCGTTCATTTCCGGTAGCTTGTGAAGCCTTCTTAGACCAACCAGAAGATCGGCCAGGAGTGGGGAAATACAAACTCTTCGCATCAGTGGAGTTGAAAATTAGGGAGTTATGCGTGTTATTATTGCTGACATTGTTTATTTCCGGTGGAGTCTTGAATATACTACCCTTTGAAGAAGTAAGGAAATGACACACGGATATGAGCCTGCAGTTAGGGGGATCCTACGGTCGGACACAGGAGCCGCCTGATACAAAGAGGTAGGAATCGCAAACATGGAAAAGTAAACGATTAGGCAGATTCTCGGTATCTGAGGAACGGAGCTACTAAAACAGACGGCTGTGTCGTTAACAAAAGAAGTGGGGTCTGTTGAATTCCCAAGTGGACGTAGCACTTCGAGAGAGTTCGACGTGGCACACTTTCTCAAGTTCTCTGAGAAGGCAGACAATTGTCCACCATAAACTTTAAAAACGGAGATGCATAAGACAACAATGAAAGCAGAGATGTGTATATTGTTGATAGGAAAAATAGCATGTTTACCTATGCCTCTTATACGTGATGTATTGTAGGTCCAGGTGAATTATTAAACTAAGCATTGCAATATGCGTAGTGCTGAATGCAAATTGGCATTCAACGATAGGTGTCAGTTACCCTAAACAGTAGTATTCATTTCTCACCCACGGGCAAATGAAAGATTTAGTTAGCATGCAGGAATTCAAACTTACACATTGAATTCAGTTCTTTGCAGGGGTGAAAACTCCACTGAGCTGTCTTACTAAGTGTAACCTACCGGTTACACATACATATCTGCAACAAATGTAATAACTTAGTGAGCATTCTTGCTCAGGCAGGCCTGTGGCCCACAGATTATATGCACTGCTTTACAATAGGTACGCTAATATTCTGTGCTATTTTACTGGTAGTGGGAGCTGAGACCCCCTGGTGGATACACCCAGATTTCTGCAGTAGATACAGAAACCCAATAGAGCTGACTTATCAGCAGATAAAGGTAACCATCATATATGGGCGTTAAAATAGAACAGATGGACATTGGTTGGAGTTGTGGGCATTATGTGGGCAACCTGAAAGTCCTAGGTTCAAAGCTCATATGGTTGATAAAATGTGTATCAAAGAATTGGGTAACAGCACCTGTATTTTCATTGTTGCTACCCTGCAGAGCTGTGGACGTGTAACAACACAAGGGTTTGCTTTCCACTTGTTTGATTCCTTCCCGTGATGTGCCCCCTCCTCATTCAGACTCCATCTTTTCAGACACTAGAAAGGTGTCACTCAAGAGGATGATGGTCAAAAAGAATTTTATTCTGCCATTATCTTGGCTAGGCACCTGGGTGAACAAGAGTGTGGAATTTCGTAAAAAAAACTACTTGGCCAAACCTTTAAAGAAACTCCCAGCCTTGAGTTCATTTTCAACTTAGGACTGTAATAAATATGTTATGTTTTCCTTTTAAAGTTAAGGAAAGGCTATGTTTATTTTACATTATATTCCAACTGCAGAAAGGGGAGCCTGATAATGAGCAGTGCTCAATCAGATTTGTGGCCCATGTGTTTCACAGAGGTTTAGAACTGAAGCACTGAGGTATTTAACTCTTGAAAAAAAGTTGTTCTCATCTCTATATTGGAGCAGAAGAACAAAATTATATTTCTGAATGCTTTTAAATGAGAGAAAATTAAAATGAAGAGTTAACTTAATGATCATGTTAGCACTTCATTTTAATGTAATCCCTTTTCAAAGTATCATTATTACAAACAGCGGGCATCTTGCTCCTAGTGATTGGTAGACACAGTGCCATATTTAAAATTGAAATACAGTAATTTTGTTCTAAATGGGAGAAATTTAAAGTGAAGAAAAATATTTCTATGAAGCATTGTCTTAATGTTTTTCTCTATTTTAAATTAAATCATTTAAGTCCTAATGTTTTATGTAGCATGTGTCTTCACTTTAAATTCCTCACATGTTAACAAATGACTGTATTAAATATGGCACCTTGTCTACAGGCCACTTGGATTAATATGCCTGCTGCTTGTAAAGACACTTTGAGATGAGAGAAAATTAAAAAGATTAGTTTTATGTAATGCATATAAAGTTAAATCTTCAGTCGAATTTTCTCCCATTTCAAAGTGTTGCATTTACACACAGAAGGCTTCTTGTTCCCAGTGGCTAGTAGACAACACTGGCATATTCATAATAATAAAAAACTAAGCCATTTTTTATATTGTTATAGTGAAGAAGTATATAGTGCAGAAAAATGTTTGTTATTATAAACATTTCTAAAGAACATTTTTCTGCACTATAAGCGCCAGATGTACGATATCGAGGGTCCAGTAGACCACCATGTGGTGATACAGGGCTTGATCCAATCTCGTTTGGATTTTGGTAACGCTCTGTACTTGGGAGCCCCGACTCAACTTTGCAAAAGTTACAAGTCATTCAAAACTGTGCGGCCCACACTTTACTGCAAATTCCTTGCAGATAGTCTGCCAAACCCGGACTAATAAGCCTGCACTGGCTTCCTGTTAAGGACAGAATTAGTTTCAAGTCCCTATGTATTGCACACCAGGCATTTTGGGAAACTGGCCCAGTAATCAATGCCCCCCTAATCACTCGGTACCAGCCTAGCAGACAACTGCGCTTGGCCAATGCCTTTTTGGCCGTGGTGCCCAAGTTCAGAAGAACAAGAATAGGAGGCCGTTCCTTTTCCCTTAATGTGGCTAAGTTATGGAACACCCTCCCTCTCCACCTGAGGTCCAATCCGCAATTGACCTCCTTTCGAAAGCAATTGAAAACGTTTTTGTTTAACAAGTAGACCCCTCCTCGGCCCAGTGTCTAAAGCAATTGATATAATTTGTCTCACAACTAGCTCCCCCCCGGCCCCATGCCCTGCTGGATAACTACTCAAGTCTTCGCGCTTGGACGCCTACGGGCAGCTACGTGCGCTTTATAAGACCCATTTTCATTTCATTTCACCATGTCTGTAATTGCTTTTGAAATTTGTATTCTTTCTTTTTTTTTTTAAATGCAGCTCATTTTCCTTAAAGGAAAACGGGATGAGTTTTAAAAAGGAAAAATGAAAAGTTTACTTTTCATGTTGTGTGGACAGTGATCTGTGGGACCACTGCCTGCTCTTATAAAACATTTTTACTACCATTCACAAAGGAGAAGGGTCCCTTTAGGACCTCCTTCCCATTTGCAAATGGGTTACCACCTACTTGAGTACGCGGTACAATGCTCATGTTTTGCTATTGCATTTTGGTCGCTAAACATTCACACATAACTCTGTGAGTTGCTATCAGGAAGGGACGCCCCAAATACACCCCTCCTTACCACCAAATTGCATTCGGTAATAGGTTATGAAATTGTAAAATAGGGTTTGGTACATAGAGAACTGCTTTTTTCCTGTCGCAAACGGCCCGATTCTGCAAATCGGGCCATTTGCGACTTAAAAAAGCATCATACATCTAGCCTGACATTCATCCCATTAAAAAAAAAAATGGTATATTTGTGTTGTACATGTAACATTGCCACATATCAATCAATCAGAGTATTTGTAAAGCGCGCTACTTACCCGTGAGGGTCCCAAGGCGCTGAGGGAGGGGGGGCGGCTGCTACAGCTCGAAGAGCCAGGTCTTGAGGAGTCTTCTGAAGGTGAATAGGTCTTGGGTCTGCCGTATGTGGGTGGGGAGGGTGTTCCAAGTCTTGGCGGCCAGGTAGGAGAAGGATCTGCCGCCGGAGGTCGTTCATTGGATGCATGGGACAGCGGCGAGGGCGAGGCTGGCGGAGCGGAGCTGGCGGGTGGGGGATGTGGAAGCTGAGTCTGCTGTTCAGGTAGGCTGGTCCGGTGTTATGAAGTGCTTTGTGTGCGTGGGAGAGGAGCTTGAAGATGATCCTCTTGTGGACGGGTAGCCAGTGTAGGTTTCGGTAGAGTGCGTTTCCGTAGTCCAGTCTGCTGTTCACGAGGTCTTGTGTCACCGTTCTTCTTGTTTCGGTCGTGATCCACTTGTAGATCCTGCGGAGCATTCGGAAGGTCGAGGATGAATCCTAGATTGCGTGCGTGGTCGGTGGGTGTTGGTGCTGTTCCCAGTGTGGTCGGCCACCAGGAGTCGTCACAGGCTGAGGGGGTGGATCCGAGGATGAGGACCTCCGTCTTGTCCGAGTTAAGCTTCAGACGGCTGCTCCTCCTCATCCAGTCGTCGACGGCCTTTATTCCTTCGTGGAGGTTGGTTTTGGCAGTGTGTGGGTCCTTGGTGAGGGAGAGGATGAGCTGGGTGTTGTCGGCGTAGGAGATGATGTTGAGGTCGTGAAGGCGGGCCACTAGTACGAGGCGGGCCATGTAGATGTTGAATAGCGTCGGGCTGAGGGATGAGCCCTAGGTGACGCCGCAGATGATGTCGGTGGCTTCGGATCGGAAGGGTGGGAGGCGGACGCTCTGGGTTCTGCCGGTGAGGGAGGACAAGGTCCCGTCAAGGGCCTTCTCTTGGATTCCGGCTTCTAGGAGGAATGACTTTAGAGTGCAATGGCAGACCGTGTCGAAGGCGGCTGACAGGTCCAGGAGGATGAGGGCTGATGTTTCGCCGTTGTCTAGTTGGCGCCTGATGTAGTCTGTGCCGGCGATGAGGGCTGTCTCGGTGCTGTGGTTTCGTCTGAATCCGGACTGGGACGGGTCCAGGATGTTGTTGTCTTCCAGGTGGCGGGTCAGTTGCATGTTGACGATTGTCTCGATGACTTTAGCCGGAAATGGGAGCAGGGAGATGGGCTGGAAGTACTTGAGTTCCTTGGGGTCTGCTTTGGGCTTCTTGAGGAGGGCGTTGATTTCGGTGTGTTTCCTGCTTTCCCGGAATGTTGCTGTTTCGAAGGAGATGTTGATGAGCTTCCGAAGTTGGGGTGCGATGGCTGCGTCTGCTTTGTTAAATATGTGGTGTGGGCATTGGTCACACGGAGATCCTGAGTGGATAGAGTTCATGACTTTGCGTGTCTCTTCGTCGTTGACGTTGGACCAGGAGGTCAGGCGGTTGGCGCTGGTTGTGTTCTCAGGGGAGGTGGAGTCTGGCGTAGTCGGGGCAGTCGTGGTGTTAAAGCTGTCGTGGATGTCCGCGATCATGCGGTGGAAGAAGATGGCCAGTGAGTCGCATAGTTCTTGTAAGGGCGGGATGTCGTTGGCGCTTTAGAGTTCCTTTACGATGCTTAAGAGCTCTTTGCTGTTGTCTGCGTTGTTATCCAAGCGTTCTTTGAAGGAGGATCTCTTGGCTAATCTGATGAGGTGGTGGTGTCTGCGGGTAGCGTCCTTGTGGGCTGCGTGGTTGTCTGGTGTGCGTTTGTGGAGCCATGTCGTTGGTGAACCATGTGGCTCTCTTGCTGGTGTGGCTTTTGGAGGGTTTCTTGAGCAGGGCGAGGGTGTTGGCGCAGTTGTCGATCCACAGGCTGAGCGCTGCGACGTCAGAGTTGGTGGGGTCAGCGGTGGGTTCTAGGCGAGGGAGGTGATTAGCTGGTCTTCGGTGACTTTGCTCCGACAGCGGCGAGGCAGCTGTTGGGTGTGATGGTGCGTAGTTGGTTTCTTGAATGTGAAGTGGATGCAGCGGTGGTCGGTCCAGTGGAGTTCGGTGGTGTGATTGAAGGCGTCCTGGGAGCTTGTGGAGGAGATGGGGTCAAGGGTGTGACCGGCGGCGTGGGTGGGTGTGGTGACGAGTTGTCTGAGGGCAAGGTTGTCTGTCAGGATGGCGGAGTTGGCGTCGTTGTTGTTCTCGAGGTGGAAGTTCAGGTCCCCGAGGAGGATGTAGTCCGTGGAGGCTAGTGCGTGGGTGCCGCTGAACTGATTTTGAGGTCCGGGTTGTCTGTAGACGAGTGTTCCTCTGAGGGTGTTGTTGGGGTCGGTGTGTATCCGGAAGTGCAGGTGTTCGGTGGTGTTGAGGGTGTCATCTGCATGGGTGGCGACTTTGAGGGTTGACTTGTGGATGATGGCAATTCCTTCTCCGATTCCGTTGGCATGGTCACTGCGGGTGATCTTGTTGCCGTCCGGGATGGCTATGACGATGTCGGGCGCCGAGGAGTCGTTCCACCAGGTCTCGATCAGGAAGGCCACGTCTGGGGCGGTGGTGTTGAGCAAATCCCAGAGCTCGACGGCGTGTTTGTGTGCGGAACAGGTGTTGAGGAGTATGCAGCGGAGGTGGTTGGGTCCGGTCCTTGGAGGTTTGGTGTTTCTGTCGCAGGTGAAGCTGCAGGTGCGGCAGGAGAATGGTCTGTATCGGGGCGATCTGGAAGCAGGTGTGGTTTCGGCCGGTGTTGAGTGCGTGGAGGCTGCTGGCGTCGTAGTGGAGTCTGGTGTTGTGGCGTTCGTAGGGTCCAGGGGTTCTGGTGCTGGGCGCGGACGGGCGCAGACGGGCTTGCTTAGGCGCGCAGCGGCGTGCCCGCTTCTCGGCCTGCATATGAGGGTGCCTGGGAGGGAGGAGCAGCTGGGAGGCGGGAGCGGGGGGCCAATGGGAGTGCTGGGGGGCGAGGCCGCAGGGAGGCAGCGGCGGGAAGGCCGGGTAGGGAGCGGAGGGGGCGGGGGGAAAGACGGCGGCAGAACGGGGGCGCAAGCAAACAGAAAATGCAGTGGGTCAGCAGGTGGCGAGTGGCGGTGTGGGGGCGACCTGCCTGCGAGCAGGGTCAAAGGTATAGTATCTCCTGTGCCACAAGTACATATGACACAGTCTCTCTGTCACCTGTACACATATATCCCGTTCATTCACACACATGCTCATGCATCCCTACAGACCATGCACTCACTGATGCGCATGGTAGCCCTGTCATAGTACCTATAGTCACAGTATTTTTTTCAAATCATAGTATCGTGCTCCATGGACATTAAGTTTAAATTCAATAAGGCTGGGCGAGTGGGTGCCTGGTAATAATGCACAAGTTACATGGCCTTCATTAGCTCACAACGATGTTCACTGGTCAGAAGTAGCTCTCATTACAGAAAAGGTTGGAGACCCGTTCTCAAGAGCCTCCGGGGACCTGTGGGGAAAAAAGTATCTGACCGGCAATTCTGAGGCATTGGATTGAGTTTTAACTTCTTCCCCGGTAATTTCGGTGCTTTACTTCAAAAAAGGGACAAAGTACCTTTCTAAAGTGGGACTTGGAAACTTAGTCAAACTGTTTGTCTTTCAGACTGTCGCTGGGGCAATCCACTTGTTGTATCAGACCAGGGCTCTATAGTGGCCAGCCTCAAATTGCACCTAGGTCCTAGTCCATAGACTACCACTAGTGCTTTGTGGTGATATTTTAACTTAAATCTTAACACATTCATATCTCTTTTTTCCCTCCTTGAATTGTTGTAACATTTATTTGACCTTACTCGTTAACATTTTCTCTATATTTATTTTACAACTGGTTGTGGAATTTTATTGTTTGTTTTTGTGTGAATTTGTCTACTTTGCATGCCCTGCTTAAATACTTTGTCTTTGATTTAAGCCTGACTGCTTTGAGTTGCGCTACCAGGGATTGAGCACAGTTATTTTATTTTATTTGTCTGGCATCTATCTAGCAGGTGGAGACTGTAGGAGAGTAGGGTCTGCAATCCTATGATCACCCGGACTTTTTGCTTTTGTTTCACTGGTTTACGACTTTCTCGGGCTGTGGGCCTGCCAATCAGACCCACAGCCTAGCTGTTCTCTCGCTAAATTGATGTGTACCTTAGGTGCATTACCCAATTGGAACTGGGCCACCCTGTCAGACCCTGTAACTCAGGGCATCGGTGTACCCAGGGCCTACCAGGGGCTGAAGCATGTATTATGCCACCCCTGGATGGCCATCTAAATCTGACACAACTGGCTGCACGACAGCTGGGGCCACGTGGCGTACTCGCCCGTTGCTGTAGGTGTAGTCTCCCTATACCTAACCTTAAAATGGACACCCGAGTTCCTATCAGTCACTCCTATGGCAGGCCTTGACAATCCTGAAGGCAGAGTGCATGGAACCGTGTGAATTGGGCTCTGGCACGAGCCGAGCCCGGTTGCAGCTTGCGGAACCAAGACCCAATGGCTGTTCCATGATAACGCGATACCGAAGTTACCGATATGATATGCGTTATCAAGGCATGTCGAGTAAGGTGTCATACGAATCGGGATGCTGCCCCCTCACCAATTCTGGCGACGAGGTTAGCATTCCGCCCTTCTAGAGGGACACGACATGTACGTAACTGTGAACCCCGGTTAAAGTTAACTGAAGCCTCAGCTCCACAAAATGGACGCTGCCACCACAGACACAAGTCTGACCTCCTGCTGCTGGGAGTCCTTCCAGCAAGGAGAGCTTGGACAAAGGGTTTCCTGTCAAGGGCGGTGTTCGCACCGTCCCAGACAGGGTTTGTGTATTCTGGGTAGGTAGGGCTTTGCAAGAAGGTGACTGCGGAGTGGCACCCCGGTGCTCACTACGCATCTGCCGGCTAGAACCAGTTCCAGGGGCGCGCAGCCCCTGACCTGGGGAAAGTCCAGCAGGGGGAGAGGGGTGTAACTACCCCCCTTCCTGGTCCCACCCTTAGGGCAGGACCTAGTCATGTACCCACCCCTTTCTTTAGGATAAAGGTCGGAGCGGGGACCCTTCCAAATCAGATCATCTTTGAATCAAGAATACTTTCTACGAAAGGACTTCAAGACTCTTCTCAAGATTTCTCCCTTGTGGCTAAGGAGTAGTCACCCTGCATCCGCAGGCACCATCCAAGAACTCTGCGGTTTGCTGCAAGTCCTTCCTCAAGGATCCGACGGCCCAGCTCGACGAGAACCGGCTTCCCTGGCACCTCTGACCTCTACCCACGTCGTCAGCTCAGCTGAGATCTGTGGGTGCGACGAGACCTCGAGGGACCGGCCATCATCAAAACCTGCGCGCTTTCTTAATCAGCACGACCATCGAAGCAATTCTCTGGTGAGTGCTCTGGGGTCCGAGAAGCCCCGACCCTGAGTAGCTCCAGCACCGAAGTGCAGTCTCCCAGCATCTCCACGATCTGCGTGGGGCCCTTCTGCTCGCTGCTCAGCACGTTGTCTGGTCACTAGCCGCTGGCTTGTGCCCTTCTTTGACGACATCCGATAACCAACGCTGCTGGTCTGGTTGCTCCAGATCGGCCCTGCTCCCTTTTTTTTTGAGAGGAGCACCCCGGACCCTCCTGGTCCACTCAAGACGCCATCTTAGGCCCACCACGTGGCCCTGAGATCTGCCAAGGCTTGTTGCCCCAATCCTGGGCCCAGCGACGCCGACAGCATCAACCTTCGTGGGACAGCTCGCACCTCCATCCTGGTCGCCGACAACGCCTCCTGGTCTGTGAGACTGCAGAGCGTAGCGTCGCCCACTCACCTAGTCGAGGTGACGGCCATCCGGTGCCTTCCTGGTACCCTCTGACTACTGGCTAGTAGTACGAACTTGGTCCCCTCTGCTTTCAGGTATCCACGATCACTGATCCAGGCTTGGATCTCTACGAACTATTCATCACTGGTCGCCGGCCAGCAACTCCTTTTCTTCCGGCTCCTGGCTCGTCAGCGAAGACCCCCCGACGCCTGTAAGACTTGTGCAGCCGCAGCCCTCGTGGCTAGGTAACTTCGGCATTTCGGTGCCTGCATAGCCTCCTTACTCTAGGGTCCCGAGTCCCTCGCTTCCGACTTGCCTTATCGGGTCCGCCCGAGACCACTAAACTTTCCGTGCCCTCGGGCACTTGTTTTAAATTGTGCACTTGAAGTATTTTCTAAGAGCTTTGGTTCTGTGCTTAGTACCCTGTCCTCCTAAAGAGTACAGGGCTGTTGTGATTCTAATAAATATACTGTTTATTTTCATAACACTTGTGTGGTGTCCTTTCACTTGGTGTTCAAGGGGTATGTGATGGTATAACAGCTGGCTTAACACGCCCTCTAGAGTTTAGCCCGAAGACTGCTCGTATCCACGCTACTAGGATAGCTGGTCTAAGGTTGACTTACAACCAATCACCATAAGGGTCGTTTGGAACGATACATAGTGGTCGCTAGAATAGCGAACGCTGCATATCGGGCCAACTTCTCACAGAGACCTTCTCCTTTGAGATGGACATTTGTCCACATCAAATAATAATCCATTTTACTTCAAGTTGCTATTTTTTTCTTGTGTGTTTTATTTGCAAAGGAATCAATTACCAGTCTTGCTTTCATGCTTTTAATGTATTTGCATGGAATCAGGGCGCATTCTGTAAGCATAAATAGCCATACTTTTTTTTACATGTTGTATACGTTTTTATACTAGAGTCTCTTTTGGTAATGCAAGCTGAGCTACCAGTATTTATTGGAGTACTCACCCTAATAGTAAAGGCTTTGCACTAATGAATCATGTATACAAGTTTTGACAGCTTATACATTTGGATAAAAATCATACCTAAGTGTCTGTTAGTCCTTTTTCACATACGCATAGCGTTAGCAGTCTTACTAGGAAATTGAAGGTTTTTGCTGCAGGTCATTGGGCCTACTCCAGTGGAGAATGTAAACATGAAACTTTGTTGTTCTTGACTCCAAATGATATGTCCAGGTCACACAGCAAAATTACTTTCACACCCCTAGTTAATTAGGTGTTCTTGTCTACAGGAAGCCCTGTCTGTGGTTCTTCCTTATTAGTCTAGACCTTCACCTTTCCACTGCTTTATGTTCTAAAGCCCTGTTTCACAAGGTCTTTCTATCACAGGATATTGCTTGCCCTAAAAAAGGCCTTTGTAAGTTTGATCAATTTTTGTTTGGAACCTCTTGGTGCGGGCAGGGCGGTTCAGGTCTGTCTATCCTGCACAGGGGAATTTTCGAAATAAGATTTCTTGTTAGTTACTTTTGGGCATAGTCATTGTGAACAAATGTTTTCAGTTTCACTCCTCCGTGCCTGGATTTATTTGGCCATCTGTATGAAAGGGCCTCCTTTTGACATGGTCGCCACCACATTTTGCCCTAGTACTGATGCTTTTCGAATGAAAGTTCACTTGGTCCCAGCTAACCAGGCCCCTGTACCAGTGTTTCAGTGCCCTGTCCCTAGTAAAAGGTACCCCTTGTACACTAGGGACAGGGCACTGTAACACTGGTACAGGGGCCTGGTTAGCTGGGACCAAGTGAACTTTCATTCGAAAAGCATCAGTACTAGGGCAAAATGTGGTGGTGACCATGTCAAAAGGAGGCCCTTTCATACAGATGGCCAAATAAATCCAGGCACGGAGGAGTGAAACTGAAAACATCTGTTCACAATGACCATGCCCAAAAGTAACTAACAAGAAATCTTATTTCGAAAATTCCCTGAGATCAGGAACAATGCCTGCTCCAGAGGAAAGTGTTCACACCTTTTTTTTTTTTATTATTTTTTTTTTTTAGTTTCTTATATCGCGCTGGACTCAATCCCGTAAGGGTATCTCCGCGCTTTGCCGGTCAGAGCATTATCAGAGTCAGAAGGAGATGATTAAAGAGTCTGAGATGCTTCCTGAAAGAGGAAAGTTTTTAATGCCTTTCTAAAGGACAGATGGTTGGTGGTCATTCTCAGGTCTGTTGGAAGTTTATTCCATAAGGCAGGGCCAACTGAGGAAAATGCTCGGTCTCCCTGTCTGGATTTTTTTGTTGCAGGGGGTTTCAAAAGAGCTTGGTTGCTTGAACGGAGTGACCGGCTGGGTTGATACAGCTCCAATGATTGAGACAGGTATTTAGGACTATCCCCATATAAGCACTTGTGGACCGTACAGCATATCTTGAAGCTGATACGCTGCCGTATAGGGAGCCAATGCAGCTCATCCAACAACGGCTTAAAGGGAGTCCTAGCCGGTGCACTCATGACCAATCTGGCTGCAGTATTCTGAACTACCTGCAAACGGCCTACTGCATCTGCATTTGCTAATGTCAGCAGGCCGTTGCAGTAGTCCAGGCGGCTAGTAATCAGAGCCTCCTACGAGTGTCTTCCTATAGGTGTCCGGAAGATATGGGAAGACTCGTCTTAGAAGGCCAATAGTGTGGAAGCACTGTCCTGCGATATAGTTGGCATGTTCCTTAAGGGTCAATTTTTGATCAATTTTTACCCCTAAGTTTTTAACATGTGGCTTTGATGTTGGAATTGGACCCAAATCCAGCGGCCACCAGTCTGGAGACCACAGGAGACTTGCTTTGCCGAAGAGCGTAACCTCTGTTTTTGCAACGTTACATTGGAGGCAGTTTGCAGCCATCCAATGTGACACTGCTCTCATACCCTCAGCAAATTTTTCCATGACTCTAGGGCCAAGGGAGCTGAAAGGGTAGAGAAGCTGGGTGTCATCAGCGTAGGAAACCGGTGTGAACCCATACTTCCGCACAATCTCAGCAAGGGGTGCCACGTATACATTAAACAATGTAGGGCTAAGGCATGAGCCCTGTGGCACCCCCTTCGTGAGTTCCCTCGAGATGGAGCGATAGGGGCCTGGGCTGATAGATTGCGACCTCCCCGAAAGGAAACTCTCCAGCCAAGATAGTGCTGAGCCTCCAATCCCCACTCCCTGCAAACAGCTGAGAAGGATGTTATGAGACACGGTATCAAAGGCCGCAGACAGGTCCAACAGCACTAGAATCATGGATCCCCCTCTATCCTGTGACATTTTGATCTTATCAGTCACCGAGAGGAGGGCCGATTCAGTGCTGTGGTTGGGCCTGAACCCAGATTGTGATTGGTCCAGGCCCCCTGTCGCCTCGATAAAGCTGGAAATGATGGTATTAACGTGTTTCTCAGCCAGTTTGCTAATAAAAGGGAGGAGGGAAATAGGGAGGAGGTTGGAGAGTTCTGACCAAGGTAGAGTGGTGTTTTTGCGTATAGGGTTCACTACCGCTTCTTTCCAGGGTTGTGGGAGTTGTCCTTCGGCAAAGGAAAGATTCATTAGTTTTTGAATAGTGGGGCCTAATGATTCCGTCAGAGGGGAGATCATTTTAGCAGGGATCAAATCAGTGGGGGAGCCGGTTTTCATTTTGTTGATAAGTGTAGTCAGATCTTGTAGAGTTATTTCAGGGATTACATGAAGGGTATTCCCATGGGTCACCATTGGGGAAATTTCAGAGGTCTCAGTCTCTGAAGGACCTGCGACTTTCAGAATTTTTTTATATATCCCCTCAATTTTGCCCTCGAAAAATTGAGAGATTTTATTACAAAGATCTTGGGAAAAAATATCTGGGCTCTCACACATTACTGGATTAGTGAAGGCCTGTATAATTTTAAATAGCTCTCGAGTAGAGTTGCCTGCCTCTGTTATTTGGGAGGTGAGACTGATTTTCCTCGCTTTTTTTATATTTTTATAATAAGTGGTCATGGCTACCAAGCATCGATCCATATATTCTCCCTTACGTGTCCGTCTCCACAGCTTCTCCAATTTCCTACACCCTTGCTTTTCTACTTTGAGGGCCTCAGTGTACCATGTTTCCCTCTTAGCTGTGGTTGGCTGTTTAACAGTTTTCTGAGGAGCTAGTGTGTTAATGGCTGTCATCAGTGTAGAGTTGAATTTAGAGAGGGATGTCTCAACGTCATCCGAATTTAAAAATATTGGCTGCTTCCAAACTTGTGCAAATCTGGCAGGAGTGACTTTATGCCATGGTCTACGTTTGACAGGCTGCGTAATAGGGTGATTAGTAGACTCAGGTAGATGCGGAAAAGAAAAGTCTAGCATTTTGTGATCAGACCAGTAAATGTATTTAGGAGGATGACAATAAACGTTAGGGAGGGAAATAAAAATTAAGTCCAGGGTGTGGCCACCTATATGGGTAGGGCCAATGTTACGAAGGTGAAGGCCCAGCAAGGCAAGATCTGTCAGAAGTGCTTTTGTATCAGGATGGTCTGCAGCATCAATATGAAAATTAAAATCTCTGAGTAGGATAACATTTTCATTGGTTTTAATGTAAGGAGCTAAGAGTTCAGCCAAGGCTAGGGAAAAACCAGCATTAGGTCCGCGTGGGCGGTATACTAGTGCCCCTTTCCAGTGTACCTTAGGGCTAGCTTTTAGGTGAAAAATCACTACTTCCATAGTAGGTAGCATTACTTGTTCTAATATTCTAATATTCAGAGTGTCTTTATATATAATGGCGGTCCCGCCTCCTACTTTCTCAAGTCGGTCCTGGCGCAGAATTTTGTACCCCATAGGTATTCCTAAGGTGATAGTGGGGATGGTGTGGGGTTTAAGCCAGGTTTCAGTTATGAAACAAATCTCTGGTTTGATGCTATGTATCAAGTCCCAGAGTTGTATGTGATGTTTTGGGAGGGATCTTACATTTAATAAAAAGCTTTTCCAGCCTTTAGGAGTATCTAAATTATCACAGGGGCACCCGACTATAGTGTGGGAGAAGGTGGCTTGAAACCCGCATGAAATACAGGAGAATGGCCCTTCGGGGCATGCAGACAGTCTGTTAGTACATCTGAATTTGCTCTGAGGTTGTAAGGCAAGGAGGGCATTTGAGGTATACCTGATACAAGGGGGGGTTGTGGGGCCGTCCATTATACCAATAGCAGCAGAGTTGCAGGCCCCTGGCCCCGTCCTGTCGCGGACGGGCGCAGACGGGCAGCTCTTTGGCGGGTCTTCGGCGGGACTGCGCGCGATCGCTGCGCGCTCGGGAAGGTGCGAGGGCTAACTAGCCCTGGGTGCAGCCACTAGAGCGCTAACCGCTCCTAGTGGGACCGGAAGTGCTGCAAATGCCTACCACCCCCTTGCTACGATGGGAGTTGGGAGGCGGCAAGCAGCGCTATAATCAACTGTGGAGGCACGACAGTGAAACTAGAGGCAAGTGTTGATGAAGAGTAGTGCGTGCAATGCGGTTTTCAATTTTAAAAATAAAACACAATTTTACACACTTAGCGCTAGTTCAGTTCTAAAAAGTGACACAATCACTGTCACGTAATTTTAAAAGCCCTCAGGAGCGAGGTTGACCGGCAAGCGGGTCGGAGACTCTGCCACCGTCTCCTTCCCGCCGCGAGCTCCCCCGGTGCTCTGCCTAAATAGCCCTGGGTGCAGCCACTAGAGCGCTAACCGCTCCTAGTGGGACCGGAAGTGCTGCAAATGCCTACCACCCCCTTGCTACGATGGGAGTTGGGAGGCGGCAAGCAGCGCTATAATCAACTGTGGAGGCATGACAGTGAAACTAGAGGCAAGTGTTGATGAAGAGTAGTGCGTGCAATGCGGTTTTCAATTTTAAAAATAAAACACAATTTTACACATTTAGCGCTAGTTCAGTTCTAAAAAGTGACACAATCACTGTCACGTAATTTTAAAAGCCCTAAGGAGCGAGGTTGACCGGCAAGCGGGTCAGAGACTCTGCCACCGTCTCACCTCCTCCAGCAGGATGGCTAGTGTTTTAGCATATCCAGGGCCGAGGCTTCAAAGCCTCTACCGCCTTTGATATGCAACCCTGGCTCCCCCAGACCTGGGAGCTGACACCCACAGCCCTGAGGCCCATTTGCCACCAGGACAGGCGAGAAAATTAGCTAGTGAGAAGTCGTGTTCCCTCTCTGGCTAGCCACACCCCTAAGGTGGGCTACCAGAAGTGAACAATAAAAGAAGGGTTCTTCCACCATCTTGTTTTTAGTGGAACTAGGAACTCTGAGTCAGGTTAATGCCCACTCTCACCAGTAGGTTGTCATATAGGGGGTGTAATCACCCCAGGGATAGGTAACCCATTGGGTACTACCTTACACTCAACTTAACACCCCTAAATTTAGTATTTAGGTGGCCCCCTGACACCAGGAACTCAGATTTGTCTTCTGAGAAAAGAAGGACCAAGAAGAGATGAAAATACAATAACTGTGGACCAGCTCTGGATTTAGCGCAAAACCCTGCCTGCCTTATGCTGCCCCAAAAATGTATTGCAAAGACCCAATTCGCCCTACAGCTGTGTATTCTCCTAAAACCTTGGAGGGCTTTAGCTCTTTGCCAACTAGCCCGCATTTCCTTTGAAGTGGAGGAACCACGCCTCTGCAGCCTGTAGGCACCGACCCCATCTGCCCGGTACACTGTTTTGCTGACCGCCAGGTGCACATAGAAAACAGCACCCCCAGGAAGAGGAATTTGTGACTCCCAGAGGACAGGCCCATGTCCCCAGTGAGTCTCGAGCTGCTAGACCCTCCAGCATCAATACCCGGTGTACCTGAGCCCTTGCAGCAGCCAATGCTTGTTAAATGTCCAGTCCGGCCAGCAACACTGCCAAGACCGACCTACCGACAAGGGACATTGGCATCACCGAGGCCAGCACAGAGAGTGGCCCTGATGTCCTGTTTGCCCCCATCATCGGGTCTACACCAAGAAGTGAGCCTTCAACGCAAGCGACTCACCGACACAACACCTCTGCGCCCGAGTCAGAGCCAACCGATGGTGCCCCCTTGCTCCAGAGATCCTCAAGAGCCGAGCCCCCCCTTCAGGTTCTGCCAGACTTGTACCCACTTGTAGCCTTTTTCTTCTGACACTGCCATCGCGACCAGAACCGCTGCACCCAGGCACACCAGGGCAGGTAAATTCGATCTGCGGGTGGTTCTATGTACCTTGGCCCCTAAGCACCTTAATTCCAGAAGAGTAATCCTGAGCAACGTTTATAAGTGCACCTTTTCAGTGAATGTTTCTCCCATAGGATAGCGTTACAGCGTTTGAGGCTCGTGCCTCAAATCTGACAGCTGTAATTGGTTACTGTTTTTTCCTGTAAAAACCCATAACGTCTAAAGTACTTACTTGATTCCAATGATCTTGGTGTCTAGAATTATATAACAACCTGTGTTATTTTTCTAAATTGGTCTTGAGTTTCTTCTAGAGTGTGTCTCATTTATTGACTGTGTGTGTGCAACAAATGCTTAACACTACCCTCTGATAAGCCTAAACTGCTCTCACACTACCACAAAGATAGCATTTGGGATTATTAATTTAAGCCCTGTAAGCCAGTGGATCCCAAACTTTTTTGACCCGCGGCTCCCTTGACCCATTAGCCATTGTCTGTGGCTCCCCACTGTTATTTTTTGGGGAGAGTGGGTGGGATATAAGCCCGGCCTCGAGAGTACTTTCATTTTTCTCCCTGAAAATAATTGTGATGAAGCTGAGGAAGGTATTATAATCATATACACAGGGTGTTTCATATTACTAAGGCACCTTTAATAAAATATTCCTAGTTACATTCCTTTGCCCATGCCATTTTTATAGTACCTTCTCAAACTTTTTTATCCCACTTACCGTGCTAGATGGCACCCCTATGCATGTAGGCCCCATTGCCAAAGTGTTTCTGCGCTTGAAGAATATTTGCATGAACTTCCATTTCTATCCATGTCATATGTGCCAATAGACCTCTCTCAGCAGGACGACTCACGATTTTGTAATCCAAATACAGCTTTATTTTTGCTGTCTTCTGCCTAAAATTGCCTTCAAATCAATGCAAGTAAAAGAAATTCTTTTGTTTTGTTTTTTAAACGTTCCCTTTTTCTTGCTTCCAAATGTTGGCATTAAGCCGTATATGTTGTTTTACTTCGCTGTGCTCAAGGAGAGAGCCAGCCTGTCCGGAAATTTGTGTGTACTGAAAGAAATGTGTACTGGAAGTACCTTTCAGTCAAGTACAAATGTCAATACTTAATAATAATTAGTGTGTTTATTAGACTGGACAACCGTACTTTTCTGATAAATTGCATTGGTGTAAAATGCATTTGGAAAAAACAACTTTTAACGAGTCTAAGAAAAAAAATCAGGCATCTTCTGCTTACTTTGGGAGTGTTGGAACGTGGGGATCCAGTGAAATATGGAGCTCATCTCCCTCAACATGCATTCAATTAAGCACTACGTTTACAGTTGTAGGCATGTCACTTACAAATGTTCGTCATCATGCGTTTAAGTCTAATTAGTTTAACTGAAGCCAACAGCCTTTTTGGCTGTGAGTTAGGCCCACTTGGATAATGGCTTCCTCCTAATGCCTTTCCTGCATTACTTATTTCCTTCCTCCTTCTTTTCTTCTCTCCATTTTTCATAGCTGATTTTGTTACTTCTCAGCTTTATTTCTTTCCATTCTTCGTCTTATTTCATTCATTCCTTATTTGCTATCCTGTTCTTGTTTGCTTCTTCCCTTCCTTTGCTTTGTGTAATGAGGTGCAAGGATCTTTGTGAGGGCCTCCATATGGTGGTTTTAGTGGAAATTGGAGATTTTGTAACAGGTGGCAAGAGGAGAAGGAAATAGTTATTTGTGGATTAGTCTCCAGCGGGAAGTGTTCAGTGAACAAGTTATTTTGGTTCATTATGCTTCCCTTACAAGATGAGTTGTACATTTGTTAGTTTAGAAGTATTGATTACAGTGATAGATGAGTTTGACTGATGAGATCAGGACCAATTATTTTCTCTGGTTAGTGGTTTTGATGGTGTCTGTGTATAAGAGATTCTTGAGAATGATACTTTTTTTTAATAACCAACTTTATTGAAAGTTTTGCATTGGAACACATATCTTCACAATAGGAAACAATGTGCTTACAACAATACAAGGAGACTGTCTGCCCCCTGGCGTGAACACGTTAATTCACATTGACAAGCCATATCCTTAGATAATGTGCAAAAGTGTAATTGAAGTTGTAAATTGTGCCTTATATTGATGTCTATCCTCTGCACTTGCTGTTGACTATGAAGTAAAAAAAAATAAAAAAATGTGTCTGTGTAAAGTGCTTTGAACCTCTTATGGGTTGCGTCCGCACTATGCAAAGCAATTGTGAATTACATTTTGGGGAAAAAAATCCTTGCAACATTGCTCTTATTTCCTCTGCCAGCGCAGTGTTGGTTTCTCTTTTGTTTGGAATAGGCACATTAAGTACTGCAGATTTACTTTTGTTTAGTACACTGTGCTATTGGCCTCTTAATTCTGCTCTAGGCAGCCCTTTAATCCACGTATTTTTTTTCTTTCCTGAATTGTAGTCTCTTTACCGAACGGCCTGCTCTATGTTTATATTGACAAAACAAATACCTTTTAGTATAGAAACTGCTGAAGTCGTGTCTTTAAGCGTAAGACAGCAGAGCTGTGCTGGAAGGGTGGCGTGGTAGGCAGGGGTACAAGATTACGCTCGTCCGTAATGTGACATTAAATGTCACTACAGCGAAATGTCCATTGAAAATATGTATTTGCAAAACTGTGTATGCCAGCACAGGTACCTGCACCCTTTCTAAACGGATACCATTGGGACATCTTTCTATCGAAGATGTTTTCATCTGTTTTGTTAGATTGTTTTATTAACTTATATCCACTAGAGGGCAGTATTTCCTTTGTATTTATTCAATACTGACGTCATAGATTGCGGAGCTAGGTGTATGTCGCAAAATGTGTGAAGGATCATGGCGCACATTTAGGTTACTTTGTTTTGTTTTTGTACTAAGGTTTATGAGACTTAATTTTTAAACCTTGTATCTTAAGGTACATTATTTTTATTTACTTATCAACTATTTCCTCGTTCGTTAAAGATCTCTTCATCCTAGTGTTTGGTGGGCATGAGGAGGGCTGTCTTTGCTGCGGTAGGCCTGAGTCAGGTTGGGAAGGGTCTGGGATGTAGTTAGCATTGAGGTAGTCGGCTAGTTGGATGTTGGTGAGCTTCTCTCAGACTTTGGCCGGGTAGGGGAGGCGGGAGATGGGTCTTTTGTTTGGCAGTGTCATGGGCTCGGCCAAGGCTTTCTTCAGTAGGGTTGAGAGATCCTGTTGGTGACAGAGTTGTTGTAGATGTTGATTTTGTTGTTGAAGTAATGAGAGAGTAGGAAACAGTTTCTTTGAGAGGATGATGGACGTGGAGCTGGTGGAAATAATAAGAATGTCTTCACTTTGACGAAGATTTCTTTCGAGGTGTTGGAGCTGTTTTGCATCCGATCAGTGAGGGCCAGGCTCTTGGTGGTTCTGATTAGTTGGTGGTAAATCTAAAGGGCTGATTTGTAGGTGTCTTTCGATGTTGTCGTGTGTGTAGCGCCACCATTGTTCCATTTGCTTGCAGTGACACTTGGTGAGCTCGAGGTCCTCTGTGTACCAGCTTGCTTGCGGCCGGGCCTGGGTTATGAAGGCGGTTTTATTGGCATCCATGGAGTCTGAGCAGGTGGTGATCCATGTGTTGAGGTCCACAATGGAACAGGTGGGGTCGTGGAGGTGGTGGGGGCATTTTTACTGAAGCTCGGTGATACAAATGTCTTCTGGGATCTTGTTCCAGTTGCCCTGGGAGGTCTGAGTGTGAGTGGTTGTAGACTGGTTGGGTAGGTGCAGGCTGAAACTGACGAGGGAGTGATCGGTCCAGGTGAGTGGTGTGGGCTTGTCCGTCATAATGTTGGGTAAGTTGGTGAAGATGGGGTCGAGGAGGTGTCCTGCTGCATCGGTGGAGCCATTTACTTGATGGAAAAGTCATAAGATACTCTGGTCTTCTAAGAGATTGTTGGTGTCTGTGTCAGTCTGGCCCTCTAGGTGAAAGCTGAGGTTGCCAAATAGAGTGGAGTTGAATGCTAGTGCCACAGGTGCAATGAGGTGCTCTGTTGTTGAGTGGAAGGTGGATCTCAGTCCAAGAGGTCTCTACAGTAGGGCTCTCTTAAAATAGTGGTGATCGAGGAGCAGAGGTTGAAGACCATGGATTGTTGGCGATCCTTGGTGTTAGCTGAGATAATGGAGCAGTTGATTTGCTTTTGGTAGATCATAATAAGTCCTCCGGCTGGTTTGTTGATTATGTCTTGTCTTGCAAACTTGTAGCCGTGGGGGATGGTCACTGTAAATCTGATGCTGGGTTTAGACCGGTTTCGGGAAGTAGTGGTACCTCCTGGGTGTGGTTGTGCCTGAGGTCTTAAACTTTAATGGTATGTTTGGCAAGTGAGTGGTTGTTGAGAATTTGACAATGAAAATGGTGTACCTCATTCTAATTGGCGCGACTACTATCGTCCACAATCCAGGCAACATCCGTCCATGCAATGTTCCGGGGACTGTTACATTATCTGTTGTAGATTCTCCGCCTGAAAAAAAGGTGTACCACACTCAGTCAGTTTGACAGAGGAGGCTAGGGCGGATGTTCATGGTTGGTTGTAACGTCCTTTTTGCATTCGGCACACAACGCCATTGAGTTGGATGGCAGTAGGATAAGCAGAGGCACTCAGTGTTCTCTCATCCTCTCTAACAGAGGAATGTGGCCACAAATCGAGTTGCAGTGGTGTATCAAAGTTGCCTCAAACACTTGATGGCGGTATTTAGAAAAAGTTGTCCATACAAGAACTATGTTGCATCCTCCTGAAAATGGAAGATGTCAGCAGTCCGCTGCATTGATTATCTGGGCAGTACTATGTTCTTGGATGTTGGTCAAGTTGGAACTTTTTTTTGACACTTTCATCTAGAGATGTCAAGAGTATCTCCACCTAAGGACCAACGGGGTTACTGACTGGAAGTCTAAGTTTCTAAAGGACAACAGTGTCTGTATACTGGAACCAAGGTTTTTCGTATCAACTAAGCAGGTAGGGTCAGACTGACAGGCAATTGATCCATTTTAAAGCTGAATGATTTGTGTTTGTTGTTTTGTCAGCTGGCAAATCCAGAGGCTTTTGTGTTCCTTTATTATTGGGGGCTCAGCTTCAATTACCCCTTTTCATCGCAATAACAACCTCATGTGTAGAAGCCCAGGTCAGCTTGGTTCCCAATGTTTCTGAAGCTTATTTAGGATTTTTCAAACCCTTTTTCAAGACCTTTTCACTTAGCTCCATCAACAGATTCACCTGCTTATTCGCCATGGCCTGTTGCTTTTGATGACAGTAGATTTTAGGAATAAACAAGTCGCTGGGGTTTGGTAGGTACTGGTGTTATTTATCTAGGTGGCTGAGAAGCACAATTGACACACATCTGCCCGGAGATCACAATACTTTTGGTGGGAGGGGGAGAATCTCAATCCTTTGGTGCAGACATTACCAACATTTTGAATTTGTCTTAATTAGCAGAAGATGGTGCAGCATATCAGAGTGAATTCATATTAGTGAGCCATTTCTGCAGAACTTGTAAATGTGGTCTGAGGACCAACAAATAACAATGCTTTGAACTGCAAGCTGTAGAAAGCGATTGGGTTGTTAAAGACCCCATGTGCATATATTCAACTTTGGGACATCTTAAAGGTGTTGACATTTTCAGGATTGACCAGAAAATGGGGACCTCTCAAGAAAGCAACTGTTTGCTGAGTTAACTAAGCTGCTTTTGTTTAATGTCAGATAAATTAATGACGCAAGTAAGCACACTCGACTTGCCTAGAAGGGTATTTACCTTACAGTGGTGTTGGTCACAGTTTCAACAAGACTAAAGGAAACACCCAAGTTATCTGTAATGCTGTGTTTTTCAGGGTATGACAAGCTATGTGTGTTGTGTTGCCTTCAGGAAGCGAAACAGAATTGATGGGATATGTAGCCCTAAAGCTCTGATCAGTTGCTGATTTAATTAAGAGCTTATGTTTCGCTTTCTTCTCCTGTTTTACCCAGATGGGTAAGATAAATGTTTCGACTCTTTTTGATTCGGGCCATGGATTCTAAGGTTTTTCCGGTAAGGCTGTAGGCTCGACAATATTTTGTGATGCCACTAGCTGATCTTTCAATTCTACTTGTAAGAAGTTTTGTTTTAAACTTGTCTTTTGCTAGTTCTAAGTGGAGCTGATTTTTTAAAAAAGTATTTCAGATGGGTGTTGACATTTTCTGTACAACATAAAAAGAGAGCATGATAAGTGTCTTTGAAGTCAAGAACTCGAGGTGTTGATATTGGTAGTAGTTTATAGTCTCATTTTCCTGGAATTATAGAAAGTACAAAAAGTTTGTCCATACTTGTTCTTGGCTGCTTTGTTTTATGCAGTACAGAAAGTACAGCATAATCCTCTTCTCTGCGTTTTTATACAATCAACACTTTGTCATAACAGAGGGAATATTTATATTTGATGGGAACAGTAAGTAAACTACGCAGACAGTAGAAACAGTTCGTCCTCTCTGTCACTGATCTGGCCTCGTTATGAGGATTCTGTAAAATGTGCAGAATCAGAGCCATTAAGAATATAGTTTGACTGAAGATTGTTCAGTGGAAGAAAACCTAAGGGTGAATAAGTTAACATTATTGTTTTGTGTCCAGGACTCCCAAGCAGCTAAACATTTACACACACTACAGCAAAACAGGCAGAAGGGTTTGAGAGATATCCGAAGGGAAGAAAAGCAGCACCACTGGCAAGCACTTTCCCAGGTGCTAATTCCTTTAACTTTGGGTACCCTACCGAGGCTGAATGCCAGGCCTTGATAAATGTTGCATTTGGTTTGTCCAATAAGACTTATTATCTTGCCCAGCCTAGTAGAGTAGTGCTGGTTCCGTCTGTTCACAGGCCATTTTAACGTCTTAACTTTGTCTAAAATGTTTGTAGAGCGGCCCTTAAATATTATGTAAGTGTTGTCACTTTCCTTGGATCCTTTGAAAGCATGCCCCTGAAAGGGACCGTCTTGGTGTAAAGTTTGGCGTGAAAGCAACTTTCCTGCTTGAATGAAGGCCTGGGGTATTCTGCACACAGGTGGTTCCTCAGTTCTCGGTCTAAAGTCCTAAGGAGGTGTACTTTTATTTATCCTTAGCACAGGGGCCTAGTACTGTATTGATTAAACATGTTCCCCAATATGTCAAACCTATTATCCCAGACAAAGGGTGAAGCCAAAAGGTCCTCCTGGCGTCATTTTCTAGTTCCGTAAGATGGATCCCACTCCATGAGCATCTGGATTCTTTCTTCATCCTCATGGAGGTTTGCAGACTCTCCTCTCGAACTGTTGCTCTAATTAAGAGAAAGGTTATCCGAGTCATTTGCAGGCTCCTTCCTAATTGGGAGG
This sequence comes from Lissotriton vulgaris, assembly GCF_964263255.1. Taxonomy (NCBI): domain Eukaryota; kingdom Metazoa; phylum Chordata; class Amphibia; order Caudata; family Salamandridae; genus Lissotriton; species Lissotriton vulgaris. Next base: position 187,047,746 of record NC_141696.1, read on the forward strand.
TGCCTTGTCGGGAGGTGGCCGGGTCTGCCTGATCCTCATACTGTAGCTTGGTCTATTGGTCTTTACCATTGGTCTTTAGAAATGTAATTCATAACTTTTCAAATGAATCATGTTTACTGCCTGTCCCTTTCATCAACCCCATAGGGTCGCCTTCAGAGCCTGCACTTAGCCCAGAGTCTGACTTGCCTGTTGGTAAAACCATTCACAGATGTGGACGTCTTACGCAGCAGCTCAGTGAACAGCTTCATAGCCGCTGCCACCACCAACTGTGTAGTCTTCTGCACTGTCCTTCAACGAAGCCACCATCCAATTGATAGATTTCGTCCTCCCGCTCTGCTAACGTCTCCCGCACAATGTCATTAGCACTGCCTATTGATACCATGGAAGATGTGAACTACACTCCTCTTTCTCATTGACTTACATTGTAGCTGGAAATGAATTGCGAAGCATAATGCTAAGTCAAAATAGTCAGGCTCCTGCCAAACGCTATGATATAGGCGCCTGTGGGGCCCTGAAGCAAGATCACAAAGACTGCAACAAGAGAATCGCCTTGAGCATACTAGGAGCAGCTGAAAAGATCTGCATTGGGTTTAATGCAGAATAGGATGCACACTAATGCTGCATGTACCATGGCCCACAAACGCCTACCAAACTCCTCAGAAAGGCCTTCTACAACCGCAGAGTACTGGCTTGCCACCTGACTTAGGCCACGCAAAGTGACATCGCTGGGCTTCATTTGCTGGCGAGGCCTACCTCTGTCTTGTTGCCTCATTTAAGCTGAGAGTGATCACCCGCACATCCCAGGATAAAATCTGAAATACCTGAAACACCCAAAGGAATCGGGAACAATGCACCATAGAGACCCAACCGATAAATACTCCTAACCCATGCCAAACTCCCCACAGACAGAAGTGCTTATCTGGCCCACAAGCGGCATGACCTGGGGGGCATGGCACGAGTTTCTGAGGGACTTTAGGTTTTCTATTTGTTATGATGTCATATGTTTGTAGTCTCCTTTCCCTGAGGTTTGTATGAACTGTAGTTTGTGTGTGCTTTATCCTTGGTTGATGTGTTTTAGGCAGTAAAAGAAAATACAGCATAATCCTTGCATCCATTGTTGGCATACAATTCTGCTCTCTTGGACATTTTTCTATTGACAAAGCACTTTGTGGTCACCCACACGATTTCCTCCATCCTGCATACACGAACTCGAACTCAAGGGTTGAGCTTCTTATCATGTAATGTCAAGATTACCACATATGATAGCCTTAAAGCCAGTAGTACTGATATTGTATGTGTGGTTTTCCTTATCAAAAACCTCAAGTGCTTCACAGCTTACAATTGTTTTTCTTTTCTGAAGGACTACTTAGGGCCTCAATTATTATGTAATAAAGAGCAGAGTATTGTGATGAAAAATTAGAAGATGGCAGAGCGAATGGAGCTTCGTAGAAATGGAAAGAAAAAAAAGTCTGTCTTTCTCTGTAATGCGCATCCTCCAAAACGAAAATCTGCTTATTTAACAATAATCCGCTGTATTTAGAAAAATAGGTGGTACCCAGCCTGCCTCAGTGCTGTGTGCTCAATGGGTCAGTTTTCATCTTATTCAAATACGCGTTTGTAAGTGCTAACCAGCTTTAGTTTTGTCTGAATCGCAAGGTCATGCTCATTTTCTAACACGCTCCATTGTTACTTGGCCTCGTCGTTTATCAACTCGCTGAGACACACGCATGTGTCCCTTGATAGCCGAGGTGTGCACTGTCCAGTCATGGTCACTGCTACCCACGTGCACATGGGTGATGGGAATTACTCCTATATATGTGGTTTTCAGGATCCTCTAGTAGTGTGCACCACTCAACGATAGAGGAGCAGAGCTGGCAGTAGGTTTTCATTTTTAATTACTATAGATATGTGTGATCGTAGATAAAGAATCGCCGAATCACAGAACTCTAGATACGAGGTGCAATATTTACTTCCCTCAAATTCTCCCCTACCACACTCAGAATTTTAAGATAAACTGTCCTACATCAGTCGCTTATGAATTATTAATCCAGTAGTCTGCTAAATTGTAATGAGATAAAATTGGATATGCATGTAAAGTATTCGACTAAACGAAAATCTCTGTACTTATACTATTTTATTTGTGAATTTCTGTAGCAAATTTACATTTGGAGTATTCTATTTAGAGACGTAAGAGTAAATACATTATTTTTCAGAATATCTCAACTCAAGATTTAAGCAGCTTCAAAAAAGAGCACCAAAAATTATTCCAGTCGTCAAAAATGCAATAAAAAATCTTTTAAAAGAGGGCTGCTCGCTCTAGTCCATCATCCATTAGTGGTATGGTGGGCTAGATGGCTGATCCCATTTCTGTCAGATGAATCTTTCAGCAATAATAAGCATTGATATCCTATCTGTTATAATATGCTTATCTCATTTTAGAGCTCCTGAGAGAGCATGTAAAATGAATGGACTAATTGATGTTTGAGTATTTATTTTAAATCTCATCTCAGCCATACATTTCAATGTCCGATTATTGTTTATCAAGATTCTGAATGCCTCCAGCTATTAGCATTGATGTGTAGTTTAGCCATTTGCATTTTTGCTGGTGACTAAATCTAGGTATGCAGTATTTTAAACTGTAATGTAACATAAGGTCGATTTTAGAGTGCGGCTTTTCACACATGAGGGTATCCAGGCACTGGTATATCCTCTCTTATAATCCGGTCTGACTAGTACTGCGGACCGTTTCAAATTCAAGCAGTTCGTATCTTTTGCCACTTTGATTTTAAACACATTGTTGACTGTCCAGAGCATGCTTTATTTACTAGAGGATGAATATAATAATGAGACAAGCCCCTTCCACCTTCTCCATTGGGTCTTATATACGTCTGCCAATACGTTTCACTTTCTTATTTTAGAGCATTCTTAAACGACATTCGTGCAATTGTCTGGTTTTAAATGCCTGTATTTTTCCTGAAGCCCCTAGCTGAAAAGCCTTTTTAACCAAACCTTTATCATATCCGTTCAGTGCTCTCCCCAAAAGGTTTTCTGTGTATACGTTTAACTTATCTTTTGACCAAATATATGCTTCTAAGTGTATCTCGGAGTTGATTTTCAATATATCTTGTAATCAATTTCGGCATATAGTATATAACTATGTAATGAGAGTTTCATTTGAGATAAAAACCATCTTGTTTCCCACAAACTAACTAATGCGCCAGGGGCTGCCCAGAACTTTGCTCACTAGTCTGTCACCCAGTTTTATCTCTCAGCACGGGGACACACTAGCTAGTGTAACCAGGCGCTTTATAAGCTTCATATAAATAAATACATTTGTCAGTTTGGTTTTGTCAAGGATAAACTATTGATGGCACGAAATTACCAGTGAGGATATTTATAAAACACCATACTCACCTAGGCCCATAAACATAAACACTATAAACCGGTAATTTATTTCCTGCTGATCAGAAGTTTATTTTCCTTATTATGATTTATACCTGTACACTAAAACTCACCAATTCCTTGTCATTCTTTATTTTAATTTCCTAGGCAAATGGATCAGGAAGTTAGAATAATAGGTATAGAATAACAATTTACTTTTCTCATGGAATAACCACAGACTCTGGAACGTTTTAAACACTTTATCTATGCAATATTTTGGGAGCCAGATATCGACATACATTGGTCACCAGCTTCTCAAGAAGAAAAATAATGATCAAAATAAAAAAATCTCTAGACACTGGTACCTGGGAAGGGTGAGAAAGGGAAATGGCACAAAGACATACCACGCAGATTTATATTTACCTAGAATGGTGCGAGGACCAACCCCTGGCAAAGGGCTGGACAAAGAGATGGGCTCCAGACTAATCAGGTGCCAACAGGTCTGGACAGGTGCAGGACAGGACAGGTACCCTCCGCTAAGTGCAACACCAGCTTCACACCCCTCTCTGCAGCTACTCCCGTTCCCATCTAATGGACAGTCTTCTTGTTGGACAGGCCACGTGAAGGGCCGCTCCCCCTCTGCCCGACCAGGCCCGAGCCCGGTCCCTCAAGTGTCACACACCACCACTTCACGTTTTCCGTCCCCTCCGGGACCCTTGCCTCTGAACATATCGACCTCGTGGGCCCGATCCATTACTGGCCCGCGCGCCCAGCCCGGGCGCCATCTTGGACACTCCGCCACGAGGCCGCGTGGCCCCCGGTCGACCCCAACCCTGGGCCTGGCCAGGCCTCAGACATCCCGGCACCACCATCCACCCAGGAGGTGAGCGGACTACTTGGCAGGACAATGGGAGAAAGAGGTGTCGATGGTTCTCCCTCGCCAGGTGCCGCTCGCCACAACCTCCCCGGGCGCTGGCTCCACCCCCCTGCTGGGTGTCTGGACCCCTTCATCCCGGACCCCCCAACCTCCAAGTGCGAGGGTCCGGACATCAAAGGGCACCAGCCCTATAACTGGGGCAGCTCCAGAGCAGGAAGGCAGTTGTATCCTGGAGTCGAGAGACGCAGTGAAGAACTCATCCTTGACGGACTACTGGCGCTGCCGTAGCCCTGCCTTGCGAAACATCGTCCTGCCTGCTGGCGCTGCCGCAACCTTCGTAACCTTCATCGTCGTCGGGACCTGCTGGCGTGGCCGCGGACCGTTTGTAACCACCATCTTCATCGGGACCTGCTGGCTCCGCCGCGGACCGTCGCTTCCTTCATCCATCTCGGGACCTGCCTGGCTCCGCCGCGGCCCGATCATCTAGAACGCCGAGCTCGAGGATTGAGAGCTATTTTCATCTATTGGTAACAAGACTGTCCCGCTACCCTTTTCCCAATCCAGAGACCAGAATCGAGGGGACCCCTGAGTCCAGACCTCCTTGTATAATTTTACCGTACCTAAAGAATTGCTGATAAAGTATCGTTGAACCTTATCCTGGTGTGGTGTCCGTCTGTGGGGGGGAAGTTACTTGTCTGTACGATCGCTGGAGACGGCTCTCCCCGGAGACCTCTCCCCTTGTCCTCGGCCGACCCTCCCGGTCCGTCCAACATTGGTGGCCAGCGGCGCGATCCGAATCACCGCATAATCGTACAGAGAGTAGCTCACCCCACGACGAAATCACAATGACAACCAAAGAAAGCGGATCCACCGAGAAATTTCAAATGGAGAAATTGGACGAGTACAGCCATCGTGAACTAAAACAATTCTGCATCGAACTAGGTATCGCTACCACCGGTCTAAGTACCAAAGACGATTTCAAGCATGCCCTAGAGTCCTGGGCAGAAACCGGGGCCGTAGGAACCACCGACCAAAACATCGCAGCAGTAGGAAAAAACACCACGGCCCCCGAGGAGCAAAGAACGGGTCTCTCGCAAGACGAGATCCAGGAACGAGAAAGAACACGACTACATGAACTAGAAATGGCCCGGCTCAAAATGGATGTTGAACTTAAACTGGCCGAACAAAAAATAAGCTTAGAGCACCTGCGTCTCCGCGAAGAAAGAGAGGAAAAACAGAGACAAAGGGAGCTCGAGGAAAAGAGGCTGGCGTATGAACACGAGCGCAAACTAGCTGAGATAGACTTACGCAAGCAGAACAGAGAATTAGGGGTGCCCGAGCAACCCCGCAACCCAGGGGCAACAGAGAAAAAGGTACACATCCCCAAGGATGTCGTTCGAGAATACTTCCGAGAGGACGACATCCAGCAATGGTTCAAGGCCTACGAAATCGCTATGACCGCCCACCGGATCGATCGAAGCGATTGGGGAGCCGGTCTATGGGGGAGATTCCTCAATGAGGGCCGCGATGCCCTGCTACAGCTCCCGGACCATCAGATGACCTCCTATGACCACATGAAAGCTGCCCTCCTCACCCGCTATGGGCTCACACCCGAGATGTACCGTCAGAGGTTCCGAGACTGCACCCGCATCCCGGGTACAACTTGGGTGGACTACGTGAACTACTTTAGCCGAGCCTTCGAGGGCTGGATCAAAGGAAGCAATGTCACAACGTACGAACAACTCTTCAACCTCATGGTGTGGGAGCATCTATCAAACAATTGCTTCATCGAGCTCCGGCAGCACCTCCTCGACAGCAAATTGACTGATCCACGGCAGCTCGCAGCCGAGGCTGACCGGTGGGAAATCACCAGAGTGGGCCGAAATGGGTCCTATGAACAGAACCGGAACAACAACGGTCAGCACCGTCCCCGAGGAGGAGGGGGGGGCCAAGGGCGAGGAAGAGACAACACTCCGGTCGCCCCCGCTACCAGCACCACCCCCCCGGCCAACCGGGGCAGCACCCCGGCGCGACCGGGATACAGAGCCAATGTCACGTGTCACCGATGCCAACGAGTCGGCCACTATGCAAACGACCCAAATTGCCCGCAGTACCAGAGCCCAAGACCCCGCCAAGTGGCCGCTGCTGCCCTAGGGGAAGAACAGATCTCCGAGGAGCAGGAAGAATACGAACAAGAGCATCAAGAATGGGAGCCAGCCGCCATGACTTTAGCATGCTTAGGGGGGAAAGACATGGTCCCGCGGGTCCCCCTACCCGCTAACACCCGGAAGTACAGCCAATGGGTGAGCATCAATGGACGCCAGGCCGAAGCCCTCCGTGACACCGGGGCCAGTGTAACAGCCGTCCGCTGTCACCTGGTGACCCCAGAACAGTTCATACCAAACATTCTCTGCCCTGTCCGTTCAGCCGATAACTCGGAAAGTCTGTGTCGGATGGCCTGCGTCCCTTTCGAATGGGGAGGGGTCTCCGGCATGTTGAAAGTAACGGTCCGAGATGATGCTCCCGTAGACTGTCTCCTGGGGAATGACCTTGAAAGCTCTCCCTGGGCAGCCATAGAACGAAGAGAACACCTGGGGATGTTGGGCGTCCCGGACTGGGCGTGCGTCACCACCCGGTCCATGGCCGCCCGTGCCAATCCCCGACAAGAGGAACCCGAATGGCCGGCGCCTCCACCCCCGGTCGCCCCAGTCGAAGACACCGACCGTGCCGTCCCCCCAGAACCAGCTCAACCTCCGGTCCTCGCTGGCCTCGACCAGTGGCATCAAGAGGGGGGACCCACACAGGAACAGTTTCGCCAAGAGCAAAAGACCTGTCCCTCCCTCGAGGGACTCCGCCAACAAGCCCTCGCCCAGAGCGCAGGAGATACCTCCGGAACACATTGGATCTACTGGGACAATGATCTGCTATACAGTGAACAAAGGATCGCGGAGTTGGGGGCCAGCCGAGTGCTAGTGGTGCCCCTCCGTTTTAGAGACTTCTTGCTAAACCTGGCCCACGATGTCCCCCTGGCTGGACACCTGAGTCAGGATAAAACCTACAGCCGCCTAGTAACCCACTTCTTCTGGCCCAAAATGAGAAATGATGTACTCCAGCATTGCCGATCTTGCCCCACGTGCCAAGCCAGTGGAAAGAGCGGCCGCAAACTAAAGGCCCCCCTGCAACCATTTCCCGTGGTCACCACCCCGTTCGAGAGGGTCGGGATAGACATTGTGGGGCCCCTGGACCCCCGTACAAAACAAGGACATCGGTTCATCCTGGTACTAGTGGACCACGCCACCCGCTACCCCGAGGCTGTTCCCCTGCGAACTGTGACAGCCCCGGTGGTCGGCCGGGCCCTGATGGGGATCTTCTCCCGTGTGGGCTTCCCCAGAGAAGTCGTCAGCGACAGGGGCACGAACTTTATTTCCAAATATATGAAGTCCCTCTGGCAACAGTGTGGGGTCACCTACCGATTCACGACCCCCTATCACCCTCAAGGAAACGGACTCGTTGAGCGGTTCAACCGCACGCTCAAAGGGATGATTGGGGGGTTGGAAGAGCCCCTCCGTCGCCAGTGGGATGTGCTGCTGCCGTGCCTCCTCTTCGCATATCGAGAGGTCCCCCAGAAGTCCCTCGGCTTCAGCCCGTTTGAGTTATTGTATGGACACCCCGTACGGGGGCCTCTCAGTCTAGTCAAGGAAGGCTGGGAAATGCCCCCTCTAAAGAACCCCCCAGATGTCTTCAAATACCTCCTAACCCTCCGCAACCAGACCCGACAGTTCAGAGAGCTGGCAAAAGCAAACTTGGAGGCCAGTCAAGAGGACATGAAAAAGTGGTATGACCAAAACGCCTCCTCCATCGAATTTGAACCCGGACAACAGGTATGGGTGATGTCCCCCACCGAGCCCTGCGCCCTGCAAGACAAGTGGACAGGGCCCTTCAAAGTAGTCGAGCGTAAGGGTCCTGTCACCTATCTCATCGACATGGAATCTTCACGGAACCCCCTCCGAGTCCTCCACGCTAATAGGCTGAAACCCCACTTCGTGCGTTCAGAACTCAGCCTCCTGATGGCCACAGACAATGGAGCCGAAGAGGACTCCGAACCCCTTCCTGACCTCCTACGGACTCGGGAGAAAGATGGCTCCGTGGATGGGGTCCGGCTCTCGGGAGCCCTCACCCTGGACCAACGCCAGGAATGTCGAGACCTTCTGTTGCAGTTCGCCGACCTGTTTTCCCTCACCCCAGGTGTCACTTCCTGGTGTGTGCACGACGTGGACACGGGGGACAGCCCCCCTATCCGCCACCGGGCCTACCGCGTACCAGATCGGGTACGGGCTTGCATCCAGGAAGAAGTAACCAAAATGCTCACCCTCGGGGTCATTGAGCCCTCAGACAGCCCCTGGGCCAGCCCAGTAGTACTGGTCCCCAAAGCAGCCGCTCCCGGCACCACACCGGAACTCCGGTTCTGCGTCGACTACCGGGGCTTGAATGCGGTCACCAGAACAGACGCCCATCCCATCCCCCGGGCGGATGAACTAATCGACCGCATGGGAGCTGCCCGCTACCTCAGCATTTTCGACTTGACGGCGGGCTACTGGCAGATCGGCCTCACACCCCGGGCCCAAGAACGATCTGCATTTTCCACTCCTGATGGCCATTACCATTTCAAGGTCATGCCCTTCGGCATGAAGAATGCCCCCGCAACATTTCAGCGGCTAGTCAACCAGGTTTTGGCCGGGCTCGAAGGATTCAGCACCGCCTACCTAGACGACATCGCTGTGTACAGCCACCACTGGTCCGACCACCTCCACCACCTCCGAGCGGTGCTACAGGCCCTTCAGCAAGCTGGCCTCACGATCAAGGCCAGCAAATGCCAAATTGGTCAGGGGTCCGTAACCTACCTCGGACACCAGGTGGGAAGCGGCCTGGTGGCCCCTCTGCAGCTCAAGATTGCCGCCATCCAGTCCTGGCAGCCCCCCATCACCCAGACCGAGGTCCGCGCCTTTTTGGGACTCACGGGCTATTACAGACGGTTCGTGAAAGACTATGGTACCATAGTGGGGCCCCTCACAGAGCTCACGTCCAAAAATCAACCCAAGAAGGTCAACTGGACCCCAGATTGTCAAACAGCCTTCGAACAACTGAAGGCCGCCATGTGCTCCGCCCCTGTGCTCCAGGCCCCCGACTACAGCCGGGAATTCGTCGTCCAGACGGATGCCTCCGACCACGGCATTGGGGCGGTCCTGTCTCAATTGAACAATGAAGGCCTTGATCAGCCGGTGGCCTTCATCAGCAGGCGACTCCTACCTCGAGAACAACGCTGGAGCACCATCGAGAGGGAGGCCTTCGCCGTGGTATGGGCCCTCAAAAAGCTCCGGCCCTACCTCTTTGGCACACACTTCCGGGTGCAGACCGACCATCGACCCCTGCAGTGGCTGATGCAGATGCGGGGGGAAAACCCAAAACTACTACGTTGGTCCATCTCCCTACAAGGGATGGACTTCACTGTTGAACACCGGCCTGGGCCAGATCACGTCAACGCAGATGGCCTGTCCCGGTTTTTCCGCCTCGACGAGGAGAGTCCCCAAGAGGATGGGTGACTCTCCCCGCCTTCAGCTGGGGGGGACGCATGTTGGACAGGCCACGTGAAGGGCCGCTCCCCCTCTGCCCGACCAGGCCCGAGCCCGGTCCCTCAAGTGTCACACACCACCACTTCACGTTTTCCGTCCCCTCCGGGACCCTTGCCTCTGAACATATCGACCTCGTGGGCCCGATCCATTACTGGCCCGCGCGCCCAGCCCGGGCGCCATCTTGGACACTCCGCCACGAGGCCGCGTGGCCCCCGGTCGACCCCAACCCTGGGCCTGGCCAGGCCTCAGACATCCCGGCACCACCATCCACCCAGGAGGTGAGCGGACTACTTGGCAGGACAATGGGAGAAAGAGGTGTCGATGGTTCTCCCTCGCCAGGTGCCGCTCGCCACAACCTCCCCGAGCGCTGGCTCCACCCCCCTGCTGGGTGTCTGGACCCCTTCATCCCGGACCCCCCAACCTCCAAGTGCGAGGGTCCGGACATCAAAGGGCACCAGCCCTATAACTGGGGCAGCTCCAGAGCAGGAAGGCAGTTGTATCCTGGAGTCGAGAGACGCAGTGAAGAACTCATCCTTGACGGACTACTGGCGCTGCCGTAGCCCTGCCTTGCGAAACATCGTCCTGCCTGCTGGCGCTGCCGCAACCTTCGTAACCTTCATCGTCGTCGGGACCTGCTGGCGTGGCCGCGGACCGTTTGTAACCACCATCTTCATCGGGACCTGCTGGCTCCGCCGCGGACCGTCGCTTCCTTCATCCATCTCGGGACCTGCCTGGCTCCGCCGCGGCCCGATCATCTAGAACGCCGAGCTCGAGGATTGAGAGCTATTTTCATCTATTGGTAACAAGACTGTCCCGCTACCCTTTTCCCAATCCAGAGACCAGAATCGAGGGGACACCTGAGTCCAGACCTCCTTGTATAATTTTACCGTACCTAAAGAATTGCTGATAAAGTATCGTTGAACCTTATCCTGGTGTGGTGTCCGTCTGTGGGGGGGAAGTTACTTGTCTGTACGATCGCTGGAGACGGCTCTCCCCGGAGACCTCTCCCCTTGTCCTCGGCCGACCCTCCCGGTCCGTCCAACATTCTCCTTCAGCAATCTCCCGAATCTTCATCAGAGTGCTCGACCAGCCCTCTGGGCTCTACGGTCAGCCATAATCTTCTTCAGCATACATTGGGTCAATGACAGGTCTGTGACAAGTGGGACAAAGTAACTGACTAAGCCTACCTTAGTTATACCAATTTCCAGGGTATGTACCATCCCCCCAATGTTGCAAATTCATGTATTCCCTTCATTTAATTGGTCAGTAGGACGGGGAGAGGTCATCACACCATACCAGTATGAGATCATTTTCCTTTAGTTTAATTGATCTATGTTCCCGCCCATAATTTACTTTCCCAAGCTTTATTCCACCCAGCAATATTCAGTTAATTTCATATAAAATGTATAATTTTTATTCACATTTTCTTCCTCTCTCCGGCTCAGGAGGTGAGGTTCTCAGGCGCATCGCGAGTAAGATGGGACTTGGCAGACCTTCAATGCCAGGACTTCAAGGTTTTCAGAGTTCGAGTACGCACGCTCAGTAAAACCAAAATGGAGTTTTGAGACACCCTTTAGGCCCAAATACGAGCTAATAATGAAGTCAAAGAAGGAAATAAATGAATGCTCTGTATACCACTTATTTCTACACTAAACCCATTATTTTATTTTAACTATTGCATTAGCAGATTAGCAAGCACACAAGGTTAAAATTTAAGCAAAGGCATACGCATTAGCATATGAGGATCGAAGCGTCCATTTTAGGCACTACTGCACAGCTGCAAAGAATTCCCACCAAAAACAAAGGACGTCATACCATGTAGATGCAGTAGACGCATGCGCAGAAGAGTTCCCGCATTTTCGGCAGCCATTTTAAGACACTCGGGTTACTGGCTAGTAAAGCACATAGGAAAGCTTCCCCTAGATGACCTAAAATGTAGTGTAATGCAGTTATCAATAAATACAGACATTTGATTAGTTTATTGCAGGTTATGTTGAGAAGATTGAATCCAAGCTAGTTTCTTTACCTACAAAACCTTGCTCCATCACTATAGATATCTGAGGAGGACTTTATCATTAATGACTCCAACCTAGTCCATTTGGCCTGATCTTTGAATGTGTAAAACAAAAAATCCAATTCTCCATGTCTGGTGAACCTTGTTTGGAGGCTAGGGGCTACTGGGGCTTCACCACGGGGCTTAGAGTTGTTTGATTCTGATGTCCCAGGGGCCACTGATATGGCACTGCAAGATAAGGCAAGTTAAATTCCTTCAGAATGTGACTCAATGTTAGCGATGGCGGTAGTCACTGGCTTCTCGGGTAGGTAGTGTGGGAGGTGCTCAAGCTGAGAGGTCCACATTATACTACTTTCATTTTTCACTATACTAAATTAGCACTATTCCTTTATGGGTTCAAGAGTAGCCTGCTACTCGCCAAAAAAGCGCTTTGACACCTCTCGGGGGTAGTAAGCGCTATATAAATGCAATTGCAATACAATACAGCAGCTTCATAAACTCTGTTTTTGACTTTCAAGAAAGAGAAAGGAAGTACTTTAATGCACACTAGAATGGACTATCACACAAGAAACTGAACTGTCTATTAATGATTTTAGAAAAATTCAGCTTTCCGAATGAGTTTACAATTTTAATAAAGCACCTATATATGAATTCTCAGGCCCAAATCTTAATTAATTCTATAAACCTAGTGATAGGTCAAATAAATGGAGGCACCAGACAAGTTTGTCCTCTTTCCCCGATTTTTATTTGCGTTATTTATAGAGCCATTAGCAATTGCAATTAGGGGAAAAAAAGCTCAGACTGTCCCTGTTCAAGGGATGACAAATATAAAACTCTATGCCGACGACATTGTTCTTTTCCTGGATTCAAAAACAGGCACCCAGGCGAAAATCATGAAGATATTCTCAGATTTTCAAGAGATGAGGGGCAATAAAATTAACAAGACCAAAACACAAATTATATTGTGTAATTGTGGTGCTAATTCCTTATTAACAGAATTTAGACCGGTATATAACACTCGCCCAAAGAGATACTTAGGAATTTATATGACGGAGAGAGTAGAAGATCTATTCCACTTAAATTACAGCCAGCTGCTGAAAAATTAAAAAATGTTGTTATCATGGTGGAACGAGCTCCCACTCTCAACAATAGGTCGAGTTGCACTAATTTAAATGTTTATTCTTCCACTGTTTAATTTTCTTTTTAGTGCAGCTCCATGTGTATGTAATGTTTTCATCTTTTTTATAGTCAAATAAGATACCAAGACTGGCACTCAACACCTTGAGTCATCCTGTTGCAGAAGGAGGACTATCTCCAAATATTAGAAACTACTAATATGTGACATTTGCACATTAGTTTTAGATTTTTCTTTTTGGATCCTCAAGAGGCAGACCATTTTTTTATGAAGAAGATCTTAAGGGAATGGAATATCCCTGATCCTACAAGAATAACTAAGTACCCTAAGAAAGTATAAGATCCTTCAATGGGTACTTAAACAAAAATTTCAACTTTAAGCATTAATAATTGGACTAGGCTCTCCAAAATATATACTGGGGAAAGATGTATTTTAGGGACCAGTATTTTAAGGTTGTGGGAAGAAAATGGATATGTTCAGATACGGAATTTTATTAGAGGCAATTGCTGGAATTCCTGGTTAGAGATCGAAAGAGGGCTTGAACATTCTAATACAATTTTGAAATGGTCATTTATTAGGTTAAAACCTATGTTGGAGAAACTAGATTTGGAACATATGACCCTAAGAACTAGTATAAGTGAAGCTTTGGATTCCTCGATACAGCGGAAGATCAGTATCTGGGTTAAAATTTTTGAAGAGGACAAACCTTTTTTAGGTCTCGCCCTGGCGAAAGCACGTGAAAGCGCTCTCTCGCCGCGAAAGCTATAGCTGTCGGCTCAGCCGACAACGAAGGGAAGACAAGAGCTGGCCACGCGCAACATTAATAAGCTAGGCAGAGTCGGATCCCGAAGCGCGCCTTGGGACTGGGTCGCGCGCGTGAGCTTCTACCGTAGACCGCTCATGTCGTGCGGCCCAATCCCAAGGCGCACGCCGGTATCCGACTCTGCCATCCTTATTAATGGTGCGCGTGGCCAGTTTCGTTAGTTTTGTTTTTTGTCATTACTCGTCTTTCAGTCAAGGGAAGGTCAGTGGTCATTACAGAGTGCTGGTGTTATGTGGACTGTGGTGGTGCGTGCACGGAGAGGTGCGCTGCGCGGAGGTGCACTGGATATGAACTACAATTCCCAGCAGCCTCCACTCTCGCGTATTCCAGAGATGTGGCAGCCAGCTTAGATCATTGGGTATAACTACAACATGCCTTGTGGTTGATGGTATCTTGCTAAGCAATCATGCTGTAGTGTTGGTACCGTTAGGACTTTTGACATGCTTCCGAATTGCTTTTACAAAGAGACCAGTTGTCTGTTGAGGATTGTTTGTATTGCTAGTGGATCACAGAGAAGTATCGGGGATCTGGATTAGTGATTAAAACAAACTTTGAAACAAACTTTGAACTTTAACCAATATTGAACTATTGAAAATGGACCTAATTTGTGAGTGTATTTCTTTAACACGCAGAGTGTTTATTCTTAGTGCATCAGATTCGATCTCTGCTTTGAGAAGTTTCACGACTTCCTCTGTCTGCCCCAATCTGCCCCATCCCTCGTGTTGCACCTCTCAGCCTTGCTTGTGTGCGTTCCTCTCTGCCTCCGCCGAGTGACCTCTGTGCCTCCCTATGCCTTCCTGTGTGCTCCTGTACACCCCCTGTCTCCGTCCCTCTGTGTTAGGATCTCTTGTGTGCACTTTTCTCTGCCGCCAGCTGTCCGCACGCTTCCATTGTTTCACGTGTGCACGTCCCTGCTTCCTTGTGTGTGCACATCTCTATCCCTTCTCTCTTTGTGCATGCTACTGTCATAAGAACAGACGTGGTACAGGTAGGCTGTTTTTTATTTATTTATTCGTTTTCACTTTTATATAGCGCAAACTTTACCCGCAGGTATCCGAGCGCTTTAAATCAGCATGCTTATAACAAGCAAGACTAGCAATCTATATTACTGCCAACTTTGCTTAGCATAAGCAACAGCTAACCATTCACAAACAATGTTTATATACCAATTTCAAATTAAAAAACAAAAATTATGCAAAGCATTGTCATTTACAATGCCAGTAACTCAAACTTTAATGCTGCGAGACCTATTGCATTGCAAATGCTTGTCATTAAATGAAAAGGCCAGGGATAGATGGAGGAAAAGGGAAGATATACAGGTCTCTAAATCCACATAGAATAAATATATTAAATGCAGCCATATTTAGAGGCGCAAATTTTAAACGCATGCAATACTACTTGAAATGGTTGATTTATAGGACAGCCGCTTTTCTCCATAAGATATACCCACAAATTGAAACCAGGTGTTTTCACTGTGCAAAGGAGGGCGGCGGCACCTGGACACATATTGTTTGGGAGTGTCCAAAAATTCGTAGTTTATGGGAGCAAATCAGGATCTATCTTAGACACATATTGGACCCCCTTATTTCAATTGATGTTTCGATTGCAGTTTTGGGCTGCTCGCCTGCTATCTCTACACACAAAGTATGCCTGTATATAGTTGCATTAATAGCAAGATCCCTAATACTGCAACTCTGGAGAACGGAGAAGGTACCTACCTTCCATGCATGGAGAGCAAAATTGCGTAAAATTCAAGAACTAGAAAAAATATGCAATAAGATCAGGCTCAATAAAAAAGTATGAGAAATATTGGAGCCTATTTGAGATAAAGGATAGAGATCTGGACCTATCGCTTATTCAATAATAATAT
The DNA here is from genome assembly GCF_964263255.1 of Lissotriton vulgaris. Lineage (NCBI taxonomy): Eukaryota > Metazoa > Chordata > Amphibia > Caudata > Salamandridae > Lissotriton > Lissotriton vulgaris. Next base: position 187,063,476 of record NC_141696.1, read on the forward strand.
GGGGAAGACTAGAAGGAAATATGTTGAATCTGGATTTTTGATAGAAGTTTGGGTTTTGTTTATATATTAATACGCACTTTTCCTCATCACGACCTCAACTGATGTATATAATTGCTATGAATTTGTACCACATCAGACAGGCAGAGATATCGTTGTCATTTTGTCTTTCCCCTATGAATTTAGTATTTTGCATGTCGCATATTAATTTATTGTGGCCGCTAACTCTTTCACTTATGTATTACAATTTAGATTGTACCTGGTATAGAGCAATAAAGCAGATGTATCCCTATTTTTTTTGATATTTAGCACTTTGCACTTTAATTTAAGGTGATCTTTTACTGATGCATATGAATGGTTTGATTTTACTCTGCAATATTCTGGAACATGTATTTATATTTGATAGTATTGTATGTTTGAAATTCCTATCAACTCTCAATAAAAAAAGAAAAAGAAAAAAAAGAAACAGAACAATTTAGTGTCTTGAATGCTGTTACGCAGGACTGCACCTCTATCCGTTATTTCTCCCTGGACGCCGTATCTGATCTTGACTTTTTCCCCTCCTCATCATAGGGACTATAATCAGAACAAAACTTTCACCTGCATCCACCTCTTTTCAGTGGTCTACAAATAGCAGTTCAGTATTTTAGAGGTTGTTTATCTATTGTACCCAATATATAACTTTTCATAATAGAGTTTGATCTCAAGGTTTATTTGTCTTTGTGACCTTTTGTGACCCTCAATAAATAATTAGCAACTTGCCTTCCCAGAAGCTGCCATAACAATGTAGGCATTTACACAGGAAGTTTGTAATGCCTAAATGCATTCAATTCATTCTTCAAGAATTAATTGGCTACATTTATTGCCTTCTATTGCCACAATATATCTATAACGTAGTTCCAAAATAAGAACTTGTCTTCAGCTATTTCAACGCAAGATATTTTCCACAAATAACTCCCAGTTACAAAGGTGCATTCATGTTGGCCCCAGTAGTCCTCTCAAACAAAGCCCAAATCAAGTTTAATGTTTGTGCATAAGCGCTCCAACCAAGAGATCAATCAGCTCCGTCTCAAGAATCTTCTGGAATCTGTGGAGACCTCTTCCTTTCACAGCAGACAAAGTGGGCAAAACCGCTCCTCAGGATTCCATAGGGTAACCCCTATCAGTGAATAGGTGGGACTGCTTTTTATAACGATGTCCTGCTCAAAATGGCCACTGCGCTAGCTCTTCTTGGACATGGGGTCCTTTTCATAAAACATGGTCCAAGTCCTGTTAGGAGCACTAAGTTGTGATTTCTCAGTTTGTGCCAGGGGCGCTTTCCCTGAACTGAAACACCCAAAGGGTTGGTGCCCCCTCGTCATGACAGCAGATGCTTAGAAGACCTTGGAGGCTTACTATCGATGTCTGACAGTGTGCTCGCTCTTCTGCTTCTGGGACATGGTACTCGGACGTAACTTTGTCTGGGATCTTTGCCCTGGTAGCTAGGTCGCTCACCCGTCAGGCGTGGATCCAGTGGTCATGCTTCAGCAGCCTCCTGTGATGTTCTGTGGTTGTTGAGCATATGAGTCATGGTTCCAGGTGAAGGTTTGGCCATGGTGAGAACAGTTGAACCTCATATTGGCTGATTATCTGGGCTCAGTGCGGCCAAGTGTAGAACTTTCTTTTGTTGATGACAGGCCATGCACAGGCTTGATTGTGGCTCAGTATCAAAACCCCTGCTAGGCTTCGGTAATCAGAATCTTCATAGTTACCCACCAGAACGACCAGGGAGAGCGTACAACTGCCAGGGTTCCCAGATCGCTCTCCTCAGTCTTCCTCTCTGGATGTCCCAAAGATGTCTGCAACATTCTGCACCTCGTTGCTCTTGGACAGACAATCTTTCTGCAGGGTTGGAATGCTCATCCCCTCTTTCGGCAGACAGATTTCTAGGTGCTTCAGCTCACTTAATGCAGCTCTTCCAAGAAGAGGGCAGTCTTGGATGATGTCCCCTCACTGCAGGGAATCTGGTTGTCAGGTAAACATTTGCTCTTGTTGCAAAGCTATCTTCTGATAACTCTGCGGAGCACTCCCATCCTTGGCCATAGAGGACTTGGGATTGGAAGCACAAGTGATATAATGAGGTCCCACTTCTATGCAGCAAAATCAGACCAGCAATGTGTTTCCATTGCCTGCATTTTCAGAACAGGTTTGGGGTGGTTCTCATGTCATGTGTCCTTTTCAGGCTACTATCCAGACACCGCCTTTGTGTATAGTGATTCCTTGCAGCAGGTTAGTCTCCAGCGGTGTGAGGTATTTGTGCCTGGCTGTCAGCTGCCAAACTGAGTGTGTGATCAGGGAAAGACAAAAGGCTTGGCCTTACATTAAGGGGCCCCCAGAATCTGCCACCCTTGATCCTTACCATCCATAAATTGCAGAGTTCAGAAGGCTAATCAGCAGCTCTTTAATGCCTAATTGAAATCCTTAAGGCCTTATGGAGTTCTAAAATTCCCCTAATTTCATTTCTAGATCTCTTCCTCCGGCTTCAAAGATGTCAATAATACACTTCCACTGTCTGGGAAAATAACCTTCCCTCATTCTTGTGCTAAAGGCCAGGATTTGAGTATCCAAAATGGATCCCACAGGCCTCTGGTGCTCCAACTCACAAACTTATACCATGCATTACCACGCTCTACACACAACTCACAACATACACTTGGGATGTTAGCTCTAGGAGTCACATAGAAGAAAAACTTTACACGATTACGCCAAAAAGCCTTCGCTGTAGTGAAAGATGATAAGGTCTGGTCACAACAAAACATAGTGCACTGTCACCAACGCTTAATATGCTAAACAGTGACATGAACAGTAGTCCACTGTCTGTCAACAAGGATACACGTGGTGCACCCATCCAGGTCACAGGATCAGTGCAGGACCTTACTTATGTCAAGAGATGGGGTTAAGCTTCTGCATACACACTATTTTAGCATAATACCAGGTCAAAATTAAAAAAACAACCATTGAAAAAGCAAGCTGGTCTAGGATTGACTGACAGGCTTTTGCATTTGGTAATGCAGCTTTTGTTTTGTCATGATTTTCGCAAAGCTTTATTGATGGCGGAGTTGCCAAGCACTCACCAATGTTTAAAAAATAACAAAAAAGAAGAAACAACAAAAACAATGGGTGAAACTAAAATCAGTTTTAGGTCTCTGAAAGCACATGTAAGAGCCCTTGTTACTAAAGAGAACTCCTTTGTGTGTGGATATGCTCCTTGTTAACGTACAGAATACCGTCCCTCACAGTGAAGTTAGCCCATGCCTGAAGGGTACCCATTGTACCATACTGTATGCTGTATTGGAAAGGAGGAAAATGTGAATGACAAAATAGACCAATGGATGAAGAGGGTTCACTGAAAAACACAATAAATAAGTAAATTATTTGCATATCATTTTTGTAAAATCAAAAAGTCTTGGCTAACGCCAGACCCAACCAGGATACCAAGTATATGCCATCAGGCACTCGGGGCAAGGATTTCGCCTGTACACTATCCCAACAGTGACCAAAATAAGTAGGCCACTGTTGTGAGTGTGTTTTGGGTTCTGCCTAGGGTTTCTGGGGCTTGTTCTGATCTGTGGGGCTTCAGGCGTGGACACTGAGCACCTTGACCTACTGCAGAATTTTAATTAGGGTTATCATAATGTATATCACAGTAAGGGAATGTTGGACCTAGTTTACCCAAGTCTACATAAGGTAGCTTGGCACAGTAGTGGCTACAGCTAACTCAAGGCGTTGGCTAAGTACTTACAAGTCTCACTCACAGTAACTCAGTGATGAACCACTAAAATGAAGACACAACACCACTGTTTGGAAAAATACCGTTACATTTTATAAAAATATGTCTCTTTGGATTCAAATCATACAGGATACAACATCAATTTCTTTCAGGAGTAAACATTACACTTTTGCTTTGGGAAAATACATTTCACTCTTCTTGCTGTGGAAAAAGGGCAGTAAAACACATTCGATTGACCAGGGTTCAGTAATGAGGAAGTGACACTCTTTTGGAATTAAAAGAAACCTGTTAGATTTACACTATGCAGGGTTACACATCTACATCACCTATCTGGCATGTACATTTCATAACAGTTTCAGAGTGCTCTTTAGAGATATTAGCCTGCTTCAGTAGTAGTTTTCAAGACCCTAGTATCACTACCCTGTAACCAACTCTGTAATTACCCTGGTGTATCAAGCTAACTCACCGCTCTGATCAACCCTGGTTTCTACAATGAACTCTTATTGCTATTCTTCACAACTAAGAGTTTTCACTAGCAGTTCCCAGTTCTCAATCTCTCCAGTGGCCCCTCTTCCCTGCTCCTTACTTTAGCGTGGGGACGATGATGTCCCAGTCCCCACGCGTCACTGCTGCCTCAGGGCGCCTGCCGGCTTCTCTGCCTCACTCTGCCTTGGCTCTGCCGAACCGGCGCTTTGCTGGGGGGGCTGGCGGTGGATCAGTTGGGATCCCAACTCTCCCTTCCCTGCTCATGTCTGCTTCTCTGTAAGACACTCGAGCGGGGAAGGCAAAACGGAGCAACACACCTGGGCCTTCTTTCCCTCGCTCGCGCTGGCTCCTCCAGCTAGCGCTCGAGCGTGGGGGATCGATGAAACTGACACGGCGCTCTGGGAATCCTTTCGACGCCTCCTCAGGCGATCCGATGTACGCGCTACACTCCTGAGCATGCGCGATGCTCCTCGACTGCTCCGCCTCCGCTCCCGCCTCCTCAGCGACGCGCACTGCTCCGGGCCTGCTCACCTTGTTGCCCCTCCTTCCGGGGACATCCACAACTCACGGGGCATGCGCGAGCCTGACGCTGGAAGCGTCTCTTCAGGGGCCGGCTCACTTCGCCTCACAGAGGCCGATTAAGGCAGCGCGGGCGCGAGGGACCAGTGTTCCCGCTTGGCGCCGCGCTGTCACCACTCTTTCGGCCACAGTTCCTCCCCTCACCTGGTTCCAAGGGAAAACGCTGCACAGAGCGGGAGGCTCTGTCCTCAGGGTCCCAAAAGGCTCCGCTGCCGCTTGCCTCCTTCACAAAGCCTCAGGGGCACCACAGAGTTCACACCTGGCTGGAATCCACTCCCTGCTCAACGCTGGTAGGTGAAAGTCTTATCCAGGGAAATTAAGTCTCCTAGCAAGGCGTTCCACTAGGGATCAATGGGGGCAAGACTTAGAAGGGTCTTCCTTCTCAAGTAGCTTAGTTTCTTTGTCAGCAATTGTTGTTTTGAGAGAGGGATCGGTCAAAGGTTGAAGGGGGAACAATCCTCTGAAGAAACTGTCAGCCTCAGAGACAAACTAGCCGCTCTCAGTGTGTCCACCTCCTCTCACCACTGCCTCACTCCTCTACTCTGGGGTCAGCACAAAATGGCTGCTGGTCACTGGCCTTATATAGGGTGGCCTGAGACCTGCAGAAGTCTCTAGTTAATTCTAGAAAGTTCCCTAATGTTATCCTATGGACCTGTCCTCCAGTAGTGTCCGTTATGGCAGTTGGTGGACACCATTTTAGGTTTCTGGAGATCCCTAGATTTTCAAGGGGGCTGACTAGGCCTCACAAGTTATGAGGGAAAAATGGCGTCATTGCCAAGGAACACCTAGCCCCCTGACAGCATTAACCCCTTCCATGCTGGGCCGATTCTGCTCGTGTGCTAGGCTTTTAAAGAATCAATGGCTTTATGACGGCCCCCAGCCGTCATGAGCACACGAGCACCGTGATGCATGACGGATGGGGGCCGTCATCAGCATGGAAGGGGTTAAAAATTCCTGATGGACATATGTAAAAATAAAAATAGAAACTCTGGGAGGCTAAGGGGGACAAAAATAAATAATAATGGTTAGAGTCTCCCCAGAAGCAGACAGGTCTAACACGCGTCCCCCCCAGCTGAAAGTGGGGAGAACTACCCAACCCCTTGGGAGTCCTCATCACTAAGGCGGAAATACCTGGATAGACCGTCTGCGTTGGCATGGTCCGCCCCAGGTCGGTGTTCCACCCTAAAGTCCATTCCCTGTAGGGAGATGGACCACCTTAGCAACTTGGGATTCTCCCCCTTCATTTGCATCAGCCAACGAAGGGGGCGATGGTCAGTCTGAACTAGGAAGTGCGAGCCAAACAGGTATGGCCGCAGCTTCTTCAGAGCCCAAACCACCGCAAAGGCTTCTCTCTCAATTGTACTCCACCTCCTTTCCCTGGGGAGTAGCCTTCTGGACAGGAAGACCACTGGTTGATCCAAGCCCTCATCATTTAGCTGCGATAACACTGCCCCAATGCCATGTTCTGACGCATCTGTTTGGACAATGAATTCTCTAGCAAAATCAGGGGCCTTGAGAATGGGAGCGGAACACAATGCTTGTTTCAAGGTCATGAAGGCTCGCTGGCAAGCCTCCGTCCAGACTACCCGTCGGGGTTGCTTCTTGGAAGTCAGTTCAGTGAGGGGTGCCACGATAGTGCCATACCCCTTCACGAAGCGACGGTAGTATCCAGTGAGGCCCAGGAAGGCTCGGACCTCTGTTTGAGTCTTGGGGGGCTCCCAGGCGATGATAGCCTCAATCTTTGCCTGGAGGGGCTGCACCGTCCCTCTGCCCACCAAGTGACCTAGGTACACCACCGACCCCTGTCCGATCTGACACTTGCTGGCCTTGATTGTCAAGCCAGCCTGTTGCAGGGCATGAAGAACAGCTTGCAGATGCTGCAAATGGTCCTCCCAGCTGCTACTGAAGACAGCAATGTCATCCAGGTATGCAGCAGAAAAAGCTTCCATTCCAGAAAGGACCCTGTTCACCAGCCGCTGAAAAGTGGCAGGGGCATTCTTGAGCCCAAAGGGCATCACACGAAATTGGTAGTGTCCCTGAGGTGTAGAGAAGGCTGACCTTTCCTTCGCCTCCTCGGTAAGGGAAATCTGCCAGTACCCTGAAGTTAGGTCAAAGGTACTTAAGTATTGAGCAGCTCCCAGCCGGTCAATAAGCTCATCCGCCCGTGGGATGGGATGTGCATCAGTTTTGGTTACTGAGTTCAAGCCTCGGTAGTCCACACAGAATCTCAATTCAGGTGTGGTGCCTGGTGGGGCAGCTTTTGGTACCAAAACCACCGGGCTAGACCAAGGGCTTCCAGAAGGTTCAATCACTCCCAGCTCCAGCATCTTGGCGACTTCACTCTTGATGCTGGCCTTCACCTTGTCCGACAGCCGGTAGATTTTAGACTTCACAGGTGGGCTGTCTCCTGTGTCCACGTCATGGGTACACAGGTGGGTCCTACCCGGGACAAGGGAGAACAGAGAAGAAAATTGCTCCAGGATCTGGCGGCAATCACTCTGCTGTTCAGGAGTTAGGGATGGCGAGAGAATTACTCCCTCCACCGACCCATCCTTTTCTTGGGACGAGAGTAGATCAGGGAGAGGTTCGCTTTCTTCTTCCTCTGCTCCATCGGTTACCATCAGTAAGACAACCTCGGGCCTCTCATGATGTGGCTTGAGGCGATTGGCATGCAGCACCCTGTGGGGCTGCCTCGGGGTCTTAAGATCCACCAAGTAGGTGGACTTCCCCTTCTTCTCCAAAACCTCAAAGGGGCCTGTCCAACAGTCCTGGAGGGCATTTAGCTCTCCAGGTTCCATCACCCACACCTTCTGTCCAGGCTCCAGTTCCACTGGGTGAGCGTTGTGGTCATACCACTCTTTCATAACTGCTTGGCTGGCCTCCAAGTTGTCTGAAGCTTGCTTCCACAACTTAGCCATTTGGCTCCGGAAGGCCAGCATGTAGCTCACCACGTCCTGGGGAAGCTTCCTGGGAGTCCGTTCCCATCCGTCTTTCACCAGGCTGAGAGGTCCCCGTACAGGGTGCCCGTACAAAAGTTCGAAGGGGCTGAAGCCCACTCCCTTTTGCGGCACTTCCCTGTAAGAAAACAAGAGACAGGGTAGGAGGATGTCCCATTTCCTCCGCAGGCTCTCAGGTAGACTCCGTATCATACCTTTCAAGGTTTTGTTAAACCTTTCCACAAGACCATTGGTTTGTGGGTGATAAGGAGTGGTAAACTGATAGGTAACTCCGCACTCCTTCCACATAGCCCGCATGTACGCTGAAAGGAAGTTAGTCCCCCTGTCGGACACAACCTCCTTGGGGAAACCCACTCGGGTGAAGATCCCCACCAGGGCCCTTGCCACCACAGGTGCAGTGATGGTCCTCAGAGGTATTGCCTCTGGGTACCGTGTGGCATGATCCACCAAAACCAGTATGAACCGGTGACCAGCTGAGGTTGGTGGATCCAATGGCCCCACAATGTCGATGCCCACCCTCTCAAAGGGGGTGCTAACGACAGGTAGTGGTTCCAGGGGAGCTTTAAGCTTCACTCCTGTTTTCCCACTAGCTTGGCAGGACACACACGTCCGACAATATGTATCAGACGCCACTTTCATTCGAGGCCAGTAGAAGTGGGGGACAAGCCGGGCAAAGGTCTTGTCCTGTCCTAGATGTCCTGCCAATGGTATCTCATGAGCCAGTTCCAGTAGAAAGGCTCTAAAGCATTGAGGGACCACCAAGGCTCTGGCTGAACCATGGCCAGGTGCCTTGGGCTCACTGTAGAGGAGTCCATCCTCCCAGTAAATCCGGTAGCTCCCTTCAATGTTTCCTGCTGCCTGGGCATTGGCCTGTTGCCGCAGCCCCTCGAGAGTAGGACACTCTTTCTGAGCTTCACAGAATTCTTCCCGGGAAGGGCCTCCCTCCACATGCCATTCAGTAGGGATGGGTAGGTTTTCCAAGGAAGCAACATTCTCCCCTGTGGACTCCAGATCCACCTCCGCAGGTGGTCCATCCGTCTCACGAGGTGGAGATGTCGAGGCAGGGTCCTCCGGCCTCCTGTCCTTCTCCTCTCTGGCAGCCGGCTGGGCCATTGTTCCAGGCTCCAGCGTAAGTGAACTCCCCCTTCGGGCAGTCGCTGACCTTGTGCTGACACAAGTCCAGTCAGGGGGTCCCAGCATCTCCGAGTGAGTCTGGTACTCCACCCTCCTCCAAGCATTGTGCTCCATATCATTCCCTAACAGGCAGTCAACAGGCACGGCAGGGCTTACGGCAACTCGAAGTGGACCTGCAACCCCTCCCCACTCAAAGGGAACCTCAGCCACAGGGTAGTGGCCCAATCTGCCGTCAGCCATTACGGCGGGATGGAGTATATCTGGGATGACCTGCTCTGGAGACACCAGCTGACTCCTTACCATAGTCATGCTGGCTCCTGTGTCTCTCAGAGCCTCCCCTCTACGGCCATTGATGGTGACCCACTGCTCATACTTAGTAGTATTAGAGGGCAGTTGGGTCTTTAAAACCATCTCCTTATCTCCCAGGGACACTAAAGTGACACCCGCCCGCTCCCCTCCATTAACCAAAGGCATCTCCTCCCCGAGCACTACACTAGTGATTCCCGGGGCTTTTCCTCCAGTGGGAGGGGGTGGTCTTTTTGGGCATCTCACATCTCCTTTATAGTGTCCCACACCACCACACTCAAAACAATGAACAACCCTTGGCTGCTGGCTTTGGCCAGGGGTAGGGTTGCGAGGGGGGTTACTCTTGGGGATGAATCCTCTGCCCCTTCCTTGCGAAGTATTTTGTGGCCCTTTTGAGAACTCCCTCTTAGTTTCCCCTCCCTCTTTCTTCTGGGGGGCGCCCTGTCCTTGCTTCTGGGAATTCCCTCCAGTCCCCTTAGTCGACACCCGGGTACTAACCCAGATGTCCGCCTCCTCAGCAAGCTTCCTGGGGCTGGTCAGCTTGCTGTCCACCAGATGCTGTCTTAGTTCGGGAAGACACTTCTCGAGTAGGTGTTCCTTGAGTATGAGGTCATATAGTCCCTCATAGTCTCCTACTTCGCTGCCTCTTACCCAACCCTCCAGGGCCTTCCTGGAGTAGTCCAAAAAATCTACCCAGTTTTGCGTGCCCAGCTTGTAGCTGCCCCGGAACTTTTGCCTATATTTCTCAGGGGTCAACCCAAACTTCCTGAGCAGCGCTGACTTCATAGCCGGGTAGTAGGTCTGTTCACTCTGATCAAGGGCCAACAAAGTATCCCTGCCAGTGGGGGGCATGTATTTGTATAACCCACCTCCCCAGTGGACTTCCAGAATCCCATGGGCCCTCAGCGAGACCTCGTAGGCGGCTAGCCATTTAGCAATGTCGTCACTGGGTACATAGCAAGCCATAATATCTTTTGGTAGGTACGGTCTAGGTTCCCTGGTGTTGGTCTGGATATCGCTGCCACCATTCTCTGGTTTGGGGGTTCGTAAATTTAGGGCTTGCAAATCCATCTCTTTGATGGTCCGCTCATGCTCCAACCTCTTTTCCTCCCTCACCATGTCCATCCTGGCTAGTTCTATTCTCATCCTCCTCTCCTCCCTCCTATCTTCTAACTCGGCGTCGGTCAGGCCCCTCTCTGACACACTACTGCCCACTCTGGAAGGTGTTCTAGGACCTGTTACAAGGTTCTCCCCTCCCGCCTGGTACAGTGTTGCGGTCTCCAGGACAGTGTCCTTGTCACTCTCCTCAGGATCTACCTCCTCCCCGGAATGAGCCTCTACCCATGCCCGGATACTGGTCAGCAGCTCAACTTTTCTGGCGCCTTTCTTGAAAAACACCCCCTGCTGCTGACACCATTCCTTCAATTGGGTCACAGTATAATTTTCTAGCTCTTCCACATTTATCTCCATTTCTATTTGGAGTATAAACTGCTACACAGGAGAAATCCACAAAGTGACCTGGGGTCAACCTCCACCCACCGCCAGAAGTCAATTTAGAAAAATCAAAATGTAAATTAGGAGGGCCGCAGGGAGAAAACTCCAGGTGAGGTCTCGTGGTTGGCACTGCGTTACTAATAAGTGAGTGTAAGTACAAATCCGTTATCCCACCGCTGAAACACCAATTATGTTAGACCTAGTTTACCCAAGTCTACATAAGGTAGCTTGGCACAGTAGTGGCTACAGCTAACTCAAGGCGTTGGCTAAGTACTTACAAGTCTCACTCACAGTAACTCAGTGATGAACCACTAAAATGAAGACACAACACCACTGTTTGGAAAAATACTGTTACCTTTTATAAAAATAATATGTCTCTTTGGATTCAAATCATACAGGATACAACATCAATTTCTTTCAGGAGTAAACATTACACTTTTGCTTTGGGAAAATACATTTCACTCTTCTTGCTGTGGAAAAAGGGCAGTAAAACACATTCGATTGACCAGGGTTCAGTAATGAGGAAGTGACACTCTTTTGGAATTAAAAGAAACCTGTTAGATTTACACTATGCAGGGTTACACATCTACATCACCTATCTGGCATGTACATTTCATAACAGTTTCAGAGTGCTCTTTAGAGATATTAGCCTGCTTCAGTAGTAGTTTTCAAGACCCTAGTATCACTACCCTGTAACCAACTCTGTAATTACCCTGGTGTATCAAGCTAACTCACCGCTCTGATCAACCCTGGTTTCTACAATGAACTCTTATTGCTATTCTTCACAACTAAGAGTTTTCACTAGCAGTTCCCAGTTCTCAATCTCTCCAGTGGCCCCTCTTCCCTGCTCCTTACTTTAGCGTGGGGACGATGATGTCCCAGTCCCCACGCGTCACTGCTGCCTCAGGGCGCCTGCCGGCTTCTCTGCCTCACTCTGCCTTGGCTCTGCCGACCCGGCTCTTTGCTGGGGGGGCTGGCGGTGGATCAGTTGGGATCCCAACTCTCCCTTCCCTGCTCGTGTCTGCTTCTCTCTAAGACACTCGAGCGGGGAAGGCAAAACGGAGCAACACACCTGGGCCTTCTTTCCCTCGCTCGCGCTGGCTCCTCCAGCTAGCGCTCGAGCGTGGGGGATCGATGAAACTGACACGGCGCTCCGGGAATCCTTTCGACGCCTCCTCAGGCGATCCGATGGACGCGCTACACTCCTGAGCATGCGCGATGCTCCTCGACGGCTCCGCCTCCGCTCCCGCCTCCTCAGCGACGCGCACTGCTCCGGGCCTGCTCACCTTGTTGCCCCTCCTTCCGGGGACATCCACAACTCACGGGGCATGCGCGAGCCTGACGCTGGAAGCGTCTCTTCAGGGGCCGGCTCACTTCGCCTCACAGAGGCCGATTAAGGCAGCGCGGGCGCGAGGGACCAGTGTTCCCGCTGGGCGCCGCGCTGTCACCACTCTTTCGGCCACAGTTCCTCCCCTCACCTGGTTCCAAGGGAAAACGCTGCACAGAGCGGGAGGCTCTGTCCTCAGGGTCCCAAAAGGCTCCGCTGCCGCTTGCCTCCTTCACAAAGCCTCAGGGGCACCACAGAGTTCACACCTGGCTGGAATCCACTCCCTGCTCAACGCTGGTAGGTGAAAGTCTTATCCAGGGAAATTAAGTCTCCTAGCAAGGCGTTCCACTAGGGATCAATGGGGGCAAGACTTAGAAGGGTCTTCCTTCTCAAGTAGCTTAGTTTCTTTGTCAGCAATTGTTGTTTTGAGAGAGTGATCGGTCAAAGGTTGAAGGGGGAACAATCCTCTGAAGAAACTGTCAGCCTCAGAGACAAACTAGCCGCTCTCAGTGTGTCCACCTCCTCTCACCACTGCCTCACTCCTCTACTCTGGGGTCAGCACAAAATGGCTGCTGGTCACTGGCCTTATATAGGGTGGCCTGAGACCTGCAGAAGTCTCTAGTTAATTCTAGAAAGTTCCCTAATGTTATCCTATGGACCTGTCCTCCAGTAGTGTCCGTTATGGCAGTTGGTGGACACCATTTTAGGTTTCTGGAGATCCCTAGATTTTCAAGGGGGCTGACTAGGCCTCACAAGTTATGAGGGAAAAATGGTGTCATTGCCAAGGAACACCTAGCCCCCTGACAGCATTAAAAATTCCTGATGGACATATGTAAAAATAAAAATAGAAACTCTGGGAGGCTAAGGGGGACAAAAATAAATAATAATGGTTAGAGTCTCCCCAGAAGCAGACAGGTCTAACAGGGAAATATAAGGGATTACCAGGGACCCGGGTTATCAATATTTCAAGGCACATTGGTTTCTATGTTAGCAATAGTTTGGGAAAATAGAAATATTATATATTGAGAAGAGTTGAAAAAAATAAAAATGAGAACATATATAAAGACAGACAAAATCTACTTTGAAGTACAGTGGAGTGAGAAAATCGGCTCTGTGCTCAAACAATCGTGATACTTATCTGCTATATATATATATATATATATATATATATATATATATATATTATACATACACACACATACATACATACATACACACACACCACAAGTCAAAATTACAAATCTGGCCCACCTGTCATAAATTAATAGCATGAGGGCAAGTCTGAATTATATGCCTGTGGTATTTTAATCTGTTATTAATGGGGGATCATCATCGGGCCTTAAATCTGTGCAAGGCCGGTTCGTTAATATAAATTTTGCGATTAACTGCAGAATTACAATTATATTGGTCGGTTGCAGGACATCTGTATTCAATATCAGCCCTGCTTTCTGCAGGGTCAAATTGCCAAAGGTATATGGAACCATTAAGGAATATGTGGAAGCCTGTGGTCTAACTTGAATACAGCTAATTGTTCTAAATGAATTGATGTATGTACTTTGCTATGTTTTTTCTTGCTTCATGTATGTACACATGTGTGTCTTTTATGGCCAGCTGGCCGAAATAAAGATTTTAAATGAATACAGCTACCAAGGAGCAGAACTGCGTCGGAGGACATATCTCCTCAATGAGTATAGAAAATTGTCCAGAATTAGCTTCTGCATTTGATCAGAGCAGAACTCCTAGGCCTCAATGTGAAAGTATCCTCACATGGCCAGTCAAAATCTGTATAAGGCATCACTTAACACCTGCTATTTTTAGGGTAGGGCTTAATGGCTACGGATAATGGTTTCAGAGAAAGTGAACATGGGAGAGGTTAGAGGGGATACCTTGCTGAGCCCTATCTAGAGTAAAGTTATCTTGAAAAGAAGCCTGCAAGAGTAGCCCTAGAAGGTAGAGTTCAATGCAAGAGATTTTCAATGAAATTCTTTCCACTCCATATTGGTCTGATTTTCTAAACAAATAACTGCATTCTATTTTACCAGAAACCAATTTCATGTGGGCTTATAACTTCCACGTTTTGAGAGATCCCGTGTTTATTCAGGAAGTACTTTAATCAAAGCCCTATTGTACTCTGGTAGCTAGGTGCCTATGTCTTGTGTTTCTTTAAAAACTTTGACAAGAAGTGGTATATAGTCTTTGGTTAACTTATAAAATTCAATAGGAAAACCATTGTAGACCATGGAAGACTTCTCAATGCATTAGAACTCTGCATTGGCTTCAAAAATGGTGTGTCTTTAGCTGGTTCACATGATTCTTTAAAAACTGCCATTAAATATTAAGAATCAGGAACTTCTCTTCCACAGAGGTCGCGTTGTCATGCGGTGTTCCTCTGGAATCTGTACATGCACCTATTCTTGTTAACCTTACCTAGACCTAGTGAGAGAGGCTCTTAGCTACTCCTTTTACCAATAAACAAATGATATGCGGCTCTACACAAAATAAATCACAGATGCTGACTCTCTGCACATGCTCGATCTTGATCCAGAGTTGAATGTCTACAAATTTTCTTTCACAAAATCCTAACAAAACTGAATTACTACTTTTCCACCCTTCATGAAAAAGCAGACTAGAATATAACTTTCTCAAAGACCTACAACTCAATGCCTTAATTTCCACACTTAAGCCAGAAGTGAAGTTTCTTGCCAAAAGAGTCAACGTTTCCTTCACAACCTCAGAAAAGTAAGAGACATTGTATCTAAAATGAGTTGAAAACTGCAGTCCACTCTCTTGTGATCCCTCGTTTTGACTCCTAGCGGGGTACCCCAATCAGACCTATTCCCACTGCTAGGCTATTGAAGACTTCTCCAAGGAGTGTTGACCATATTTCTCCCAGACTACACAAATTAATTTGGCTACATCTGAGAGCTAGGATAATCTTCACGCGATGTTGCTTGCCATACTATGTCTTACATACTACTCATTCTTCTCCTCTCTCGGCTCTACTCACCATCAATAAAATCTTTAAAGTCGAAATGACATCCGAGTTTGTGTTCTGAAATTCAAACCCTCCTTTCCCCAGAATAGATCAGTCTCTGTAGCTGCAGTATCTGATTAGAACTGACAACCAGAAAACACCGAACCCAATCTACCACCCTTGTGTTCAGGAGAAATCTATTCTGGCTCTTTCTCAATGAAGGTTTGTATAAAACCTTAACTGTCCTCCTGAAACTGTAATGTGAAGCTGAATCTGTACCCCTGAACTGAAATTAATCCATGACTTAAGCCACAAATCAGACTAATTACGTACCTTTCTCTTAAATTCTTCTGCTAGGAGTCTTTTACCATCTGCATGCCTCTACGTTTTTTCCTCTCTTCTCCTTTTTTCATAACCTTCAGTTGACTAGCTGTTAATCAGATTTTATCTCCCCCATGTATTTTAATTCCTACTTTTGCAGTACCGTGTTCATTGTTTTCTTCCTTTTTAGGTCTCGGCCTGCGAAAGACTGTGCACATGCGCAGTCTCGCTGGCGAGACTTAATGGGGTAGAGTGAACATCACTAGCGAGTTTAAGCCCTGCCCCTCTTCTCAATTGGCTGGCCTCCTAAACGGTGGCCAGCCATTGGAGAAGAGGTCCTAGTGACGTTCTTCTTTCGATCTACGCCTCGTCTTTTCAGATTGGGGCGTGTTTTTCTACTTTCTTTCTAGGCTGTGAACAACAGTCAAAAACACGCCCCCAGTCTGAAAAGGACAGGGCTTACAGACAAAAGGCTGTGTGCAGAATTCTTCAACTCACACAATGTACACATCACAAATTATGCCCTAACAAATAACGCAAATCTTTAGCTCTGGTTAACAGCACGATTCTTTCATTTGCTCCCCTGGAATCAGCGATAAACAAGGATCTTCTGAAGCTGAATCTACTGCCACCGCATCGCACCACGCGTATATCCGCAGTTGCTGCCACCATTTTGCTTGGGTCCTTTCACTCTCCAACCATAGACCATGCGGGTCCGCTACTGCAACCATCGGCAAATACGTCATCAGGAGCCGTCATGGAACCCACATTGGCTTCAGTTTACGGTGTTTAATGATCCAGTTTAATGTCTTAATGTTGTATGTCAAAGTAGGTAAAACAAAAACAAAACTTGTTTGGGTAATTTATATTTTTGAGCATTGAAAATGTTAATTTTGCAAAACTTGTAAGTCGCCTATGCGGAACTTTTCTATACATGATTACCGTTAACTGTTGCTGGAAAAATAGCTGTTCTAACCTTTTGGTACACCATCAGAGGTCACTAAAAATCAAAATTGCAACATTCCAAAATGGCCGGCACTTTAATTTGGTGTAGCAGGACCGGCCGGATACATTCCGTGTGAGTGTCCCTCGTCTCGTTGGTTTACGGAGTAATCGTTTGCCTTCCGTTCAGAGCGTGCAAGCCTCTGGTTTTAGTCTTGCCTCAGGAAATCGTTTAAGTTTTACACTGTGGCATTTACGCCATCTCGCTTTCTGCATTTAACATTTTTTCTAGAAACTGTGTGCAGGAAGTTAACGTGTGATTTTAATTTTCAAGAGTTGTTCGCTTATAACATGTACGTGTGGTATTTTAATTGTTTGCTTTATAGTTAAAATAACATACTGTAGTAACATGTAGTTAGGATGCTGTATTTGTTATGATGCTATGATTGGAGCCTGGCGTTCTTTGGAATGTTGATGAGGAGTCCGCTGATCGAGGTGGGTGGCAGCGACTAGTGCCCCACAACCGATGGATTGTGCTGCTTCCTCCGGTGATAGGGAGCCACCATTGGGGAATGGTGTCCGTGCTGCCTCATTACTGGGAGGGGCAAACAGTGTGCGTGCACGACTGGTGAAGGATGTCCTATTGTATGAGTGTCGGTCAGGGATGGCGGGTCGGGTGCTGGGTCTTTACAGGGTGCACTGCCGAGCTTGTCCTAACCCGGTGGTGTTCTTTCTTTCACGGCTTGATTTCATTTTTCCGCCATCTCATTGGTTTCGGGATGGTGGTGCACTCGCCTTTTGTGCCGCATTCTGCTGGAAGTGTTTCCATTTCTTTGGAGTCGGGTTGTGCACCGTTCTCTGTTGGCCGCGTCTCGGGGGGACCTTGCCTCCCTGTGGACTCCTTTGGGGGCTTTGTTGCTTTCGGTGCTTTTTGTTGGGGCAGGTCTCTGGCCGTCTTGGGTGCATGTCGGTCGCTGCAGCTGCGGGCGTTTCCTGGCTTTCTCCATGGGCGGGTCCCGGGGTATCTGGTGCGGTCTCCTTTCGGGGACCTGTTGGGCGGTCTCTGATTGCCGTGGGCTGTGCCGTGGCCTTCGTTGTTTTCTTGCTGGCGGTGTGCCAGCATGCCGTTCCAGTGCCATTCTCTGTTTGTGGATCCGATCCTGGCCACCAGAGTGGGGGAGCGTGGTCTTTCCGGCTCTGCATTCGCCGCAGTGTTGGGGTTCCCCACTGCCGAACGCAGTGACCCTGTGACCTAGAAATTGGTAACTACATACCTCCTGCGAGTCTCTTTTTGTTGCCCAGCAATTTGTCGCTGTCACCCGTACGCGCAACTTCTATTTCCACTTTGTATGTACTGTATACATGTTACCCAAAATGCTGTGTGTGTGTGTGGCTGTGTGTGTGGCTCTGTGTGTGTGGCTCTGTGTGTGTGGCTCTGTGTGTGTGGCTCTGTGTGTGTGGCTCTGTGTGTGTGGCTCTGTCTGTGTGTGTGGCTCTGTCTGTGTGTGTGGCTCTGTCTGTGTGTGTGGCTCTGTGTGTGTGTGTGGCTCTGTGTGTGTGTGTGGCTCTGTGTGTGTTTGTGTGTCTCTGTGTGTGTGGCTCTGTGTGTGTGTGTGTGTGGCTGTGTGTGTGTGTGTGTGGCTCTGTGTGTGTGTGTGTGGCTCTGTGTGTGGCTCTGTGTGTGTGTGTGTGGCTCTGTGTGTGTGTGTGGCTCTGTGTGTGTGTGTGTGTGTGTGGCTCTGTGTGTGTGGCTCTGTGTGTGTGGCTCTGTGTGTGTGTGTGCGTGTCTCTGTGTGTGTGGCTCTGTGTGTGGCTCTGTGTGTGTGGCTCTGTGTGTCTGTGTGTGGCTCTGTGTGTGGCGCTGTGTGTGTGTGTGGCGCTGTGTGTGGCGCTGTGTGTGTGTGTGGCGCTGTGTGTGGCGCTGTGTGTGTGTGTGGCGCTGTGTGTCTGTGTGGCTCTGTGTGTGTGTGTGGCTCTGTGTGTGTGTGTCTGTGTGTGTGTGTGTGTGGCTGTGTGTGTGTGTGTGTGGCTCTGTGTGTGTGTGTGTGGCTCTGTGTGTGGCTCTGTGTGTGTGTGTGTGGCTCTGTGTGTGTGTGGCTCTGTGTGTGTGTGTGTGTGTGTGTGTGTGGCTCTGTGTGTGTGGCTCTGTGTGTGTGGCTCTGTGTGTGTGTGTGCGTGTCTCTGTGTGCGTGGCTCTGTGTGTGTGGCTCTGTGTGTGGCTCTGTGTGTGTGGCTCTGTGTGTCTGTGTGTGGCTCTGTGTGTGGCGCTGTGTGTGTGTGTGGCGCTGTGTGTGGCGCTGTGTGTGTGTGTGGCGCTGTGTGTCTGTGTGGCTCTGTGTGTGTGTGTGGCTCTGTGTGTGTGTGTCTGTGTGTGTGGCTCTGTGTGTGTGTGGCTCTGTGTGTGTGTGGCTCTGTGGGTGTGTGTGTGTGTGTGTGGGTCTGTGTGTTTGTGTGTGGCATTTGCGAGAGATTAAGCTATTGGCATTGTAAATGACAATGCCATTTATTTATCTGTTTTCAAAACCAACACGTAAATAAAAAACTTTTGCCACGGCGCGAGCGTTGCATTGTAAATGCTTGTTAAATGTAAAGCGCCTAAAGGCCCATGGGTGCTAGTGCACTATATAAGTACACTAAATAAAAAAAATTGCTTCCATTAGATTGTCCAACTGACAGGTCTTCGACCTGCTTTATTTTGTGTGCATTGGTTGTGTTGCCTAATACCAATCTATCCTCTCTTGCAACCTAGATGGAGAGCTATGTTTGAAAAATAATAAAATTATCAATGGTATCCGATAATTAGGATGAAACATGCATATTCATTAGTGTTGCACATTAGATTAGAGTTACTGTTGAGTGATACTCTTTCCCTTTTTTAGGTTTTTGCCTGTCGAAAGCTGCGCACTTATGTTAGGACAGTGTGGCCTTAGTTCCGCCTCTCTCTTCTATTGGCTAGCGCCATAAATCGAGGCTAGCCAGTGGAAGAGAGATCTGTCCGTCATTGTGCAAGGCGATTCGTGGGCGTTCCGGCGATTTTATTTCCAGCCCCGTCCCCCCCCCCCCTCCCCACCCCTTTAAAAACGTCATGCGGCAGTGGACGGATGTTTTTTTTTTTTCCCCCCGTGGTATTTTGGTCATTTTCTAAGTGCCTTTATCCGGAGTGGTGGGCGAGATTTAAGTTGCCAGGAAGTTGTTTTTATTTCCGATCAGGTAAGCAGCATTTTGTTTATAATTTTGTTTTCACTTTGTACGTGTACCCGTTTCATGTCGTCTTCCTGTTTGTTATACGTTTTTGCGTGTTTTGTTGCTTTTCCACTGTATATTTTTACGTCTTTGTGTGTCTAGAATCCCGTTCCCGCCCCCCCTCCCGCTGTCCATGTGCCCGTCCCCCTCCCGCTGTCCGTGTGCCCGCCCCCCTCCCGCTGTCCGCGAGCCCGTCCCCCCTCCCGCTGTCCGTGTGCCCGTCCCCCCTCCCGCTGTCCGTGAGCCTGTCCCCCCTCCCGTAGGCTGCCACGACCGTGGTACTCCTCTGAGACCTGTACTTGCACCATCTTCGGTATCGGTAAAGATGAGGAAGGACACATTCACAACTCCTAGGGATCAGCCGTTGGGTTAAAATAAAAAAAAACCCTAATTAGATCATTAGGTGTATCACCACTTCCTCTTACCGGTAATATGTAGAACTTCTCATAACTTTTCTCAGTGGTTTGCTAGGCAGTCCACAAGTAAGCCTACGCTAGCCATGCCATTTCACCTCTTACACGCCCCGTGGTGTATGTTAATTATAAACTGTTACATCTAGAACTTGTTACAACTTTGAGGGCTAAACTATACACAATAAACTTAGGGGTCTAGGAGCTGAATCAGATATTGATTCGCTAATGTTATTCCTATGTCAAACAAGTACTATAGGAATGCAAAAGTTGAATGACAGACCAAATCGCCAAAATGTGAAACACCTGTAACTGTGAGTCACCCCAGTTGTTTGGATTACCATCAAAGTCTTGTATAGATCAATATTATCATTTGGTAATCCTTAACGGGTATTGTGTCTCTTGATCATTGAGACCACATGCATACCCTCTCGGATGGTTCGGGGTAGCGACCACAATCACACAGATATCTCAAATGATGTAGATTCGATGGGAAAGTGCAGTGCGAAAAGTAAGAGTGGTGATTTAAAATAGGATAGGGAACCAACAAAAAACTTTTAATGGGCGTTGGCCCCTTCCTGGTTAAAAACAAGAACAGTTTGGCAAAATCGTCGCCTCCCCCTGACTCAGTCACAGCTCGAGACAACGACGGACAGAGCGGGGTCTCACATATCCTGAGCCAGGTCCAGGAAGAGGTGAGGTCCACTCCCCGGAAACACTGGTAACAAGACACCAGCTTCCGAAGAGGAGTTCGCACAGATGAAGGAACATTATATCCTTTTCTGTTATTTCCCACTTGTGTGTTTTTTTTGTATAATTTTTCACACACGTTAATACACTTATATAGGCAGTAGCTATATCAAAGAACAGAGACCCTGACGAAAGCCTGAGGCATCTCCCTCCGTGGCTGAAACATGTTGGTCTCTTCGCAGTTATTTGTTATCACTGCGACGATTTTGCCAAACTGTTCTTGTTTTTAACCAGGAAGGGGCCAACGCCCATTAAAAGTTTTTTGTTGGTTCCCTATCCTATTTTAAATCACCACTCTTACTTTTCGCACTGCACTTTTCCCATCGAATCTACATCATTTGAGATATCTGTGTGATTGTGGTCGCTACCCCGAACCATCCGAGAGGGTATGCATGTGGTCTCAATGATCAAGAGACACAATACCCGTTAAGGATTACCAAATGATAATATTGATCTATACAAGACTTTGATGGGAATCCAAACAACTGGGGTGACTCACAGTTACAGGTGTTTCACATTTTGGCGATTTGGTCTGTCATTCAACTTTTGCATTCCTATAGTACTTGTTTGACATAGGAATAACATTAGCGAATCAATATCTGATTCAGCTCCTAGACCCCTAAGTTTATTTTGTATAGTTTAGTCCTCTGGGGGACACTACTTAGGCTCTGGTCTTTAAACGTCCCTCTAGCCCTAAGATATTGGTTGTTTTTACAACTTTGAGGGCTACAAGTAGCTTTAACTCTTATGTGATCTCAGTCCTTTTCGTTCGCGCTGTTTACCCAGGAGGCCGTACTGACCTGATTGGAACACTTGAGCGTGCTGTGTGGAGGAGCAAGGGACACGGGAGTTGAATGATCTTGCCCCGAAACAGCTAAAGCATAAAGCCAAATTGATTTGATTAGAACATGCAACTCGACCCCTTCGGTCTCTTTTGTGATTTCCTAACTATCCAGCTCTGTCATGGGTCCCAAAAAAACAACTGCAATCAGTGATGCATGTTTTCCGGCCGATGGTATTTCGCCGAACAGATCTGAGACACCACCCCATCATTGTTGAGCTAAGCCGTTAGTTATTTTTTATTTACATCAGAATTGGGTTGTTGTAAAATTGCACACTTTCCAGTTCACGAGTGACTAGCAGAAACAGAGAAATGTGCTACTTATGCTTTTACCAGCAAATGTACTTTCTAATACAAATGCAGCCCACGTGTTGGCTATATGAAGCTGCTGAAGTAATATACGGATGCCAAATCTTTTCTTAAACATAACTAAAAATTTAATTAATAAAAAGTATGTTTTATTCGTCGGATAAGAACACTATTCTGTTCCTTACCACATTCCTCCTTTCTATAAAAGAATATCTTTACATAATAACAGATGTGAAATACTTTGAATCCGAAGATCAAAACCGGCATGATCATGGTTGTAAGTGACGAGGGGTTTACTCAGAAATGGGTCCCGTGGTCACTGAAAACATGCTACACTCAACTGAAAAAACCCTATTGGGCCGAACCCGGGCTTGGGTAGCCTGTGTTCAGGTACAAAGAAGACCTGGTTTATCAGTTCTGTTTGAGCTGTTCCAATTGTTCCAATGCTGATTTATATGTGGCTGGATCTAATCTGAAGTGAGGAAAAAACACGATGGGCTGGAATTCTGCTCGAACAATTGCCTGTAGCTGGACTTTTTATAAGCATTCATCCATCCTCTTTTGTTCTTTAGCGTGTAAAGTTGATATTTAACAACCTTATTCACTGTTGGGCTTTATTTCCCACCCCCTTTCTTCTTCTTCATGGTAGTATTGTCAGTTGTGGCCAGAAAATCACTTGTCAACCCCGACCTTTATGGTAATTTAGATTTTTATTTATGAATGCATGCCGATTATCAGTTCGGTTATTTCAATAACTGAAAACTTGACCGTAAAACCATACAGCTAGGATCAATACTGGTGCTAGACAGAAATGCAGAGCGCAGAATGTGACATTTTTACGTAAAAAATACTGTGACCATTGTGTTGCCTTAAAATGCATTGCGTTTGTTCTTTTTAGCTTTTCTTTCTGTTGTCATTTTAAGCGAGATTGATGTAGTGCTGCATATGTATACACAAATATGCTTTATGGTTTTGGTATGTTAGTCCTTGAGAATACATAGAATATATTGCTTGTCCTAAGCCCTGAAACCTTTGCCTTTATTGTAATTGTTAGGCTAACCTGCCTGGGTTCCGTCACATGTAGCGTGTTCACTATTTAATTATATATTTGTCTGACTGCAGTTTAAAAATGCACTCTTGATGCGTCAATTTATGTGCCTCATGGAGTATGCTTGCTTCCCTGCCCCCTGGCTCTGCTTGCTTCCCTGCCCCCTGGCTGTGCTTGCTTCCCTGCCCCCTGGCTGTGCTTGCTTCCCTGCCCCCTGGCTGTGCTTGCTTCCCTGCCCCCTGGCTGTGCTTGCTTCCCTGCCCCCTGGCTGTGCTTGCTTCCCTGCCCTTTGGCTGTGCTTGCTTCCCTGCCCTTTGGCTGTGCTTGCTTCCCTGCCCCCTGGCTGTGCTTGCTTCCCTGCCCCCTGGCTGTGCTTGCTTCCTGTGCTTGCTTCCCTGCCCCCTGGCTGTGCTTGCTTCCCTGCCCCCTGGCTGTGCTTGCTTCCCTTCCCCCTGGCTGTGCTTGCTTCCCTGCCCCCTGGCTGTGCTTGCTTCCCTGCCCCCTGGCTGTGCTTGCTTCCCTGCCCCCTGGCTGTGCTTGCTTCCCTGCCCCCTGGCTGTGCTTGCTTCCCTGCCCTCTCGCTGTGCTTGCTTCTCTGCCCCCTCGCTGTGCTTGCTCTCCTGGGTGAGTGTGTGTGGCTCTGGGTGGGTGGGTGTGGCTCTGGGTGGGTGGGTGTGGCTCTGGGTGGGTGGGTGTGGCTCTGGGTGGGTGGGTGTGGCTCTGGGTGGGTGGGTGTGGCTCTGGGTGTGTGTGTGTGGCTCTGGGTGTGTGTGTGTGGCTCTGGGTGTGT
The DNA here is from genome assembly GCF_964263255.1 of Lissotriton vulgaris. NCBI lineage: Eukaryota > Metazoa > Chordata > Amphibia > Caudata > Salamandridae > Lissotriton > Lissotriton vulgaris. The sequence continues at coordinate 187,087,153 of NC_141696.1, forward strand.
GTGTGTGGCTCTGGGTGTTTGTGTGTGTGTGGCTCTGGGTGTGTGTGTGTGGCTGTGTGTGTGTGTGTGTGTGTGGCTCTGTGTGTGTGTGTGTCTGGGTGTGTGTGTGTGTCTGGGTGTGTGTGTGTCTCTGGGTGTGTGTGTGGCTTTGGGTGTGTGTGTGTGTGTGGCTTTGGGTGTGTGTGGCTTTGGGTGTGTGTGTGTGTGTGTGTGTGTGTGTGTGTTTGGCTCTAGGTGTCTGTGGCTTTGGGTGTGTGTGTGTGGTAGTAATTGCTGTCTGCTGAGCTCGTCCAGTAGGCTACAATAGGTCTCACATTTGCGAGAGATTAAGCTATTGGCAATGTAAATGGCAATGCCATTTATTTATCTGTTTTCAAAACCAACACATAAATAAAAAAAATGTCATTTACAATGCCAATAGCTCTAACTTTTGCAAAGGCGAAACCATTGCATTGTAAATGCTTGTTACATGTGTTTCCTCTGTCTGTATTAAAGCACTTTAGACAAGATGTCTCACACGTGCCTGCTATTGGACAGATATGCCAGATAACAGGCTGTTATGCGGCTACCAACGGTGCGAGCCACATAGTTATACAAATTAGACAGAAAATCTCATATACAGCTGACATAGTTGCAATGGGCAGCTAAACAGGACACACCAGTAAGACCAGTTTATATTCTCCCCACCAATCTGGACGACTCCTTTGCAAAGGGTTATTTTCTTGGCCGTCCCTCTCCCACATTAAGGCACTCCTGGTGACTGTTATAAAATCTTGCTAACCAGCCAACTAACATGACCTCTCGTGGCCTTCCTTCATTAGATTTCAGTGCTAAACTATCAACTCACTTAGTGGACACAACAGTCTTCAGGGCGAAGTAGCTCTGAATACCTGGAAAATATTGCATCATGTTAAACAAATACAAATGGACAAATACATCACAACTGTGATCTGTGAGAGAACACCAGGAACTCGCGCAACCACACGCCAGACTGGACCCGGCTCTAATAGGGCATATGAATGTTCATTGTGTATTGTTCGAGTGCAGCTAGAACACTATTTTGTTACTGAGTTAAGCATACTTCGTACTTCTTTATTCACTGACATAGTCTAGTAGCTTACTGTTCAGATTCTCCGACACATTTTATGTTTCCAAAATGAGCAATCAAAACCTGACCTTTCACTTCACCGTAGCATTTTTTGTTACACTCATAAGTGGACTCCACTGCCTGTTCCGTTTTATTGATCACGAGTGCTTTCTCTCTTTTCTTTTCCCAGGAAGCTATTCTTACCATATGAATGGAAGGAGAAGGTTTCTGTATGCCTCAGTAATTTCCATCCAGGATTCCCCGTTCTTGTATCCTGCTTGTCCAAACTGCTTTTCAAGGCTTGTTCAAGTCTTTCAAAGGTAAAAAAAACAAATGATCGTTTCTGCAAGCAGTTGATGTGTATACTATTGAACCGTTTTATGGATTTTTACATCCCAAAAAGACCCCTGTTGCCCACCACCTTTCTCCTTTTTTCTCTACCTCAGTTCAGTGGCAGCTCCTGAAAGTCCAAACAGCTTTCAAAAACACTCTCTGAGTATGAGTATGTTATGTTATGGGGATTTGTAAAGTGTCCTTTTCACCCGAAGGGTATCGTGGCACTGGAGTAGATGAGTAGGCTAATCGGGCTCCTAGTTGAATAGCCAGCTCTTCATTTTCCTGCGGAATTTCAGAAGGGATGGAGAGGTCCTGATGTCGAGTGGAAGGTCGTTCCTGGGGCAATGGTGGAATAGGAGTATCCTCTTGCCTTGCTTCTGCGGGGTATTTGCGCAAGGTGGACTGAGACCGAGCACAGTTACCTGGTGGGTTGGTGGAAGTTGAGGCGGTGGTTGAGGTAGGCAGGTTCGATGTCGTGGAGGGCTTTGTATGTGTGGGTGAGCGTCTTCTGGATTGGTAGTCGGTGTAGGTTGTTGAGGTGGGGTGTGATGTGTGCTGGTGATGAGGGTCTGGGTGACCATGCGTCTGGTGTCAATGGGGATCCACTGGAATATTTTGTGGAGCATATGTAGGAGGAAGGAGGGGGTAACTTGTTTGGTCTTCGTGAGCCTGTCGCCCACGGTGAAGCTGAGGTTTTGGCATGGTCTGTGGGGGTGGGCATGGGTCCCAAGTTCTGATGGCCACCAGGAGGAGTCCCATGGAGAGCTCTTATTCCTGAAGATCAGGACTTCAGTTTTATCTGTGTTGAGTTTTAGGCAGTTCTGTTTCATCCAGTTTGCTACGTTAGAAACAAGGGCGTTGAAGTTGTTCCTGGTGGTGTGTTTGTTGTCTTTGAGGTAGAAGATGAGCTGGGTGTCATCTGCGTAGGATACAATGTTGATTCCGTGGGATCTTATGACATGGGCGAGTGGCGCCGTGTAGATGTTGAAATGGGTAGGTGTAGGAAGCTGGCTATGTATATACTATACCAAAAGGTGGCATGGTGTGCACACAGTCCTGGGAGTCCCCAAAGGTATGGCAGAGCTAGATACTCTTAATGTAGTGGTAGCTGGTCTGAACAATTAGGATTATCAGAGGGTAGTCTTAAGCAGTTGCTGTACACATTTAGGCAAGAAATGATGTCACACACACACTCAAAGACTGAATCCAGACCAGTTGTTTGTATACAAAGTTGTTACTTTCTTATTACTAGTTATACTTCCAAAACAATAATACTTTTAAAAATACACTGAGTACTGGCTTTGTATAAGCATACAAGTTACTTTGCAGTATAGGAAATATTTTGTAAACTTTTTTCAATACTTGTAATTACTTCAGATTACTTTCTAGTTACTTTTCTGTTACTTTTCTTACTTAGTGCAAAGGAAACAAATAATACAGTTTAGGCATTGCAGTACATTAGTAAGCAGGACAACTCATTTGTGGACACTAAGTTACTTTGTTGCAATATAAGGCAGAGTCAACACGTAAATCATTTTTCAGAAAAAAGGCCGCACCGTGCAATCATCTGGGGAAAATGACGTTTTGGTGTGGTCCTTTTGGGGGTAGAAACAATGTTCCCCAAGGTTCAATTCTGCACTCAAGGTGCACCACCAGTGGCACTAGGGCGGCCGGTTGCTGAGGGCAAGGGTTTCAAAGCAAGCCAATGGGGACTAGGGGCACATTGGTTGAAGGCTGCTCACAAGAAGGTAAAGCTTCCTTGGAGGACAATCTTCAGGAGTTAAGGTAAGTACGAAGGGGGGGCCTAAGGCAGCACCAAAACTACACCACCAGCGGCACAGGGGCAGCCGGGTGCAGGGTGCTCACACAGCATCGGGCGGCCAGTGTTACCTTACGGGGATTGTTGGTTCCGGTTTCAGGCTGCAGGCTCAGACCAGGAGGTCTCTTCCATAGAACCAACAGCCAAGGGAGGAAGTTAGGATGCCAGGCGATGTCTGGACACAGTTGGTTCGGGTCCCCGGGACACTGGGCCAAAGGATGCAGGGGGGTCTTTGGACGTTGGGTTTCTCCCTACCGGGCAGGTCGCCCTCGAGGGGAGTCTTGGTGCATAGGCTGCAGGCGTCGTTGCGAAGGCTGGGAGACATCACCCCTTGATGGATTTGGGCTCAAGACTCCTGGGGAACCTCTTCTGGACCGGTGGGCCTCCTAGACTTGGGCCATGGCCGTCTGGTGCAGAGGTAGGTCTGGAAGGTGAGTATTCAAGGTTACACAGGGTCTTGGAGTTCTTTTTGGAGACAGAGACACTATCTTCGGTTGTCTTGGATCTTTTTCAAAGCTGATCAGTCCTCTCAGGGTTTTGGAGATCGCTAGTTTTCCGGCTGGAAGTCGTAGTGCTGCAGGTGTTAAGTGAAGTTGCATGAATGCAGGCAGGCTGGTAGGGCTGGGTCCAAACCAGTGGCCGCCTGGATATTCTTCTGCTGCATTGTCTTCTTCGCCAGTCTTCTTAAGTCATCAGGAACTCCTGAGCTGGGTTCAGGGGTGTCCCTTCATACTGTATAAAGTGGCGTAACTGGGGTAGCAAGGTAGTAGCCAATGGGCTGCTGACCTTCTAGTGACTACACTCTTAGTGTGCTCACCCCACCTGGGGAGTGAGCATTATCCCTGACCCTGATCTGAGGGTGCCTGCCATCTGCAAGATGGCAGGCACTGAAGAGTGGGATTCACCTCACCTCACCAACCAGAGTGGTGAGGTTGGCAGAGGTGGGCACACCTTCTGGGCTGTGCTGATTGTCCTGCCTGTCTTCCCACCAAAAAGGGGGTGAAGACAGAAAGGGGTCCTGCTCCTGCTAGCAACAGAGGCTGGGGGACATGTTACAAAGGCAGCAAAGCATTTGAAGCTTCCCTGCCACAGATAACTAACTGTTCCTGACCTGAGGGAGGTGTAAACAGCTCCGCTGAGGTAAGGTTTTGTTTGTGGACCCTAGGAGAAAAGGCTCTCACTCCAGGGGCCCAGAAACCTGTCTTGTGGTAGAAGGCTTGTGTTCACCATTCAGGAACCCACCAGTGGTTGATTTAGTTCAGGGATCCCCTCTAGAAGGGACGCCTAAGTGCATGGGATAATACATTTAACACTGGAATCAGTTCAGGTTTATTATTCTGATGCCATGCATCCCAGGAGTTAGTAAAGCCACTATGTTGCTAGGAAACTCGTAATGACAAGTTTCTAGACCATATACTCAGTATGGTTTTATCAATCAATCATATCATTTGTAAAGCGCACTACTCACCCGTGAGGGTCTCAAGGCGCTGGGGTGGGGAATACTGCTACTGCTCGAAAAGCCAGGTCTTGAGGAGTTTTCTGAAGGTCAGCAGGTCTTGGGTCTGCCGTAGGTGGATGGGGAGGGTGTTCCAGGTCTTTGCGGCGAGGTGGGAGAACGATCTGTAGAAGCTGAGTCGTCTGTTGAGGTACGTTGGTCCGGTGTTGTGGAGTGCCTTGTGTGCGTGGGTGAGGAGCTTGAAGGTTATCCTCTTGTTGACCGGGAGCCAGTGCAGGTCTCTCAGGTAGGTTGTGATGTGGCTGCGGCGAGGGATGTCGAGGACCAGGCGTGCAGAGGCGTTCTGGATGCGTTGGAGCCGTCTCATGAGTTTGGCCGAGGCTTCTGCGTAGAGGGCGTTTCCATAGTCCAACCTACTGCTGACAAGGGCCTGGGTGACTGTTCTTCTTGTTTCAGTGGGGATCCACTTGTAGATCCTACGGAGCATGCGGAGGGTGTTGAAACAGGAGGAGGAGACGGCGTTGATCTGTTTAGTCATGGAGAGTGTGGAGTCGAGGATGACCCCTAAGTTGCGTGCGTGGTTGGTGGGTGTTGAAGCGGTTCCTAGTGCGGTCGCCACCAGGAGTCATCCCAGGCCGACGGGTTGGATCCGAGGATAAGGACCTCCGTCTTGTCCGAGTTCAGCTTCAATCGGCTGTTTCTCATCCATTCAGCAACGGCCTTCATTCCTTCGTGAAGGTTGGTTTTGGCGGTGTGGGGGTCCTTGGTGCAGGAGAATATCAGCTGGGTCTCATCGGCGTAGGAGAGGATGTTGAGGTCGTGCCGATGGGCGACGTTGGCGAGCGGTGCCATGTAGATGTTAAACAGAGTTGGGCTGAGGGATGAGCCCTGGGGTACGCCGCAGATCTTGGTGGCTTTGGAGCGGAAGGGGGATAAGACGGACGCTCTGTGTTCTGCCGGAGAGGAAGGAGGTGGTCCAGTCCAGGGCCTTCTCTTGGATCCCAGCCTTGTGGAGCCGTGTTCGTAGTGTGTGGTGACAGACCGTGTCGAAGGCGGCTGGCAGGTCCAGGAGGATGAGGGCCGCCGTTTCTCCGTTGTCCAGCAGGGACTTGATGTAATCGGTGGCGGCAATGAGGGCAGTCTCGGTGCTGTGGTTGCTGCCGAACCCGGACTGGGAAGGGTCCAGGATGTTGTTCTCCTCGAGATAGCGGGTCAGTTGTTCGTTGACGGTCTTCTCGATGACCTTTGCCGGGAACGGGAGCAGGGAGATGGGCCGGAAGTTCTTGAGGTCCTGGGGGTCCGCCTTGGGTTTCTTGAGTAAGGCGTTGATCTCGGCGTGCTTCCAGCTCTCCGGGAAGGTTGCTGTCTCGAAGGAGGTGTTGATGACTTTCCGGAGATGGGCTGCGATGGATGTGCTGGCTTTGTTGAAGATGTGGTGTGGGCATGGATCTGACGGAGATCCGGAGTGGATGGTGTTCATGATTTGATGGTGTCATTGTCGTTGATGTTGGTCCAGTAGAGCAGGCGGTTGGTGCGGATGGTGGTCGTGGGGGCGGAGGTCTCAGTGGTTGTCGGGGCGGTTGTGGCGTTGAAACTGCCGTGGACGTCTGTGATCTTGCGGTGGAAGAAGGTGGCCAGCGAGTCGCACAGGTCTTGCGAGGGTGGGACGTCGTTGTTGTTGGAGCTGGGGTTGGAGAGTTCCTTCACGATGTTGAAGAGCTCTTTGCTGTTGTGCGGGTTGTTGTCTAGGCGGTCTTTGAAGGAGGCCCTTTTGGCAGATCTGATGAGGTGATGGTGCCTGCGGGTGGCATTCTTGTGGGCGGCGTGGCTGTCTGTTGTTCGTTCACTGAGCCAGATCTTCTCCAGCTTTCGGCAGGTTTGCTTGGAGGCCCGGAGGACTTCAGTGAACCAGCTGGCTCTCTTGTTGATATGATTGTTGGAGGGTTTCTTGACCGGGCGAGGGTGTTGGCGCAGTCGTTGATCCACTGTCTGAGGTTGCGGGCGGCAGTGTCGGGTCGGTATGGTTGGCGGGTGGGCTCTGGGCGAGGGTGGTGGTTAGCTGGTCTTCGGTGACCTTGCTCCAGCAGCGGTGAGGCATCTGTTGGGTGCGGTGGTGCGTGGTGGGTTTCTTGAAGGTGAAGTGGATGCAGCGGTGGTCGGTCCAGTGGAGTTCGGTGGTATGGTTGAAGGAGACGTGGGGACTTGCGGAGAAGATGGGGTCAAGCGTGGGTGGGTGTTGTGACGAGTTGTCTGAGTCCGAGGTTGGCTATGTTGTCGATCAGGGTGGTGGAGTTGGTGTCGTCATTGTTCTCGAGGTGAAAGTTCTGGTCCCCGAGGAGGATGTAGTCCGTGGAGGCGAGGGCATGTGTGCTGACGAAGTCGGCGATGGAGTCGCTGAACTGTGGTCGGGGTCCGGGCGGTCTGTAGATGAGGGTTCCTCTGAGGGTTGTGTTGGGGTCGGTGTGGATCTGGAAGTGCAGGTGTTCGGCGGTGCTGAGGGTGTCGTCGGTGTTGGTCGAGACTCTGAGAGTGTTCCTGTGGACGATGGCGATTCCTCCTCCCGCACTGTTGGGGCGGTCCTTGCGGGTGATCTTGTAGCCTTCCGGGACGGCTATGGCTATGTCGGGTGCCGAGGCGGGGTTCAGCTAGGTCTCCGCCAGGAAGGCGACGTCTGGGGAGGTTGAGTCGAGTAGGTCCTAGAGTTCAACGGCATGTTTTCGGGCGGAGCGGGTGTTGAGAAGGATGCAAAAAAAAAAAACAGAAGGATGCATCTGAGGTGGTTGGGTTCTTTCCTGGTCGGCAGCATGGTGGGGCGGATGCTTGTGAAGCTGCAGTTCCGGCAGGTGAAAGGTCCGTGGGTGCACTTCGGGGTGGCCAGGAAGCAGGTGTGTGATCGTCCTGTGTTGAGTGCGTGGAGGGTTCTGGCATTGTAGAAGTGTCGGGAGTCGTGATGTCCAGGGGTCCTGGTGCTGGGCGTGGTCCAGGCACGAACGGGCACAGACTGGCTTGCCTTAAATGCGCCAGCGGCGCGCCACGCCGCGTAGTGGCTTCCATATGAGGGGATGTGGGAGGGAGGAGTAGCTGGGAGGTGGGAGCGCGGCGGCGAATGGGATTGCAGGTGGGCGAGGATGCAGCGGTGGGAAAAATGGGCGGGGACCGCGGGAGAACTGGGCACAGGAAGCAAAAACAAGTTTAGGCAAGAAAGCAAGTTAGGCACAGGGGAATAAAAACAAGTCTGGGCAAGAAAGCCAGTACAGGCACAGGGGAATAAAAACCAGTCTGGGAAAGAAAGTTAGGCAGAGGGGGAAAATACAAGATTAGGCAAAAACAATGCAGGCAGAGCCGTGCAGCAGCGTGGGGAGCGACCTGCCTGCGAGCAGGGTCATAGGTTACTGTGCACTAAAAGTATTTAAGAATGGCCTTAGATTTTATAGGGGCCTATCTGCACATGCAGATTGGTCCTCACATGAGGTATAGGGCACCCTGTCTTAAGGGTGATTTACCTAAGCCTCATGCAGGCATGGCACAGAGGGATGTGTGCCATGTCGTCTCTTCACTTTTAGCAGCACCAAAACACGCAGGCTGCAATGTCGCATGTTTGTGTTGAGAGGTCTCTGTGGGAGGCATAATCCATGCTACAGCCCTCAGAGGCCTTTCCCTGGCTACCATGTCCTTGGTACCATAGATACTCCTTACAAGGGACTTAAACGTAGGCCAGAGTTGTACCAATTGTGGAAACAATGGTACAGGTTAGGGAAAGAACTCAGGCCCTGGGAACCTGATTGGCTGGGACCCAAGGCACAGTGCTTCAGAAATTTGGCAAAAAGTGGGGGGGTTGCTGCAACAGAAACCCTCTTTCCTACAGTGGGACTCAGCGATGATCCTTGAGGTACTGCACAGATGAGGTTCTTGATTTTGGAGGTGTAGAGCGGTAGTCTGATTTCCTGAGTCCTGTTGGAGAGAAAGGAAGCCAGCCTGCTCAGGGCCAAGACCATGTATTCTGAAGTGGTGGAGTATTGGGATGAGGGTGCTGTGGGAGACGGTGGAGAAGGCTTCGGAGAGGTCGAGTGTTATGAGTACGATGATTCTCCATGATGGTCCAGGTGCCGTCAGCTGCTGCGATGAGATCGGTTTCGTGCTGTGGTTATTGTGGAATCCAGATTGCGAAATGTCTAGTTGCTGGTGTTGTTCGAGATAGTTGTAGAGTTGTTTGTTGATAGATTGCTCCACGACTTGGGATGGAAAGGGCAGGAGTGAGGTGGGTCTGTAGTTGATGAACTCTTTTCAGGGTTGTCGAATTTAATCAAATATCTACTTGTTCATGGAACAGGTTGTTTCATGTCCTTTAAAAAAAACACTTGTCTCTTTGGTGCCATGTAGTACAGCAACAACCTCATCATATAAGAGGTCTGATAATAGCTTCTCTGATTATGCCGGTGCTCATTCTATAAAAGGGTTTGAATACCAGCCATTCCCTTATTTTGCCACCTTTCCACAAATCTAAATACTGGGGTTGGAGGTAGCGGAAAGCAATAGTTCCAGTGTTGGAATGCCCTGTTAAATCTGTGCAAACCTACCAACTTACATGTTTTAGGGGTTTTCACCAGCTCTTCTCTAATCTTTTCCCATAGTGAGAAAGGTTGGAAATTTACTCCTGACAAGGGCAGAAGTAAAATTTCTTCCAGGGTTGGGGAAAAAAGTGGCTGGAGGGAACTTGTAAACGCGTAACAGATTTTCGCAGAAGCAAATGTACACATGCATATTTGCTCATACTAAAATTTAGTTCACAAATATTTTCTAGGAGCATGATGTCCTGGCCTACTTGATTAATAGCCACTAGCTTTTTTAATGTTAATGTAGTCAGCAAATTTGGAACTAACCCTCCATGCCGTCTCCACAATTGTATGCAGTGTGGTAATAGCATAAGCTGCAGTCGTGGTGCCATTGGGTAGCTTGAAACAAGATCCATCTACATACAATTCACCCTGAGCATCAGGCAGGGGCATGTCAGTCAGGTCCACTCGACCCTTTGTTTGTTCTTCAGTGGTATAAATACAGTCCTGTATATCACTAGGCTGTTCAGAGAGCAATGACAGAAAAGTAGCTGGATTCAAGGTCAAGCAGCGTTTAAGTGTAATGTGTGGTGCTAACAAGTGCTTAATCTGATTCAATAATACATCAACTGAATGGGGAACAGAAACCATCAATTTACGATCCAATCCAAGTCCTGCTGATTGTCTAATTGAAATGGCAGTTGCTGCCACAGCCTTCAGGCAACCAAGGAGTGCCCTGGCCATATATACTTTTTGCATTTGAAGTCTAACCCTTCTCTCATCACTTTCTACACTCTCTTTTTGTGCTAATTATAATTCTTTAATTTTCTGTACAATAGTCTATTCTAAAAATGTCTTCCTATCCTTTTCTTCTTTAATCTGTTGTTTAATTATTTTTCTCCATAACCCTACGGCATCAAATATACTCTGCCTACTTTTTCTCTTAAAGAGCTGCTCTTCTACATATTGCAATTTAGTTAAATCAAAGGTACCATTTAAGTGGCCACTGTAAACTGGCACCTGCCTTCATATATTTGTTTCACAATGTATTAAACAGTATGGAAGAAATACCATATTTAATGTACGTTTCATAATTGAGAGTGCCTTCTAGAGGCGCTGGCTGTCTTTCTTCCAAAATAATATTTGTGTTGCAACAACAACATAATGCACGAAGTGTGCTCAAAACAGGCATGTTTACCAAATACCTCTTAACAATAGTGTTAAGAGACTCTTATACCAAAACCAGAAGATGAGTAAAATTTCTCACATTACCTGCAAAAACATTTGCAAACTTTTTCAAAACCGTCAGCAGGCACGCCTTCGCCACCACAGACTACATCCTCCTGGGGGATGTGAACATCCACCTGGAGAACAACAACGACGACAACATCACCACCCTGCTCAACAACCTCTCCAACTTTGGACTGAAGCAACTAGTGAACAATCCGACTCACCACGCAGGCCACACGCTGGACCCCATCTTCTCCGCCAGCACCAACATCACAGTCAGCCACACCACCACTCTCCACTGGACCGACCACCAATGCATCCACTTCTCCTACAAGAAACTCACCGCACACATCCAACCACCTCAGATCCCCCAAAGATGCTGGAGCAAAGTCACCACTGACCAGCTGACCGCATCCCTCGCCCAGGGCCCCCCGGCCAACGCCTCGGACACCAACACTGCCGCCTGAAACCTCACATAGTGGATCAGCAACTGCGCCGACACCCTCGCCCCTATCAAGAACCCTCCGAACAAGCACAACAGCAGGAGAACCACATGGTTCACCACAGACCTCAAGGACTCCAAAAGATCCCGCCGAACCCTAGAGAAAGCCTGGCACCAAGAACGGACAGCAGAAAATTTTGAGGCCCTTAAGACCGCCACACGCAGACACCACCAGCTCATCCGCATCGCCAAGAGAACGGCCTTCAGAGAGCGCACAGACAACAACACACACAACAGCAAGGAGCTCTTCAGCATCGTGAAGGAACTCTCCAACCCAAGATCCACCTCCAACGACATCCCCCCTCACATGACCTCTGCGGCTCCCTCGGAGCCTTCTTCCACTGCAAGATCGCTGACATACACAACAGCTTCACAAACCAAACGCCTCCACCGGCCGCAGAACCAACGCCCCCCACCACCCTCCTCATTCGCTGGACCCCCGTCTACACCGAAGAAGTCACCCAGATCATGAACACCATCCACTCCGGCTCTCCATCCGACCCCTGCCCTCACCACATCTTCAACAAAGCAGACACCATCATCGCACCCCACCTTCGAGACATCATCAACAGCTCCTTCGAATCTGCCGCCTTCCCTGAGAGTTGGAAACACGCTGAAATCAACGCACTCCTTAAGAAGCCAACAGCAGACCCCAAGGACCTCAAGAATTTCCGGCCCATCTCCCTGCCCCTTCCCTGCGAAGATCACAGAGAAAGCAGTCAACAAGCAACTGACCAACTTCCTCGAAACCAACGGCTCCCTCGACCCGTCCCAGTCTGGCTTCCGCAGCAACCACAGCACCGAGACTGCCCTCATCGCCACCACCGACGACATCAGAACCCTGCTCGACAATGGAGAAATCACAGCCCTCATCCCCCTAGACCTCTCAGCTGCCTTCGACTCGGTCTGCCACAGCACCCTAAAAACACGTCTCCACAACACAGGGTCCAGTGAAAGGCCCTGGACTGGATCTCCTCCTTTCTCACCGACAGAACCCAGAGAGTCCGCCTACCCCCGTTCCACTCAGATGCCACTAAGATCATCTGCGGCGTACCCCAAGGCTCTTCACTCAGCCCAACGCTCTTCAACATCTACATGAGCCCCCTCGCCGACATAGTCTGCGCACACGACCTCAAAATCATCTCCTACGCCGATGACACCCAGCTGATCCTCTGCCTGACCAAAGACCCAGTCACCGCAAAATCCAACTTCCAAGAAGGAATGAGGGGTGTCGCCGAATGGATGAAGATCAGCCGCCTGAAACTGAACACAGACAAGACCGAGATCCTCATCCTTGGACCATCCCCCTCCGCCTGGAACGACTCCTGGTGGTCCGCTGCCCTGGGCACAGCACCAACTCCCACCGACCATGCACGCAACCTTTGGTTTGTCCTGGACTCATCGCTCACTACGACCAAGCAAGTCTACACCATCTCCTCCTCCTGCTTCAACACCCTCCGCATGCTACGAAAGATCTTCAAATGGATCCCCACGGAAACAAGAAGTACTGTCACCCAAGCCCTCGTCACAAGCCGGCTCAACTATGGCAACGCACTCTATGCAGGGACAACGGCCAAGCTAAAGAAAAGACTACAATGCATACTGAATGCCTCCGCATGCCTCATCATGGACATCCCCCGCCACAGCACCACCCACCTGAGAGACCTGCACTGGCTCCCCGTCAACAAGAGGATCACGTTCAAGCTCCTCACCCACGCACACAAAGCGTTCCACAACGCCGGACCCGAATACCTCAACAAACGCCTCTCGTTCTATGCCCTACTCGCCAACTCAGCTCAGCCAGCCTCGCCCTCGCCACAGTACCATACCACGCACCAGAAGAACGACAGGCGGCAGATCTTTTTCCTACCTCGCTGCCAAGACCTGGAACTCCCTCCCCACCCACCTCCGATTGACTCAAGACCTTCTCACCTTCAGGAGACACCTCAAGACCTGGCTGTTCGAGCATTAGCAGCACCCCCCTCAGCCCTCAGCGCCTTGAAACCCTCGCGGGTGAGTAGTGCGCTCCATAAATGTACTGATTGATTGATTGAAAACCAACACAAAACCCAAAAAAAGACAACCAATTTGATTCTTTCTGATCGCAGTCCTCCAACTCCCACCTGCTGATCCTCTGATCAATAGATCACCTCCAAAATGCCAACCGAAGAGCTCCAGTTGAGACACACAGCCGCCACAAAAGGCAGGTCGATAAGCTGAAAATCACCTTGGCCACGAGAGCAAGTCTCAGTCTGCGGGGCGCCCCTTAGTGTTTCTGTCCTGTCGAAACAACCTCCTTCTGGTCCAGCTGTGTCCTTCAATGGGGCCCCACGTTGCCGGTGCCAATTGTAGAAGGGAGATTCCCATCATTCTCACTGGTGCAGGGACAACCTTAGTCTACGTGCTCACAAAATGAGGATCAACACTGGAGTGGAAACAAAATACAAGTTTATTTCACTCATGAGAGGAGTCACATCAGTCAGACACAGCAAGTACCAGAGGGAGGGAACTAACAGGTACAAGTTCAAACATGGCATTTATACTTTTCGGTGACTCGTGAAACACATCAACACCACTTCGTCATTGTTACATAATGCTTACACAACCCCTTTTGGCATTTTTACATAATGCGTACATGCTGAACTGTTGAATCCCGATAAACCCCTACCCACATCATCTTTGTGATAGGCAAGGGAGGTTACAGGTGTTGGTGGGCTAACAGATTAGACATCTGTACACTTTGGCCCTTCAGCAGGGCAGGACTCCTTATTATGGCACGGAAGTATTATCAGTACAACAAGCTTTCAGGTGAACATATAACTTCTGACCTTATGAAAGTCCCCGCAGAAACACAAAAATGGGGGCTGGTAGACAAAATGGAAGAGGAGTAGAGGCTAACTTAACAGAATACATTTTTTATCGTTCAACAGGATGAGTGTCTGGGAAGTAGTGCAGAAAGGTCTGGCTGCACAACTGTATGACTGGCATAGTGTTATAATTTCTTTAAATTAAATATCGAATGCCTTTTAGCTCAAGCCAGTAGAGTGATACTCGCTCACCTCATGGTACTGGCTAGCTGATCCATAAAAGCCAGATCTGTTGGTTGTGCCAGTGCTTATTTTAACAAGATTTGGAACTTGAAAGAAAGTCAGTTAAGTAATTAAAACAAAGACCAGATAACGTGATTGATTTTTTTCTAAGTTCCGGTAATAAGTCGTACTTCAGACTTTATTATTGCTTTAAGTGGCTGAAGAGTAGAAATTTGGAAATCTGAATGTAAGGCTTTCCCACTTTAACGTTTCAGAGGAATAGGGCGTAAATGACAAAGTTATGGAAATGGTTTTAGCTTTCTGTGTAGATTAAGTTGAAAAGACCTAGCAATTTATCAATATGAACTTGAAAAAGGGAAAACTAGTTAAATAAAACCCCAAAAGACTTTACGTAACAAACCATTTTTGGAGTCAAGTGCTAAAGGCGAAAATGCATAAAGCCGGTAATTGATATAGAAGAGGAAACTTTATTTGCAGAGTTCATTGCAAAATGTGATGGTTATACTCGGAGAGATCCCTTGCTTCAGACATGCACCATTAATGACATTTGAAATACAGGTTGGTTTGATCCCAAACACTCCAGCAGCTCTATTTAAAGATTGAACAATGCAGGAAGCTGTGTTTGGCTAGACCGCTGACCTCTATGCTGCTCCTGAATCCTTTGTTCATTCTGCATATAAGGCAAATGAGATTGAAAGTAGTGAGACATGCTCAAACAAATTAAATTCCACTGGGAAATCAAGCAGAACCTGCAAACAGCACCATTCAGCAGGTTGATGAGATAATTCATGTACTGTAACTTAAACATCTCATTGCTGTGCCAAGGCTAGAAGACCAATTGATAGCTCAAGAGAAGGTAATTGGAGAAGATGCTAATTTTTGCCATAATTGTAAGTCATTGAGGCAAGCCATGTTCAGGGATATCTTTTAATAATTTGGCAGGAATAGTGGCTGTTCTACTGTTCCGTAGGTCTAAAAAGACCAATCCTAATAGTTTCTGCCATGCAGTTGAAAAGACCCTCTAAAGCGAGACCACTTAGAGCAGGCCCAAGTTAATTTAATAGACATTCTCACTCGAATTAAGTCAGTTTGGAGCAAAAAAAATTTACATTCAGATCTCGTTTTCTGATGGCTTAAAAATGCTATTGAGTAGCAGATCCTTTCAAGGTTTTTTGCAATCGCCAGTCAACATGCTTAACATTATCAATGTTGTAAATAAAATGATTTAGAAACATATTTATTATAATAAAGGGGCTTTCGCTCAGATAATAGCGCTATTTCAGTGAGGTTATTAATCTCATGCTAATTTGTTAAAATATACGCATGACATTTGTTAAACACAAAGATTTGGCAACTTCCATGATTTATTAAAAAAAGAGGGGGTGTCAAATCAAACATAATTTACTATCCCTCTTTCAATTAATTTGGTAACCAACCTATTGACTTTAGTCATTAATACACCCCTGAAAAGCGAGCACAATGCTGGTCTGCTCTTCATCAGTGTTTACCCTGTGTTCTTTGGTTTTGTATGTATAAAGGAGGATTTCCACCTGCTAGGCAAAGGGCAAGACTCATGTACACTGGAATCACTCTGATACTAATGTAGAAACGTCCACTGGCCATCGGGTATATCGACTTCCCCCACCAATCACGGCCAAAGGTTTTTCTTGGGCGTTTAATGTGCGATCTGTCACAACCCACCAGTAGGTAGATTATAGTGCCTGGCTACATTATACATCCCACTGTATTTTTTGTACATGTCCACTGGTTGTGATCCACGTCAAAACAGGCTGGGAGCAATCATAAAACTATTTTGTTTCAAATCTGATCTAGTCCTTGTGTGTGAGTTTATTTAATGCCTCGTAATAGTAGGTGTGGAGTGCGCTGGACCGGGGAAAATTGGGGAGTGTCTTCAAACAGAACAGCGTTTTTTAGGTTGTAAAACTGAAAAACTTGAAAAACAGGACAAAGTATTCAAAATTAAAAAGTGCAATCTTAGTTCCCAAGCTTTCTGCTCCCCTTCGTGCCCAACCATGGCTGAAATTACACATAAGTAGAGGTATGCCATAAAGTTGAACAAATGTTACTCCAGCTCCACTACTCAATAAGGTAGAGTGCCAGCCCTTTCAGATCCACAACTTATTTTTATTTTTCTGGGCTCTGTAAAGCCTTATCATTGCAGAAGTGTAATGATAAAGCTGAATTGGAGTGCAGGTAGTGTAAATCTCTTCCACCTTAATTAGACGTTTTGAAATGCATATTTACCTATATGTTTAGCAAGTTTTGTGCGGAATCTGGATCCCCTAGGCAATTCAGTTGGGACATGGTTGATTGGGAGCAGTATTGCAAGGCTAGCCTCAAGTTTGCTGACCTGCTAGGGTGCAAGCATCATTTAAAGGCCGATTGCTTATGATTAAGTTATGTCTTGACCCCCTAGACTGAGCGTGGTGGTTTCTTACCAGCATTCTAGGACCTCTATCTTCCATAGATTTCACAGCCTTGACTTGACCATTGTTTTTACCTTGCTGAGAGCAGCTACTACTCCTTAATCACATGAATATATCTGCTCACATGTGGTTCTGGATATCAAAATCACCCTCTACATATCTGACCAATGCATTAACCAACAGTAACTTATATGCTCACGAAGTATTTCCTAACCTATTTGGTACAATTGGCAGGGAAGTGAATTGAAGCTTGAATAATCTGTCCACACTTAAAAATCACAAAAAAATAAATACATAAATAATAAAGCTAGTTTCAAATATTCACATGGTTTTTTAACAGTTTTATGAATAACATGTCTTCGATTAATAACATGCCTGTATTCCCGAGTATTTTTTCTCTTTCAGATATAACTGTCATAAGTGTGGCTGTACGACCGAAGCTAAAAATGTTCATTACAGGTATAAACTATCCCTTAGAGTTGCTGATGAAGATGAATTGTTTAAAATTGCAGTGTTTGGAAGCTGCTTGGATGAGTTTTTTGGGATCACCGCGGATGAGCTGCAGAGGTAAGGAAAATCCAGTTTTGTTTTAACTCCTTGCTAAACATATGGGGCCCCATTAGGACCGCCCGCCCTAAGGACGGGGGTCCCGCACGCACCATTAGGATGTGCCCGCCACAGTGGCGGGCACATCCTGTATTTATAGTATTGTGGCGGGCAGAGCTCTGTCTCTGCCCGCTACAATACTAAAAATGCTTAGCAGCATTTACATAAAGCGGCAGGCACCGCGCGGTGCCTGCCGCTTTGATTATGCAAATGCGGGGGGGGGGGGTACCACAGGTACCCCCGTGTGCCACCCCCCTTTGGCCTTCACTCCGGGGGCCCCCAGAGTGAACACCGCCTGCCTTTCCATGGCGGCATTGCCGCCGCGGAAAGGCATTGCACACTTGCCATTGTAATATGGCTGGCGGTGTCTCATAGACACCGCCACCATATTAATCATTTTCCGCCCCGGCCGCAATGCGACCGGGGCGGAAAAGTGGCGGGCGGGGGTTCCCTCCGTTGCGGTTCCCCCGCCCTTGTAATGTGGGGGGGGGAAGGGTGGCGGGCGGTCATTTCTGTCGGGCGGATCGCCACCGCCACCGCCACCGCCCGACATCCTAATGGAGCTCATGGTGTAGAGTAGGGGTGCGCTGAACTTGTTCCATGCTGCAAAATCAGAGCAAACGGCAGCGCACCATAGGGCGCTGCTCCTTTTCTTTCCCTCAAGTAGATTTTCTATTCGAGCAGCAGCTTTCTCGCCACGAACAGTCCTGACCGCCCCTGTTGAGAAAATCTCACCAGGTGCCTTTTCCAGCACCTGAAAATGGTGCTTGAAGATGCAAATTCTCGCTCGCGCACACCAACTTAACGGTAGCAAGCCACGCTCGAGAAAAAGCTCAGTTCGTGGAGTTTTGCTGTTACAAGTGTAAGCGGGGTGGGCAGAACTACACCAGCAGAGCAGAACTGATCACCCACCCGTAGTGTAGATATACTGCTGAGTTTTATTGCTGAAATCCTACATTATGCTTAAGTTTAGTACGTTGCATTGTACAGGCATTTCTTCTCTAATCGAGATCCACCATTCTTAGCTATTATCTGTCTATGGCTACCACCTCTCCACCAAACACACAGAGACACTTTTCATCCATTTTTCTTTCAAACAAATATGGTAGCAACGTGTCTACAGATTATCCTTTGTGTGTCCTTTAATATATTATGCCCATTTGTTCCCCAAGTCTTTTCTGTATATTGAAAGCTTTCATATGATACTATTGAAATATATTTAAGAATGTGTTTTTTTATTTTATTTTTTCCTGAAAGTTAAACACAATAAACATACAGTTAGCCTAGTAAATAATGTGCCACCTTGGTCCTAGACAT
Source organism: Lissotriton vulgaris (assembly GCF_964263255.1). Taxonomy (NCBI): domain Eukaryota; kingdom Metazoa; phylum Chordata; class Amphibia; order Caudata; family Salamandridae; genus Lissotriton; species Lissotriton vulgaris. The sequence continues at coordinate 187,105,556 of NC_141696.1, forward strand.
AAATGTGGCAACAAAGTCCCAGGCATTATCGGACCCAGTAGTAAGATATCTCAATGGCCCCTGTGTAGCCACTTCCAATAACTAGCCGCTCTGGCCCTGGGCTTTAGTGAGCCGCAATAATCAACGGCACCGGTCAGTAATGATGATCAGTAGCTCATGCATGGCTAAATGAATTGGTTGAGTGAGTGCATGAATAGATGAGTACTTGAATGTGATGAATAGGCAAAGGTCTGTGTGCCTTTGTGACTCCCTGTGCATGCCCCAGCCCATCACTCAATAACACATAGTGCATGTTCAGCTTTGCACTATTGCTTTGCATTTTTTGGCTCATGTTCAAATATGCCTCATCACTAATTAATCCTTACTGCTAGTTCAGAATCACATCACCCTGAGTTTTTATGCAAGGACATTTGTCTGTTGCTGCTATGATGAGTGATAGTTATGCTATAAAAAAGTAAGCCAAATATAGGCGAAAATGTCCGTATGGACTGAGGATATCACACATAAGGGAGAGGATGTGGCCTTGTGGCTAGAGCGGTCGACCTCGAAGCTAAGGAACCGGGTTTGTGTCTCGGCAGGGACGTCAATAGCCTGTGATTCTGGGCAAATCACTTCATCTCACTGTGCCCAACAAAAATTAATGTGTCCGTCTGTACTGGTGCTCATGTAAAGCGCTCAGATACCTTTGGGTCAAGTTCGTGCTATGTGTAAATAAATAAAAAAAATGATATGGGGCCATTTGGCAGCAGTGCTCTTGCCACATAAAGTATGGTCTTTATTGCCCGCAACAGTAGCATTCATTTTCTGGACATCAAATGTAAAAAAGCTGAGCTAAACATTTCAGTATTTAAGTATGTTACCTCAACCCAATGAACTCCCATGCCAATTCTTAATGTTACAGATACAGCAACTCATCAATGGCATGTTTTAGCAACTTGGATGGGGGATAGTGGGTGTTTGATTAATCTAATCTGTGAATAATTGTAGGAAAGTGCCCCTTTTTGCATGATTGCCCCCACTTTGTGTCTGACGTTCATGCTCTTTGACTAAGTGTGTCCTGGGTTTCTGACAACCAGGTACCCTGGACCTATGTTCTTTCCCTAAAACTGTACTTTGTTCCCCACACATTGGCACCTATCTGGCCACATGTAAGTCCCTGGTAAAATGTACCCTAGGCACAAAGGGCCCTGTAACAAGAGAAGGCCTCTAAGGGCTGCAGCACATTGCCGGCTGCATGTTTTGGTGCAGAGAAAAGTGAAGAGTCTACATAACACACATCCCTGTGTGCCATGCCTACAACCCACTGTCATGGTACAGGTAACACACCCCTCTAGATGGGTGCACTACAGCACGGGTGAGGGTACAGTGCATGAGCACTATACCTCTACAGTGTCTAAGTCCATTCTTAGACATTGAAAGTGCAATAACAGCGATAAAGAGTATATGGTCTGGGAGTTTGTCATCACAAACTCCGCAGCACCAAAATGGCTTTACTGAAATCTGGGAAGTTTGATGTCTAACTTCTCAACACATTAAACCCACACTGATGCTAGTGTGGGAGTTAATGCCAAATGCACTCAGAGGGTATCTTGGAGATGCCCCCTGAAAAACGACTTAACTCTGGTTTCCTGGCTGACTGGCTGCTCTCCAGCTGCCACCCCCATACATTTTTCTGGACCCCTGGGTCGAGAGCCTCCCGTTCTCGAGGTCCTGTAACAAAGCACATCCTGGGCAGAGGTGCCAAGCTTCTTCACCTAGGATGGCCAGGGTCCACAAAGTGGAAGCTTTAAAGGCTTGCCGCCTTTGTGAGCGGACCCAGCCAATTGATGCTTCCAGCAACTGGCTCATACCGGTTCTGACCCCCACTTTGGGCAGGAGAATCAGCGTAAAAACCAAGATAGGAGGAGAGGTGTGCCCACCTTTGCCAACCCCACCTCTCAGGTGAGGAGGCAAGGCAAAGCGCAACTCTTAGTCCCCGCCATCTTGTAGATGGGGGGGACGCAGCCAACCAGGATGAGGCTTATGCCCCCCTCCACTAGAGGGTGGCATAATAGGAGGTGTACTCACCCCAAGGAAGGGACTCATGGGTCCCAACCTGCACTTACCTGAAACGCCCCTGAATATTATATTTAGGGGCAGCCCGAACCGTGCCTCCTCGCAAAAGCAAGAAGAAGGACCGAAGAGCCATTCTGAAGGAAGAAAAGGAGGCCAACTGACCTGGTCCCAGCCACCGGCATGTCCTGACATCGACCTGCTCCAGCAAAATCCTGGCGTGTCCAGCAGCCACCCAGAACCCGGAGGACCTGCCCTGCCTTCCCTACCAAGACTGTGTCTCCCATGAGCACCGGATTTGCTCACCAACAAACTCTGGTTCAAGTCGGATCCACAAGCCTGCACCTGACGCCCACAGCCCGAGTTAGAGTGGCCCAACACCAGGAGGAGGTCTCCCTGGCGATCCTAACCTGGGATACAGTGACACCTGACCTGCCTCCAGCCTAAGACTCCTACTTTAATCTGAGGAATAAACTACATTTTGGATTCACCATCGTCTCTGCCTTCTCTCCTTCTTGCGTTATTTCACAAGGCTAAATTCCAGGGGGTTGTTCTAAGTGAGGTATTCTAACTGCAGGGGCACAAAAGCTACATAGTAAAATAGGCTCAATATCTGCTAGGTGCCTTATGCAGCATATAAAAAACAAATAACTCCGGGCCTTCAGACTCTGGTACATCCCCTAAACCATGAAAGTATACATATGATTTAAGAAACGGGAGACCACTCTGCACCGTTTGCACCGCACTTTTGGGACTGCCCCGGCCCTTGGCTACTCTAACGTGCACTGCAGCACTTTCCTACGGCCCCTGGATAAAAGCAAGGAGGCACTCCCGCATCGTGGGACGGGCGCAGGGCGTGCCAGGGCCCGGCCTGGGCCTTGACTGGACTTGGCTGGGCCTAATCTCTTTGGTCCATTTTTGGGGGCATCGTCATTTACAGATCAACACATAACATCAGTGGGGGTGAGTCTTATTTGTTGTCTTGTTTCTCACTACCTGTGGGGCTGGGACATTGGCCCATGTAGACAAGGGTCATTTTCGGTATACGTATCTTATGGGACTATAAATTGGGCAAAACTTATATTTTTTAGCCCGCTGGCCGGCAGCTTGATTACTTCAGATGGACATTAAAAAATATATATCATTGTACTGTAAACAGCCCGTGTTTGTTCACAGAACCCCAAGTGCAATACTCCGTCTCACTTTGGCAGGATAGGTAAAAGGAAAGCAACAACCTCACAGGCCAAAACACAGCCAAAAGCAGGAGGGAGGACACGCCAGGCTTTGTTTGAACTACCTAACGGGTGCAATGGGCGCTATTGAACAACAGATTATTTGTGTAGAAGAAGCCATGAATCCGGTAAAAAAAACTGTATCACTTTAGATCAAACCACTAATAAAGTAGTTCAGGACCTAGTTATTCCCACTAAAGAAGCATCCAGTAGTAAGACAAGTGCTAATGGTTGCATACTGAATGTGTCTGATCGCGTGATCAGGAGAACAACCCTCAACCACCCTCTAAGCGTTCTAGAAAAACAGAACCCACTTCTAAAATAAAACTACCAAAACCAAGGCTGATACCCCTAAAACCCTGCAAAAAGGCACCCAAAAAAGTTAAAACTCCGTCTCTAAGTCACCAAGGTAATAAGGAAAAGTTTGTACTTAACTCTAATAGGAGTACACAAAGTGACGTTGCTAAATGAAATGCCAAACTGGATACACTGGACATTTTTATTAGAGAAACCCTAATTAATTTGAGTAGTCGAATTGGAGGGATAGAAGAATTATTAAATAGACAACTTCAAGCCATATATTGAAAATACGGATGTCATTTGTCACACTGGTCTGGCCTACCCAGAAACTAGTAGACTGATAAATACACAAGTACCTCTTGCAGCACCATGTAATAACTCAAACTCTGGGGAAATACGGCCCTTTAATCAACCCTCTCCTTATCCCGCAGTAACGACAGCATCAGCTGGACCTTTAGATATCAACTTGCTCACTGATAATACCAGCGATCAAATGGCGGAGCAAAAATCTCGGGGGAAGCGCTCCCTATCGACCATAGGTGTAAGTGCCTTGAGTTCTCCTACAACCCCGTATAGACAGGAGGTTGATTCGACTTTCTTTGACCACCCACCCTCTGTAACTCTGTACATTGTGGTACTTGCTAACGTCCCTAGGTTACCCCTGGGGGCGTCGAATCCTGGGATACTCTACTAAACAAGTCACTATTTTGGTTGGGAACCAAAACTGGCGTAAAAGAGAGGCTCTTCTTTGAGTTTAAAATGGCCAGAAGGGTGAGTTGAATAGGGAGAGGGCCAAAAATCTCCAAGGAAATTGCTTGGTCCTGACTTTTAAAACCCCGCAGCTTGCACAGACTTTGCTATCTAGAGCAGGAAACCATACAGTCTCAGTACAAGGCATTAATTTAGTACCTCTGGGAATATTTTATCAGCCTGCTAATAACTATATGAAAGTACCTGGTAGGCATTTTATAGCTGATCACAGAACTGTATATAAGATCCCAGTTTTCAACAGTTTTGATGTTCTCCCAACTCTAGATGAGGTGGATTGACTGCAATTGGAAGACACCAGGTTGGCTGGAATGGAGGGGTAAAAGAAGAATTTCACACACATAACTTGTTTGAACAATGTGTTTTCTTAAAAATTGAACGCCCCTGTTGATAACCAATACTCTAAATCCAACCTATCCGCATCTATCAGAGAAGCCATGGATCATCCAATTGCGCGATGCAGATATTGAGCTAGATATTGAACATTCCCCATCTTTATCACTAGCTGCCGCCTCCAATATGGCATCTACGAGAGAAAAGGAGGAGATTACTAAAAGATGTAAGAGGAAGGGTATTTGTCAGGTTTTGTTCTGGCAGGTCTAAAAACTAAGGTGAATAACCAGATATGGTTTGATTTTGTTGGGAAATACAATATTATTAGCATCCAGGAAACATGGGTGGTAGAGCCTATATGTATTAATGGTTACAAAACCTTTCACACTGCTGCAGTAACTTCAACTTATGGGAGAGCCATGGTGGTTTTATGTACATATGTCTCAAATCGTATCAACACAAATAAGATTGTATCGAAAGCTGTTAACAGATACTTCCAATTTATCACTATAGATGTGGATAATTCACTTAGTATCGCATTGTTACATTTCTATAACAATATTCCCCATGACAGGATGGAGAAGGTACTGAGGAAACTATGTTGTTACCAACAAAATCTACACCCTTCACCAACAAAGGAAAAAATTACTATTTGGGGAGGGGATCTTAGCTCTGCCCTTTGTCAGCATGTGGAAAAGGGGTTATGCGGCATTTCGATTGAGGATAGTATGGGTCTACCACATTTCCCTCACACGACTTATGGGGATTTTTTAAATGAAATTATTTTTACCATGGACCTAGGATTCGCCAACAGTTTGTGTGTTCCATCAATTCCTTTTAGTCCACCTTTCAATGGTCGTGGAATATTTACAACTATAGACTTTATTTTATTGTCTAGTAGTCACGCCCCCAGAGCTCAGAACTTTGTCACTCACTCGATCCCACTGAGTGATCATTTTCCTCAGAGCATAGGAGTAATAGTAATAGTCAAGCGATAAGTACTAGAGATAGATAAACTCACACCATTGAAAACATAACCTTGAGTATGCTCTTTGTTAGGAAAAAGTGAATCCTGACAAATTTACAAGAAAGGTTGCAGTAAACTGTAGGGACGCCCTCTGTGTTTGCTTTGAGGAGTCTACTCCCTATAATGATGTTATAAGAGGCTTTTGTGTACTAGCTAAATACATTTACAAAGCCCTTTTTGTTAAGACCAATAAAAAATAAATCCAGAAAAAGGGTGGTTTGACTCCAAATGCACCAAGGCCTATTTAAATCTAAAACATACTTTACATATGTAAATTACATATTGCGTGTCCCGTGAGTCTATGCTATCTATCGTGCACACCCCCCCTGGAGTGCTCTCATCGGACACCATCATGTGCTCTTGATCAGCATCCAGGCCTCAGTCCTCCGGAAACAATATAATTCCAAGAAAGACATGTTCTATAATACTGTCCTGAAGATGATGCCATTTATTTAGAGTTTTGAGCATCGAAACGTCGACTACTTTTGTACCATATGTCCACTAAATAAGTTGATTACATTGCACAATGGTACTGTGATTGAATCAAGTCTGTTCACTAAATACTAGGATACAGACCGGCTTGTTCGCCTTTTGCCTGTAACAATTGCTGTGTTGTCTTGTATGTGGGTCACAGGTTGTGCCCCCTTGACATTACCTTCAATTTTTTGCTATACTTTATATATTTGCAAAATAAATCGCTCTCCGGCTGGACAAAGAACATACTGGCTATTTAGCTTATGTTGATTCTAATCGTTTATTTTCCAATGTTCTAAGGACCACTGTCTTTAGTAACTGCAGTCCATGGCTGGCTGTTGCTCCTTGACTCTTGATTTGGAGCGAGCCAGGCACTATTTACAATCAAATGGCCTAGCGCATATGCTTGGTTTTCTGTACAGGTCGGGCGAAGTGCATACGTCTTTCCAGCCCAGTCCTGCCATTATGGAGGGTCTTCAGGGATCAGCCCTCGATGACGTGCAGGAGCGTCACTTCGGATTTCAGCCGTGCACTGCATGGGGCTGTATGTCATTCAATGCTGCCTGCTCCAGGGCCGGGTCGCTCCTCTGCCGCCTCAGCACCACCTGTGCGTGCTCTCCCCCGCTGCTGCCGCCTGACTGAGGCTCGAGCCTCCGGTGCCCAGATCAGCTTGCGGTCTGTTTGTGTTGTATACTGGTGTTGTTGTGAACTTGTATTGTTGAGTATAGCATTATCCTCGACCTCTGTCTCTCCCTAGTTGCACCCCTACTCCCCCCCCACCCCCCTCTCTTGCCTCATGTGCCCGCTGTTCCCGCCGCTTCCCCCACGGCCACGCCCCCTCATCTCCCAGCTGATCCCCCCCCCTCCCTCCTCGCCACTTAAGGCGGCTGCTGACTCACGGACAGGGTGACCTCTGACCCTGCTCCCAGCTGATCCTCCCTCCCTCCTCACCTCATATGGCAACCACCACCCAGACGAGCAGCGGATGCGAGCAGCGGGCGCGCCAATGGTGCGCCAAAGGCAAGCCCGCCTGGACCGCGCCCAGCACCAGGACCCCTAGACCGCGCACACTCCACAACACCAGACCCCGATACGACGCCAACACCCTCCATGCTCTCAACACCGGCCGACACCACCGCTGCTTCCTGGCCGCCCCCAAAGGCACCCACGGGCCTTTCTCCTGCCACTCCTGCAACTTCACCTGCGACAGATCAGCCAAGCCTCCAAGGACTGGACCCAACCACCTTCGATGCATACTCCTAAATACTCACTCTGCACGCAAACACGCCATTAAGCTCTGGGACTTGCTCGACACTTCCGCCCCAGATGTCTCCTTCCTGACCGAGACCTGGTGGAACGACTCCTCGGCACCGGACATCGCCGTAGCCATCCCAGACGGCTACAAGATCTCCTGCAGAGACCGCCCCAACTAATTCGGAGGAGGAATAGCCATCGCCCACAAGTCCACACTCCAAGACCACACCCTCGCAGACGACTCCCTCAACACCGCCGAACACCTCCACTTCCAGAACCACACCGACCCCAACACCACCCTCAGAGGAACACTCATCTACAGACCTCCTGGTCCCCGGGCCCTCTTCAGCGACTCCATCGCTGACCTCACCAGCACCCACGCACTCGCCTCTATGGACTACATCCTCCACGGGGACCTGAACTTCCACCACGAGAACAACAAAGACACCAACTCTGCCACCCTGATAGACAACCTCGCCAACCTCTTCCTCGGACAGCTCGTTACCGAACCCACCCACGTCGCCGGCCACACGCTCGACCCCATCTTTTCCACAAGCACCCACGTCTCCTTGAACAACACCACCGAACTCCACTGGACCGACCACCGCTGCATCCACTTCACCTTCAAGAAAACAGCCATGCACCACCGCACCCAACAGCTGCCCCGCCGCTGCTGGAGCAAAGTCGCCGAAGACCAACTGACCTCCACCCTCGACCAGAACCCACTCCCCGACCCAGATGCCGCCGCCCGTAACCTCAGACAGTAGATCAATAACTGCGCCAACACCCTCGCCCCGCTCAAGAAACCCCCCATCAACCATCTGAGCAAGAAAGCCGCCTGGTTCACCAAAGATCTCCAGACCTCCAAACTGACATGCTAGAAGCTGGAGAAGAAATGGCTCCACGACCGCACACCAGACAGCCACGCAGCCCACAAGGACGCCATCCGCAGACACCACCACCTCATCAGAACAGCCAAGAGATCGACTTGAAACCCGCCTGGATAACAACGCACACGACAGCAAAGAGCTCTTCAACATAGTAAAGGAACTCTCCAACCCCAGCAGCAACACCAACGACATCCTGCCCTCGCAAGACCTGTGCAACTCACTGGCCACCTTCTTCCATCGCAAGATCGCCGACATCCACGACCGTTTCAACACCCCGACCACGACATCCCCCACCCCGCACACCACCTGCACGAACCAGCTGACCTCCTGGGCCGCCGCCGACGACGAGACACGCAAGGTCATGAACTCCATCCACTCAGGATCTCCGTCTGACCCCTGCCCGCACCATGTCTTCAACAAAGCAGATGCAACCATCGCCCCCCCAGCTACGGAAGGTCATCAACATCTCCTTCAACTCGGCAACATTCCCGGAAAGCTGGAAGCACGCCGAAATCAACGCCCTCCTCAAGAAGCCCAAGGCGGACCCCAAGGACCTCAGGAACTTCTGGCCCATCTTCCTGCTCCCCTTCCCGGCAAAGGTCATCGAGAAAATCGCCAACATAACGCTGACTCGCCACCTCGAAGACAACAACATCTTAGACCCATCCCAGTCCGGATTCAGACGAAACCACAGCACCGAGACAGTCCTCATCGCCGCCACAGACAACATCAGATGCCAACTTGACAACGGGGAAACTTCAGCCCTCATCCTCCTGGACCTGTCAGCCGCCTTCAACACGGTCTGCCACCACACACTAAGAACACTCCTCCAAGAAGCTGGAATCCAGGAAAAGGCCCTGGACTGGACCACGTCCTTCCTCTCCGGCAGAACACAGAGAGTCCACCTCGCATCCTTCCGATCCGAAGCCACTGACATCGTCTGAGGCGTACCCCAGGGCTCGTCCCTCAGCCCGACCCTGTTCAACGTCTACATGGCCCCCCTCGCACAAGTGGCCCGCCAGCACGACCTGAACATTATGCCGACGACACCCAGTTCATCCTCTTCCTCACCAAAGACCCTCGCACCGCCAAAACCAACCTCCACGAGGTAATGAAGGCCGTCGCCGAGTGAATGAGGAGCAGCCGCCTAAAACTGAACTCGGACAAGACGGAAGTCCTTATCCTCGGCCCCACCCCCTCCGCCTGGGACAACTCCTGGTGGCTTACCACACTGGGAACAGCACCGACACCCACGGACCATGCATGCAACCTAGGATTCATCCTCGACTCCTCCCTCTCCATGTCAAAGCAGGTCAACTCTGTCTCCTCCTCCTGTTACAACACCCTCCGCATGCTCCGCAGGATCTACAAGTGGATCCCGAGCGAAACCAGAAGAACGGTGACCCAGGCCCTCGTCAGCAGCAGACTGGACTACGGCAACGCACTCTATGCAGGAATCCCGACCAAACACCTACAACGCCTGCAGCGCATCCAGAACGCCTCCGCCCGCCTGATCCTCAACATCCCTCGACGCAGCCGCATCACCTCCCACCTAAGAGACCTACACTGGCTCCCAGTTAACAAGAGGATCACCTTCAAGCTCCTCACCCACGCACACAAAGCACTTCACAACACCGGACCAGCCTACCTGAACAACAGACTCAACTTCTACACCCCCGCCCGCCAACTCCGCTCTGCCAGCCTCGCCTTAGACACCGTCCCGCGCTTCCAAGGATAACCTCCGGCAGCAGATCCTTCTCCTCCTTAGCCGCCAAGTCGTGGAACACCCTCCCCACCCAACTGCGGCAGACCCAGGTCCTGCTCACCTTCAGGAAGCTCCTCGAGACCTGGCTCTTAGAACAGTAGCAGCACCCCCTGTCCACCCCCCCCCCCCCCCGCTCCTTGAGACCCTCGCGGGCAAGTAGTGCGCTTTACAAATTCACTGATTGATTGATCACCTAACCCCGGCCCTTTCCCACATCGTCACAGGATGGATAGGCTCAGCAAGCCTTGCTGACCCCACCGCTTGGGAAATGGTGGGGTTTCAGGAACAAGAGTCTGAGCATGTGACCTGAAATTAGAGTCTTTTGGCTTGAGCTTATTACTCAGGAAGTGGTCATATAGGGTCATATAGGGGTCATAGTGACCCCAGGGGTAAGTGGTCCATTGGCCACACTCCACTAACTTCCCGAAATCTAGTATTTAGGGGAGCCCCTGGCACCAGAAAAGCAGATCCCAATGACCTAAAAGAAGGACTGATGAGCCACGAAAAGCAAAAACTTTGAACCCTGCCAGCATTTTCGCTGTTCCCGACAATTTCACCAAAGTTGACTCGCCCTGAATGAATGAGGGGTATTTATATAGCACAAACAGCTACTCAGATTTGATTGTCCCAGCGCTGCCAACGAGGAGATGTAGAGAGGAGTGAGAAAGCTAAAATATTATAGGCTTAAGGTTTTTGGAGATTTGCAGAAGGCAGTTTCAGTTTCTGTGCTTCTGAGTTGAAAGGAGAGGCGGTTCCAGGTTTTGGCAATGCATAAAAATAAAGAGGTCCCACCACGCCTAGTTTTTGTAAAACAAGGGATTGCTGTGAGGTGGGGTGACTGTAATGTAGATTTCTGTTAGGTTGGTACTCTGTGATTCTATTGCCCAGATAACTGGGACCGGTCTTATACAGGGCCCTGTGGGTTAAAGTGAGAGCTTTAAAGACAATCCGTTTATGAACATGGAGCCAGTGTAGTTTGGTACAGTTGGGGGAAGGGGGGGTACCTTTTTGCAAATTAAAGAGGAGGCGCGCTGCCGTGTTTTGCACCACTTGTAGTCACCGAATTAAATATGCAGGTAAACCCATTCACATAGTCCAGCCAAGAGAGGATCGTACCTCAAACTATGTTTTTGCTGGCCTTCCATGTAAATAGGGAGAGGAATTTCCTGAGAACCTTGAGGATCCACATACAGTTTCTAACAACAGAGTGGATCTGGGTCCTAAAAGGTAGGTTGTTATCGTAGGTGACTTCCAGGTTTCTAGCTGCTAGGGTGGGTGGAGGAGCGGGAGGTCCATTTTTGGGCCAGGTGCCAACCCGGATTTGGCCCTAACATTATGATTTCTGTTTTAACTGGTTTGCATTGTAGTTGGTTTTCTATGGGCCAGCCTAAGACTGCTCTCATGCAATTTGAGAAGGCTTCTTTGCGTGATTCTGAGTTGCCCTCTTAGGAAAATACCAGCTGGGTGTCGTTGACATATAAAACTATTGTAATGTCGAATTTCTCGACCAGGATGGCCAATGGAGACATCTTTACTTTAAACAATGTTGGGCTAAGTACAGAACACTGGGGTACCCCACACTTTAAAAGTTTGGCCTTGGAGAGGGGAGGTTTTGTCCAGATTGCTTGTTCTCGCTCAGAAAGGACCTCTCGCTCAGAAAGGAACATGGTCAGCCAATCAAGTGCTGTACCCCTGACACCGCAGTCAGATACGCAATGTAAAAGAAACGGACAGTGTTGAATGCTGCCTCCAACAAGCCTGGGAAGACAGCCAGCACTTCGGCCAAGACTCAGAAACTCCCGTAGGGCAGCAGAGCTGTTCATGTACTGTTCAGCCCCCTCCTAACCCCGACCACAAGTGGCTCAGCTGTGAGAAACCTGACACCTCTGCACCCATCGCCCCTGACCCGAGTGGAGGTGAACTGAAGGTGTCCCCACGTCCTGACACCCCCCCCCCCTCACCTGCCCGCCCTCAGACACCCCGGTCATCCCCCCCCCCCCCCCCCCCCCCCCCCCCCCAGTTGGATACGACCGACCGCCCTCCCAGTCCAGACCGGACTGATCCCCATTGACTAACATTGGACATGCAACGCTGTATTGCACTATTGCACCTGGCCGCCCTAGTGTGCTGGAGGTGACCTGCTGGTGCTGCCTTGGACCTTGCCCTGTATTTACCTTAAGTCCTGAGGATTGGTCCTGTAAGTAGATGTAGACATGGAACTCACTTGAACCTCAGAATTTAAAAAATAATTTGACATAATGCGTCTACTAGTGTGAGAGTGATGTGCTGCTGCTGACACAGCCTAATAGCAGTGCAACAGTGTAAAATCTACACGTTCAGCAAGCAAGAACCAAGTCAGCGACATTAGGGTTGCTTAATCGGTGATTGTTTAGGTCTTCTTTGCAGATTAGACCACGCAGGAAGTTTAGCCAGGGAGTCATTTTCTAACAAAAGAGTGGAGGGCGGTTTTGCAAAGGTTACTTGGGGCACACAAAAGAGACCGACTCTTAATAGCGGTTACAAATTTGGGATTACAGTTACTGTGATTGCAAGTACAAAACGCATCCTGACGACAGGTAGACCGCCTGCTTTGACTACATTGTCTCTGCCTACCATGACATTATCAACTTCACCACGTCAAATACCTATACCCAGACACCATTTACTTGTCATGATCAGTGACACGACTAAATTAAGGTAAGGGAAGTAGGTATATTATAAGGGAAGTAGTAACAGTAAGGGATAGGTTTAAGCTTATGGTAGAGTAATGCAAAGGGTAAGGATAAAGGAGGGGATTAGGGCAAGGGAAAGGAATATGCTTAAAGTTCAGTTTAAACTAAGGGATACATTTAGTGTGTCAGGGTTTAAGGTTTGAGCAATGATTATGGATCATGTAAAGGATAAGTCTATGTGAAAGGTTTAAGTTCAGTGTAAAAATAGATGTGCGGTTAAAGGTATACATGTAGCAGCTGTAAGAGCAATGGAAATGCTCATACAGGAAAGGATAAGGAATGAAGTGAAAACAGGGTTTATGGTAACGATAAGGGTTAGTTAGGCAAGGGGAAGTTTAAAGGTAAGGTTTAGGGTAAGGACACTACAAGGATAAGGATTAGGAGCATTCTAATTTCTAATTTAAAACACTTGTAAAGCGCGACGTACACCTTGCGGTTTCTTGGCGCTGGGGGTTCATCAACTGAGGGAGAAAGACCAGGGAAAGGGAGAGGTAAGTTTAGGCGGGGAAAGCCTGGCAGAAGAGGAAAGTTTTCAAGTCTCTACGGAAGGAGAGGTACTGAGTTGCAGAACGAAGATTGTCTGGAAGTGAGTTCCAGAAAGTAGGGGCCAGAGTTGAGAAGTTGGACCCGCCCCACTTTTTGCGTGAGAAGCGGGGGATCTGAAGGAGGGACTTGGAGGAAGACCGGAGATCTCTAGCAGGGACATAAGATTTAATAAGTGAAGTGATGAAAGCAGGGGCAGTGCCCTGACGGGCCTGAAAAACCATGCATCCGATCTTGAAAAGGGAGCGTTGTTTCACGGGGAGCCAGTGGAGCTCTTTTAGTAGGGGGGTGGAGTGGTGATAGCGTGGAAGGCCGTATACCAGCCGGGCCGCCTGGTTCTGGATAGTTTGGAGTCTACGCAGGCTGTACGCTGGAATACCATGATAGAGGGCGTTGGCGTAGTCCAAACGCGAAATTACCAGGGCGGCTATGATCATCTTTAGTGCCTGGGGGGAGAAGAAGCGGGAGACAGAGCGGATAGTTCGGAGAGTGAGGAAACAGGAAGAGACCACGGAGCTGATTTGAGAGTGAAGAGTGAGCTGATTATTCATTTTAACACCCAGTGTTTTGACCGAGGTGGAGGGGGATGGTGCAGGGCCGAGAGAGGGGGGCCAGAAAAGAGAGTTCCAGGGGCTGGATGAACCACCAGTGAGAACCAGCTCGGTTTTATCCGGGTTCAGTTTAAGATGGTTGTGGTTCATCCAGTCCCTGATGAATGTCATAGTTGACTGGAAGTTAGAAGCCGAGAGAGAAGAGGGAGACAGATCAAAGATGAGCTGGAGGTCATCCGCATAGTTATAGACGGTGACCTCCAGCTGCTGGAGCGCATAGATAAGAGGAAAGATGTAGAGATTAAAGAGTAAGGGAGAAAGAGAAGAGCCCTGGGGAACACCGCAGGTGACAGGGAGAGGGGTGGAGGTGAAATCGCCTAGTCGGACCGCCTGAGTGCGGTCCCTCAGAAAGGAGGAGAGCCAGACCAGAGCTGATCCCCCGATGCCAGCCGCCTTGACACGGGCAAGTAGGATAGTATGGTCCACCGTGTCAAAGGCGGCGGAGAGATCAAGGAGGACCAGTGCCTGGTAGTTGTTTTCATCCATACCCTTTCTGAGGTTGTCTAAGACTGAGACTATGACCGATTCGGTCGAATGCCTAGGGCGAAATCCAGCCTGGCGAGCAGCCAGCCCCCCATTGGCCTCGATGTGAGCGCTCAATACCGCGGTGACATGTTACAATATAAAGAAAGTAATGGAGTTGGGGTGTAAATGCACAATATACATTGATGGAAGGCAGGCTGTTTAGAGGTAGATAAGGTGATCTTGATGAGGTGTAGGCAGGGCCACTGGAATTATGTGGAAGGAAAGGGCCAAATTACGTGGCACGGTTGAGTGAATTATGCAGCAAGAAAAGGCAAATTATGGCATAAATAATACAGCAAAATTTGTAATAGTATTACTTCATTATTTTAGCTTATTTTAACTTGGTAACACTCAGTGGGCATTTGTGGTGCCCCATTAGTACCAGTTTAACATCCAAACATAGCAATATGCAACAGAAAGAGTTCAGTCCTGTTTTGCAGCAACACATGTCACATTTTTTGTAACTTTTGAACCGTTTGAGCTAGAATTTTTTTTTGTTACAATCTGCAGATTATGCAGTAGATGATGGAATATGTGGCAAATCTATAACTGCGAAAATCCCCCTCGCCGAACAGTCGCACAATTCCAGTGACCCTAGATATAGGCAGGCAAGTTTGTTTTTGCAATCAAGATCACAGGCCCATTGTAACTGCTGCATGTCCATCAAGGGCAAGCCCGCCTTAGGCCAGTGACCGTAATACAGCGAAGCATCGCGAGAAGACGTCGTCAGCGAGGCTAATTTATAATCAGAGAACTGGCTGGAAGCCAAAACACCCTGCTCCAGGAAACTATTGAAGGCTAATAGAATAAACCCTAAACAGAATGTCAGAAATACACCCCCAACACACACAACACGCCCACTCCTACCTCATAAATACACACTAACTGTTTTCCTCCCAAATGGCTCACTAAGGTAAAAGCTTTCAGATGCCACCTGCAGATCACAAGCTTAAATTCTGACAAGACCAACTCAAACTAACATTTTTCTGAGGTTGTAAACCTATTTTGATATGATCAACACATTTTATTTACAACTGATAGGGATGGGTGGTGACAAAGTTGGAATATCACTAACTCTTTCACTGTAACCACACAGGTGTGCTGGATAATGTAGTAAAGGGTGGGCTTTGTTATTAAAGAGCCAAAACTGAATCTTTTTTCAAGTGTTTACTGCAACAGCGCTCGATTATTTGGGGAATGTACAAACCAGGACGCCCAATATAAACATTGGGTTTCACATAGCCAAAGTGGGGAAAGCAAGGCTTGAGGAAGGTAAAACCAAAAGGGAGTATAACTGCGAGGAAAACTTTGAAAGGACAGCATTTTTCTGCTTATAAAACCTCATGACCTCTGACCCGCAAGAAAATAGACTTTTTAAAAGTTTTTTCGGCGCCACAGGATGCTTTAGCATGCAGAATACTCCACGGCATCACGTTCTTACACTGCTATTTATAAGTTGAAAGGTTACCATTTTACCGGCCTCGGAATGTAGTAAAGAAAACTGAGACCTGCTTGGGAGCCAACCCGGGACATCGAGACTGCACAAGCACCTGAAACACATTGTTGTATTGTAATTGCACTTATATAGTGCTTACTATACCTGACTGACGAGGCACCAAAACCCTTGCATGCATTAACCAACTAACCTATCATGCACAATAGCGCTATATTAACAAGCAAAATTTGTTTAAAATAAAAGCCTGGGTTCATTGTTGCACAAACTGTCAAAGATCAGACTTGACTTGAAAGTCTCCTCATCTAGATGCCCTGCCCTTAACTACATCTCACCCCTCTCACCCCTGGCAGATGAACAGCTGCTGGAAGGTACGTCATGTTTTTAGTGCTATGTATGTGTGTAATGGGTGTGCATGTCATCTTGTATACTTTGAAAGATGACATGCACTAGGTCAGAGAAGCACTAACGCGTGGCGGCAAACAAGAGGGGAACGGGAGTGGCGCTCAGTGAGGAGGGGGAGAGAGAGAGAAAGAGGAAAATGTGTATTTGAAGGAGTGGGTGGGACAAAGGGGTAGAGAGACGACCTGAGGAGTAACAGATTAAAGGGACATGCAGGGAGGGCTACGGATGCCTAAAACAAAAGGCAAAAAAAACAAATGTACAGAAAGAAGCAAAAGTTTTAGGTGGAAGAGGGAGAAGCGCAAGAGATGTAGGTCAAAGAGATGGTGATGGCGAGGGAAAGAGAGATGTGGAAGAGTAACTATAAAAGAAAGTCAGAGTATTATGAGGAGGGAAAGAGCTTAATCCGAGTCAGAGAGGAACAAGAGAAGGCAGTTGAACACTGAAAAATTTTAACAAGACAGAGGATGGCAAATAGTGAGCACTTTCACGGCCGCTTTGATGTTCTCAGTGGCCGCGCGGCTCACTGAGAACATCAAAGTGGCCGCGAAAGTGATTAGCAGGCGAACAAATGGTGCGTGCGCCTGGCGCACATGCACTGTACCCGATCCGCACTTTTGGGAGCACTGCTGAAAGCCCTTACTTTATATCTCGCCAAAGCATTGCTAACGCGATGGCTTAGGTGAGACCTAAAAACTAGCATTGGCATAGCCAATAGGTCTCGCCTTTGGGACCTTAGAAGTGTTTTGCCAGACCTATTGGCTTTGCCAGACTCTTTGTTTTACCCTCTGGTCAGAGGTTTGAAATCTGATGGGCCGTTCAGCATTTTCATCTATCCGAGGTCGATAAAACAAATATCATTAACATCTGTTACCTATCAAGCACACTAAAGGTCTCCACTTCAATGGATGAGTGTTCTATAAATACACTTGATACATGTAAAGATAGAGAGAATACCAAAGAAAAAGAGTTGTTCTCGTGCTTAAGAAATCTTGGAATATATTCTTAAAACCATTTAATAATCAAAGAAGATGGGTTGAAGGAGGTAAGACCAAAGAAACAGTACAAAGAAATATTTTCAGCGGTTTTATTTTTGGTTGAGAGGGGGTTGTGACACTACTCTAGAAAAACTGCACCACACTGCACAGGCAGGCGCAAGACTGGACTGAAAGACACTGCACTGAACAACACGGCAGCAACAGACGACAACATGATGACAATATCTGGCTTGACAACAGGCACACGCTGGGCAAAACTAACTGCCACGTTAAAATGTTGAGAAAGCTCCTAATGCAATACCTCGAAGACTGACAAAGCTCAGAGGTACGTGGCTGTTCTTTGAACAGCAGGTGCAGTGGCACCGGGGCTCTGTAGTCTAAAGTGCCCATCTCACGTCAATTGACACTATTTTTTGCTCTCTCTTACGGAGGTGGTGGTCCCATTTTCTCCTGCTTGCGCTAGGGCCCGTGGTGCCCCACGGAAAGCAAAAAAAACTGTAAATAGCCATTGCAAAAAAGACCAGAGTTTCCTCTTGCCCTGGCTGAGTGTATTTTCGTTCAGAAAAAAACACACAACACGGAGGGCAACGAAAGAGAGAGGTGGGGAGGCGCAAGGGGCTCAAGCCACCAGCATCCTGAAAGGAGCCGAGTCTGCCCCCTCCCCCCACTTCAACGGACCCCACAGCGCACCACGACAGACACTGGGAGGCGGGGTGTATCATAATAAACTGCTGCAGCTTTCTATGCATATTAATAAGAGATAGGCATATTGCCAAAACTGTAAATAAAACCAAAGCACTTATAACAATAGATTTGTCTTACATGTATAAATAGTCTGCTTTAGGTTGGCAGACCATTTTGCTTCAGGTTTGCAGACCGGACACACAGTTTTCAATTGTATTCATAAGAAGTCACCTTTTCTATTAGTTTATTAATTCAATACCGTGCAATGCCCTGTTTTACATTACTTTGCATCAAGTGGATGTGCCATGTGTGTTATATGGGAGTTCTCATGCATCCGTGTTAAAACGAAGTAGGAAGCTTAGACATGTCTTGTAGATAGATTACTACATGAATAAATCTTCTATAACTATCAGGCTCTCGGAAACAAGATGATATGTAGATCCTTAGTAAAGCCTGAAGATGCCCCACTAGGAGCAGGGTCCTCTCTGCTCAGCCCATAACACCAACTGATTCTCTGCTACATACAAACCAACCTCAACATTCCAAGTGACCTCACCACAGGCTGAGCAGAAAGGCAGAGAACCACAGTGGAGAGACTGCATTAGTAATAAGCACATTACAACACATCTCCCCCTTTAATAATCAAAACATTCAAAAGAAACAGAAGAAGATAAAAATCACGAAATAGAAGAAGATAAAATACACGAGTCTGGAAAGAAAATACTAAAGCACAAGTCTGGAAAGAGAATACACAAGTCAGGAATACAAACAGATAAAATACAGAAAATACAGAAGTCAGGAAAAAAAGAATGCATTAAAACAATATATAACGCATCCTTCCCCCTTAATAACGATCATAAACACAAAAATGTATCAAGATAATAATCACACTTTTGATCAGAAGGAAGAATGCATTAATAACAATATATACACATCCTTCCCCATTGATAACGATCATAAACACAAAAATGCATAAAGATGGTAAACACACTTTTGACAGGGAGAAGAAGAGGACGCACCACCAAAACATTGTAATACATCCTCACATCCTTCTCCTTGAAAATGATCAAAAACAAAAATAGCAAGAAACCAAAACCGCACCAATTTCCTAAAGTGCTGCACAAATCCCAAAAACCAAGGGTAATAGCAAAACTGATAGGGGAAGTTACACACACCAGAAGTAACCCTGCACACGTGTGTACCCGTCACACACAGTCTAAGTAATGTGTATATAACACAAGACAAAACCTGAAAATCTAGGGTATCCCTTAACCCAAAGCAAAACTAGGGTATCCTTTAAACCCAAAACAAACTAGGGTAACCTTTTAACCCTAAACACTCTTGAATCATACAATGAGTACCAATAAACTCAGAAATCCAAAAAACTAAGGGTAAATCTAAACTGATAAGAGAAGTTACACTACACTAGAGGTAACCCGTCACGTGTGTACCCGTCACACACAGTCTATCTAATCTGTTAAAAATAAAACATAGCAAACCTAAGTAAATCTAGGGTATCCCTTAATCCAAAACCCATCCAGAGTAATCTTTAACCCATGACCCACAAGCTAAACTAAGGGTATTCTTAAACCCATGGCAGTCTCACAAAAAAAATTATGAGCATCATTAACCCAACACAAGTGAATACTTCAAACCCAAAACTGGAACAACTATTACCCTCCAAAATTACACATAATAGATGCAAAAAAATGCCCAAAAGATTACAAGTCAAGCATATCCAACATTAAAAGAAAACCAATACAAAGGGTAGTTTCTCTGTAGTACATACCAGTTTCACACAATGTATGCAAGACAAACGCAACCCACACTCCCCCCTTACATACAGATTGTGAGGTGAACACAAAGTATTTAAACAGTCCACAAGAAAATAAAAGGCTAACATAAAAAACGTAGTCACCGTGGTCTTAAAAGCATACAACAGGATGGCACACCCTGTCTGACTCACGAACCGTCTCACCCGAGGTCATCAAAAACCCATGTCTTTTTGTAATAAAAACCGGAGCTCGATATATGCTCCCGAGTAAGGCAAGGCACAATGCAGTCAACAGTACCTTCAAGTAGAGTGTCCTCAGTAAGTCCATATCCCGACAAGTAACTTGCTGCTGCCATAGTCGCAGGGAAATGCCGCCGATGTTCAATGGAAAGCGCCACAATTCCATGCAACCCAAACGTAGAAGGCAAAAACTCTTGGAACGATTCCCACGTCATGAAATCCACGTCATGAAATCCATCAAAAGAGAAAACGCCCTGCTTTATGGACGTTTCACTCAGACTCTCGGAATTCTGCGCATGCGCAAAACGAGTACCATGCACATGCGCATAAGAAACAGAGAGACTAGAGCAGGCGAGAAACGCTTCTGTTCACGACTTCCCCAGAAGGTTCTATGACGCTTTAGTTCACTAACACTCCCGGAAGATTCTGTGACGTCATCAGTCACAAACAGAGGCGGCAGGGGAAAGACGACTCCACACGGCTAACTGTCAACTGTCACATAATGGAAGAACACCAGGCCCAAAAGTTTACCAATAGTTCAACGCTGGGACACCAACAGAGCCAAAACGACAGGACTGTGTAGTTGAAGGCAGGGCGAGCAAGGAAGCAGGTAACACTTTATTTTCACCAATGGCTAAGCGAAAATTTCTCTGAACTATATGGTAGACAACACATCAGCACCACCCAGTGACTGGAAATAAGTACTTCCCTCCCCGAGGCTCGATTTTTGCCTCCGGACACAAACAAACCAAGCAGCCGCTGATTTTCATTTAACTTCACACTCCGAGGCTTGATTATTCATCGGCACCACACAGCGGCTGGTACTCATCCTTCAATTTACACGGAGGCTCGATTTTCAGTCCCCGAACCACAAACAAAAAATCACGAAATCTTTGTATTGTCTCACTCATTTCCAAAATTATTCTCTCTTCGTCAGGGACATAGTACAGCTGTAGTCAAAATTCCGTTACAAAAAAAAAATTTACTGCACAGCTCAAACAAAACTTCAGAATTCATGCCAAGACTGCCCCAAATCTGTAATTAAATAGTCTTAAACTGGGAAGAAACTGACACCATGCGTTGAGGGCGACCGTTGACGGGGTCACTGGTGGGGCATTAGGGGTGCCTAGTTTCAACCAATCCATGAGTTGCAAAACACTTACTTTAAGTCTTTAAGTTTCTAAACAGCACCAATTCTTTAAATCCTTTTTAAAAGCGCTTCTTCATCTACTTCAGTTTCAAAAGTCAAATCCATCCAAGGTAGCTCACGTGGGTTCTTTTTAAATCGTCGCCAGTGTTAAAACGAAGAAGGAAGCTTAGACATGTCTTGTAGATAGTTATAGAAGATTTATTCATGTAGTAATCTATCAGGTTCTCAGATACAAGATGATATGTAGATCCTTAGTAAAGCCTGGAGATGCCCCACCAGGAGCAGGGTCCTCTCTGCTCAGCCCATCACACCAACTGATTCTCTGCTACATACAAACCAACCTCAACATTCCAAGTGACCTCACCACGGGCTGAGCAGAAAGGCAGAGAACCACAGTGGAGAGACTGCATTAGTAATAAGCACATTAGAACAATCCGCCTATGTTTTGTGAAGCAAATCCATATCGCAAATGACTTGTACACATGGATTTGTGCCAAAATCCTGCACCCCTTAGGCTGGCATAGTGAGAAGTATTTTCATTACTCTTTTGTTTTTCCTCTTTGCATGTACTGCATTCTACAGCACATATACTTAATGGAAATAGCCTTAAATTCTCGTTTTAGTGTACATAGGCACTCCACCCTGCACAAAAACTATGATAACCACAACGCAGGCACAGATGTACTACAGTACAAGGGTGTCTGCTTTGGTGCAAGTCTGTACAAAGTTTGGCAGTACATTAAGAGAGGATAACTTTGCCTTTTCTTTATAGATGTAGAACAATTCTCTGTAGGGCAAAGGCTGTGCGTGGTATGAGCTTGTTTACCTCATGAAGCTTGGGTGTTTGAAAGGAGCGGGCTCTCCATAAAGAGTACAGGGCAAAGGATGTTCATAGTACAACCGTGTTCCCTTATCTTCGATGTCTGGAGAGACTTGTGTCTCAGTAAAGAGCTCTGTACATATCATAAGCTGTGTGTAGTAGCAACTTGCCAATTTAATTGGGTTTGTGTTCATTAAGACCTCTGTACACATCGAAGATTGTGCATAGTAGGGCTTTGCCCTCGTATTGGTGCGTGGGTGTGATGAGGGACTGGAATGTGAATAGCTCTTTACAGGGCATAGACTCCACATAATAGGGCTTGCCTAAGGTGAGCTACGTGTCTCTGTGTGAAGAGTTCTGTGCATGGCGAAGGCTGTGCATAGTAGGGATTTCCCCATATAATGGGACTTGGGTTTAGTGAGGGATTGGGCCTCGCCATGAAGAGCCCTGTACATGGCGAAAACTGTAACATAACCGGGCTTGGATATGAGGAGAGACTGACCTTTCTGTAAAGACTCTGTGCAAGGCAAAGTCTGTGCATCGTAGGGGCTTGCTAATATAATATGACTTCACTTGGTTTTACGATGGTGAAACATTCCTTGAACCCGCTCAACCCCTAAACACAAGCTACGAGTTCCCTTTAGCCAATTTAGTGTCTGTTTTCCTACAGACCTTTCTGGGTTTTTCTTTCTAATTTCACCCATTACTAGCACAGATAAGTCCTCTGGGCAGTCTGTGAGGAAGGTAATATCCACCCGAGGTGGGGTGGCCTTGATGGAGGGCAAATCAATATTCCTCTCCGGCCGAACCCAGAGCGTCCGCCTCCCACCCTTCTGCTCCAAGACCACCAAGATCATCTGCGGCGTTCCACAGGGATCTTCCCTCAGCCCGACGCTGTTCAATATCTACATGGCACCACTCGCCCACGTCGCACGACAACATAGCCTCAACATCATCTCCTATGCCGACGACACCCAGCTGATCATATCCCTCACCGAAGACCCACACACATTCCTCTGTGGAGGTTCAAGTCAAGTCAAGTCAAGTCAAGTCAGAAATTTATATAGCGCGCTACATACCCAGAGGGTCTCAAGGCGCTTGAGGAAGGGATGGGAATTACTTGTCGAATATCCAGGTTTTAAGTTGCTTTCTGAATGCTAGGTGGTTCTGAGTGAGACGTAGGTGAGTGGGGAGTGAGTTCCATGTTTTAGCTGCGAGGTAGGAGAAGGATCTACCTCCCATGGTGGTTTTATTGATGCGAGGAATGGTAGCAAGGGCTTGGTTGGAAGATCGTAGCTGGCGAGGGGGGGTGTAGAAGGAAAGTCGTGTGTTGAGGCATTCGGGTCCAAGTTCGTAGAGTGCTTTGTGAGCGTGGGTTAGGAGGCGGAAAGTAATCCTCTTATTGACGGGGAGCCAGTGGAGGTTTTTCAGGTGGCTAGAGATATGGTCTTTACGCGGGATGTCTAGTATGAGTCTGGCTGATGCATTCTGGATGCGTTGGAGTTTTTTCTGGAGTTTTGCGGTGATACCGGCGTATAGGGTATTTCCGTAGTCCAGGCGACTTGTAACCAGTGCATGGGTGACTGTTTTTCTGGTTTCGGTGGGGATCCAGCGAAATGTTTTTTTGAGCATGCGGAGGATGTTGAAGCATGAAGATGAGACTGCGTTGACTTGTCTGTTCATAGAGAGTGAGGAGTCCAGGATGATGCCCAGGTTCCGTGCGTGGTCCGTCGGGATGGGTGCTTTTCCAAGGGCCTCTGGCCACCAAGAGTCGTTCCAAGCGGAGGGGGAGGTACCTAAGATAAGGACTTCTGTTTTGTCCAAGTTCAGTTTCAGACGGCTGTGCTTCATCCACTCTGCTACTTCTTTCATGCCTTCATGTAGGTTGGTTTTTGCGGTGTTGGGGTCTTTGGTGAGTGATAGGATCAGTTGGGTATCATCTGCGTAGGAGATGATGTTGAGGTTGTGTTGGCGAGCGATGGTCGCGAGGGGGCTCATGTATACGTTGAAGAGGGTGGGGCTGAGTGAGGAACCTTGGGGTACGCCGCAGATGACTTCAGTAGCCTCGGATTTGAATGGTGGGAGGCGGACTCTCTGGGTTCTTCCGGTGAGGAATGAGGTGATCCATTCCAGTGCTTTTCCTTGGATCCCGATGTTTTTGAGGCGCTGTAGAAGAGTGCTATGGCAGACTGTGTCGAAGGCTGCGGAGAGGTCTAGGAGGATGAGGGCGACTGTGTCTCCATTGTCCAGTAGAGTACGAATGTCGTCTGTTGCTGCGATGAGGGCGGTCTGCGTGCTGTGTTTGGCTCGGAAGCCGGACTGTGAGGAGTCGAGGGATTTGTTGGTTTCGAGGAAGGCGGCGAGCTTGTTATTGACAGCTTTCTCGATGACTTTGGCCGGGAATGGAAGGAGGGAGATGGGGCGGTAGTTTTTGAGTTCGGTGGGGTCCGCTGTGGGTTTTTTCAGAAGGGCGCTGAGTTCGGCGTGTTTCCAGCTTTCCGGGAAGGTGGCGGAGTTGAGGGAGCCGTTGATGACGTCTCGGAGGTGTGGTGCTATGATGGAGTCAGCTTTGTTGAAGATGTGGTGAGGGCACGGGTCTGTGGGGGATCCTGAGTGGATGGAGTTCATCAGGCGGATGGTGTCCTCGGTGGAGATTGGGTTCCATTTGTTAAGGATGTTCAAGGGGGGTAAAGGTATGGCAGAAGATTGGGTGGGATGGTCTCCGGGTTGGTTGTCGAAGCTGTTGTGGATGTCTGCGATTTTGTTGTGGAAGAACGAGGCTAGGGAGTCGCAGAGAGCTTGAGAGGGGGTGATATCATTGGAGTTGGCTGAGGGGTTGGTGAATTCTTTGATGATGTTGAATAGTTCCTTGCTGTTGTGGGCGTTGTTGTCTAGTCGGTCTTTGAAAGCGGCTTTCTTTGCAGACCGGATTAGTTGGTGGTGTATGCGGGTGGCGTTTTTGAAGGCGTCCCTGGTGCTGGTGTTTGGGTCTTTTTTCCAGGCCTTCTCGAGTGAGCGGCAGAGTTTCTTCGATTTCTTAAGATCATCGTTGAACCAGGAGGCGTTTTTGCTGCCAAGTTTGAGTTGACGTTTTTTCGGCGGTGCTAGGATGTTGGCGCTGTTGGCTAGCCATTGGGTGAGGTTAATCGCTGCTTGGTCGGGGTTTGAGGAGTGGGCAGGGGGGTTTTGAAGAAGCGATGAGGAGATCTGGTCGATGGTGATTTTATTCCAGTTTCTACGCAGAGTGGGATGAGGATGGTTGTTGGTAGGGGTCTTGTTGTAGGTAAAGTGAACGCAGCTGTGGTCCGTCCACTGGAGGGTAGTGGTGTGACTGAAGGAGACATGTTTGCTGGAGGTGAAGATGGGGTCGAGTGTGTGACCTGCGATGTGGGTAGGCGTAGAGACAAGTTGTTTGAGTCCGAGGTTGGCGAGATTGTCCCGAAGGGAGGTGTTGTTGCTGTCGTTGCTCTTTTCCAAATGAAAGTTGAGGTCTCCCAGTAGGATGTATTCCTCGGAGGGGAGGGCGTGTGGGGTGATGAAGTCAGTTATAACGTCGCTGAATTTTGCACGAGGTCCTGGAGGCCTGTAGAGGAGAGTGCCTCGGAGTGTGGTCTTGTGGTCGGTGTGGATCTGGAAGTGGAGGTGTTCGGCGCTAGCGAGGTTGACGTCTGAGCTGGTTGAGATGCGGATGGAGTTCTTATGGACGATAGCGATGCCTCCTCCTGTTTGGTCGGTGCGGTCCTTACGGATGATTTTGTATCCTTCCGGGATGGCAATGGTGATGTCAGGGGCTGAAGAGGCGTTCATCCATGTTTCTGTCAGGAAGGCGACGTCAGGAGAGATGGAGTCTAGAAGATTCCAAAGTTCGATGGCGTGTCTGTGGACTGAGCGGGTGTTGAGCAGGATACATTTTAGGTGGTTGGGGTCAGATATCTGTTTTGTGTCCGTGGATAAGGAGTTGATCTTGCTGCCGTCGAACTTGCAGGATTTGCAGGAAAAGGGACCATGGATGAGTCCAGGAGTGGCTTGGACGCAGTGGGGGAGTCGGCCGGGGTTAAGGGCTAGGAGGGAGGCGTCGTCGTAAATAATGCGGGGGAGGTGGGTGGTACGAGGACCAGGGGGTCTGGCGCTGGGCGCGGTCCAGGCGCGGACGGGCGTAGACGGGCTTACCTTTGGCGCGGCCGTAGCGCGTGGACGCTGCGCGTGGGCGCATCAGTCATTAAAAGGACTATGAGGGGGGAGGGGCGTGGGAGGGGCAGCAGGGAGGCGGGAGCGTGGCGAGGAGGAAGGGCTCAGGGAGACAACAACAAACAAAATGGAGGCGGAGAAAAGTCGAGTGAGGCTGGGGCACCGTTATGAAATTCACAAGCGCTTTAAAATTGGCAGCGTTATTGTGCACAGATAGAGCGCAGCTCCGTTTCCGATGCGCTGTTTAAATGGCACAAACAATACAAGCAATGCTGCGATGCAGAACATCAGAAACGCTGTAGCGTTATTAAGTGGCACAAATTGGGAAGACCGATAAATTACCAGAAGCGCTATTGCAAATGCACAATTAGAAGTACACAGATACACACACAGCACACAGATAGTCGGTATTCAATCAATGAGTAACGATACCACCAGGAGCCAGGGAGCGTGGGAGCGACCGTGTCTGAAAGCCAACCTCCACAGAGGAATGAAGGCCGTCGCCGAATGGATGAAGGACAGCAGGCTGAAGCTTAATTCAGACAAGACGGAGGTCCTCATCCTCGGCCCCACCCCCTCAGCCTGGAACGACTCCTTGTGGCCAACATCGCTAGGACCAGCCCCAGAAACCGACCACGCACGCAACCTGGGGGTCATCCTCGACTCCGCCCTCTCCATGACCAAGCAGGTCAACGCCGTCTCCGCTTCCTGCTTCCACACCCTCCGAATGCTCCGGAGGATCTTCAAATGGATCCCCTCCGACACGAGAAAAACCGTCACCCAGACCCTCGTCACCAGCAGACTGGTCTACGGGAACGCCCTCTACGCAGGAACAACAACCAAGCTCCTGAGACGGCTGCTACGCACCCAGAACGCCTCGGCACGACTGATCCTCGACGTCCCCCCGACGCAGCCAAATCACACCCCACCTGAGAGGCCTGCATTGGCTCCCCGTCAACAACAGGATCACCGTCAAACTCCTCATCCACGCACACAAAGCCCTACACAATGCTGGATCAGCATACCTCAATGACCGACTCAGCTTCTACACCCCCACCGCAGCCTCCGCTCTGCCAACCTCACCACAGTTCCACGCATTTGGAAAACCACCGCCGGCGGCAGATCCTTCTGCTACCTCGCCGCCAAGACCTGGAACACTCTCCCTACCAGCCTACGACAGACCCAGGATCTGCTGGCCTTCAGAAGACTTCTCAAGACCTGGCTTTTCGATCAGTAGCAGCCCCCCTAAGGCATATGGAAAACTAGATCAAGCGGTCAACCCTTCACCTTTATCGCTAGTAAAGCGTGTAGCGACTTGCTGCTGAACATAAGAGCCTCCTCCTCGCTTCTTGAATTCCGCAAGGTGCTAAACACCTGGCTTTTTGAATAGTCCCACTAGGCCCTAGGTTTGGCCAGACTCCCACCTGCTCAGCTCCAGGATATCCTCTCGAGTGGTACTACGCTCGACAAATCTGCGTAACATATCAGTATGAATCTGCAGATATGTGGATTGTTTCTTATCTTTATTCTAGTATCAACTTTTAAATTGCCTTTAAGCCATGGTGTTCCAAATCTGTGTGGGATAAAATATCCCCTGCCATCCTGTTTAATGATGTTGCAAGTCAAGAAGCTGCCGGACGTTATAGAGGAGTGAAGCCAAAGGTCGATTTCCTTTAGAACATCATGGAATTCCGAGATGATGTGAAATATCCTTTTAACGTAGGCCGACAATATTTTAGTCCTTTATAATACACTAGCAGCCAGTCCCGACGTTGTCTGGGTATGAATTGCTGCCGGACAGTAGTATATTGTTTTGTAGGATTTCGTTTTGATAGCATTTCTTATCTGTGACAGGCCTGTGAAAAGCTGTGATTCACAGTGCACTGCTGATGCACTTGAGTGTGCTTTCAGTAGTGTGTGAACTCGAGTTTCCCTACTTTATTTTTCCTTGCAATATTATATAGCGCGAACTCGACAACATGGCTTGAGCACAATTTACATTACAGAAGAACACATTAATTTGTGGTAGGCACGGGGAGACAAAGCGATTTGCCTGGAATCACAGGATGTTGAGCTGATGCCGAGATTCAAACGTAGCGCCCCAGCTCTAAAGTTCGCAATTCTAGAACTTGTGGCGGGAGGTGTGTCTAAAAGTGTATGTCGGTGCTGGCCATCAATGAGAGAGACCTGTGCATTTTTCAAATGGGTGGTGAAAAAATATGAGTATGTTGCTGGAGATGTGGGCCGCTGTGCCACCAATGTACTTACCGGGGGAGGGTAAACACCCCTTATTCCACAACTTTCTTTCCGCATACCATCACTCTGCATACTTTCATTACGAAAGTACCATGACTTAGCAATGCCATTATAACGCATAGCATTACATTTTAAATGCTTTTACCACGCATACATTTACAACTAAATTTGTTGTAAATGCAAGAATGGTAAAAGCATGTTTTTTTTAAATGTTTGGATAAGATAAGTATGGGTATAGCGGTATATGTTTTGGGGTACTGAGGTATATATTTTGGGGTGTTTGGGTATTTTAAGGGTTCAGATATATAGTTTTGGGTTATGGGGTACAGGGATAGTTTTAGGGTGTAGGGATAGGTATGGGTTTTGGGGTACAGGGGTATTTTTAGGGTTCAGGGCTAGGTTTGGGTTTTGGGGTATGGGGTATTTTTAGGGTTCAGGGGTTAAGTTTAGGTTTTGGGGTACAGGGTTATTTTTAGGGTTCAGGGATAGTTTTGGGGGTACAGGATTATTTTTAGGATTCAGGGCTAGGTTTGGGTTTTGGGGTACATGGGTATTTTTAGGGTTCAAGGGTAGGTTTGGATTTGGGGTACAGGGGTATTTGAAGAGTTCAGGGCTAGGTTTGGGGGTACAGGGGTATTTTAGCGTTCAGGGGTATTTTAGGGTTCAGGGGGTAGGTTTGGGTTTTGAGGTACAGCGATATTTATAGGGTTCAGGGCTAGATTTGGGTTGTGGGGTACAGGGGTATTTTTAGGGTTTAGGGATAGGTTTGGGTTTTGGGGTACAGGGTATATTTATAGGGTTAAGATGGGTTAGTGCTTAAGGGTATTGGGGTATATTAAGGAGTAAGGCTGGGTTATGATTATGGGGTGCAGGGGTATTTAAAGGGAGCAGGGTGGGATTAGCACACGATATGAGTCATGGTATGAATGGCGGAACATACCACACGCCCCCAGCGTTTGTCACGCCCTCAGCACACACCCACAGCACAACGCAGACACGTCCACAAGGGACTACTTTTCTGGCACGGTTCTTTTACCTTTTAAATGTATATGGTGGGCGTCTGCATAGCCCACGTCCTTCTTGCTGCAACTGCCCTTTCCAACGCTGTATTGGGTGTTGTGATTGGTGCTGTGGTTCCTGAGATTACCCGCCTTAAAGGTTTGGGCTCTTTATTATATTAGTATGGATTGTCACAAAATTCTCCTTCAAAACTCTTAAATCCTTGGAGTGGTACTCTTTCTTATGAAAGACAAAAAGAGTAAAAGTAGAATATGAGGACAAAAAGAGAGAAAAGTAGAATATGAGGACAAAAAGAGAGAAAAGTCGAATATGAGGACAAAAAGAGAGAAAAGTAGAATATGTAGTGTTAAATTAAAGGCACCAAAAAGCATTTAGTAACTAGTTGCAAAAAGTATTGTAGGTTAAAAGCAATACTGTAGATCAGACTGTATGGTAACATGCAGAGATTATTTTTTCCTGTGAGGATCTATAGCATTAAAAAGAATGTTGCTATAAATATATATGGTCTTCTGACATTTTAGATATACAGATAATAAGAAATTGAAAAGCGTTCTTCTTTTCATTATTTAAACTGCAGCTGTAACTGCTCTGTGAATGGCATTTCAGGTTGGCTGCCGGCAGCAGGCATTATGACACTACAGTAATAACTCATTACAGTTGAGCAGCTACATAATTTTATTATTACTGATGAATAGAGATGTCACAACTCGACTGTAATAAGGAAATTAGAGAAGGAATTGTTATACTAGGATTGCAGGTTCCTAATAATTTTAGACTTATATGTGGGGGGGGTGTATGAGGTACATGTTAATTTATTAATGGTTAAAATGATTCAACTACATAATGTTTGAGTTTATATATATTTTTTTTAATTTGGGTAAATGTATTTGCTGCCACTGTATCTACCTCACCTAGATATCCTTGGGATATAACACTATTGTACATTTGACTTCCAGGGTGACTGAATGCAAATTCCTGTTTGGCAGAGAAAACAACTACTCAATTTCCAACATCTGTGCAAAAGGGTCTCATGGTCTCCTTAGCATCTTGTATTCTACTAGCTGAATAGTGGAATTAGAGCCAGGGGTTGTGGTTGACTCTAGGATACGCAGAAGTAATATTGTGAAGTGTACTTTATGACCAGTAGTTAATAGTGTACTCTTTCCTCTTCCCTTCAAGGTATGTCCAAGACCTGACATGTGATTCTGAAGAATTGGAGAGAGAGGCAGCTCAAAACCTATTGTTGCAGGCAATTGAATTTTGTTTTGTTGGAAAAAGCTTCATTTTTGGAGTAAAGGTAATTTATTTCATTTTAACTTGCATTTACCTTGCACTGTTTTTAATTTGACAAGTTTAAAAAAAACTCTAACCTTTAATCTCCTGTGAAGGCCTGCTCTCTAACCAGCTGCACAGGTCAAGTGCTGTCTTGTCTTCCTGGCTAACGCCCACAGGGGCACCCAATCGTAGAGGGCTGGGGGGAGAAGTTAAGGCTGCACCCAGACAATTAATGCTGGTCACAGCAAGGGAGCGCGCAGCGGGCGTGCCTAGGCAAGCCCGTCTGCACCTGTCCGGGGCCAGACACTATGCCCAATGTTTAAACTACACATCAAATGAATTGAAGCATCTGTCAGGGATCATGGAAATAAGAGACTCCCTCCCTGAACTTGATCAATTTCCCTCTGTTGCGGAAAACACCCAGAGACAGGACAGCGGCTGGACACCTGAACTTACAATTATATATCTAAACACTCGATCCCTGGTAAGACATAAACTGCATATATTCCACCTACTGGACTCTGCCAAACCAGATATTCTCTTATTAACCAAAACCTGGCTTTCACAGGAATCCGCCCGCGATATTCTGGCCGCCCTTCCCAATAATTACTATATTCTCAAGGCTAAACGGCCGGCAGGAAAATAGGGGGAGAAGTAAGTAGCCGCCTTAATTCACCATGACCTAAACTTTACCACACTTACTATGCTAGATTTCACCTCTGTGGACAATTTAGTTATTAAACTCGACTCTACTTCAGCACCCTTAATCTGCATACGGCTATATATGCCCCCTCAGAACATGCCCCTTTTCCCCCGAACATTAGGTGAGCAGTTGGCCCACTTAATAACCAACCATGCTAAAACATTGTTGATCAGCGATTTTAACTATTGGGCGAATGATGAGATGGGTGGCCCACATTCAGAAGAACTGATCGATCTGCTCATTGGGTTGAATTGTATCCAACATGTGACATCCCCAACACAGATAAAAGGACACACTCTCAATCCAATCTGGACAGCTAATCTTGGGGTGTCCGCATTGACAGTGTCTCCTTGCACTTGGTCTGATCATTTTTTAATAAAGTTTGTGATTAACTATATCACTACGCCCAAACCTCTTTTCAAGGAAGGGCTTATGGCTCGGAAATGGTACACATTGATATGAATGCCTTCTGCTGCTCGCTGGCGAACACGTACCCGTCAATCAGCCATCTGTCAACCTAAGTGAGAAAAACATCACAGCGTGGGTAACAGCAGCTAGCAATGAACATGCCCTCTTCAGTATAATAAAAACAGCGAGGTGCCATAAGGCTCAGAGATGGTTCACAGAAGATTTATAGTTCAAAAATTAGCTCTGTACCAAACTGAAAGAAAGTGGAGACCGAACTACTCACCTCAACAAAAATAATCTACTTAAGTCAACTCAAGGAATATAAAAAACATACTAAAGCTACTTACTTCTCCTCTAAGATCCTGAACCCTACCAATAAATCGAAAGAAAAATTTACAATTGTCATTGTGCTATCCAACCCCGACAGAGTTAAACATAAATTAGCCCCATCCCAGTCGCTCTGTAACTCCTTGAATACTTTCATCAGCGACAAAATCACTACGATTAAAGCCAGTATCCCCCATCAGCCCTGTATATGAGACCTTATCATTGACCTCGAAAAACCCTTGCTCCCTTTATCAATTACTCGCAATCAGCAGAGAAGCCCTTTTGAAATTACTGATCAGAGTTAAGTCTGGATCCCCTGCTGACAGCTGTTTTCCTCACATCTTGAGAGAAGCCTTCTCTGCATACACTGACCCTGTCCTCTCTCTTCTGAACGACTCATTAGTACAGGGTTGCGTCCCTTGAGCTTTTGAAAAAAGCCATCATAGTTCCCCTAATAAAACTAGGGCAGATCCCCTGATCCCACTAAATTATCGTCCCCTATTTCTGCACCTCTTGCTGGCTAAGGTATTGGAATCTGACGTGGTTGCTCATTCATTGAACAATCTCAATTCCTTGATTCCCACCAAGCAGGTTTTCGCCCATCTCATTCAATATAGGCAATAATGCCGACCGTGTTGGACAAACTTAGGAAGGAAGCCGATAAGGGCACCTCTAAGGTTCTGGTGCTCTTAGATCTATCCGTTGCCTTTGACACGGTCAACCATGGAATTCTGGTGGACCGTGTCAGGGAGGCAGGTCTCCAGGGTCCAGCTCTCAGATGGATTACGTCCTTCTTGGAGGATCGTTCCCAATCTATCCGCCTCTCCCACTTCACAGCGCCGTATGGTAAATCAACCTGCGGAGTGTCACAGAGATCTTCGCTATCCTGCATCTGTTCAATCTGTATCTACTTCCTCTGATAATGTCCCTAAGAGAGAAATATGTGCACGTTCAATTATGCAGATGACCTGCAACTAATTTTTACCAACGGTAGCACATCTGATTCCATCCTCCATTTCCAGTCCACTATGCTGCACATACGCAACTGAATGAACAGTAACCACCAAAAGCTAACCCGGATAAAACCAAACTGATCCTGATAGTTGGTGTCTGGAACCTTTGGAGCCCAAATTTCTGGCCAATTGAGCTGGGCTCTCCCCCAGCTCCATCTTCTTCAGCTGAGTTACAATCAACTGAGACCTATCTATGAAGTCCCAGATTGGGACGGTAGTCTCAAACTGCATCTTCTAGCTGCGGAAGATCAGGAAAATCAGCAGACTACTCACTAGGGAACCACTGGTCCAGGCTGTCTTATCTCTGGTCATTTCTCACATTGACTAGGCCAATTCACTCTACTTTGGTCTGTCGTCATATTTAGTCAAAAGACTGCAACTGGTACAGAATCAGGCCACCAGACTGATTTTCCATCAGCCCAAATGGTAACAAGCTTCCCCCCTTATGAGGAAGATACATTGGCTCCCCATAACACAGTGCTGTGCTTTCAAAATCGGGTGTATCACTTTTAAATCGCTGCATGGTACTTGAACGAAATTTGTTTCAAATCTTATCCAGAGATATAGACCTGCCCTCAATTTGCACTCAGCCCACTGGAACCTCCTGGTCACACCGTCCTACAAACAGTAGAGACTAGGCGGTTGTAGATTTGCGGTGTTGGCCCTCACTTCTGGAACGCCCTCCCTCTTGACATTAGATCTTATACAGATCTTTTGACATTCAGGAGACTTCTCAAGATCTGGCTGTTTATACAGGCATAGGCATAACCTTCCAAAACCCAGGCTACTTCTATTTCAGCACCAAGAAACCGACCAGTGAATGTGCGCTGTACAAATCATTTTAACATAACAGTTATTGTGCAGTAACTTGTTGCATGAAACGTGAGTATTAATTTACTAAATAATTTAGTTCTCATTTCAGCAAACATAAATTATTTTGGAAATCTTCACACTTATCTTTGCTTCCCAAAATAGGTCTGATAATGCATAAATATTTTTATGGTGCTGTTCGCAGTCTGAACATATGGATCTGAACTCCAAATTGAACTGTGAAGAGCTCATTGTTTTCCTCCAGCAGTCTTGATGAATATGAGGGCTCAATTTTTTAAATTCACAAGGGGCCATCTTGTACAAACCGAAGGCACCCCACGCTTAGATTAATACAGAAGGTGGAAAGCATATTTACCTCTGAAGAAATAACAGTTTTCAGTGTGGTGTCCATCGGTGGAAACTATGAAAAATCTGAAATCCCATACAACACTTAGGATGTCCATGAAAGCTGCGATTATTTTTTTTTAAAAAGAAGGGGAAAAAACGAAAGCTATTATGTTTGTGGGTATTATTTTCAGGACCAAGAGGCCATGGCGACCTGCAGTTCCTTGTACCGTTTTAAAAAAAAAAAAAGCAGATTGAGATTCTAAACGTATTGCATATTCAAATGCCATGCCCAATGCTCCATGCATGCAGAGTATATTCAAATACCATGCCCTATAGATATTTGGATCTCAGCTAGTGGGTCAAGGGTGTGTCCTTTGGCTACTCTGAGCACCGATTCTGGACCCAAGGCAAAGCCTGCATTCAAAATTGCACTCCTACATCTCAGATCTGCTGGTAATGGGAGCAGGGCATGTGCACAGGCCATTACCTGTACCCATGCTACATGGCTGCAGGCCAAGGCCTGTCACGTCTTTGAACAGTGGACAATGTATGCCATAACAAGTACAAGACTTTCTCCGGGAAAACACTATTTAAAATGAAAATGCAAATGCAGTCACATGGTCTGTACAATGACCCCCTTTTGCAGGCAAGCTACAATCGGTTATTAAACTTGAGGTAAGGGAATAAAAACCTTCTTGCCTACATTGCTAACTTCAGGAGATTGGTTTTAGAAACTAACTGATCAGAGGCAGAAAATGTGAGTTCATTTTACTTTGGACAAAGGGACGATCTGAAAGATGCTGTCTTACAAATCATTGATCTCCCAGAAGTGTATACATAACTGATTGATCTGGAAATCAGTTGTATCATCGTCTTGGTGAAAGAAAAGAAGAGCGAGAAAAAGGCCAATATAGAGGTAGTTCTCCCAGAAAAGAAAGAGCACAAAAGTGCAGAGGGTGTGGAGCCTATGCAAATTGGAGGAGTCTGTGGCCCTGTTTCAAAGGAGGAAAAAGAAAAAATACGGAGATTACATTTTTACCTATAATATGATGCTTGTGACTGTCCTGTAAAAGAAAAGAACTCTAAAAAGGCTGCAGTAACTTTGGAAACTAAACTCAGTCAGCAGGAAGCGAAGAGGCACGATGAGGGATGAAACCTGCTCATCGAAAGCAGATCCTAGTCAAATTTCACAATATGCGGCTGATACTTCAAGTAAAACACCGAAGTACTTTATGATAACTGTTACTTTGTGACTTTTTTTGCCAGCAGTGTAGGGTATTACCTATCCTTCTTGACTCCGGCTACAGGAAATGTTCTGAACATGTCGCTAGCCAAGATGTTGGTGAGGCCTGTTGGCCATAAAGAAACGACTGAACCAGTTGTAACAATCAATGGTTCTGGGTTGTCTTCTGGCTTAATCAGTCTCCTAACCGAACCCCTGGATATGAGATGTGATAATGGGTGCATGAAACCAAAATGAGTTTCTATCTAATTGATTTGCTTGTATTTGGAGCCATCCTCGGGAGTTTCATGTCTTCATTTACATCACCCCAAGGTGTACATCATGGCTAAAACACACTGGTAAAGTCAATAGCTCTCACACAGGTGAGACCTTCTGGCTTTAACAATGCTTGTTTCTTTTTCAACCTCCACCAAGTTTTAATGCTCCTTTTCTGCTTTTAGTATCATTTGTTTTCTTAAAAAATAACAAATAAATGAACCAAAGCATTTTAACCCCTTGGCCGCGGCGCTAATTCCGCCGCAGCGGTGGGGTGTGAGCGCGGCGCCGTCATGCTCGTGATGGAACCACGCCGTCATGAGTCATGTGCGAGCTGTGCTCATGACGGCGTGGTTCCGTCACAACTCCGCCTACTCACTAATTCGCCCGCACAGGCGGGGAATCAGTGCCGCGTGGGCGGTGCGGCTGCAGCATGACGGAACCACGCCATCATGAGCACAAGGGTATAAATGAGAGCAGTATCCCAGATTGTGAGATATTAAATTTTCAAATAAATATCTCCAACAATGA
The DNA here is from genome assembly GCF_964263255.1 of Lissotriton vulgaris. Classification (NCBI taxonomy): domain Eukaryota; kingdom Metazoa; phylum Chordata; class Amphibia; order Caudata; family Salamandridae; genus Lissotriton; species Lissotriton vulgaris. The sequence goes on from NC_141696.1 coordinate 187,141,960, forward strand.
CACATTCAGAGGCCTTTTGATCTATAGACCTCCGAAGGCTAAAACAGCCCTACCTCAACTATTGAGCCCGTTTTTAGAAAATAGTGTGAAGGACGCTGATTTTACAATCCTAGGCGACTTTAATCTACACCTAGAGAATGGTGCAGACCCGAGAGTTACGCAGCTGGCAGATCTTTTGCACCTTGCTCAGAAAAGAAAAACTGTTCTGATGTTCATTGAAAGGTTGGCTGCATCTGTTTGTGTTTCAATATCCCTTGAATTACATACCCTGCTATATCTTTGTATATGTTGACAAATCAAGTCATTTCAAACAAATTGTGCATTTTGCTAAAGAGTAGCCTTTACTTTTTGTAGTTTAAAAAAAAAAATCAATTGCTTAGTCAACTACTGGTTATGTTTTAGAAGATAACTATTGTACGCATACATCATCATACTTGCATTAATGGTAAACCATTGTCATTCACAGTTTATCTAAAGTGTGTTTCTTTTTTTTCCAGCGTTCTGAAAATAAAGCTGAGCAGCTCTCCTATTCCCACAATAGCCTGCTCAATTCAAACAGACATGAAATAGATCTTGTTGCCTGCCAGATAGTATCACCAAATGTTGAAGATATTGGCTGCACCGTTTTCAGTTTTTACAATCGGCTTCTGCAGTATGCAGCGCTCTGCTTCCCCAGCACCTCTCAATCTCTTGACTCTGTTGGGACTCCGGTAGATCAGGCAGGCAGTGATTTCAGCAGCTTATGCCGTTCTCGCCGCAACCGCATCCAGTCCAAAGGAGGCAGAAACAATTTGCTGAGTCCTTGGAAACTGTCCTTTGGGTTAGCATCATCAGGGGATTATTCAATAACTGAAGATTCTTCAACGACTCGACTGAGCAATGTTTTCACTAATCATTCAGTGGACGGTAGAACTTCAGCAGAAAAACCATGTGTTGTGCAGTCTTCAAATCAACCAGTTGAGGATGCCGAGCGGGTTGCCTCAGCCACAAAGAGGAGCGAAGAAAAAAAACTGGTGCAAAAGCTGAATTGTGAATTCAGTAGGGATGTCAAATGGAATAGGGATGTCAGATGGTCAGGGGCAGAACCTGTTAGTTTTCCAAGACTTGATACTAATTTCGAAACTAAATTAACACCTATGAGAGTATTGTCTTCTGACAATTGTGCCTCTTCATCATTGCAAGATACAGCAACTGGTCAAAATACTATTTTTAATACTAAAGTTATTTGCAAATCTTTTAACGATTTAGAAGCACCTTGGAGTTCTTGCCAAGACAATGAATTGAGTATTTCTTATTCGTCTATAAAAGAATTCAAATCAGTTGCTGGTGACCGGGATGAAGAGCATCAAGGAGTTTGTAGTGACGAAGAGCACTCGGCAGCTTGGGATGATCTGCCGTTCTCGGAAAGTCTAAGTGAATTCATCGAAAAAGTTGAAAAGGACAATAACTCAACTGCCCAGATAGGCTGTGAAACCTTGAAATTGTCACCGGGTGTAGTACATAATGAACAAAGAATTGGCATTGCTAATTCTTTGTGCAATTCAAAGCATCTGACAGTAAATTCACCCGTCGGGTTCTCATCAAACAGCTTGAAGCTGCAGCATGCCACATCATACAGCCACATTCATCGTTCAAGTTGTCACTCATTGACTAGTAGTGTAATAGGCCAGGGCACAGATAGCAATGATTTTTCCAAATATTTAGAAACGGGCTCCAAGGTAAAGAAAAATGAAGATCTATGTGCTGCATGTGAAGAGAGTGCTTCTCCGCCAAAGCATGAATCGGAATTAAAAGCACACAAAGGAGACAAATCTGAAAATAATGAATTCGAGTTAGTGCTCAAATCCGATGAAAAGGCCCACACGTCCTCCCTGCAAGACTCTGATAACAATAGCTTCCAAAACAGCTGCAATGGTTCTGGTGATCTCTTCGATTCTGGTGAGAATGAACTGGATATAGTGCTAGAAAGTGTGCATCCGCTACTATATTCATGTGCGTCCCCAGATAGTGTGTTGTTTACGAGGCATATTGTGAATAAGCCTTGTAACTCCTTGCCCTCTGAAAACTCACCTCTTAGGGATCACCCACAGAAGCAAGACAATTTTTTTATCCAAAAAAGTGGTTCTTTTCTCATTTCTTCACAGTCTGATTCAGATCAAGAAAATGTGGAATCTCAAAACTTTGTTCCTTCATCCCAATCAACTCCACTGTTGCAGCAATTTTCATGCATACGACCATTTTGTGAAAAAGGAGCCGTTGTCACCAGCCAAAGTAACTCCCAAAGGGAAAAATCAATTCTTCCACTACAAGATAGTTTTCCAAGGCAACCAACATTCAACTGTTACAAAAGAGAGACCTCACAAACTATTGGCAGCGCAAAAGTAACCACAAGTACCTGTGCCACACTGGAGGATTGCTGTCCCTTCAGTCCTTCTGCAGACTTATTCGAAAGTGACGCGGAAGAGTGCATCCCTCCTTCTGGCACAAAACTATTGCCAAAGCCTAAGAGCTCAATGATGTCAACCGGAAGACCTGTGAAAAATAACAAGATCTGCTTCGCTGTTGAAAAAAGGCATAGTGCTCATGATAAAGATAACAGCAGCAAGCAACAAGCTAATAATTATTCACTTTATAACGAACTAGAGGGTACAAATGAACAACTATCAGCAGTTCTTGTGTGTACCGCAGAAGCTGCAAACTGTACCTCGACTGTAAATAATACTGTTTGTCGGCTTAAACCTTCTGCCTGCTGGACACCTACTTGCTCAGGAAACACTAACTGTCTTTCAGGTGCTAGTGACGATCAATTATTTTATTCACAGGGCCAGATCAATGCTAGTGCAGGTAACTGGTCACCTGAATTGTTTGCAGAAGAAATTATTGTTTCCCGGCGCAGTGATCTTGTACAAAAGCAATTATTTTGAAAATGTAAAGGAATTTTTCCTCTATTTTATTTTTCTGTGCTGCAGTCCATTTATGGCGGTGTAAATATCTTCATAATGGTGCTTTTCTACTGTGTAGTTTTGACCTATTTTCACTTCCACAAATGAATATTTTGTTTCTCCTTTTTCCTATTGCATTGGCCTACTTCATCAACACTGGTTGTGCAAAAAAATTCTAAATTGTCACCATCGCTTTGTATTAAAAAAAAGTTCTACGAAGAACACTTTCAGTACCTTTTTTTAAATGTATGGCGGTAATTGCCATTGTTTTTTCCCCCCACAATAATCTGTCTTTTTATGTGTTTCATCGAATTCAATTTTCTTAATTGAACGACTCTAAATCGCATCTTTATGGCATGTACGTTTTGAAGCAAGCATAGCCACACATGCTAAGAAGAACGCTGACTGAATTGATTCTTTTGTGTCCAGATATTTACCACAGCTAGTTTATGCACTTCTTTACAGACCCAAACAAGCTTTTTGTTTTACAGAAAATGTAAAGTGAATAATGCACCATATGTTCTGCAGATGACCTATAGTAACTTGACAGTAGGAAATTGTAATTTTTGCCGCTTTTGTGTACATAGAAACCTAGGCAGCCTAGATTCAGGCTCCATCATGTACAGAAAATGCACTCCTAGCCGACAAAGACAACATCCGCATGATCCTCAACAGAAGAGACACGGCAGCCCTCATTCTCTTGTAGCTCTCTGCAACATTTGACACAGTCTCACACCCCATCTTCAACAGGCACAAGTCACGAGATTGGCATGCAAGGACCCGCTCTCTGCTGGATTTGCTCCTTCATAACGGATAGAATACAAGCTGTCAGTCTGGCACCTTCTTCCTCAGAAGCCTGCTTACCCACCTGCAGAATGCCTCAAGGTTCATTTCTCAGCCCCACTGTCCTCAATGCATACATGATCCCTCTGGCCAACACGATCCGCGCACACAACATCAACATCCTCTCCTATGCAAACGTCATACAACTCATATTCTCCCTCTCTGACAAAACCCCCAACACAAACGAGTTTACCTCCCTCTCTACATCCGAGCCACCTCCATTCTTCTTGAATTCCGCAAGAAGCTGAAGACCTGACTTTTCAAGTAACCAACCTGCCATAGACAGGGATAGGCACACACACCTGTGCAGCACCAGGATAACCTCTTAGGTGATAGTGCTATTTACAAATACACATAACATTCCATGAATATCCAGCAGCCTCTCGTGAATGCAAAGCACTGTTTCCACCTTCCAATATTTGCATATCTTAACCGTTAATATCAGGTGAAAAAATAACATACTTTGACCTTTATTTAGTCCCCTGTTAGTTTCTTGTACCCCACAACTGTTATAAGGAACAGCTACTTCTCATTTCCCCCTGAAGATCGCATCAAAGATTTTACTCATATTCAGCCAAATGATTAAACTTTACATCGCCTGGAGAACACATGGATATCATCTGCTCTATCAGCTTTGCACTTTGGGCATCTAACCAGAGAATGTGGATTCAATTTGGACAACTCCTTTGGGAATCCGTAGAGCTGATGAACTATAAAATAGTGAATTCTTTTTAGTGTAGCTGAGCACCTTATTTTATGCAGAAAATCTATAGGCACTTGCCATAAATTTGTAAGTTGAACCCTAAGCAGTAGCTTCAGGTTTCAACGGCTTGCCGTAGCTGATGTCATGTTTCAATCTCCTCCTTTATATGTTTGCAGTGGTTGACTTGAAACTTGAGTATTGAGAGATTGACAATAGCATCTGTAATCTTCATGTCCTTTAACCACTTTATTTGGTAGTATTTGAACCCGGAGACTTGTTTTGCGTTAACCATAAAACTTTACAGTGATATTTAGCCGATTTAGAACTTGGCTGATATCCTAATGCACTTATAATTAGGTTGGATGGGATATCTATCAGATTTGTGAGGGAACACCCATCTGCCACACTCTAAATCAGACCCTTATTGTTTATTTATGTAATAAATCACTTATGGTGATGAACTTGGCAAAGGGCAATGGGACACTAAGCTTACCCTTTAAACGTGATTGAGTTCCTCTGCATTCTTGTAGGGTTGATTTAATCTGTGATATGATGGTGCACCCATGGATTTCCTCCTCTCATGCCAGAATTAAGGTGCCGATTGTAAACGTTTCAGCCTTGTTTTTTTGTAGTACTCGGGGTCTAAGTACTTACATGTGAAGTCCCTCCTAGACGCAGGCTCTATCTTATCAGTCAACCAGTCACTTGGTATCTTAGTGCTCTTAAAGGTTCTAAATTGTTTCATTTTATAATTCCAACAATAAGAGGGTAATTTGGCAAAGTACATCCCCCTTTGGTCAGGGACGAGTACGTTTTTTTCCGGGCTATCCTGTTCCGTTTCCAAAGAAGAGAACTGATCATAGCCTGTGTACTCTGATATCGAGGGGAGAAAATCAATCTCTAAACTAATTCTTCAGATAAGTGTGGCTGATATGTTCTTCAGTGTGCTATTAGTTACTTTTTTTGGTTAATGTGAGCTAGTTGTCCTATTTTAGGTATGATATTCAATCACAAATATCGATTTTTTTTTAATGTAGTGCACTATATTCTGTTCCACACAATCCTTTCAGATTTGTATCATTAATTTTATATCAAGAAATGGCTGCGACTCTGACTGTAGGTCCTTCTCGCTCGGGCATAGGGCAACCTTCATTGTCACTATAATGTCCATCTCTGGTACAAAGAGGAATCCAAATGTTTTGCCAAAGCATAGGGGAAGGCATTTGGTCTGGTAGGTCGTCCGCAGTGCTCCAATACTGCACTCATAGTTCCAATGACCTGTCTGTGTGTCGTTTCTCCAGGACATTTTCACTGCTCTAGAGCGACTGGGTGTGTGTGGCACTGTGCTCATGACATTCATTATTTGTTATTGAATATTTCTTGTTAGAGAAGGAGCTTTATTAACTTTAAAATTATCTCAATCTATGGTTCTACTGTTACTACATGTTTTAAGTAATATAGTTCCTGCTGGGGATACTTAAAAACTTTCCTCTGATACAATTTAAAACCGTCATAAATGTGAACATTTGTTAAGGAATGTTCGAGGCATGAGGGCTGCTGAATTCATATCTGTGCATAGATCGCCGCCTAGTGTTGGGTCCGGATGATTGCACATTGTTGTCCTGGAAGAGTCTTCGAAGTATCACGAGATAGGTGGCTCCTCCCATGGACTACACTGCGCATGGGCATCCTCTCCATTCCCAGATTGTTTTTTTCCGCCATTGGGTTCGGATGTCTAATCTCAACTCCAGTTAAAAAACTTGTACTCTTTCTATTCCTAAGGCCAAAAGGCCTTCATACTGTCTGTATTGTCTCGTTCGGTGCCTGGCCCTTTCGGTTCTTCAATCGACGTCGAAAGAAGTATTTCTGTCGACAACACAGGCCCAGACTACATCGACGATGGAACGGACCCCGTTTAAGCGGTGCCCCGTTTGTAATTCCAAATATTCGAACTTAGATGTGCACCCAGTGTGCAATACATGTTTATCCCCCGACCACGACGAGTCAAAATGTTTCGCCTGCTCGAGGTTCCGCTCAAAGAAAACTATTTAACTTCGACGAGCGGCGAGGCAGTCGGCCCAACAGTCGGCACCAGCACCTGCGAACATCTTCGAAGTCGGGGACGAGGAACTCTTCCAAGATGAGGAAGAGGTAGAAGAGGACGTTCCCGAAGAAATGTCGGAACCGGCGTCGGAGCAGGACTCCAATTTTGAGGTGGAAGAGCCAGCCGAGGAATTCGTCCACGACCAAGACGTTGTCGAGGTAGGGGACGACGATGAGGCCCTTGCGGCCGTTGATGACGACTCCGGTGGAGAACTGAGTCCGCCCGCAGTCACGGGGCCTATCATTAGCATTCAGCCCACTCCGGCTCCGGTCGAGGCATCGCCGAAAGGCCTTAGCCAAGATCCTTCCTCACGGTCTACAACCCCGCGACATAGCCAGGCTAAGACCCTTTCAAAGGAGCCATCGGTCGATTCTGCGAAACCGAAACAGACTGAGCCAAAATCGAAACCGAAGCTACTCAAGATGGTGGTCGGTTCGACGTCGACGAACACCTCCTCTAAGGCTGTCGACGATCCTTCAGCGCCGAAGATACCCGTCGGCGCCAAGACTGGGACTTCGAAGCAGGGCTCGACCAGCCAGCACGTCGCCTCGAAGGGCTCGGCGTCGGCGCCGACGTCGACGACCAAACATGGCGAGAAGGGCAAAGGCCTTCAGTTGAGTAAAAGTCTCGAGCCACCCCTCTCAGGACTCAAGGCTGTGCTTGGAAAGCGGGTCGAAGCCACGACCAAGGACGCCCAGAAATTGTCGTCGACGCCCAAGGATGGTGGCGCACCGCGCCGGGAGCTCGATTCAACGCGGTCAAGCGAGCGGCCTCCACAGGCGTCGAAGAAACCCGAAACAGCCGCTTCTGGTTTGGAGCCTGCTGGCTCGACGCCTATAAATTTTGGGCTTCCGCCCACGGCCCGCCCAAAGCATCTCGAACGCCGTTACACCACCGAGGCTTCCAAGATGGCGAAGGTGTCCTCACATGAACAGGTCGTCTATCATGAGCCTTCTTACGACAACCAGGCAAAACTGTTTATTGACTCGGAGTCGGGCAGGCTTACCGTCCACAAGCGGAAGATCGCGCCTGAACATCCTTTGGAAGGTTACAGGATTCCACTCAAAAAGAAGATGGTCTTTTCTACCTCACCGGTTCTTGTTGAACCTCTTCAGGACTATTCGCACCATATTGTTCATTCTCCAGCACAGAGTGAGGAGGACTTGAATGTGGACTATGGCCAAATGGCCTTCTCTTACAACACTGACACTGATCAGGATGTCTCGAATCAATGGGCAGGAGCAGGAGATCAAGGCGATGACCCTGATGACCCCCATACCACTCCAGACTCTCAGTCCTACAATGTGAAACCATCTCCAACTGAGGACACTGCAGCATTTAATGCATTAATAGAGCGGGCAGCCCTTAACCATGACGTCGAAATGCATGCTGAACAAGTGGATGAAGATTTCTTATTTGACACCTTCTCCACATCTGAACACTCTACCAAGACTCTGCCCATGCTTAAAGGGGTCCTCAAGCATGCCACAGCCATTTTCAAGGAGCCAACCAAAGCCAGGGTTATCAACCCCCGGATCAACAAGAAATACAGGCCTGCCCCAGTGGACCCCACCTATATCAAAGGCCAGCTCCCCTTGGACTCCCTCGTGGTGGCTAATGCGCGCAAAAGGGCTAACTCTCAATCCACTGGTGACGCTCCCCCTCCGGACAAAGAGTCAAAGATCTTTGAAGCGTCTGGGAAGCGTGTGGCAGCGCAAGCCGCTAACATTTGGAGAATAGCCAATACACAGGCCCTGTTGGCTAGATACGACAGGGCACACTACGACACCCTAGAACAATTACTGCAGCACATGCCTGATATGTACAGAGAAGCAGCAGAAATGGTTATACAAGAGGGGAAACTGATCTCCAATGCGTCAATCAAATGCGCACTTCACGCAGCGGACACTGCAGCAAGGGCAGTAAATACTAGCGTGATGCTGCGACGCCATGCATGGCTGCGCATCTCAGGGTTTAAATCCGAGATCCAAACTACTCTTCTCAATCAGCCGGTTAATCCGGACTTCCTGTTTGGACCGGAAGTTGACACAACACTTGAGAAAATGAAAAAGGACACTGAGACAGCGAAATCCATGGGGGCTCTCCAGTCCCAGCAGTTTCGGGACAGTTCCTTTCGTCGCTCCGGTAACAGGGGAGCAACAAGAGGACAGACTCTACAGCATTCCCAGTACGCCAAGGGCAACACGCAATCTGCCTACACTAAAAACACCAGGGGTGGATACCGTGGGAACAGCGCCAAAGGGAAAGGCCGCGGCAATAACAACGCCAGGTCCTCCACTCCCAACAAACAGTGACTTCTTGTCACTGCCCCCCGACCATCTAACACCTGTCGGGGGGAGACTCCAGCAGTTCCTGCCACTCTGGGAAAACATCACAACAGACAGGTGGGTGAGACAACTTATCCGGTGCGGCTATTGTCTAGAACTGACCTCCACCCCCCCCCCCCCCCCACCCCCCAAACATACCCCCAAGAAACCGTCCTATGTCCGCAAAGCACATGCACTTATTGCAGCAAGAAGTACTCTCCATGCTGCAAAAAGAAGTCATAGAACTCGTGCCTGTAGAAGAAAGGGGTGCAGGGGTGTACTCTCTGTACTTCTTGATTCCAAAAAAGGACGGGTCCCTGTGGCCCATTCTAGATCTCAGACCCCTCAACCAATACATCCTTTCGGAGCACTTTCACATGCTAACCTTACAACAGGTCCTGCCGCTGCTCCGTCAGGGCGACTTCCTAGCCACCCTGGACCTCAAGGATGCATATTTCCACATTCCCATTCACCCAAGTCACAAAAAATATCTCAGGTTCACAATCAACAATCAGCATTACCAATTCAAAGTTCTGCCGTTCGGGGTCACTACTGCTCCCAGGGTCTTCACCAAGTGCTTAGCGACTGTGACAGCGCACCTTCGCAGGCAAGGTGTTCACGTGTATCCCTACCTGGACGACTGGCTCGTGCAGGCCAAATCTGCCATCCAGTGCGGCCGCGACATGTCGCGGACCATTCACCTCCTTCACAGTCTGGGGTTCTCACTCAACTACGCAAAGTCTCACCTGCAACCAGCCCATGTGCAACAGTACCTAGGGGCGACACTAAACACCCAGTCGGCCAGGGCGCAGCCGAGCCCGGCCAGGGTCAACAGCAGGCAAATGCTCATCCGGAGGTTCCAACCTCAGCGATCCCTCCCAGCCCAGGTGTTCATGCAACTGATAGGCATGATGGCATCCTGCATATTCATAGTCCCGCACGCGAGGCTGCACATGCGTCCCCTTCAAGAATGCTTAGCCCGTCAATGGAACCAGGCTCATGGCCATCTAAAAGACCTAGTGTTGGTGACCGGTCGTGCTTACAACTCTCTGCATTGGTGGAATCCACAAAACCTTTGCAGGGGACGACCGTTCCAAGAGCCTGTCCCGCAAATAGTGCTAACGACGGACGCATCTCTCCAGGGTTGGGGAGCGCATGTCCTCCACTACACAGTGCAGGGACTATGGACAGCACAACAGCAGAGGATGCATATCAATGTGTTGGAACTGATGGCGATCTTCATGGCACTGAAGGCATTCAAGTTGCACCTGTGCAACAAGGTTGTGTTAGTCCGGACGGACAACATGACCGCCATGTATTACATCCAGAAACAGGGAGGCAAGCACTCCCGCAGCTGTCTCACCTAGCGCAAAGCATGTGGAAGTGGGCCATTCAAAGGAACATCTTCCTAATGGCGGAGCATCTTCCGGGTGTCGACAACCAAAAGGCGGACCTGCTCAGCAGGCACAGTCATCAGATGCACGAGTGGGAGATCCACCCGTCAGTGCTCCATCCATACTTCCAACGGTGGGGTCATCCAGACATCGACCTCTTCGCCACGAGCGAGAACACAAAATGCCCAAACTTCGCCGCCAGGTTCCCACACCCGCAGTCTCAGGGCAATGCGATATGGATGAACTGGTCTGGCAGATTTGCGTACGCTTTTCCGCCAGCCCCCCTCATACCTCTGGTGGCGCGCAAACTGCGACATCACTCCATGACACTCATCCTGGTTGCTCCAACGTGGGCACGGCAAGCTTGGTACACCACGTTCTTGGAACTTTCAATGGTGCCTCACCAGCGGCTGCGCCTCACTCCCAGCCTCCTCACTCAGAGCCATGGCGACATTCAGCACCCAGATCCCCAACAGTTGAACCTTGCGATTTGGCTCCTGAGGTCATAGAGTTTGGATACCTGAACTTGCCTCCTGAGTGCATGAACATCATCAAGGAGGCAAGACGGCCGACTATGCAGCCAAATGGAAGCGGTTTGTTATTTACTGCTCCAACAATGACATGAATCCGTTGGACGCATCTACGCAAAACATCATATGTTACCTGTTGCATCTGTACCAATGCAACCTGGCATACAGTTCCATCAGGATCCATCTGGCGGCCATAGCCGCTTACCTTCAAAACAGGCAGCACCTTTCCGTTTTCAGGGTGCCTGCCATTAAAGCCTTTTTGGAAGGACTTAAGAGCGTAATCCCTCCCAGACACCCCCCTTCACCAGTCTGGAACTTAAATATCGTTCTCACCATACTCATGGGGCCACCCTTTGAGCCACTCCATTCCTGTGAAATACAGTTCCTTACCTGGAAGGTGGCCTTCCTAATAGCTATTACATCCCTGCGGAGGGTCAGTGAGCTGCAAGCCCTCACAATTCAGGAACCCTACCTGCAAATCCATGCAAATAGGGTGGTGCTTCGCACCAACCCTAAATTCATGCCAAAGGTGGTTTCGCAGTTCCACCTTAACTAGAATATAGAACTGCCAGTTTTCTTTCCTAACCCTGACTCAGTGGCAGACAGAGCACTGCACACCTTGCATGTCAAAAGAACTCTCCTGTATTACATCGACAGGACAAAAGACTTTCGAAAGACTAAACAACTGTTTGTTGCCTTCTCTCCACAACATAAAGGCAACCCCATCTCCAAGTCAGGTATAGCCAGGTGGATTGTTAAATGTATCCAAATCTGTTATCAAAAAGCTAAGCGCACATTAACAGTTCCCCCTAGAGCGCATTCCACACGCAAGTTGGGGGCTTCCTTGGCTTTCCTGGGTAATATTCCTCTAGAGGATATATGTAAATCAGCCACATGGACCACCATACATACATTTACAAAACACTACTGCGTAGATGTACACTCCAAACAGCAAGCTGCTGTAGGACAGGCTGTTCTCAGAACTCTTTCAGACTGCTGCAGCTGGCACGGGCACCCGCTGGTAAGGAGGAAACTGCTATTTATTCTATGCACAGATATGAATTCAGCAGCCCTTATGCCTCGAACGGAATATGCTACTTACCAAGTATGCATCTGTTCTTGTCATGAAGGGCTGCTGACATTCATATCGCCCGCCCTCCTCCCCGGTGCCTGTCGCAGCTGTAGCTCTCAGAATCATTTTCAGACACGGTCATCACTTTCAGTATTACACTCCATCTCTGCCACAATGGCGAAAAACAGTCTGGGGATGGAGAGGATGCCCATGCGCACTGTAGTCCAGGGGAGGAGCCACCTATCTCGTGATACTTCGAAGACTCTTCCAGGACAACAATGTGCAATCATCCGGACCCAACACTAGGCGGCGATCTATGCACAGATATGAATGTCAGCAGCCCTTCATGCCAAGAACATATGCATACTGGTAAGTAGCATATTCCTTTCCACTACACCTGAGGCTTTCACATTGTGGGCTAAGTCAGCCTCTTGGGCAAGAGGAACTTTCATAATTGTTTCATCCTGTTGTTCCTCCAGCAGAGACCGGCCTATAAGCAGGACATCTGGATGGAGTCTGTCAGAGTAAGTTTCCTCCTCCTAAGTGCCTCTGAGACCGCTTAGAATGAATAGTTGCTACATAAAATGCTATTGTGGACCATTTTGCTTCTATATAGGCCTTACTGAGATGGAGTCCTTCCTGGAATAAAAGCAGGGATCAGCCTGAATCGCACTTTTCTTAAACTGGCTTGACTGTTCTGGAGGCGTGGAAAGAGGACATCATGTTCTGAGCTTCGATGGATAATCTAGTCTGCACTGCTTGCTGCTTCACTGTCTTGTGTGGTTTCTGGAGTTTTGTGTAGGGATAACATGTGAGATGGGTCAGCAGACAAATGGTTTTAGTATTGTGGCCTGATATGAACAATATGTTCCAGAACTACCCTGGTTGCCTTCATCAAGAAAGTGGAACTTGATTAGGTCAAGGTGTCACCTCTAAATGTGGAAGAAGTTGCGCCATTTTCTTCATAAATGGCAAAGCTGTTCAGGTAGGAGTTTAAGAGTAGGCTGGCAGAAAGGCAACTTAGAGCACTTCAACTATCTAGTTGTTAACTTTTGATACCAAATGTGCAAAAAAATGTGCTCCCTTAAAGGTAAAGTTCTCTTCACTACAAATAAGTCCTCCACCAGTGTAAGGAGTGCAACAGCAAGTTGCTGTATATTCTTTTGTCTAAAACAGACAGTCCGTGGCATGGACTGTAGGCTCTTTCAGGCTTTTGTTTGTCTTCTTTTGAGATTTTCTGTTTATTTGAATGTGACCCAGGCTTTCTATCGACGTTTTTTCTGTGTTTCAATTGCGCCTGATCTCCGGGAACTTAATTGCCTACACTACATCCACTCATGCCTACCAAATGCAGGTTGGGCAGCACTCTGCTGTACCTTGTAGAAGAATTTCACTGCACCTCCAGTTCATGCTATCAGTTGCCCAAAAGTCTCTGTTTGTTGTGGACAAATGTTTGATTCCTTGTTGCCCCATCCACGGGGGCACATTTCCATGGACAAAGCCCTTTCTAGAAAGAATGTGTGATTTCGAGATGGAAGTAACATTGGGTGGAAATTCAAAGTGAGAACACCAACACTCTTGCCCAGTTTGTGCTTTGCTGTCCGAGGACCGGTGCAACACACTGTTGGAAAATACTAAACCATATTTTGAGTAAGATATTCCACCTTTGAAGGTACCCAGAAAAGAACCTTTTCAAAGTCTAAAAGGTTTGTATCTTGTTTGGGCGGAGAAGTCTGTTCACTTCAGCGCCTTGAGATCCTATTGACAACTGTCATTTAATATTATGTTCCAAAAATAAAATAATAGAGTAATCAAATGTAAAAAGGAACATTTCAAGCACAAAATGAGGACTTGGAAACATAAGCTCCACCTGAAATGTTTTCAAATTAGGTTACACCGACCAAGTCTCCCTCTATAGATTGGTATTCTCAAGAGGGTAAGAGTCAAAATCTGCATGTCCTCCGTTCTTTTTAAGGAATCTTCCTATTGAAGGCTTCCTTTAATCTTTTATTGAAAGTATAACTTATTTTTGAAGGCACGTTCTGCCGTGGTTTTGTTTCACCCCTGTATATTGCTCAAGACCGCATAGATGGAAGCTATAAGTGTATCATTAAATAATATTGTGATATTTTAATTTTGACAGTTATTCATCAACATAAATTATTATCCCACAAAGGCTCAAGTCCTATAAATTCAATACCATACAGTCCCCCACTGTGTTTTTTGGCAAGGGGCCTACACATCTGACCCTGCAGGTCATAATAATTGTGTTGCCTACATTAGCCCTTAATCCCACGTTTTGCTTACACCAATAAGCAGCTTTGCTGATTAGACTTTGTGTGACAATTACATAAGGTGTACATTCCTGTGGCAGGTGTAAATAGTCGAGGTAGATCCTTGTTTTCGCGCGAGGTGGAAGTGCGGTACGCAGCTCACGATCGGTCTGAGGGGCCCCTATGGTAGCACTGTGGTTAAACGCTTGAGAGTTGGACACAATATAATTTTAATCCTGCTCTCTTAGCCTGGACAAGTGAGATAAAGGGGGGGCAGTGAAACCAGTAGGGCCTAATGCCATTTGTATAATAGGAGGGCCAGGATAGGACCTAATATTGATCTCAGTCAATGATTGGATTTTTCCCATCAATGGGTTAAATTGGCCCACCATAATCTATCGGTGAAAACCCAAGAGCGCTTCCACTGCCGTCACTAGGGAACGATTCCAAGCCTGAAAATCTGTACTTGCAGTCGTGGTTGTAACATTTCCATTTCCTAGCTGAGAAGAGTAGGGTAGTATCTGTTGCCCAAAATTATTTGGCTGCAATGGTTTATCCTTACTGCTGTTGCAGGGATTCTGCGAAATTACAGAACTATGCTTGGTACCATAGAACATTACTAAGAAGGGACTGAGTTATCCTACCTCCTTAGTACCCATGAATCCAGGACGGATTAGCTATAGTGTCTCACTTGCCCCCCTCCCCAGTCACAGAGAAACAAGTGGTTAGACACCCCAGAACACAACACTCCTGACCCTCTCAGGAATCGACGTGACAGAACGCACCCTTTTGCACTCATACTCCTACTGGTCCATAATAAGATCTGACAGAGACACGAGAAATGTTTAAAATATTTATTTAAATTATCGTGCACTACTATGCAGACTATGTGCCACAACAAGTAAAAAGATGCCTAACACAAATACAGTCAGCATAGTAAGTAATGCATAAATCATAAAAGGAGCTGTCGTATAAGACCGGGTAAACTAACCCCCCCCCCCGCCCTTCTATAGAAGCAAAGTGATTATATATCAGAAGATATCTGGTGTTTGTCGCAGACCCCATACCTTAGCATGCACAATTGAAGGTTCTACATCCCAGGTGTAGTCGCGATATCGTCTGTGTATTTGCATGTCTGTGCATACCTATATGACAAAGAGTATGTTTTCCCGAACAGCAGCTGCGTGTGTGTGTTTTGTCTATGTGCTAGAGCCTCACCAAAACAGAATAACAAGGGGCATTGTTATTTGACCTTGTCTGCGGTGTTCAGACTAAATCCCAGGAAAATACAGAACACAAAATAACAGTAAGCTCTGTGTGAAAGTACAGTGGCACAAAACAAAATAAAGGGAAAACGGCAATAGTTATGTGAAGGGGCATTCTGATTTTTCATATAAGTGTTTGCTGATGAGTGAGCCATTAAAGGTGACTTAGACCTATGGGATCTATTCTGCATTTAAGGTATAGTGTGCTTCTGTGATCTTTCTTTTGTGCACATTTCCTGCAGTTTGCGTGGCCCTTTAGAGCAGTGGTCTTCAAACTTGTCAATGTTTCACCCCCATATGTAAGTTAAAAAATCTGCAGTGTTATCAGAATGACAAATATATTTTTTTACAATTATTGTATAACAGTTCTAAGCATATTTAGCAATTCAAACATTGCAGGTTTGTCCAGTTATCCCTTAAAAAAATCTAATCAAATACTTTATTGCAACCTGCCAATAGCAGACCGGATTTGCCTCAAAGTATAAATGTTTCCACAGTCAAATAATTTTTTAGAAATTATTGGAGGGACTTTGAGGGCTATTTGAAGACTACCTATACTTTGACACCTATTTTCAGACACGTAATTAATGAAAAAATACATTACTGATGCCCAATTAAAGAGCATTGTTTTACCACTCTTTTATTTCAATAAAAAGACAGTTGTCTTTTAAGCATTATGGTTGTCTGTTCCCTAAAGGCATAATAAATATAGCACCCTACTCTCTGTGATCAATTCAGGCACCCCAAATGGGAGTAGGCCCTAGTTTGAAGACCTCTGCTTTGGAGGGTCTTCCTATTATTTTATTCCAGCCGTCATTTTGTATATATTCATCATTTTGTAGATAGTATTTAGTTCAAAGTACTTTTCTTTTTTTAAAGACGAAGCACTAACTAGACATTGAATTATTGAGTGTTACTAGTTGGGTAGGTGAGTTCTGAGTTTCTAGCCCTCATACCTTCCTGACTAAACCTTTTACTCTTCTATTTAACTATCCTTGACGGCAAGTGCTTAAAGGGCACTCGGTTCCTAGTTTGAGATTCCCCAGTATAGAGACTTATGACAGCAAAGGCAAAAGACCCCAGTTGTCACAATTTGGGCCCAGAAACATCTGATTAGGGTGCGACCCTCAAAATCTATCTTCTAGCAACTAACATTAACATCACTTATTAGTTTCACTGAATGGAAGATCGTCTGCTTGTCAATGGCCAACATGCTTTCTTGCAAGTGCTACTTTTTGGCCAAAGACTCTTACTTCAAGAAGCCTATTGCTACAAGTTTTTGGCATCATGGGCATAGTACTGGAATTGAAGGCAATTGTGTGAATTAGGTGTCCTAAAGGTGTTCAACCTTAAATGTATTGCAGAAATGTTGTTGTACATTAATATTGTTAAAAGAAATTGTGATAAGAATATCTTAGGATATAATACCGAAGTTAAGAATATACATTTTTTTACTTTGTAAAAAATATTGAAGAATTTATAGATTGTTTTTATCATGTTTTATTAGTTTTGGTGTTAAGTTAATTTATTGTTAATTATTCATTATTTTTAGTAGTTTTTGTTGATTTAGTAACATATATAAAGATTTATATTTTAATTGTAATTTATTTTATTTACTTACGTTTATAGGGGAGCACCATGGGAATTATAATAGATTTTAAATTAATGTATTAATAAGTAGTTGATTAAATTAGTTTTCCCCCCAAAATATATATTTAAATTAATTATTTGTAATTGTTTATTTTTTTAATGTGCAACTTATTTAAATTATTTTTCAAAAATATTTGGCAGTTGTTCATTTGGTTTATAGGGAAACAAGCGGAAATGTTTAAAATATATATTAAAGTTTCATTTTGTTTAATAATTGGTGAAATCATATAATTAAGTAAATTGTTTAAATAACTTCTATTGATACTGTAATTGATAGGGAGTCCCCTCGCAAGAGATCCCCTTGACCATGGTTTGATCAGTTTGTGGGCATTACTCCCAGCCACACAAGTGGCGCAGTGTTTTTATAGGCAGAAGTGAGGTAACGCTGGGTAGTAGAATGTTTGTGGATTCCTGCAGATTGTGGAAGTTTGCATCACAGAAAAGTGAGGAAAACATTTTTTTAGTCAAAGTTTGAGGTTTGCATGGTATTCTGGGAAAATAAATATCCTGGTGAGAGCGACACAAGTCACCTCATCCTTGATTCCCCCAGGTGCCTAGTTTCCAAAAATGTGCAAGTTTGTATGGTTTCCCTAGGTGCCGGCCGAGTTAGGGCCCGGAATCCAGAACTACCCTCTTTGCAAAAAATTGATCAGTTTTGAGTGGAAAAATGTGATGTATCCATGTTGCGTTTTGGGCCGTTTTCTGTCGCGGGCACTAGGCCTACTTATACAAGTAAGGTATCATTTTCATTGGGAGACGTGGGGAGAATGCTGGGTGGAAGGAAGTTTGTTACTGCCTGTATATTCCAGAACTTTCTATCACAGAAATGTGAGGAAAATAAGGGGGTCATTACGATGGCAGACGAACTTCTGTCCATCCGCCATCGTCGTGGGGATAGAGACCACCCACCCATAAGGTGACGGTCTTTCAAATGTAATTACGATGTGACTGCCACCACGGCCGTCGCATCTGCTATATTTGACATTGCGTCGGGTGCTCCTAGCTGCAGCAGCCGATGCAATATTAAAAATGCACCTTTAACATTTCCCTGCACTATGTGGCAAGCACTGTGCCATGCCTGCCACTTGGTGCAGGAAAATGCCAAGTGGAAATTCAAAGTGCCCGGGGCAAGGGGGCCCCCCTACTGATTCCCAAAGTCCATCCATGCCAGCCTTTCCCTAGTGGGTGAACCACCATGGAGAGGCTGACGGGGATCCTGCATCCTAATCAGGCGGGCGGCTGGGGATGCAGGCCGTCCGACAGGCAATCAAAACGACTGCTACCGTCAGACCCCTGGAGGTCGGGCTTTTCACCCGCCATCACAATCTGGCTGGCGGGAAATGGCCTCAAGATGGCGGTGAACCCGCCACTGATAGCCTGTCGGTGGGAGGTTCACTGCCATCGTAATTAGGCCCTATGTTTTTATTCAAAGTTTGAGGTTTGCAAGGATTATGGGTAAAAAAAACCTGGTGAGAGCCACACAAGTCACTCTACACGGGATTCCTCAAGATGTCTCATTTAAAAAAATGTGTAAGTTTGCTGGGTTTTCTTAGGTGCTGGCTGATCTAGGGCCCAAAATCAACAGTTACCCACTTTGCAAAAAGTGTCCGTTTTTATTAGAAAATGTGATGTATCCAGGTTGTATTTTGAGCCGTTTCCTGTCTGGGGCACTAGGCTTACCCACATAAGTGATGTACCACTTTTATTGAGAGACTTAGGGGAAAGCTGGGTAGAAGGAAGTTTGTGCCTCCCCGCAGATTCCAGAACTTTCCATCACAGAATAGTGAGGAACATCTGTTTCTTTAGTCAGTTAAGGTTTTCAAGGGATTCTGGTACAAAATCCTGGTGAGAGCTATGCAAGTCACCCCACACTAACATCCCCCCAGTGTCTAGTTTCCAACAATGTGCAGTTGTGCGAGTTTTCCCTAGGTGTTGTCTGAAATAAGGCAGAAAAATGCACAGCTTCCCCCTTTGCAAAAGAATTATCAGTTTTCAGCGGAAAAATGTGATGCTCCATTCTGTGTTCAGGCCTGTTTCCTGTCGTGGGCACTAAGACTACCCTCACACGTGAGGTACCATTTTTATCGGCAGATTTGGGAGCATAGAATAGTAGAACATTTATTATTACTGATTGTATTCTGCTGGATTTGTGCTTCCCAAATATAAAACTTTTATGGGGGTGCATGATGGAAGCCCCTGCAGTTAATCTTTGTGAATAGTAATTGTGATATATATATATATATATATATATATATCTATATATATATATATATATATATATATATATATATATATATATATATATATATTAACTCGCTATCCAGGACCCAACACTTGGAATAAGCCTCTCGGAAGTCGTTTTGCAAACACTTGTTTAATGCAGCATGCTGGCGAAGATCCCACAGTGAACACCATTTCAAAGTAACATGCACCAAACGCGTTTCGAGAGCCAGCGCTCTCTTCATCAGTGGCTCTGTGTCAAGGTGAAGCAATCGCCCAGTCTTCTTAACAAGTCTCGCACCTGCCCTCCCTGGGGCGTGGCCGCACGCGGCCTTCTGGGCGCTGTAGTTTCTCTCATGTTAGAAGTGCGGCTTTCACCAAAATTGCACCGCTAAAATCCCAAGTGGGTGAAAGTGGGCCCGCTGTCAGTCCTTCACCCTGCTTTATGTGCTGCACAAAGTGTGGGAGCGTCCGTACCCCTGGAAAACTTAGGCTCCCCTTCCGCCTCGGAAATTCCGACTTTGAACTCCAGTCGGCCGAGCTCGTATTTGACACGACGGGCGAATTCCACGACCTGGGAGGCCGCTAAACAGTAACTCGCTATCCAGGACCCAACACTTGGAATAAGCCTCTCGGAAGTCGTTTTGCAAACACTTGTTTAATGCAGCATGCTGGCGAAGATCCCACAGTGAACACCATTTCAAAGTAACATGCACCAAACGCGTTTCGAGAGCCAGCGCTCTCTTCATCAGTGGCTCTGTGTCAAGGTGAAGCAATCGCCCAGTCTTCTTAACAAGTCTCGCACCTGCCCTCCCTGGGGAGTGGCCGCACGCGGCCTTCTGGGCGCTGTAGTTTCTCTCATGTTAGAAGTGCGGCTTTCACCAAAATTGCACCGCTAAAATCCCAAGTGGGTGAAAGTGGGCCCGCTGTCAGTCCTTCACCCTGCTTTATGTGCTGCACAAAGTGTGGGAGCGTCCGTACCCCTGGAAAACTTAGGCTCCCCTTCCGCCTCGGAAATTCCGACTTTGAACTCCAGTCGGCCGAGCTCGTATTTGACACGACGGGCGAATTCCGCGACCTGGGAGGCTGCTAAACAGTAACTCGCTATCCAGGACCCAACACTTGGAATAAGCCTCTCGGAAGTCGTTTTGCAAACACTTGTTTAGTGCAGCATGCTGGCGAAGATCCCACAGTGAACACCATTTCAAAGTAACATGCACCAAACGCGTTTCGAGAGCCAGCGCTCTCTTCATCAGTGGCTCTGTGTCAAGGTGAAGCAATCGCCCAGTCTTCTTAACAAGTCTCGCACCTGCCCTCCCTGGGGCGTGGCCGCACGCGGCCTTCTGGGCGCTGTAGTTTCTCTCATGTTAGAAGTGCGGCTTTCACCAAAATTGCACCGCTAAAATCCCAAGTGGGTGAAAGTGGGCCAGCTGTCAGTCCTTCACCCTGCTTTATGTGCTGCACAAAGTGTGGGAGCGTCCGTACCCCTGGAAAACTTAGGCTCCCCTTCCGCCTCGGAAATTCCGACTTTGAACTCCAGTCGGCCGAGCTCGTATTTGACACGACGGGCGAATTCCGCGACCTGGGAGGCCGCTAAACAGTAACTCGCTATCCAGGACCCAACACTCCCACGGACGCTCCCACACTTTGTGCAGCACATAAAGCAGGGTGAAGGACTGACAGCGGGCCCACTTTCACCCACTTGGGATTTTAGCGGTGCAATTTTGGTGAAAGCCGCACTTCTAACATGAGAGAAACTACAGCGCCCAGAAGGCCGCGTGCGGCCACGCCCCAGGGAGGGCAGGTGCGAGACTTGTTAAGAAGACTGGGCGATTGCTTCACCTTGACACAGAGCCACTGATGAAGAGAGCGCTGGCTCTCGAAACGCGTTTGGTGCATGTTACTTTGAAATGGTGTTCACTGTGGGATCTTCGCCAGCATGCTGCATTAAACAAGTGTTTGCAAAACGACTTCCGAGAGGCTTATTCCAAGTGTTGGGTCCTGGATAGCGAGTTACTGTTTAGCGGCCTCCCAGGTCGCAGAATTCGCCCGTCGTGTCAAATACGAGCTCGGCCGACTGGAGTTCAAAGTCGGAATTTCCGAGGCGGAAGGGGAGCCTAAGTTTTCCAGGGGTACGGACGCTCCCACACTTTGTGCAGCACATAAAGCAGGGTGAAGGACTGACAGCGGGCCCACTTTCACCCACTTGGGATTTTAGCGGTGCAATTTTGGTGAAAGCCGCACTTCTAACATGAGAGAAACTACAGCGCCCAGAAGGCCGCGTGCGGCCACGCCCCAGGGAGGGCAGGTGCGAGACTTGTTAAGAAGACTGGGCGATTGCTTCACCTTGACACAGAGCCACTTATGAAGAGAGCGCTGGCTCTCGAAACGCGTTTGGTGCATGTTACTTTGAAATGGTGTTCACTGTGGGATCTTCGCCAGCATGCTGCATTAAACAAGTGTTTGCAAAACGACTTCCGAGAGGCTTATTCCAAGTGTTGGGTCCTGGATAGCGAGTTAATGTTAATATATATATATATATATATATATATATATATATATATATATATATATATATATATTTCTTTTTTTTTTTTTTTTTTAAATTCTTTATTGTCAGGAAATTAGAAGAAATAGCAGTACATCATTTGCAAGTGTCGCAACTTAACTGCAGGTAGCTCCCCCGGGTGGGGATAGCATGCAACATATATTACAATAACAGTTGCCGATTTCACGCAGGGCTGGATGGACAAAGGTTTAACAGATAGATATAAGTCACCTCACGCCCAGTTTCTCCCCTTCTTCTAATTCCCTTCCCACCTATACAGTTCCACGGCAGAAGGTTATTATTTCTCTTACAGTGCATGAGTGGGTACATACAAGAATAACGAACTCTATTCCTAAAACCAAAACAGTCGTCATCACCATATCAGAGTCTGCGTACGTTCTGCTTTACCATCTCACAGGTTAACAATCAGCAATTCGCGTATAGCGTTAGTGCGTGCAACATTCCCCCTGGTCCCTCCCTCGTTCACAGTATTTCTCGCTCGCCACTAGTCTTCTTCCTCCTCCGAATCGGAGTCTTCACCCTCTGGCAAAGCCTCACATGGGTCACCTCGATAAGCGTTCCACTTCAGCCATACCCGGTTCCACTTACGTGGGCAGGCTCTTATCACATACACTGCCCTTTCTTTGATCATGAGAAGGTCCATATTTCTCACCCACCCCGCCACCGTAGGTAACTCCGGAGCCCCCCACCTTTGTGCAATGTCTCGTTTGGCCACTGTCATTGCAAGAGTGACCCACACTTGTTCGTATCTGTTCAGGTCCGTAGGCTCCCAAATGTTCAGTAGGCACCTGCGAGGTTCCGGCAGGACAGACACTTTCATGGCTTGAGAGACGGTGCGCATAATTTGGCGCCATAGTTCCCTTATGCGTGGACATTCCCATAGCGTGTGAAGGAGAGTTCCCTCCTCCCCGCATCCCCGCAGGCAGTATGGGTGCTGCGCCCTATGTATCCTGTGCAGCAGTGTGCGAGTGTAGTAGGTGCGGTGGAGCACCTTGAGCTGTATCAGGCGGAACCTAGCTGATATACCCACCTCCCTCGGGGAGGCTAACGCTTCATTCCATTCCGTTTCGTCCATGTCATCTAGCTCAGCTACCCATTTCTCCTTAAGCTTGAGTGTGGGATCAGGTGTGTTGTTAATTAATTTCTTGTATGTGAGTGAGGTCGCCTTTTGTTCCATGTATTCGGTGAGCAGCCTATCCTCAAGGGGTGAGGACTCTGGGAGTGTCGTGTCTGGTGGGATAGCGCGCAATAGTGCATGTCTAATCTGAACATAGCGAAACGTTTCAGTGGGCCCGAGGCCGTATTGCTGCTGGAGGTGCTGGAGGGGAACAACCGTGCCCTTGTCCCAGAGGTCTCCGACCACTGAGATGCCTATGTCATCCCATCTCTCAAAGCCTTTGCAGGCCCTAAGTGCGCCCAGTGCCTTGGTGTCCCAAAGGGGTGTCATCTTAGTGATTTTCCCTGTCCACCCCAGGCGTGACTGCGCCGTGTGCCAGAGTGTCGCTGTGTGGAGTGTTGGGCCCAGCAGGGTCTTCACCCTCTGGCGGTCGTACAGTACAGCTAACATGCCAGTTGTCCCTAGTTGCACCCAGTCTGCTTTGTATGCGGGATCATTTCTGGATGCATGAATCCATTGATTAATTATTTTCAGCTGCGCTGCCCAATAATATAGTTGGAGATCCGGCAGTGCAATACCTCCCTCGTACCAACTCTTCACTAGTTTCGTCTGCGCTATACGTGCCGGCCTGTTATCCCACAGCAGGCTGGAGACCAGCGCTGCCACTCGCCGGAAATATTGCGGGCTAACCACATGTGGAGAGTTCTCCAATACATACAGAAACCTCGGAAGAGCCATCATTTTATAGAGAGCTGCTCGCCCCAAGAGGGTCAGCGGCAGCGTAGCCCAATACTGGACATCTGTACGCAGCCTCTGCAGAGGCGGTTGCAAATTTTCGACGTAAAACCGTTTTGCCTCTCTCGTCACATAAATACCTAGATATTTGAAAGAAGAGGTGGTCACTGTGAGAGGGCAGGTCGCCGGCAATATCGGGGCTTGTCCGGTTAGCACATAGAGCACCGTCTTGTTCCAGTTTAGGGTGTATCCGGATGCTTTACCATGTTCGTCGCAGAGTTCTAGTAGGGCTGGTACCCCGCTATCCGGGTCTGTCATGTACACCAACATGTCGTCAGCGTAGAGGGAGACCCTGTCCTCCCATCCATCGCCCCACTCGATTCCTCTAAACAACGGCGTCGCTCTTAGCAGGATCGCCAGTGGCTCTAGCACTATTGCAAACAACAGGGGTGACAGTGGGCACCCCTGCCTCGTTCCCCTACCTAGTGGAAAGGTGGAGGACAGATGTCCGTTCGCTACTACCTGCGCCATCGGCCGGGCGTAGAGTAATCGCACCCATGCCACATATAGGGGCCCGAAGCCCATGCGGGTCAGCACAGCAAAAAGGTATTCCCACTCGACCAAATCAAACGCCATTTTAGCATCTAATGAGAGTATCGCTGTCTGTTCCTGAAGGAGATGCGCCCTTGCTAGCACCCCGTGCACCCTGCGTAGATTAAGTGCCGTGCTCCTATGTGGCATAAAGCCCGATTGGTCCGGGTGTATCAGTGTAGCGAGATGTTTGGTGAGGCGGCTGGCCAGAAGTTTCGCCAGGACCTTCGCTTCTGCATTAAGCAGTGAGATGGGTCGGTATGAGGCGCAATCGGTTGGTGGTTTGGATGGTTTCGGGATGGCCACAATGGTGGCCGTGCGCTGATCTAGTGGGAGCAGTGACTTCTGTAGGCTGTCTTTAAACATGTCAAGGAGTGGCTTGGCCAGGACCGAGTCCATCGCCTTGTACCACTCCACCGGGATCCCATTTGGGCCTAGGGCCTTGCCGGATTGCAGCGCCTGTATTGCCAATTGGATCTCCCCAACAGTCAGGTCTGCGTCCAGTTCCTGCTGTGCCTCTGGTGAGAGTACCGGGACCTGGATGTCGCGGAGCGTGTCCAGAGCCTCTCGCTCAGTGACTTGCCTCGTCGGCATGTAAATGTTCTGGAAGTGACAGGCTAGAGTCTGGACTATGTGCTCCGGGTGAGTTCGCAGCGTGCCACTCGAGTCATAGAGCCCGTGGATCCCTTTGTTGCTGCCCCCCCGCTTATCCAGCCACGCCAGCATCTTTCCTGCCTTGTCGCCCACGTCATAGATCCTGTGTGCTGTGTTCGCGAGGTGTCCCTTTGTGATCACTGTAAGGTGTGCCTGATGTTGCTGCTGGCGAAGCTGTAGTGCATGCAGTGTCTCCGGATTGGGGTCTGACATATGCGCAGTGTTTGCCGTGTGTAAGGCCGCCTCTAGCGTGGCCAGTGTAGTCCTGGATTCCCTCTTATGCCCAGTAATGGCAGATATGGATGCCCCCCGGAGGACCGTCTTATATGCCTCCCACAGAATCGAGGGCGAGGCCACCGACCCAGTATTCTCTTCGAAGTAGTGTGTGGTTGCCGACTTAAGCTTCTTTTTTATGCCAGGGACCTGCAGATAAGTGGGATATATCGGGTATATCCTACCCCGCCTATTCTCCTTAGTGGAAATGTGTAGTGCAACCGGGGAATGATCCGAAATGCCCCGTGGCATAATGTCAACACTGTCCACCAAGCTCAGTCCCACCCCCAGAGTGAAAAAGTAGTCGATTCGGGAGAGGGTGTTGTGTGGTGCGGAGAAGTGTGTGTAGCTCTGCTCTGTTGGGTTCAGGCTACGCCAGACATCCATGAGGCCCATAGCAGACAGAAAGCCCTGGAGCGTGGCGGCTCCTCTCTGGCGGGCTCGCTGGGGATAGGTGTCCAGGAGAGGGTCCGCTATGGCATTGAAATCCCCCCCCATGATCACATCTCCCTCCGGAAGATCAATAAGGAATCGGCTAAGTGCCGGGAGGGCCGTAGCGTGGAGCGCGGGGGGGATATAGACCGATACCACATTCAAGGCCCTACCCTCCCACTGGCCTGAGAGTGCTGCAAACCTGCCTTGGTCATCCGTCTTGTGGCCAGTGACCAGGAAGGGGGAGCTGTTTTTGAGGAGAATCCCCGTGCCTCTGGAGCCCGAGGTGAACTCGGAATGCACCGCCATGGTGTAGCCACGCCTATTCAGGGCCTTACAGGTGGTTCCCGCTAAATGTGATTCCTGTAGCAGCACCAGGTCGGACTTAGCGCGCTTAATTGTTTGCAGCACCAAACCCCGTTTTATTTTGTCCCCCAACCCTCTAACATTCCAAGTAAGGAGCTTCAGTGGGGGCGTTATAGTCGTCGCCTGGGTACCCATCGCCGGCGTAGCCTGATTATGTTGTGCCATGAGTATGATTTAATCAAGGTCTCCATTGTCAGGAGGAGAATGATACCAGATTGTGGAGGAGGTGCACGCCCCCCATAGTGTGTGGGGTCTGTATGCTCCGTGAGATCGCAATAGTGATGACAGTGACCGTGTAACTTAACTGTAACTCGAACTTCAAAACCCCCAACCCATCCCCCCCTCCCTGCTCCCCTGCACCACGGACGAATTCCCGCCCGCATCCCCAACTTGGCAGAGTGCTTGATTCCCCCCCCTATCTAGTCTTACTTGCTTGTGGGGTTGGTGAGTCCCCTACAGGCACCGGCCCGAACCCGCCCTACTCGGTTCCATCGGCCCAAGGTCCCAAGTGTAGTGATCAGTGCTTGATGCTTCCAGCGTGCTCCATCATCCCCTGTTAGGCTGTCCCGAGTCAAAGGGATCCCTTTCAAGATCGGAGTCCAGTCCCCCGGCGGCTCCCTGTTCAGTGGTCGGGCTGGGCGTGCGATGCTCCGGTGTTTTCTCCTTACGGTGATCTTGGCGGTCTTTGCGCGGGCGTTGTGGTTTGCCCGCCGGTCTCCAGCCGTCCAGCCATTCTCGCGCTACCTCGGGATTGTCAAAGAACCACGTCCTTCCCTCGGCCACAATCCGCAGTTTAGCGGGGAACAGCATCGAGTAGGGTAATTCCCTGTCCCTCAGAGTCTTTTTTACTGCATTGAAGGATTTTCGCCGCCTGGCCACCTCGGCAGTGTAGTCCGGGAAGAACGCCAGCGTGGAGTTTTGTATCTTCACTGGCGGGGCCACCCTGGCCGCTTGCAAAATGGCGTCTCTATCCCGAAAGTTGAAGAGTCTGGCCAGTACTGGTCGTGGTGTGGCCCCTGGTTGTGGTGTACCTCCGGGGACTCGGTGTGCCCTTTCAACGGAGAAGAAGGCTGATAGCCCTTTAGGCTGCAATTTGGTCTTGATAAGGTCCTCTATATACAGGTCCATGGCCCCCTTCCCCTCCGATTCCGGAAGGCCCAAAATACGGACGTTGTTCCTTCTGGAGCGTCCTTCCTGGTCGTCCAGCTTTTCCTGAAGTTGCTTGGTGGTCTTTTCGAGTCGTTCCATTGCCACCTGCAGGTCCGAGGTGTCCTCAATAAGAGATTTCGTGACCACCTCTACTTGTGCCACCCTCTCCGATATCTTCTTGAAGTCTGCACGAAGCAGGGTCACCTCCGTGGAGATTGTACCGACTGTGACCTGTACGTCTGTGAGGGTTCTCATGATGGCCTCCAGGGTGACTTTCCCAGTCCCATTGGCGTCAGATGCGGCTCCGGCTGAGTGCCGACCAGGCCCTTGCGAATGACCGGTGTGGGTGTAGGCAAATTTGTCCAGCTTCGATTGCGTTGCCGCCGTGCTCCTCGTGTGCTTGCCCGCCATGATGTCCTACTGGCGCTGCCCGCGGCTATGCAGACCTTCCCCCGCTGTAGAGCGTCAATGCAGCCGGTTGGGAGAGCAGGATTCAGGCTCGCTTCAGCCCGTAGTGCGGCTAGTCATCTGCTGCCTTTAAAAGCAGTATAGGGAATGTCCTTGCTCTGCTCGGGGGTCTTTGACTCCGTGTACTGCTACTCCTGCTCGTGGAGCGCACCGATGTTTGTGGCGGTCGCAAAGCACCTCCGGAGGCTGGTGCTTCGATAGTGTGGGCAGCCCCCTTGGTCAGTGGCAGTCCGGGGCGATTTTTAGTGATGTGGGGGGAGGGCCCGCCGATGTAGGCGCCGTCTGCCTGCTCGCGCTGCTTTCGTTGGGGTGCTTCCCCGATGATGTGTGGGTCCCCCACTGACCTTGCTGCGATCGGCGTCTTGGGCGAAGTGCGCTCTCAGGTGTAGTGCCGTATGGGCGCCGAGGCTGAGCTCACTGGTCTTCAGGGCGGACCGGTCGCCGGCTATTTCCGTTTTTCCCCGGCCGGGTGAGGTGCACTTCCGGTCGGCTCGTCTCCGCACCCAGGGCCGGTGCTTCCGAGTCTCTACAGGCCGCTCCTCCCCATCGACGGGCGGGGCACTTCTCGGTGCCGGATTGCCGCTGGAAGCGATTCTTTCTGCGTCGCTCTGGTCCCCGGGGCCGATTTCACCCCTTCAGGCAGGTTGTTGGTCGGATGGGCATTCGGATTTTCATGCGGGCCGGAATGCCTCGCGGAGCTCCCTGGTTAAGCTGCCGCCATGCTCGGCAGTTGGCCACGCCCCTATATTTCTTTTTTTAAATAAAGAGTCTAACACTTTCCCTCCTGTTGCTCACTTTGGAGTGGGGATAGTAAATATCTGACCCCTTCAAAATCCAAAACAGCTTTGGAACATTTTGGAATGTCAATTGTAAACAAGATCTCTCCAAAGTACATCATATTCCTTATCGTCACTTAGGGGTCGATTATGATGGCGGTGAATCCGCATCCTCCAGGCCGGTGGAAGCCACCGCCGGCCCGGAGGATGTGGATTCACCGCCGCAGTGACCGAAAACACCCACCGCCAGATTAGGATGGCGTTGGGAACAGCGGCGGACAGCAGGTCTGTCCGCCGCTGATCAGCGGGATGATGAGCGCTATTTTGTGGCTGTGTCCGCAGGACACCGTCAGTCAAAGTAGGATGTGTGGTGAGACATGCTTTTCCCGGCTGCTTTTCCGCCGTGGAAAAGCATGTAGAACTTTGCTTCTGGGGCCCCTTGCGGGCCCCCAGGGTGAAGGGGGGGTGCACATGGGGGGTACCTACGGTACTGATCCAGCGGGCCTAAAGAAATGAAGTCTCAAAAGCACTAACCTACACCACAATACCATTATTCATAAATTCATCACAAGGCCCATAAATGACTGAGACAAGAATTGACCAACTGAATCATGTGTCCTAATTATTCAGAACTATTCACAAAACTATATGTATATACAACTGCAGTTTATCATTGTCATTTTTAGAAATGTACATTTAATTAAGTCACCTAGGCAATGGATTAACTAATGGTAACTAGACTTAAAACAAACAAGACCAGCTTGTCATTTCAAAATCTATTTTATTAACTTTATTATCAAGTAAAGAATATTTTCAAGTATTAAATCTTTTATTAGCATTTATTAAGCATAATTTTATTAAGTAAAGGCACATTAGACTGTCAGTTCAAATCAAATCAGCATGAAAATTATTAAAGCCAAGGAAATCTCATTCTCTAAAACCCTATTTCCCTGTCTAAAGTTAATAGGAACCTAAAAGGAAAAGCATAAGCTCATTCTCCCTTACATGAGTCAAACGTCCGTCAGCATCTCACGCTCTCAGGATTCCGGAACGAGCCAGCAAAGCTCCTCCCAAGGGGCCAAGTTTTATACCTTTTCTCTATCTAAAACTAGCTAAAAGAATACTTTTAAAGAGTCATCCTGCGATCCAATTGGCTGACAGCCGTCAGTCCACATGAAGTCATTGCCTCTACATTCCAAAATCGTGCTCTTCTATGTCTTTGTTCATTGTCTGCAAGTGACATTAGCTTCCGAGGTCTTTAGAACAATTTATTGAATAACAGTTCGTTGCTTCCTCAGCTTTGGCTTTTCTGCCATATCCTGTCCTTGGAAAATAATACAACACGGAGCACATCCTGCACAGTGCCTCGTATTTGTTTACTGATGATTATGAACGACAAACTTTTTTTTATTCTTTGCTGTGCTCGGCTCATCATGACAGGACTCCAAAACATCCATCTTAAAACTAGGCCTCAGGCCTCTTTTTCGTAGCACTAGTATGCAAGGAAACACAAAACATTAATTAATTTGAGTAATGAAAGTCATTCTGTTACCCACCCCCTTCACTAATGTTAACCCATTAGTTTATGTTACCTAGCTTTAAGCACAGAGAAAGCAGCAAACATAGAGACTTTTCACACAAGCTTTTGCCACATAAAAGACACAACATAAACGAAAGCACATTTAAAAATAAGCACACGCCATTATTTAAACAGCCGCAATTAATGTTGACAAAACAGAAAGTCAAAGTTAATTTATTATTTTTGAACGAACTGACAAATGCAACAAGAGCACATAATGTTAATTCCCTCATGTTCATGTAAATGCACATTATTCTAGGTTGAATTAATACAAATCATGCAAGACTCATTAATATTATTATTTTATTATGGAAGTTTAACTCAGCGAGTGAAAACAAAATAAATTTTAAAAACTCGCTTCATCAACTCCCTCATCTGGTGATTTTAAAATCACCAAACAATACCCAAAAATGTTACCAAAATTTTAACTTTTTGTAGACGTCACATTTTGAACACTCTCTGTGTTAGTAATTCTAAACCCCTGTCAGCAGTTTGTCTGGAGCTCTCATATTGAGCTCTACGAAACTCTTCCATTTCTATCTCCTTCTCCTGAGCCTTTCTGAGTTTGTAAATCCTTCTCTTTTCCCTCACATGCTTCTTTCTCTTGTGAATCATGCAACTAATTTTTAACATAAGTGTCACTATAACAATGATTATTACAGGATAAAGTACTTTGCCAATGGTTGAACTGCCAATTTCTCCAAACCACTTCCCAATTGCCTCAAACCTTTTGCTCAAACGCTCTGAAAAATTGTCGCTTTCCATAGGTTCTATTTCTGAGTGAAATTCAGAGATATTTTTGATAAGCATCTCTATATTCTGGCTCTTGTCTGGGATATAAGTACAGCAATGCTGGACATGTAAAATCTCACAGACTCCTCCTTCTTTTGCTAGCAGAATGTCTAATGCAAGACGGTTCTGCATAACCATACTTCTGGTGGCGACCAGTTCAGTGTTAACTAATTGGAAACCACTTGCAGTATATGTGGACAATCTTTCAACAATTGTGGAGACCTTTCTGATTTTAATTGCATTCAGGGTTATTCCCACCATAGGAATTATTGCACCAAATATGTCACCCATGATCTCAGAGAAACTTTCTCTCTTGTATCTGTTCAGGTGTTTGCCAATTTCGAATGAACCTTCTCCATTTCTGTCCACATGTAAAAAATTTGGAAACTAAAGCAAGGTAACATGTCCCATACCAATGGTTCGGGAGACTAAAGTAAGCTTTGTTCCCACAAACAAAATAAATTCCAGGGAAAATTGGATCTTTGCCACCTTTAAATCCCCATCCCCCTATGATACGATAAGTATCCTCACACTGACTAGCACCGACAAAATAATTGTCGTATAAAGTGTTGTCTCTTCTAATACAGAATTTCCCACTAACAGGATCATCTATGTGAATAGCAGCATAACTATTTCCACCATTGAGCTTCTCATCCTCGAGCCACCAAAATTTGGATTTAGTCTGTTTCCGCATCTCATTTCTCTTATTAATCGCCCTTCTCTTCTCAACCAACTTGAGAAAAGATCTTTCTTCATCTCTCATTTTGCTGGTTAAATTGTTTTTGTAAGCGTATTCTTAGGTAAGTTCATAAGTTACCAAAAAGAATTCCCTCATCTGCTTAGCAGACCTGACTTTGTTTAAGCTATTTACAACTTTCAGGTTAGCAAAAATGTCATCGTAGTCTAAGTAATAGTACTCCAGACGACCTGTTTGATAGAACAAGCTAGCTATAACACTGCATGTAATGCCATAAGTAAGGGGAAGCAAATTATATTTGACCCCTTCTGAAACGGAAGCAGGAAGCTTCACACAAACATAATATTCCTTCGCATCCATTACTTTTACATATTCTGACAAGAGTCTTGAAAAATAATTAGTAGAAAAATCACCAACAGATCTATCTTGGTGGATCTCTGGTTTGTGCTCAATAACTCTATTAGTTTTGCCTGCAACATCATGAACAAATTGTTTAGATTCAGCTTTGCTTGTCATGTTAGCTTTTTAGTCCTCCTTGTCTATACCAAAAGGAAAGATGACTGCCAGAATTAACCAAATTAAAATAATTAGAATCACACAAATAGAAGACATTTTACAACATCTTCTTAAAATAGCACACCTCGAATTGTCATTATTAGGCATCTTTTTTTTTTTTACAAAGTTTTACTTAAAACAAAAATTTAAAAATAGTACTATACACACCTCCCCTTTTTAATTTTTTTTTTTAACCCACTAACAGCTTTTCTTCGACCTTGCGTCTTAAATCAAAGTGTTTTTCCAGCTAACACAATTTCTTTGACCTTGTGTCACCTAAAACAATTTCTTCAGCCTTATGCCAAAAATAAACCTCAACTTAAAGAAAATTACTCTTAATCAATGTCACTTGTTTCTTCCAAATCTTCCTGACTACTGCGACTGATTTCCACTACTGGTAGGATAATAATATAGGTCCATTCAGGGGACTTATACTTTTGATTCGGCCTTAATGGTCTTTTGCTCCTACTGCTAATCACTTCAATTTTCTTTCCTGCTTGACCTTTCTTATCAGAATCACCCTTTTGACTTGATATTTCGTTAATCTGCTCCTTAGATTTGTTCACCAATTTGAATTTTAGATTTTCTCTTGGCCAATTATCTCCTTTTCTTAAGAATTTCTTCTTAGGCTCAGTTTCGTTACATTCAGCTTTCCAAGTCCTATTCCAGACTCTTCATCACTCTCGTCTGAATCTGTCTCAGAGATTTCAATTCTATATCTAGGAACTTCTTTACTCGGCAGCTTCACTCCGTTAGGAACATCATCCTTGTAGCTGGTACTCGGTAATTCGTCTTCCTCTTCTTCTGGAATTACTTCTAACTTCCCAGTTTCAGAATTCTTGTTCCTACTTTCAGAGCTTTCAATCTGCTTTTCAATACTCTCCTGATCTTGAATCTCTTTTGACTCAGATTCTTTTTCTGTTCCTTTTTCTAGAACATTTTCATCATTTTCTGAATCTAGAATCACAATCTCTAGATCTTTTTCATTCAATGCCTGATCCGCATCAGAATCTTCCAGATGTCGACCTTCTTGTCGATCTTCAGAATCTGGATTCTCAGGTTCTTCTTCAGAGTCTGAATCAGTTGTTGTGTCGTCACTATCCTCATCAGGATTATCAGGAGGTGGTACACGAATGGTATGGCTTGCATGCACCCACCTTTTCAAACCTTTGCATTTAACTGCATTTGTTGTGACTAATATCACCTGTCTTGCTTTTTGCCACCTGGGTACTAAGCAGTTTCTTCTCCGGTGAACTTTTGTTCTGACCCAGTCTCCTGGTAACAGATCATGAGCTTGCTCCTTTTCTTTTGAAATCACATCTGTTCCCACCTGATGGAGTACAGAAGTTACCACGTCAGACAGATTTTTACAATAGTCCATAATTGCACTTTCATTAATGCTCAAAATGTTCCCGACTGGAATAAATGCTTGTCTCATTACTCTTCCCATGAGAATATGAGGGCTTAGACCTGTCTTTTTATCTGGTGTGCTTCTCAAAGACATTAAGACAAGTGGAAGTGCATCTGTCTACTTCATTCCTGTAGCTAGGCACATCTTTCCAATTCTATTTTTAATTGTTCCGTTAATTTGCTCAACAACTCCTGATGCTTCTGGTCTGTATGCACAGTGTAACTTTTGCTTTATGTTGAAGGCTTCACAAATCAATTTTAGCAATCTGTTTTCAAAGTGTGTGCCACGATCACTTTCACAGTGACTGGAAATCCATACCTTGGTATGATCTCCCTCAAAAGCAATTTTGCCACAGTAATTGAATCATTGTGACGAGTTGGGAACGCTTCCACCCACCTTGAAAACAGACAGACAATCACAAGGACATATCTCAGCTTATTATGAGGTGGCATGTCAATGAAATCCATTTGCAACCTGGTAAAAGGACCACCCTCCCGTCCTATGGTTCCCATGCTTACAACTGTTTTTCTGTTTGGATTGATTTGTTGGCAAATCAAACATCTCTGGCAAAGTGATTCCGCAATAATCCTATATTTTGGATTATACCAAATCTGCCTGAAGATTCTAATCATTGTCTCTTCCCAAATGTCCTGGACCATGGTACATCCGTGCCATGTCAGCAATCATGCAATTTGGCATTACAGGTCTGCCATCTTTGTAAACCCAAATCTCATCTTCCTCCCTCTGCCTGCAACCTTCTTTCAGCCATGTGTTTTTCTCCTCATCATCTGCCTCATCTTGTAGATCTTTTACTCCCTGCCATATACAGATATTAGCATGAGAGAGTTCAGAATATGATCATTATCTTTTCCCCGATTACTTGAAAATTTGTTTTTCGCACAGTAACATGCAGTTTCATCTGCAAAAGAATTACCTTTAGTAATATAGTCTTCACCTTTTTTATGAGCTCCGCATTTCACAACAGCAATTTTCTCAGGTAATTGAATGCCATCAACCAATCTTTTGATCAATTTTGCATTCCTGATCGGTGTTCCCGCAGAAGTTAAATAACCTCTTTGAAACCAGAGCTGGCCATAGTCATGGACTACGCCATATCCATACTGACTGTCAGTCACTATGGTAACCTTTTTTCCCTTTGCTCTTTCACATGCACGAATTAAAGCAATTAATTCTGCCACTTGAGCTGAACGAATTCCTTCGAGAGTTGAACCTTCAACTACTTCTGCAACTGTGCAAACTGAATATGCTGCTGTCCGAATGCCCTCATCTGTTCTTAGACAGGAGCCATCAACAAAGTAAACAATGTCTGACTCTGGCAAAGGCAACAAGAAATGAAACCCTGTGGTTTGTATATGCAAGAAAGTCAAAGTGCTGACTGTGGAGAGACTTCTGTTATGATACAATAATCACTGTGTAAACACAGTAATTTCAATGACAGTAACCATTGTATCATAGAGGCAAGCGTATATCGATGTCACTAATTGTAAAAGAACCAAGAGTTATGTGTTTACACAGTGATTATTGTATCATAACAGAAGTGTACATTGATCTTAACAAGTGTTAAATAACTAAGCGTGATATGTTGTCGCTTTTATATGCTGATTGCTTCTTATGGGGTTCCCTCATTGAATATACATATGAATTGAGTTGTCGCTTTTATATGCTGATTGCTTCTTATGGGGTTCCCTCATTGAATATACATATAAATTGACCCAATCCAAAATGGCCGCCAAAGTCTAGTCACGATCTATAAATATATATATATGATTATATCAAGAGCCCACGGAATGTAGCACGGACTAGATATGTCTCTATTAACCAATAAAAACGAAAGAAAAAATCATCCGATACATTAATCTTTAGGTATAATATGTTAGTAGATTCTCGCGGGGACTTCCGGGTCATGCAAAGAACACACATGAATACTGCAAAAATATTTTTTCCCATAAATGATAGTTCTTCACCAAAAGAATTCCAAATATTATGGGTTGTATGTATAAAACGAAAAGCGATTCGGACTTAGTTTAAGTTAAAACAACAAAAAGACAAGTATCCACTTCCGGGTGATTAGCGCCAGAGCCAGCATAAAAACGACAACCATATCCGAGGTAAAATTATCCTTGATGATACGGACGCGGAGGAGCAGGGAGGCCGAATCCATTGAATCAGGTATGTGACCTATCACTATAGTCAGCCTTTCCTCTGCGTAAAATAGTTAAAGTACTTAAAAAGTTTGTTTTGGACCAAGCCTTATATTGGGACAACCCGCTATATTGCACTATTATATTTCATCTGGTGGTAAGATACCTTTTGGAGATAGAGAGAAACCAGATTTTACGCAGTCTAAACGCTAATTCTGCAATCAATGATTTTAGTTTGTGTTGTCTATTCTTTGTAACCTTCAAAGGAGCATCTGTGCTTGTAAATCGGCATGGAGGAGCCACCGTAATTTACTATGCGGCCTTAGTCAATTAAACTGTCGGATCCCTTCTTCACATTGGAATCACTGGTGATAAAAAGACACATTATATAGTGGTCTCTATTGGAAATTATGAATTTACCAACACCTTAGTCTACATTTCCGGCATTTGCAAGCCTACTCACCGGTTCAGGAAATTCGTTTTTACTCGATCGGTGAGGGTAGATATAGGTTTATCCAATGCAAGAGGGTTTGATTCACTTCCTCTTTTTCATAAGCCTGTCGGTATAATTGATATATATAGTAAGTCTACTGCTACGGCTGTAATTTCTTTAGTTTTATCTACGCATAGGTTTTTAAAGATCATTATTCTGATTTTGACATAGGGTCATGGGTCGTGATTAGTTATCAAAGCACTAGATCTGGCGAAGATGACTTAAGCTTCAATTAAGGGTATCCTGACGCCCTGCATATTCGTAGGGAGTGTTATAAATACGGGTGAATATATGGTGTCAGTTTACAAGCCATTGGGTAACTATAAGAGGATAGGCATGCTGTAAATTTTAGTGGGTTGTATGCTCCCTCGTGATTTGTTATAAAGGCTCTATATCTGGCAACAATTATTTAAGCTTCAGTCAAGAGTACCCCGACGCCCTGCATGTTAGTAAGGATTGTTTTAAATACGGGGGTATATATGGCGCCAGTTACAAACAAAACTATAAGAGGACAAGCGCGCTCTTTTCCCATAAATGATAGTTCTTCACCAAAAGAATTCCAAATATTATGGGTTGTATGTATAAAACGAAAAGCGATTCGGACTTAGTTTAAGTTAAAACAACAAAAAGACAAGTATCCACTTCCGGGTGATTAGCGCCAGAGCCAGCATAAAAACGACAACCATATCCGAGGTAAAATTATCCTTGATGATACGGACGCGGAGGAGCAGGGAGGCCGAATCCATTGAATCAGGTATGTGACCTATCACTATAGTCAGCCTTTCCTCTGCGTAAAATAGTTAAAGTACTTAAAGTACTTAAAAAGTTCGTTTTCGACCAAGCCTTATATTAGGACAACCGCTATAACCTACAGCGCGCTTGTCCTCTTATAGTTTTGTTTGTAACTGGCGCCATATATACCCCCGTATTTAAAACAATCCTTACTAACATGCAGGGCGTCGGGGTACTCTTGACTGAAGCTTAAATAATTGTCGCCAGATATAGAGCCTTTATAACGAATCACGAGGGAGCATACAACCCACTAAAATTTACAGTATGCCTATCCTCTTATAGTTACCCAATGGCTTGTAAACTGACACCATATATTCACCCGTATTTATAACACTCCCTACGAATATGCAGGGCGTCAGGATACCCTTAATTGAAGCTTAAGTCATCTTCGCCAGATCTAGTGCTTTGATAACTAATCACGACCCATGACCCTATGTCAAAATCAGAATAATGATCTTTAAAAACCTATGCGTAGATAAAACTAAAGAAATTACAGCCGTAGCAGTAGACTTACTATATATATCAATTATACCGACAGGCTTATGAAAAAGAGGAAGTGAATCAAACCCTCTTGCATTGGATAAACCTATATCTACCCTCACCGATCGAGTAAAAACTAATTTCCTGAACCGGTGAGTAGGCTTGCAAATGCCGGAAATGTAGACTAAGGTGTTGGTAAATTCATAATTTCCAATAGAGACCACTATATAATGTGTCTTTTTATCACCAGTGATTCCAATGTGAAGAAGGGATCCGACAGTTTAATTGACTAAGGCCGCATAGTAAATTACGGTGGCTCCTCCGTGCCGATTTACAAGCACAGATGCTCCTTTGAAGGGTACAAAGAATAGACAACACAAACTAAAATCATTGATTGCAGAATTAGCGTTTAGACTGCATAAAATCTGGTTTCTCTCTATCTCCAAAAGGTATCTTACCACCAGATGAAATAAAATAGTGCAAGTCCCCAATCGACTTAGAAGTCTCCTGATATAAAAATCTTCAATTTGAGGTACTTGTTTATATATTTTGGGCAAAGATGAGGACATTATTAATTTTGTAGATGTCCTGCTTTTCAATAATACAAGACTGTGGTGGGTAAGGAATAAATGTTTTCCCATAAAATGTCATGTTAAGGAGTTTACTGGGCAAAAGAAAAAAAGAATAGCCATGTATGTGTCACTGCATATAAAAATAGGTATCTAAAATATTGTTTCTCAATTTTTAGATTACAAGTCAATATTGCCAAATGTCCTGATGAAGGTGCAACTATTGTAAAGACACCGAAACGCTGCGTTGACTCTTGCTTTTGACTGTTTTTTTATTATTATCCATGTTGTTTTTTACCAGGAAGATAACTTTTTTAGCAAATGTTTTTAAAATCCAGAGTGTAACCCTAAAAGGAGGTACCATAATAAATCGTGCAAATTGTTTTTATATCTTTGTTTGAATTGTTTATTTAATAATGTTTTGATATACAGTGTGATAAGTGTTCAATATTTCTTTGCCAGCCCAATTTGATTAACATTAGGAATTCTCCTTAGGCAAAATTCCCCCACACGTCTCTCCACAGTCAGCACTTTGACTTTCTTGCATATACAAACCACAGGGTTTCATTTCTTGTTGTATTTGCTCCCCTCCCTGTGTAAATCACCAGGGGAACATTTCCAAAAAAAAAATTGTGACTCTGGCAAAGGCACATCTTTTATGTCCTTTCTAGGTTTGGTACAGTATTCCAAAACATCCAGGCAGTCATGATCAACATCAGTTTCATTTTTGATTTCAGTAATAACACCATCAGGCAATAGAGTAGAAGGGTTAAGATTAACACACCTTGCAATCGAATCATCTGATCCTAAAGTAACTTTTTCATATTGGTCAACCTGTTACTCGATAAGTGTTGTGTCTTGCTTCTGGTAAGGAGGGTTTCAACTGAATGAGGTACATACACTTTTACAGGAAACCCCATTATGATCCCTTCACTTTGCTCAAGGCTTACACTTGTTGCAGCCACTGCCTTTAAGCAACCTGGCAATGCTTTTGCAACAGGGTCAAGAACAGCTGAAAAGTAAGCTATTGGCTTTCTCATTTTTCCATGTCTCTGAATCAGAACTGATAATGCACAACCCTCCCTTTCACTGCAGTACAGCTCAAATTCCTTGTCGTAGTCAGGCATCCCCAATGCTGGAGCTTCATACAGACTTTTCTTTAGCTTTTCAAAAGCCTCCAATTCAGTTTTTTGTCAGAGTAATCGGGTCTTTTATGTCTGCTTTTGTCAGTCTTTGTAGTGGTTTCGCAATTAATGAATTTCCACTAATCCATTGACGACAATAACCTACCATTCCTAGAAACATTCTGACCTGTCTCTGTGTTGTTGGAGGTTGTATTGCTTGAATCATTTTTATTCTCTCAATTGTCACTTGTCTGATTCCCTTTGCAATTCTGTGACCAAGGTATTTTACCTCTTGTTTGCAAAATTGTAATTTTGCAGGTGACACTTTATGCCCCTCATCTGCCAATCGATTTAAAAGTGTAATGGTGTCTGTTACACAATTTACTCGTGTTTTTGCAGCCACTAGGAGATCATCAATGTACTGAACCAATGTTGATTTTCCAGGCAAATCTAGATCTTCCAAAGATTTCTTTAATAACTGATTAAAGATAGATGGACTCTCAGTATACCCTTGAGGGATACGACACCATGCTAAGATAAGATCTTGGAATCTGAACGTAAAAATTTGTTGGCTCTCTGGATGCAGTGGAACTGTAAAGAAGGCATTACACAGGTCTATAACCATGCACCATTCTGCATCATGCGGAATCTGATATAGAATTACCGCTGGGTTTGGTACAACTGGCAACAAGGAACAACAATTTGATTAACCTTTCTCAGGTCCTGAACTGTTCAGTAAGTTCCGTTTGGCTTTTTGATTCCCATAATCGGTGAATTACACAGGCTGCTCTCGATTTCTTTCAAAACACCTTGTTTTATGAATTTCTCAATCACAGGAATGACACCCTCAATAGTTTCAACTTTCATTTTGTACTGAGGAATGTTTGGAAAATCTATTCTTTGCTTTACAGTAATTTTTACTGGGTCCACATGTTTCATTAAACCCATTTCATCTCCTGTTAAATCCCACATTTTTGGATTAACTGCCTCTTTCAGTTCTTCAGGCAAATTGTTTTTATCAAAAGCAGAAAACAATTTATTTTCTTCCTCAACCATTAACATTGTTAATTTGTACAGTCCATCTTCTAAGGTTTGAAGCTCAATACCATCTGGTGAGCAATATATTTTGCAGTTCATCTTACACAATATATCCCTCCCTAACAAGTTAACAGGACTGCTGTTACAGACAACAAATCTATGTTTGTCTTTGTAATTTCCAATTTCCATTTTGACTGGCTCTGTCAAGTCTGTTTTAATCTGCTGATTTGCTACACCCACTACTTGGATGGACTCACCAGAGAGAGGAAGGTTTTCAATTTCCATTGATCTAACAGTAGAACGGGTAGCACCAGTGTCCACAAGAAAAGTGATTTCTACATCATTCACTTTACCATTTACAAATGGACCTGACTGATCTACCTCAAGAGTGGCTCCAAGCACACACTCTTCTTCCTCTCTCAGGCACGTCATGAGTAATCCTCAGAGTCACTGCTTTCATTTTCTTTTAACCAAAACTGTTGAGAAACATTTGACACATTCACTCTTTGCGATCTATTTACCTGCTCAGCTCCACAGAATCCAGTCTCAGGACTGAATCTTTGTGCATTCATACATTTTGGAAGTGGTGGCTGTGGAATTTGGCTCTGCTGATTTTCAATTGGCTCTGCTGATTCACTAACTGTCGCTGTTGCTGCTGACTTATTTCATTTAACTGTTGCTGTAGCTGTTGCTGCTGATTTATCTCATTCTGCATCTGTGGATTTAATGATGAATTTTTTTAATTTCTGGGCGGATTCTTACACTCTCGCTTCCAGTGTCCAATCTCACCTCAATTAAAACATGGGAGCTTCTGTTTAAGCTCTTCAATATTTACATAAAATTTTGATTTGTTAACAAAGTTCCCCTTAAATTTGCCTTGATTCTGCTGAACATTTTTATTTTCTAAGGTTGCTATTTGCTGTTCAGCCACCTTCACTTGTGCCCACATTGCCTTTTCCTTAAGCTTTTTCTGCTTTGCATCTATCTTGTCACTGCAGTATTTTACTTTTCTCAGGATGTCGTCAACTGTAAGTGATAGCCAGCCGACAATCCCATTTCTAATCATCTCACCAATTTCAGGTCTCAAGCCATAAACAAATCTGTAAATGAAATGGCTCATATCTTTTTCACTTAATTTTTCGCAACCACTGTATTGTTTAACCTCTTGGCTGCTAATGACAAGGGTAACTCGTCATGCCCCTCCCATTCATTTCAATGGAAATCCCATTATAAAGCCTTCAAAGCCTCAGCAGCCAAGTGGTTAAATACTAGCAGTAATCTTTCATAAAATGAATGTACTGACTCTCTTGGTTCCTGATTTGTTCTGTCAAGTTTAACTCAATCCACTTCTTTTGGAGGAATCTTGTTTTTCAGCCACACAATTACTTTGTCATAGAAATCCATGACATCAGCTGAAGGAGCACCTGTTATTTTATTTCGAGCTGGTTCTTCTCTGGGCCAACTTACAGAAATTTTACATTCTGTCCAGAGATCTGATGGGACAACAATGTCAAAGAATCCATCAAGATCAATCCACAGAACTTTTGAAACCTTTATAAATCTGTCTACCTGACGATACCATTCTACTGGCTTTTCTCTCAGCCGAGGAAAATCATTTGTAAAGAGCAAAATGTCCTGCCTTGTCCATGGAACATGAACATAACCTCCACCAGCTATTTCCCTCATAGGAAACTCATTTGCAACTTCTCCTCTTTCTCTTTTTTTCTCTTCTCTTTTCTTTGTCCATTTCACTCGCCATTTACTTAATTCACCTAATCTTTTTAGGAACACAATTAATTCTTTTACATCGGTTATCCTGCCTGTGGTATTCAGGTTTTCAATGTCTTTCTCAGAGAAATCCACTCTGTAATGTTTTTGCAATTGTTTCCGTCTACTCAAATCCATGTCTAATTCAGCAGCCACTTCTTCAAATTGATCATATTTGTTTTTTGTTTTCCATTGTATGCTCTTACAGATAAATAACAATTCATCATCCTGATATTGCTTCAAACAGTCAGTTCCAATTGTGCCAATAATTAATTCTTCTAAATCTGCTTTCAATTTTGCAACATCAAGCTGTTTAGATTCAGGAAATTGTGGAATTAATGGGGTCTGTGTCAAATCTGTTTTATTCATGCTCTTTTCTGATGATCCAGAACCGGATCCTGCAACTGATGGTAACTGACCATTTGACAAACTTTGATTAAAAGTTAAATTTGGCATTGTTTTTTCTCGATGGATTTCTGATAATTCTGAATAAAAATGTTCAGCCACTTTCTGAATTTCCGCATTTATTGGAACAGTTAGAGCTGAGTGTCTAGTTTCACCTTGCTCAAAAACTGGTACAACAGGACCAATTGTTACCGGTACCGTTACTGCTTCCATCCCTTTTGTTAATTGCTGTATTAATTCCCCTTTTGAACTTAAATATTCTGAAATATTTGGTATATTTTCAGGTACTTCTGCTCTCTTTTCATTTCTCTGGAATTCATTTCTCTGCTCTGGAATTTCTGGATAATTTCTGTTTTCTCTTGGAGTATTAGATTTACTTCTTGACCTTACTCGCTCGGGTAATCTTAAAAATCTGAGTGAATTATCATCAGCTTCTCTAGGAGGTGCACTAGGAGAGGTTCCTGAAGAAACTCTTGGGGTAGACTGTGAACAACTTGGCTTATAAGGTGGTGGATTAATAAAAATTTCTTCTAAAACCGCATCATCTAATTCTTCATCAAGATGACCTTTCTTTCGGGTATTCATTTGACCTGAAGTTTCAACAACCATCTCCCTAACTGGGTACAAACCATCATACATGTCTGCTTTTCTCCAACGACGCACTCTATCTTGATGAGTTTCCATGTTTATGTCTAATTTTGGGCCTCTTGATATTCCCCTGCTTTCTCGTTCGAGTTCCATCATTTCAATCTCCCATTCAACTAAAGCCTCAAATTGAGTAGGTCTATGCTTTTGCATAAGAGCCATCATTTTTTCTCTCAGGTTTTTCAAAACTTTACATTAAATGATCCGTCTTCCGGCCACGCTAATACACCATCATCTTTGGTATATTGCATCCAATTTTCAAACCAAAGGACAGTATGATAACCATATTCACCTTCTATGTATGCTGCGGGTGTTTTGTACTTATGAAGTAATTTTCCACCACGAGTTTCAATTTTCTTATTGGGGTTAAATCATTTTTTACATTTCTGAAACCATGAAGGCTTCTTTTCCTCCTTATAGTACCAATAACTCATGATTTAAAACTATTCTGTTTAATTTGAAAAAGATCGTAAGTATTTCCTTGTTGTTCCGCTACTCTAGCCAATCCGTGCGCGAAATTCACCAACAAGCCAATCAGGTTAAGCCACGTCACTACCTTGCTCAACCAATGGAAATACTCTTTACAGAAAGAACCAATCAGCTAACAGCTCGTTTTGGTCATGTGAACCAATCACTGGGCTTGCTGTGACGTATGTCAACCAATCGCAGCGCGAACCCTGTGACGTATACTGCCGCTGCAGCTTCGCTGTCTTCGCCCCGCAAACTCACCCCTCCTTTACAAAATATTTTCACAGCGCCATTTTAAAACAATTCTTTTCAATGAAATTCAGTTAATAACTACAGAAAAACAAACCATCTGTCTGTTTCGCTAAACAAAGTAATAGTTTTTATCAATCATTGGAGTACACACTCTCATGAAATAGACGACGCTATTTTCATAAAATCATTTTTTACGCATTCAAACCGAAAAACCCTGACCCTGTATACATGAAATCTTTGGCAGGACTTTAACCAACCAATAGAAATCCTCAATTGCCAATAAGAATAGAAGACGCTTCCTTACCCTTCACTCAAGCTTGGAAAAATCATATTACTCTTTTCACAGCGAGTTTTAAAACTGGCTCCTAGTCCCTATACTCAAAGCTACGATTTCATAGGTAATCCTCACTATACATATAACCTGTCATACCTAAAAATCCCTAAACTTGTGCTGTACGTCAGCTACACTAGTGATATGTCAATACCACTAATTTGAAACAGAACAAATGAACTGTGTAACTACACCTGTCACACTACTCTGCCGGCAACTTAACCAGGAATCTTCACACTGCTGGAAAAAACCTTTCGACTACATATA
This sequence comes from Lissotriton vulgaris, assembly GCF_964263255.1. Classification (NCBI taxonomy): domain Eukaryota; kingdom Metazoa; phylum Chordata; class Amphibia; order Caudata; family Salamandridae; genus Lissotriton; species Lissotriton vulgaris. Next base: position 187,186,240 of record NC_141696.1, read on the forward strand.
ACAACTAAACAAACTTAACATGTGTTAAACATGTATCCTATGTAATTACCATGTAACATGTCAGTTACCATAGTAACCAAACTTTGCTACCAGAGAATTGATCCAGTGGGCCTAAAGAAATTCTGTCTCAAAAGCACTAACCTACACCACGATACTCACCATTAATCATAAATTCATCACAAGGCCCATAAATGACTGATTCTCAAAAAATAGGGGCTCAGAGGGAAATGTCAGACCCAGGTACCCTCCACTCAAATCATCATATTCACAAAACCTGGTCCTACTATACACTAGGCAATCTCTTTTAAACTATCTCCTGTTGACTCGTTTGTGTGGTTATTCTTAACCTTACACCCACTCCAGGAGTTTACAACCGGGTGTGCCTGTCTTTAAAATATTCTCATACAATCTGTGCGTGTCATTCCCTGTGTGTCTACAGTCCCTACTTTCAAGCTGTGCTCGTGAAATCCCGCGTGCTGATGCGGAGAGGGATAGGTCAGATTAAATCAAAAAGGTCAGAAAAAATGTGTGGATTATGGGAAGGTACCTCACGGGAGCAACCACCAGGGAACTGCTGACAGGTTCTCGTCGGTATGTTCCACGTCTCATCATTGGCTCCTTACCATCGGAAATAAACAAAATAGAAAGTAGGAAAAAATGTTAATTAACTCAATAGTGTATGTCCCTACAGCACTGATGTGCATCTACCCCCACAGGTATCAACACCGCTATTCAGTGTGATACTGTATTAAAAATGGAGTTAGAAGTCCCTAGCTATTCGGACATCTTTATTCTATGCTGGGTATCTACTCCCACTAAAACCAGCACTCTATCGTTGTGCTTCATTTTTGTATTCTATGAAGCCAACATGTTTCATTGCCTGTGTAATTTCGTCGGCAACTTCTTCAGGGCTGGGGGTGTTTTCTCCACACACCGCCGGGCGCCGCCGGCGTTTAAATCTGTAGACACAATAGACACCGACAGAAGACCAAACAACATAAAAAACATAGTGTGACACACATTAGTTGGGTGCCCATTTCCTCTAGATGTACATAAAATCCTACTGTTTCAGGGACATGTTTAGACGTATTACCTTCATCTCTGTGCCTACTGGCATACCTGGGGTTCCTCGTACCCTCGTATGTGGTACCGCCTTTGGGATTTGTTTTTTGGTTGCTTCTCGTCGACCTGCAATCATGCACACACTTAGTAAGTACCTTGTACCTCCTCGCTGTGCCACTCTTGCCCTTTTATTTAATTTGTGAAATTTACAATAAAAAATGACCATCGCCAGCATGACTTGTGCCTCGCTGTCGCCTAGGCTCCCTGATTTTTTGGCCGCTCTCGTTTATCCACTTTCCAGTACAACTACGCTCGCACTGGGTCACATTTCAAACCTGCATCCTTTCACCTCCCGCATGCTAGTTCGCGATTCTTAAGGTGTGAGTAAATAACTACCATATTTGCCAGCTATTCCTAGGGCTCTGGATACTTCAAGTATATTCTTATTCCGGATCCCTCTCCTTACCGTCTATGTCTGTAGACGTTTCTTTTACTCGGGGCTCCCGTTCCAGCTACCTCAAGCCTTGTTCACGCCGACTTTGTTAAATGTTGGCGTGTGACGTAGCGTGTCACATGACCTGCTACTGAGTGGCGGCCATCTTGGAACGGGGAGATCTCTCGTTCTTCCCTACACCATGGCTATGCCGTCTCCTGATAGTGTATGTGATTTCTCGATTATTAATTGCTCAAATGCGTTTGTCTACCAATATCGATATCACATTGATGAATTTCACGGTTTAGATAAAGAAATTATAATTGTTAATCTAAGGGATCCTATTCCTTTATATATTCTCAGTGAGTATGCAATCCAGGAGTTATCTCAGCTGATTTTACCGGTTAGGGATATATTGATTTCCCTATATGTACCACCCCCTCTCCAGGGTGACGTAACTCAGAGGGCCCTCCTGTCAGTGCTCATTCATCTTACAGATATCTTATTCCATTCAATAAGATCATTGAGTCCATCTTTATCTGCCCTTTCTTGGTAAATCCAGCGAGCTTCATTTGACATCAGCCTGGTTTCAATCGTTCTAGGGTCCCCCATGATTTTTTCTAGGATCACCCAGCGTATGTCTTTAGGTTGATGTTGCGCCAGTTTGAAATGCTGTACCAGCTTAGTTGTTAATCATCCTGCTCTCAACGTGCTGAGATGTTCTTGAATGCGGACCTTGGCCTTTCTGGTTGTTAGCCCAATGTAATGAAGTCCGCATGGGCACGTGAGCCGATATGACATTAGCTGTATTGCAGTTCGTCAGGCTATTCAAATTCCATATTCTCCCATTCATCAGTTGGACACTCTTCGTTTTTTCAGTAAGTCCGCACACTGAGCAACATCCACACGGGTGATGCCCAGCGACTGGTTGTGGTGCTACACCTTCCTGTCTGGGTCGTGAATGCACTAGCCTGTCCTTCAGATCTAGTGTATAGTAGTACCATAAATGACTGAGACAAGAATTGACCAATTGAATCATGTGACCTAATTATTCAGAACTATTCACAAAACTATTTATATTTATATACAACTGCAGTTTATCGTTGTCATTTTTAGAAATGTACATTTAATTAAGTCACCTAGGCAATGGATTAACTAATGGTAACTAGACTTAAAACAAACAAGACCAGCTTGTCATTTCAAAATCTATTTTATTAACTTTATTATCAAGTAAAGAGCATTTTCAAATATTAAATCTTTTATTACGATTTATGAAGCATAATTTTATAAAGTAAAGGCACATTAGACTGTCAGATCAAATCGGCATGAAAAGTATTAAAGCCAAAGAAATCTCATTCCCTAAAACCCTATTTCCCTGTCTACACTTAATAGGAACCTAAAAGAGAAAAGCATAAGTTCATTTTCCCTTATGCGAGTCAAAAGTCCATCAGCATCTCAGGATTCAGGAACGAGCCAGCAAAGCTCCTCCCAAGGGGCCAAGTTTTATACCTTTTCTCTATCTAAAACTAGATAAAAGAATACTTTTAAAGAGTCACCCTGCGATCCAATTAGCTGACAGCCGTCAGTCCACATGAAGTCATTGCCTCTACATTCCAAAATCGTGCTCTTCTATAATGTCTTTGTTAGTTGTCTGCAAGTGACATTAGCTTCCGAGGTCTTTAGAACAATTTATTGAATAACAGTTCGTTGCTTCCTCAGCTTTGGCTTTTCTGCCATATCCTGTCCCTGGAAAATAATACAACACGGAGCACATCCTGCACAGTTCCTCGTATTTGTGTACTGATGATTATGAACGACCAAGTTTTTTTTATTGTTTGCTGTGCTCTGCTCATCATGACAGGAGTCCAAAACATCCATCTTAAAACTAGGCCTCAGGCCTCTTTTTTGTAGCACTAGTATGCAAGGAAACACAAAACATTAATCACTTCGAGTAATGAAAGTCATTCTGTTACCCACCCCCTTCACTAATGTTAACCCATTAGTTTATGTTACCTAGCTTTAAGCACAGAGAAAGCAGCAAACATAGAGACTTTTCACACGAGCTTTTGCCACATAAAAGACACAACATAAACGAAAGCACATTTAAAAATAAGCACATGCCATTATTTAAACAGCCGCAATGAATGTTGACAAAACAGAAAGACAAAGTTAATTTATTATTTTTGAACGAACTGGCAAATGCAACAAGAGCATATAATGTTAATTCCCTCATGTTCATGTAAATGGACATTATTCTATGTTGAATTAATACAAATCATGCAAGACTCATTAATATTATTATTTTATTATGGAAGTTTAACTCAGCGAGTGAAAACAAAATTAATTTTAAAAACTCGCTTCATCAGTACCCCCCTGCATTTACATGCACAACGCGGCAGGCACCACGCGGTGCCTGCCGCGTTGTGCATGTAAAGGCAAATCATGCATTTTTAACCTTGCGGCGGGTGCAGCTTCAAGCAGCACCCGCCGCAAGGTTAAAGATACGGGATGTGACCGCCAGGGTAGCGGTCACATCCTAATTGCAACGGAGGGACCCCCATTGCCCCTGCGGACGGTCCCTCCACCTCAGGGTGGCGGACGGACACAGGTCCGTCCACCATCCTAATAGGCCTATAAGTGTGTAATGGGAATAGTGAATCTGACCAAGCTCAATTCCAGAACATTCTCTACTGTTGTTCAGTTTGGGATGAGAATAATGAGTCTGAACCTTCCATAGGAGCCATTTTACTTACTAATATTTAGATTGGAATATGAGCAGTACATTTTAATTTTCTTTGTGTGTTTTTATAGTGTTTGTGTCACTGGAGTTATAACAGTATGTTTGTATTTTATCTGTATGTTTTTAATTATTTATTAGATTGGAGCTAAAATGTTAAATATGTTTATTTTTAAGTTGCATCTTTTTTTATGGTTATAGAATTGTTATGCTCGTATTTTTGAGTCTTTTTGTTTGAACTTCTTTAAATGTTTTTTGTTTTACTAGTTTTATATATTTTTATTTAATTCTAAATATATTCTAATGTTCTATTTATTTTCAATTTGTATTTTGTTTTCTTTCTTCGTAATTTCATATTTTGAGAAATGTTTGTAATGTATTTTGCATTTTATTTGATGTATTCATTATATTTTATAATTTTCATTTATTAAAACTATATCGTTTAAGTAATACTTTTAGAATATATTTTTAATAATTGTATTTACATGTAAGTACATTTTTATCTGAATTTTTAGTATTTTTAATTGTTGTTTACATTTTAACTTGTTTTTTATTTGTTTTCATTTTTAATTATTACATTTCATAATTTATATTTTTTAATATAACAGACTTGTGGGTATCAGTGTCTCTGCCAAGCCTGGGCTTGCAGGAGGTGAATGCTCAATGGAATCTGCTGAAAGTGAGGTAGATACACTAAGTAAATGCCAATGTTACAGAAGACATTGAACCATATGTGCATGCCACCAAGAAGCTAGCAAAGGTTTTGGATTGTGCTAGACATTAGGGGTCACTACGTATATGTAATGATGCACCCGACTGCGATAATTATCCTCATTTATCCCAACCACGAGCGTAAGGCTCCCTCGCCTGCTCATGCCTAACGGTGTTTATGTCACCCTGGGCTCCGTGGAATCCAGACGACCATCAGAGTTCCACCAAGCTCCACAGCAACAACAGAGGCCTGAGATTGCAACTACATTGAGATTACAACATATCTCCTTGTTTTATACAGAAAAAAAACAAATATTTGCATTACATAACAACTAAGCATGGGCGAATTTTGCGAATCAGACGTTCGCGAATTTGCGTATTTGCAAACTCGCAATCCGCGAATTCTCGCAGATTATTATTTTGTTTTGTGTTTGCAAGGGTTTCTGCCAGTTAGCGAGGGTTTTGTACCAGTTCGCAATTGCGAATTTACTTGTCGGCTCGCAATGGTCGCGACTATGTTGTTTCTACATCTGGTTCATCATCACAGGTTCCCAGCACCCTCTGTTTCACCACTGCCACCCTCTGTTTCACCCATGCCACCCTCTGGTACATCAATGCCACCCTCTGGTTCATCATGACTGTAGATTATGGGGGGGAAAGCAAGCACACCTGCCCTGCTTCAACTGACATGAATTAATTTGGGGTTGATTTATTAATGTGTCACTGTTTTAAAATTCCAGTCTTGCACCTGCTTCCTTATCTGTAATTTGCTTTCTGTTGCAGTGCATTTTTTTTTCCAGGACCTTTGTGGCCTACTTGTAGCTATTCTATGAGCCTGCTGTGAGGGTCAGAGCAGGGTTATAGAATTGTTGCAACTAGCAACTGAACTCTGGAGGGGCCCCAGTCAGGAAGCACTACAGGGAATGGTTACTATTACTAATGATGAGTTTGAACTTTTGCACCTGCTGAGTGCTTTCAGTTTTGCAAAATTCGTTTTTCTGCAGAACAGCAACTGTAATGCCCCAAACAAACATAGGCAATTGAACTCTGGAGGGGCCCCTCAGGAAGTACTACAGGGAATGGTTACTAATGATGAGTGAACTTTTGCACCTGCTGAGTGCTTTCAGTTTTGCAAAACTCGTTTTTCTGCAGAACAGCTACTGTAATGCCCCAAACAAACTTACTTGTGAAAGTTGATTTCTAATCCAAAAGTGATCCAAAGAAAGTCAAAAGTCCTCAAATCCAAAAAAGTGCAGGCAAATGTCAACCTGAGGAGTTATTCTGATAAAAATTTTCAGAAGGTCTATGCTGCTTGATAGTGGATTTCTTGTGCAGAATTGCAAATTTTGTAATTTCGCAAGTGCGAGATTGTTGCTGCCCGCCACACCTACATGTTCACAATTGCGAACTCTCGCGATGCGTCACCAAACTCCTGCGGGATCCCGCAGCAAGATCCAAAATGGTGCAGCACTCGCAAAATATCGAGAAAAACAACTCGGCAGACGCTGAATGACGGTAAGTGAACGCCGCACGCCACAATATTGTATCACCAAGAAAAACAAGCATTAGAAATGCAATAGGTCTCGCAGCATTAGAGTTAGTGCTTTTAGAATTGTTTATGGGTTTTTTTGTAAATCTTTAGCATGAGGTTGAGGGTGAGTGAGGGTGAGGGGTTGAGGGTGAGTGAGGGTGAGTGAGGGGTTGAGGGTGAGGGTGAGTGAGGGGTTGAGGGTGAGTGAGGGGTTGAGGGTGAGTGAGGGTGAGTGAGGGGTTGAGTGTGAGTGAGGGTGAGGGGTTGAGGGTGAGTGAGGGTGAGGGGTTGAGGGTGAGTGAGGGTGAGGGGTTGAGGGTGGGTGAGGGGTTGAGGGTGGGTGAGGGGTTGAGGGTGAGTGAGGGTGAGGGTGAGTGAGGGGTTGAGGGTGAGGGTGAGTGAGGGTGAGGGTGAGTGAGGGGTTGAGGGTGAGTGAGGGTGAGTGAGGGGTTGAGGGTGAGTGAGGGTGAGTGAGGGGTTGAGGGTGAGTGAGGGTGAGGGGTTGAGGGTGGGTGAGGAGTTGAGGGTGAGTGAGGGTGAGTGAGGGGTTGAGGGTGAGTGAGGGTGAGTGAGGGGTTGAGGGTGAGTGAGGGTGAGGGGTTGAGGGTGGGTGAGGAGTTGAGGGTGGGTGAGGGTGAGTGAGGGGTTGAGGGTGAGTGAGGGTGAGTGAGGGGTTGAGGGTGAGTGAGGGTGAGTGAGGGGTTGAGGGTGAGTGAGGGTGAGTGAGGGGTTGAGGGTGAGTGAGGGGTTGAGGGTGAGTGAGGGTGAGGGGTTGAGGGTTGGTGAGGGGTTGAGGGTGGGTGAGGGGTTGAGGGTGGGTGAGGGTGAGGGGTTGAGGGTGAGTGTGAGTGAGGGTGAGTGAGGGGTTGAGGGTGAGTGAGGGGTTGAGGGTGAGTGAGGGTGAGTGAGGGGTTGAGGGTGAGTGAGGGTGAGTGAGGGGTTGAGGGTGAGTGAGGGTGAGGGGTTGAGGGTGGGTGAGGGGTTGAGGGTGGGTGAGGGTGAGTGAGGGGTTGAGGGTGAGTGAGGGTGAGTGAGGGGTTGAGGGTGAGTGAGGGTGAGGGGTTGAGGGTGGGTGAGGGGTTGAGGGTGGGTGAGGGGTTGAGGGTGGGTGAGGGGTTGAGGGTGGGTGAGGGTGAGGGTGAGTGAGTGTGAGTGAGGGTTTGAGGGTGAGGGTGAGTGAGGGTGAGTGAGGGTGAGTGAGGGTGAGTGAGGGTGAGTGAGGGTGAGTGAGGGGTTGAGGGTGAGTGAGGGTGAGTGAGGGGTTGAGGGTGAGTGAGGGTGAGTGAGGGGTTGAGGGTGAGTGAGGGTGAGTGAGGGGTTGAGGGTGAGTGAGGGTGAGGGGTTGAGGGTGGGTGAGGGGTTGAGGGTGGGTGAGGGTGAGGGGTTGAGGGTGAGTGAGGGTGAGTGAGGGGTTGAGGGTGAGGGTGAGTGAGGGGTTGAGGGTGAGGGTGAGTGAGGGTGAGTGAGGGTGAGGGTGAGTGAGGGTGAGTGAGGGTGAGTGAGGGTGAGTGAGGGTGAGTGAGGGTGAGTGTGGGTGAGTGTGGGTGAGGGATTGAGGGTGAGGGGTTGAGGTTCTGTCATCAGACTTTGACCCAGAGCAGGAGTCAGAAATGCAGAAAACAAAGAAAGCAAAAATGGCAAACCCTGCACGATTGAGATCGTCACAGGAGTGGAAGGAAGAGGCGTGAGGTAGAATCCAGAGTAAGCAGCCTTGGTATTAAGCAGCGATCTCTTAAGAAAAACTTTTGGAGTTACACTTTCAATTTTTATAATCGAATTAAGCACTGGGGTTAGATAGATGTGTGTGTGGGCCGAAGGGCGTTATGTTGCGATGGCCTTGCATGACGTGCAGATAAATCAGTTGTGTTTAATCATCTGTGGGCTGTCTGACGTGTTCTGGCGTTTGTTTGATGTTGGGCTGCTGATGTGTCACATGGGCGGGCAGGCCAGTGTCTCACAGTGGATTCTGCTTGTATATCCGGGTTTTCCTTTGTGTTGTTGGGGGTGGCTTTACATGGCACTGGGAGGTGTTTGCATTGAGCGGCTGCCTGTACGGACAAAAGGTGGTGCTTAGCGGGACAACGAATGCTGCCTTCTCTTTTGTTTTGGTGCGGTCATGTATGATGGGGTCCGCCTGAAATGACGTTGTTAGGGACGTGTGTACAGCATCGGTGAATCGACTACCATGGTTGAAGATCTGGAAGGCTTTCCTTCTCTGACGCTGGTTCTGGTCTCTGTGGCGGCTCCCTGTCCCTCGGAGCGAAACAAACAAGGCATCTTTGTGCTTTTTCCCTTGACCCAGTAAGCGCAGCACGGCTTATTATGGCGGACTTAAATGGCGCTCTGGATTGAGGTATTGAGAGCAGAGGGGGAGGGGCGGGGGGACCTTATGCAAGATCCGGATTCGTTGTAGGTGCAATTGGCGTTGGAAGCAGAAAGGAAAGATTGTTGATGCCTTCTGGTTAAGGGCCCCATCAGGATGTGTTTGGGTGGTGAACATGGAGGAAGTGCCGCCCGAGCATGAATACGTGTTACTGGGTATTCTGTTTACCACTGTGCCATGCCGTTCTGAATCTGTCCCTAATCTGTCGTCAAATGTTCTAACAGGGGGTTATACTGGGGGTTGAATAACAAGACGGACGGACGGAAGAGAGGGGAGGGGGGAGGAGAAATGCGACACGGAGGGAAGGGGAGGGGGCGGAGCGGGGAGGGGCGGAGAGCAGAGGGGGAGGGGCGGGGGGACCTTATGCAAGATCCGGATTCGTTGTAGGTGCAATTGGCGTTGGAAGCAGAAAGGAAAGATTGTTGATGCCTTCTGGTTAAGGGCCCCATCAGGATGTGTTTGGGTGGTGAACATGGAGGAAGTGCCGCCCGAGCATGAATACGTGTTACTGGGTATTCTGTTTACCACTGTGCCATGCCGTTCTGAATCTGTCCCTAATCTGTCGTCAAATGTTCTAACAGGGGGTTATACTGGGGGTTGAATAACAAGACGGACGGACGGAAGAGAGGGGAGGGGGGAGGAGAAATGCGACACGGAGGGAAGGGGAGGGGGCGGAGCGGGGAGGGGGCGGAGAGGGGAGAGGTGCGGGGAGGAGAAATGCGACACGGCGGGAGGGGGCGGAGCGGGTAAACAAACGCGGACGTGCACGCGCCCGTGACTTTTAAGGTCAATGCGCATGCGCATAAGCTTAATGCGCATGCGCATTGACCTTAAAAGTCACGGGCACTGCAAGGAATCGCCACGATTCCTTGCAAGTTAGATAAAGAGTCGATGAGCCCCTATAGTCTCGCTTGCTCGATGCGCATGCGCATCGACAGGCGAGACCTAAAAATCTGCTGCGTGCGAATTTGCGGATTTTCGGTAAATTCGCGAGAGTTCATATTGCGAATTTACCGAAAATCCGCAAAATCCGCGAGCGGAACGGATTTTCCACCCATGCTTAATAACAACAGCTTTTACATTGCTACAACTATATACACGTTCAAACAAAAGGGAGGGTGTTTAAGGGGAATTTTTATTGACCTAGCATTGCTACAATCCCTAGATACTATTAAACGACAAGTAATAGCAATGGGTCAGGAGTGAATAAAGCTATCTACAGGAACTGTGTGTTAGCATCAGGATGCAATCAAGGAATCCAAGCGATTCGTGGTGAAAAATTGTGTTCCCATCAGATACCCATCCTGTACCGCCCTACATCATTTGGGATCCTTCACCCGAAGGAAGTGGAAGCATATCCACTATGGATTAGGTAGATTGTAGCCTAACCTTTTTGAAGGATACAGGGATGTGATGAAAGAAAAGTAGTATCAGGGGGTAGGCTGACTAGCAGTGCAAAGAAAATAGTGAAAGTGCTATGTGCAAAAATACGTGAATGAATTAATATTGGGTTGTGGAAATGGAAGATAAATTTTAATGGGATCCTATCCACACCCAAGAATAAAAACAGTGGAAAGTAGTATATAACAAATGACTACTTAGATGGAATCGAGGTCGACATATTTCTGCAGTGTGGCAGGGTCACAAGATCCCTTCCTGCTTCATCAGGACTTTAACAAAAATGCTACTGCTGATGTGTGAATTAAAGTGATTTAAAAATTGAAATCATATCACCTGGAGAGCGCCCATGTAGATGATCCGGATGGTCATAGAATCACACCGGACAAACAAACACACAAAAAACACACAGTTAATATCGATGGCTTATAAATAAAAACACATATTTTGTGAAGAATTTGCAAATGCCAATAGAATATTGGTCAGCGGTTGCTTAATAATCAACCCATTTAGTCGAATCAACATATTGATATGAGAAACAAACGGATAACTCTGTATCCACTCACCCACTATGGGGGGAATTCACTCTCCACCTCACCCGGCTACAGCTCAGGTAGAAATGAAGCACCGCTCTATTGGAAGAAAGAAAGGAGATACTGCAGATAAAGGAAGAACTACAGAGCTTGGCTAGACACACCTTATCTCAGAAGAGTCATTGGTATTCTGTATAATGTTGTAGCATGGCAACTGCAACACTCATATGCGCCTGACATGCGCAACTTAAAGCGTAATGTATCTTAATATATCGGCTATTTCATCATATTAAATGCCAGCTTTAAAATAGAGGAACCGTATTTACATAGCAGTTACCTTGTGGCTGCTGGTATTGTAAACTGCGTACTCTAAACTGGCTGGAGATTAAGAAGACCGCTTTCTCATGTACTTGCGCTGCTACGGAAAACAAATCGTACACCTATTTGGCTGCTACGGAAAGCAAATCATAAAAATGTTTGCAACCCAAGGGAATCCTAGCTCGTTCTCAAGGGTGCATCCACGAACCCCCTGGATATTGCATCTCTTCAAGCAAAGTACTGCCGCGATACCAAGTGGGGCATGGAAACGATTTGAAACCAGGCAAACTTCCCACCCAATGTACGTTCCAGCTGACTCCACACGCAAAGTTTTTTGTGTCCCCTTGGCCCGCTTACCTGTCCGTCGGTACTCCGGACATCCGTCTTGGCTGTCTTGTGGGAGGTACCTCGACAGACAGGAAGCGGCCATTTAAGCCTTTCTAACGGGCTCCGGTGGAGATCATGTGATCGCGCGTGCTTCGTGTCGCGATCATATGGGGCTGATGGGAGTTGTGGTTTTCTATGTGTTTTATCGCTTTAACAGTCGAACTGGAAGACATACTCCCGGAAGTCTATGTTATTGCGATGTTTTACTTTATAGGAATAAACCGACACACTCTATGATGATTCTAAAGTGGCCCGTGCGAGTCTGAATAAGGATTCTAAAATTCACAAAATCGCCCGCAGCCATAACAAGAGAGCGCTATGCCGCCAAGTTAGAAAAATACCAATTTGGAAAAACGCCACTCATTTATTAATTATTGGCATTATTGTCGAAAAGGTTAACTTGAAACTTTTACCACTGGGAGGCAGGAAATGCATAAAACTTTTAGTTTCACCATCATCGGAGTATGTTACAGTATTTGGTGATAATCTTCTCTATTAGATCTACATATGCAGCTAGCGGAGCCCCTTGCTCTGTAACTACAATTGGTACAATGCTAGATGCTAGGTCTCATGCTATACCTAATGTTAAAGATACGATCACCCAATTGCCAAAGCATGTAAACACATATTAAGGGGAGGACTACAGCGACATCCAAGGAATGTCTTCATTCAAGCCCGTTTTATCAGTTTGTAACCTATACACCCACCTCTGTTCTCTTCTATGTAGAAAGGTACTGATATCAGAGATGTGTTTAGGTATCACCGGTTGTTCTAACACTGTCCAGTGTAGATCCGTTGGAGAATGGTGGGCTGCTAGGAAGTGGTTGGTAAGTCTTGTAGCTTGTTTGTTACAACGTATCGAGCTCTTATGCTCCGATATTCTTATCTTTATTTTCCTGGTGGTCATGCCCACATATCTTTTCTCACAAGGGCAGTTGATTAGATAGATTAGGTTCATACTATTGCAATTTGTGAACCTACGTTGCTCCCATGGTCGTTCTGTACCAATATCGATCCCAGTAGATCTGGAGGTTTGGGGGCAAGCTGCACACTGTCCACATGGATGGTGGCCAGTGACTGCAGGCATTTCCCATAGGGTGCCTATGGCTCTTGGAATTTCCATTTTAGGTCTTGTATGGACTAGCTTGTCCTTTAAATTTTGTCCCCTTTTAAACGCAAAAAGGGGGGGAGGCAGTGTGTCCTTGCCAGTGTTGAGAATTCCCCAGTGTTTTTTGATGATTTTGGAAATTTGATTGGATAATATGCCAAACGTTGTAACGCATGTCATGCGTTCAACTTTCTCTTTTGGGGGCACTATTTCCAATAAGCTGGCTCTGTTATTATTCGCCGCTCGTTTTTTGGACTGATGTATCAGTTTTTTAGGATAATCTTTGTCTAGTAGATCTTGAGTTGGACTTTTTGCATGTATTTCAAATGAAGTTCTGGTGGTGCAATTCCTTTGAATGCGCAAAAATTGCCCATAAGGCAAATTATCTCGTAAAGATTTAGGATGGCAGCTATGATAATTAAGCAATGAATTGCGGGCCATTGGTTTCCGATACAGCTCGGACATGAGGCCATTAGGTGTGCCCAAAATCAATAGGTCCAGAAAGGCCAATTTACAGGCATCGTATTCCATGGTGAATTTTAGGAAACGATTCCTCTGATTAAGCCACTCATGGAACTCCTTGAGCTGGATCTCATCTCCACGCCACACAACGAAAATATCGTCTATGTAGCGTTTCCATGCCCGCAGACACCTAAGATGGGGGTTGGTGTCTGCGAGCACGTGCTCCTGTTCGAATTGGTGCACGTATAGATTCGCGAGACTAGGGCAAAAACGCTGCCCATACTAGTCCCGCTAATCTGTAAGTATAGGGAATCCTCAAAGGCAAAAAAATTCTCTGTCATGGCTATTGTCGCCAGCGTCCTAATAAGTCTTACCGGAGTTATAGATTTCAAATCTCTTGCAAGTAATAACTCCTCTATGACTTGTAGTGTCTCTGTTTGTGGTATCGAAGTGTACAAACTTTCAACATCGAATGACACTAGAATATCAGTTTGAGTGTCATAATCGATGTCGGGTAATAATCTTAGGACGTCTTTGGTGTCCTTTAAAAACGTCGGCATTTCCCGTACCATCGGTTGTAGAAACACATCGACAAAAGTCGACAGAGGTTCCAGAAGTGAACCTATCCCTGATATTATGGGACGACCCGGTGGTGGACGCTGGGCCTTATGAATTTTTGGTAGTTGGTAAAAATAAGGAGTAACAGGGTTGGATGTACGAAGGTATTGTCCCTCTTTTGGAGTTAACCATCCTTCCGCAAGTGCTTCCTCGACAATATGTCCTATGATGTTCGTTAATCTCTCAGTGGGATCTTCTTTGAGTTTTTTGTAGGATCTTGTGTCATTGAGTTGACGTAGGCATTCATTGCGGTAAGTGTCTACATCTAGGATGACTACTGCTCCCCCCTTATCCGCTGGTTTTATTACAATAAGGGGATTCCCTGTCAGTTCGTTAATGGCTGCTTGTTCATTTCTGGATAAGTTAGAGAAAGTCTTTTGCCTGGTTTCAAAGAGTTCCCGCATGTCATGATTTACAACCTCCTCAAAGGTAAGAACCTTCGGGGGCAGACCCAGAGTGGTGGGATTGAATGTGGAAGGTTTCTTCAACCCTGTATTCACCATAGGACTGGTTTGTGCCATCTCAGTTGTCTTGTTCGAAAACAAATAGTGGAGTCTGATCTTTCTGTAAAATGTACTTATTTCAATTTGCGCCTGGAAAGGATCAGTTCGATTCGTGGAGACGAAGCCGAGGCCTTTGTTCAGTACCTGTTCTTGGGTCTCTGTAATTTGTTGCGAGCTCAGATTGATAACTAAACTGGTCCCGCCGAGGTTGCTGTTTGATCTTGTGGGATCTTCTTCCCACTCCTCAGATCCATGGTCTGGGGTGGTAAGTTCCAGCGGACCTGTCCTTGCCGAGGAGTTCTTTGACGGCCCCGGCTTCTCCTGCCCCCCCCTAAAAAAGACTGTTGGTTGTAGTCTCCATAGAATTGTGGCGGACCATAGGGGTTCATCATTGGTGGAAAGGGGGGTGGTCCCCACGATGAGGGCTGCCACCAAGGTGGAACTTGAGGTTGAGCAAAAGCTTGATTATACCCTCTCCACCCTCTTCTGTTCCCTCCCCTTCCTCGCTGTTTGAATGATGACTGGCTGGTGTTTGATCCATCTGAATCACTGGAGGCTCCATCAGAGCTAGAGCTCCCATAGTTGGATCCTCCCTTGTGTCCATCCTTTTGATTAGTGGGGGAGAAGTTATCACTAGTATAGGGATAAACCTTATCCATCGCAAATTTGGCCAGGTCTTTTTTGAATTTTTCTAGTTTGGTAAATAGTATTGAGTCCCTAAACTCTTTACTAGTTTTGTTGCCGTCCTCTTGATGTTTAGAGAACAATTTACTCGATGAAATGGTTGTTTTAATCTGGCCCTCTAAGACCTGGATCTCCACCAGTATTTTGTCCGCTGTCTTTTTTGCCGTTTTTATAATGAGCACTAACCAGTCGCGTGTACACTTCCACGCTATAAGTGACCAATCATGGAGGAAATCCTTGTCATCTAAAAAGAGACGAGGGACATTCCCCACAATGAGGCCACTAGGAGCGCAATTGCTTCTTAGATAGTCTGCCATCACTATTCCATGTACGCTGACTCTGGCTTGTTTTTTTTTGAGAATTAGTATTTTTGCCCAGCCATCCTCCGAGTTGGTAGAGGTGGTAGGTAACATCTCGAGCATACTGGGATTCTCAGAGAGTAGCGTCTGGATCTCATTTTCATCGAATGCTAGGCCTAGATTTGTGGCCATGATATCTGGTTTCCGTGTCTAGTATTGCGCAACAGTAGCTCCTCAACTAAATCAAGTAAAACCGTGACCAAGACAGCGGAGGCTGTCGAAACGCGTTGGTTGTTGCCTTGGTTTTGTTGACACCCCATGGATTGAAATAAATAACTTGAAACCAACTTCCTTGTGAATTATATTGGGTAAATTGCGACTCCAGGATATCCTCTCGAGGGAGGAATCGTTGTTTGGATAATTTAGCGGTTGGGCTCAACCGCAGGAGTAACGCGGCCACACCTAGTAGCGCCTACCGGGAAAGAAAGGGAGCCATACGGATTGATATATATATATATATATATATATATATATATATATATGATGTCCTCAACCTGAAGATAATAAAGTGCTTTACATGGGCACCAGTTACATTATATTTTTAAGGCACGGGGAGATTAAGTGATTTGCCCATAATCACAGGATGTTGAAGCCACGCCGCGACTCAAACTTGTCTTCCTAGTTCCAAAGCCGGAAGCTCTGACCGTTACGCCACCTCCTCTTCGCAGTTCTCCATTGCAGGCTTCCAGCCCGCTGAGCTATCTTCTAGCTCAGTTTTGTGACGCAAGCCATTTCTGGCCATTGGCATGCTAGGCACATTCCACCCTGCAGGAAGTGCCAGGGCGCACTTTTATCAACGCCGAGTGGTGTGTGGCACTGTGGGAGGAAGGCACACCACGAGATGGGAGTCAAAGGTGAGAGCGCACTTGGCAGATAGCACGTCTTCTCAAAATACACGTTTTTAAAATCAGACAATAATTCATAATATACTATCAACACCTGTCTTCCAAGCACGGGTAATATATGTTTTCATTGTCGGTGGGTTTAATTTCCAACCTGATTGTTGACAGACAGAATGCAGTGGCACTAAACATGTCTGCGTCCCTGCTGAGATCACCCTGCAGTTATTTATTAGATGAATCTATTTATTACACAAATCTCCTCTTCCATTGAAGGTCCTTGATGATCGGAACCATTCACTTCATGTACATCTGTGTCAGGTGGGTGGACACCCTGGAAATCTGGCACTGCTCTGACCCTCGGATTCCTTTCTGTACAGAAGGAAAGTTGAATTATCTCTTCCTCAATATATGTAGTTGTTACACATTGCAATTAGATACACAGTTTTATATATTTATATATATATATATATATATATGACGTCCTCAACCAGAAGATATTAAAGCGCTTTACATAGGCACCAGTTACATTATATTTTTAAGGCACGGGGATATTAAGTAATTTGCCCATAATCACAGGATGTTGAGGGCACGCCGCGACTCGAACTAGTCTTCCCAGTTCCAAAGCCGGTAGCTCTGACCGTTACGCCACCTCCTCTTCGCAGTTCTCCATTGCAGACTTCCAGCCCGCTGAGCTATCTTCTAGCTCAGTTTTGTGACGCGAGCCAAGTCTGGCCGTTGGCCTGCTAGGCACATTCCACCCTACTGGAAGTGCCAGGGCGCGCTTTTATCAACGCCGAGCGGCGTGTGGCACTGTGGGAGGAAGGCACAACACAAGACGGGAGTCAAAGGCGAGAGCGCGCTTGGCAGAGAGCACGTCTTCTCAAAATGCACGTTTTTAAAAACAGACAATAATTCATAATATACTATCAACAACTGTCTTCCAAGTACGGGTAATATATGTTTTTATTGTCGGTGGGTTTAATTTTCGACCTGATTGTTGGCAGACAGAATGCAGTGGCACTAAACATGTCTGCATTCCTCTCTACCTCTCCCTCTACCCCTTTCCACCTACCTCTCTCCCTCTCTACCTATATCTCTCCCTACCTCTACCTCTCTAGCTCTCTCTACCTCTCTCTCTACCTCTCTCTCTCTCTCTCTACCTCTCGCCCTACCTCATTACTTCTCTCTCTACCTCTCTCCCTACCTCATTACCTCTCCTCCTCCCTCTCCCTCTCTACCTCTCTCCCTCTACCTCTCTCCCTCTACCTCTCCCTCTACCTCTCTACCTCTCTACCTCTCTACTTCTCTCTGCCACTCTCTCTATACCTCTCTCCCTACCTCATTACTTCTCTCCCTACCTCATTGCCTCTCTCCCTACCTCATTACCTCTCTCCCTCTACGCCTCTCCCTCTACCCCTCTCCACCTCTCCCTATCTCTACCTCTCTATCTCTCTACCTCTCTCTATCTCTTTCTTTCTCTTTTCCTCTCTCTCTACATTTCTCTACCTCTCTCTCTACCTCGCTCTATCTCTACCTCTCTCACTACCTCTCTCCCTACCTCATTACCTCTCTCCCTCTACCTCTCTACCTCTGTCTCCCTCTCTACCTCTGTCTCCCTCTCTACCTCTGTCTCCCTCTCTACCTCTCTCCCTCTCTACCGCTCTCCCTCTCTACCTCTCTCCCTCTCTCCCTCTCTCCCTCTCTCCCTCTCTCCGTCTCTCCCTCTCTCCCTCTCTACCTCTCCCTCTCTCTACCTCTCCCTCTACCTCTCCCTCTCTCTACCTCTCCCTCTCTCTACCTCTCACTCTCTCTACCTCTCACTCTCTCTACCTCGCTCTCTCTACACCTCTCTACCTCTCAACCAGTTGAATTCCGAGAAGCCCAAACCATCAGTATTTCAAATCTGTGCGTGAAACGTGGGTAGGATGAGCCGTGCAGCTCAGAAAGGCATGTTCTTTTTACATAATTTGTATTTAACAGAATTGGGAAGCAGGAGAACAGTCTCACAGTTGAGATAGGGATTCACATACACTGGCGACCACTTTTGAATTGCCTTTAAAACCATTCAAAGATGGCTGCATCGTCTACGTGGGATGCGGTGGACTAAGTGGCAGCCGGAGCCTGATAGCACTGCTTGTTTGATTTAGAAATCAATATGATCTAAGCAAAGGATTTGGTGTCTTGTGAATTGAATTCACAACTATCAAGTGCAACTTCAATCATTAAAACAATACATTTGAATTAATCAAACATAACCTTTGGATTATGTGGATGAATAGCATGTGTTTATGCTGTATTATAGCTGAAGTCCCCTTGATCACATGTCAAGAGGCTTTCTGTTAGTTAGTTTAAGTTTGCATTCGAGCAACCACAGTAGCACTCTTTCTTTGTGTAAATAGATTATCTAGAGTGCATAAAAGTAACTTGCCACCTAAAGGCATCATATTTTTGCCATGAAAAATAATTCATTTTACCAAATGTGGCTACTGCCTGATTCTGCCCAGGGTTGGCAGCCGTCTGAGAAATATAACAAACCAAGAAATTTCTGAAAGCTAGACACACAAGGGAGTCAATGGTGGTATAACCTGTGTAGACCCCACTACATTTTCTAACCCCGAATGTGCTCCAAACATTGATTAAAATCACACACACAACCGCACATACAACCACACACACAACACCCCCACACACACAAACCCTCCCACACACACACACAAACCCCCCCCACACACCCCACACACAGAACCCCCCCACACAGACACCCCCACACACAAATAACACACAACCCCCACACACACAACCACCTGATTTCTTCAGAAGCGGTCGCTCCTCACGCTGCTCCTTGCCCTGCATACCGAATTGGTATCGTAGCACCTACTGCCAGACTACTGCCTGCTTTGATTACTAATTGAATACTTTAGTCGCGCTAGATCGCCATATTGCGCTTTAAATATCTGCTCAATTGTGCTGCGCTGCCTTGTCTATTTCCCGATTGCTAATTTGCATATTATCGTAGCGCTAGTCTGCCAAAGTGCGCTGCAACGTTCTGCTCAATTGTACTGTGCTGCCTGTATTTTGGTTTTGTGCCTGATTGTGCCTTGTGCCGGTTCCACTGCCTTTCACATCGCGTTTCTTACAAATTGTGCCCCAATCCTGTTTCGCTTTTAGCTTACTGCCATTTTGTTTTTGTTGTTGTTGTTGTGCCTCCCTGCCCGGCTCTCCACCCCGCTCCCGCGTTCCAGCTGCTCCTCCCTCGCCCCTCCCCTCCACTATCCGCATATGACAGATGCATTTGCGCGCAGCGTTAACGCGCAGCGGTCCGCGCCCCATGCGCGCCGAAGGTGCGCCAAATGTAATGTATGTAATGTATGTGTCTTGTAAAGCGCACTGCTGCCCTGAGGCGTCCTGGCGCTGTAGACCGCTGGGGAACCCATCCTGGCTGTCCCTGTGAGATGGTACCTACTGGGTATCTCCAAGGTGAAACCAGGCATCCCCAGCGAATGTGGGGGCCGTTGTAGAGATGAGGCAAGCTAATGCCCAGAGTTGCCGAGTGTGATCACTGGTTAGAGTAGGCACCGAGGCGAGAATTATCGAGTCCGCTGACCCTGGTCACGACCCTGCCGCATTGGGAATTGAACCCTGGTCCCAGGCCGTTCTCTGCTTCCGGGTCTGCTGCCTCTAACCAGTGAGCCACATCAGTCCAAAGGTAAGCCCGTCTACACCCGTCCGCGCCTGGACCGCGCCCAGCACCAGTCCCCCTGGCCCCCGCAATTCCCATTCCACCCGCATAACATATGACGCCGCAACCCTCTCAGCCCTCAACCCCGGCCGACCACCTAACTGCTACCAAGCTGCCCCAGGACACACCCATGGACCCTTCTCCTGCCACTTTTGCAAGTTCGACTGCATCAGGACCCACACCAAATCCACAAACTCCAAACAGAGCCCCAACACTAACCACCTAAAGTGCTTCCTGCTCAACACCCGCTCAGTCCACAGACACTCAATCGAACTCTAGAACCTACTCGACACTACATCGCCGGACGTCGCCTTCCTTACAGAAACATGGATGAACGCCTCATCAGCTACCGACATCGCCATAGCCATCCCGGACACCTACAAGATCATCCGAAAAGATTGCACCAACTAAACAGGAGGAGGCATCGCCATCGTCCATAAGAACACCATCCGCATCACGACCAGTTCCGATGATAACCTTGCTTCCGCCGAACACCTTCACTTCCAGATTCACACCAACCACAAAACCACACTCAGAGGCACCCTCATCTACCGACCACCAGGACCTCGCACACAATTCAGCGAAGACATCGCTGACTTCATCAGCCCACATGCCCTCCCCTCCGAGAACTACATTCTACTGGGAGACTTCAACTTCCACCTGGAAAAGAAAAACGACAACAACACCACTACCCTCCTGGATAACCTGGCCAATCTAGGACTCAATCAACTTGTTGACACCCCCACCCACTACGCCGGACACACACTCAACCCTATTTTCACCTCCAACAAGCACATCTCCTTCGATCACACCACAGCTCTCCATTGGACGGACCACAGCTGCGTTCACTTCAACTACAAAAAGTCCACGACCCACAACCTATTCCTCGAAGAAATTGGAACAAAATCACCACCGAACAACTCTTCACATCACTTCACCAAAACCCCCCCACCAAATCATCGGACCCAAACCAAGCAGCCACTAACCTCACCCAATGGATCACCCATAGCGCTGACGAACTTGCACCTTTGAAAAACCATCGAATCAAGCAAGGTAGCAAAAAAGCCCCCTGGTTCAAAGATGACCTTATGAAATCCAAGAAGCTCTGTCGTACCCCCGAGAAAACCTGGAGAAAAAACCCAACCGCTGAGAACCTAGACACCTTCAAGAACGCCACCCGCAAACACCACCAACTAATCCGATCCACCAAGAAATCAGCATTCAAGGATCGACTTGACAACAATGCCCAAAACAGCAAGGAATTATTCAACATCGTCAAAGAATTTACTAACCCCCACCGCCGGCACCCACAACATTTCTTCCTCCCAAGACCTCTGCGATTCTCTATCCTCATTCTTCCACAACAAAATCACCGAAATACATAACAGCTTTGAAAACCAGTCTGAAGATATGTCCACTCCACCCATTTCTGAACCAACACTGCCCTCTAACAACCTTTGCTCCTGGAACCCCATCACCACTGAAGACACCATCCACCTGATGAACTCCATCCACTCGGGATCGCCAACCGACCCATGTCCACACCACATTTTCAACAAAGCAAGCTCCATCATTGCACCCCATCTCCGCGATGTCATCAACTGCTTCTTCAACTCCGCAACCTTCCCGGAAATCTGGAAACATGCCGAACTCAGCACCCTTCTAAAGAAACCCACAGCAGACCCCACCGAACTTAAGAACTACCGCCCCATATCGCTCCTCCCATTCCCCGCCAAAGTCATTGAGAAAGCCGTCAACAGTCAGCTCGTCGCCTTCCTCGAATCCAACAAATCCCTCGACCCCTCACAAACCACAGCATCACTCAGAAGTACCACAACATCACTATGCGCTACCACAACATCACTATGCGCTACCACAACATCACTATGCGCTACCACAGCATCACTATGCGCTACCACAGCATCACTATGCGCTACCACAGCATCACTATGCGCTACCACAGCATCACTGAACGCCAAAGCATCACTCGTCGTCACCACATCACTCAGCACCACCACAGCATCAATCTGTGCAACCATTCAACAACAACTGGTTCAAATATGTTCTCTCAATGTTTCAAGCTTTATTACAAATGTCACAAAAAGATGTTAATATTTCACTTCTGTTCTTGGATTTTCGTCACAATAAAATACACTGAACATAATCTTCACCAAAGTTATTTACAAAAGTTTAAGCTATTGCCATTATAAATTACAATAACTTTTATTTAAGTATTAATTATTAAAAAAATTAAAAGCCATTGTTATTTGTAATATCAATACATCTAAGTCACGTAAATACAACAAATATTGCATTACAAATGCTATAGGTGTCACATTTGAAAAAGTTATAACTATTGGCATTGTAAATGGCAAAGCTATTAATTTCACTATTTTCAAAACCAACACATAAATAAAATATTTGTCATTTACAATACCAATAGCTCAAACTTTCCTAATGCGAGACCTATTGCACTACAAATGCTTGTTTCCACTTCTATCTCACTCCCTCCTGGAGGCACCTACCTTTCCCCACTCAGTACCAAAAATTAATTCGCTCTGTTATTCAATTCTTCTTGTACTTTCACAAAACTTCTCAAAGCCGGTCTCACATCCTCTTCACGTTTCCAACCCCGAATACTTTTTACTAAAATCTTGAAAGCCCCATCCATTTGTACAGCTGCCTCCCTCTCATCTCAGGTAACGGACATATCTCCTTCCACCCCCATCCTCAATATTCCCTACCACACATACCAACTCTTCATCCATATTTCTTTCATCTGCCCCTCTCAACGGTAATCTTGATAAGCAGTCGGCCTGGACACACTTCCACCCGGCCACATATTCTAGATCATACCTATAATCTTGTAACCTGGATGCAAAACATCCTAGTCTGATCAACACTTTACTTGCACCTCCTGGTCTCAACACTCTCACCAACAGCTTATGATCCGTTTGTAACGTAAACTGCATACCCCACAGATATATACGTAAGTACTCCACTCCCTGCGCTGCTGCCAATGCCTCTCTATTACAGAGTAATTCCGGTCCGTTTGAGAAAGAGTCCTTGAAGCAAAAGCCCCAGGGTTATCCACCCCATTCTTTATCTGTTAACACAGCCCCAAGACTATGAACACTGGCATCGACAGTTAATATGGTTTTGCTAATTGGCTCAAGTATATTTTGTTTTATTGAGTTTACAAACAGACAAGAATTTGTGCACAAAAAGCACCAACATCCTCGGAACACCACATCGCTATCTTCTTCCCCCGCCTTCTACTGGACGGCCACCACACATCAGAATCCTCACCTACCACACTTGCGCATCACAAAACTCTGCCTCAGCAAACCCATAATGGGTTTCATACTAGTCTTTTGTGCCCCCAGACAAACTGGGGCCAGGACAGAGAGGCAAGAAATTCCAGACACCTGTTTAGGGTAAGGGCTTTTGAACCTTTTCCCAGTTCAAAGTGGGCATCAGCTATAAATAGTGGACCCTTAGACCCGCATCTTAGGTACATTCTGGACGTGTGGATACTGCAGAAGAAGGACACCCTGCTGCTTGATGCCTACCCTGCTTGCCGAGAGGAAGACTAAATCTGCACCCTTCATCCCAGGCTGATGTTATTCCAATGTCAGCAGATGGACCTCTTGGTCTGAGCTGATGGACACAACAAGCTCCAAAGGCCTCTGCAACTGCCCGGTTGACCTGCTGCAACTGGATCTGCCTGAGCTCTGCCGGAGTGAGTTTCTGATTCCCAAGAGGGGCCTCCTAGTCTCTGGACCCTTGGTACGGCATCAGCTGAGCTCTTTAAGAGAGAAGAGAAGAAATTCTGACATTTTGGGCTCTTTGCGACCGCGAAAGGGCCCATTGCCACCCACGGTGATCGCCATCGCCAAGCTCTTGTGAACCTGATTCTTCGTGCTACAGACTGCCAGCGACGACTGACAATGGAAGATCTGCACTGTGCGTTACCCGATGACCACCCACAACGCTCTTCCCTGCTCCTCGCGAACTGGACTCTGCGCTGGACTTTAGAGGTTAATTTTTTCAGTGGGGCTAACCAGTCCCTGTGTCCGGCCCGGGCTCCATTGCGATCAGCATGACCTTGTGACTTTCACCCATTCTCGCATGACAAGATAACCATGAGTGGTGCTTTGTGCTTTTAGGTGCTATTCTTTCCTTAATTCTTTGAAAATGCATATCTCTGGTTCAACTGATTGGATTTTTGTTATTTTGGTGCCCAAGAGTTTATTACATTACTGTTTGTGTCCTGCATCAATACTTCACACATTGCCTTTAGGTTAAGCCTGAATGTCAACTTACCAGAGTTAAGCACAGGTTAATTTAGTGACTTTTGTGGTTCACCCTGAAAAGAATTGTGGTTGCTTCTTTGAAAAGAGATCCACCCCCCCCTCAGCCAGTAACACAAATAAATGCCTGGCAAATTGAGGAACAACCTATAGGCAAGGAAATTCCAGGAAGGTACCACACCGTGAAAAGTTGTGTTTTTAAAGTTGTTTTTCCCACACTAGAATGGACCTCTGTCTTTGTCACTAGAATATGCCAGATTTTTCACCCAGCTGGAAACTGAATTACTCGATTTCGTTACTAGAATGTTGATCTTTTTACAATACAATTATAGTGAAAAGAATATGTACCCTTGTATCTCTGCAGCTTTGACGTATGCAATCATGTGCCCCGATGCTCCATAAAGTTAGAAAACGAGTGATTCGTCCTGGGGCCTTTGTTGTGCAACATTTTCTCTGACGCATCGATCAGATGTTTCATTTCAAACGAAATTACAACAGTGCGCGGAATGCAGGACTTTATTAAGATGTTTGAGGTCTCCTATTACAGACATGAATCTCCTTTGGCACAGTGACTGCGCACGAGGACGCGAGCGCCAGGTCACATGCCTCCACTTGGCAACAGAACTGCACACTCACATGAAAGTTATGACTCGGCCTGAAATCTAATAAACTTTGAGCACGCACAGACCCATGGGCGGATCTCTGCGCTTTCGACAGATGTTGAAATACAGCTTGGATTGTTCTCGGTTGAATTCAATTGCCAAAGAATTTACGCTGCTTGGGACTTTAGTTTTGCAACCACGGGTCATGATAGATTCAAGCTAAAATGTTTTTCCAGCTGTGTGTGAGGTTACCTCTGCTCTCCGTACAAGTGAAGCTGTCAGAAGCTGGCATTTATCTAATCTTGGTCGAGGCTCTTCGAAGAGGGCGCCGAAAGGGCTGCAGACTAAAAATACAGCATTGATATCGTGTTGGCAATGATTGAAAGGTATTTGATTAAATTTAAATTCCCAGTGATTGAATGGTATATGATTTAATTTCAAATTAATTTACGGGCAAGTGGGAGAGAGATTGATTTTAGCCAGATACTTAGACCAAGTCACTTCCAGGTGGCACCACTTATCCAGCAATTTGTATTTAGAGCTTCCTGAAGGCACGATAAGCAGTTGTCTGTTGGCACTCTTGCCACATGCCCGCGTGTTCTCATGGCACGGCGCCCTTTAAAAAGCCCCCAGCAGTTGATTAGTAAAAAGCTGTAAAGGTGAATGTTTCAAACAACTCTCATTTTGACATTCACGCAAGAAAGACATATTAAAATATTTTGAAAACAAAGAGGAATTTATTTGAAAGGTAGAGAGGTGTCAAACGTAGTACAAACAGGCTTCTCTCATTCAAGATAAACGAAAAAGGTATTTCCTTTTTTTCTCTCTCTTATATAGTGACAGAGTTTCTGGAATTGGAGGATAATGAAAAAGAAGACCCGGAAGGAGTTCACACCGACAGTGAATAGTAATAAGTCAATTAGTGCTGTTTGTTTCTTGCTGCATAAGCAAGGGCAAGTGTTAAGCAGCATTTAGAAAACACCTTACAACCCTTCTCTTACTGTCTTAGAATGCAGATCTGTTTACATTCGTCTGGATATAAACTGAGAGCATTTTGTAACTTGATTTTTAGTGCCACTCTTTCTGGGGTGTTGGAGAAGTGGGCGTAGGTAGCTTGTGAGGAGCAATGCAATAACACACACAAAGATGTGTGAAAGAAAAGACAAGAGGCATTGATAAAGCCAATAGTTCACACCTTTAAAATTGCTAGCAGAACTAATGGCTTTGCTAGGGATTGTTTACATTGGCAAAACCAAAACAAATGACATTTCGCGATGAGCAGTGGTATTTCACAATGTGTGCAGAGGTATGCAGATACAAGGGCTGCCATTTTGTAATTCATATTTCTTTTATGAGACAAATATTCCATAAGGACCTGTGCTGGGCACTAGCAATGCTATCAGATCAAGGAGGGAGCTGAGACTAACAAGAAGACCATCCAATCATGAGCAAGGTACTAACCCAAAGCCCACTCTCTGTTTTGTATTGTTCATATAGGTCTTCGATAGCAGACGAGCTGCCTGTAGTCAAGCCATAAAAACTTTCTAGTATCCATTGTAAAGTTTGTGTGTAATCAAAATGTTGCACGTTGGACCCACTTTAGTTGTTAAAAATCGGATGGAAACACAGATTTTAAATAAGATCATCAAAGTATTAATAACATAATAACGTTTTTATGTAGTGGTGCTTTTAAGTCTCGAATTATTTATTTGAAGCTGCCATAATTGCAGTATGTTTTTTGTTGTTTGATAGAAAGGCCTTATAGGCATACCATTTAAGGAGCTCATATATAAGCAAAGTGTGAGCATCTGGACTATCTATATCTATACTACTATTATAAAGTAAGAACTTATAACCTTTGTGGCGGGTAAACTCGGGAACCACAGCGCCAATCCAAACACACAATACATCATTAGAATTGTCAGGGTCTGCAGAGTGACATAGGCTATATATACCCAAAAAATATACGTTCTATAAAAAATATACATTCATAAAAAAGTAGTCCCTTGGAAGTAGCGCCGGGCATGTGCGCTAACGACGTGAACGTGCGTGCTGACATCATCTAGCGCGGGGGGGTTGCGGCGGACAGGAGCGCGGACAGGAGCGAGGAACTCAGGCTGAGGTAGGTGAAGCGCGGGGAGGATCGGAACGTGTGCGGCTGAGTGAAGCGCGGGGAGGAGCGGAGGAAAGGACTCAGGCTGAGGTGGGTGAAGCAAGGGGAGGAGAGGCCTGTTAGCGCTCACACACGCCTGCGGGAAGTCTCCAATGTGCGGCTGACAGGAACGCGGGGAGGAGCGGAGGAAAGGACTCGGGCTGAGGTGGGTGAAGCAAGGGGAGAAGCGGCCCGTTATCGCTCACACACGCCTGCGGGAAGTCTCCAATGTGGTACCACATTCACAATGGAAATAAAAGACAGAACTCAAAATAAAATAATAATAAAGAGAGACGTGTGCGTGTTTGCACAGGGCATTGGTCAGCCGGAGATGAGGTTTATTGCTAAGAGGTGGAACGCAAAATAAAATAATAATAAAGAGAGACATGTGTGCGTGTTTGCACAGGGCATTGGTCAGCCGGAGATGAGGTTTATTGCTAAGAGGTGGAACACAAAATAAAATAATAATAAAGAGAGACATGTGTGCGTGTTTGCACAGGGCATTGGTCAGCCGGAGATGAGGTTTATTGCTAAGAGGTGGAACGCAAAATAAAATAATAATAAAGAGAGACATGTGTGCGTGTTTGCACAGGGCATTGGTCAGCCGGAGATGAGGTTTATTGCTAAGAGGTGGAACACAAAATAAAATAATAATAAAGAGAGACATGTGTGCGTGTTTGCACAGGGCATTGGTCAGCCGGAGATGAGGTTTATTGCTAAGAGGTGGGTGAAGCAAGGGGAGGAGCGGCCCGTTAGCGCGGGGAGGAGCGGTGAACTGTGTGCAGCTAATTAGGGGCCCTGAAGGTGGCGGGTGCACAAAGGGGGACCCCCCAGACAACGTCGGGACGGGCTGCTAGTCTGGGATAAAGTATTGATCTTAAAGTATTGATACAGAGAAACTTTAAACAGTTATTAGGATATCAGAAAGGCAAGAATCTCCATTGTGTAAAATATACAGGGTATTGTTGATAATTTGCAGAATGGCAGTTCCAGCATTGGGTCCAATTCTAAAGCCAGATTGTCAAGGAGTCTGTTGTCATTTCAAATATTTCAGTTTAGAGGCAAACGATTATTGGGCCATTTGACTATCTCTAACCGCTTCTCTGGTCTGTTTTATTAAAAATATGTTTTTAATTTTTTACACAGATAAGCTTTACAAACCAACAATTTTTAATAGAAATCAGTAGCCTCTTAGGGCCTCATTCACGTCGGACAGGAGACCGACCAACAAGCAGGCGACGGTCCGACTGCCCAATTACGATGCGACCGCCGGGCTGGCTGTTGCAAACTGCTCAATTACACGGCTGCTTGTGCTGCGGCCCAGGGAAAGTGCTGCAGCACAAGCCGGCATGTAAATGAGCACTTCTACACTTCCATTCACCATATGGTGCTTGGAGGTGCCTGGGGGCACCTCATGTGCCCCACGAGGGAAGGGGGCCGAATTTGGGCCCCCAATACCAATATCCTTTTCTGACAGCCTTTACATGGCGGTGTTCCCGCCTTGTAAAGGCTGTCGGAAAAGAATATCCAAATCTGGACGGCAGTGCCTGGCTTGGCACCGTGGTCATGGTTAGAGGCAGCTCCGACTGTCGTCCCGCGGGATCTTTAATCCTGTCGGAGGCGTCGGTCTTGCCTCCGACCTGTGTGGGCAGACCCCCACGCGTTGTAATACGGCGGTCGGCCCACCTTCGACAGGCTGTCTGTCGCGGTTCGACCACCATTGTAATGAGGCCCTTGGACTTTTGTTACATATCTTGTTACACAGCCAAATCCCTGTTACGTTATTAAATTGAACTGACCGCCCACCAACTTTCCACATATCACATTTTACACACCATCCCTAGTACCTCATCCCCTGACCCACCCTTTCCATACAATGTAAAAATGGTATTAAATGTTGACATCAGACCTTTCTCCGTGAATCTCATTCTTGCCAACCAGAACTTAAACAACCATATTGCATTCTTGATACCACCCTAATCCACCTTACATCCTATCTTTCCCTCCGCTTTAGGTCCCTCCCTCTATATCACCAATTCATGTAAGACTAATCCGCATTTGAAACCTCTCTCACTGGCTCCTTCAGGAGGTAAACACTACCATCCTCACTCACAAATATCTGACTTCTAAGGCAACACATCCCACAGCATACACTCACTGGGACTAGTGTCAGGGGGACCAGTCTGTAACTATTATATTAGCCCATACAACCAGGTCATCACATAATGTGTCATCTCCCCTCACTAATTTCATATAGATCACTTCAGCCATAGCACCTTCTACCATATTCTTAATCTAGCTGCCAATAGTTGATGCTTTCATGGCAATACGTCTTTTTTCACGTCCAGTACCCTACATTATGAATGTTCTACTCAGGTTGCCTTTAGCACCCTTAGGATAAAGTCTCAATCAGCATTGTTTCATTGTGAATGGTATAGGCTTGCTAATAGCCTTGTTTTATGTCTGCCTTACTTTTCACCAGAACTTTTGTATTATTGCAGTTGCAAGTAATGCGAATGAAGCTCGCCTCCATTGCCGAGCATTTAGGGCAGAACGAGACAAGTGTTGGATATATGTTGCTTAGTGTAACAGTGGTCAAGTAGGTCATATGCAGTCAGCGGGTGTGCAGCGGACACTGCTGAGAGAAATTGTTACTCACAAGCAGGTCCTTAGAGATCTTGAGCACCTACAGCTTGAGCGGCCTGACTTGCAGCCAGTGCTGTTGGAGGCAAAGGAGAGGGTGGCGGAACATGTGGAGCGGCTTGGCGGTTTCGATTATAAAGCCTACATGGTTCGGATGCACACTGAAGGGGAAAGGTCAAGTTCCTTGTTGGCATGGCTAACCAACCCCACCAGGCGCTGTTCCTCTACCCTGGAAGTGGTGACACCGGAAGGTGCTAGACTGTATACACAGGGCGAGATAAATCAGTCCTTTTCTGATTTCCATTCCAGACTTTGCTCCGCGAGAATTAATCATCCATGGATGGTTAACTGGCCTTCCGCCTTGTAGACTGACACCGGAGATGGTGCGGGCAATAAGAGAGGATGTCTCTGCGGAGGAATTCCATGCTGAGGTCCGGCAAATGGACCGTGGGAAGGTTCCATGGGCGGATGGCCTCATTGTATAGTTCTATGCAGCCTTTCTTGACCTCCTGGTTCCTCACCTAGCTTCATTATACCGGGAGGCGCTCAGGGCTCAGGTAATATCCCCCACTGCTCAAACCGAGGAAACCTGCTACTGTTACGGCGGTATACAGGCCACTGCAAATGCTGAACATGGACTATAAAATCATTAGTGGGGTTTTGGTGGTGCGATTACTGCCCCACATGACAGGTCTGATCCATGCTGACCAGTTAGGATTTATCCTTTGCGGCTGCACAGTACTCAACACCCAGAGCCTGAGGGCGAGCTTGAGGGATTGTCTGATATTACTGGAATAGGTTGGCTTCATGTTTGTGGATATCAAAAAAGGCTTTTGATAGCCTGGACTGGGACTTCCTATGCGCCGTTATGCTCCGGATGGGCCTAGGCTGTGCTTTGTAGATAGAACTTTTGTGCTCTATGCGAGCCCTGTGGCGAGGATCCACACAATGCACAATATCTGAACAGTGCAATGTGGAACAGCGTGCCCCCCAGGGATGCCCGTTGTCCCCCCTGCTTTTTGCCCTAACAGCTGAAACCTTGGCATGCAAGGGCCGCGGCAACATACTGTACACTGGCATTCAGACCCATGGGGGTTCCAATTTCATCTTACTCTATGCTGATAATATGGTGCTTTACCTACGTGATCTGCGCACAGAGCCTAGGAAGGTGGTGTGTCTCGCTCACAGATTTTAGGGGAGGCCTCCGCGTGAATTGGTTCATGACCAGTTTGTTCCCGTTTCCCAGGGACATGGGTGAGTTCCTGATTCTGAGTGACATACATTGGGAATCAACGTGGTACCTATCTTGAGGTCCGAATTTATCAGACACCACCTGAGCTCTTAAAGGGCAACATAGGGATAGCGGTGACAGCTTTTCGGATGAGTGTCGGGTTTTGGAAGACTTTTCCCCTCTCTGTTTCAGGCCATAAAGCCGTAGCTCCAATGCTGGCACTCCCTCACCTCATACTATTTCGTGGTCCTCGTGCTGGTGATACCGCATGCTACGTTTCCAGGGCTGGACTTAATCCTAATTGACTTAATATGAACAAGGGCCAACGGCATGTCACTATGGCTAAGCAGCAACCGGGGACTATGAACGGAGGATGAATGCCCCATACCTCGATTCTTACTTCCTGGGTTCACAGCTGCAGTGGTGTATGGGCTGGTTTCTGGGGCGGAGTGCATCAGGAATGCTGAGATTACTGGATCTCGACGGCCTGTCGCAGTTGTGGGTCCTTTTGCTTAATGCACGATGGGCTCCCCATGCAGGGTGACATGACCTGTCGATACTCACAGCCTGCTGGATGAGGGTACTTTGTCAGATGTGGCTGAGGGCTCCTTATTTTCTGGATCTCCGACTTCAGGCCTTCATCACGCACCTTGATGGGGTGGAGGAAAGGCTCCTGCAGGACTGGGAGGTGGCGGGTTTGGTCACAGTTGGCACCCTATACGAGAATGGTGAGTTGCGGCCGTTTGAGGATTTATGTATGGACTCAACCAAGTTGAGACAAACTACTTCAGAAAAGCCCCATGCTTCAATGGGACCAAGAACACAGGACCTCAGTGCCCTCTGCAGAATCAATGCCTTAACAACGCACACAGACGGGGATGAGGGTGATGACCTGTCCTGTTTTTTCTACACTCTTGGTGTATTGAGACTGAAATTAGTTGTCTGTAATTGCTTTTCTAACAGACATCTTTAGTCCATAAATGATTGTGCACCATAGTTGTGAGGGCTTGCACCCAAGCATGTTTGGTTATTCAGTCAATCAATCAACTCGGATCTGTAGAGTGTGACTAATCACCTGCCAGGCTATCCAGGCACCTATTTCTTGCTGGGATCAGTCGAACAGCCACGTCTTGAGTCCCTTTTTGATTTCCAGTGGAGAGGATGATATTCGGAGGTGCAGTGGAAGGTCCTTCCAGGACTTGGTGGCGAGGTAGGAGAAGGCATGTCCTGCACCGTTACTTTGGCAGATGCTGGGAGTGTGAGCGAGGGAGGCATGTGTCTGGAGGGTTGGTGGAAGTTCAGTCAGTGGTTGATGTATGCTTGTCCTCGGTCATGCAAGGCCTTGTAGGCATATGTCAGCATCTTGAATTAGCATATTTTCAGAATGGGGAAACAGTGCAGGTTCCTGAGGTAGGGGGTTATGTGGGTCCGTTTGGGTGCGGTCGAGGATGAGTTTGGCAGCTTAGTTCTGTATTGTCTGGAGTCTCTTCAGGAGTTTGGTAGTAAGTCCTGCGTAAAGCACGTTGCCATAGTCCAACCGGATGGTGACTAGGACTTGAGTGATGGCTTTCCAGATGTTGACGGGGAGCCATCTGAAGATCTTTCAGAGGATGCAATGTATGTAGAAGTGGGTGGAGGAGACTGTGTTGATCTGGCATTTCATGGTAAGTTTTCTGTCCAGGATGATGCCAAGATTGCAGGCGTGGTCTGTTGGTGTGGGTCTGAGTTTGGAGAGCCACCAGGTGTCGTTCCACAGGGAGGTGTTGTTCCCAAAAATCAATCATCATGAAAAATATATAATATAATACATTAAAGCCTCCACTCTCAGGTGGCGTCTTTCTCTGCTTTTCATATTTCTTAGTATTGCCTGCTTTCCCTTGAGTTGCATATTGGCACTATACTCATACTCATGCTCAGTCACAGTGTGCAAGTTACAGCTCCCTTAGTCTGCCCTACCTTACCACTCTTCTCCCCTGCATGGTATACATTATATGTATCAAGAAAGGAAGTGTGTATAGGGGAAATAAACTGTAAATGAACTAGTTTCTAAAATTATTGATCTACAAAGAGCTATTATAAAAAGAAAGTAAATGGGAACAAGTAAAAAAAGGAAAAAATGGGTATGAGCAAATCGAGAATGAGGGAAAGATAAAATGGAAGGTAAATGGATCATTGATGGGAAGAAAAAATGAACAAGCGTGCTAAATAATGCAGATGAAGGACATAACGAGAAGGAAAGAAATAGAAATGAGACAAGCATTGGCAGAGCCAATAGGTCTGGGTTTATTGCCCTAATGCATGCAACATTAGCACGTCAGAGTGAGACAAACAGGAGGGAGCCAGCAGGGACAGGTAACGAGTGCTCTAGTTGTAAAGTAGTCCCTCTTGTAGTTCAATTCAAGCTCTTAATGGGGGAGGAACTCAAACAGCCAGTAGCATTAAGTACGAGATAAATACTCCACTGGGCTGAGTTTGACGTGATTGCAGAGCTTCGAGCCAAAGATTGAGGGAGTCTGCTCAAAGAAAGCCCGTAGATGAACAGGACAGACCCAAAATCCACTCTATATCTATTGTTGGCAATTGATCTGTTTGAAAGCTGGACTGTCAAAACCCAGACCCACAAAATAGAGAAGACGTGGGAAAGGGAAAGAGATTGACTCGAGAAAAAAAGGGAATGGAAAAGAAGAAATAAAAGAGTTCAAGAACTGGAAATTGCAAAAAGAGGAACAAGGAAAGAGAAAACAAGAAAAGGGGGTGAGAAATTGGAAAGGAAGGACAACAGAGAGAAAGGGGGTGATTAGGAGAAGGTTCCAATGGAGTGCATGAGGCAGACGGAGAAAGGGGATGTAATGGAGAGAACTAGAACTTTATAGTTAAGTTGTACAAGAAGGTGAGGAATGGAGGACTAAGAAGGTAATGGGGAGCTATTTTTTGCTAGACTAAGCATTTCTGGGTGTGTCTATGTACGGCTGAGAAAGTGTATGTGTGCGTATTTGATTGTCAGAGAGTGGGCAAGTGTGTGTGTGTGTGTGGGGAGTGGGGCAGTGTAAGCTGTTGATCTCTGACATCTGTTGGCTACCCACAACATTAAGTTGCATCCTGACCTAAAGACACCCTTTCTGGTATGTGAGTGCGCCCCCGACCTATTGCATCCGCTCTTGTGATAGTCTGGACTTTCTTTTTGAGTTTAAGAGCTTTATTGAAGCAAATAAGAACAAGGGTACAACATTACAGCAATAATTCTAGAGAAATGGCAAAAACTGATGATAACTAACGATAACTACAATTGTGAAACAAATAAAATCAGAGGATGAAAGCATTAGTGGAAGATTGTACCTTAAAATAAAGTAGCATTTTATATTTTTCAGAATAAAAAAAAGCTAGAAAAAGAGAAAAGAGGATAGGAAGGAAAAGAAAAGAGAAGAGAAGAAAGGAAATGAAAAGAAAGCAACATCCTTATCCGATATCTTGTGTAAGACAACCAAGGTACAATCAGTACATTGTGTTTTGAAAAACAGAGTAAGAACCATACATGAACTTATAAAAATTATTTATGAAAAAAGAAACCAAATACTCATGGTGGTTGATGAACACAGGAACTGTCCTTGTCGCACAATGCAGATGCGGATAGATAATTGGTGAGTGGAGACCAGAAGGCTTCCTTTCGAAGAAGCTGCTGAGATGTGGTGGCAGTAACTCTATCCATTTTGTGATGATAGCAACGAAGGTTCCACCATGCAGAAAAGGATACTCTAGTGGCATCCTTCCAGTTAGATGCAATTACCTAAAATGCAATAGCAATCAACAAATTCACAAAAATACCCACCCTGCGAGATCCAAACCAATTTGCATGAATTACTTCCCAGGAATATGGAATAGATGGCAAAAGAAAAATTAATAGAGCATATGGAGGAGATTGATTCACATACCTCGGTCCAACACAAAGTAATTTTGGGGCAAAGAAAAAAGGAATGTATAAGAGAGCCTGGAGTATTTTTACAGGACAAGCAGTTCGGGGATATGTCTAAACTATACTTGGAAAGAGATAATGGTATTAAAAATAATCTCTGATAGAAATAATAAAGGGTCTGAGTGGTGCTTGCAGTTCAGGAAGTGTGGTGTATGTGTGCCCAAATAGAGTTCCATGTGTGAATAGAGATGGTACACTGTGAATCTGATTCCCATGAGAGTTCAACCTTACTCTTGGAGCAGTTAGGAGAGGAGAAATGAAGATATTTATAAATATGAGAGGCCCTTGGGAAAGAGAGGTGGACAGAGGTTCTAAAACAGGATCTGAAGTGGAGGGGGGAGATCCTGAAAGGAGAGAAAATTGATTAGTTAAAAGCACTCTTAAAGAGTCATACCTAAGAAGTGAGAAGACAGGTAGGCCAAACTTAGATTGAACTTCCTGGGGAGAAAGAAAAAGCGAACCATGTATTAGGTGTTTAAACAGGAAGATCCATTTAGCCGGCCAGTTTTTCCAGAAAATAGTACGATTGGACAATTTAATGGATTTGTTGTGCCAAAGAGGGGAGTCTAAAAATATTTGTAAAGGAGTATGGGATTTGCGCTTGACCAGATGATAGGTTGAAATAAATTGTGAAATGGTCGGATTGTTAAAAGAAAAGGAGAAATTAACTAATGGGGGGAAGGATGATTCAGGGATTCCTCGAATTTGTGCCAAACTGACACTGGTATGTCCGCCGAAGGGGACAAATAAGGTAACACTTGACTAATTAAAAAGGAGGAATGATATTGTCAAAAATTGGAAAAGTTAACACCTCCTGATCCTTAGGAGCAGACAAGAAATATAGGGAGATATGAGCAACCATTCCAAAGAAATGTACTCAAAACACCATTAAGTGTTTTAAAAAATGTTTGTGGAAGTTTCACTGGGAGCATGGACAAATATAAATTGATAACAGGGAGCATCATCATTTTGATTACGTCCAGTCTACCCCACCATGACAGAAAAAGAGGGGACCATCTTCCTGCCATGTTATTTACTTTTAATAAAACATCGTCCAAATTAATCTCCACCGTTTTTACAATTAAAGAGGAATATTTAAATCCCAGGCAAGTGATGCTATTGATATTCCATTTAAAATCAGTCCCATCGAACATGCTTTTTAAACAGTATTTGTTTAATGGAAGCACTTAGGATTTGAAAAAATTTAATTTGGAACCAGACAAGGCGGGGTAAGAAGAGAGGAGATCTGTGAAGGTGGGCAGAGAGGTAGAGGGATCAGAAATGTATAGCTGTGAGGACGCACAGTCCCTAGAGGCTCTGACAGAACATTTTCGCCCTTATCTTCCTCCCTCTTCCCTTCTATGTTTGCAGACCTTTCCAGAGGCCTACTGTGCCTTTAAATCCCTCGGCTTGCCAGGTCATGTGACGGAGTCACATGACTTCTAACTCTTCAAGACGGAAGACGCTGGAGGAGGAAGTCATTCGTTTGGACCGCCTCGTGCAGCAAGGGAGGAGGAGGAGACGCTCGTGAGGACCTTTGCGGTGCCACCGTGGAACAGTGCGAGACCATCCAGAGAGGACCAGGAGGATTCGCCCGGCGACAGAGAGAAACCCAATTGGGAGACGGCGGAAGAAGAAATATATGGGCAGCCAGAATCTAGCTGGCAACGCGAAGACTTCTGCCTTGGCCCAGGAGGGTTGTGGCTTAACAAGGTACGAGGACGCCTTGGGTTGGTGGTGGGACGAGTATTAACGAACCTACGGGTGGGGGTGTAAAGGGAGAGAACCCCTAGTTCCAAAACCAAGTTCAACCTAGGCTACATTAAAGTGCCTGCAAACACTGGTGTCGGTAGTGGTGTGGTGTTCCCCTGCACTCCCTTTGCTACCGGCCACATTCGCAGGAAGGAGAAACCCCTTCCTTACAAATATTATTTTTCGTTTCCCATGGTGCTGTCCACCAACGTGGTGACTGCCTACCAAGCCATCCCTAGGAAGAGGAATACAGGGACCTATCCAAGTCCACACCAGCAGGATAGAGAGAAAGAAGGGAATCGGACTACGACTCCCATAACGCCTTGTTTAAGTACAGGACTACCATTCCCATAACCCGTATTGAGCAACTTTTACATAAAACCTCAGTCACGTTACAAAACCACTCACTTGTTCAGGTCTGCTTCTCCACCGCGCCACACGTGGTGTCAGAAGTGGGTTCCAATTCACCTCACAATGGAAAACCTTATTCAACAGTTGATAAGAGGGCATGAGAAGCTGGAGTTGGCGGTAGAAAAACAGATGACCGCCGCCCAAGCAGACCGGGAACTTCTGAGGGACAGTTTAGCTAATCATGCAGACCAAATGCTAAAGGTAGCAGATGATCGGCGGGAACCAACGGCCCAGCTGCAAATACATGCGGGAACCGGCCCTAACGTCTCCCTTCAAAAATATGTTAACGGAGAAGACCCCAACGCCTTTCTCCTTAATTTTGAAAGAGCAGCAAGGGCCTCGGGGTGGCCCGGAGCCAAGTGGCCTTTTTTTTAAGTCCCCCTCCTCACCGGAGAAGCTCAATCCGCTTACCAGGTGGCAAACCTTAATGGCAACACTCCCTACTCAGAGATTAAGGAACTGATCTTGGGCCATACGGGTATGGATGCATAGGCATAGAGGGTGAAGTTTAGGAAAGAGCGGGGTACCGCAGCAGACAATCCTAAAACTCTGTACTTGAAGTCAAAAGCTGCAGCGGATAAGTGGTTAAGACCCCAGTCACATTCAAAAGATGAAATTTTGGCCTGGATTTATTTAGAACAATTCTTGGAGGCCCTCTCATACCCCATTCAAAGGTGGCTTAACAACATATCGAAATAACATGAGAGGAGTATCACCACGAGGACCTAAGCAAAGGTTCTGAGTGGGATGCCTATGAAAAAAAAATATTTTTCTTTTTATAAAAAAAACCCTCACTCACCAACCTGGTTGGTGACATGCTTCATCATTGGGGTCCACCCTGACAGCCGAGTGCCATCAGGGTGTGCTACAACACCTGAACTACAGTGGAGCTGGTTTTTTGTGTAAATGGTGCAAAAAGTGATGTTAAATATTTTCCTGGTATGACACATGTGAAAACGATTTTATTCAGAAGCTCCTGGACAATATTAAAAAAGGTGTGAAGATACAAAAAAGGTTTTTATGGCCATGTGTATCTATGTGATTGGTCTACATGTTTCAACCTGTGGATGGAGATTTCCAGGTTTTCGTCAGGACCAGAAAAAACCAGGACCAGAAAAAAGAGGAAAATGGGTGGTCTGCACACACTAACGTGCAGCCAGTCCTAGATTCCTGGTGCCTACTGGCAAAAATCTGCTTAACAACATAAACATCTAAGCCCAGAACAAGTGGTATAAATGGCCACTTCATTCTATATGGCACAGTCCTTACCTTGGGACGCTGACAAGACCACAAAACAGATGTGGGGGGGGGGGGGGGGGAGGGGTAGTGAAACCAGAGAAGAAACCCATAAAGCCTTCCCTAGAGATAGTGAAATCCAGACAACCCCGACTAGACCCACCTCTGCTGCGTAATCCGCAGTGTTTTGAATGCGGCGAGTAGGGGCATATGTCACGGAACTGTCCCAGGAACAAACCTCAAAAAGAACCTATGGACATCGGATGCGTTCCCCGTTCCATTTTGTACTCTGCGGAATTGGGACCCAGCTTTCACGTAAGTGTCCACATAAAGGGCGTAAAAGTAAAGGCATTACTTGACTCAGGGTGTAAGCAGTCAGTAGTCATTCAGTCCATTGTATCCCCATTCCAGGGTATAATTAAGGAGTCTGTGCCCATTAAGGTGTATCCTATCATACAAATTCCTGTAACACTTCATCTGGGGCAGATCTTATATGTATGGCTTGGGGTTGTTCCTACCCTGCCCGAACAAATGATGATAGGACAGGATAATCCCTATTTTCTAGTTCTGCTAAAAGATAAGCTTCAGGGGGCCAATTCCTCGTTATCCACACAACCGGCTCTCATAACCCAAGCTCCCTGGGTAATCGACAAGAGCTTCAGGTATGCCCAGAAAAATGATCCAACTCTCTAGTCAGCCTGGAGTCAAGTCCAGCAAACACCCCTTAGATATCCTTCCTTCCAAGAAAAAAACAAGCTATTGTATTGCATTGGAAAGCAAGGGGGTGACCCTCAATTATTAGTACCACAAGTATTTCATGAACAGGTTCTTTTCTTTGCTTACTCGCATTTGTTGGCCAGACATAGGGGGGCCCAAAAGACCATCCAGATGCTGCTACGACATTTTTACAGGCCTGGTATTTTTTCACAGGTCCCCCGATTCTGCCAGGAATGCGAGGTGTGCCAGAGAAAAAACCCTTACACGCCTCCAGCAGTCCCTTTACCGCCTCTACCAGTTGTAGGTAACCCGTTCGAGAGGGTTGGTATGGACCTCATTGGACCTCTTCCACTTACCAACAAGGGTCCCATCTATGCCTTGGTTGTGGTTGATTATGCCACAAGGTACCTGGAAGCATTCCCTTTACGGACCCCCACAACCCGGAACATCTCCGAGAAGCTGCTTGAATTGTTCTCTTGCGTCGGTTTCCCTCGAGAGATACTCACTGATCAGGGGATTCCCTTTGTTTCTAAGTTAATGGGGCAAGTCTGCAAATCCCTAGATATCTCACACATCAAAAGGTCTGTCTACCATCCTCAGACGGATGGGCTCTGTGAGCGTTATAACACCACCTTGAAATTGACATTAAAAAACTCCTAACTGTGGAAGGTAAATAATGGGACATGTTACTTCCCTTGGCTCTGTATGTAGTATGGAGCCAGGTTCAAACTAGTGTAGGGTGCTCCCTGTTCCAACTCCTATATGGAAGAGGACCACAGAGTCTTCTAGAAATCACTAAGGGGGTATGGGAATAGGAAAAGGAGGAAGACACAAAATATTTCCTTGAGTATACACAAAGTCTTCCCTCCTGACTACACAAACTATGGGAATTTGCTGATTCCAATCTAGAGAAAGCTCAGGTAAAGCAACAGTTGGTGTATAACAAGGGAAAGAAGTGTTGGTTCTTCTACCCTCCACTATAGCAAAAACAAGGGCAGGATGGCAGGAGCTATATAAAATCACCGAAAAGTTTGGGTTAACCTCCTATAGAATTCAGATCAGCCCAAGGAAGACTCAACTGTACCATATAAACCTCCTTAAAAAGGGGTTGGGTCCCCCTCCCCAAGACGTACATAATGTGGAAGGACTATCCCAGAACGAGACCATCCTGGAAGAGCTAGTTGTCAACCCAGACTTAACTAAAGACCAGGGTAGAACACTTCACGATACTCTGATTCCCTTTGCACATCTCTTTTCGAACATACCAGGGAGAACCACACTTGCCGAACATGCCATAGAAACACAAGCAGGGAAAATAGTGAAGCAGAAACCCTACCGTATACCAGCAGCCAGAAGACAAGCTATAGAGGAAGAATTGAAAAGCATGCTAAACCTTGGCGTCATAAAACAATCCAAAAGCGACTGGTCGGCCCCTATAGTTCTCGTGCCAAAGCCAGATGGGTCGGTCCGCTTTTGTATTGACTTTCGCGCAGTTAACTCCATCTCAAAGTGCGACTCGTATCCCATACCCAGGGTCGATGAGTTAACAGAAAAGCTAGGGGAGGCACAATTCCTCACAACCCTTGATTTAACAAAGGGCTATTGGCAGGTACCCCTCAAACCAGAATATCAGGAGAAAACCGCCTTTGTTACACCCACGGGCTTGTATGAGTTCACTGTCTAACCCTTTGGGTTGCATGGGGCACCTGCCACGTTCCAACGACTCATGAACAAGGTATTGCGACAACATCAGGACTAATCCTCAGCATACCTTGATGACATAGTCATATTCAGAGATTATAGGTCAAATGACCAAAGCTGTCATATGAGCTTCAAGAGGATGAAACACCAGACACAGATAATTTGGCTAGCCCCTGGCTCAGTGAATAAATCCCATCAGCCCACCACATTGGCGGAGCATCGTCATTTGGGAATTCACGGAATGAAGTCTGTGTGCCCAGATCAGAGATAGAAGGGCGGTATAACACTAGACTTCTTATCCAGTAGTTGGTTCAGCCAAGGTGCTCCCAAATAAATGGTACTGATGGTGTGCAGTGCGATGTGAGTGTAATAAACTAAAAATTACTATAGGGACAAAAAATATGTTTATTTAAGATTGTCTGAATGTCA
This sequence comes from Lissotriton vulgaris, assembly GCF_964263255.1. Lineage (NCBI taxonomy): Eukaryota > Metazoa > Chordata > Amphibia > Caudata > Salamandridae > Lissotriton > Lissotriton vulgaris. The sequence goes on from NC_141696.1 coordinate 187,227,205, forward strand.
AGATTAAAAACAACCAGACAGTGTGAAAAAATCACTATCATTTGGCAATAGGTGGAAGGTCAACATGTTTCAGCTGTAGAGGTAGCAATGACCGGCTTTCGTCAGGACCTAAGAGTGAATGGAATGCTACTGCAATAATATTGATATTGTTTGACACACTTGTCAAAACAAATCCCAAGAAAACGTACACATCAATGGTTTTTAACCACCCTACCAGAACCTGGTAAATGCCGCAGTATCAGGTAGGTCCATATGTAGTCTTCTTTCCTAGTGTATAAACATAAATACATACATTGTGACTAACAAAATATCTTCTTTGGCAAAATATACAGCTTGGTAATTGTTCTCTGAAATAGATAAATAAATGGGCCCAACAAGTAGCCAACATGACCAATTCCTTCATGGCCTGATTATGTTTAAAAATCATCGTAGTACTCACCCAGCTTTTTGTGGGAGTAAGCCTCACCTCACCCGGAAACTGCTCGGTGACTGAGGCCCCGCTCAGGTTCTGGGTAGGATGGTTAAAAACCATTGATGTATGTTTTCTTGGGATTTGTTTTGACAAGTGTGTCAAACAATATCGATATTATTGCAGTAGCATTCCATTCATTCTTAGAATCAAATGATAGCGATTTTTTCACACTGTCTGGTTGTTTTTAATCTTGACATTCAGACAATCTTAAATAAACATATTTTTTGTCCCTTTAGTCCTTTTTAATTTATAACACTCGCATCGCACTGCACACCATCAGTACCATTTTTTTGGGAGCACCTTGGCTGAACCAACTACTGGATAAGAAGTCTAGTGTTATAACGCCCTTCTATCTCTGATCTGGGCACACAGACTTCATTCCATTAATTCCCAAATGACGATGCTCCGCCAATGTGGTGGGCTGATGGGATTTATTCACTGAGCCAGGGGCTACCCAAATTATCTGTGTCTGGTGTTTCATCCTCTTGAAGCTCATATGACAGCTTTGGTCATTTGACCTATAATCTCTCATTTTGTATTTTATGTATTTGATTAGGGGCAAAGAGATTATAGGGTCGTTAAAAATCATCCCTTAGACCCCCGTGTTATATCTTGTATTTTTATAGTCTTATTTAGCCCTGATTGGGAAACCAATCTCCAGCATTGCACCTGGGTTCTTACATCCCTCCAAGACGCAGGACTACATGTCAAAGCAAAAAAATCTAGGCAGGATTTAGGAAAGTAAAATACCTGGGGTTCCTTTTGGGCAACAGGGTTATTGAGCCCCAATCTGAAAAAGTGAAAGCCATAGTAGAGGCACCTTTTCCATCAACAAAAAAAGAAGTCAGGGCGTTCTTGGGGCTTCTTGGTTATTATAGAAGATTCATACCCCAGTATTCAGAACTGGCTGCACTACTGACCGACTTATTACAGAAAAACTTTAAAACCAAGGACCTCCAACAACCAAACCTAAAAGCCAGAACAGCCTTTATGAAACTGAAAACGGCAATAACTACTGCCCCTGTTCTATGCTCTCCCGATTTTTCAAAACCCTTTCTGTTACACACAGATGCCTCCGCACATGGGTTAGGGGCAGTGTTGTCTCATTCTTCACCTGAAGGTATAGAACATCCAATCCTTTTCATTCGCCTCAAGCTCTTCCCCCATGAGCAGAGATATCCCATAGTTGAGAAAGAGTGCCTGGCTATTAAGTTGACGATAGACAAACTAAGGTACTATTTGGAAAGGGCCCACGTCCTCCTTTATACAGATCACGCCCCATTACTCTGGATGAGCTGTAACAAGGGGAACAATCCAAGAGTACTATGATGGTTCCTTTCCCTCCAACCTTTTTCCTTTGAGATAATCCATCGGAAAGGAGCGGACAATGGAAACGCTGACTTTCTTTCCAGACTTCCCTTGTTCCCCGACCGTGAACCAACTAGGATAGGGGTGTGCGAGGACGCGCAGTCCCTGGAGGCTCCGACGGAACATTTTCCCCCTTATCTTCCTCCCTCTTCCCTTCTATGTTTGCAGACCTTTCCCGAGGGTTACTGTTCCTTTAAATCCCTTGGCTTGCCAGATCATGTGATGGAGTGGAACAGCGCAAGACCATCCCGAGAGGACCAGGAGGATTCGCCCGGCGAAGGAGAGAAACCCAAGTGGGAGACGTCGGAAGAAGAAACAGACGGGCAGCCAGACCCAAGCTGGCAACACGAAGACTCCTGCCATGGCTCAGGAGGGTCGTGGCTTAACAAGTTACGAGGACGCCTTGGGTTGGTGGTGGGACGGAGTATTAACGAACCTAAGGGTGGGGGTGTACAGGGAGAGAACCCCTAGTTCCAAAACCAAGTTCAACCTAAGCTACATTAAAGCGCCTGCAAACACTGGTGACGGTAGTGGTGTGGTGTTCCCCTGCACTCCCTTCGCTACCCGCGACATTCGCAGGAAGGAGAAACCCCTTCCTTACATCTTCTATTATTTTTCTTTTCCCACGGTCCTGGTGACTGCCTACCAAGCCATCCCTAGGAAGAGGAATTCAGTGACCTATCTAAGTCCACACAAGCAGGATAGAGACAAAGAAGAGAAGCGGACTACGACTCCCATAACGCCTTGTTTAAGGACTGGACTACCATTCCCATAACCCCTGTCTTGAGCAACTTATAAATAAAACCTCAGTCACGTTACAAAACCACTCACTTGTTCTGGTCTGCTTCTCCACCACGCCACAATAGCATGATATCATCCGCATAAGCAGTGAATTTAACTTCAATTGCCTGTGTTTGAAATCTCAAAAAGTGGATGAATGACGTAGAGAGTGAAGAAAAGGTTGAGAGAGAGGGCAAAGAACCTGGGAGAAAGAGGGCAGCCTTGACAAGTGTCTCGTTGCAAAGTAAAATAAGAAGATTGGGATCCATTAACAAAAACTGAGGTAGTCGGGGAGGAATATAGCAAATTGATAAGGGACAGGATAGAAGGGCCAAAACCATGTCATTTGAGGGCAGGCATCAAGAAAAGCCAGTGAGTACGATCAAAAGCTTTCTCCGCGTCGAGGGTTATGGCTGCAACAGGGGAGGAACTCTTGGATGCTAGATGGATAATATTAAGAAAAGTTCTAGAATTATCAGCCAAGGTCCTTTCCTTAACAAATCTAGTCTGTTCAGAGCCAATCAGTTCTGGGAGTACTTGATTAATGCGTAGGGCCAGTACTTTGGCAAAAATTGTACAATCTAAATTGATCAATGAAATGGGGCTATAATTGGCACACAATGAGGGATCTTTATCTTTTTTTGGAATTAAACAAATCATAGCCTTGAGAAAGGACCCTTTAGCCTCATTGTGTGAAATAAAATATTGAAAAAGAGATAAAAGATGAGGTAATAGGACTTGAGAGAAATAGGAATAAAATTCAGCTGTAAAGCCGTCAGGGCCAGGGGCCTTGCCTTTTGGTAACTTAGCTAAAGCTGACTTAATCTCAGAATGAGTGTTATCTGTATCCAATATAGAACAATCAGGAGGAAGGAAGAGCAGGGGTAGTAAATCAAACAATGAATCCAAGGCAGCTTCAGAAGGGGAGGATTCAGGGCTATATAGGGTCTAATAGAAGTCCGTAAAGCAGTTCAGTATCTCTTCATCTTTAAAGGAATGAACACCTCTCTCATCATTGATTTTATCTTTTCTGGATCTTTGGGACTTGATCTTCAAATAGTTCGCCAGCAGTTTACCAGCTCTATTGCGACTGCCATAAAATTTGGAATACATTTTTAGTAGCGTCCCGGAAGCTTTGTTTTGCTTGCATCAAATTCTTAAGAGTAACTTCATCATTGGAATAGAAATATGCATGTTCCAATTTTTTAATGGAAGACCGGGTGGAGGCAGACTCCTTACGATATTGTTTCTTTTTAATAGCAACATAGTCAATGATAAAACCTCTTGCTGTCGCCTTAAAAGCGTCCCAAGTATTATGAAAGGGCATATCTGGACTAGAGTTGAAGAGAAAAAATTCTGACATAAAATCTTTAAAGCGCTCAATGAAGATAGGAGGAGATAATTGTTAAAGCGCCAACAGTGGGATTTGGGAGGTGAGAAAGGGAGTGTCAGACTAATAAACACAGGATCGTGCTCGGAAATAAGAATGGGTCCAATCTCAGCATGTTGTAAATTGGGGAGTAGTTGTGGGCTCAAAAAAATGTAGTCGATTCTAGAGGAAGATTGATGAGTGGGGGAGTAAAAGGTAAATTCCAAACAGTCAGGATTGTATATCCTCTAGGCATCAAACAGGCCTCTCAAATGTATTGTGCTAGCAAAGGTCTTTAGCATGTTATTAGGGATATATCTAGAGGAGGATTTCCTATCAGTAAAAGGGTCCATGACCTGGTTGCAGTCCCCACCCACTATGAGATACAGTCAGAACATGAATAAAGTATGTGTGACATGGATTGCCAAAACTGTCAGTCAATACCTGTGGGCCCATAAATGTTGAGGAAAGAAATACGGGATCCATTTATGAGGGTATGTAGAAAAAGCCATTGTCCGTCCCCGTCCTTTTCCTCGCTCTCTATAGTAAGGGAAAGGGACTTATAAAATAGCATAACCACTCCATTCTTCCGTTAGCTGGGGAGTTATATACATAGCCAACCCAATTTTTTAAGGGAGTTATCATTGTCATTAAGGTGCGTTTCTTGTAACATAGCAATCTTACGTTGTAATTTGGAGAGATAAGTAAGCACCCTTTGCTTTTTGAAAGGATTAGATAAACCCTTTACATTCCAAGAAATAATTTTAACATTATCTGTCATCGCAGGAGGGGGCAGCATTAAACAACACCATGAGTATAGCTCAATATGCAACACCATGAGTATTATAAAATTGAAAAAGGTTAAGAACTCAATATGCGAAAATTTAAAGTCAACAAAATTATAACCTTGAAGAGTCTGGACTTTCCTGCCATAAGGTAGGCATATTGTTCATTACAGTGGCCATCCCTGGTGTCTAGTGGCCACCGCAGCCATCTAGTGGTCTCCTCTGCCATAAAGTGGGCATTCTTGATATCTGTGGACCTCCCTTGTAATCAGGCTAACATTCCTGGCATCAGGTGCCGATCTAGGGCAAAAGGTAGGTATCTTTGAGAAAATCCCAAGTACCTGGCAAGTACCTGTGATATGATCAGCATCCTTGCAATCTGCTATCCACCCTGGCATATGGTAGAAAACCATGGCTTAAAGTGGCACCCATGACATCTAATAGCTACTCCTGGCATACATCTGTGATACCCTTGGCTTATCATGGGCATCACTGCATAAGGTGGCAACAGTCTAAGCATTTATTCTTGGCTGCCAGGTCGCAATATAGTCTGATAGGGAGGAACTAAACAGTTTGACCATGTAGTCGGTGGGCTGGAGTGTGCCCCATGGAGGGGTCAGGCATCTGACATTAGGATATATGTCGCTATATTCACCAACTAGTGAGACAGCTTGGTAGATTAATGCAGAATTGTGTGAGCGTTTTGTATATTAAGTTCCAGACTCTGAAAATGTAAATAAAAATGTCAGTGTAAGCATAGACATTTTTTTAAACGTAGGAAATAAAATTTGCTGACGCTCCTTCATTATTTTTTCTGCTGTGTCAGCTAAGAATGGTCAAAGAGCCCGAGGTTTCTGCATGTTGCTTCGTCTGTAGTAAAATAGGAACTCCCTGTTTCAGACATTGTGGGAACTGCAAGAGTGATTCAGGAACAGTCACGCACACCGCCCCGGGACCTCTTGTGTTATCTAGTTACATGCTTTCTGGCGGGACAGTCTTATACATACTTCTGAAATCAGCACCAACAGATACAAGGATAAAACAGCCTTACAATGTTGCTAGAAGTCAGACTACAATGTCACTTCAACACATAAATCTTTATTTTTTTAGATCACTGGCTGTATTCTCCTCTTTCTACTTACACAATAATGTATCACCATTGTTCTATTGCTTTAAGATATGTTTCTGCCTCGTACCTTTTAAGTGCTGCTTTGGCTGTGGGCTCATACCATCCCACAGAAACCACAATTCAGAGGGGTAGATTTACAAACTTGTCACGCAGTGATGCACAGAGAGTTTGTTGCGCTGCACTCCATAACAGGGGAAGGGCAGGACTGTGCCATATTTAAGTGAATATGACGCATTCCAGCCTTTTTTTCTGCGTAGGTGCCATTTTGGCAGCCTAGCGCCAACGCAGGCACCCTTGTGCAAGGGTGCCTCCATTGCTTGCTGGCCCGTCCTGCACAAAAACAATCCTAAAAGGCATATTCCTCTATCATAGAGGAAGTAACGCCTCTCCTGAAAGGTGTATCTTTTTGGTGCATTCCCTGGTAAATTTGGGAATGCGTCACAATGCATGGGAGTTGCATGGGAACACCCATGCAACCCCCATGGAATGGAATGTAATGGTGTCTTGTAAAGCGCATCATGGGGTATCTCTGCGCTGTAGACCGCTGGGGAACCCGTCCTGGCTTTCCCTGTGAGATGGTCCCTTCTGGGTATCTCCAAGGTGAAACCAGGCATCCCCGGCGTCTGTGGGGGGGCCGTTGTAGAGATGAGGCAAGCTTAATGCCCAGAGTTGCTGAGTGTGATCCCTGGTTAGAGTAGGCACCGAGGCGAGAATTATCGAGTTCGTTGACCCTGGTCCACAACCCTGCCGCGTCGGGAATTGAACCCTGGTCCCGGGCCGTTCTCTGCTTCCAGGTCCGCCGCCTCTAACCAGTGAGCCACACCACTCCACACCAGTGAGCCACACCACTCCACATGAGGCAAGCTAATGCCCAGAGTTGCCGAGTGTGATCCCTGGTTAGAGTAGGCACTGAGGCGAGAATTATCGAGTCCGCTGACCCTGGTCCATGACCCTGCCGCGTCGGGAATTGAACCCTGGTCCCGGGCCGTCCTCTGCTTCCGGGTCTGCCGCCTCTAACCAGTGAGCCACACCACTCCAACACCTTCCCAGGGCAGTAACACAACACAGCAATTTGAGCTGCCTTGCTTTACTACAGATTAATGGAGCCACTGAGGGCCACTCAACGTGGCCTTGTGTAGATTCATAAATCTCACTTAAGGTTTGCATTGTAGATGTTCCACATTGTGTGGTGCAAACGCAATAGAAACTGGGTCATAATTATAACCCAAAGAACCTAGGACCTGTGTAGTTTTGGAGTAGTTACCAGAGCATAGTCAAGCACTTTTTAGAATGGCTGGCTGCCGGCTGTCTGGGACAGATGGGCTGCCTCTTCATTTCTGAACGGCACCTTGACCAGGCATCATTGCAGCAGTCAATGTCCACTGCCCATAATCTACAGCCTAAAAGCCATCACAGGCCAAGCACCATGTCAGGCAACTCCCATCAGTCCGAGCATCGGAGCTCTATCCATGCAAAATGGCCCCTATCCTTTTTTTAAACTATATATATTTTTTTTTGCCTGCTCCACCATAAGATATTGCAAAAACAACAGGTGATGGACCGAATGAGGATCAATGTCACACATTCAACCTAGTCAAAAGATCTGGGTCCTAATCCATCGTTTTTTTGCACTCCACACCACCCTGGGTTAGACAATGGCGATATGCAAATCAGCTCTGACCCTGTGCCCCATGGGAACAGTCCAGTCCGAACTACAAAAGCCATGTCCTTCCCAGAACGGAATCAAGCATCCGAGGACCGAACCGGTTTCGAGGTAACACCTCTCATCAGCCCGGCTAGCTTGACTCCAGTGGTGTGGAGTGCCTGGGACCCACGTCTGGGCATCCCCAGTACACTTATAGCGGAATTGCAAAAACAACAGGTGATGGACCGAATGAGGATCAATGTCACACATTCAACCCAGTCAAAAGATCTGGGTCCTAATCCATCGTTTTTTTGCACTCCACACCACCCTGGGTTAGACAATGGCGATATGCAAATCAGCTCTGACCCTGTGCCCCATGGGAACAGTCCAGTCCGAACTACAAAAGCCATGTCCTTCCCAGAACGGAATCAAGCATCCGAGGACCGGACCGGTTTCGAGGTAACACCTCTCATCAGCCCGGCTAGCTTGAATCCAGTGGTGTGGAGTGCCTGGGACCCATGTCTGGGCACCCCCAGTACACTTATAGCGGAGTTGCAAAAACAACAGGTGATGGACCGAATGTGGATCAATGTCACACACTCACCCCAGTCCAAAGATCTGGGTCCTAATCCATTGTTTTTTGCACTCCACACCACCCTGGGTTAGACAATGGCGATATGCAAATCAGCTCTGACCCTGTGCCCCATGGGAACAGTCCAGTCCGAACTACAAAAGCCATGTCCTTCCCAGAACAGAATCAAGCATCCGAGGACCGGACCGGTTTCGAGGTAACACCTCTCATCAGCCCGGCTAGCTTGACTCAAGTGGTGTGGAGTGCCTGGGACCCACGTCTGGGCATCCCCAGCGCACTTAGGGCGGAATATGCAAAAACAACAGGTGATGGACCGTCCACCATAAGATATAGCAGATCAAAACACTGCATGGCATATACTAACATTCTCTTACCGAAGAGCCAACTCATAACCTGTAACATAATAGTGACAGAGATGTGGTACACATTAAAAAACATAAACCTTACAATTTCATTTGGGACCTGTACACTTTTGAGGTTGTATTGCTGGTAACACATTTTTAACACTTCTCGTTTCGTTGCAAATAGCTCCCACCACCCTATGCTGCAGTAGTAGTAGGTTATTTCACTACAGCACAAGTATTAAGAGTGGTCTTTAGTATTGCAGAAATAGTTAGTTTCTTAAATTAAAGTTCTTGCCTTCCAAACAGTTTTTCATCACGTTGGACCATGTGCAATCTTACCTCCTCTGTGGTAGACCATTTTCTTTAGACTTTCAATTACGGGTGGGTGATATTTTCTGCTCAACCGACGGAGTTGGCGGAGTTTTGGCCAATCCATATTACGCATGTAAGTGGAGTTCCCGCCAAATTCTGCCAACAGCCGCATGGTGGTTTTTTCTTGCGCGTGGCTCACCAACGGTAAGTTGGCAAGCGAGAGCAAGATTTAGCGTCCCCTAATGTGATTTTCAGTCGGTAGGAGGGCAGCCGGTGTGTTATCCCCAATGCGGGTCGTCTCGGGCAGTCGCAACCGTTTGCAGTCAGAAAGCTGCTGCTGTAATATAAAATCTACTTGAGCGGCAGCAAAATCAACTTGTGAAGCAGTGCCCTCTGGCGCACCTTGTGGTGCTGTTCACACTGATTTTTCTGTGCGGAACGAGCTTCCAGCGCTAAAAATCAGCGCTAGCAGCGGGACGTGCCTAATTCCACCCGTTTGCAGAACTCTGTTTTCCTTTTATTGAAAATCTGCGAGTTCGGCCCACCCGTACTTTCAACCAGTCCCCCAACTTAATTTTAACAGTAATTTCTACCCTATTGCAAGCTACTGTCAAGTATTTAACCACCAGTAGGCATTACTATACTACGTGACAAAAGTTGACCCAGCTATATTTATTTTGTGATTTTCTGTACCAAGAGCATGGTCTAAGGGCATCAGAGAGCTTTACAAGAAGACAAGTTCCAACAATCTTCGACCTCATGCATGTTAAGGATTTTTGTGCATTATTAACAACGTACAAGATGCGGTTGTCTTTAAAACTAATTTTAAAACTAATGTCCTATGATGTATAGACATGAGCTTTCCTGACTTTGTATCTAGGCCTTAATTTGGGTGTAGCAGCCATTTTGTTTAAAATGGATAGCTCTCTTGTCTTCCTCCTGCACATTTCACTGTTGTTATCTTTGCAGGACACCATCAAGCCGAATCACGGGGCATATTACCAAGCAATACCGATAATTATCGCTATTGCTTGGTTAGAGACAAAAAATTACCGCTGAGCTGCGGCGATTTTTATCGCAAATAAACCTTGGTATTACCAAGGTTTATCGCAAATGCGATAAAAATCGGCCGCAATGCATGAATATCGCAGAAAAGTCCGCGATATTCATGCATTACCGAGCTAATGCTCTTAGCCATGTTATCCACCTCCCATTGGATAACATGGCTAAGAACTGCTCAGGGCAGGTGTTAGCTTTTGGAGATATTCACGCTTAGCGCGAATATCTCCAAAAGTTGGTAACAGGAGATAGCGATGTTAGCGACTGTTTCCAGTCGCTAACATCTTGGCACGCCCACTTTGCATGTCATTAGTGATAAATATCACTGACATGCAAAGTGGGGCCAAAGATGGTCGCTATCTCCTACTAGCTGTCGCTAACTGGTGTTAGCGACAGCTAGGTAATAGGGAGATAATTTTATCTCCGCTTTCTTGGCTTTTAAAGCCAAAAAAGCAGAGATAAACCCCCTTGATAATATGCCCCCTGGTTTGCTTATTTCCATTGTACTTTTTCATGCTGTTCCCTATGAATCTCAGCCCAGTCACAAAACTGTAATTTTACGTGAAGGTCCTTTCGCTAACTCACTGTACCCTATTCATGCATAATAACTTGTTGTTGTTCATCTATCTAGTTTGTTCCACTATCTCTGGATGGCATTAGCAAAGAGTGGGCAGAAGCAATATTTATATAGTGAGTGTGATAGTGCTTAGGTGTTAAGAAAATATGATGCTTAACAAAACTGTGCTCTGATTTGCTGATAATGTAACACATTTTATCATACTACAATTAATCTGCAGTTTTAGTGATTTCCAATGTGGAAATAATGTATAAAAACCCTCAATTCTAAGGGTGAGCTAGAAGACTTTCCTGAAGACTTAGATGGTGCTAGGGATGCTGTTTCTCCTTTGATTTTGCTGCCCACTTGGGACCTATAATAATTTTGATTTTGCACTTCTCTATAATGCTTTATTTGATTAGAGCTTACATGACATTGTCTCTGTACTGCATTTCCCTTAGATTTTTGTAACATCCTTTAATTAAATGTTGATGTGTTAGGAGGTGCCGTACATGGGGACACATTGAATTGTGGGCGTTCTGTTGAAGAAAAGTATTGAGGTGTTAACATTTCTGGGTCTCCTCACCCACATACATTTGCATCAAAAGAAAGACAAGCACTGGCGTTGCCAATAGGTCTCGCAGTAGGAAAGTTGGAGCTATTGGTTTTGTAACTGACAAAGCCCTTTATGTTTTTAAAATGAAAACAAAAATAAAAGGCATTGTTATTTGCAATTGTAATAGCTCCAACTTTCCTACTGCGAGACCTATTGGCAACGCCAGTGCTTGTTTGAACAGTGCTCACCCCGAAAACGTGCGCTTGATGGGACGGTCATATGTGATAATACAAAGGCGGCTTGGTGAGAAAAAAAATTCCCTGGATCACATATATTGGTGAAGCAGGGGAGACGGGATTAATCTCAGATTTTTTAATTTCACACTGCAATTCAGTCATGTTCATTTATATTGTGGTTTCACTTAAATACAAGACCATAACACATGATGAAAAACGTTGTTCTAATTAGCAGTATTAGTATCTATACATTGCTTCCTCCGCATGAATAATAAGTGTTAAAAAGCAGACAGTAGTAGCAGGAATGCGTCTCCTACACTTTTAAACAGTACGTTTGTGTGGTTGTGTGATCCAGCCATTGTTTTTGCAGCTTTACAGCGTGATTGTACATATTTTGGGTAGAAATGTTCAGCTTAGATGTTTTCTATGTTCTGATTACACGTGCACACAGGGACAATTTGGGTTTCTGGATTCGTTTGTTGGGTGTTGTTGTATAGTGTCACCTGTCCGGAGGCTGATCGGATTTTTTCCTATCTGTCTTTGAACCCCTGCGCTGTGTTTCTGCACGTGTTTATATCCAGTAACTTGGAGCCGAGTTGTTCTGTTTCTTGGAAGACACGTAAGGAGATCAGGCAAAAAGAGGCATAATGTCCTTATCCCCTCCAACATCGTGCCATGATGATGTTTTATATCATGCGTGTTATTTTTTGAAGGAGTTACTGAGCTGGACTTATAGTGTGTGCAAACGGGCGGCCCCACATAGGCACAAAATTCTGATCTGTGTGGTGGGGCGCCCAGTCCGTTTTGAAAATATTTCCCCAAGAGAGGGCGAGCAGTTAATGAGAAACTGCGCAAAGTTGGACTGGCCTGTAAGGTTTCACAATAGGCAGCAACCTCTGACAGGCCAAGGGAGCGCGTGCATTTCTGAAAACACCGACGAGTGCTTCTTTCTCGTGCTTAGTATAATGAAAACATGCAAGCATTTAAGCGGAAATATGTCAAAGCGAAACTTGAGACACATGGCTCTTGAAAGACGTGACAGTAAATAGCGCTGGGAGGGGGGCTGGGCAAGCATGCCATCATTCAAGAGCAGATGGTCAACGGTGACACAGTTACTGTGTGTTAAACAATTAAATAAAGCAGTTGAGTTAACGAGTGGGGACTGTGTTTAAATCAAAGAAAGACACACGAAAGAAAGAGAAAAGGAACGACGGAACAGTGGGATAGGAAACATTACCTATGAAAAAGGGAGACACAAAGGAAAATAAAGGAATGTAACGAAAAAGAAGAAAAACTATACGTGAGAAAAAATGAATTGCAGCGGAAAGAGGATAAAAGAGGAAATACAGCGATAAAGGAAACAAGCCGGATGGGGGCGGGAGAGCCTGGAGGGGGGCTGGAATGCGAGGGAGGAGAAGTGCGGCAGGCGGAATGCCTGTGTGCGAAAGCCCAATGCGCTTGGAGAGAGGCCGGATGGGGGCGGGAGGAACTGAAAGTACGAGTAGGAGGGAGGGAGGGAGGCTAATGCGCGCGATGCGCTTGGAGAGAGGCCGGATGGGGGCGGGAGAAACTGAAAGTACGAGTAGGAGGGAGGCTGATGCGCGTGCTTGTTTGGTCACGTGATTCACGTGAACTTAAAGAAAACCGCAGCAAAAAGCCCTTGGTTTGACGAGGATTTTGAGCACTTGAATTCTCGCTCCGCTCAATGCGCTTGCGCGCATTGATAGGTCGCGAGATCTAAAAAACAGGCAGGCTAGTCACAAATGTCTTTCGAGAGGTGGGGCAGAGCCAACCACGATACTGTGAGGAGTGCTTGCTTTGGGCTGTTCGACTACCTCTGAACCTCCCGAGCCATTTACGCTGCCTGGGACCCTCCTTCAAAGACCGAAAGTGCCTTACCCTATGCTAGGGGGCTAGTGAACAGCAGTGGTGAGTACATGCAGACCACATCCCCAGTCTTGCTGCTTTTATCTGAAGTCACGGCCGCTTCTGAACAGTGTCTTCTAAGATGGGGGCCTTTGCCTGACCTGAGCCCTGGAGCACCACAATGACAACTACTGCAGCCACCTGAGAACTACAGGGCCACCTTCCATCCCAGGTGAGATCCTGCGGTTCCCCACTCCCCATGGTGAGATTACATGCCTGGTGTGCGGCCATGTTGGGGGAGGAAGCGAGGCTCCACAGACATGCGACAAACTGCCTGCCTTGGAACAGAAGCCACATGGAAGTTGCTGCTCCTTCTCCCCTGTTGCCATCCTGCTGTCTTCTCCCTGGGTACCCTAAATCAACATCGCAGGGGAGGCGGACCCTGCCCCTGGTGGATTCCTGCACTGCCACTATTAGAGGGCTTCATCTGGTGGAGGGAGATGCATTTATTGATTCCCCTCTCACCCCAAACTTTACTGGTAGAATAGCATCTAGTTTTTGTCTCGCCCTATAACATAGTGGGGCCTCCTGGAGAGACTACAGCAGGCCCTCAAGCGATTGAGGACCCCTCTTTTATCCCATGTTATGCCATCTTGCTCGCTTTCCCCGGAGCCTTGCAGCTGCTGCTCACTTGGACCTCTGCCCATTCCTGGGGGGAGGATGGGGTTGCCACCTGCAGCTGTGGGGCCTGGGCCTACATGGACACCTTGGCCCCAACTCTGCTCTCTATCCCACAAGGCGACCCCAGGGCTGCCCACTCTCCGTAGTCCATGCTGTAAGGATCATTACACCTGGCCCACTGCCTCGCTGCCTACCTCCCTGATTGTTTTTAGGTTGTTTTTTTACACTACACAATGCAGCTTTCAGACCGGCCTAAAGAAGTTTCCCCTCTTGCCTCCTGTGGCTGAAGGGTTGGTCCTCAGCTCTTAGGCCTCTACCACGGCTACGGGGGAGCCCAATACCTGGAACAAATTTGATGTCAACCTTGCCGCTATAAGCTCCAACAGGGAAGCCTTAGCCCTCTGCTTTTCAATCTCTATGTTCAACCTCTGGCCGATGTAGCCAAGAGCAGAGGGCTGACCATGGTCTCCTATGCTGACAACACTGTTGGTGGTTGCTCTCTCGGGGACTCTAAGCAGGACACTAAAATTTCAGGGTGATCTTGCGGCAGTCACCGAGTGGATGACCGCCAACTGTCTCCAGCTGAACGCCAACAAGTCGGAGGTGTTGTTGGTGGGTGGAGACCACGGTCTATGGAGTGAGCTCTGGTGCCGACGAGCCTAGGCACTGCCCCTGTTCCTAAGCAAGCAGTGAAGAATCTAGGGGTCTGGATGGATGCCTCACTTAATTTTCAGACTCAGACAAAAAAAAGTGGCAGGTACCTGTTTCGGACTGCTGCGGGGATTCAAACCCATTCTGTGCTTTTTCGATGCCCCTACTAGGCAGATCATCATCCAGGCCCTGATTATGTCGTGACTGGATTATGCGAACTCTCTGTATTTGGGGGATAATAAGTCTGAAGTTCAGAGGCTGCAGAGTGTCCAGAACGCGGCTGTAAGATCCCTTTTTGGGCTGCGCCGAGTCTGCTCAGTGACAAGCGCCATTCGCCTTCTACACTGGCTACCTGTGGCTAGGCGCATCGAGTTTAAGGCTCTTTGTATAGCCTTTAAATCTCTGAAACTGGCATCTCCCAAAATCTTGATTGACCTGCTTCTACCTTATGTCCCCTCCCGCCAGCTCGGCTCAGCGGGACAACATCTAGTGGTGGTTCCTAGAGTCAGGAGGGTTCGTGTTGGTGGTCGCTCTTTTCGGAATAGAGCGGCCATCCTTTGGAATTCTTTACCGGCCGATATTCGAGGGCTCACTAACTACCTCGAATTTAGGAAATCTCTAAAAACCTTTCTTTTCCCGAGTTCGTAGGTCCTGGGCCTGCTATGTTCTGTCTTCTCACCGCTGGTCAGCGCCGGGACACCTCTTTGCTGGGGCAGCTGTTGCGCTTAATAAACCCGTTAACATAACATAACAGACCTGTTAACATAACAAAATTGACTCCTTTGTGATAGACCTTATCCTCCTCATAGGGGATCTCTGAAAAACGTCTGACCGGGTAAAAACCGTCAAGACAGCCATCTCTGATATGGTCCATGGCACGAAGGAGTGTATATCTGAGCGGACTGACATAACTGATCGCGTCAAAGTACTCAAAGCTCCAATTGAAGACGAGGAGGCTAGAGCCAAGGCAACAACATTAGAATTGTGGGATTGCCGGAGAACATTGAAGGTGTCTCAAAATTGCCTTTCTGGAGGACTTGTTGGAAGAGGTGGTTGCCCTGAAGGCCTCTCTAAGCTCTATGGCCTTGGTGGGCATTTAGAGTGATGGCGCCCCCCCACTGCAGGTGGTGGCACTCCTCCTTCACTTCTGTGATAAGAATTTCCTGCTCCAAGGGGCACATACCGCAGGCCCCTTTCAAGTGTATAACATAAAGTTTTCCATTTTACCTGACTATGCTGCAGCTGTGCAATGGCATTGGGCATCCTTCCTTGCTGTCAATTAAAGCCTGTGTGAACTATCTGTTCCTTATGCCCTAGTGTTCCCAGCCAGGCTGTAAGCACAACTAGATGGAAAATTCAAATTTTTTCATACCCCCACTGAGGCTTGGAACTGGCTTGACTTTAATAATGCTCAGGACCATCCAGACCACCCGTGTACACCTCCCGTGCCTTGGACACGAAAACGCCCTCGCTCAAGGCAACGCAGGGGCCTTCGACCCACTCCTGCAGGGTTCAAACCCATGGGGCAATGCATACTCCTAGTGCTGCAGCATACATGATCTATCTGTACGCCTAACCGTACAGACCGATCACTGGGTGATTAGCACTGATTACTTCACAAAAACTCAATCCGGCCATACCACATTACTGCTAACCTGTCCCTGGGGTGAGGCTTTGCCCTCAATCCCAACCTGTAAGTTGAATGTTTCCGCCCTCGGTGATCCTCTCTTTAAATGTGACTTAGAGAACACAATTCACAATAATTTAATCAAGAATGAAGGCACAGCATCCCCCCCCTTCCTGGTGGAGTGGGAGGCATTCAAACTGGTCATCCGAGTGCACTGTATGACCACCAGGTGGAGTCCAATGGTGATGTCCTCCTCCGGAAGATCCCAACTTTGGTCTTTGGTTCAGCTTTAGACAGTTGGTCTTCATCCAGTGGGTGATTTCAGTCATGCAGGCATTGAATTTGATCCGGGTTCTGGGTGCCTTGTTCATGAGTGAGAGAATGCCTTGCATGACGTTGAAGAAGGAGAGGAGACTGATGTTGTGAGAGTGGATGATTCTGGCTAGAGGAATCATGTATGCATTGAAGAGGGTCAGGCTCAGGGAGGGTCCTTTTGGATCTCTGCAGAGGAGGTCACGGGCTTCCGAGGTGTATGTTGACAGGCTGACTGTCTGGATCCTTCCAGTCAGATGGAGCAGTTCCATCAGAGTGCGTGTCCTTGGATTCAGATGTCATGTCGGCGTTGGATAAGGATGGGGTCAGAGACTGTGTCAAATGCTGCAGAAAGGTCCAGGAGTAATGTGGATGTCATCCATGGCGGCGATGAGGGCAGTTTCCATGCTGTGGTTGGGTCTGAAACCAGACTGACTAGTGTTGAGGAGTTATGTTTCCCAAGCCCAAATTTAAGGTATTCACCACTATGTTCACCAATCTGATGTTGGTCCTGGCTCTTGGACAGCTATCCTTGTTTCTGAAGTCCACCACAGGCCCTCCTGTGCAGGGATAGAGATGAGAACTGACCAAGTGGTCCAAGTGTGAGTCTGGTCTGCTGAAACTGGAGACACATAGAGGCTGTCTCAGCGCAGAGCACACACAGACATGTCAACTAATCTTGAAGGACTACCTACTTATTGTTGCTGATGGCCGATTCATCTCCCAAGTTATCGGGCAATCCTCAGATGAGAGATGAGTAAACGGACCCCAAGGAAGGCAGGACCTTTGATCTTTAATTTTTATGATTGCCCCGCATGGACAACGTGCAGCTATATTGTAAATACAGTGTGGGAACTTAGGAGTCGATTTTGAGTCGTCAGAAAACGTTCCGAACGACATTCGATTCTGTTGAATCCGATTCAAAAGCCTTGTTTCTGACCAAATCGGTCTCCTTTCCGGATGACCAAGTATGATGCAAGGGAGCCGTTCGGGCTGTCCGAATCGGTTCCGAATGGGATTCAGGCAGCCCAAGTCATTCAGAGCCGAATTGCACAGCCCAATGGAGACGGTTTCCAAACGTGCGAGTACAATGACTGATTCAGACAGCTGTCCCAAATCAGTTTGGCCAGGCTGAAACAGCTGTGGGAATCTGACATCCAGGGCCCTCCTAATCGGGTCCCTGGGGGTACCCATAGGTCTCCCCTTCGCATGCATACAAAGTGTAGCAGGCATCATGGGGTGCCCGCCACATAGTGCACGTCTTTCCCCAACCACTCCTTTTGTCAATGGGAGCCTGTGTTTACGTTCGGAACACAGGTACCCGTTGAAGTCAATGGGAGTCTGAACTAATTGTATCCGGATGCACCCAAATCGCTCGGTCGAACTCTCCCAATGCGAGTCATTCGAAAAGCATTCCAGAACCGATTCGGTGGGAATCTTTTCCTAACAGCATTGTAATCGACCCCTTAGTGTCCTTATCTGCACCCTACCCCATTCTGCTGCCCATTCTGATTTGAAATGCCACCCCACCAATGGTTTGTTTGTTTATGTGTTATATTTAATTCATTGTTTTATTATCTCTTCCCCTCTACTCCCACACCTGCCCCTTTTGCTTTATTCAGTTTAGCTCATATATTTTGGTCCCACAATTGGCTCTTTCAAGATGTGTCTTTGATCACACTACACCTTTTTTATCTATATGGCTAATAATCCCCCATGTACACTACTGTATTATGACTGCCTATACTACCAGTGGGACTATGAGCCTCTATAATGTATGTTGTTATTCCTGCTGTTCTGGTACACAATATAACAAACAAGCATTGGCATAGCCAATAGGTCTTGCCTTTGGGACCTTATAAGTGTTTAACCATGCAACAGTTGATGTTGTTACACCAAGGATATTGTGCTGGATAACTAAACACTTGTAAGGTCCCAAAGGCGAGACCTATTGGCTATGCCAATGCTTGTTTTACATGTCAGAGTTAAACACCAATGCTCACGGGTATTACACAGAAAGGCAGAAGAGTGCACACGTTGTGTAATGTTGAGATAACGAGTCCAACATGTGCAAAAAAACTGAGCTACAACAATGAATCTGCGATGGTAAAGCTAAGAGACAAAATCGCAAAAGAACACATGGCTATATTATAATCACAACTGAAATGCAGAGAGAAAAATGTCAAAAACAGAGGAAGGGAACAGAACTTTTAGCTACTACACATCAAGGTGAACACTAAAGGAACCTCATGTAAGCACAGATTTGCCCCAGTGCTTGCACCGAATACTGTGGGTCGATGCCGGGAGTGCTTAGAGCGGGAATTAGTGTTGGAAGTAAAAGGTCTACCCTTGACATGTGCCTATATGTACACATGGCACACATCGGCGAGGTCGCCTGTGATCCTACTCTGCCCTGGTGTGAAAGTGCTAATTGTGGCTGCCCCGGCTGGACAGTGCATTCCTTTATTTAGAGCCAGTAATGTCCAATTAGCCTCTAGGACAGCGCCAAGCTGCCCACTGCCCCCGCCCCGGCTTCTATTCTGTCTCTCTGAGAGGAAGCGGGCTCCTTTCTCTGCCCGTCCGCACTCATGGCCTCTATTCTTAGCATGCAGACCCATGTCCTTTGGCAGGGATTGTCCAATGCTCTCTGAGGTGCAAATCCACTGGATGGAGCGCCAGGTAACACTGTTTATTTGTGCCGGTGTTTCATTTTACAACCGGACAGGGTCTGTTTGTTGGTGTACATTCCTTAAATCATGTGTAGAAAAATGAAACGCAGACTCGAGTGGTACACTACATATGTAATTGCATGTATACATGGCAATATCCAGATGTCATAGACTGAAGAAAAGATGTGTATTACTTTTTAGATAACTTTTAGCTAAACACAATCAATTTAAATGCACATGCAGTTAGTTATACAGTTTTTTGTTGTTTGAAAAGAAGGGTAAATAATTTTGTTGAATTTATTGTGACGAGGTGGCAGCAGGCAGGCTTATGGGTGGATCAACGGGGTGGGGATGCTCGAGGGAGGGGCAATGCGTGTCATCACGTAGTTAGCTGTGAGTGTTGGAGGCACTACCCAAGGTCTATGGAAGAGGACCGTGGGGAGGGAAGGGATATGGTAGCTCCGAAGACGTAGGGACTTTGCCAATGTGTGGGACGGGAAGGGAGTGAGGCGGCGAAGCCTGGAGATGCTGAGCGTGACGGACGTCAGCGTCGAAGAGGCGGTGTGAATAAAACAGTGGCGATGGTAACCGCAAGTTGGGGTAGCGTGTAACATGGGGAGAGTGGCTGGGAAAGCAGTGGGTGTGGAACTCTTTGAAAGTTGTGTGGAAAGGCTCACGCTGTCTTTGAACAGGATCGCTGAAAAAAACACCGACATTGAAAGAACGTAAATCAATGCCAGCATGTTCTAGGGCTGAAAAGAACACCAACAATGAAAGAACGCAAATCAATGCCAGCATGTTCTTGAGCGGATGTTTTCCTTCACAAATAATCATGTCATATGCCAAACCGCGAGCAAAAAAGAGTTGGAGAGGGCAGAGCCAGTGAGTGGCTGGGACGTGTGGGCGAGGAGAGAGGCGCGCGTGCTTGGGAGAGCAGTCTGCTCATTTTCAAGCACTGCACTCGTGCTTGTGGCGCGCCCCTGCTCGCTCCCGCAAGGGGTATGCTGCCACAAGCACGGGTATGTGCTTGAAAATGAGCTGAGCAACGGCTAAAGGACCTCCTATGCAGCGCATGCAATGTGTAGGCGAGACCTAAAAACCTCAATAAAATCTTTTGCAAAAAAAAAAAAGTTGTTGGAGAGTGTGTGCGATCATATATTTAGCACAAGTGTCTTTTGAAATGAAGGATATTGAGTTCTATTTTTAAAGGTAGAATGACATGGGGTTGTATGAAAGATTTTCTTTACGCTTATTGAGAATGATACGTTCATGTATCGTTCTTGTTTGAAGGTGGCAAACTCTAGGAGAAGGGATTCTGCGTTTCCCAAAACTCATTGTGTGCCCGAGGTTCTACATTTTCCAGTCAGGTTTGTGGGTGAAGAGGAATGCAGGGCTTTATGCGTGTTGCAGGCCATTTTAAATTGCGCTCTACACTCATTTGGAAGCCATTTGAGGGTTAGAAGTAGATGAGTGTATATGATCAGATTATTTTTGTGACCAGAAATAAAATGGGCTGCTACCGGCAGAACTGCTCTGAGCAGAGCAAATTGTGATTTATGGATGCCAACGAGGAGTGAGTTACTGTAGTCTAATCTGGAGAGAACCAAAGTCTAAAGAACTGATTTTAAGTCCTATTCTAGGGTGAGCTGCCTGATCGCCCCAGAGAAGAATTAATTGGAGCAGAGCATACTTGGCCATATCAGAAATGTGTCTCTGAAGATTAGGATGACTGTTGAGGATAAAACCAAGTGACTCTGAATGTTCTACTATGGCAGGTGTGCAGTCCACTGCAGAGAGAGAGTCCATCTACTTGTGTACAGTTATGTTGGGTTTCTTAGGTGAAATTAGAAGGAATTGTGTTTTCACAAAGTTAAGTTTAAGATGGTGAGTTGACATCCACACCTTGTCAAGGTGCTAGAAAGAAGGAGTATGTTGCCTGAGGGAGAGGCCTTTGGGTAGATCTGGGTATCATTGGCATACAGGTGGAAAAGGATCTGCAAACTCCTAAGGAGCTCACAGAGTGGTTCAAGATGAAAGTTAATCTTGGTTGGCGAAAGCATCTTTTCTTGCCCCAGCCGGCCTCTTGAGCCACTATGCCCAAACATTGCGGGATTTGGTCACGCATCCGCTTCCCATGCTGCCTGAGGTGGGTCAGGCTATTCTCAACCAGGCTTTACTGGGTGGCAGGGATGTCGCTAAGTTCTCCATACGGTGTGGACTGGACACCACGGACTCCATTGGTAGGACCATGGCTTCTACAGTGGTGCTTTGCTGCCACGCTTGGTTATGGTACACTAAGTACTCAGAGGATGTTCAGTCATCCTTGATTAACATGCCCTTTGATGGGTCCCACCTGTTCAGAGAGAAGGCTGACACAGCGCTCGAGCGCTTTTGCAAGAGCAGGATCATGCCAGGTTTTTGGGCCTCTCCCTTTCGACATGGGCCAATCTTTGGGCCTCTCCCTTTCGACATGGCCGCAATAACAGTCATTTTGACCTCACAGCAGCCCCTCCAGGGGCAATTCAGGTGTCCACAGTACCAGCCCTACCTAGTGCAACAGCCAGCTCAGTCCTTTCAGAGAAGGGGCTGTGGAGCCCAAAGGGACTTGGGAACCATACCCAGTGAGCTGTCTGGTCCCTCGACTACCGCAGCATCCACGCCTCTTTAGTGTGCCCCTCTAACTGGCACACACACCTTGTGGGGGCGGGATCAAACATCACCTGTCCCACTGTTCCAGCATCACAACAGACCAGTGGTTGCTCCAGATAGTGCAGAAGTGGTACGCCCTACCATTCTTGGACAAACCCCAAACCATGCCACCATCCCAACAATGGCTGATGGAGGACCATCTCACTTTACTCCACCAGGAAGTACTGGCCCTCTCGGCCAAGGCAGCCATAAAAAGGGTTTCTGTGCCAGAGAGAGGGCGTGGTTGTTAATCCTGCTACTTCTTGGTACCGAAGGACTAAGGCCTCGATCTCATCTTAGACTTGTTCCCTCTCAATCACTTTGTCCGGAAAGAGAAGTTTAAAAAGCTCACATTGGCTCAGGTTTTATCTACCCTGGATCCCAGAGACCAGCTGGTAGCGTTTGACTTGCAGAACGCTTATTTCCATATCCCCATCATGCCTGCCCACAGATGTTACATGCAGTTCATGGTTGGCCACGAGCCCTTTCAGTTCACTGTGCTGCCTTTTGGCCTCACCAGCGGCCCTCGGGTGTTCACCAGGGTGAGGGCAGTGGTTCCAGCACACCTGCAGAGGTCAGGGGTTCCAGTCTTCCCTTACCTCGATGATTGCCTGTTGAAGGCATCCTCTACACAGGCATTTGTTTACCGCGTCCAGACTACGGTGTATCTTTTGCATTTGCTGGGGTTTCCCGTCCATGTGCGGAAGTCACACCTGACTCCCTCTCAGACACACAGTTTTATCAGAACCCTTTAGGACACAGTACACTTTTGGGCCTATCCTCTGGAGCGGCGAGTCTTGGAAATTCAGGCTGTGATACAGATGTTTCAGCCTCTATCCTGGATTTTGGTGAAACTGATTCTGGTGCTGCTGGGCCTCGTGGTCTCCTGCATCCTACTGGTGAACCATACCTATTTACATATGCAGGCTCTGCAGTGGGACCTGAAGTTCCAGAGGGCGCAGCAACTGGGGAATCTCTCCAACTTGGTCCAGATATCGGAGAGCCCTACAAAAAACCAGCAGTGATGGCTAACAAACCACGATTGTGTCAGCAGCAGACCACTCTCACTTCCCCACCTGTATCCCACTATGGTGACATATGTGTCACTTCTGGGTTGGAGTGGCCATGTGGTAGCGGTAGAGATCAGAGGACTCTTGTCTCTGGCAGAGTCCCAGCTCCACATGAATCATTGGAGCTGAGAATGATCCATCTGGCACTGAAAGCCTTCCTATTGTCCATCAAAGGATGGCTGGTTCAGGTGTTCATGGGCAACACTACCGCCATGTGGTATTTCACAAAACAGGATGGGCAGGGCTCGTGGGGATTTGGTGCCAAGAGGCTCTGTGTCTCTAGAACTGGCTAGAGTACCAGGACCTTTTCCTGGTTGATCAGCACCTGTCAGGTTCTTTGAATGCCAGAGTGGATGAGCTCAGCCAGAGGTGCTTGGCATATCACAGATGGAATCAAGTCAAGTCAAGTCAGAGAATTTATATAGCGCACTACATACCCAGAGGGTTTCAAGGCGCTTAGAAAGGGGAGGAGGATTACTTGTCAAATATCCACGTTTTAAGTTGCTTTCTGAATGCTAGGTGGTTCTGGGTAAGGCGAAGGTAAGCGGGGAGTGAGTTCCATGTTTTAGCAGCCAGGTATGAGAAGGATCTTCCTCCCATGGTGGTCTTGTTGATGCGAGGTACAGTGGCGAGGGCTTGGCTGGAAGAACGTAGTTGGCGGGGGGGGGTGTAGAAGGACAGTCGTGAGTTGAGGCATTCTGGTCCGATGTCGTGGAGTGATTTGTGTGCGTGGGTTAGCAGTCGGAAAGTGATCCTCTTATTGACGGGTAGCCAGTGGAGGTCTTTAAGGTGACCAGAGATGTGTTCGTAGCGTGGGATGTCTAATATGATCCTGGCTGAGGCGTTTTGGATTCGTTGGAGTTTCTTCTGGAGTTTAGCGGTAGTGCCTGCGTAGAGGGTGTTTCCATAGTCCAGTCGGCTCGTGACCAGCAATGGGTGACTGTTTTCCTTGTTTCGGTGGGGATCCAGCGAAATGTTTTTCTGAGCATGCGAAGAATGTTGAAGCAGGAAGAGGATACGGCGCGGACTTGTCTGTTCATTGAGAGTGAAGAATCCAGGATGACGCCTAGGTTCCGTGCGTGGTCTGTCGGGATGGGTGCTTTTCCGAGGGCTTCCGGCCACCAGGAGTCGTCCCATGCAGAGGGGGATATACCTAAGATGAGGACTTCTGTTTTGTTCAGTTTCAGACGGCTTTGTTTCATCCATTCGGCAACTTCTTTCATTCCTTCGTGTAGGTTAGTTTTGGCGGTGCTGGGGTCATTGGTGAGAGAAAGGATTAGTTGAGTGTCATCCGCGTAAGAGATGATGTTGAGGTTGTGTTGGCGGGCGATTGCCGCGAGGGGGCTCATGTATACGTTGAAGAGGGTGGGGCTGAGTGAGGATCCTTGTGGCACGCCACAGATGACTTCAGTGGCCTCGGACTTGAATGGTGGGAGGCGGACTCTCTGGGTTCTTCCGGTGAGGAACGAGGTGATCCATTCAAGTGCTTTTCCTTGGATTCCGATGTTATTGAGGCGTTGTAAAAGGGTGCTGTGGCAGACTGTCGAATGCTGCAGAGAGGTCGAGGAGGATGAGGGCGACTGTGTCTCCATTGTCCAGTAGAGTTCGAATGTCGTCTGTTGCTGCGATGAGGGCGGTCTCAGTGCTGTGTTTTGCTCGGAAGCCAGATTGTGAGGAGTCGAGGGATTTGTTGGCTTCGAGGAAGGCGGCGAGCTGGTTGTTGACGGCTTTCTCGATGACTTTGGCCGGGAATGGAAGAAGCGAGATGGGGCGGTAATTTTTGAGTTCGGTGGGGTCCGCTGTGGGTTTTTTCAGAAGGGCGGGGAGTTCAGCGTGTTTCCAGCTTTCCGGGAAGGTGGCGGAGTTGAAGGAGCAGTCGATGACGTCTCGGAGGTGCGGTGCTATGACGGAGTCTGCTTTGTTGAAGATGTGGTGAGGACATGGGTCTGTGGGGGATCCAGAGTGGATGGAATTCATCAGGCGGATTGTGTCCTCAGTGGAGATTGGGTTCCAGTCGATAAGGGTGTTCACGGGGGGAGAATGTTCAGCAAATGGTAGGGTGGGTTGGTTTCCGGGTTCGTTGTCGAAGCTGTTGTGGATGTCCGCAATTTTGTTGTGGAAGAATGAGGCTAGGGAGTCGCAGAGGGCTTGAGAGGGGGTGATGTCGTTGGAGTTGGCCGAGGGGTTGGAAAATTCCTTGACAATGTTGAAAAGTTCCTTGCTGTTGTGGGCGTTGTTGTCAAGTCGATCCTTGAATGCTGTTTTCTTGGCCTTTCGGATTAGTTGGTGGTGAGTGCGGGTGGCGTTTTTGAAGGCGTCCTTGGTGCTAGTGGTTGGGTCTTTTTTCCAGGCCTTTTCAAGGGAGCGGCAGAGTTTCTTGGACTTCTTAAGATCATCGTTGAACCATGAGGCCTTTTTGCTGCCAGGTTTGCTTTGACGTTTCTTCAGTGGTGCTAAGGTGTCGGCGGTGTTGGATAACCATAGGGTGAGGTTGGCGGCGGCTTCGTTTGCGTTAGAAGAGTGGGCTGGGGTGTTTAGAAGGAGCGATGCGGAGATCTGGTCCATGGTGATTTTGTTCCAGTTTCTTTGCAGAGTTGGTTGGAGGTGTTTGGTGGGTTTTGGTTTGTTGTAGGTGAAGTGAACGCAGCTGTGGTCAGTCCAGAGGAGATCCGTAGTGTGGCTGAAGGAGACATGATTGCTGGAGGTGAAGATGGGGTCAAGTGTGTGACCTGCGATGTGGGTGGGGGAAGTGACCAGTTGTTTAAGTCCGAGGTTGGCGAGATTGTCCAAGAGGGTGGTGGTATTGCGGTCGTTGATCTTTTCAAGGTGAAAGTTGAGGTCTCCCAGAAGGATGTAGTCTTTGGAGGGGAGCGCGTGAGGAGTGATGAAGTCCATGATGTCTTCACTGAATTTTGCGCGGGGTCCTGGTGGTCTGTAGAGGAGGGTGCCTCTGAGTGTGGTCTTGGGGTCGATGTGGATCTGGAAGTGAAGGTGTTCGGAGTTAATGAGGTTGGCGTCAGAGCTGGTTGAGATGCGGATAGATTTCTTATGGACGATAGCGATTCCACCTCCTGTGTGGTCGGTGCGGTCCTTGCAAATGATCTTATAGTCTTCAGGGATGGCATTGGTGATGTCTGGGGCGGAGGAAGCGTTCATCCATGTTTCTGTCAGGAAGGCGACGTCCGGAGAGGTGGTGTCTAGTAGGATCCAGAGGTCAATGGCGTGCCTGTGGACCGAGCGGGTGTTGAGAAGGATGCACTGTAGGTGGTTGGGGTCAGGAATCTGTGGTGTGGTCGTAGCGGAGATGTTGTCGGTGCCGATGAATTTGCAGGAGTAGCAGGAGAAAGGTCCATGGGTGTGTCCAGGAGCAGCTTGGATGCAGTTGGGGGCGCGACCGGGGTTAAGGGCTAGGAGGGTGGAGGCGTCGTAGGTAATGCGGGGGGGCTGAGAGGGACGGGGGCAGGGGGTCTGGCGCTGGGCGCGGTCCAGGCGCGGACGGGCGTAGACGGGCTTACCTTTGGCGCACCTTCGGCGTGTACGTAGCGCGTGGACGCTGCGCGTGGGGGCATTGGCCATAAATGGATGGTGGAGGGGGCGGAGCGTGGGAGGGTGAGCTGGGAGGCGTTAGCGAAGGGGGAGGGACGGGCTGCAGGAACAACAAAATGGAGGGCTTCTAGACAAACAACACGACGCAATGCGAGGCCAAAGTGAATGCAAAATAGCAGATGCGATCTGTGAAAACGGCGGCGCTCTGCACACAGGTAATAAACAGTACAATAAATCCTGAGATTAATAATTGCAGTGACAGCACAATGCGCTTAAAACAAGCACTGTAGAACTGCTAAGAACTACGCATATGCGGAGCGCTACGCTGGGGACTGGGCGCTTAAGCACGAGTGGGAAATGCCGATGAGGAAGATATTGCCAGTGTCACAAAGTCAGCGCTACGATACCCCAATGGCGCTTGTAGGTCGGGGAGGTGATCAAGGAGCAACCGCTTCACTGGGAGTTCAGCTGGTCACAGGGGCGCCTCAGCCGAGTGCTTCTGAGTGCTTCGTGGGTGGGAGGGTGAGCTGGGAGGCGTTAGCGAAGGGGGAGGGACGGGCTGCAGGAACAACAAAATGGAGGGCTTCCAGACAAACAACACGACGCAATGCGAGGCCAAAGTGAATGCAAAATAGCAGATGCGATCTGTGAAAACGGCGGCGCTCTGCACACAGGTAATAAACAGTACAATAAATCCTGAGATTAATAATTGCAGTGACAGCACAATGCGCTTAAAACAAGCACTGTAGAACTGCTAAGAACTACGCATATGCGGAGCGCTACGCTGGGGACTGGGCGCTTAAGCACGAGTGGGAAATGCCGATGAGGAAGATATTGCCAGTGTCACAAAGTCAGCGCTACGATACCCCAATGGCGCTTGTAGGTCGGGGAGGTGATCAAGGAGCAACCGCTTCACTGGGAGTTCAGCTGGTCACAGGGGCGCCTCAGCCGAGTGCTTCTGAGTGCTTCGTGGGTGGGAGGGTGAGCTGGGAGGCGTTAGCGAAGGGGGAGGGACGGGCTGCAGGAACAACAAAATGGAGGGCTTCCAGACAAACAACACGACGCAATGCGAGGCCAAAGTGAATGCAAAATAGCAGATGCGATCTGTGAAAACGGCGGCGCTCTGCACACAGGTAATAAACAGTACAATATATCCTGAGATTAATAATTGCAGTGACAGCACAATGCGCTTAAAACAAGCACTGTAGAACTGCTAAGAACTACGCATATGCGGAGCGCTACGCTGGGGACTGGGCGCTTAAGCACGAGTGGGAAATGCCGATGAGGAAGATATTGCCAGTGTCACAAAGTCAGCGCTACGATACCCCAATGGCGCTTGTAGGTCGGGGAGGTGATCAAGGAGCAACCGCTTCACTGGGAGTTCAGCTGGTCACAGGGGCGCCTCAGCCGAGTGCTTCTGAGTTGCACACTGTCAAAGGTTATCTGCATCCAGAGGTGGCGATCACTCTTTTTCTAGAGTTGGGCGAGTTTTGGCTCAATCTGTTCACCACCGTAGAGAATGTGCAATGTCATCACTCCTGAGCATTGGAGCTTCCAAGGCGACTATAGCTCAGAGACGCATTTCGTCACGAGTCGAGTTCAGTACTCCTGTACTCCTTTCCTCTGATACCACTGCTGCCCGAGACCACAAGAAGATTCGTACTTACCAGGCCCAAGTCATCTTAGTGGCCCAAGAATGGGCTTGGATAGTGTGGTATCCAGATCTTCTGAGTTTGAGTGTTGCTCCTTGGATTGGGCCGCCCCTTCGGTATGACCTCCTGTCACAGCAACAGAGCAGAGTGCTGCACCCGATCCTGCGCACGCTTCATCTTCATGCATGGAGATTGAAGATTGAGCAGTGACAGTTGAGAGTGTTTGACCTTCCTCCTAAAGTCTGTGATGTTATTCTGGTACCCTTCTGCTAAGTCCATCTGCACCTGCTGTTGGGAGAAGTTTGTGGCATGGTGTTCCGCACACCATGTGGATCCCCATCCTGCACCTCTATCAGAGGTTTTCTTATTTGTTCTTTTCTGTGCCCGGCAAGGCCTTGCACACTGTCAAAGGTTATTTGTCGTCCATTTTGGCTTTCCTGTGGCTGCTGTATCAACCTTCCCCTCTTTAAGTCACAAGTTGTGACTCATTTCCTAAAAGTCTTACAGCATCATTTTTCTTATACCCCCAGGTGTTATGTCCGAATGGGATCCACACCTTGTTTTGACATTTGTAATGTGCACTCCTTTTGTACAGCTCCATTCTTGTCTTTTACAGCTCCTTACCATCAAGACTGCTTTTCTGGTGGCCATTACATTGACTAAGAGGGTCAGCGAGCTTGAAGCTCTGTCCGTGAACCCTCCATTCACTATGCTTTTGAAGACAAGCTGGTCCTAAAAACACGTGCCTCTCGAAAGTGGCCACCCCTTTTCATGCTGGCCAGAGTATCACACTGCTTTCTTTCTATGCCCCATCTCATCCTTCCAAGGAAGAGAAAATACCCTAAACAAGCTCTCTCTCATTTTTCATTAATTGCACCACGCCCCACGGGGTGGATGATCAGCTCTTTATTCGGTTTGCTGAGGCAAAGGAGGGCAAGGCTGTTCAAAAACACACAATCTTTGCATTGTACTTTGTGTCAAAATACTCTATGCACTGCTGAAGAAACAACTGCCTGAAGGGCTTCATGCCCACCCCACCAGGGGCACAGGCTGCAACTACTGTGTTAGCGCACTGGGTCCCCGTCCTGGACATCTGTCAGGCAGTGACGTGGGCATATCTGCACACAAGTACCACACCCTACTTCCTTGACAGCATGGATTAGTGTTTAGGGTAGTTTGCCTGTTCAGTCCTCCAGGACTTTTAAGTCTAGCCAGTTTGTAGTCTTACCTCTGGGGAGGTTTTGCTGGGGTATCTATTCTAAGGTGAAGAATCTGCAGTTAGAAGTCTCTATCAGATGGACAGCTTTCTTACTTTGGTTAACGCCTTATCTAGTAGTGACTCGATCTAATCACATATTCCTCACCAACCTTCCCATCCTCCCCACTCTGCAAACTGGGCTCTTCCCCAAAA
Source organism: Lissotriton vulgaris (assembly GCF_964263255.1). Taxonomy (NCBI): domain Eukaryota; kingdom Metazoa; phylum Chordata; class Amphibia; order Caudata; family Salamandridae; genus Lissotriton; species Lissotriton vulgaris. The sequence goes on from NC_141696.1 coordinate 187,256,581, forward strand.
GACCCCGCTAGATTCTGCACACTGGTCGCCACTGGTACATTGGTTTTAACATGGCTCAGCAGAAACTGTCACGAAAGAAACTGATGTTAATGCGCCAGGGTAATGCTTAGGAAGGCACCGCAGCATCACTTCCGATGTGGACTGCATTGATGCAAAGCCAATCTACATCTCCTACAGGCACACAGACGTACTGCTCATGATAGTCCAGATCCAGTTCGATGCCTGGGGGATACTCTAAGGTGAGGAATCTGCGGTTAGATAGAGTCTCTACCAGATAAGTTGTTACCAAAGGTAAGTAACTTATCCTTCTGGCACCTCGAGCAGACACTCTAAATCTGTTACCAGATGTCACATGAAGTACTAGTACGATAACACCAGCTTAGATACTTTGAAACGAATGGGACTTTCCCCAATCCAAAATGCTGCTCAAAATACACAAGAAACAAACGCTTGTTATTCCCTTCAGGCTGACTCTTTCTGTAAGCTGTGCAGAATGTGCATACTCAGATTCTAACAGGAACAAACAAAGAGGAACTAATGCTATTCACCACACTGGTAAGGCATGCAGCAGGCTAAAACACAGTGTGGCTTGCTGGGAAATGCATGTGCTGTCTAACTGAACTGAAAATAACTGTGGGGCATATTACCAACAACTAGCGATAATTATCGCTATGTTGGTTTAGCAGCGATATTTTTATCGCAGAGCTGCGGCGATTTTTATCGCTTAGGAACCTTGCTATTATTAAGGTTTATCTCCTAAGCGATCAAAATCGTCCGAAATGCATGAATATCGCTGAAAAGTCAGCAATATTCATGCATTACCGAGCTAATGCTCTTAGCCATGTTATCCACCTACCATTGGATAACATGGCTAAGAACTGCTATGGGGCAGGTGTTAGCTTTTGGAGATATTCGCGCTTAGCGCGAATAGCTCCAAAAGTTGGTAATAGGAGATAGCGATGTTAGCGGCTGTTTCCAGTCGCTAACATCTTGGCATGCCCACTTTGCATGTCATTAGTGATAAATATCACTGACATGCAAAGCGGGGCCGAAGATGGTCGCTATCTCCTACTAGCTGTCGCTAACTGGTGTTAGCAACAGCTAGGTAATAGGGAGATCATTTTATCTCCGCTTTCTTGGCTGTTAAAGCCAAAAAAGCAGAGATAAACCTGCCTTGATAATATGCTCCTGAGTGAGAAAAGTGGATCCTACTGATTTAAGCATCCAAACTGCAGATAAAATAAACAAATAAACTGAGTGATGCTCACACGGAGAATGCTGTGTTAAATCTGCACCATGTTAACAATTCATTTTAAAAATAGAGGGGCAGATTTACAAGAAAGTGCCGCAGCGCGGCACCACGCTGCAGCACTTTCATAGCGCAGGAATGCAACATATTTACAATGATATGTCGCATATCTGTGCTCTTCCCTGCACTGGCGCACAAACAGCTGCCATGCACAGGCACCCTTTCACCATGGTGCGAGGATGCCTGCATCATGGGGAGATTATTTTTGTGCAGGGGGGCACATTCCTGCATGAAAACCATAATTACAGGCATTTTCCTCTTTCAATGCGTGTTGTAGAAAGCAGCATGCATTGAAAGAAGAAAAAAACGAGGAGAAATGAAAACATTTCTCCTCGTTGTGCCTCGCTATGCCACCCCTAAGGTGGCGTAGCTTTTTGACACATTTACAGGTTTACGATTCCTCATAAATCCTAAATCTGGAAATGTGTCAGGTTCCATGGGTGTTGGGTGGGAACACCAACAGCAACACCCATGGAACACCCCTTTCACGCACAGTGCTGCGTGTAAAGGGGCCGTATTTATAAGGACAAGAAAAAAGTCACGCATGGTGGCTTTTCCTGTCCTTGTAAATATGGGGCAGAGAAATGCGCTGCCAGTGCATCACAAACAGTGACGCAGTGCAAGGGACTTGTAAATCTGCCCCAGAATTTCTAACCCAAGCACATTAAGAGAAAAACAATGAGGAAACCAATTTGAATTCCATATATTGGAATAAACAAGCACATGATACTAGAAATCTAGGGACAGATTTAACGTGCTTTGGCACAACGCAGCTCAGCAACTAAAGTTGCTGTGCTGCTCTGTGTCAAAGGGTGGAAGAAAAACAGTGTCATATCTACTATGACATGGGGCTGTTTTTGTCTCCCCCACCTCTGGCTCACTTTATGATGCCGTGCCCCAATGCACACACACCCTTGTACCATAGTTCAATAGTGTTTGCATTCTGGCAGGCATAGGTTTTGTATTGGAAGGGAATCCTTGCAGTACACAAGCTATATTTTAATACTTTCCCCACTTTTTACTGTGCTGTATAGTGCAGCACGCATTCAAAATTAGAAATATAAGGAGTCTTTAAAAAGTTGCTCCACTGGGACACCTGCCTTGTGGAGGTATAATATTTTGGTGAAAATCACTGTCTAGAAATGTTTGTAGACGGGGATTTATGTCAAAAGCCTATGGGTGATTGCATGGGACTGCCCCAGTGACACCCGTTGAACTCTCTCTATGCAAAATAGCAGATTGCTTGCTTTCCATTACATTAGGCACTGAAATAATGGTATTGAAATGCAAATCCCACCTATCAATTTGCGCCTGGTTTGCATCACTTTTTTTAAACTTATAATTGTGGGCCCTGATATATATCCCTTAAAAGGTTAATTATTTCCAAACAGTTAAATAAATAAAAAACTAGAGTTGAATTTACTTAGCTGTCATGGAGCAGCAATGAAAAAGAAATGAAAAAGAGGATGGGCTGTGGTGAAAGACTACAGTGTTATTCTGTAATGCTGTTTCTAGTTATTACTTCATTTGAAAGAAGTGTTTGGAGTAACAATTAGACTTTTGCATAGAGGTAGCCTCAGGTCTTGTCATAACATTCAACTGACAAATTACTTCTCTGAACAGCCTCTTGAATCTGTTCACCACTCTGCAGTGGACAACCTTTCAGGTCTCCAGCAGTAGATGAAGCTACACGACTAGAAGACATTTTGAATGCGCTGAATTTTTTTATCTGATCTCAAAGTAGTGGTCCAAAAAGTAAATCAACTTTTAATCCTATTCACTTCTTTGGGAGCACTTTTTATACTACATTCAAGCTAGACTTTTACAAACCGGAGAAGAAGCATTTTAGGTCGCTTCCAAACACTGTAATTCAGATTGAACCTCATATTTGAACCAATGTTTTCTCAGGTTGGTATGAGAAGGAGTTGGTCTTGTTTGAAGGCAAGCACTAATGCACAAAACAAATTCTATTCTGGGGACATTTTAGAGGTGACATTTTGATAATCTGGCACAACACAAAGAAAGATCTATAGTACCTTATATAATAGTTTAATACCAACTATGTGAACATAGCATCTAGGCTGGTCTCTGGTACAAATGAAATTGACCACATCGCTTCTGTACTAAGAGCCCTACATTGTCTCCCCTTGAAAGTGAGGATTACGTTCTGCAGTAGTTCAGTGGATGCATATGAGCAGCTCACAGAGCAATACAAGCAAAACGGAAATCCTGGTCTTTGGAACTCCGTCCCTTTCTTGAGTTGGTGATTACTGGCCCAGTTCTGCTCCACCTCCCACCACCCCGGTAATGACAGCATGTAACTTGGGGGTAAAGTTTGACAAAAGACTGTCCTTTGACCCCCAGGTGGACAGCATGGGAGGTGTTTGTGTAGGAAGCTGGCTCTGTATATGATATACCACTAGGTGGTTGTACCGTACACAGAGTCCAGAGATTACCCCAGAAGTGTACAGGGCTCAATGTAAATCAAAAATCCTGTATACATGGTCGTTTGAGCGAGCAGCCCCAGGCCTAACACAGAGGAGTGTAAGACATTTGTTGTCCACACAATGACCAATAAATGACACAGGGCTCAAAAAGGAGATCCACAATAATTTGATGAAAATAAACTTTGCTCAAGATTTATTTTAAAACCAAGATCTTCGCAAAAAGGTAAGTACATTTTTTAATGGGAATTATTTTCAATTTTACAAGCGTACACTTAGGGCCTGATTAGGATGTCGGTCAGACCGCCACTGAAAGGCTGTTGGTGACGGTCCGACTGACATCGAGCAAAGCAGTCTGACAGCGGCAGTATGACACGGTCGATCAGCCTCATCGGTCGGCGGGGCAAACTGACACTTCTGGGGAGCTCAAGGAGCCTGTCGGGCCTTCGGTCGGATCTTATTTCCTACAATAGGGGCAGTGCCTGCGGAGACACCAACATAGAGATTATGACGGCTCATTCTGACTCCCTTTTCTTGGCTGTCTGACTGCCATGAAAAGGCAGTCAGAATGGGACTTTGGGGCCCCTAGCAGTGCCACGGCCCAAGTGGGCCTCTGCTAAGAGCCCAGGGGGGCACATGCAATACTCACCCAAACATCTCTTCATTGTGTGCCAGGCACCACATGGTGACTGGCACACGGTGCATGGATGTTTGAAAACTGCTCTTTTGCATTGTGGCTTGTGCTGCGGCCCTTTTCTAGGGCCAAGCACAAGCCACAATGCAAAAGAGGTCAGCAGATGGCAGGTTCAGGTAAGCACGGACACTGCACCACTAGTGGCAAAGGGGCGGCTCGGTGCAGAGGTCAAAGTTGAAGATTGGGCCCAATGTTACTCAAAACAAATTGGGGGTTCATGCAGGTAGGTACATGGGTTCCAGGGCTCAAGCTTTGGGGGCTTAGGCACGCACAAGGCGGGTCACAAGGCAGCACCAAACATGCATAACCAGCGGCACAGGGGCAACTGGGTGCAGGGTGTAAACTGCAAATCAATTGAGGAACTTAGATTTGAAAACAGGCAGTATGTGAGGAACTGAAGGCTACATGAAGGAAACCAGTGACAGCAGAGGTAAGTTGGGATGCTGTAAGTCATACGGTCACTGTCGTTGAGCTCCTCAATTCCCAGGGGCTTTGGGTGCAGTGGTGTCCTTTGACGTCGGGTTTCTCTTACCAGAGCCAGTCCCAGTCGGGGGGGAGCCTTCGGATTCAAACTGCAGGCGGCATCGTGGAGTCCAGAAGGAGTCAGCAAATGCTCCACCTGTACTCAGGATCACTGGAGAACCTTTTCTGGATCAGCGGGCCAACTGGACACAAGCCGGAGGTGTCGGGTGCAGAGTGGACAGGGAACGCAGATCGGGAGGGAACCAGCGCCCTTGGTTTTGGTTTCTTGTGGACACAACCGTTGTCCTCTGGAGTTATGGTCTTCAAAGGAAGACAGTCCTCCCAGGGGTTCTGGAGGTCACTGGCTGCAGGACAGGCATCATTGTTTTTGTGGGGTCTTTGAAGCTGAAGAGAGGCCAGTAAGGCAGGGGCCAATTCAATGGGTGTCAAAAGCCTTCTCCGCACGGCATCTTCTTGTCCTTCTTCTTCTTCTTAGGTTGGCAGGAACTAGCTTCAGGGTCTGGGGAGCCACCTAAATACTAAATTTAGGGGCATTTTAATGGATCATCAGGTAGGGCAAATGGGCACCTTACCTGGGGTGTCTACACCCTCAATTATGCCACCCTCCTGATTAGAGGGGCCCCCATCTTCAAGATGGCAGGGACTGAAAGGCGTACTTCACCTCGCCTCCTTCACCCTAGGAGTGGAGTTGGCAGAGGTGGGCACACCTCCTAGTCTTCCTAGTTACTACGCCCAAAGTGGGGGTGTAAACCGGGGGCTGCTATTTCCTGCTAGCAGCAGAGGCTTGGGGGTTGCATTACAAAGGCAGCAAGCCTTTGAAGCTTCCTCTCGAGCACAGTGCCCATTCTGGGGGAGAAGGTGTGACACCTCCGCCCAGGATGTGCTTTGTTACTGGTCCCACTCTTGACCCAGGCGTCCAGAAACATGTCTGGTGATGGCAGGCTGCCTAAAGCCAGTCTGTGACCACACCAGGGTTGGTAGGTTTTCAGGGGACACCTCAAGGTGCCCTCTGAGTACGTTTCAATAAATCCCACACTGGCATCAGTGAAGGTTTATTGAGTGAAGTAGTTTGTTACCAAACACTCCTGGGTTCAGAGAAGCCATCATGGTGCTGGGAAACTAGAGTTGTCGAGTTCCCAGCCCATGTACTGTCTATGGCTTCCCTGTCACTTACAATATCTAAGAATGGGCTTAAATATTGTAGGGGCATATCTGCTTATGCATATAAATGCCACACCTGTGATATAATGCAACCTGCCTTAGGGCTGTAAGGCCTGCTAAAGGGGTGACTTACCTATACTTTAGGCAGTGCTGGTTGGCATGGCACAGTGTGCCATGTCGACTTTATCATTTTGTCTGCACCAGGCCATGCAGGTTACAGTGGTAATCGGCATGGTCTATGAGAGGGGTTGCTAGGGGACCCTCTTCAGTCCATTGCCCTAGGTACCCGGGTACCATTTAGTAGGGACATACAGGGGGGCTAAAGGCCAATTGTGGAACAGGTTTAGGGAAGAAGCAATGGCACAGGGGACCTGGTTGGTGGGGACCCTGTGCACCACAATCGAAACCACATCAAATACCAGGCAAAAAAGTGGGGGCTAATCAGGTCAAAAGAGGCACTTTCTCACAGTTTATTTGTGAGTGTTTTCTTAGATCCTTAAAAATGTTCCTATTTCTGCTACCTATTCAGTGCCAGAAGATGGTAATACATGCCCTCATTACCTCATGGCTGGATTATGCTAATGTTCTCCTTTGGGGCTTACCAACTTCAGCTATTGCCGAACACCGCTGCCCAGCTCTTACTAAATCTTTGGAAAAGTGACCATATCTGTCTTCACCTCAAGAAGTTGCACTGGATTCCAGCCCATGAGAGTGAGCAGTTCAATAGGCTTATGCTAGTCCACAGTGCTTTTAATCAGTAGGGGCCACAGTACCAGGCCAACAGGATTACACCTTACCCTCCAGTAAAAACCACTGTTCTTCTGACGCCAGGCTAGCAGTTGTCCCTAAAATCAATAAGAAAAGATGAGGCAGATCCTCCTCCCGTTTCTCGCTGCTCTTGGTTGCAATTCTCTCCCTCTTTATCTACGGGACATGAAAGATGAGGGCTCCTTGCAACCTGAGAACCTGGCTGTTTGATCTGCATACTTGTAATTGTCATCTTTGGTGGACAACTAACCTTAGCTCCAGGACACTCGTTTGAGTGGCTGTGTACTCCATAGATATTTTTATTGATTTATTATTTTCAAAGCACTCCACGAGAAACAACCTAATTACTTGCACATCCAGAGAAATCAAAGGAGCAAAGACAATTTAGAACTTGAAAAATAATACTTACATCATTGGGCTGCTAAGCCAGTCTTTCTCTGGCGCTGCCTCAACCCGTAGGAAGTTGCTGCCAGGAGATATAAGATGTACTAAGGACTTGCTTTCATTCCAGAAGAAACATCTGTTTCAGCTTCATATGAACGCTTAAGTCTCCTTCATTTACAACACATTCCAGGCTCATCAATCCCTTTTCTTTTCTGTTCACTCACTCCCGCCAAGAGTTACGCTTACTCAAAGCGGAGCACAATCGCTTTTACACACAGGGAGCTGCATGTTAGCAGCTCCCTGTGTGTGAAAGCAATGCTGGCTCCCGCAGGAGGCGAGGAGCTGGCAGGGACTGCGGGCCGTGAGGCTTCACCACAGTCTCCAACACATCTAAGTGGATGCCCTGGGTGAGACCAGGGCACCCACACTACAGGTCAGGCCCCAGGGGATGGTGTCACTGGAGCTGAAATCGGCCAGGTAGGGCGGCCACTTGGCTCCCCTCCCTTAAAGCTATTATATAAAAGCAAAAGGCTGGGCCCTGGCGGATGGAGTCCCCGGGCCGAAATCAGCTCGCGGACAGGGGGGGGCACTCCCTGAATGAATGATAAATGGAAAGAAAAAAAGAGCAGCAATATATAATATATGTAACAATATAATAATATAACAATTAATTCATTTAAAAATTGTCATTTACAAAACCTTTGAAATGCACTGAAAAAACCCATAGGTTTCAGACATGTTATAGTTAGGAATTAGCATTTAAAAAAACGTTAGAAATACATCTCAAATGACATCACTGATGACATCATCCACATGACAATCTGATACATCTCATCATACACTATTATAACCTTTCAACACTCATTATAAAATATGGAGTACCATATTAAAAACCATTGACACACCAATACAAGTTTCTAAAAACCCGCTCAGTGATTCCTACATCTACACACACACACATCTAAACATTTACCTATAGATTCACTCATACATGATAACAAAGATCAATAGAACACTAATAAATATACTTATACACCTACATTTACATTACACACCAGCACACGTCCTATTCATTTATGCAGTCATCCTACTCACTTATGCAAACAATTGATCATACTTACATTTACTAAGCTACACACTTATACAAACACCACTTTATTTATTGATATAGATAGTAACTCATACTTAGTGTGTTATAAAATCACTATTACAAGTATACAGTTTTCAATACAGTCACTCATACAATCACTGAGCCTTATGTATATTTATTTATATTTAACAACTATCACATACACTGCCTTTTATATTTCTACTTTGTTGGACATGTATCATTGAGAAATAGTCTGTCAAATCTAAAGAAAATGGCCCGGTAAGGATGATTACCAGCTTTTGTGAAAAATCGAGTCAGATTGTGCAGATCTTTAAGAAGAACTGGCATATATTACAAACTGATAACATCCTTAAAAAGAAATTACCTTCACGCCCACAAATCACTTACAAACGCAGCTTATCAGTAGGAGACTATTCAATTCATAGTCATTTTGATTCGGTACCTAGAGTGAGGAACAAACTGGGTATTTCAGGATTTTTTCCATGCAAACGCTGCAAGGCCTGTAAACATAGTGAAACAGTTACATCTTACCAAGGCAGACCAGGGGACCCCAGACCGATCCGCAACATCAAACTGTTACTTAATTGTAATTCTGATTTCACAGTCTATTGCTTAATCTGCCCTTGCTCCAAACGCTATATCGGGAGTACTATAAACCCCACCAAAAAACATATCCTCGAACACATGCGGGCTATTAATAACAAAGATCCTGCATATCCGGTTACTCGCCATTTTAAGCAATTTCATCAGAGCAACCGTGGTTTGTTAAAATTTTACTGCATCAATCAAGTTGCCAAATCTGAAAGAGGAGGCGATAGGGTGCGAAAACTTCGTATTTTGGAATCAACCTACATAATTGATCTCCAAACAAAGGCCCCTGTAGGGTTGAACAACGACGAGGATCTATGGGTTCATCTCTATTGATAGGTTAGCCATATAGGCATTTATTCCATCCACTGTAAGCCTATAGTATAATTGCTAAACCTGTCAGTCCCCGCCAAACAGTATCTCTCACATAAAGCTGTTCTAATGCCCACTCAGGGCTAAATAAACTGAAAGTAAGGGGGTACCACATTTATGCTGCGAACTATTATGAATTGGATATTTATCCGTATTAATTTTTGAAGTTGTGCGCAACAATGGACAATTGAGATAAGTGTGTTTGTATATAGGATGTATATATTTTATATATATTCATATACATTATTATTTAAGATTGCACCTTAGGATTGAATGATGAAACTTTTGTGTACATATATATTTTTTTAAATGATCACTTGCACTCTTTTGTTACACAGGGACAGCACTTGTAAATAAGTCACTATAAGATGGCCGCCATGAATTTCCCAACAATGTTGCCTAAGTCCGTCTTTGACTATTAATCTAATTGTGTGATGCATGTAGAGTTTAAATGCCTCCATGATGCACAAAAGAAACTGACATTGATAAAGCCAGTAGGCGAAACGCGTCTGTCAGTGTGGGGGGGGGGTCTGCACAATAAAGCATTTGTTGCTTTGAATATCTTCGAGTGCTTTCCATTCTTAGACGTTATGGCGTCTTTTGGTTGTTTCGATCGCTATATATATATATATCAAAAATCCTGGTACCACAATCCTTTTGGAAAAACCAGAGTCAAAGCCCAAGTCCGTTTCAAAGTGCTTAAAGATTTATTTGGCAGAAAAACAACCCTACGCGTTTCGAGGTACGCCTACCTCTTGCTCACGGGTGGAGTGTAAATCAAAGCGCCAAACTTTTAAAGTGACAGATTCAGTGTTTGCACAAGTCACGTGATAGTTGACATGAAAACAGACTATCGTAGCTACTTTGTTGCTACCGCTTTACACATTGTTACAGCACATATTGTAAAGTGACATATTTAGCAAATAAACATTGCGTTATTTCATATGTACAAAGTGGTGCCTTAATTATTATGAACAGTCAAATATGCATTTCTGCCCAATCTGATATTTGCTCAAATCGGCGAACATAATCAATTGCAATAGAAAGTCTAGTGACGTCCTTGTCAGCCATACAGTGAACCCTTCAAGATGATGATAGGTATTGCACACAATAGACAAACGATCAGGCAGTATTTTAACCATGATCCACGGTTGTAAAGAAGTCTATAGCGCCCCAGTGGGCATACAAAAATAGAAATATTGTGCAATACGAGTTTGACACATTCTTCATCAAGCCCCAGTGGGCAGGCATCCAAAATCTGTAACAAAGAGACAACGTGTACATTTTAGCATATGTGTTTTCAACATCAATCCTTATTGTGATGTGCATGTGCAATGAAAATAATAACTCAGTTAAAAGTTAGCAGTTATTATCAAAAGATGGTGACAAACAAATTTAAAAGCGCACATTTATATGTTTCAATGCAGGCATTATGCGCAAAACCAGTTCAAATGATGAAGAATAAATCATTACATTCAGTCATACAGATGTATTGCCAATTCTTCCCCGAGGTTGTGACCCCCCGGTTGGATTGTATTGTACTTAATTATGTATTTGGACTCCAGTTTTCTTAAATCTAGCCATCTGTTGCCACCCCTTTCTTTGTTTTCAACACAGTCAAGTACCACAAATGTAAGCAGGTTGGGATTCTGATTATGTTCTAGGGCAAAATGCCTCGCTACTGGGTACTGTTGATTAAGGTTTTTTATGGCCCTTAGATGTTCTAAGACCCTGAGTTTCGCTTGTTTTGTCGTGCACCCAATGTAGGATTTCTTGCATGGGCATTGTAATGCGTAAATAGCATATTCGGTGAAGCAGCTTAGATGCTTGGTGATTGTATGTTCCTCTTGATCAGGGGAGAGTTTTATTGATTTGCAATTTTTACTGGTTTTACATGCTTTGCACTTTTTACAGGGATAAAATCCTTGTATTGCATTTTGCTTGGGGCAATTTTTAATCAGTGTTGTGCTAAGCATGTCTTTCAAAGACCTCGCTTTTTTATAGGTAACTGATGGATTGACATTTATTACCTCTTCTAGATCTTTGTCTAATCTGAGGATCTCCCAAAACTTTTTTAACCCACGTCTGACTTCCCAAGATTGACAGTTGTATGTGGTTATAAAGCGGATCGTTTCTTCCTCTTTACGCTTTTTTGGAATTAGGAGATCCTTTCTTTCTAACAACAAAGTAGCTACGATAGTCTGTTTTCATGTCAACTATCACGTGACTTGTGCAAACACTGAATCTGTCACTTTAAAAGTTTGGCGCTTTGATTTACACTCCACCCGTGAGCAAGAGGTAGGCGTACCTCAAAACGCGTAGGGTTGTTTTTCTGCCAAATAAATCTTTAAGCACTTTGAAACGGACTTGGGCTTTGACTCTGGTTTTTCCAGAAGGATTGTGGTACCAGGATTTTTGATATTTTGAGGGTTTGGCGACCCTGTCGAATGCCCGCTGTGCAAGTGGCGGAAGCACGCCATTCTTGCATTTTATATATATATATATATATATACACTAAATAGGTAAATAGAAATGAAATGGACACGGAGCAGACAGTCACAAGTCTAATCAAGACTCTATAGAAAACCTGTAGCATAAAAAAATATAAAAAAGTTTTATGCAATTAAAGTAGCCATTGGCCCTCCTAGATCGAAAACATTCCAATAGGTAAATGTTTCAAAGATCACACTTAACTGAAGCCAAGAAAAAAGATTTGGAAAGCCAAAATATGTCTGGGTTTTAAACTGTTAATTCATCCGAATAGATGCATTACAAATGTTATTTGCATTTGTGAGCACATTAACCAAACCTGTTGGGTTTGGCAATGATTGTTGAAATTAAAATCGGGTTTACTTAAATGCAGCTGCACTACTGTAATAATGGTGCAGGTCCACTCTGAAAAACAGCAAGGAATGTGGCCCTGCTGGCGTTCGTTTGATTAGAATGTTACTTATTTGTATAGAGCAAGTTGTGCAGATTGCTGCAGCAGACCGATCATCCATAGAGCGTTATCACTGGTAATGTGTGTCTTCATTGTGCTGTGTGTGTTTGTGTGCACGTTGGATTTTCGGCTGTTGTTGGCTTTCCAAAGCTAGGTAGTGATGCTGCATTTTTAGGATGATTTAGTTTCCTTTGTAAAATGATCTATCAGGCGGGATGTGTGTGTGAGTGGGACAGAGAGAGGACATTGAGAAAGTCTCTGTGTTTTCCTTTTCAGCCCATACGCATTTCCACATGCGAGAAGGGGGGTGCAGAGGTGGGCAGGAGGAGCTCGGAGTGCCTCATGGCTGTGGGTCCTCAAAATAAATTGCCTTTATATCAGCAAAAGGAAGGACAACTGCAAACATGACTATCGAATGGTTTTGCATGAAAACATGGACGCCAATTCAAGAAAATGCTGGGGTAGCATAAGTTACATCATATGCCATTTGACCTTTAACTCCACTCACACACATTCACTGATACACACACTTTCTCTAACATAAACACACTCACCGCAGGCACACACAGCACATATTTGAAAGCATTTTTCACAACTGCCAGTTAGGGTCATATCCCAGCTAATTGTACTCCATTTTTTTTATTACATTGATAGTGAATGATATGATAAAAAAGTATAAAAAAAGTAGGAAAGTGGAGCCCCAAATGACATCCATAAGAACGAGCTGTCCCTGTAATCCTGGCACTGACTGAGTTTGCCACCTTTGAGGCCAGGGTTCTGAAAGGAAGGGAGGGCCCACACGTCAGGTAGGAGAGAGGCATTATTCCACATCCAGCCACAGCGTCTCCCCGGCAGCAACTGCCGAGAACAGAATCATTACATGTGTTCCACGCAGGGAACATTCTGTATGGAATGTAATGGCAGAGAAGAGAAATCCCAACAAACCTCCCTTTCTTCATGAAGAAAACAAAAGAAGAGAAGAAAGAAAAAGGAAAAGAAATAGAACCAAAGAAGAGATAAGACAAAAGCAAGAAGAAGATGAAAAATGTAAAACAAACATTACTTTACACCCATCATATGGTCCTGAAATTTACCCCATCATATAGTCCTGAAATTTCGCAGGAACAGATTTGACCCTGGAGGAAGTTTCCCTCTGCGGGCAAGAGACAGAAAGAGGAGAACGCACAACACCACCCACCTTAGGAGAAGTAGGGGAAACACTAACCCCTAACCGGTTCTCGACACTCTCAACCATAAGACCAGGCACAATGGAAACCATACTCTTGCTCCAAACCCTTCCATCCTCCAACACCACCACACAATCCTTCACTGCAGACACCTTCTTGGGAGAATAAAACCGCGACTCCCCCTTACGAAGAAACCCAGGTTTCTTTATCCTCACCCAGTCACCAACCTTCACCTTGCAAGAAGACAAAACGTCCGATCTGGTATCATACTTGCTCTGAACCGAAACCCTGACATCGGCAACACCAGCTAAACAAGCAGCATCCACAACTTTCCTAGACATCCATTCTTTGTTCAACTTGGTACCAGCAACCCTACCACGCAACAATGTAAAAGGAGCAACACCAGTCGAAACATGCGGAGTGGTTCATACAGCCCATAACATGTCGCTAACCGCTTGACGCCAATGCAAACCATTCACCAAAGCCAGTTGAAGATGCTCTTTAACAACACGGTTGAAACGCTCAACCAAACCGTTGCTACGAGGATGATAGAGTGACGTGCAAATATGTTTAATACCAACCTCCTTGAAAAATGAAGTAATCTCAGCAGAAACCAGCTGCATACCATTATCCGAAACTATCTCTTCAGGAAAACCCTCCCTAGAGAAAATGTCACGTAAAAATGAAATCACCACAGAAGAACTGATAGAATCAACAAACCTAACCTCAGGCCACTTGGTCATATAGTCAATCAACACTAAGATAAACTTGGGAGTTGAACCAATGAGACCAAAAGGTCCAGCAATGTCCAAAGCTAACTTGGACCAAGGAACATTCTTCACAAAGATAGGTTCAACAGGCAAAGGATGGATGACCTGTGACTTATCACTAACAATACATTCGCAGCATTCTCAAACAAAATGTTCAACATCCTTGACTACAGACTGCCACCAAAAATCCTGCCTCACCCTACGTTTCATGGAACGAATGCCAGGATGACCTTCGTGAGCAAGACAAAGAATTTTACCACGGATCGAAACAGGAACAACCAACAAACTACCTCTTCTCAATATACCGTCCACAAGGGACAATTCATCCTTAATTCTCAAGTAAAGAACAACTGCAGGGGGACAATCTTTTTCACAAGGCCAAGACTTGCAGAGAAGATCAGTAACAACTTGCATATCAGCATCTGAAGCGATCCCTTCCAACCACTCACACTCAGAAAGGGCACACCCAACAGAGTCACACAAAGAACCAACCGCGCAAACAACCTCCAAATCGTCACACTCAAAACTGTCGTCACAATTGGAAAGGGGAAGCCTGGATAAGCAATCGGCAACCAAATTCTTTGCTCCAGCCACATACTCAAGCTGATACTGAAACTCTTGCAACCTGAACTGCCATTTGGAGATCCGTGGAGTTGCCCTGCCACCCCCCTTAGTCGTGAACAAATCGACCAAAGGCTTGTGGTCAGTCCTCAAGATAAATCTGTTCCCCCAGAGAAAATTCTTGAAATGCAATACCCCCCACCACATTGCTAACGCCTCCTTCTCAATGGTAGAATATGTACCCTCAGCACCCCTCAAAGTTCTGGAGGCAAAAGCAATGGTTTCCTCACGACCATCACTCCTTCTCTGCATGAGAACAGTCCCCAACCCCACATTGCTGGCATCGGTGGAAAGAATACATAAGTCATTGATGTTAAACAACTTCAGAGGACGAGCACCAATAACTTCTTGCTTAATGGCATTAAAGTTGCTATTGCAATCATCATACCAAACAAACTTAGCATTCTTTTTGAGAAGGCAATGCATAGCAGCGGTTTTGGAAGAGAAGTTCTTGACAAATTTGGAGTAATACTCCACCAGGCCAAGATATGAGCGTAACTGATCCTTGTTGGCAGGAACAGGAGCATTTTGAATGGCATCAATAATCTTGACCTTTGGTTCGATGCCATTGTGAGAAATATGGTGGCCAAGATAGTCCACACCATCTTGAAGGAATTTGCATTTGTCCTCCCTCAAGGTTAGCCCACTGGACCTTAAGATGCTCAGAACAAGTTTAACACGCTCATCATGCTCAAGCTCAGACTTGCCGTGGACTAGTATGTTGTCCTGGAAAAAGACAACACCAGGAATGTCTTTGAACAGGTTGTTCATCAGCCTCTGAAAAACAGCAGAGGCTGAAGCCAAACAAAACGGCATGCGAATGTAACGATAAGCTCCCTCCGGGGTTACAAAAGAGGTAAGATGCTTAGAATCCGGACACAGTTCAATCTGGTGACATGCAGATGAAATATCGAGGGAAGTGAAAAATTTAGCACCCTCGAGAGTAGCTAACATCTTGTTGATATTTGGAAGTGGTTGGCGGTCAATCCAAATGTTTGCATTGAGATCGCGAAGGTTAACACACATCCTTAAACATTTGTCGGATTTCCTCGCCAAAACTATGGGAGCGAGCCACTCAGAACCCTCAATTGGCTCGATCACCCCAGCAGCACACAGACGTTCTAATTCTTTCTTCAACTCTGCTCGTAAACTTAGAGGCACTTTGCGCACCCTGTTGAAAACCTTTGAGTTTGCCCAACTCCCCGCTAAATACTTCAGGGAACATAAGCGCCCACTTGGTACTAGACACTTGAGACACAGTAAGCGCCCTTGTTGGTGCAGAAACTGAAGAGTAAAACTCACATAATTCACTGCGGGATATTACCATGTCTGGATGGTTGGGATCTAAAATGATGCTGCAATTAAGGGGTCGCAAGGGTCAAGCCAGGGGTTACAGCTGCGAACCATAAATGAAGTCTATGAATCCACCTCCAACTCAGCACTTGTGACATGAACATTTCACACGGTCTGTGCAGATGCAGTACCCCGGGTGCTCCAGTGACATCAAGGGTGTTTATTACAAGATAGTAATCAAATTCAAATAGATCACTCTCAAGCCACGCTATAATGGTACAGTATTACAACAAGGACTCACGTCTGAGCATACCCGTCCCACTCGGCGTGACAAATGCAAAAACAACAGTTGATAAACAGAATGCAGAACAATGTCATACACTCAACCCAGTACAGAGATCTGAACCTAAATCCATCGTTTTTTTGCTCACCATGCCATTCCAGTTTGAACCCAGCCATATGCAAATCAGTCTTGACCCTGTGCCCCATGGGAACAGTCCAGCCCGCACTGCCAAGCCAGGTCCTCCCTGGACTGGAAACAAGCACCCTAGGACCGGTTTCATCAGCCAGGATAGCTTGATTCCAGTGGCATGGAGATCCTTTAGACGTCTGGAAATCTTCACCGGAGCCGGTCACGGTCGAGGGGACCCTTTTTGCTGAGGCTGCAGGCTTCTTTGTGTAGTCCAGGAAAAGTCAGACACACATGGCTTCGAGGTCAGGATCCCGGGTCGACTTTACAGGACAGATGGGCCACTTAGTCTCGGGCCATGGGCATCGGGTGCAGAGTTGGAAGCACTCACTGATCCAAAAGGCAAAGGAGTCCTTTGTTTCTTTGTGGACAGGGTCGCTGTCCTTAGGAGTTCTTGGTTTTTAGGGAAGGTAGATGTAGGAGAGTAGGGTCTGCTATCCTATGGTCACCCCAATTTTTGCTTTTTGCTTCACTGGTTTTCGACTTACTGAGGCTGTGGGCCTGCTAATCAGACCCCCAGCCTGCTGTTCTCTCTCTAAATTTATAATACATGTGCTATAGGTACATACCACAATTGGAAATGGACTCCTTGTCAGCCCCTGTACCATGCACTATAGGTGCTCAGGGCATAGGTGCCACCAAGGCCTACCAGGGGCTGAAGCATAGCTTTTGCCACCCCTGGCTGGTTCTAAAATTGACACAACTGGCTGATCACTCAGCTGGGGCAAGTGGGTGTAATCACCCCTTGCTTAGATATAGTATACCTATATCTAAACCTATATCTGGACACATATATAGCCTGTAAGCCACTCCTATGGAAGGCCTCATCAATCCTGGAGGCAGAGTGCGTGGTTTTATGTGAGATGGTGCTCTGGCATGAGCTGAGCCTGTCTGCAGCTGTCGGGAACAACTCCCTAAGCTGATCCGGGATAATGCCATACCATATACTCTTAAGCGCCTTATAATCCTCGCGGTTATATAGCAACTTTGGTTTGGCTTTATCAAAACATGTCGTGTAAGGTGTCATACGAATTGGAATACTACCCCCTCGCCAGTTCTGGCGACGGGGGTAGCATTCCACCCTTCTAGAGGGAGAAGACATGTTACTTTACTGAAACGCGGTTGATTTAAAATGAGCCTCAGATCCACAAAATGGATGCCCCTGCCACAGACACGGGTCTGGCCTCCTGCTGCTGACCGAAACCCGGCAGAGGAGACCTGGACAAAGAGTTTCCTGTCACAGGGCGGTGTCAAACCACCCCAGACAGGAGATAGTGGATTGGAGTAGGGAGGTTTCAAAGAAACCAGACACTGCATGGGGAGCACAAGGCTGCCCCTTGCATAATCCGGCCAAACCGGTTCTGGGGCCTCCCAGCCCCTGTCCCAGCGCGGCCAGGATCAAAGGAGAGGGGTGTAACCACCCCCTTCCTGGGTCCCACCCATAGGAGGGGACCTAGCAGGATGTCCAACCCCCGAGATTCGAATAAGAGGGGGAGCAGTCCCAATGGAACTCAGATCATCCTGAAGAAACATAAGAAACGAATTCTGGACCCTTCGACTTTCTACACGACGTGAGAAGACTGAAGAATCTCCCTTGTGGTCAAGGAGTGACCACCCTGTGCAAACAGGCACCATCCAGCCCTTGACCCTTGCTTTGTTGCAGTTCCCGCCGGAACTCGAGCGACAGAGATCAACGAGATCAAGCTTGCCTGCCTTCTACCTGCCCGATCCACAGTCCCTGCAGAGCTGAGACCCGTGGAGGCGACCGGAACGGTGGGGCACGCCATCTTGAAAAGGCCACGAGACGCTGACCGTGCAGCCCACGAGTGACCCTCGAAGCTGTGCACCGGGGTTTGAGAAGCTCCAGCCCCGAGCTCCACTTGCACCAAAGCTCACCCCTCCACACTCGACGAGTGCTGCGTGGGACCCTTCTGCTTGTGTGCGCTCGACGCGTTGGCCCGGTCACTTGCCAGCTGGCTTGTGGCCCCTGTGCCGACGAAACTTGAAATACGACTCGCTTTTCTGGTTGCTCCAGATCTGCACCAGCTCCTGTGAAAAGGAGCACCCACTCTGACCCTCCTGGTTCGAGTGATAAGCAATCTCCCGGTTCCGCGTGGATTGCTTTTGCCAAGTGCTGTTTGCTGCAATCTTGAAGCCGACGGTGCTGACGGCGAGAGCCTACGTGGGACAGATCGTGACCTGCTCCCGGACGTCGCAGATGCCCCAGAGCCCACGTGACAGCGGAGAGAAGCCTATCGACAACCGCCTGATTGCGCCCGACATTGCCTGGTTCCGTCCTGGTTCCACCCTGGTCACTGCTGAGTGACCCAGACTCTGTCCCCTCTGCTTTCAGGTACTTTTCTACTTCGATCCACCCTTGGGTCGCACCGGACACTTCTGCTTCACAGCGCCTGCAGCTGCAACAGCTTCAAGCACCAAGAACCTGCGTGACAGAACCCGACGCCACTTCGACCCTGTGCACCCACGGCCTGTGGGTGAGGTAACATTGCAACGCCGGTGTCTATACACTGGTACACACCTCTAGGGTCTGTGTCTAAAGTTTTGTGTTCCTAGGTTCAGCGGAAGTATCTTTAAATTCACTTTAACTGCCTTTTACGCACCATTGACAGTGCATTGGTGCGCGCTGCACTTTCCGTGCTGCACCCGTCTCCTGTGGGCTACTCCCGACTTCATCATTGCTAGTCCTGACTGCTCCCAGCGAATCTCTAGGCCCTAGGCCTAACCATTGTTCGATAAGTGTTACTTATACCACTTTTTTAATATATGGTCTGAGTGGCCACCCGCCCTCATCCATAATTGTGCAACTTTATATGTGTAACAGTGCTTTTGATTTAACGCTTGTGCCCCTTTCCTCATAAAGAGTACTGGGGAGTAATTTAGAAATAAATACATATATTTTTATAATATATACTTGTGTGGTGTCCTTTCATTTGATTACAGGATTGTATGTGGTAAAACAGCTCGCTTAACACGACCTCTTAAGTTAAGCCTTTAAGGCTGCTTAGTCCATGCTACCACTAGGATAGCTTGTCTAACAAGGTTGACTTACAACCTGACATCTTTGGGGTTTGTTTGGACTGATACCCAGTGGTTCCAGAATTGGAAACACTACATATCAGGCCAACTTCTCACGTTGGTGTGCAGCGGTGCGGATTTGAGCTTGCTGTTTGTTTTACCATTGCAATCTTTATCAAATTGAAAGATCACATCAAGTACCTCTAGGTACATATAAATCAAAAGCTTAGCATATTAAGTTCTACTGAACTTAGTAGTTGTAGATTAAAGGGATTAGCACACCCTGACTACAACTCACTAGCAAGGTACAGTAGGAAACCACTTAGTGTAGGTAAGTGCATCACTTACACCTCACTAGCAGTCATGTCTGATACAGGTAGAGCCTCAGGCTCTGCTCCTGTAATAGTTGATCCTATAGGGACAACATCCAGATATGACAACCTTAGCCACAAAGACCTGAGTGCCTTGTGCACAGCCAGGGGGCTAAAAAAGGGCAGAGGCCCTACCATTCCTTCCCTAGTAGCTCTCCTAGAAAAGGATGACCTAGATAAGGTGAGTCAGGCTCCCTTAGAAACAGGTGAAGGGATAAACTCCCCTGAGAATGAGGATCTTCCAGATGATGTAGTGGAGGAGGAGGAAGAGGAAGCCTCTGATTTAGAAGAGCCTGAAGATCAGGATCAGGGGGGAAACCAGGTACAGGTTGCCAGGCTTAACCAGGCCAACTTGGACCTACATGAGAATGGAGAGGGCCAGCACCACTCCAGATCTCATAACCAAATTCTCCCAGGCAACAGGAGGGTGAGATCTCCATCAGGGGACTCTCATCTTTCTAGTGCCTCAAGAGAATCTCAAAGAGGAATGACTTCCTCCCAGAGAAAAGAGCATAGGGCCAGGATGAGGGCTGTCCAACTCCAAATAGAAAGGGAAGAGGTAGCCTTGGCTCAAGCTAAACTTGCTTTAGCAAGAGAAAGAAAATTGTGTGGCTTAGATGCCACTGGTGGCAGCAAAGTTCCTAAAGAAAAAGACAGGGCCTATGACAATAGAAACCTGACAAAAATTGTGCCCCCCTACAAGGAAGGGGATGATATCCACAAATGGATGACTGCTCTTGAGAGGGCCTGCATGGTACAGCAGGTCCCTGAGGATCAGTGGGCAGCAATTTTATGGTACTCCTTTTCTGAGAAAGGGAGGGACAGGCTCCTCACTGTTAGACCTGAGGATGCCAAAAACTACTCTGTTCTGAAGAGTGCTCTTATTGAAGGGTTTGGCCTAACCACTGAGCAATACAGGTTGTTGTTCAGAGACACCCAAAAAGTACAGACTCAGGACTGGACTGATTTTGTAGATTGTGCCACTAAGGCTCTGGAGGGTTGGCTGCAGGGAAGTAAAGTTTCAGACTATACAGGATTGTACAATCTTATGATGAGAGAGCAGATCCTTAATAACTGTCAGAACCAGCTGTTGCATCAATACCTTGTTGACTCTGATTTGACCTCTCCCCAAGAATTGGGAAAGAAGGCAGACAAATGGGTCAGAACAAGGATTAAGCAGAAAAACCAGA
The DNA here is from genome assembly GCF_964263255.1 of Lissotriton vulgaris. Taxonomy (NCBI): domain Eukaryota; kingdom Metazoa; phylum Chordata; class Amphibia; order Caudata; family Salamandridae; genus Lissotriton; species Lissotriton vulgaris. The sequence goes on from NC_141696.1 coordinate 187,277,773, forward strand.
ACCAAGGTGACCAGAAGAAAACAGACCAGAAGGGTGGGAATCAGAAAGATAAAGAAAAGGACCAGAAGTCTTCAGGCCCCCAAACTAGCAATAAGGAGGGGGGTTCCCAAAATGGAAACAAGAAAAAGAAGAATGATGGCCCAAAGAAACCTTGGTGTAATACCTGCAAATCAGTTTCACACTGGGGCAGTGAATGCACTAAGAACAATCCAGTCCCCACCACTGCAGCTCCTAAAGCACCTGCACCCCCTAGTACAGTTAACAGTGGTGGTACACAGCCAAAGGGTTTAGTAGGGTTGACCCTGGGTACTGAGGTGGAATCTGGCCTAGTCAGAATCCCCACACAGGCAGTTCTCCTATATGATGTGGACTTATCTTTGCCCACTGCAGTAAGCCCCAGTAACCTGGGCAAATATAGGCAGACTCCCTTAATTAATGAGAAACTGGCTCAGGCCTACAGGGACACTTGTGCCAGTGTCACAATGGTGACACCTGGCTTTGTGGACCCTGGACAGATTGTACTAGGTGAAAGTTACCTAGTGACCAATGCAAGCAACTCCACTACTTCCCATAGTGTGGCTGTTGTGAACTTCTCCTGGGGAGGGGTAGATGGCCTAAAGAAAGTTGTTGTGAGTGCAGACCTCCCAGTAGACTGTCTGTTAGGCAATGATCTTGAAAGCTCAGTTTGGTCAGAAGTGGAGTACAGGACTCATGCAGAAATGCTAGGGATTTCAGCTCATGTCCTTGCAGTGACAAGGTCTCAGGCTAAGAAGTGCCTTCCTGAACCAGTGGTGGATCTTGAAACAATAGACCAACCACAACCCAAGAGGAGGAGCAAGAGGGTTAAGGCTGTGCCTTCCCACTTGCCCCAGGTTGAGGATCAAGTTTCACAGGAAACTGATTCTGCAGTCCAAGAGGAGACTGTCTCAGAGGAGCTTGAACCTGATCAGGTTGAGTTTCTGGGGACAGGGGGACCCTCAAGGGCAGACCTGGGGCAGGCCCAATTAGATTGCCCTTCACTTGAACCCCTCAGACAGCAAGCTGCTGCTGAGGCTGCAGGGAATGCTCAAGGTACCCATAAAGTGTATTGGGATGAAGGACTCCTTTATTCAGAGGCTAGAGACCCCAAGCCTGGCACAACCAGGAGGTTGGTTATACCTTTGAAGTTTAGGGGCTTCCTTCTTACCTTGGCCCATGATATTCCCCTTGCAGGACACTTAGGCCAGAATAAGACTTGGGACAGGCTTGTTCCACACTTTCACTGGCCTCACATGTCAGAAAATGTCAAGGAGTTTTGTCGCTCCTGTGTCACTTGCCAAGCCAGTGGTAAGTCAGGTGGCACAACAAAGGCCCCCCTGATACCACTACCTGTGGTGGGGGTACCCTTTGAAAGAGTTGGAATAGACATTGTGGGTCCCATGGATCCTCCAACAGCATCTGGGCACAGATTTATACTGGTGGTAGTGGATCATGCCACCAGGTATCCAGAGGCAATTCCCCTGAGGACCACCACAGCTCCTGTGGTGGCAAAAGCCCTCATTGCAGTTTTCTCAAGAGTGGGCTTTCCAAAGGAGGTTCTTTCAGACAGAGGTACTAACTTTATGTCTGGATACTTAAAAGCAATGTGGAAAGAGTGTGGAGTAAACTATAAGTTTACCACACCCTACCATCCACAGTGCAATGGGCTTGTGGAAAGGTTCAACAAGACCCTAAAGGGAATGATAAAAGGTTTACCAGAGAAGCTTAGGCGGAAATGGGACATCCTTTTACCCTGCTTGCTCTTTGCTTACAGAGAGGTCCCACAGAAGGGGGTTGGCTACAGCCCTTTTGAACTTTTGTTTGGCCACCCTGTAAGAGGTCCATTGAGTTTGGTGAAGGAAGGATGGGAGTTACCTCTCAAAAAGCCTAAACTAGACATTGTGGATATGTACTTGGTCTCCGCTCCAGGATGGCTGAATACATGGAGAGAGCATCCAAAAACCTTGAGGCAAGTCAGGAATTACAGAAAGCCTGGCATGACCAAAAGGCTGTTCTGGTTGAGTACCAGCCAGGGCAGAAGGTGTGGGTGTTGGACACAGTGGGGCCAGCAGCTCTCCAGGACCAATGGACTGGACCCTACCCTATCATTGAAAAGAAGGGAGAAGTCACCTACTTGGTTGACTTTGGTACCCCTAGGAGCCCCCACACGGTGCTCCATGTAAATCGTTTGAAAGCATTTGTTGACAGGGAGGACATGAGTCTCCTCATGGCCACAGATGGGGAACAGGAGGAAGAGAGTGACCCTCTCCCAGACCTGCTTTCCCAGAACCCTGATGATGGTTCAGTTGATGGAGTAGCCTTGGCAGGCAGCCTCACTGAGCAGCAACAAGTGGACTGCAGACAGGTGTTGCAGGCCCACAGACATTTGTTTTCACTCACACCCAGTCAGACTAACTGGTGCACCCATGAGGTGGACACTGGTGACAATCTGCCTGTGAAGAATAAGATCTACAGGCAACCTGACCATGTCAGGGATTGTATAAAGGCTGAGGTGCAAAAGATGTTGGAGCTTGGAGTGATTGAGCCATCAGAGAGCCCATGGGCTAGCCCAGTGGTCCTTGTGCCAAAACCTCATACCAAAGATGGGAAGAGAGAAATGAGGTTTTGTGTGGACTACAGAGGTCTCAATGCTGTCACTAGGACAGATGCTCATCCCATTCCAAGAGCAGATGAGCTCATTGATAAATTGGCTTCTGCCAAGTTTCTGAGCACATTTGATTTGACAGCTGGCTACTGGCAAATCAGACTAGCTGAAGAGTCAAAAGCCAAAACAGCATTCTCTACCCCTAGTGGACATTATCAGTTTGTGGTAATGCCCTTTGGTTTGAAGAATGCACCTGCCACCTTCCAAAGGTTGGTGAATCAAGTCCTTGCTGGGCTGGATGACTTTTGTGCAGCATATCTAGATGATATTGCTGTCTTTAGCTCCACCTGGGAGGATCACCTGATCCACCTGAAGAAGGTTCTGGAGGCCCTGCAAAAGGCAGGCCTGACTATCAAGGCTACTAAGTGCCAGATAGGGCAGAGCAAGGTTGTGTACTTGGGCCACCTAGTAGGTGGGGGTCAAGTTCAACCACTGGAGAGCAAGATCCAGACCATACAGGACTGGGCTCCTCCAACTACCCAGACACAAGTCAGAGCCTTCTTGGGCCTGACTGGGTATTACAGAAAATTTGTAAAGAACTATGGGTCCATTGTGACACCATTGAATGACTTGACATCCAAGAAGATGCCCAAAAAGGTTCAGTGGACAGTTAGCTGTCAAAAGGCATTTGATGACCTGAAGAAGGCCATGTGCTCTGCACCTATCCTGAAGAGTCCTGACTACTCCAAACAGTTCATTGTACAGACAGATGCTTCTGAGTTGGGGGTGGGAGCTGTGCTTTCACAACTTAATCAAGATGGTCAAGACCAGCCCATTGCTTTTATTAGCAGAAGGCTGACCCCCAGGGAGAAACGTTGGTCAGCTATTGAGAGGGAGGCCTTTGCTGTGGTTTGGGCCCTGAAGAAGTTGAGGCCATACGTGTTTGGTACTCACTTCCTAATTCAGACAGACCATAAGCCCCTCTTGTGGCTAAATCAGATGAAGGGTGAAAATCCCAAACTGCTCAGGTGGTCCATTTCCCTACAGGGGATGGACTTTACAGTGGAGCACCGCCCAGGGACTGACCATGGTAATGCAGATGGTCTCTCCAGGTACTTCCACTTAGAACATGAAGACTTATCTGGTCAAGGTTAAGTTTAATGTCCCTGCGTTTGGGGGGGGGTTATGTAGGAGAGTAGGGTCTGCTATCCTATGGTCACCCCAATTTTTGCTTTTTGCTTCACTGGTTTTCGACTTACTGAGGCTGTGGGCCTGCTAATCAGACCCCCAGCCTGCTGTTCTCTCTCTAAATTTATAATACATGTGCTATAGGTACATACCACAATTGGAAATGGACTCCTTGTCAGCCCCTGTACCATGCACTATAGGTGCTCAGGGCATAGGTGCCACCAAGGCCTACCAGGGGCTGAAGCATAGCTTTTGCCACCCCTGGCTGGTTCTTAAATTGACACAACTGGCTGATCACTCAGCTGGGGCAAGTGGGTGTAATCACCCCTTGCTTAGATATAGTATACCTATATCTAAACCTATATCTGGACACATATATAGCCTGTAAGCCACTCCTATGGAAGGCCTCATCAATCCTGGAGGCAGAGTGCGTGGTTTTATGTGAGATGGTGCTCTGGCATGAGCTGAGCCTGTCTGCAGCTGTCGGGAACAACTCCCTAAGCTGATCCGGGATAATGCCATACCATATACTCTTAAGCGCCTTATAATCCTCGCGGTTATATAGCAACTTGGGTTTGGCTTTATCAAAACATGTCGTGTAAGGTGTCATACGAATTGGAATACTACCCCCTCGCCAGTTCTGGCGACGGGGGTAGCATTCCACCCTTCTAGAGGGAGAAGACATGTTACTTTACTGAAACGCGGTTGATTTAAAATGAGCCTCAGATCCACAAAATGGATGCCCCTGCCACAGACACGGGTCTGGCCTCCTGCTGCTGACCGAAACCCGGCAGAGGAGACCTGGACAAAGAGTTTCCTGTCACAGGGCGGTGTCAAACCACCCCAGACAGGAGATAGTGGATTGGAGTAGGGAGGTTTCAAAGAAACCAGACACTGCATGGGGAGCACAAGGCTGCCCCTTGCATAATCCGGCCAAACCGGTTCTGGGGCCTCCCAGCCCCTGTCCCAGCGCGGCCAGGATCAAAGGAGAGGGGTGTAACCACCCCCTTCCTGGGTCCCACCCATAGGAGGGGACCTAGCAGGATGTCCAACCCCCGAGATTCGAATAAGAGGGGGAGCAGTCCCAATGGAACTCAGATCATCCTGAAGAAACATAAGAAACGAATTCTGGACCCTTCGACTTTCTACACGACGTGAGAAGACTGAAGAATCTCCCTTGTGGTCAAGGAGTGACCACCCTGTGCAAACAGGCACCATCCAGCCCTCGACCCTTGCTTTGTTGCAGTTCCCGCCGGAACTCGAGCGACAGAGATCAACGAGATCAAGCTTGCCTGCCTTCTACCTGCCCGATCCACAGTCCCTGCAGAGCTGAGACCCGTGGAGGCGACCGGAAGCGTGGGGCACGCCATCTTGAAAAGGCCACGAGACGCTGACCGTGCAGCCCACGAGTGACCCTCGAAGCTGTGCACCGGGGTTTGAGAAGCCCCAGCCCCGAGCTCCACTTGCACCAAAGCTCACCCCTCCACACTCGACGAGTGCTGCGTGGGACCCTTCTGCTTGTGTGCGCTCGACGCGTTGGCCCGGTCACTTGCCAGCTGGCTTGTGGCCCCTGTGCCGACGAAACTTGAAATACGACTCGCTTTTCTGGTTGCTCCAGATCTGCACCAGCTCCTGTGAAAAGGAGCACCCACTCTGACCCTCCTGGTTGGAGTGATAAGCAATCTCCCGGTTCCGCGTGGATTGCTTTTGCCAAGTGCTGTTTGCTGCAATCTTGAAGCCGACGGTGCTGACGGCGAGAGCCTACGTGGGACAGATCGTGACCTGCTCCCGGACGTCGCAGATGCCCCAGAGCCCACGTGACAGCGGAGAGAAGCCTATCGACAACCGCCTGATTGCGCCCGACATTGCCTGGTTCCGTCCTGGTTCCACCCTGGTCACTGCTGAGTGACCCAGACTCTGTCCCCTCTGCTTTCAGGTACTTTTCTACTTCGATCCACCCTTGGGTCGCACCGGACACTTCTGCTTCACAGCGCCTGCAGCTGCAACAGCTTCAAGCACCAAGAACCTGCGTGACAGAACCCGACGCCACTTCGACCCTGTGCACCCACGGCCTGTGGGTGAGGTAACATTGCAACGCCGGTGTCTATACACTGGTACACACCTCTAGGGTCTGTGTCTAAAGTTTTGTGTTCCTAGGTTCAGCGGAAGTATCTTTAAATTCACTTTAACTGACTTTTACGCACCATTGACAGTGCATTGGTGCGCGCCGCATTTTCCGTGCTGCAATCGTCTCCTGTGGGCTACTCCCGACTTCATCATTGCTAGTCCTGACTGCTCCCAGCGAATCTCTAGGCCCTAGGCCTAACCATTGTTCGATAAGTGTTACTTATACCACTTTTTTAATATATGGTCTGAGTGGCCACCCGCCCTCATCCATAATTGTGCAACTTTATATGTGTAACAGTGCTTTTGATTTAACGCTTGTGCCCCTTTCCTCATAAAGAGTACTGGGGAGTAATTTAGAAATAAATACATATATTTTTATAATATATACTTGTGTGGTGTCCTTTCATTTGATTACAGGATTGTATGTGGTAAAACAGCTCGCTTAACACGACCTCTTAAGTTAAGCCTTTAAGGCTGCTTAGTCCATGCTACCACTATGATAGCTTGTCTAACAAGGTTGACTTACAACCTGACATCTTTGGGGTTTGTTTGGACTGATACCCAGTGGTTCCAGAATTGGAAACACTACATATCAGGCCAACTTCTCACAGTAGACAGGCAGTCCTCCCAGGTTTCTGGAGGTCACTGGTCCTGCAGGGCGAGTCAGAGAAGGTTTCTTTGAGGGCTTCAGACAGGTCGGTAAGGCTGAGGCCAAGTCAGTTGTCTTCTTGAGTCTTCACTGCTGCACGGCTCTCAGGTCCTCTTCTTATTTAGGTCTCCAGAAATCTGAGGATCAAGGTTCAGAGGTCCCCTAAATATTCAATTTAGGGTGTTACAAGTACTGGCAGGTAGGAGTCAATGGGCTACTTACCTTTAGGATGACCACACCTTTGTATGTCCCCTCCCTCTAGGAAGGGGGCATCCCCTAATCCTATTGGCTAAAATCCTTCCATCCAATATGGCGGATTTTCTAAGGGGTGGGACACCTTAGAGGTGATTCTGGCTTAGAGGGACACACCTCTCCTGATTTGTAATTTTTCCACCGACCTTGCCACCAAATGTGGGGCTCGGTCGGGGCGAGCATTTCCACTAACTGGAGAGGCTCTGGATAGCATAACAAATGGAAGGAAGCCTTTGAGGCTCACTGCCCTTGAATGCTGTTCCTGATTGTGGATAGGTGTGAAACACCTCCAGCTAGAGCAGGCTTTGTTTCCACCTCAGGGGGGTCAGAAACTTGTCTGAAGTAGCAGGCTGGTGCAGACCAGTCAGCTACACCCTAGAGAGTTGGTTGTTTTTCATGGGGCATCTCTAAGATGCCTTCTGAGTGCATTTGGCAATACATCCAACACTGGCATCAGTGTGGGTTTATTATGCTGAGAGGTTTGAAACCAAAAGCATTCAGTAATGCTATCATGGACCTGAGGAATTCGTAATGACAACCTCCCAGCCCATGTACTCAATATGGCTTCACTGCACTTCAAATATCTGAGAATGGACTCAGACACTGTAAGGGCATATTGCTCATGCAGCTATGCCCTCACCTGTGGTACAGTGCACTCTGTCTCAGGGCTGTAAGGTCACGGCTTACCTATGTCACAGGCAGTGGTTTGTAGGCATGGCACACAGGGATGTGTGTCACGTCGACTTGTCAGTTTTAGCTGCACCAAAACACACAGTCTGCTATGGCAGTCTATTTGTGTTTGGTGAGTGTATTTATCACCAGCAAGGGAGTGTTTCAATTCAACAGGCTGCCATTTGGCTTTTCGTCAGCGAGAGGTTATGTTCAAAGATTAATTTCAAACGTTTTGTCTCATGTTAAAAGGTTTGTCTTTTTCCAGGATGACGACTTATTCTTTGGGGATAGCAATACTGGTCACAATGAAATGTTGAAGGAAGTGATGACACATTTTGCCAATGCAGGGTTAACATTACGTAAGGAAAAGTGCAAGTTTGTAGTACAGGAAGTTGAGTTCTTAAATTACTTGATTTCTGGAGATGTGGTTAAGCCTAAGCTGAATTTGGCGAGTGGGATTGTGAATGCTGAAGTGCCGAATGACAGAGATAAATTACAATCATTTATGGTACTAGTGGAGTATTATGCCAAATTTGTTTGGGATTTTGTCACAAAACAGAGACCTTAAGGGAATTGTTGAGGAAAGGGAGAAGATTTGTTTTGGAGGAAAGCTCAATAATTATCATTCATTGAGATAACATACAATATTGCCAATACCAAAGTTTTGGTATTATTTGCAGTGAGCCTAAATACTATACTTGCCGTTGACAGCAGTGCTGTTGGCTTAGGAGCAGTGCTCTCAACTGCATGGAAGCTAAGAGAACATAATGGCATTTGCATCCACTCGTTGACCGTTTTGAGAGGAACTATTCTGTCATTGAGCAGAAGGCATTGTCTATAGCCTGGGCCACAAAGTACTTCAGAACAATTATTTGGGGGACTAGAGTGGTATTAGGAACTGAGCAGAAGCTGTTACTCAAGGTGTTTGGACCATCAGATGCTAAGAATTGTTCCGGACATTTGGAAAGACTGGAAGTAAGTGTACCTGAGTATGACTCTAGTGTGGAATAAGTTCCTGGATGATAAAGCAGGATGGCTGACTGTTTATCTCATTTACCAGACAAGGTTGCTAAGGAGTGTGAGTTGGGAACTGAAGGACTAGTAGCAAGTGTTAAAGATTCCACGGAAGGATTGGAGGGCATTATTTTTAAAGTAGATTGGACATTGGCAATGGAGGAAGTTGATACTTAATGCTGCGCTTTCATGAACCAGGTTTGAGAGGAAACTGTTCTCTCATGATTTTCCTGTAGATATTATGGAAGGTGCTCAAGAAGCTAAAATGAGAGCACATTTTCTATAAGTTCCTCAGCGATGTGAGAACAAAGTCTGATAATCTGAATAAAGGATGTACTTAAAACATCAGCAGCATGTCACTTGATTACACAGTGTTCTACTGTAGCATCCCCAAAGTGCTATAATGAACAAATAGAGAACTAACATTCTACATTTAGTAGTGAAGTAGTGTGGCTCACTGGTTAGAGGCGGCAGACCCGAGAGCAGAGGACGGCCCGGGACCAGGGTTCGAATCCCGGCGCGGCAGGTTTCGGGGGACTCGATAATTCTCTCGCCTCGGTGCCCACTCTGATCAGCGATCACACTCGGCAACTCTGGGCATTAGCTTGCCTCATCTTCACTAACGGCCCCACCAGACCGCCGGGGATGCCTGGTCTCACCCTGGAGATACCCATTAAGGGACCATCTCTCAGGGAAGCCAGGAAGGGTTTCGCAGCGGTCGAAGCGCCTTGGGACCCTCCGGGTAAGTAGTGCGCTATATAAATGCCTATACATTTACATTTACATACATTTATGACAAAAGTGTGGCCCACCTGAACGCCGTCTTTATGAATCAAAATTGTAAAACTTAAATAATTTTCTACAGGGGATATTGCAGTAAGTGAACAAATAAGGGGGTTCTTTTTTGTCATAGAAGTTATGGTTTGTGACCTAGAAATCTTAAATGAGGACCCATTTTCTATGAGATCTCAAATATCTTCTGCATCCATATCAGTAAAACAGTCTGAGATGGAGACTAAAACATGTACTGTCAACACCAGCAGCAATCTGTCAGTTAAATCTCTATTGATCAACTGTATGATCACCACAGAGTTCTGATGAACCACTAGAGTGCTAACATTTTGTTTTCAAGACGAAAGTGAGGCATTTCTGACCCCCATTTTGTTGGAATATAAGCTGCTCAATGTAAAGAATTTCCTGTGGCGCATGCGGAAGTAAACTAACTTTGAGATGTTAATGCAGGTATGACACCAGTGGGTTAAACATGTGACGGGAGGTATGGGTTTTTCAGTAATTTGAGGTATAACATTATTAATGGAAAAAATAATATTTCCAGCAAGAGAGAAATTTCTGAAAAAGTACAGCATCCTCTTTCCCCATCTAATTACTCAGTCTGCATATCTTCTAAGTCGCTTAACCAGTGCCTAATATATATATATATATATATTACCTACTGGCGGTCGCCAGTAGGTAGTTATAGTTAGGATTATTTTGTATAGGGAATCCGCAACATTCTAATGGGAATAACTTTGGCGCAGGTTTAGGAATCTGCCTGAAAATTTCCTGAAATTTGCCTCGCTGCGCTCCGCTCCTTCCCTGAAAGTTTGGGGGGGATTCGTCAAGCTGGGGCTGAGATAAAAGGGGGGTCCCAAAACGTGTTAATTTCCATAGGGCGGTTGGACTCACTTTTAGCTCGAACGGCTGAATGGATTTCCACCAAACTTGGCAAAATTGTAGGGACTGGTAGCTCGATGTGCCTTTGCTATGTCTCAAGATATGTGCTCCAGTGGATTTTGAGTAATTTAGGTTAAAAAAAAATATATATATCTATAAGCGCGCCCCGGTACGCGTACCGGGGCCCGTACCAGCGCGCTACGCGAGTTCGCGCACGGAAAGCTGATTGGCTCTCGGGTGTCTGTCGACATTCCAAACAGTCCGGAGCGGCCGCCATCTTGTGTCTCGGTAGGATCAAGACACAAGAGGTGGCAAAAAAAAAAGAGGGAAATGACCAAAAGGGTGCAGAGTAGACCCCCCCTGACCCCCTAGGTTTGATGTGGGGGCCATAAAAGGGCCCCGCGGGGCAAATTTATTTATTTTCTTTTCGATTTGCGCGGGGGGAGCGCCCGGTACACGCACCGGGGAGCGAACCGGGGAGCGTACCATGGGGAAAAAAGAATGACAGTTTTTAAAAAATGTAGCATTTTTTTATAAATTGGAGGTAGTTCTAAAAAGAACTGTTTTTTTTTCTTCTTTTTGTTGTTTTATATTTTTTTATTGTTTTTTTGAACATTTTGTACTTTTTTAGGCTTTTATGAACAATTTTATATATTTTTTGTTATTTTTATGCGGACAAACAAAAAACAGGGAATTGTAAACGGCTCAACTGGAGCAAAAAAAATCAGAAAAAATTAAGGTTTTTTGGGGCAATTGTGGTTGTCACCAGCACGGTTGATGGATTTAATGCTTTGCTCACCATAGGTAATTGTTTTTCCACAAAATATACAACTGATTTTGTATTGTCCAAACTGGGTTTGTATGTTTGGGACCATCTCCCTTGTCTCTGGACCCGATGGAATGGGTTGATTACTTTTGGAGGTGCTGGGTGATGATTGGGGAGGGTTTCTGGTCATTTCTCGGACCTCTGCCGCAGCATAGTTGTTAGGGTGCCGGCGTTGCATGTGGCGAATCATGGTGTTATTGCCAAAAGAGTACTTTTTGTTAGGGTTCCCCCTGGAAAGTACAGTGCCACAGATTAGACAAGTAACCCTTAGTGCATTTACTTTCTTGAGGTCCTTTGGGATTGAAAAAAACTGAGATAATGTGCTCTTTTGGCTTATATGGGGTAGTATCTTCAGGCAGGAACCTCCCCCTCTCCTCCTCCTCTGTGGTGGTCCTCTTGGTGGTGGTGGTGGCTGAGATGCTCCTGCTGCTGCTGCTACTGTAGCCATTTCTGAGTACAAATAGGTAGTAATAGCTCTGGAAACAGGTCTTCCTCACTCAAAGTACAAAGTGAGAATGAGGAAAAAAGGTGGGGGCTTTCATCATTAGGATAACAAAACTGTCCTAAACCAATGAAAAGTGTTATTTTCAGGTCACATGACCAGGGCTTTCATCATTTGGAAACCAAAACTGTCCAGAACCAATAAAAAGTGTTATTTTTAGGTCACATGACCCGGGGCGCTTACGCTACGTGCGTCGGATGCTTACGTAGCGCGATCGTATGCGCTCGAGTGCTTCCGGGTGAAGACAGCATCATGAGTGATGTCACTGACCATGTCATGAGTGATGTAATATGTGACGTCATCAGCAGTGCATTGCAGGCGCGCAAGTTATAGTGAGTCCAAACTAACTATAACGTGGGAATTTCAATGGTTTTATATCAGTAAAATTTCCAGCTAACTATAACTGGTGTGAAACCTATGGTTTTTTCAGTGAATTTAATAGGTTTTTTAAATGCAAATTCCTAACTATAACTGGTGTGAAACCTATGGTTTTTTCAGTGAACATATATATATATATATATATATATATATATATATATATATATATATATATATATATATTACCTACTGGCGGTCGCCAGTAGGTATATATAGTTAGGATTTTTTCTCTATGGGACTTTTGAAAATTCTATGTCTAATAACTTTGGCGTTTGTTGACGGAATCGGCTGAAATTTTCAGGAAAATGGCACATTTTGTTTCTGAGCAGCCCCCGAAAATTTGGGGGGGTTTCGTCAAGGGGGGGCCGAGAAAAAAGGGGGGTCCCAAAACGCGTTTTTAACATTGAGTTTTCCATAGGGCGTTTGGCCTCACTTTTAGCTCGAACGACTGAATGGATTTGCACGAAACTTGGCAAAATTGTAGGGACTGTTAGCCCGATGTGCCTTTGCTGGGTCTCAATATATGTGCTCCAGTGGATTTTGAGAAATTAACGTTTTAAAAAACAGATATATCTGTGACAGCGTCCCGGGTAGCGATCCGGTTCGCGTACTTTTCGCGTTACGGAACTTTGCGAAGCGAACCTGATTGGCTCTCCGGTGTCTGTCAACATTCTAAACAGTCCGGAACGGCCGCCATCTTGTCTCTCGGTAGGATCGAGAGACAAGAGGAGGAGAAAAACGAAGGGGGAATTTAATGAAAGGGGGCAAGGTAGACCCCTCTTGACCCCCTAGGAATGATGTTGGAGTTATTAAAGGGTCCCGTGGGGCAAATAAAAAAAAATTTGATTTTTCGCGGTAGAAGCGCTTTCCGGTTCGCGAACCGGTAGCGAAACGGGAATTCGCCATTTTGTGTTTCGGTTTAATTAAATTACAAGATGGAGGAAAAACAATGTGAGAAATGGGTATAAGGGGGTACGGGAGACGTATCCTGACCCCCTATGTTTTCTGACGGTGGCTGAGGATGCTCATATATGTTGATACATGTCTTCCAGCGGCTGCGCGTGAGCGTTTTTTTTTTTTTTTTGCTGCGTGACGTCTGTTAACGTTCGATTCGAAGGAAATCAGGAAGTGTTGACCGCCATTTTGACACTGCGAGTAAATATATTGTTAAAAATAATTGTTATAAATTAATCCGTATTGAAAAACATTGTCTGCGCCATCTTGCTTTTTTTCCAATGGCACACTTTTGTCGTGCACGGCAGCCATTTTAGATGCCTTGACCAGACCCACTCTCTGCACGCCGCCGATCGTGACGTCTGTTAACGTTCGATTCGAAGGAAATCAGGAAGTGTTGACCGCCATTTTGACACTGCGAGTAAATATATTGTTAAAAATAATTGTTATAAATTAATTCGTATTGATAAACATTGTCTGCGCCATCTTGCTTTTTTTCCAATGCCACACTTTTGTCGTGCACGGCAGCCATTTTAGATGCCTTGACCAGACCCACTCTCTGCACGCCGCCGATCCTCAGCATGGCTCCCCACCCTCGCAAGCATCTCCCCCACGCACTGGTCACCCCCGCTCTCTGTCTTATGCATGGGCCATAAACCTCCCCCCATCTGCGCTGCTCTTCCCTTAGAATCACACCCTGTGCCCGCCCGACACCTCCCTTTCACCCTATTCACTACCGCACCCTTTGACATTCCTCTTCCTTTGTGTCTGATTGTCCAGGCCGGTCCCAGGCTATCACCTAGCCCTGCGGATGTAGTTTATGGCCTCAACTGTAAAGAATCACCCCTCTTCAAAGGAGTTATAGTAGATCAAGGCCCTCACCCGATGAGATCCGTCACACCACACGCGTTCCTACTATCTGATAACGATCCTGTATTGTGATTGGGGAGGGGATTCCCACTGTGAGGGTGTGTGGGACCGAGCCTGAAGCGGAAGATTCCAGGGATGCCTTTTTGTACATCAAAGTCTTCACAATTATGTGTCACATTGAAAATATATAGCACTCCAACAAAGTAGTAGGATTATAACACTTTAATAACGTATAAATATATACAATGCACCAAAAACAGTAAACACGTTAAAAATGTTTTTTAAAACAGAAGCAACAATGGTCAGTAGCGGTCTGTTGTGCGAATAATCCGAAGGCAGCACAACGCGCTGAGATCTGGACGGCACCCAGGTGATGTCCTTTACTTGCCGCACTGGTTTTGGCATCCTACAATGCTGCTCCGAAAACGGCGTGGGGCGTGAACGGGCCTCCCCAGGTGGAGGCTCGTCTGCTGTAGTGGGGCGCCCCTTTAGCGTTTCACTTGCCATTCAGCGGTTTTCCGCCCGCTTTTGCTGCACTGTGCCTCGTCAGTAGCGGTCTGTTGTGCGAATAGTCCGAAGGCAGCACAACGCGCTGAGATCTGGACGGCACCCAGGTGATGTCCTTTACTTGCCGCACTGGTCTTGGCATCCTACAATGCTGCGCTGAAAAACCGCGTGGGGTGCCCCGGGGGGGGGGGGGGGGGGGGGCGGCGTGAACGGGCCTCCCCAGGTGGAGGCTCGTCTGCTGTAGTGGGGCGCCCCTTTACGGTTTCAGTTGCCATTCAGCGGTTTTCCGCCCGCTTTTGCTGCACTGTGCCTCATCCGCCATTCAGCTGTTTACCGCCCGCTCTTGCGGCTACAGCGTCTCGCTCACCATCTAGTTGAATTGCGCCCACTCTTGCGGTGCAGCGATAGGCGGCTGCCACAGGACTCTTAAAATGGCGGCCGGCTCTTCGGATTTGGGCCTGGTCCACTAAAATGGCCCTGGGACACCTTGGAACTCGGACGCTTGTCTGCTAGGGCTTGGGCCCCATTCTCGAAAGCGTCCCCTCAGCCTTGAAGATTCTACAAAAGTCTTGGGGGCCCCCGACTCCCGCAGGCTTCCGGTGGGGAGCGGCTGCCATGATTGCTTGCGGAATGGCCACGACGGAGGTACGAGATGGTGGTGCTCTCATGCTGATGCCAGCTTCAGTCTGAAACATCCAGAAACACTGTAGACTATCAATTCGATGAGTTCCAGTGGAGCCCCAACGTGACCCGGTAGGGAAGAACTTGCCCTCCCCTTTTTTGAGTGATGGTTCTTGTTGCCTGTCCCCTCTGTTGTCATCTAACGGAACCTTTTTGGGTTGCCGAGTGAGAAAAAAAAAAAGGTGGGGCTTTCATCGTTTGGGAAAAAAAATGTTTTAATCCAATGAAAAGTGTTATTTTTAGGTCATATGATCAAGCCTTCCATCATTAGGAAACCAAAAGTAAAATGAACCAATGAAAAGGTTTATAAACAAGTCACATGACCTGTTATGCGGCTTTGGGCTATAAAAAGCGTACAAAATCCGTTGGCCCATGAGGCGGCGTCAGTAGCGGACCGATGTGCGAATAGGCCGAAGGCAGCACAACGCGCCGAGATCCGGATGGCACCGAGGTGGTGTCCAGCAAGTTGCACTGGTGTGGCCATCCTACAATGCTTAGCCGAAAGACGGCGTGGGGTGCCCGGGGGGAGGCGGCGCGAACGGCCCTCTTCCGCCTCCCCAGGTGGAGGCACCTCATCTGCAGTGCGGCGCCCCTTAGCATTTCGCACGCCGTCCAGCAGAGTTGCGCCCGCACTTGCTGCTACAGTAGGCCGAAGGCTGCACAACGCGCCGAGATCCGGATGGCACCGAGGTGGTGTCCAGCAAGTTGCCGCACTGGTATGGCCATCCTACAATGCTGCGCCGAAAGACGGCGTGTCCAGCTGAGTTGCGGTTACTTTTGCTGCTACAGTACGCCGAAGGCAGCACAACGCGCCGAGATCCGGATGGCACCGAGGTGGTGTCCAGCAAGTTTCACTGGTGTGGCCATCCTACAATGCTGCGCCGAAGGACGGCGTGGGGTGCCCGGGGGGGGGGAGAGGCGGCGTAAACTGACCTCTTCCGCCTCCCCAGGTGAAGGCACCTCATCTGCAGTGGGGCGCCTCTTAGCGTTTCACTTGTCTTCCAGCAGAGTTCTGCCCGCTCTTGCGGCACAGTGCCTCACCCTCCATCCAGCTGAGTTCCGCCCGCTCTTGCGGTACAGCGTCTCGCCCGCCATCCAGCTGAGTTCCGCCCGCTCTTGCGGTACAGTGACTTACCCGCCATCCAGCTGAGTTTCTCCCGCTCTTGCGGTACAGTGACTCGAACGCGCCGAGATCCGGATGGCACCGAGGTGGTGTCCAGCAAGTTTCACTGGTGTGGCCATCCTACAATGCTGCGCCGAAAGATAGCGTGGGGTGCCCGGGGGGGGGGGGGGGCAGCGCAAACGGGCCTCTCCCTCCTCCCCAGGTGGAGGCACCTCATCTGCAGTGGGGCGCCTCTCCGCGTTTGACTCGCCTTCCAGCTGAGTTCCGCCCGCTTTTGCGGTACAGTGACTCACCCGCCATCTAGCTGAATTGCGGCTACTCTTGTGGTGCAGCGATAGCCGGCTGCAACAGGACTCTCAAAATGGTGGCCAGCTCTTTGGATTTGGGCCTGGTCCACTAAAATGGCTCTGGGACACCTTGGAACTCGGACGCTTGCCTGCTAGGGCATGGGCCCCATTCACGAAAGCATCCCCTCTTTTGACTGATTGTTCTTGTTGCCTATTTCTTCTGTTGTCATTTAACAGAACCTTTTTGGACTGCCGAAAAGGGTTCTGGTCCGACCGCTGGTTGGTGGAGACATTTTGACTATATCCTGGACCTGCCCTGCCTCGCCCAAAATGGCGCCGGTATAAATGGGACTCGTAACTCCTTGTTGTGTACTGGTTGCCCAACCTTGATATCACGAGATACGTATGCAGTTTTGAAGCACATGGCGGGCGGGGACGAGAATTGATTGAACATTTGGACATCCCTATTGATATTAAGTTCTGATGTGTTATTGATTACTGTACTATTGAAAGTTCGAATTAACGTCACCCATGGTACTTGCCTGTAAATGTATATCTAGATAATTTTATTGTAACTGGCCCTGTCGTACTTTAATTATAAAATGTACGTCCACCGATTCCGCAAATGTTAGACACCTTAGTTCTTGCAACCTAATGGGTCGCCCGTTACGTTGTTCTACAGTGTAAATGTCCCCTCATCATATAGATTCCGGTTTGCTCCGTGGCCGGCCCACGTGGTTATAGGCCCGTATTTGTATACTGACATTTTCACAATAAAGGTTTTTAAAACAAAACATGGTAGTAGTACTTACATTGGTAAAGTTTTGAATAATAGCCACTGTTTTCGAATCAGTAAAAGGCAAGTGAAATAAAGCAGTCCAATTACATGACGGTTAAAAGGTATAATACGCAGGAACGCAGTAAAGATAAATGGTCAAGGGCTGTTGTGTTTTCTACTCCTGCAACATAAAGTGATCGATAAGAATCTGATATTCAGGCCTATCAGCGACTAAGACAGCAGGCCGAGCCTCTTTTGCTCAACGGCTCCCTCATGGGACGAAAAAACGCCCTTTTTCTCGAAAAAGGATTATTTTACTTGCAGGACAGTTGTAAATTTTCCGGGAAAATACATTAGCCTGGAACATTGTTAGTGATAAACTGTAAATGCATCTGGGTCCTTTGCTTTACAAGTCAGAGTGAGAAAAAAAAAGGTGGGGCTTTCATCATTTGGGAAAACATTTTTTCGAAAGCAATGAAAAGCGTTATTTTTAGGTCATATGACCAAGCCTTTCATCATTAGAATAACAAAAGTAAAATGAACCAATGAAAAGTTTTATTAACAAGTCACATGACCTGTTATGCTTACGTTACGCGCTGCGCGCCGCGCTCTGGATCGCTTCCGGGAAGCTGCGCCTCGCGCACCGGAGCACTTCCGGGTGCGCTATCGCTGTGCGTCATATGACGCATTACGCGACAACGCAGGTCCAGAATATAGTCAAAATGTCTCCACCAACCAGCGGTCAGAACACAACCCCTTTCAGTAGTCCAAAAAGTTCTGTTAAATGACAACAGAAGGGGCAGGCAACAAGAACCTTCAGTCAAAGAGGGGAGGGCAAGTTCTTCTCTACCGGTTCACGTTGGGGCTCCACCGGAACTGATCGAATTTGGGCGGGGTGGGTGGCGGAGCCGAGCTGTCTTGCAGCCATCATGGTGTCGAGCTCAGTTCATCTCACTAGTTTCGTATTTCTCATGAGGGGTTGTTCCTAATGTTTCTATTTTAGCGAGGTCAAAAAGAGATCCCATTAGTGGCCTACTGATTTTGCTCGATTCCTTTTGTTTTTTTAAACGATATTTCACTATCTGCAAAGACTAAACAGAGTATTGCGACTCTGTGCTTGTTTGTAAATAGAGAATGAACGAAAGAGAACCAATTCTAAAACAGTAAATGCTTGGATAACAATCAATCAAATGGAGAGAGAAGCAGGCACGATGGATTACAACGGGGGCAAAGGCCTGCGTTACCTACCCTTCACTATCTGCAAAGAGAGAATACTCCTAAAAGAAAAAAAGGGTGGGGGGCAGCGTTCAACGCACATCAGCGTGCATAGACACGAAAATGTTTTTACCTACCACGTACTTGACATTGTAAAGCTTTTCATATTTGCTATTAAAAAACCATTGAAATTCACTGAAAAAACCATAGGTTATAGACCATATATAGTTAGGAATTAGCATTTACAAAACCTTATTTTACTCACAGAAAACCATTGAAATTTCATATATAGTTAGTTCCACTAACTATATATCGCGCACCCGCAATCCACTGCTGATCATGTCACATATTACATCATTCATGACATGGTCAGTGACATCACTGATGACATCTCAAATGACATCACTGATGACATCTCAAATGACATCACTGATGACATCATTCATGTGATAATACGATGAACCTCTTCAGACTCTAATATAACCTTAGATACACTCAGTGTAAACAGACACTCACAGATTGTCACTCATCCATGGAATTACTCACACACCTAGTCAGTCATGCAAAGAATCAATCACACCTCCATTTCCTCAACTATACAGTTATACACACCTTACTTATTCAAACATATTCTAACACATATTTACTCTCTTATACAATCACTGATACAAGTTCACAATGATCCATACAGCCACTCACACATTCACTACCTCTTATGCACAGTTATTTATATATGTCAACTCTCACATGTACTGTGTTTTACATATGTACTTACTTTGACATGTAGCACTGAGATATCCATTCACTCACCAATACACTCATGCACACAATCCACCGCCCATACAGCTGTTTCCACATGCACTTTTGAACCCATACATCTAGTGAATCAACTGCTCACACATCTATGCACAGAGTCACACACCTCCCAGCCACCCACACAAACACACAGTCTCCCATACAAATACTTGGGCAACCAATCAATAACCCATATAGTTACTCATATAGCTACTGATCAACACATGCAGCAGTTTACAGAACAACAGACATAATGATGCACAAATTAAGACAGTTTAGTCACTAACCCATGCACTCAGTGAGACACATTTAATCACTCACTCATACAGTCAATCATGCACCTACTAAATCCTTCATCCAGACACTTCTACATCCACTCATTCTTCAATATGTAAGACATATTTTAACTTTACAGAAACATACAGTCACTGGATGTTGTCATCAGTGATGTCATCAGTGATGTCATTTGAGATGTCATCAGTGATGTCATCAGTGATGTCACTGACCATGTCATGAATGATGTAATATGTGACATGATCAGCAGTGGATTGCGGGTGCGCGATATATAGTTAGTGGAACTAACTATATATGAAATTTCAATGGTTTTGTGTGAGTAAAATAAGGTTTTGTAAATGCTAATTCCTAACTATATATGGTCTATAACCTATGGTTTTTTCAGTGAATATATATATATATATATATATATATATATATATATATATATATATATATATATATATATATATATTACCTACTGGCGGTCGCCAGTGGGTATATATAGTTAGGATTTTTTTGAATAGGGATTTCTGAAAATTCTATGTTGAATAACTTTGGCGTTGATGGACGGAATTGGCTGAAATTTTCAGGAAAATGGCACATTTTGTTTTTGAGCGTCCCCTGAAAGTTTGGGGGGGTTTCGTCAAGCGGGGGCCGAGAAAAAAGGGGGGTCCCAAAACGTGTTTTTAACATTGAGTTTTCCATAGGGCGGTTGGACTCACTTTTAGCTCGAACGGCTGAATGGATTTCCACAAAACTTGGCAAAATTGTAGGGACTGGTAGCCCGATGTGCCTTTGCTATGTCTCAAGATATATGCTCCAGTGGTTTTTACGAAAATTAACTTTGAAAAATATATATTGGGCTACATTGGGCTATATTGGGCTATATATATGTTAGAGCCCAAATGTAGCCCAATGTAGCCCAATGTAGCCCAAAGATGGCCACCAGAGACAAAAAAAAACAAATGTAGCCCAAATATCAGCCAGATGTAACCCAACTATAGCCCTGTGACAGAATGTCCCAGAGTGTTCTAAAGAACAACTAGAGCGCTAACAGTCTTACTTATGACAAAAGTATGGCCCACCTGAAGTCATCTTGATTGGAATAAAGTGTTAACACTTAAAACATTTAACTTGCAAAGGAACAACATGAAGGGTTAGGATTTTTTTCCTATTGGATTTCTGAAAATTCTATGTCGAATAACTTTGGCGTTTGTGGACGGAATTGGCAGAAATTTTCAGGAAAATGACACATTTTGTTTCTGAGCAGCCCCTGAAAATTTGGGGGGGTTTCGTCAAGGGGGGGGCCGAGAATAAAGGGGGTCCCAAAACGCGTTTTTCCCATTCATTTTTCCATAGGGCGGTTGGACTCACTTTTAGCTCGAACGGCTGAATGGATTTACACAAAACTTGGCAAAATTGTAGATATGGTTTGCCCGACGTGCCTTTGCTATGTCTCAATATATGTGCTCCAGTGGATTTTGAGAAATTAACGTTTTAAAAAATATATATATCTGTGACAGCGCTCCGGTTAGCGCCCCGGTTCGCGTACCGGAAGCGTAACGGAACTTCGTGAAGCAAAGCTGATTGGCTCTCCGGTGTCTATCAACATTCTAAACAGTTCGGAGCGGCCGCCATCTTGTCTCTCAGTAGGATCGAGAGACAAGAGGTGGTGAAAAACGAAGGGGGAAATGAAGGAAAGGGGGCAAGGTAGACCCCTCCTGACCCCCTAGGATTGATGAGGGGGATATTAAAGTGCCCCGCGGGGCAAAAAATAAAAAATAAAAAATGTTTGCAATTTTTCACCGTAGAGGCGCGTCCCGGTACGCGAACCGGGCAGCTAACCGGGCAGCTAACCGGGCAGCTAACCGGCAGCGTAACAGGAGTCTGAGGAGAAGCTGATTGGCTGTCAACATTGTAAACAGTCCGGAGCGGCCACCATCTTGTCTCTCGGTAGGATCGAGAGACAAGAGGTGGAAAAAAAAAGGTGGAAATGAAGGAAAGGGGGTAAGGTAGACCCCTCCTGACCCCCTAGGACTGATGAGGGGGCTATTAAAGTGTCCCGCGGGGCAAAAAAAAAATTTAAAAAAATTTCGGGTAAGCGTAACCAGGGGAAAACCAAGAGAAACAGTAAAATAAAATTTAAGGGAATAGATTTCCACCAAACTTGGCAAAATTGTAGGGACTGTTTGTTTGATGTGCCTTTGCAAGGCCTCAAGATATGTGCACGTGTGGATTTTGTCAAATTAAGGTTAAAAAAAATATATATCTGTAATTTATTTATTTATTTATTTATAGTGTTTTGTATAGCGCGTACAAGACCCTTGGGTATCAGAGCGCTTACGTTACGGGTTTTGTTTGCGCTGCAGAGCCGATACGTCACGGTTATGCGACGCGTCATGAGGCGTCTAACGTGGCTACGTGATACGTCACGTAATAAAGAATATATTTTACAGCTATATATCTAACTAACTAATATCATCCTTTGGCATAGAGGTAGTAGCATATGCCGATGATACGCAGTTAATACTGGTTACGGATAGGGACAACCAGTCATGGGAAGAAACATTCAAGGAATGTTTAACTGCCACCTTCGATTGGATGCGGAAGAATCACCTAAAATGTAATACAGGAAAAACAGAGATCATTCCGCTAGGCCCAAATAATGACTTTATTCCCAGGCAATGGTGGCCAGAAAGGACAGAAATACCGCCTCATACAACCATAGTTGCTAAGAACCTGGGGGTCACGTTTGATTACAATCTTGCCTTCAAGCAGCAGGCAATAAAAGTGGCAGGAATGTGCTTTGGCTTAATCAAAAGCCTGAGGAAATTCTTTGATATACTCCCTTTGGAGGCGAGGAAAACTGTTGCAGTAGCGTTGGTAACGTCGCGCTTAGATTATTGCAACAGTTTGTATGCTGGCACAAATAAAGAAGTAACTTACAGGCTTCAGCTAGTGCAAAAAGCGCTGCTGCCAGATTGGTGCTAAAATGGCCAAAAAGATCGTCAGCCTCAGGGGCATTAAAAGCTCTTCATTGGCTTCCTATTCTAAAAAGGATCCTGTTCAAGGTTTTGATTATAACATTTCGAGCAATGCACAAAACAGGACCACTATATCTACAGAAAAAATTCAAGAGATACTGCCCAACCAGAAGCTTACGATCATCAAATTCCAATACTCTGGTGGTTCCTAGGTTTCGTTTAAAAACCCGTGGAGGAAAGTCCCTGGCAGTACTGGGTGCAAAGGCTTGGAATACTCTGCCTCCTGCCCTGAGAACTCTAGATAAAGAAACAGAGTTCCGTAAAGAATTAAAAACTTGGATATTTAAACTGCAAGATAGCATGGCCAGAACTCTAGTTTGATGCTTGCCTTTGTATTTGGTCCAACTCTGAGTCACTTTGTCATCTGGTAATTTGCCGGAGGTAGCGCCTAGATGCTCCATTGGAGCGATTGCTGCGCGATATAAATAAAATTTTACATTACATTACATAGATATTAGCTTTTAAAAAACCAATGAAATTCACTGAAAAAACCATAGGTTATAGACCATATATAGTTAGGAATTTGCATTTACAAAACCTTGAAAATTCACTGAAAAAACCATAGGTTAGAGACCATATATAGTTAGCTGGACATTTTATTGATATAAAACCAATGAAATTCCATATATAGTTAGTTGCACTAACTATATATTTCGCGCATCCGCAATCCAATGCTGAGTGATGATGTCACATATTACATCATTCATGACATGGTCAGTGACATCACTGAGGACATCACTGATGACATCTCAAATGACATCACTGATGACATCACTGATGACATCTCATTTAACATCAATGATCACACCACTGATGATATACTTCATGTGATAATACAATGCACCTCCTTACACTCTAATATAACCTCTGTTACACCTAGTGTATAATACAGAGCATAATTTTTGAAACCATTGACATTACATTTACTACATACGCAATCACTGATTCCTACGTCTACCCACACATTCACTCATTCACCCATACAATCACTTGTACATACAGTCACTCATCATTACAACACTATCATATGCACTCATACACCTATGCAGACACTCACACACTGCCACTCATCCATGGAGTTACTCAAACACCTAGTCAGTCCTGTAAAGAATCAATCACACTTTGATTTCTTCATCTATACAGTTAAACACAGAACA
Source organism: Lissotriton vulgaris (assembly GCF_964263255.1). NCBI lineage: Eukaryota > Metazoa > Chordata > Amphibia > Caudata > Salamandridae > Lissotriton > Lissotriton vulgaris. The sequence goes on from NC_141696.1 coordinate 187,301,365, forward strand.
CCTTACATTTTTACACATATACTAACACATACTTACTCACTGATACAATCAAATCCTTCATCCATACTTTTATACATCCACTCATTCTTCAATATGTAAAACATATTTAACATTTTAAAAAACACACAGTCACTGGATGATGTCATCAGTGATGTCATTTGAGATGTCATCAGTGATGTCATCAGTGATGTCACTGACCATGTCATGAATGATGTAATATGTGACATCATCAGCATTGGATTGCGGATGCGCGAAATATATAGTTAGTGCAACTAACTATATATGGAATTTCATTGGTTTTATATCAATAAAATGTCCAGCTAACTATATATGGTCTCTAACCTATGGTTTTTTCAGTGAATTTTCAAGGTTTTGTAAATGCAAATTCCTAACTATATATGGTCTATAACCTATGGTTTTTTCAGTGATTGTCGCAAGGACCCCACGAGAGTAGGTCACACCAAATCCAGTTAACTCCTTGACAAAAGGATGACGACGCCTGTGCGGTTTCCAAATTTTATTGTCTGCCACTATCAAACACGTTTCAACTGCACCGCAGTCTTGCTCACTGAATTCTCTGCCTCTTATTTTGCATAATTTATTTGACACTTTAAGCCTTAAAGGGCATTGTTTTGACTTATACTGGGTGCTCCCTTGTGTTTGGACAAAGTTATAACTATCAGAAGAGCTCTAAGGAGAGCAAAACACACCAGGGGTTGCTTTTATGCATTCCAGGTTGGCTTGGATGGTATTTTACCCGTCCAAAGCCGTCCAAAGCTGTAATACTGTCCTGGAGGGGTAATAGGCTTTTGTCATTTTACCACTCGGCATGAATAGCACTTTGCTAATCCTATGCTTTAAGATTTTGCTGTCTAAATGGCAAAAGCCTTTGTCCCTTTCTAGCTCGGCGCGGATGGCATTGTGCTAGTCCTTAGATTAGAAACTTTGCTAGAAAAACAGCCCTTTGAGGTGAGCAGATACAGAGTGTTAATGTTAATGGGATTTCTAAAGCGCGCGAATACCCAGGGGTGTCTTGACGCTAAACTGGAACGCAAACCCTGAGGAGAATTGGAAGGGGGTGGGGATTAATTTATAAATAACCAAGTTTTTAATTCTTTTCTGAGGAGAGGAGAGAGTTAGCCTCTCTCATATGTGCAGGGAGTGTATTCCATAACTTGGCCGCGCAGTAGGCAATATTACGGCCTCCCCAACTCGCAGTTCAGATCCAGATTAATGTTGGTACCAACATTAATCTGGCATTAGTAGATCTTAACTGCCTGCTTGGGTGGTATCTTGAGAAGATGTTTTTCAAAGGTACCTGTCCTATCCTATTCACTGCTTTATAGGCAAGGCAGAGTACCTTAAACTTAATACATTGCACAACAGGCAACCAATGGAACTTCTGGATCTCCTCTTTAATTGATTGGTACTTAGGTATGTTCAGTAAAAGCCTGGCTGCAGCATTCTGCACCAACTGAAGTTTTTTCAGATGTTGTGTCTGTAGCCCAAGGTATAGGCCATTACAATGATCTAATTTTGATAGCACCAAGGTTGTTACAACAGTTTTCCTGAGATCATTGGGAATGTAAGGCATTACCTTCTTAAGTTTCCTTCAGGGGTAGAAAGAAGCTAAGACTGTAGCGTTCGTTTGTTGGGAGTAGGTGAGTTTGCTGTCTATAAGCACTGCTTCTCGCCTGGATTTGGGGCTGTCCAATTTCAGCCGGCCACCATAGTCCATCCCATTTCGGTTACCAAAGATCACCACTTCTGTTTTGTCCGAGTTCAGCTTTAGACAATGCCTTCCCATACAGTAGCTGATTTCCCTCATGCATTTTTGAAACTGCATTGCCGGAGAAAATGTGTTTTTGTATGCCGCAACCACAATCTGGGTGTTGTCGGCATAAGATGTCAATTTGAAACCGAACAATTGTATTAAAAGTGCTAATTATGATACGTAAACACTAAACAATGATGGACATAGCGAAGAGCCCTGTGGGACCCCGCATGGCAATACATATGGAGTTGCCTGAAACTGATCGAGGGACACTGTCTGTTTTCTGTGTGTTCAAGACGTTAAAGCAGTGTATCATGGTGCATGGTATCAAAGGCCACTGACAAATCGAGGAGAATCAGCACAGCAGCACCACCCTTGTCCATCACTCCTCTGATCTCCTCAGTGGCCTTGATCAGAGCTCTGGGCTATACCTTGGACGGAAACCAAACCGAGAGGGGTCAAGTAATTCATTTTCTTGAATGAACTGTGTGAATTGGGTGTTCATTATTTTCTCCACCATTTTTGTTGTAAGTGTCTGGATCTCGGAGTAGGTTTGTGTGTCTGAATGAGTTTGTGAACGGATGTGAGAGTTTCTGAATAGATCTGTGAGTGGGTGTGTGAGTGGTTCTATGTTAGGGGTGTGAGTGTCTGAGTGGGTCTATGAGTGGGTGTGTGACTGTCCAAGTGAGTCATTTTTGCTCACACTGGTGTTGCAGGCAGCCCGCCCCGACGTTGTCCGGGGGCAATGAGGCTTCAGGGCCAACTGCCCGCCTAGGACCCCGCCCGCCCCGGCCCCCGCCCGCCCCGACATTGTCCGTGTCCCGGAGCCACCTCCCGCCCCGGCCCCCTCCCGCCCCGACATTTTACATGTCCCTTTGCCTTGCCTGAGCCGGCGCTCCTCCCCGTGCTCCTGACTTCACCGCCGCTCCTCGCCGCTCGTCATCGCTCCTCCCCGCCTGTCCTCCGCTCCTCTCCGCCTGTCCGCCGCTCCTCCCCGCGCTCATATCCGCCGCTCCTCCTCGTCATCACGCACGTCATGGCCAGCGCTACGTCACAGCCAGTGCTACATCGCGGCCTGCGCTACTGCCAGGGGACTACTTTTTTTTTAAGTTAAATTTTTAAATTGACATTTCATTTTTATTTTATATAGCCTATGTCCATCTGTACACCCTGACATTTTCAACAATGTATCGGGTGTGTGGATTGGCGCTGTGGTTCCCGAGTTTACCTGGCTCAAAGGTTTGTGTTCTCTCTTTATAATAGTAGTATAGATATATATATATATATATATATTACCTACTGGCGGTCGCCAGTAGGTATATATAGTTAGGATTTTTTCCCTATGGGATTTCTGAAAATTCTATGCCTAATAACTTTGGCGTTTGTGGATGGAATTGGCTGAAATTTTCAGGAAAATGGCACATTTTGTTTCTGAGCAGCTCCTGGAAATTTGGGGGGGGTGTGAAGGGGGGCCGAGAAAAAAGGGGGGGTCCCAAAACGCGTTTTTCCCATGTTAATTTCCATAGGGCGGTTGGACTCACTTTTAGCCCGAACGGCTGAATGGATTTTCACGAAACTTGGCAAAATTGTAGGGACTGTTAGCCCGATGTGCCTTTGCTAGGTCTCAATATATGTGCTTCAGTGGATTTTGAGAAATTAACGTTTAAATCAAGATATATATCTGTAACAGCGGTCCGGGCAGCGATCCGGTTCGCGTACTTTTCGCGTAACGGAACTTTGCGCACCGAAAGCTGATTGGCTCTTCGGTGTCTGTCAACATTCTAAACAGTCCGGTGCAGCCGCCATCTTGTCTCTCGGTAGGATCGAGAGACAAGAGGAGGCCAAAATAAAGGGGGAAATTTCCATAAGGGGGCATAGTAGATCCTCCCTGACCCCCTAGGTTTTATGTGGAGGTTTTAAAAGGGCCCAGCAGGGTCCAAAAAAAAATATATATTTTTTTTTTTTCGCGATGAGCGCCTAGTACGCGAACCGGAAAGCGTTCTGGGCAGCGTACTATAAGGATAATAGAATGATACACTTTTCAAAGACTGTATGTTAATTGTTTGTTGTTTTTGTTGTTTTTTTTTTGTTTTCTTTATTTTTAAAGTTTTTTTTTGTTTTCATTGTTTTTCATAATTTATTAAACTTTCTAACATTTCAGTGTCTGAAATGTCATTATTTTCTTGAAATATTGTTTGCAATCTGTGAGGTTGTAAAATGTCCTCATTTGCAAGGAGGGCATCTACTGCTTGGACACATTGCAGCAGTTCATTATCCAAGCTTTCATCCATAAATTCTATGTCAATTTGTTCAATCAATTCCTGGCTGCTCTCTTGCAGGTCCATTTCAAAAGAAACTTGGTTTTCGCCTTCCATTTTGCCTGAAATTTGGATTAAAAAAATATATATTAGTAGAGATAGGGCACTGTTGGGATTAATTTTAGATAGGCAGTTTTTATCAGTGAATTTATCTTTTGGCAGTGTATAGTATCAGAGTGGAAATAGGACTATAAAAAAGTGTATGTGATTTAACCAAGACAAGCCTAACTTCATTCATAACTATAACAGAGAAGTCTATCTAAATACATTACTACTACAGAGGGATAGTGTATATCTAGCAGAAAAATTCTATTATATTAAGTTATAGTGCACAATATATTTCGTTTTTAAAAATTATATCTTACCTTCACAAAGAAGTTGAAGTTTTTGGAAGCTATTGAAAGGTGTTGTACAACAAGAAGTAGTAGTCAAAATGGCTGTGTTCTCTTCTCTTCCTTTATATATATTCAAGTATATAACCAATCAAATGTCAGGTAATAAAAGTAGAAAATGAAAGTAACATTTTCATTGGTTGTCAATTCCAACAGTTCAGATGTGTTTTGTGAAGTAATTTACCTCACGGTACTTGGAGAGGTCTAAAGGCTAAATGGCTAAATGAAATTTCAATCAAATTTGTGAGAATGAAAGGGATTGTTATGTAGTATGAGCTAATTTATATTTGGTGAGAGTGTCTGTAGTCGTTTTTCTGTAAATTACTTTCCCACCTTTTTTTTGGACCGCTTCCCGGAAAGCGGTCCGGTCCGCGAACTAGGAGCGTAACGGGAGTCCACCATTTTGTGTTTCGGTCGAATCAAGGTATAAAATGGAGGGTAAATAATGTTCTGAATGGGTAGAAGGGGGCATGGTACAAGTATTTTGCCCCCCTATGTTTTCTGAGGGTGGCTAAGGAGGACTATATTTGCGAAGAAAAAACTTTTTTTTTTAAATTTTGCGCGGTTAGCTTCCAGTTCGCGTACCGGATAGCGCCCTTTGAGCGTAGTTTGTTAAAAATTACAGAAAAAAGTTAGAAAAAAAATAATAAAAGTGTGTGATCAGATGAAGGGTAGCTCTGAGAAGAGCTTTTGGGTTTATGGTACATTTAGGTACTTATAAGTAGGTACCAATGCAAAGTCTTAAATTCAGAATGAAAATTCTGTTGCCCTCATCTGAGAAGTGAACTCCATCTCCTCTGTAGATATCTTGCATGTAGTAACGCAAGTTATTGTTGTACAGGGAGCCCATTCCATGGTCTCTCATGAAAGCTGACACAGATTTGTTTACATGCTTCCTCGCTTTCTCAATTTGTGGACAAAATTGGTTGGACCACCTCCATTTCTGTCTTTGGCATATATTGGAATATACCAAGGCAGTTTGAGGAAAAAGTGCCATTAATTGCTCAAAGGTGTCCTTTAAAAGCATTTCCAGACCTACCCCTGTCAAAGTGCCCAAATCATTACCTCCACAGTGCACTATTAACAGGTCAGGTTTTGGCAAATGCATAAAGGTTTTCACCAATGGTATCAATTGGTGACATTTTAATCCTCTTTGGCCCAACCACTTAATTTCCACATCCTGTAAATTGAGGTTAGGTCAATTTCTGTTCTCAGCATACCTTTGAGCCCAGTGGATGTAACTATGTCCAACAATCCAGACCTTAAACATGGTGGGAGAAGGTTGTTCTGCAGTCAGATGAAGTGTGGTAATGAAAGGGCAGTTGAAACAGTAGGAGTTTGTAAAGAAAAAAAACTGTGGATTTCCAATGCTAATGAATCATTAGCAGTGATTGGTGCATTTCCATTTCTGAAAACAGAAAGTTAGGGTGCATGGATGTGTTCTTTGAAAGATGTAATTTGAATGGTCAAGGAAGAAACATTTCATGAAAGATTGCACTGGATACGCAGGTGCACTGAGAGTTCAGAGTTCAATTGAAACATTGTTGTGTGAATTTGCAAACATGAGAGCTCTTCCAGGAGGTGGTTGCTATGGAAAAAAGGCAGAGAGGGCAGAGGGGGGAAGGGTTTTGATTTGAAAAAAGTGAGGGAAGAGTTATGATTGGCTAATATGAGAGATATGTGAAATGAATATCTGTATTTCTGTGCTTTCAATAGCTGCAGCCTCTGGAGTGCATCCTTTTTCTTCTGCTGAAGACAATTTGGTGTATTTTTGAGACTGTTTTCAAAACTCAAAAAATATTTGCTAAGGTGAGAAAAGATTTATTTAATTTAGATAGAGAATAGTATGATTTAAGGAGAAAATGATGAAGAAAGCTGTGTTTTTAAAATGTGGTTTTGTCTCTACTGATATACAAATAGAATTAGATTCTTTGAGAAATTGTAATTGCATATTCGGTGTAGCATTCTGGCATGCAGTAACACAAGTTATTGTGGTACATGGAGCCCATTCCATGGTCTGTTATGTAAGCTGAAACAGATATGTTGTTTTTAAAAACGATTTTAGAAATCAATTACATTTCTGGATATGTACTGCTAGAGCTTCATAGGTTGTTTTGGGCCATATTTATAAGGCATTTGAGTGTCTTTGATGTTATGTTTTCCTTTTAAAATGGAAAGCGTTCCTCATGGGGCAAGTGTCTTGTAAATACGCTCCCACTTGCGCTTGGCAAATTTAGATTTTGATTATGGGAGTTACCTAGCCATGTTAATAGTGTCCCAAAAATGGTGCTAGGGCATTCCAGAAACACTTTCATGTGTCTCAAGGACATTTTCAGTCATTTCTTCATGAATGCAGGTATACAATTGATTTATATGCGGTGTTTAAAAACGAATTTTGAAATCAATTACATTTCTGGATATGTACTGTTAGAGCTTCATAGGTTGTTTGGGGTCATATTTAGAAGGCATTTTAGTGTCTTTGATGTTATGTTTACCTTTTTAAATGGAAAGCCTTCCTCATGGGCCCTGAGCAGTTCTTAGCCATGTTATTTAATGGGAAGTGGATAACATGGCTAAGAGCATTTGCTGGAAAATGCATGAATATCGCTGACTTTTCAGCGATATTCATGCATTGCGGCCGTTTTTTTTCGCATTTGCGAGCAGTTCTTAGCCATGTTATCCAATGGGAGGTGGATAACATGGCTAAGAGCATTTGCTGGATAATGCATGAATATCGCTGACTTTTCAGCGATATTCATGCATTGCGGCCGTTTTTTATCGCATTTGCGATAAATCTTGCTAAGGAGAAAATGATGAAGAAAGCTGTGTTTTTAAACTGTGGCTTTGTCTGTAGTGATATAGAAATAGATTTTGTTTCTTTGAGAAATTGTAATTGCATATTCGGTGTACCATTCTGGCATGCAGTAACACAAGTTATTGTTGTATATGAAGCCCATTCCATGGTCTCTTATGTAAGCTGAAACAGATATGTTGTTTTTAAAAACCATTTTTGAAATCAATTACATTTCTGGATATGTACTGCTAGAGCTTCATAGGTTGTTTTGGGTCATATTTATAAGGCATTTGAGTGTCTTTGATGTTATTTTTCCTTTTTAAATGGCAAGCATTCCTCATGGGGCAAGTGTCTTGTAAATACGCTCTCACCTGCGCTTGGCGAATTTAGATTTTGATTATGGGAGTTACATAGTCATGTTAATAATGTCCAAAAAATGGTGCTAGGGCATTCCAGAAAACGCTTTCATGTGTCTCAAGGACATTTTCAGTCATTTCCTCTTGAATGCAGGTATACAATTGATTTATATGCTGTGTTTAAAAACGAATTTTGAAATCAATTAAATTTCTGAATATGTACTACTAGAGCTTCATAGGTTGTTTGGGGTCATACACCATTTTTGGGAAATTATTAACATGCCTATGTAACTCCCATAATCAAAATCTAAATTTGCCAACCGCAGGTGGGAGCGTATTTACAAGACATTTGCACCATGAAGAACGTAAAATAGCATAATAGACACTCAAATGCCTTATAAATATGACCCAAAACAACTTATGAAGCACTAGCAGTGCATATTTCCAGAAATGTAATGGTTTTCAAATAATGACTTACTTCATTGGTAGGTCTTTACATGTATTTTCTCTTTGGTTTTTTTCAGTGAAAATCTTATCTGCAACCATGTGTTGGCCTCACCTCAAATAAACAAAACAGGTGATGGACCGAATGTGGATCAATGACACACATTCACCCCAGTCCAAAGATCTGGGCCTAAACAAACCTTTAGATAGGCTACATCTTATCGTCATCCTGAATTAATCATTTAAAATATTAGGGAGTGATTTATGATTGTTCTATGCCTGTTTTGTACCATTGAGTGTCATTTTTGTGATGCAGTGCTGGTGCAAAAGATTTGCTATGTTAAATAATTAGTAGGGCATTAAGTTTTAGATGACTGTTATTAATTTACTGTTTGGTAATAGTGGTTAATAACATTTTTTATTATATTTTTCCACAGATTCAACTGCAGATTCTTTCATAGTTTGGAAAATGCCTACAAAAAATAGAATTAGAAAGGCTAGAAAACGTCAAAGACAGCAGGATGATGTTTTATTGCAGCAGTCCTCTTCCCCAAATACTTGTCAAAACACCAAGAAAGGTCCGGGTAAGAGCACGAAATCATTCTTAAGAAATATTTTTAGAAAAAAAAGTATTTATTCCAAAAATGTTTCAGTTCAGAAAAAGAAAAGCAATTTAAATGGAAAGGAGAGACCCATCAAAAATGTTACTGGTAGAGGAAGAGATAACTCTGTGCATGATAGTAGAAGGAAACAACAGTTTAGGGACATTCGAAATCGAATGTTCCGTAACAGAATAATAGTTAATTTATTGAAAAATATTTTAAAAAAAGGCCAACAGAAAGCGGCATTTTATAAGAAGAAGAAAAATGTAGAGAAAATTATTGATCATGCTTTTGAAATTAAGAGAAAGTTATTTATTTTGGTAAACAATAGAATTAGGAAACTAAGCAAGGTAATTTCTGATTTCAAAACAAAAAGTAGATGGAAGAGAGTAGTAAATCGTACTAACTTTTGTGAAGTTTTTTCCGGAGAATGGATGCATAGTTCAAGTTGTGAGGCATTTTTTAATGAGGAGAGTTATTTTCAGGATAATGATTTGGTGTTTGCAGTTGACACCAGTGGTCGAGCTTATGAAGTGAAGGATGGTTGTCCAGTTGAAAAAGAACAACTTGTGACAACAGAGACAGAAGAGGCGCTAAGTGATGAGGTTTTAGGAAGACGTCCTAAGGGTCCTGTGTACATTTGGAAGTGTAGTTCTATTTGCAGTGTGCGACAGGTTTCCATCAATTTGCTTTGTGATTTTATACGGACATTTAATAAGAAAAGTTTGAAGCAGAAAATAAAGTTGTTGCAAGATTTAGATCCTTGCAGAGTGAGACAAATGACAGGTTTGCGTGGTCATTCACTGGCTTGTCTTTCCAGGAGAGTATGCCAGAGTGTTTTTCATCATTTCAGGATGCTAGCAGTGCATCATAATAAAGTGAGAAAATTAGTGAGAATGTTGTATTATGCTAAGAGTCCAGCAATTATGCTTAAACAATTATGTGCTGCTCTTTTGCATGGTTCTGAAATAGATGTGAAGAATATTTGTGAAGAAATTGAGTTTTGTTACTTTGGTAGTAGAGATGAGAATGTTCAAATTGACCCAGAAGTAGAGGGTTATGTTGAAGATAATATACAGGTTTCTAGTTCAGATAATTTTCAGAAGGAAATTGCCACGTTTCAGATGAAATCAAGTGAGAGGCCTAATTTTACGTGTGTATGTTGTCGACGCACTTATTATAAGAATCAGACTAAGTTAGTGGATTTATATGCAAAAACTGAAAGGGAAAATAATAGTGAATGGAAGGATTTTGCCACATACTTGATGGTAGAAAATTGTTTTGATTTGGGAGTGGACCAACGTGTGTGTACTTATTGTTGTAATAAATTAAATCAAAACCAGATGCCTGCTAGGGCAGTTCATAATAATCTGGAATTGGTTGAGATTCCTTCAGAATTGAAGGATTTAAATACTTATGAATCTATTTTGATTCAAAGTATCCATCCCTTTCAGGCTATTGTAAGAATGGAGCCAAAGACAGGGAAGTTGCCTCCAACAGATTTACAGAGAGGATTAAAGGGAAGAGTTGTTTATTTGCCTCTAGATTTAAACAAAAACATTAACACAATTGGAGTTGAGAAAGTGGAAGAGGAACCTCTGGTTATCTTGGTTAATGGGGTTCCGACAAAGAATAAGAAAATATGGCAAGATTTAGTGGATGTTAGGAAAGTGAAAAATGCAACTTTGTATTTGAAGAAAAATAATAAGTACTATAAGAATGTATATGTAGCAGAAGAGGAAGTAAGTGATGAAGAGGATAGCGTTTTGTGTGCTGGCCAAATTGAGAAAGTAGAGGTGTCTAATAGTGAAGAAATATATGAACATTATAGTGTTCATCCTTTGCATTCCAAGGAAGTCATGGGGAATGCTATTGAGTTGTTTCAAATGAAACAAGCCAAAGGGAGTCCCATTAGTGTTTGGGAGGAAAGTTTGGAAGCTCGGTGTTTCCCACAGCTATTTCCCACAGGTCAAGGAGGAAGATATGATGAGCGACCTCATCAAATTCCTGCGTCTGAATACCGGACTTTACGATTGTATGCAGAAGATCCTAGGTTTCGTCAATGCATTCCCTATTTGTTTCATCTCCTGTTTGAAAGCGATCTGTCAGGACTGTCATATGCAGTGAACCACATTTTAAAAAGTGGTATACAGATGCGAAACATCTCGGCAAGTGATTTTATGCATAAAATCAATGTCCAAGACAGTATTTTGGATTCTCACTTAATTAATCTCATGGCGTGTCAGCGTGGTACTAATGAGTACTGGTACCGTCGTCATGGTGATTTAAAATGTATGCTGAGGAACTTAGGAACTCCGACATGGTTCCTCACTCTGAGCTGTGCCGAGTATGGCTGGGAAGACTTACTTGAATTTCTACGAGAGGCAAATGGAAATATTGAAAACATTGAATTCAAGACACCTGGAGAACTGTGTTCTTTGGATCCAGTGAATGTATGCAGGTACTTCAATCATAGATTTGAAGCTATGATGTCTTTCATCACAAATAAGAAGAATCCACCTCTTGGAGAGGTGTTGGATTTCTTCTGGAGAAAGGAGTACCAAGCAAGAGGTGCCCCTCATATACATATGTTGTTGTGGATCAAGGATGCACCTAAATTTGGAACAGATCCGGATGACTTAGTGATGAATTTCATAGAACAGTATTCTACGTGTACTGTTCCAAACGCAATGGAGAAGAAAAGCCTAAGAGAACAAGTTCTACGTTTCCAAAGCCATCGTTGTGGAAAGTATTGTCGTCGTAAATTCAGAAACAAGGACAAGTTCTACACCAAATGTCGTTTCAACTTTCCACGACCGGTGATTTCTAAAGGAAGAGTGAACAGTTTGATGTCTTCGCTGCGACATAATGTGACGAGGAAATCACCCAAGAATACATACAATTTGAAAAGAAACGAAGAGTCCAAGTACATCAATGACTACAACCCAGTGATTTTGTCCATGTGGAATGCTAACATGGATATACAGTTTGTGGCTGACAACTGTATGGCTGTGGCTCGGTATGTGACATCTTACATCACCAAAAAAGAAAAGACAGAACTGAAGGATATGTGGGAGGACATTTCCCATGAAAAGAGCCTCAGCAAGAAGTTGTACAGTTTCAGTCTGAAGATGTTGTCGCATCGAGAAATCGGAGCTTACGAATGTTCTGATCGATTGTCTTCAGCAAGTCTCTATGCCAAATCCAGGAGTATCGTTTGGGCGAGTCTTGGTCTTGCTGCAACGCGAAATCGAGTTCTAAAACCTGTCCGGGAAATTGAGTATTTGGCAGAAAAGGAACCAAACAGTACCGACATTTTGAAGACCAACATGTTGGATACATATTATCCAAATCGAAGCAGTCACCTTGAGAATGTTTGTCTATATGAGGTTCTCCAAAATTATATATTCAAGAGGAACATCAAAGAAGATATTGAGAAAGGAGTGTATGCTGTAATTGGAAGTGAGGGATGCCTGGTCAAGCAAAGAAAATGCCAATTAGTAAACCATCGAAAATTGAGTGGTGAATCTCCAGAAAAAAAGGAGTTTTTCTATTTAGCACTTTTGCAACTTTTCAAGCCTTGGCGTGCAGAAGAGGAACTGCTTGGAGATTTCCTTTGTTACGAAGACTCTTTCAATGCAGCCAAGGAGTCCATAGAATGTCCTGCTTTTCCTAAATATCAAGAAATGCTAACTTTGGAAATTGAGCAGGAAGCAACGATTGCAGCCGAGATTGCCAGAGACAGTTCTCAGGACAGTCAGAGTTCTGTTTCATTGAGTCAAGATCCACTTGGAGGACCTATTATCGAAAATGAAGCTGCCACTGCTATGAATGAAGTGGAAAGAGCCATGGCACATGCTCAGGAGGATTCAGTTAACTTAGAAGACTTGGAAAAACAACTCAACGTTGAGCAGAGGAAAATATATGATGAAGTTACCAAGGAAATTGAGCACGGATTAAGTCATGAGAAGAAAGAGTGCTCATGTACATCGTTGAAGCCTGTCCGACTGTACGTGAGTGGAGAAGCGGGAACTGGAAAAAGTTTCCTCATTAAAGCAATTTCTTGTTATTTGCAGGAAAGGACTGAGTCATCGCTGTCTTGTGTTGTCACCGCTCCTACTGGACTGGCAGCACATAACATTAAAGGTATTACTTTGCATCGTCTACTGATGCTGCCGGTGGAGCATGACAACAAATTACAATACCACAAGTTATCTGGGGATGCTTGCTGTGAAGTTTCAAGAGTCTTGAGGAAAATTAAACTACTTATCATTGACGAAGTAAGCATGGTTTCCAATGTCATGCTTGCCTTTGTGCATTTGAGAATGCAAGAAGTACTTAAAACTGAATATGATGTGTTATTTGGTGGCAAACACATCATTGTTTTTGGAGATCTTCTGCAGCTGACACCAGTAAAAGGTCAACCTGTGTTCAAAATACTCACGCATGAAGATACCAGGAAGTGCCTAGGGAGCATTGGCAACGTCAATATATGGTTAAACTTCAATTATGCTGAACTGCATGAAAATATGCGTCAGGCAAAGGATGAAGATTACAAGAATATTCTACAAGATATTAGAATTGGAAAAGTGACCGAACATGGGAAAGAAGCTTTAAATGCACGATTACTGTCAAATTTATATCCCAAACAAGAGATTGTGCCTGAGAATATTTTTCAGAAAATTACTGAGAAGAAATCCGGGATATGTTTGATGCCAACTCTTGCAGAATGTGCCATCTTCAACAACAAAATGTTGAATTTAGAAAAGCAAGAGATTGTGAAACTTGAAGCTATCGACAAAATAGAGCACATGGGATCAACAATTATTTTGTCAGACAATTTGAAATCAAAATTGGATTCATTAGAGAAGACTATATCTAAAACAGCGGGTTTTGAAAAGACTTTGAATGTGTGTTTAAATTGCCGAATCATTTTGAGAAGGAATTTACATGTAGAAAGAGGTCTGGTGAATGGATCAATGGGTAATGTTGTTGATTTTGAGAAATACAGAAATAGAGATGGAATAGAATTTTTAAGAATTAAATTTGATGGCATTGAGGAAGTACAGCTAATTGGTCGTTGTTCTGCTAGGTTTTTGCTTGTTAAAGACTTATATGTTCGCCGTAAACAGTTTCCTGTTTGCTTGGCATATGCGGTGACAATCCATAAATCGCAAGGTTTAAGTGTAGACAGTGCATTGGTGAATATTGGCAGTTCTGTGTTCAAGGAGGGTATGGCATATGTGGCATTGTCACGAGTTAGAACTTTATCGGGATTGTACTTGATTGACTGTGATGTCACAAACATTTGTGCGGATCTAGATTGTGTTAAGGAATACAATAGGTTAAGAAGAGAGTATGCGCCACATTTGCCTCAATATCCTTTGTTTGAGAAACGTGTGGTAGGCCGGAAACGTAGAAATATCAGTAATAGTAGGGAGGTTGTTGCAAAAAGACTAAAAGTCAATGAACCGAAAATTGTTAGCAGAAAGAAAGTGGATTCTGTTGAAGATGTTGTCGGTTTTCAATTTGAAAACAGTTCTGGTGTCAACTGCTATGCAAATGTAGTGGTTAATGTTCTCTTTTCACTAGAGAGTTTAAAAGAACAGATTCTGTTGAATTCAGAACAAATTTTATGCTGTTTGTTGAATTCTGTTTTCGAGAAATGTAGCACTGATCGAACAAAAGTAGAAAGTGTGTCTGAAGTTCGTTATCTGTTAGATGAATGTTCAGGTCAAACAGACTTCTCTGAAAATAATCAGCAAGATTGTCAGGAGTTTTTAATGTATATGCTTGATGTATTGCAAGATGAGGGTGTAGATGTAGATCACCTGTTTGGGCTTTCTTATCAATGGCAGCATGACTGCGAGAACTGTATGGTATCAAGTACTACTAGTGTAGACTCAGAAAGATTTATATATTTAACTTTGCCAGACAGTAAATCAGTGTCCTTTAATAAGCTAATAAATGCAGCGGATCACAACATGGAGTGTACCCAATGTAAATGTGATATGATGTCAACATTATTTATACGTAGATATGGCCAGTATGTCATTTTAATGATCCAACGATGTAGGCCTGATGGTTCAAAATTGTCAACTTTAATAAAAAAAATTGTGGCTTCTCAGCTGTCAATATCAGGGAGGACTTTTGTAACTGTAGCAATTATCTATCACGATGGTCTATCAACAACATCAGGACATTATACAGCTTACTTAAAGTCTCGAAACGGCTGGTCATTCTGCAATGATTCCATTGTAACTTTCAAAAAAAAATTGCCGTTTGACCTTAAAAATTCTTATCTGGTGTTTTTAAAACCAAAATTTTAAGTAGAGGGAATGTAAGTCTGCAATGCTGTCTAGATTAAAAATCCAACTATATAAACCTGATGCAAGTAAGTCTGCTTCATAGTAAGCAGTAACAGTGTCATAGGAAAAGGAGAACATGAGTGACAAAGAAGAGTAAGATATTAGTAGTCCAGGATTGTGAAAATAATCTCAAATGTTTTCTTTTTGAAAGTTGCGAAAATAGAAAATGTCGGGATTTGATTGGAAGAATTACAAGACTTGCAAATCGCGGCAACATGATTTGGCCTAGTGGAAACATGTGATAGAATGAGAGAAGTCTTTTTTTCTATGTAACATATTTTTCGTATCGATGGAGGTTTTCTTTCAGAAAGTGGCGGGCTGAAAATATTTATAGCACAACAGAGTGGATGCTGTTTATAGGACATCCTTCGACGTCATTGAAAGTAAGTTAATTTTAAGGAGTTTTGAAATCAGTTTTCTTAGTTTGTATGGGTTTTTTAAACACAGTCATTTTGATTGTGTTTTTTTTTCCCCGCTGTTACATGATGAATACCTTCAAGTCACTGATTTAAGTGAAATTTGATACATTCTGAGAACAGCAAAAATAAACCATTTAACATGTATAATTAATGTTATGCTTTTTGAAATTATGATATATATTTAGAAATGTGAGGTAGATATGGAGAAGCTGAGTCTTCTGTAAGTGTCAATTTTAATGCTTACAGTGCTGTACTTCTAGGTACTGTTTTTAAAAAAAAAAAAGAAATAGGCCTCACCTCAAAGAAAGCTCTTGAAAGCACACATCTTATTTGCATCCTAAAACAATCATTTAAAATGTTTGACACAATTTTATGATGGCTTTACATCTTTTTTGCGCTGTTATTGCATCACTATTGTGAGACATAAGCAATGAAAAAGAAGCATCATGTTTCAAAATAGGCCTCATTTCATCAGCATGAAGATACTGTTTTTTTAAAATAAATATCTTTAGGATTGTGTAGGGGTCGTAGAGAAGTAGAGGTTTCTGTAAGTGTCAAAGTTGTTTAAAAACTGTTTCTTCTTGAACCTTTTCCCTTCTTTTTTCTAATTTTTAAATACATGTTTTAATATTTTTGGAAATGTTTGTTCTCTCTTTTACAGATTGAATGTATGAAAAATTTGCTTGAAAAGTTAACATGAATTATAAGGTAAATGTTTTCTACTTTTTTAACCTGCATTCCACTGCTGATGATGTCACTGACTATGTTATGATTGATGTAATAAGTGGGCATGTTTTACTGCAATGGTAGGTCTTGACATCTATTATCTCGTCTGTATTCTTCAACAAGCATAAATTTGATATGCAACCCAGAGTACGGTTCACCTTAAACAAACTTTTAGAGAGGACACACCTTATCGTCACCCTCAATCATTCATTTAATCTATCACATTTAACATCTATTAGTTCTACTGCTTCATTTCTTTAATCTTTACTTTCCTGTGTTTGCTACTTCTCTCCTTCCTTTCTCTATTACTTAATTTTTCTACTCCTTCCAGTATTTTTCTCAGTCCCTCTCTTCTCATACTTCTTCATTATTATTCACTAATTCTGTCTCTATTAATGTTACTGTTTCTGAATGATCTCCAAAAATTTTTAAAACAAGAACAGTAAGTATAAGGATAGGAAAAGACATTTATGTTACAAGAAAGACAACTATAGGAAGTAAACAGAAAAAACTGTTACTCGCAATCCACTGCTGATGATCTCACTGACCATGTCAAAAATTATGTAATATATGACATGATCAGAAGTGAATTGCGGGTAACAGTATCTTTTCTTTACTCCCTATAGCTGTCTTTTTTGTAACATAACTGTCTGTTTCCTTTCCTTATACTTACTATTCCTTTTTTAAAAAAAAATTTTTTTTGGTACGCTCAAAGTACGCGTACCGGAGTGCGAACTGGGAGCGAACTAATAGAAATAGAGCTTGGCAGAGTTCAAAGAATTCTACCAATTTTTTTTAATAATGGGGAGGTAGTTCTGAAAAGAACTGTTTTTTTTTGTTTTTGTTGTTTTAAATTTTTTTTATTAGTTTTCTGAACATTTTTTATATTTTTTTGTTTTTTTCTGAACATTTTGTATTTTTTTTTATTTTTGGGGGGGAGGGGGGAAACAAAAATGATTCATCGAAGACGGCTCAACAGGAGCAACAAAAAAAAGAAGAATTTACTTTTTGGGGCGTTTTGGGCACACATGATTGGTGATGGCTCTCATTATAAGGGTAATGCTACTTTCGCGGTAGCAAAGTGTCTGGTTGCACCACACACAGACTTGCTTCACTTCTCCCATGTTGATCTGGATGTTCGGGATCACCTCCCTCGCCTCCGGTCCCGATACCTCCTGAACAACAGATCTTCTTGCCATTTCTGGGGGATTTTGTTGTTGGTCTCGAAGCTGGGCATTACTGTAGTTGTTAGGGTGCCACCGACTCATGTGCCTGTGCATTGTATGATTCCCATAGCTGTACTTTTTGTCTGTGCCCCTTGAAAGACGATAGCCGCAAATACGACAAAATACGTATCTAGCATTAACTTTTTTTTGGTCAGCAGGAAATTTAAAAAATTGCCAGATATAATTTTCTTTCCTATTATATCTCCTGGGCTCCTCTGGCAAAAACTCTTGATTTTCTTCCTCTTCCTCCTCTTCTTGATTTTCCTCCTCTTCTATAATTAGTGAAGCAGGTGGTCCTTTCTTCCCATGAGGAGGTGGAGGAGGTGGTGGGGGCACACTGGCAGAAGCAACCATTGAAGCCATTGCTGATGAATCAAAAAAGGTCTTTCTCTCACCAAGATGAAAGTCAGAGTGAGGAAAGAAGGAGGGGTTTTCATCATTTGGGAGAAGGAAAAATTCTAAACCAATGAAAAGTGTTAATTTTATATCACATGACCAAGTATTACATCATTAGGAAACCAAAAGTGAAATGAACCAATGAAAAGTGTTATTTTCGAGTCACATGACCTGCTGTGTTTACGTTTCGCGCTTTGCTCCGCTTTCCGGTCCACTTCCGGGTCCGCTAACTTGGCGCGTCCAATGACGTATTACGCGATAACGCAAAACGTCATGCAAACGTAACAGTTACGCTAAAGGAACGTTTACCGGTTCGCGTACTAAGCCGCGGCTTTAAATTGAGCAAACGGGAAGCTGACCGGTTCGCGGACTGGGAGCGAAACAAAAAAAAATGTTTTAAAAAAATTGTCTAAAGAACATGAAAAATATATTTCAAGATTTAAAGAAGAATATATTTTACAGCTACAGATATTAGCTTTTAAAAAACCATTGAAATTCAATGAAAAAAACATAGGTTATAGTCCATATATAGTTAGGAATTTGCATTTACAAAACCTTGAAAATTCACTGAAAAAACCATTGGTTATAGACCATATATAGTTAGGGATTAGCATTTACAAAACCTTAATTTACTCGCACAAAACCATAGAAATTCCATATATAGTTAGAAGCGCTAACTATATATCGCGCACACGCAATCCACTGCTGATGATGTCACATATTACATCATTCATGACATGGTCAGTGACATCACTGATGACATCACTGATCACATCTCAAATGACATCACTGATGACATCACTGATGACAACATCCAGTGACTGTATGTTTCTGTAAAGTTAAAATATGTCTTACATATTGAAGAATGAGTGGATGTATAAGTGTCTGGATGAAGGATTTAGTAGGTGCATGACAGACTGTATGAGTGAGTGATTAAATGTGTCTCACTGAGTGCATGGGTTAGTGACTAAACTGTCTTAATTTGTGCATCATTATGTCTGTTGTTCTGTAAACTGTTGCATGTGTTGATAAGTAGCTATATGAGTAACTATATGGGTTATTGGTTGGTTGCCCAAGTATTTGTATGGGAGACTGAGTGTGTGTGTGGGTGGCTGGGAGGTGTATGACTCTGTGCATAGATGTGTGAGCAGTTGATTCACTAGATGTATGGTTTCAAAAGTGCATGTGGAAACAGCTGTATGGGCGGTTGACTGTGTGCATGAGTGTATTAGTGAGTGAATGGATATCTCAGTGCTACATGTCAAAGTAAGTACATATGTAAAACACAGTACATGTGAGAGTTCACATATATAAATAACTGTGCATAAGAGCCAGTGAATGTGTGAGTGGCTGTATGGATCATTGTGAACTTGTATCAGGGATTGTATAAGAGAGTAAATATGTGTTAGTATATGTTTGAATAAGTAAAGTTTGTATAACTGTATAGTTGAGGAAATGGAGGTGTGATTGATTCTTTGCATGACTGACTAGGTGTGTGAGTAACTCCATGGATGAGTGACAGTCTGTGAGTGTCTGTTTACACTGATTGTATCTAAGGTTATATTAGAGTCTGAAGAGGTTCATCGTATTATCACATGAATGATATCATCAGTGATGTGATCAGTAATGTCAAATGAGATGTCATCAGTGATGTCATTTGAGATGTCATCAGTGATGTCATCAGTGATGTCATTTGAGATGTGATCAGTGATGTCATCAGTGATGTCACTGACCATGTCATGAATGATGTAATATGTGACATCATCAGCAGTGGATTGCGTGTGCGCGATATATAGTTAGCGCTTCTAACTATATATGGAATTTCTATGGTTTTGTGCGAGTAAATTAAGGTTTTGTAAATGCTAATCCCTAACTATATATGGTCTATAACCAATGGTTTTTTCAGTGAATATATATATATATACATATATACACTACCCGGTTGTCACCAGTAGGTAGTTATAGTTAGTACCTAGTTTCCATATGTAGAGTGTGTTTTGCTTTGCCACTAACTTTAGCACCATTTGGGGAACTCTCACGAAATTTTCAAAACTAGTTTGACACTCACTTTAGCTGCTGTGTTAAAAGTTTAAGGGTGCTTCGTCAAGCGGGGGCTGAGACAAAGGAGGGTGCAAAAACACATTTTCCCCATAGGGATTTTAGACACGACTACTGCCCTAACCGCTGGACGGATTTAAACCAAATTTGGCAAAAAGCTAGATCTTGGTTCAGAAAGAGGGCTTTTGTGATTTATTGTAAATCTGTTCCACAGTTTTGGAGTTAGTAAAGAAAAAATAAATATAGATAATTAAGCACACGGATTCTTCTCTGCCTCCTTGAATCCACACTCCAACAGCAAAGCTATGATTGGCTGGCCGCAACCTCAGTAATAAGTTGCAGCCGCCATTTTAGATAACGAGGAACTGTCGCTGGTTGTGAGACTTTACATTTAAAAAAATAGATGGGGTAGAGGTACCCTGACCCCATGTGTTCCATATAGGGGTCTATAAGGTATCCATGATTGAAAAGAAATCGCCCTAAAAGTATTTTTTTTCCACTTCAGGAACCAACGGATTCCCTGCGAGGCTCAACGCATCCCCAGAATAAATTTGTGCTGGAT
Organism: Lissotriton vulgaris; assembly: GCF_964263255.1. Lineage (NCBI taxonomy): Eukaryota > Metazoa > Chordata > Amphibia > Caudata > Salamandridae > Lissotriton > Lissotriton vulgaris. The sequence continues at coordinate 187,321,800 of NC_141696.1, forward strand.
TCCATAATCTTGGTGCACTTTGAAAAAAAAAGAACACTTTCAGACACCCACACAGGTACGCTCACATCCATTTGCGGACCCGCCTAGGCAGTCACACATCCACTCACAGACCTACGCAGGCATTCTCACACCCACTCAAAGAGCCATGCAGGCACTCTCAGACCCACTCGTAGACCCACATAAGCACTCACAGACCCAGGAAGGCACTCACACACCAACTCATAGACCCACACAGACACTCATACTCATACACACACCTACTCATAGACCCACTTATTCACTCACTTACAAAGTCACTCACACATCCACTCTCAGACCTACTCAGATACTCCCATATGCACTGAGACACTCTCATACCCACTCAGACACTTATGTACTCACAGACACTCACGCATCCATTCACATACCCACCTAGACACTCACGTACCAACTCACAGACCCACTAACAGAATGTCTCACAGACCCATTCTGACACTCACACACCCCCTCACAGACACTCACACACCCAGTCACAGACCCTCTCAGACACTCAGATACCCAGTCACAGACCCACTCATACCTTACACACCCACTCACAGACCCACCTACACACTCATACACCCAATAACAGACCCACTCAGACACCCACTCACAGACCCACTCAAAGACTCACACACCCACTCACAGATCCACTCTAATACTCACACATCCACTGACCAAACCACTCATGCACCCATTCACAGACCCACTCAGACACTCACACACCCAAACACAGACTCACTTAGACAGTCACACACCCATTCATAGACCCACTCAGACACTCACATCCCTCTCATAGAACCACTCACAAATCTATTCAGACACTCTCACACCCGTTCACAAACCCACTCAGACACACATACCTACTCAGAGACCCAGACACTTACAGACCCACTTACAGACCTCCTCACACACTCATGAACCCACTCACAGACCCACACAGACACTCATAGCCCCACTCATAGATCCACTCTGATAATCACACACCCACTCACCAATCCACACACACCCATTCACAGACCCACTCAGATACTCACCTACTCACAGACTCACTCAGACACTCACACCCCAACTCTAAGGCTCACCTAGACACATTCTCAGACCCACTCAGACACTCACACAGCCACTCATACAACTACTCACACAACCACTCACACAGTCGCACATCTACTTACAGACCCACACAGATACTCAAAGACCCACTCAGATACTCTCCCACCCACTCAGATACTCTTCCACCCACTCACAGATCCACTCAGATTCTTACACATCCACTCACACACCCACTTACACACCCATATACCCACTCACAGCCCCACTCACAGACCCATGCATCCAATCACAAACCCACACAGACACTCACACACCCACAGACCCACTCAAAGACTAACACACCCACTCACAGATCCACTCCAATATTCACATACCTACTGACCGAACCACTCACACACCCATTCACAGACCCATTCAGACACTCACACACCCAGTCACAGACCTACTCAGACAGTCACACACCCACTCAGAGAGTGACACGCCAAGTCTTAGTCCCACTTAGACACTGACACCTGCTCACAGACCCCCTCAGGCACTCACAGACTCACACACCCATTCACAGACTACTCACATAGCCTCACACCCACTAAGACACTCATAAACCCATTTAGTATTCACACCCACTCAGACACTCTCACACCTGCTCACAGACCCACTCAGACCCGCACCCACTTACAGACCCACTCACACATTCATGGAGCCCCTCAATGACTCACAGGCCCACTCATAAATTCACTCCGATAATCACATAACCACTCACTGACCCACTCATGGACCCATTCACAGACCCACTCAGACGCTCTAATACTCAGTCACACACATTGACAGACCCACTCAGACACTCATCCACCCACCCACAGACGCACTTATGCACCCACTCAGACTCATGCATGCACTCACAGATCTGCTCAGGCACTCTCACACCCACTCACAGACTCACTGACAGACCCATTAAGACACTCACACACCCACATAATCACTCACACACCGACTCACATACCCACTCACACACATCCTCTAAGGTGACAGGTTACAGTTTGGAAATAAATAAAAATGTAACTTAGAAATTCACTGCAAAAACCAAAGGTTACAGGGATGTTATAGTTAGAAAATAAAATTTAAAAAACCTTAGAAATTCACTTAAAAAAACAAAGGTTGCTGAGACATTCTAGTCAGCAAGTAACATTTTAAAAAAGTTAGAAATTCACTGAAAAAAACAAAGGTTACAGGGATGTTCAGCAGTTATAGTTACCTGAGCTATCTATGCAATGCACTGCTTATGACCTCACATATGAAATCATTAATGACATGGCCAGTGGCATCACTGATGACATCTCAAATGACATAACTGATAACACTCACACATCCACACAACCACTCACATACCTATTCACACAGCCACACAACCTCTCACATACCTACTCATTCGCCCATACAGCCACTCACACATCCACTCACCCACCCATACACCTATGACATCTCAAATGACGTAACTGATGAAATCACTGGTGACATCTTCCACAGAACTACTCACACATCTACAGAACCACTCACATACCTATTCACACAGGCATATAACCACTCACATACTCACTCACTCACACATACAACCACTTACATTCCCACACAATCACTTACATACCCATTCACACAACCACTCACCCATACAGCCATTTACACAGACACTGTCCAATACAGCCACTCACACAATCACTCACTTACCAATACAACCACTGAAACAGCCACTTACTCAACCATACAACCACTTACACACCCAGTCACTCACAAATACAGCCACACACACAGCTACTAGGTCACCCATACCGCCACTTACGCACCCACTCAACAACCCAGAAACCACTCACACAGCCACTCACTCACCCATACAACCACTCGCAGATTGACTCACTCACCAATACAGATACTGATACACCCACACATTCACCCATACAGCCTCTCACGCACCCACTCAGAAACCTATACAACCACTCAGACATCCACTCACACATAGAATAGCATAGAGTGGAGTGCAATGGCATGCCATAGTGAAAAATAGCGTAGAGTGAAGTGGAGTGGTATGCAGTGGAGTGGTATTGAGTAGAGTAGCATACAGTTGAGTGGCATGCAGTGGAATAGCATACAGTGAAGTACAATGGAGTGACCTACAGTCGAATAGCATAGAGTGGCGTAACATACAGTACAGTGGCTTGCAGGGAAGTGGTGTAGACTGGAGTGGCATACACTAGAGTGGGATAGAGTGTAATAGCATACAGTGGAGTGGTGTCCAATGGAATAGCGTAGAATGGAGTGGCTTAAAGTGAAGTGGCATAAACTGGAGTGGCCTAGAGTGGAGTAGCATATAGTGCAGTGGCATAGAGAGGAGTGTTATAAAGTGGAGTGAAATACCATAGAGTGGAGTGGCGTACAGTGGAATGGCATAGAGTGGAATAGCTATACTGGAGTAGTGTATGTCAGAGTGGCATACAAGGAAGTGGCATTGAGTGAATTTGCCTACAGTATAATAGCGTAGAGAGCCCTGGCGTACAGTGGAGTTGTGTACAGTGTAATAGCATAGAGTGGAGTACTGTACAGTGGAGTGGTTTAAAGTGTAATAGTGTATGGCAGAGTAGCGTACAGTGGAGTGGTGCTGACTAGGCTGGCATACAGTGGATTGGGGTAGCGTGTAATAGCATACAGTGGGGTGGCGTACATTGGAGGGCGTCCAATAGAATTGTGTAAAATTAAGCTGCGTACAGTGGAGTGCCACACAGTGGAATAGCGTAGAGTGGAGTGAAGTGTCATGTAGTAGAATAGCATAGAGTGGAGTGGCATACAGTGGAATGTCAGAGAGTGGAATAGTGTATAGTGGAGTAGCGTCCAGTGAAGTGGAGTAGACTGGAGTGTTGTAGAGTGGAGGTGTGTACTGTGTAAGAGCTTAGAGAGTAGTGGCATATAGTAGAGTTGCATACAGTGTAATTATGTAGAGTGGATTGGCGTACAGTGGAGTCTCATACAGTGGAGAGGAGTGGCAGGCGTAGAGTAGAATAGTGAGAAGAGTGAGAAGAGGTCGCTCCCCCACGCTCCCTGACCACACTTCGCAGCGCTCGCTCTGGCTGCCTGGGTATCGAAGTGTGACTGCTTACATTCTGCTGACAATAGAAGTATTCACTACGCGCTCGCATTTTGCATTTGCCGATATTAGAAATATTCATTTTACGCTCGCATTCAGCACTTTGCTGACAATTGAAGTATTCATTGTGCGCTAGCATTTTACATTTTGCTGATAATTGAAGTATTCATTGTGCGCTCGCATTTGCTAAGTGATTTGCTGATTTAATAACTGCATCGGAGCTCGGACTGGCCGCCTGGTTAGCTGTTTGTTTATGTTGCACAGCCATTTTGTTTGTTGTGCCTCGTAGCGAGGCTCCCCAGCACGCACCCGCCTCCCAGCTGCTCCTCCCTCGCCCCTCCCCCTCCTCTATCCGCATATGACAGATGCATTCCCGCGCAGCGGTAACGCGCAGCGATCGCGCCCCAGTCGCGCCAAAGGTGCGCCAAAGGTAAGCCCGTCTACGCCCGTCCGTGCCTGGACCGCGCCCAGCGCCTGTCCCCCTGGCCCCCGCCTCTCCCAACCCTCTAGAATCACATATGATGCCGCTACTCTTCACGCCCTCATCCCTGGACGTACACCACTATGCTGCGAAGCTACTCCAGGACGTTCTCACGGCCCATTCGCCTGTTTCTCCTGCAAGTTCAACTGCTTCAGGACCCTCACCAAATCCACGCCCTCCAAACACAGCTCCGACTCTAACCGCCTAAAGTGCATCCTGCTCAACACCCGCTCGGTCCACAGACACGCAACAGAACTCTGGGACCTAATAGATACTGCGTCCCCTGACATCGCCTTCCTGACAGAAACGTGGATGAACACATCATCAGCTCCCGATATCGCCATAGCCATACCGGACACTTACAAGATTATCCGGAAAGACCGCACCAATCAAACAGGAGGAGGCATCGCCATCATCCACAGGAACACCATCAAAATCACAACCAGCTCCGACGACAATCTTGCAACTGCCGAACATCTCCACTTTCAGATCCACACCGACCCCAGGACCACACTTAGAGGCACCCTCATCTACAGGCCTCCAGGTACCCGCACTCAATTCAGCGATGACATTACAGACTTCGTCAGCCCACACGCCCTCGCCTCTGAGAACTACATTCTTCTAGGAGACCTCAACTACCACCTCGAAAACAAACACGACAGCAACACCACCACCCTTCTGGACAACCTGGCCAATCTCGGACTCAAACAAATTGTTGACACCCCCACCCACACAGCCGGACACACGCTCGACCCTATCTACACCTCCAGCAAGCACATCTCCTTCGATCGCACTACAACTCTCCACAGGACGGATCACAGCTGTGTTCACTTCAGCTACAAAACCACCCTGACCCACAACCGTCCACAACCTATTCCTCGGAGAAACTGGAACAAAATCACCTCCGACCAACTCCTCACATCACTCAAACAAAACCCTCCCACCCTCTCAATGGACCCAAACCAAGCGGCCACCAACCTCAGGCAATGGATTACCCACAGTGCTGACGAATTAGCACCCCTGAAAAAGCAACAGATGAAATCAGCCAGCAAAAAGGCTTCCTGGTTCAATGATGAACTTAAAAAATCCAAGAAGCTATGCCGCACCCTGGAGAAGATATGGAGAAAAAACCCAACCTCAGACAACATGGCCTCCCTCAAGACAGCCACCCGCAAACACCACCAACTGATTCGATCCGCCAAGAAATCAGCATTCAAGGATCGTCTCGACAACAACACTCATAACAGCAAGGAACTCTTCAACATTGTCAAAGAATTCACCATCCCCACCGCAGCATCTAACGACATCACTCCCTCCCAAGACCTCTGCGACGCATTATCCTCCTTCTTCTTCTACAACAAAATTGCCGACATCCACAACAGCTTCGAGAATACTCCCAGCGATCAACCCTCCCCACCCCCCTCAGATCCTACTCCGCCAACTAACAACCTCAGCGCCTGGAACCCAATCACCACTGAAGACACCATTCGCCTCATGAGCTCAATCCACTCTGGCTTGCCTACCGACCCCTGCCCCCACCACATCTTCAACAAAGCTGACTCCATCATCGCACCCCATCTCTGTGATGTCATCAACTGCTCGTTCAACTCTGCCACCTTTCCAGATAGCTGGAAACACGCCGAACTCAGCGCCCTTTTGAAGAAACCCACAGCAGACCCCTCTGAATTCAAAAACTACTGACCCATATCCCTCCTCCCATTCCCGGCCAAAGTCATCGAGAAAGCCGTCAACAGCCAACTCGCCGCCTTCCTTGAATCCAACAACTCCCTTGATCCATCTCAATCCGGGTTTCGAGCCAAACACAGCACCGAAACCGCCCTCATTGCAGCGACCGACGACATCCGAGCACTCCTGGACAACGGAGAAACAGTGGCCCTCATTCTACTCGACCTCTCCGCCGCTTTCGACACGGTCTGCCACAGCACCCTAATACAACGCCTCAGCAACATCGGCATACAAGGAAAGGCCTTGGATTGGATCATCTCGTTCCTAGCTGGGAGAACTCAGAGAGTCCGACTACCCCCATTCAACTCAGAGGCCACCGAAGTCATCTGCGGCGTACCTCAAGGATCCTCACACAGTCCCACCCTCTTCAACGTCTACATGAGTCCACTCGCTTCCATCGTGCGTCAACACAACCTTAACATCATCTCTTACGCCGACGACACCCAGTTAATCCTTTCCCTCACCAAGGACCCCAACACCGCCAAAACCAATCTTCACGAAGGCATGAAAGAAGTAGCAGAATGGCTGAAACATAGCCGCCTTAAACTCAACTCAGACAAAACGGAGGTGCTCATCCTAGGATCCTCCCCCTCAGCTTGGGACGACTCTTGGTGGCCTTCCGCTCTGGGCAGAGCACCCACACCCACAGACCATGCACGTAACCTTGGCTTCATCCTAGACTCCTCTCTCTCGATGTCCAAACAAGTCAACGCCGTCTCGTCCTCATGCTTCAACGTACTTCGCATTCTCAAAAAAATCTTCCGCTGGATCCCCCTCGAGACAAGAAAGACTGTCACCCACGCACTGGTCACGAGTCAACTGGATTATGGTAACACACTATACGCCGGAATCACAGCAAAATTACAGAAAAAACTCCAGCGCATCCAAAACACGTCAGCAAGACTCATATTAGACATCCCGCGCCAAGATCACATCATCTAAAAGACCTCCACTGGCTTCCCGTCAACAAAAGAATTACTTTCCGCCTCCTCACCCACGCACACAAGGCCCTCTACAATCTAGGACCAGAATGCCTCAACACTCGACTGTCCTTCTACAAACCCACCCGCCAACTAAGATCGTCCAATCAAGCCCTCGCCGCAGTCCCGCGCATCCGGAAATCCACCATGGGTGGCCGATCCTTCTCCTTCCTGGCTGCCAAGACCTGGAACTCACTCCCCACCCACCTCTGCCTTACTCAGAACCACACCTCCTTCAGAAAAGAACTTAAAACCTGGCTATTCGACAAATAACGAACCCCTTCCCCTAGCGCCTTGAGACCCTCTGGGTGAGTAGTGCGCTATACAAATGCCCGAACTTGAACTTGAACTATAGTAGAATGGCATACAGTGGCATGGCATATGGATGTATATGAAATTTAGCAGCACTGTAGATTATGGTAGCAGAGTAGCGTTTCTAGAGATTTACCAAAAAACACAGGGCAAAATATAACTATGGCCTGGATGCATTATTGAATTGTGGTACCCTTGCATCACATATGATGTCACATTGGCAACACAATACTCAAATTTACAAAGTAAATCAAGGTCACCATGACCTTGATTTACTTTGTAAATTTGAGTATTGTGTTGCCAATGTGACATCATATGTGGTGCAAGGGTACCACAATTCAATAATGCATCCAGGCCATAGTTATATTTTGCGCCATGGTATACAGCAGTAACTTTGCAGTATACCGTGATACATGGTGATGACAAGCTAGCATAAAATAGGGTAATTGCTATTTTTTGAGAAAGAATAGGTAGCCACAGTGTTTTAAGTACACTTTGGCTGAGTTCAATGTTAGGGCCTTAGATATAGGTAAATAGTATGTTCCTACCTATTCCTACTTTATTTAAGTCAGATAGTGTCTGCTGGATGGATTAAAGAGACATGATGAGGAATCAAGACTAGATAGTCTGGTATTCGGCACCCCAACCTCCTACAGTGCCGTACGCGGGCTTCTGAGCTAAACTTTGGGCCCGGCACTTATTCTTTTGCAAATCAAGAACTGATTCTATCAGACTGGACTAGGTAAGGCGGGGTTCAAACTGAGAGCTATTTGAACCAATCCCTGGTAATAGGGGTGCATATAGGCACCAACATTCTTTATTCTTTTCATAATTGGAGTAACTGATGCCCGTTTATTAGTGGCTGTTTTCTCTAGGTCTCGCCGTGAAGCATTCAGCAAACATGCACTTTATAAGTTCTGTTTCATTTTATTGTATATCATTTTGATGTTTTCATATTAATCAGAATAGAGCAGGAACATTTTATTTGTTTTCACCTTTTTACTTCAAGACAATTCCTGTAGTTGAGACTGTGTCCTGAGAGAAAAGGAATGCCGGAACACAGACTGTAGTCAAATTCATGGCCATTGTAGAATACTCGATTAAAGAACTTATAGGATATGATATATTTTTATAAAGCGTGTGAATGCCCAGGGGCGTCTTGGTGCTGGCGTCTCTCTGAATGGATCATAAGCCCAGTTGGCCCCAACTAGCTGGAAAATAACCACATTTTTAGTGCCTTCCTAAAGTGAAGTAAATTGGTAAAGGATTTTAGATATGAAGGAAGGCTAATTCATAGTATAGCAGTGCAGCAAATAAAACTTCTGCCGCCCCATGAAGTGTGTTTAAATTTAGGGACCATTATATTTTTGGTAAAGGTAGAGCGAAGCGTCCTAATGGGAGTGTTCGACTTGAAGCTATGCTTTAGGTATTCTAGGCCATCCTCGTGAAGGGCCTTCTGGCCAATGCAAAGAGCCTTAAAAGCAATCCATTTTCTGATCATAACCAGTGGAGCTTATACAAAGCCTGGGAGACCGACTGGAACCTGGGGATGCCTGAGAGCATGCGAGCTGCTGCATTCTGAAGGGTCTGGAGTTTGTTCAACAGTCGCTGCTGCAAAATCATGTAAAAGGTAATGCAGTAGTCCATTTTAGAAAAAGCACATGGGTCACTATCACCGTCTTCTAAAGCTCAAATGGAATGTAAGGGAGAAATAGGCAGCCTGCTGACCCCCCTACACCCTGTGTTCGGCTCTGTCAAGAGAGATAAACTCAACTACAGCCACAGATTGACTGAAAGTGTCTGGTCGGATACACAAATCAAGTAGGCATTAGGAGATGCCTTCTACCATGAAGGGAGCCATAGTAACTCTGCATCTTTTAAAATACTAGCTTGCATGGAACTAAAGAATATATAAAGAAAGGTGCACCTGACACAAATTATATCTCCTAAACATTTTTAAAGTAATTTTAATACTGACTATCTCTTAGCAGCCAGGGCACAACGGGGACAGATCGCCATCTAAAGGTATGAATTGAAGGGGAGAGTAATAAACCAAAGCAATAACTAGTAAAGGGTTAACACAATTTAAAAAGAGTATATATATGTATATGAATACTGCTCATGGTGCTTGCAGATTGAGATTGCTTTTGCATGTGATATGGGACCATTCACAAGTGAAACAATATCCATATTCAAACCCTGCTTAAGGGAACCCACTTGCATTCAGAGTGTTTGAAAGAAGAAAGTAGAGTGGACACATTAGAGAAACTGTATTCAAGTTCTTGATGGTGAATTGGTTTATGGAATCTGGTATACTTGCAGTGGTTATAGAACTCTGGCCTCTACACAGTGAATAAACCTAAAAGGTCCGGTGTCTCCATTGAATACGGTATAGCAGATAACATACAGAAGGGCGTGTTGGTCTTCCTAACACAGTGGTACTCAAAGTACGACCCAGGGACCACATGCGGCCCTCCTGACCTTTACTTGCGGCCACTGGTGGCTCCTGTTTACTTTACAAAGCACTAATACCCATAAAGATATCAAATAAATGGAAAGCATTTATTCACAATCGTACTAAGTAAACAAAAATGGACAAAAGCTGTTCTGCACCACTTAACTTTAAGAACACTTTGATTTTTAAAGAAATTTGCAGCAAACTTGTAACAATATGATAGTTCGTTTAAATTTTAAAAAGTGTATTTCATTAACCTGTAGAAGCGTTTCACCTTAATATGTAATATTATAAAAATTACTTGGGATTTAAAAAAAATAATTTTTTTAAAACATTTTTTATTGAAGATTGTACACAACATGCAGGCAGGCCCCTGTACCCCAGAGGTAGCTGCAGGACATTAGAGCTGCATAAAATAGAGGACAATCCAATTTTCTGCTGAGAGAATCATTCAACGATTACAAAATACAAGGATAAACATTGCCTCCCCAACCCTCCCACTACCCAAACTCTCCCCTCCCCCAGCCCCTTCCCCCCAACCCCCCCCCCCCCCCCACGACCACGGTCATCATTCTAGTCTAAGGTTCTGTACAAAATCTCTGAACCCAATGCATGCACCCCACTTTAACATCTCATCCCACATCTACCAGAGGGTCGTGGTCCACCCGTGGCTCAAGCCAATGGCCCCTAAAATCGGCCACCTTTTTCAAATTTTGTAATGTTTCCGTGGGCAACCTCTGGCAACAAAAATCGGCTTCTTTAGCCCCATGCAGAAATCAAGCCCCCTTTTCCATGGGGATTTTATTTTATTAAGTGACAATTTTCAAACATGAATTTAGAAACAAACATTGATGCATCCCTCCCTGGACAATAATCAATAAGCAAAGTAAAATAAAACAATTGCCCAGGATCACAAAATTTGGTCAAGTGTGGAAGCTGGGAATGCTCCCAGGTGCAATATTCTCTATATCATGCCATGTGAACTTTCCCTTATTTTTCCCTACCTAACAAAACAAAATAAAAACGTTAATGGATGAAGTAACTCATCCCCACTCCCACCCTTTCAGTCAGATTGTTAATTCACTCATTTGCGCTAACACCACTTTCTATACACTGCTTTGTGAGTCCTCTACTCATGCTATATACTGTACATTAACAATAAGAACATTGCGTCCTGGATGTACCGGCAGCTATACTATTATCTTATCCATATTTACAGTTCAACATTATACTTGTAAAATTGCATGTATATCAGCCACTTTAAGTTCTTCCATTAACACATTCCAAGCCAATGAAATAGGTTTTTTCCTCAATCAACGCCTTTCTTCCCTCTCGATTTCTATACCCTCTACAGTACCCCAAAGGATTGCATCATTATACCAATCCTGGACCACTGGTGCATTTCTCTCCTTCCAGCGTATTGTTATTATTCTTTTTGCTATTAATAGCATTAGGTTCAGGAAGCAAGTTGTGGGGTGCCCTGTTTTGCTAGAAAGACTTAGTCCAGCAAACAGGATTCTAAGGTGTTAATTATTCTCCCAGGAGCTATGGTTGTTAATAGGTGGTGTATTATGGACCAGTAATTTAAAAGTCTTGGGCAGGACCATAAAATGTGAAGTAGGTCAGCATTCGGCTCTTGACATAGGGGGGCACTCATCAGATACATCCGCATGTGTTCGGTGGTATCTTTAAGGTTGGCATCAGTAACTGATGTAGCTTACCCCCCTCCCATTCCCTCCGTGACAGTCCTATTTCATGTAGACTCCTGCCTGCCAGCCAGTATGCCATCCACTGAAGCTGGCTGGCGTAACAGTATGTTTTGAAGTCCGGCACCCCCATTCCGCCGTTTCTATTATTTAACTTAAGCTTTGCTAATTCTATTCTTCGTCTACCCGCACCCCAGATTAGTTCTATCAACAATGTGTCTAGTGTTTTAAATATGTGGGCAGGGAATACTATAGGCAGGCTTGTAAAAAAGTAAAAGAGTCTGGGGAGCAGCACCATTTTGGTGTTGGCTATCCTTCCCGCAACCGAAATGGGCAGGGATGTCCAAAACTTAGTCTGTGCTCTAAGTGCATTTGTTGCTCTAGTGACATTGCCATCTATCAGGTTGTCCAACTCCCTGTATATGTGTATTCCTAGATATTTAAAAGGTGTTTGCGCCATTTGGAATGTCCATGGGCCAAACTTTAGCGAGTCTTGTGATCTATGGTGCCGGACTGAGTAGGCATAAGATTTGGTTTCATTGATGGAAAGCCCAGAGAGCAGTTGGAATTTCTCAAAAAGGACTAAGAGAGGTGCATGGTCTCCTCTAAATATAATATTGTGTCATCGGCATAAACAGATATAATGTGTGTTTCAGTCCCGGCGTATATACCATGCTGTGGCGCTAGCAAACGTATTTTAACTAAAAGAGGTTCCAGTGCCAAAATAAATATTAGGGGTGATAAAGGGCATCCTTGTGGTGTGCCCTTCGTCACTATGTATGGTGGAGATATATGTGCCCCTGTGCAGGCACGTGCAGTGGGATTGGCATATAGTAAAGCCATCCATTTGATGTATTGGTCTGGTATTCCATATTTCGGTAGGATGCGGAACGTATATTCCCAATTTAACGAATCAAACGCCTGTCTCATGTCCAGAGAGATGCAGTCTTGCATGCCTTCATGTAAGGATACTTTCGTCATAAGTTGGTGTAGTCTACGGATATTTAGTGCTGTGATTCTGACAGGCACGAATCCATTTTGGCCTGCATGTATCAAGTGTGGTATGAGTTGCTGTATTCTGGTGGCCAATAATTTACTCAAAACCTTGTAATCTGTGTTTAACAGAGATAAAGGTCTATACCCTGCCATATCTTTACCACTTCTGTCCGGTTTCAGTAGAGACACTACCAGTGCCTGGAGTGTTGTGTTGGGTAGTGTGCCAGCCTCCAAGGATGACTGATATAGCTGTTTAAGGTGCGGTACTAAGATTGTTGTATATGTAGCGGAAAATTCTGCAGGCAGTCCATCCGATCCTGGTGTTTTATTACTAGCGAGTGCCCTGATTGCTGCTCTAATTTCTGCCTCTGTTATGGGTTTAGCTAGTTCTTTTTTATGTTCTTCTAATACCTGCGGGAGCTGTAAATCCCTAAAAACGCTTCAAATTCGTGATCTGGCAAGACCAGAGGGGCCCCATATAAAGCCTCATAGTAAGATTTAAATGCATCATTTATGTCTAGCTGGGTGTTAACCAAAACATCTTCTGCGTTGGTAACCTCCAGTATGGTCACTTCCTGGGTAGTTTTAATGATTCTTGCTAATAGCGGACGTGCCCTATCTGCTTCTGCATTCTGCCTTTTCGTATATAACCTATAATCCAGTAGGCTAAGATCTTCTAACAATTCAGCATGTTGTATGTGAGCCTCCTGTAAGTCTTACTTCTGTTCGTCATTAGTCAATACTTCTCTTTCTAATGGACCCAATCTGTTTTCTATGTCTGTGAGACTAGTTAGTAGTGCTGTGCGTTCTCCTACTCCTGTGCTAATAGCAACTCCTCTCATCACCGTGTTAAAAGCGTTCCATTCTATTTGTCTCGCGCTGGTGGTGTTGGCGTTTTCTGTAAAGTATTTAATAATTGCTGTGTTTAGAGTGCTATGGAAAACTGAACTTTCCAATAGTGAAGGGTGTAGTTTCCATGTGGGTATGGGTGTGGGTATCCTACTCCAATTGATCACAACTTCCAATGGATTGTGATCTGAGAGGGTCTTCCCCAGGTATGTTGTGTCTACCACATTTTGGATGAGTCCCATAGAGCAGAATATTCTGTCTAGGCGTGTGTGTAACCGGTGGTGGGGTGAGTAGAATGAGTATTCTCTGTTTTCTGGATGTTTCAGTCGCCATTAATCTCCAATATTTCATCCCTCTGCCCAGTTCCTCAGTGCCTCTGCTTGTTTTCTGCTGGTTGTCCCCTGCAGTGGCGGGTGGGATCTGTCCAGCTCTACATCAAGGACAGCATTAAAGTTTCCCCCAATCACCCAAGGGTAATTTTCCCATCCCGTCAACATCACAGACAGTGTTTCCAGAAAAAGATGTTGATCTACATTAGGAGCATATACACTTCCCAATACTATCTGTCTCCCGCCAAGTTTTCCAAGTAATAGTATATATCTACCATTTATGTCTATTTTGTGTTCTTGCATTTCAAAGGGCACTCCGTTCCTGATCCAAATTGCTGCTCCCCTCGCAAAGACTGAATATGAGGTATGGAACAGTTGGCCCCTCCATTTCTTTTGCATCTTACCCGATTCGGAGTGTGTTAAATGAGTTTCTTAGAGTAGCGCTATATGCACCTTCCTGCCGTTCAGTTGAGCTAAAGCCCTATGTCATTTGTGGATAGAACCCAACCCTCTTACATTCCAGGACGCATATATGTATTTGTTGGGTTGTGTCATGTTGTTTACTGTGCTGAGTCTCTACGTGCTGCCATATGGGAGAGAAAGAATGATTATGACCGAAGTTCCAGTAATCCCTTCACTTAGAACTCCTAATACTAGGTTCCCCAGATGAACAGTAGCAGACCAAACCATACACATATGCATACAAAAAACTGCAAGCAAATAATAACATTGTGCAGTCGCCCATGGGGGCGTGGTGACCGCGCTCCTTTTCATAAGCATTACATATGCTTGTACATTACATTACTACTGTTCCAGCGAGAGCCCTGATATATTGTGGATAACAGTATACGGTGCGGGATGAAAAAACCTTATAGACATTCATCAATATACTTATCTGTCGACAACAGTGTTACTAAAGCCATAAACATCTCTCCAAATCAATATTCATTCACAGTCTGCGGTGTCACCAGCGGGAACAGCGCCACACTGCTGTCCGAGTCTGAATGTTCCTCTGCGTCTTTTGAGGATCCCACTGTTTCCGCAACAGAGGTTGCATCCTGTTCTGCCAGCGCTGCTGCTGTTAGCAAAGAGTTAGCTTGACTCTCAGTGATTTGCTCCGGAGTGGGGCATTTTTCGAAAGAAGACCCCAGCTGTCCAGGCTTAACTAGTTGATGTTTGTCCTCCTTCTTCCTTTGTGTTCCAATCTGCTGACTGCCTTGTAAAGGATTTTGCGAGGAATGTGAAGTCAACGTTATTTCTGCCCACTCCGCAGCATCCTTCAGGTTGCCGAAAAATAGGGACTTTTGGTTGTGTATCACCTTCAGCCTCGCTGGAAATAACATGGCGTATTTTAAATTGCGAGTTTGCAGCGTCTTTTTTACTTCCTGGAATGTGTTCCTAGCCTTTTGAACAGCCATATTAAAGTCAGGGTAGATGGATATGCGTTTATTTTCAAACTGTAACGGTGAATTTTCCCTAGCAGCACGCAATATGGGGTCTCTGTCCCTATAATTTAGAATCCTGGCAATGATCGATCTGGGCGGCTCTCTCGGTCTTGGGGGCCTAGGAGGCACTCTATGTGCTCTCTCCACTACATATAATGGTGAGAGACCTTCCTTGACCACAGTATCTCTGAGCCAATCTTCAATAAACTGTGTTGGATTCGTCAATTCACTTCGCTCCGGAATGCCCAGGTTACGTATGTTGTTGCGTCGTGATCTGCCTTCCACATCGTCCAGCTTGCCTTGCATGCCTTTCAGTTGTTGTTTTACTTGGTACAGTTGTTCGGTAGTGGCCGTCTACTGCAGGACCAGATCATCCAGTAATATTTTATGATTTTTAACTTTGTCAGTAAGCTTGTCATGATCAGCCTTGAGTAATGTTAAAGTAGTTGACAGTGTTCCAATTTGCAGTTCGATGGTGGATCTGGAGTCTCGTATTTCTTTAAGTATTAATTCCAACTTATCGTCTCCATTTGCGGTAGGCGGGTTCAACTCGTGGGCCGAGCTGTACGAGGCTTCTAGTAGGCCATTCATTCAGATAACACAATATTATTTATGCATCTACTTATATTCTAGCATCTCTGTAAGACATTAGTATAGAGGATGCTGAATAATTACTCCTGTGGTGGGTTAGTGCTTAGATGTTAAGGCAATGTAATGTTTAGTTCTCATGTGCTCTAATTAACTGACACCGCTTTTGCCACACCACAGTGAGTCTGCGGTTTTCTGTAATTTCATTTGCGAAAATAATGCATAAAAAAACCTTTATTTTGCAGGTAAGCCAGAGGTTTAGAGAGCAATTTCCTATTCTATTAGGGATGCTCTCCATTTTTTCATACTCTGTATAACTCTGCACTTGACAGCCTACATGGCATGGACTGTACCATTTATTTTAGAATTTTGTAATAAAACCCTTTTATTAGAACTCCGTTATTGAGTGGCCCACATGATTTACTTAATTAATTGTGTTTTCTGGAGGTGCCTTAATGTGGGGGCACATTGCCTCTTAAAAATGAGGTTTAACACCGTCTCCAATCTAGCGAAATGTAAAAAAATCGGGGTAAATTTTGGGGTGTCCAGATTTAGAGTTACGTCATTTTGGTCCCACACTTACATCACATTTCCTCTTGAATCACAACTCATTTATGCAGTTAATATTTCTTACAAATTCTTTTACAAGGAAAGGTTTTCCTTTGGATTCTTTTGTATGAGTTGGCCGGTTATGTCGGCTTCGTTTCTTGTATAACATCTTAAGTTCAGGGTCCGTTGTCTATGGCCCGATATGTATAGTTGATATCTGTTAAAGGTGATTTTGTTTAGTTTTAAATAAATGAGATCCAGTATTACTACAAAAGCTAAGCTTCCCGCAAGTGTTTAGAAAGAGTCTCTCAAAAGGTTTCTCTGATGGGGATTAAACTATTAAAACCATATCATGTTAGGGAGGTTTTATGGAGCACATGGTCACCAACTGGCCTATTTGAATTTGAAGAAAATATTGGTATACAAAACAGGTGTAACAGTTTATTGTGATTTCTGCTGGAAAGGGAAATACACAGTATATCCATAGCCCTCCAGACAGGCCACTACAAGAGGTTGACACTTATATCAAAGAAGACATTCCACCTCACGTTAGTGTTTTGTGTCTAAGAAAAAGTCTAGAATGTATTGAGTCCAAAAAAAAGTACAGGAAGGTACATGTGTTTCTTTGAGAAATAAGGAACCACAATATAGCCTGCCATATGACATAGCCTACTCTGAATATGCTACTTCACTGTAAGCCAATGAAGCAAGGCAGCTATGTCTGTTGAAACATTCTCCCTATCCTTCATGCAACACACTACACCAGCTGTTGTATTTTGCAAGCATTTTACTCAACACAAAAGATGTTTCTGAAGGCTGCTCTTACCAAAGTCTCTTCTAGAGGGGACGCAGCCAAGCCTTATGGCGAAAGAATTAAAGAGGGACAAATCATTTCAGAATTTTAAGATGAAACATGCATATTTTTGTACACTGTCTATTTGAGTTATTACTATAAGAAAGGTATGATTATGTAGTCCAAGGTACACAAAGAATCAATGTGCCAGATGTTGATTGGCCAAGTAAATAAATCTAAATTGCTTTAGATCCATTTAGCTTTAACACAGTACAGGCCATTTCTGTGTCTATGGCTCGCACATCAATAGTGAGAGCACTCATAGTCCGGAGAGACGGGTGGCAATTTAACTGTAAGCTGCCTATCACCTGCATAATTGTAAAACTGAAACCAAATGACTCACTCAGACATACCAAACAAAGGTAGAATAAATGCCACTGGTGACAAGGCTTACCTTTTTGGAACTCTGAGGTTACCCAGCGGAACAGACTTGATCCAAGCTAGGTAACTCACCCCGATCCATATTGTCATGAATTAGCCAAGTTAGTACCTGTTTGCATATGCTCATGAATCGAACACCCATTCATGTAAGCATGATGTGAATATTTGTGGTATGATTGAGGTGAGACATGGCATTTTACTGATAGATTTTGATGGGATTCATCATTTTTTTCATGACAGACGGTTTGGTGTCACGGCAACCTCACTTGTACTTCTGGTCCTCCAGTGACTGAGAGGTAAGAGACGGAAGCTAGTAGTAGAGGCAGTCAGTGTGGTCACAATAAATAGCATACCAATAAGTTTCCCCTTCTCTCTTCACAGACCTTGGTCCTGACGAGAACTCATTCACCTATATGAGTTCGAAACGCGTAGACTTCTCAAGCCTTAAAAACTATAAAAAACCTGTGATATTCATTTTTGAAATGTTTTTGAAAAATATGATTGTTTTCTAGGCTTCTTTGTAAATCAAAGTTATTACATTGTAGATACAACTTACATGCTCTTTCTTTGTTGTGTATGTATATATGTAAATAGTGTGGTTTGTGAGTGGTATGGCTGAATGTATGTAGTATATGTTGTCTAAAAAAGTCTAAAAATTTTCACTTGTGAAAAAAAGTTTCGTTCCTTTTTTGAATAATGAATCTTTTGTTGTTGTACATAAGGTCTTAAAAAAAAAAATTTCATTGAAATTCCTAAATGGTTGAGATTCAAAAAAATAGAAAACAAATACTCTTCTAAATAAAAAACCTAATTAAAAAGGACACATTTGGTCGCTAGTAACTAGTAACATTTGTTTTATGGTCAGATGTTCAAATTCAGAATAAGAGAGTAAAGTGATTGGCAGCACCTAGATTTGAAATGGGATCATAAATGGAATGGCTGAAGTGTCTTGAAGATTGATGTGACTGCTGCCTGACTCAATTGAGGTGATACTGTCCATGAATCCAGGGAAGTGTTTATCAGGTGCAACACTGCTGGATCTATGGAGGGGTGATGGCTCAAGCATAGACCTTCTAGTGAATCATAGCATTTATTCTGTTGAACAAGCTGGACAAATTGATAAGTCATTTCAGCCTGGAAATCTTCGCATATCTGAGTTGGCCTGGGAATTCCATGCAGATTAGGTAGCACTCAGCACAAATGTGCTTGCTTTAAAGTGTCTCATAGTAGATTTGCCTGATTTATTGATTACAGAAAGAAAGGAGATTGTTGCACTCTTTCATGACTAAAGACGCATTAGGAAAGCGCTTACTGACACCATTTCTTTGAGAAAGTCTAATTTCATTTATTGTTTTTTGCATATCCAATAGATGATTTGTAAACATCTATTTTAAGACTATCTTTGCGCTTACAAAGTTTAAAAGTGGTAGCAACATTAAATACACGTGTAATAGGTTTTCAAAATTAATTTTAAATTCCTTCTGGGGACAGCACATCAGAGGAGGCAGAGAGATTAAAGTAGTCAATCAATGAGGCTGGCTTGAAAAGTCTTAATTTTGGCCATCCATTTTAAAGTTTCATGAAGAGCATGGGGGATGGATGGATGGAAAAGATTTATCAAATAGGCACTGCTATTGAATCTGGTATTTCCCAGGGCTTTCCTGCCACACTTGCTCTGTGAAGCGTATCCTTGGGATTGTACATCCTGTCTCTAATTCTTGCATCTGCGAAGATAAGCCTCACCAAACGGAGGTGCAGAGTAATGTTAATAGCCTTACAATGAGGATTTCTCATCTTAAAGACTGGACCACTAGCTTCAATGGATGTAGCTCTGGAGGAGACATAGGTCTTGGGTATCAGGGGGAGATCAAGAATAAGTCACTTCATTATTCCTGTATGTGGTTACCTGTCCCAAAAGTACCATTTCGTCTGAAGAGTGATAAATCAAGTATGGAAAGACGATTGGACGATGAAACAATGGG
Organism: Lissotriton vulgaris; assembly: GCF_964263255.1. NCBI lineage: Eukaryota > Metazoa > Chordata > Amphibia > Caudata > Salamandridae > Lissotriton > Lissotriton vulgaris. The sequence continues at coordinate 187,341,653 of NC_141696.1, forward strand.
AATGTGTTAATCCTTCATGGCACAGGCAGCAAAAGGTGGAGTTTGTGGAACATCGTAAGGCAAGCCAGAGAGTTAGGCATCACTGATTATGGAGAGAGAGCATGAATGACAGCTGAAGATGGACACCACTTCACAGGTCCGCTGGTGCAATATTTTTTAGCAAAGGCAACAGTATGATCAGCACCTTGCTGGTGTGCAGCGAAGGATCAGGGTGTGGGAAAAGATAAGACGATGCAAGAGTAGGACATGCTCAGGCTTAAGGTTGAGACTGGCTGACTTGAATGTTGACTGCACTCTTTATGTGTGCTGTGGGTACTAGTGTCAGCAGACGCAAGTATTGTTGGGGCACTTGGTTGATGCATGCTGCATATTCACACTGGTGGGTGATTTCGAATCTCATGGAAGGTGTATTCATGAAGGAAGGGCGAGTGGCCATGTGACACAGGTTGCACTTCAGTCGAACCATCATCCGAGTGTGTAGAGTTTGCACTGATTCCCCTGCCTGTCTCTGTGGATTAATATTCTTGTGACTGCCAACTCTGCATTTTACTTCCCTGTGTTATGACATACAAGTTGAAGATAAAATGATTGACGGGGTAAATTGTGCTGGTGTGTTATTTTGGGAGGCAGGGGAAGTGGGAATAGGCATAAGATTAGGTGGTGGCCCACTCCACTTATCGTACAGCAACACATGGGCCTAGATACTTGGCATTACGGATCAAGTCATTTATTTTGGGGTGTAAGAAAATTATGTCTTTGAACATTTGTCATAACAAATGTCAATACATTTTAACTGGTGAGGAATTAAATGAATATCAAATACCATTAAACCACTTAGAGAACTATTTTGAAGCTTAAAAGAACTCTGCCATCATACATAATTTTTCACAATGGTGCAGTCATCGCCAGCAAATAGACAAATATTTGACATAAATTGAAGTTTTAAGCAGTCAGTTGGGAATTTGAAAGTTATGTTACAACTTCTTGGAAACAAAATGGTGGAAGAATTGTTTTCCGAGATTATATAAAGGTGTTGTTGGCCTGCATAAAACTGTTGCTGGACAACACTGTGGATTTGGGTGAGTACTGAGAAGTTTCAAAGTGTGTTGAGCAGCTGCAAGGTGAAACTACAACATCACTTAGTGTGTTCAAGGCAAAATGTGTGTGGAGTGGAACAGAAATATGAAAGTGGAAGTAGTGTGTGGGAGACAAGATGGTAGACTGGGCAAGAAAACAGTCAAGGGAGTACTTTAAGTGTGGTTATATTTTAATTTGTCGAAAACTCCTTTGTAAAATGTTCTGGGCATGAATTGCATGGGTGGTACGTAAGAAACAGAAGAACCTATGAATGAGATTTAGAGTTATTAGCGAAGGGTATTGTCAGCCATAATGAGAAGCGCAGTAATCTACATGCTGTTGAAGAAGTAGACAGAAAAATAAGTTGCTGGTGGACTCAGGAAGGATTAGCATATTTCAGGGCACACTTTTAAGGAGGATAAGTGGTTGCCGCTGCTTGATGTGGTACTAGAACCATGTGAGGACAGTATGATCAAACTGTTGGCCTGCATGGACTACCAGTAGCTCGTTGACATCTTTGAAGTTCCTCACAACAGTAAGTTCATTTTTAAAAAGCACAGGGTCACATTTTTCTTTTAAAGGGAAGGGAAGGCTGTGTTTATTTTGGATGTACGTTGTTACCACGCGATGTATTACATTGCAGTACTTTACAACACGTCTTTTACAACGCAAGTCTTTACCACAACTTGCGCTGTAGGGGTGCTGGACTTAGGAATAGTTAAATTTACTATTCCAACACCAGCCTACGTACAGTAGGGAAGGTGTTGGAATAGTAAATCTACTATTCCTTAGCCTAGAGCGCCCTCCAGCGCAAGTCGTGGTTACGACTTGCGTTGTAAAAGATGCGTCGTAACTGCACTGCTGGGTAACACCCGCGTTGTAAAGGAAGTTCCCCTTTATTTTACATTATTAACCTCAGGCTACAGATGGTAGAGCCTTCTAATGAGCAGTACTGGAGTCATATTTATGACCCAAGGCAGAGTGGAAGAACTGAAGCACTGAGGTATTTATCTCTTAAATAAGTACTTGTCAACTCAATATTGGGGTGTGATAACAAAATGATGTTTCTGAATACATTTAAATGGTAGAAAGTTAAAATTAAAAGTTACCTTGATGATTCAGTTAACTTCTCATTTTAATTTTATATGCAATTTAAACTGTTGCATTTACAAATAAACAGGCCTCTTGCTCTCATTAGTCACTAGACAATTTGCCATATTTATAACAAAAATAAATTTCTTTTTTAAATGGCACAAATTTAATGTGAAGAAAAATATTTCTATGAAAAAATTAAGTCAATGTTTTTCTCCACTTTTAATTAAGCCAATTATGTCTTAATGTTTTATGAAGAATGAATAAAATGTATATAACATAGCAGTGGTAATAACAGACTGCTAGCACATCCACTCACAATCTATTGCGAGTACGTAAAATTCAATAGCAACATGTGCAACAATGGACAAACACTACGCCACCTCAGTAGTGTAAATAAATATATGAAAAAAGAAGAAATTACATATACCGACAAATTGTTAACAAAATCCAGAGCACTGCAAAGGTATTGTATTGTGGTCTGCCAATGTAGCAGATCCAACAATTAATCCAAAATCTGTTGACACGCAGGTCAGTATCCGATGAAAACGAACCCAGACACTTGTTTCATCAAAAAGACTACTTTTTCAAGGCAGTTCCTAAACTATTTTACCTTACTTCAGAAGACTCATGAGGTAATCTCCAATTTTCAAGCACGCTCTAATTCAGAGAAAGATGTATATACTTCAGTGTATCTCTTTAGCTCTTCTTTTCTTTGGACAACAAATGGTGGTATGTTGTGAGATTATTTCCTATCACGAATGGAAGGGTAATTTCTTTTTTTATTGTGTTGGGTCTCTTTTGTTTGGTTGTATTCCTCTTTTTCTTTCTGTGATTTCTCTCGTTTACTTCTCCTTTTATTGAAATTTCTCTGTTGTGAAACTAGGACATGATATTTATGAATCCGCACGTGGAATGAACCTTCACAAGCTTGTCGGAAAATTTCTCTCCATGCACTCTTTTGGGTTTTAGCTTTTTATGGTTTTGTAATAATGAGATAAAAGATAATGTAAAACTATTTTTCGAAGTCAGCGAAACACGTGCCGGCTGTCGTGTTCATTTGAAATGACTTGCGTGTCACAGATTTTGGATTCTTTGAAAATTAAATGTCGGATCTGCTACATTGAGTTCATCAATGTGAGGGAAGAGGAATAGCTGTCCTATCTGTTCCCCAGAACTAGGTAGAATTTATCAGAAGTGGATAGGACACTTGTAACCACTTATACCAAGAGAAGTATTGAGAAACCCTCATAAACGTTGTGTATAACGAGAAGCGGTATATCTTATTCTCCGCCCCACACAGACGTTATGGCAACAATCATTGGGTTTAACAATTTGTATCTTGCCAGCCTCACCCGAGGCGATCTCTGGTTTTTTCATGGCAGTCTCCAGAGAATTCTGAGTCACCCCACTGAAAGTGCACAAAATATATAAAATAGTTTCCAGACGATTTGGATACTCTTTATTAGTATCGCTGGACTACTAAGTTAAAAAGGTTGGTATGCTCACAGGAAATTTAGGAATCCATAGCATATATTAATGGGACTGAAAGAACGTCGACATGTTTCTGCTCTCTTGGCCCGTGGGTCTAAGAGCATTCGTCAGGACAAATACAACACTTAACACAAATAAAACTACATGTCACTATTTGTGATGTAGAAGGGTAGATTTTTAAACTTAATAGTCTTACCCTTTTGAGGTTCTATGGAGTCACCTAAAAATTATTAAAGAAAAAGGTGGGGTCACTGGTGGCATTAAACCAATGTTCAGGAAATGGTTAACAAAGAAAACATTGTGCTGTTATCATAAAAGCTCAATTTGAGACCATATTTATCAATTGGAAAACAAGAACAATGGTGACATTAAAGGCGAGTAATTGGTGGCGACATATTGACAGACTAGCGTTTGTATAGCAAGTTATGCAACTGTGATTTACCCAAAATGAAGTTTGACATACCTCTAAGTTGGGTGAACTTTGAATGAACCTGATGGAAAAAACGGGAATAGTGAAAATTTAACCATGTTAGTGGCGGAGAAATGTCAAATTACCTCAGGTGAGGTCTTACCTTAAGGGTGATTATATAAGGTTCCCTCAGGAGGTATGGACAATTGTCCCAGGCTATAACGACATCAAGGGGGAGTTAGTAACAATGATGCCGTGTCGTGGCGATTGAACGCGGGCAAAGAGTGGGAAACTTACCCGCAACGGAAGCGTGTTCCGCGTCTTGTGCTGACTCTGCCTCCTGGACGCCAGGAGCACGCTTCCAATGGCGCTTTAACAGCGCTTGTCAAAGAAATAGAAATAGGATGTTTTGCACAGAAACGAAGATCAAGTTGGACTGGTTAAATAACAAATTCAGAATCATTTTGTGCGCTTAAATGTAATTATATGTTATGTACGATGTAATATTATAATTATCATGGCACTGCCGAAAAAATTGAAATTATAATTTTTCTGAACTTGAAATGTGGAACATTCACATATTCAAACCCAATCTCGCAAAAATTCACACTGCAAAAAAATTGAGGTTATCTAGATTGTCTTTTTTGCAAAAAATCAGCGTGCAAAGTGGTGCCAGGAGATGTCATCATTCAGACCGTACTTATTGGTCTTAAGGCGGTCCACCCAACGTTGTTCTTTTTCGTATAGTACTTTTTCAACATTGGGTATTGTGTCTGATACTCTTTTTATAACTGTCCACTTTAGATCCTCAATGCTGTGTTTTTGTTCGATAAAATGTGCACAGAGCTTGGTTGTGTTCTTTTGTAGGCGAATATTGCTTTTATGTTCCCCTATTCGCAATTTCACCTTTCTGCAGGTCATACCGATGTATTTCTTATCACATGGGCATGTGACCATATAGATCACATGGGAAGTATTACAATTGCTATGTTGCCGTTGGGTCCATGTGAATGTTGTAGACAGTTGTAAGGTCTTGGAAATGGACGTGGATTTACAGGCCGTGCAGGAGCCACATGGATAGTGGCCTGTCACTGGTGTCATATTGATGTTTCTGATTGGGTTTGTTGAGTTTGTTTGTTTTGGACGAGTATGTACCAGCATGTCACGTAAATTTTTTGTTCGTCTGTTCGCAAAGCGAGGTTTTGGCCAGTTGAATTTTCCCGTATTTACAATGTGCCAATTCTTACTGATTAGTTTGTTAACCTGATATGATGCAGGACCAAATGTGGTCACACAGGTCATGAGGTCCTCATTTTCAGCTTTTTCAAAAGTTGTTAGGAGGTTTTCCCTAGGTTGGTTTAAGGCTCTTTTTTGGCATTTCGATATTGTGGTTTTTTTGTAATGTCTTTGTTGAAGTCTGATACTGAGAGCTTTCGATTGTATTTGGTAATCCTTTTTTCGACTACAGTTCCTTTTGAGACGCAAAAACTGACTGTAAGGTAAGTTGTCTCTTAACGGTTGTGGGTGATAGCTCTTATAAGACAACAAACTGTTTTTGGCAGTGGGTTTTCTGAATGTTTTTGTCTCTATTCAGTTTTCCTCTGAAAAGATTGTTAGGTCTAAAAAATCAATGCTCTCCTTGTCAGCTGTGTACGTGAATCTGAGCCAAGGATCACGTGTATTCAGCCAGTCAACAAAAGTTTTGAGGTCTTGGTTGTTAAGCCAAATCAAGAGGACGTCATCAATATAACGTTTCCAGTAAAGGATACTGGAAACGTAAGGGTTGGCAGTTGTTAGTACATGTTGGGTTTCAAAGTTGCTTACGTAGAGGCCTGCCACCGATGGAGCAAATGCACTGCCCATAGAGGTCCCATGGCTCTGTAGAAACAGTTGGTTTTCAAATTCAAAATAATTTCCGGTAAGTGCCATCCGGCAACATTCCAGGACAAAGTGTCTCGGTGTTCTGAAATCCCAATTTTCTGTAAAGAGAACGTCTTCCAACATTTCCAGCGTCTCTTTTTGAGGCAGACTGGTATATAGGGATTCCACGTCTAGTCCTACTAAGAGCATACTAGTGGGGTCAAAGGGTTGATCTTTTAGTTGGTTCAACAGATCTCGGGTGTCTTGTAAATAGGCAGGTGTTTTTTTAACAAGTGGTTGAAGGAATTGATCCGCAAATTTTGAGAGAGGTTCCAACACTGATCCTATACCCGAAACAATTGGGCGGCCTGGTGGAGGTATTCTGTTTTTGTGTGTTTTGGGTAAGGAGTAGAAATACGGGGTCTTTGGGTTTTCAGTCGTTAGGAAATCTGCTTCTTTTTTGCTTACCCAGCCATTTGTTTCCGCTTCATGGACCATAATTGCAATGGTTGTTTTTAATCTTGATGTCGGGTCCATGGTGATTTTGGTGTAGAAGAACAAGTTACTTACCTTCGGTAACGATATATCTGTAAGAAACATTAGTTAGTGTTAGATTCCTTACCTTAGAATATCCCCAGGCGTCAGTCTGGATCCGGAAACTTTTGCGTAGCAGTACCCCTGCGCGTCGGTAGGCGTCGTCTGCAGGCGTCCCCTGTGGCTCCGCGTCCGTCGTCGGCGTCGTGCGCCGTGATGACGTCGCTGGAGTATATCGACGCCGCCTCCGCGCGCTGACGTCAGTTCTTTGTACACAGCTTTTCCGCGCCAGAAAACGCAGAGCCATGAGAGAACCAACACTGGTGCCATTTGAAACTAGGGCCCTGAAAGGGATGTCCTTAACCCTAGGTATCAGTTCGCAGAACGGGGAGGATGGGTGGGTTCGGTAAGGAATCTAACACTAACTAATGTTTCTTACAGATATATCGTTACCGAAGGTAAGTAACTTGTTCATCTGAAAGAAACACGTTAGTGTTAGATTCCTTACCTTAGAATAGATACCCCAGCAATACCAACCCCGGTGGTGTATCTGCGAACCAATACATTCCTACACCAGAAAGTCATGGAGGACAGAACGGCCAAAGAAGCCATCCCTCCGGACTTGACTGTCCAGGCAGTAGTGCCTGGCAAAGATGTGCAGCGAGGCCCACGTAGCCGCCTGGCAAATGTCCTGCAAAGGGACTCCCCGGCCCAGGGCAGTAGTAGCAGCCGTGGCCCGAGTGGAATGGGCCCTCAGCCCAACAGGAGGCTCCTTCCGAGCCAAAGAGTAGCACGCTTTGATGCACAGAACGACCCACCGAGAGATGGTTCGTTTACACACCGCCCGTCCCTTCTTCGCACCCCCGTAGCCAACAAACAGTTGGTCATCCACCAGGAACTGGCGTGTGCGATCCATATAAATGAAAGCGCACGTTTTGGGTCCAGACGATGGAGCCGCTCTTCATCCTTTGAAGGATGCGGAGGCGGGAAGAAGGAAGGGAGGGTGATGGACTGCCCGATGTGAAAAGCAGAAACTACTTTGGGCAGGAAAGAAGGTCTAGTCCTCAGAACCACCTTGTCAGGATGAATGGACAGGAAAGGAGGTTGGACAGAAAGAGCCTGGAGCTCACTCACTCTCCTGGCCGAGGTGATGGCAACCAGGAAAGCCGTCTTCAAAGTCAGGAGACGAAGAGGGCAAGAATGAAGGGGCTCAAAGGGAGCACACATCAGAAAGGTAAGAACCAGGTTCAAGTCCCACTGAGGCATCACAAACGGAACAGGTGGATACATGTGTGTGATGCCCTTCAAGAATCTCGTTACAATCGGGGACTTGAACAAAGAAGGCTGATCAGGAAGCCTTAGAAAGGCTGAAAGGGCAGAAAGGTAGCCCTTGATAGTGCCCAGAGCAGAGCCCTGCTGGGCAAGAGAAAGAAGAAACAGAAGAACCTCTGAAAGAGGGGCAGAAAGAGGATCCACAGTTTTTGCTGTGCACCATGCCACAAATCTGTTCCACCGACAGGCGTATACCGACTTTGTGGAGGGACGCCTGGCTGCCAGAATTACATCACAGACTTCAGGAGGCAAGTCAAATGGCCTCAACTGCCGCCGCTCAATCTCCAAGCATGGAGGTGGAGACTGGACAGGTTCGGGTGGAGGACCGTCCCCTGCTGCTGCGACAGAAGGTCCTCCTGAAGGGGCAGGCGGATCGGGGGACCGACTGACATGCTGAGTAGCTCGGGATACCAGTACCTTCGAGCCCAGTCCGGAGCCACAAGGATAACTTGGGCCCGGTCGCGCCTGATCTTCTTCAGCACTCTGGGCAGAAGTGGTATAGGCGGAAAGGCGTATAACAGACCGCAACTCCACTCGCGCCGAAAGGCGTCGCCGTGCGAGTGCCGTCTTGGAAACTCCAACGCGCAGAACTGATGACATTGCACGTTCTCTTCTGTGGCGAATAGATCTAACCAAGGCTCTCCCCATTGCAGAAAGATGCCTTGCGCCACGTCCGAGTTCAGACGCCATTCGTGATCCATCGAGCACCGACGGCTGAGTTCGTCCGCCCTGGCGTTCAGGGAGCCTGCCAGGTGTTGAACCGTCAAGGTCACGCCCTGACGTTCCAGCCACTGCCAGAGGCGCAGAGCCTCCTGGCAAAGGGTCCACGACCCCACTCCGCCCTGTTTGTTGCAGTACCACATGGCGGTGGTGTTGTCGGTGAACACCTGCACTACACTCCCGTTGACAAAGGGGAGGAATGCCTTCAGTGCTAGACGAATCGCCCGCAGCTCCAACAGGTTGATATGGAGCCGGGACTCCGCCGGAGACCAGATGCCTCTGATCTCTGCCTCTCCCAAGTGGCCACCCCAGCCCTGGAGGGACGCGTCCGTCATGACAACGTGCTCCGGTTGGGGAAGGGAGAGGGATCTGCCTCTGACCCAATCGCGGTCCGTAAGCCACCACTGCAGTTGTCTCGCAGTGCCCTCCGAGATCAAGACGTGGTCGGACAAGTTGCCCTGATGCTGGGCCCACTGAAACTTCAGGTCCCACTGCAGAGCCCTATCCGCCACCGGGCGTGATGCACCAGAAGGATGCAGGAAGCCATCAGTCCCAGCAGCCGCAGCGTCAACCTGACCGAAACCCGGGATAGCGGCTGAAAGATGGGAATCAAAGCCTGTATATCCCGGACCCGCCGTTCCGGAGGATAAACCCGAAACTGCGCCGAGTCCAGAACCGCTCCGATGAAAAGGAGCTTTTGAGAGGGACACAGGTGTGATTTCGGCACATTGATGGAGAACCCCAGGTCGTGCAAGAGGTCTGCCGTCATCTGAAGGTGGTGGACGACTGTCTGGGGCGAGCCCGCCTTCAACAACCAGTCGTCTAGGTAGGGGAAGACTGAAACCCCCAACCTGCGCAGATGGGCTGCGACCACCGCCATCACCTTTGTGAACACCCGTGGGGCGCTGGTAAGGCCGAAGGGAAGCACGATAAACTGAAAGTGCTCCTGGCCTACCGTGAACCGCAGGTAACGCCGGTGGGCCGGCAGGACGGGGATGTGAAAATAGGCATCCTGCAAGTCCAACGCTACCATCCAGTCTTGTGGGTCTAGAGCAGCCAAGACCTGAGCTAACGTCAACATCTTGAACTTCTCCCTCCGGAGGAAGCCGTTGACGTTCCTTAGATCCAAGATAGGACGTAGGCCCCCCTTGTCCTTCTTGGGTACCAGAAAGTAGTGGGAATAGCAACCACGCCCTACTTCTGGCCCAGGAACGCGCTCGATGGCCCCCTTGGCCAAGAGGGCCGTAACTTCCTCCTGCAGAAGCGTCAAGTGGTCCCCCGACACACGGTGGTTCTGCGGTGGCATGGCTGGAGGAGTGGTCTCGAAGGGGAGGGAGTAGCCCCTTCGGACGAGTTGCAGCACCCACCTGTCCGACGTGATTGTGCGCCAGTGAGCGTGGTGATGGCGAACCCTGCCACCCACTGGCGTCACATGGGGCCGAAAGCACGGACTAGGAGGATTTGGAGGCAGATGCTGCGGGGGGAGGTGTGGTCTGACCCCGCCGTTGACCCCGACCGCCGCCACGGCGGTTTCCACGGCCGCCACCGCGTTGAAATGATTGTTGCGGTGCGTGGCTGGCAGCACGTGTGGGGACGCCCCTTCCTTGGCCACGAAAGGAGCGAAACGAACCCGTTTGCTGGCGCTGGGTCGAAAGACCCAAGGACTCGGCCGTGACCCTGGAGTCCTTGAAGCGTTCAAGCGCGTGGTCCGCCTTGTCACCAAAGAGGCGACAGCCATCGAACGGCATGTCCATCAAGGCATTTTGGACATCGGCCGAAAAGTTGGCGGATCTCAGCCAGGCGTGGCGACGAATCGCCACCGTCGTTGACATAGCTCTGCCCAGCGAGTCGGTCATGTCAAGACCACACCGTATTGAATATTTAGCTGCGTCTCGGCCCTCAGCCACAGCCTTGCCGAGCTTCGCCCGCACCTCCATGGGGCATTCTGGCAGCACTTCCGCGACCGTGTCCCACACAGAGTGGGTGTAGCGGCCCAAGAGGCATGCGGTGTTGCAAGACCGCAGTCCCAGACTCAGGGACGAGAAGACCTTCTTGCCATATTGGTCATACCTCTTGGATTCCCGATCGGGCGGGGCCGACAGGAATGCAGACTGGGAGGTAGAGGCCTGGATCACCAGACTCTCAGGAGTGGGATGGGCGGACAGGAATTTGGGGTCGTCCGGACAAGGACGGTGGCGTCTGGCCACGTTCCGATCAACAGGCGAACCTGAAGCGGGCCTGGACCACGTGCCCAACAGAACGTCTGATAAGGCTTCGTTAAACGGCAGCAGAGGCTCCTGTGGGCATGACTGCGGTTTGAAGACCTCAGTGAGGATGTTAGGCCTCACGGCCGCGACGGGGAGCTCAAGGTGTAAGGCCTTGGCAGCCCTCATCAGCACCACTGAGTATGCAGCTCCCTCCACCGACTCCACAGAAGGAGGAGAGACAAAACCAGGGTTAGGAGAATCGTCCAGACCACTGGCATCCCCCAAATCACCTGTCCAGTCCGGGTCATACTGGCACTCGCGTGACAGAGGGTCCTCAGACCCCTCCCAAGCTTCCCCGTATTCTTCATCATCTCCATACTCTGAGTCAACGATGTAGACCGGCTCCTCGGGGTTCACAGGCCCCATCGGCGTCGAACCCGGCGTCGATCGACGCCGGTCCGACTCCGCGACCGGATTCGGGGAGGGCATGGGGACGGCGCCGCCCGGAGCCGGCGCCGGACCCCCGGCGCCGGCCGAAGCCGGCACAGGAGAACCGACGCCGCGCGGGGGCGGCGTCGGGGGTAACCCCGATGGAATCGGCGCCGAACCAGCCGGCAGGCCAGCCGGCGCCGACCCCGAAGGCCCTTGCGGCGCCGGGGTCGGAGCCGTCGGCGGCACCGGGCCCGGAGCACCCGATGGCGTCGAGCCAGGGACACCCGAACCACCAGGGCCCTCGGACGGCAGCACTGGGCCCGAAGGCGCCGTAGGCCCCGTCGGAGAACTGAGCGCCCTCATGGCCATGAGGAACGCCTCAATCTCCTCAGGCGTCGCACCGTGCCCAGGGACCGGAGGGTATGGGGCAGGCCGCGCTGGCGACTCACGCGGAGCCGCAGGGTTGGGGTCACCCGAACCCCCGGCCGCGTCGCGACGCGAGCGTCGGGGGGAGTCGGGGGTACGATGACGACGCCCCGACTTCTTGTGTTTCTTACCTGATGATCCCGACGAATGGTGACGACTTCCGGAGCGCTCTGCGCGGCTCCGCGACCGCTCCCTCGAACGCTCCCTGGACCTCCGGCCGGACCGAGACCTCTCCTGACGCGGGGCCGACACCCGGAGCTCCAGCAGCTTGCGGGACCGCTCCCGCCTAGCCTTGCTAGTGAGGGCCCGGCAGTCGACGCAGGCGTCCACGTCGTGGTCGGGGCCCAGGCACCGGAGACAGAGTCGGTGATGGTCCGTGACCGACATCGTGCGGTCACACCCGTCACAGTTTTTGAAACCGGGCATCCTACCAGGCACAAAAAGAGTATTTAAAGTTGAACAAGTTGGTCAAAAGACCGGAGTACTGCTCTTCGGATCTGCGTTTGCTGGCGCAGAAAAAAGAAGAACTGACGTCAGCACGCGGAGGCGGCGTCTATATACTCCAGCGACGTCATCACGGCGCACGACGCCGACGACGGACGCGGAGCCGCAGGGGACGCCTGCAGACGACGCCTACCGACGTGCAGGGGTACTGCTACGCAAAAGTTTCCGGATCCAGACTGACGCCTGGGGATATTCTAAGGTAAGGAATCTAACACTAACGTGTTTCTTTCAGATTTTTTCATCCGCCAGTAGTTCTAGACATTGGTTTCTATAACCTTCTTTTCCCAGGATAACTATTCCTCCGCCCTTATCCGCGGGTTTTATGACAATATTTTCATTTGTCTGAAGTTCTTCCAAGGCAATTCTTTCTGATCTAGTTAGATTTTGGAAGGGTCTTCTGACATTGGTTGCCATGTTGTCAATTCCAGTTAGGATGGCTTGTTCGAAGGTTAGTATTTCTACTGGTACCATATTTGCTGGTGGGGTAAAGTTAGATTTTTTACGAAGATTGGTGTCTCCAGGATCAGTGGTTGGTGTGGACTCCCAAAAGTATGCTTTTAACTTGAGAGAGCGACAGAATTCCGATAATTCACACTTGAGTCGGAACAGGTCGAGGTTAGGAGTAGGGACGTAGCCAAGTCCTTTGTTTAGGACATTTTCTTGTTCTTTCGAAAGAATCATAGGGCTTAGGTTCACTATCAGTGACTCGTTTTGCTGGTCCCTGGCTTTGTCGAGGTCATACTTCTTGTTTGAACATTCGGCTGTTGGTCTTGCCATGATATGTTTCTTCTCCTTCCTCTTTGGTTTTGGCCCCTCAATAAAAAAGGATCTTGATTCTGGTTGTTTATCCCTTGTTGTGGTATACCCATGAAGTTTTGCATTTGTTGGGGTCCTTGATTATACGGGTTCATCCAGCCCGTGTATGATTGCATATACGGCTGGAAAAATGGCATTGGGGGGCCCATGAAGTGTTGTCTTGGCCATCTATTGCCTCTTCTCTGTGGTCTGGACCGGTATTGTCCTCTGCCCCGTCGGTGGCCAGAATCTTCGGACCCTGTTTCTGATCCTCCTGAGGAATCCCAGCCTTCGGAATCATTGTCTGTTTTCGAATCCGATGATTTATAATCCTTTTTGGTGTAGGGATGCATTTTCTCATGACTGAATTTTTTAATATCTTTACTTAGTTTTTGTAATTTGCTTTGCATCAGGAAATCCTCACTCTCTGATATCTCTTTATTTAGCTCTTCCAGTCTTTTTTTATAGACTGCCGGTTGTATGCCTTTCTTTAATTCAGCTTCACAAGCTTCTATCTGGGTTAATAATTCATCAGAAAGTCTTTTGGCAGTTTTGACTATTAACACTAGGTAGTCAAGAGTGCATTTCCAGGAAATTGCAGACCAATCGCGTCTGAAAGCCAGGTCATGTAGAAAAATTCTTGGTGCGTTGGTGATCCACAACCCTCGAAAACAGACAATGATTCCGACGGCTGGGATTCCTCAGGAGGATCAGAAACAGGGTCCGAAGATTCTGGCCACCGACGGGGCAGAGGACAATACCGGTCCAGACCACAGAGAAGAGGCAATAGATGGCCAAGACAACACTTCATGGGCCCCCCAATGCCATTTTTCCAGCCGTATATGCAATCATACACGGGCTGGATGAACCCGTATAATCAAGGACCCCAACAAATGCAAAACTTCATGGGTATACCACAACAAGGGATAAACAACCAGAATCAAGATCTTTTTTATTGAGGGGCCAAAACCAAAGAGGAAGGAGAAGAAACATATCATGGCAAGACCAACAGCCGAATGTTCAAACAAGAAGTATGACCTCGACAAAGCCAGGGACCAGCAAAACGAGTCACTGATAGTGAACCTAAGCCCTATGATTCTTTCGAAAGAACAAGAAAATGTCCTAAACAAAGGACTTGGCTACGTCCCTACTCCTAACCTCGACCTGTTCCGACTCAAGTGTGAATTATCGGAATTCTGTCGCTCTCTCAAGTTAAAAGCATACTTTTGGGAGTCCACACCAACCACTGATCCTGGAGACACCAATCTTCGTAAAAAATCTAACTTTACCCCACCAGCAAATATGGTACCAGTAGAAATACTAACCTTCGAACAAGCCATCCTAACTGGAATTGACAACATGGCAACCAATGTCAGAAGACCCTTCCAAAATCTAACTAGATCAGAAAGAATTGCCTTGGAAGAACTTCAGACAAATGAAAATATTGTCATAAAACCCGCGGATAAGGGTGGAGGAATAGTTATCCTGGGAAAAGAAGGTTATAGAAACCAATGTCTAGAACTACTGGCGGACGAAAAATTCTACACCAAAATCACCATGGACCCGACATCAAGATTAAAAACAACCATTGCAATTATGGTCCATGAAGCGGAAACAAATGGCTGGGTAAGCAAAAAAGAAGCAGATTTCCTAACGACTGAAAACCCAAAGACCCCGTATTTCTACTCCTTACCCAAAACACACAAAAACAGAATACCTCCACCAGGCCGCCCAATTGTTTCGGGTATAGGATCAGTGTTGGAACCTCTCTCAAAATTTGCGGATCAATTCCTTCAACCACTTGTTAAAAAAACACCTGCCTATTTACAAGACACCCGAGATCTGTTGAACCAACTAAAAGATCAACCCTTTGACCCCACTAGTATGCTCTTAGTAGGACTAGACGTGGAATCCCTATATACCAGTCTGCCACAAAAAGAGACGCTGGAAATGTTGGAAGACGTTCTCTTTACAGAAAATTGGGATTTCAGAACACCGAGACACTTTGTCCTGGAATGTTGCCGGATGGCACTTACCGAAAATTATTTTGAATTTGAAAACCAACTGTTTCTACAGAGCCATGGAACCTCTATGGGCAGTGCATTTGCTCCATCGGTGGCAGGCCTCTACGTAAGCAACTTTGAAACCCAACATGTACTAACAACTGCCAACCCTTACGTTTCCAGTATCCTTTACTGGAACCGTTATATTGATGACGTCCTCTTGATTTGGCTTAACAACCAAGACCTCAAAACTTTTGTTGACTGGCTGAATACACGTGATCCTTGGCTCAGATTCACGTACACAGCTGACAAGGAGAGCATTGATTTTTTAGACCTAACGATCTTTTCAGAGGAAAACCGAATAGAGACAAAAACATTCAGAAAACCCACTGCCAAAAACAGTTTGTTGTCTTATAAGAGCTATCACCCACAACCGTTAAGAGACAACTTACCTTACAGTCAGTTTTTGCGTCTCAAAAGGAACTGTAGTTGAAAAAAGGATTACCAAATACAATCGAAAGCTCTCAGTATCAGACTTCAACAAAGACATTACAAAAAAACCACAATATCGAAATGCCAAAAAAGAGCCTTAAACCAACCTAGGGAAAACCTCCTAACAACTTTTGAAAAAGCCGAAAATGAGGACCTCATGACCTGTGTGACCACATTTGGTCTTGCATCATATCAGGTTAACAAACTAATCAGTAAGAATTGGCACATTGTAAATACGGGAAAATTCAACTGGCCAAAACCTCGCTTTGCGAACAGACGAACAAAAAATGTACGTGACATGCTGGTACATACTCGTCCAAAACAAACAAACTCAACAAACCCAATCAGAAACATCAATATGACACCAGTGACAGGCCACTATCCATGTGGCTCCTGCACGGCCTGTAAATCCACGTCCATTTCCAAGACCTTACAACTGTCTACAACATTCACATGGACCCAACGGCAACATAGCAATTGTAATACTTCCCATGTGATCTATATGGTCACATGCCCATGTGATAAGAAATACATCGGTATGACCTGCAGAAAGGTGCAATTGCGCATAGGGGAACATAAAAGCAATATTCGCCTACAAAAGAACACAACCAAGCTCTGTGCACATTTTATCGAACAAAAACACAGCATTGAGGATCTAAAGTGGACAGTTATAGAAAGAGTATCAGACACAATTCCCAATGTTGAAAAAGTACTATACGAAAAAGAACAACGTTGGGTGGACCGCCTTAAGACCAATAAGTACGGTCTGAATGATGACATCTCCTGGCACCACTTTGCACGCTGATTTTTTGCAAAAAAGACAATCTAGATAACCTCAATTTTTTTGCAGTGTGAATTTTTGCGAGATTGGGTTTGAATATGTGAATGTTCCACATTTCAAGTTCAGAAAAAATATAATTTCAATTTTTTCGGCAGTGCCATGATAATTATAATATTACATCGTACATAACATATAATTACATTTAAGCGCACAAAATGATTCTGAATTTGTTATTTAACCAGTCCAACTTGATCTTCGTTTCTGTGCAAAACGTCCTATTTCTATTTCTTTGACAAGCGCTGTTAAAACGCCATTGGAAGCGTGCTCCTGGCGTCCAGGAGGCAGAGTCAGCACAAGACGTGGAACACGCTTCCGTTGCGGGTAAGTTTCCCACTCTTTGCCCGCGTTCAATCGCCACGACACGGCATCATTGTTACTAACTCCCCCTTGATGTCGTTATAGCCTGGGACAATTGTCCATACCTCCTGAGGGAACCTTATATAATCACCCTTAAGGTAAGACCTCACCTGAGGTAATTTGACATTTCTCCGCCACTAACATGGTTAAATTTTCACTATTCCCGTTTTTTCTATCAGGTTCATTCAAAGTTCACCCAACTTAGAGGTATGTCAAACTTCATTTTGGGTAAATCACAGTTGCATAACTTGCTATACAAACGCTAGTCTGTCAATATGTCGCCACCAATTACTCGCCTTTAATGTCACCATTGTTCTTGTTTTCCAATTGATAAATATGGTCTCAAATTGAGCTTTTATGATAACAGCACAATGTTTTCTTTGTTAACCATTTCCTGAACATTGGTTTAATGCCACCAGTGACCCCACCTTTTTCTTTAATAATTTTTAGGTGACTCCATAGAACCTCAAAAGGGTAAGACTATTAAGTTTAAAAATCTACCCTTCTACATCACAAATAGTGACATGTAGTTTTATTTGTGTTAAGTGTTGTATTTGTCCTGACGAATGCTCTTAGACCCACGGGCCAAGAGAGCAGAAACATGTTGACGTTCTTTCAGTCCCATTAATATATGCTATGGATTCCTAAATTTCCTGTGAGCATACCAACCTTTTTAACTTAGTAGTCCAGCGATACTAATAAAGAGTATCCAAATCGTCTGGAAACTATTTTATATATTTTGTGCACTTTCAGTGGGGTGACTCAGAATTCTCTGGAGACTGCCACGAAAAAACCAGAGATCGCCTCGGGTGAGGCTGGCAAGATACAAATTGTTAAACCCAATGATTGTTGCCATAACGTCTGTGTGGGGCGGAGAATAAGATATACCGCTTCTCGTTATACACAACGTTTATGAGGGTTTCTCAATACTTCTCTTGGTATAAGTGGTTACAAGTGTCCTATCCACTTCTGATAAATTGGATCTGCTACATTGGCAGACAAAAAATATAATACCTATGTAGTGCTCTGGATTTTGTTAGTAACATTTTATGAAGTATGTTTCTTTACTTTAAATTCCTCTCATTTAAACAAATGGCTGTATTTTTCTGCTATAAATATGGCACCTGGTCTAGAGCCACTGGGAGCAAGAGGCCTGGTGTTTGTAAATGTGACACTTGGAAACGGGATTACATTCAAACGATGAGCTTTAAGGAATCCATACAAACAAAGTTAACTCTTCCCATTAATTCCCCCCCATTTCAAAGTGTCACCCTTTATACACAGCAGGCTTCTTGCTCCCAGAGGCTGATAGACACAGTACCATATTTATAACTGAAACAAGCACTGGCGTTGCCAATAGGTCTCGCATTAGGAAAGTGTGGGCTATTGGTATTGTAAATGACAATAATTATTTTAATATGTGTTGGCACTGAAAATATATAAATTAATAGCATTGTTATTTACAAAGCCAATAGCTTACACTTTCCTAATGCGAGTCCTATTGGCTATGGGAATGCTTGTTGTTAGCCTGCATTAGCATGCCAATCAGGGGTCTCTGGGGGTGGCGGGCCGCGCGCCAGACAACGAGCCCCCTGCCACTGCGCAGACAAAGCGCCTATTCTGCCCCTTGACCTTTCCCCCGGTCACCATGACGGTGCGATGCAGCACTGTAGAGCTGCGTCCTGTCAGAATGTCTGTGAGGGAGCCCAGGAGCAAACATTGGTCTGGAATTGAAACTGCACTAGGGTTATGCATATCTTTATGTTCTTCATTTATTTGCTACAACGACGGGTATCTGCACTTTCCTTTTGTCTGGCGCCTTTCTGCACTGAAATTACATCAGCGCTGTGTCTGGTGCTAGACAAAGCTAATTAATATATCATAACATAAATGACTGTAACATAGCATAACAAATTATAAAATAGCACAACATAACATACCGTAAATAAGATGTCAATAATTGTAACATAACATAAACTGCCACAGCACAACACAGCATAACAGACATTCTATAATAGGCCACACCACAAAATAACATTACGCACCACAATGAAAACGAACATAACATAACTAAATATAGCATAATGTAGCGTACCATGGGACTTTCTCATAAATGTCCAGGAATAAGACTCACTTAAAGGACAAAGAAATCTTGGCAACTGTCCACGAGTGAGCATGTTTTGCCCTAGGATACAAATAAGTCTGGAGTATGACACAACGACTTGTACAAAATGCTTTGTGAATCAGGGTTGGAAGTTCAGGAGTATCTCACGCTCAAGGCAGGAATAAGACACAACTGCTGGCAGGAAAGGCTCTTTGATGTGGGCCCTAATTCTGTGGCCTAAATGACACGTTTGTGTGGAAACCTGATTGGGAGCATTTAAACGGGTGCTGCTGAATACAATCTTAAGACTTCAGTGATACCAATTACGTCAAAGGTTTAGTAAAACAGCTAGATTGGCGAGGAAGAGGGGTTCATTGTTGCAATTTTAGAAAAAGAATGTTTCCA
Organism: Lissotriton vulgaris; assembly: GCF_964263255.1. Classification (NCBI taxonomy): domain Eukaryota; kingdom Metazoa; phylum Chordata; class Amphibia; order Caudata; family Salamandridae; genus Lissotriton; species Lissotriton vulgaris. Next base: position 187,360,737 of record NC_141696.1, read on the forward strand.
AATCTCTGGGAAGCACTTTAGGATTACCGAAGCGCTAAGCTCTGTGCGTTAATGGGAGTACATAGGACGGGGTTCTCTCAGAGGGGATCTGCCTGGGAAGAAGCAGGATTGTACCTTAGCCCCTTCGGGGCTGATGACGAGCTGGGCTCGTCATGGTGTAGCCTCCTCAAACACTGATGACGAGCCCAGCTCGTCATGAACCCCACCCTCGGGGGAAGCGCCAGCGCTCTCCCCGAGTCTGTCCGATTTCGTTCGTTTCTGCGGGGATGGCAGGGGAAGACCTTCCCCTGCCTCCCCCCGCCCTCCCCGCCCGCGTCATCAATGACCGGAGGTTGCCTTTTGTTTACCGACGCGCAGGGAAGCCATTTGCTTCCTGCGCGTCGTTGGTAAACAGGTTAGTTTTGCGGCGGGGGCGGGTGGGATTGTCCTGAAACTTGCATCGAGGGAAAGGAAAGGCTTTTCCTTTCCCTCGATGCCACTTTTGATTATTCCTGCTGCACGATCGTGCGATCGTGCAGCTGGAATGCTAGGTATTTTTTTTTTTTTGATGTTTTCTGCAATTTCGTTGTTTGGGGAGCGGCCCCTTGGGGAAGGGTCGCTCCCCTTTTTGGGGGAACATAAAATATGAACTGTTTTCGAGCATCTGATGTTTTGTGTTGGCCGTTTTTGGTCAAAAAAATGCTGATGGGGGACATTTAAAAAATACAATTACAGTGCTAATTTTAAAGGTGAGCAGAGGAGTGAGGCATGGTTGCATCCTGGCCACTTTCTTGTTTTTTTTTACAATTACTCCCTTGGTAAAGCTTTGAGAGCATATAGTAAAGTATATATATGTATAAAGTATACTTTTGTGTTTATCAGAAGTGGCTAAATAACACACCTGTCCTGCCTAGGCAAAGCTCACTAGTGTTTTTGGGCTGATGAATGTTTATTTGTATTTGTGCTGCAATTTTAACACATGCTTTGTCTTCAGTGTCCATGTGTGTGTTACTATGCCATCGCTGCGATGTGCGAAGGGGTCCCTTGAGTGAGCTGTCCATCATAGTGATGAATGTGTTTCTGAATTTGTGCTGCAAGTAGAGCGCCATCTTTGTCTCCAGTGTCCATGTGTGCGTTACTATGCAATCACACAGATGTGCGCAGGGGTCCCTTGAGTGAGCTGTCCATCATAGTGGGAAGCTCACAAATGTTTTTGGGCTGATGATTGTTTTCCTGAATTTGTGCTGCAACTCGAGCGCCATCTTTGCATAGTAACGCACACATGGACACTGGAGACAAAGATGGCGCTCGAGTTGCAGCACAAATTCAGGAAAACAATCATCAGCCCAAAAACATTTGTGAGCTTCCCACTATGATGGACAGCTCACTCAAGGGACCCCTGCGCACATCTGTGTGATTGCATAGTAACGCACACATGGACACTGGAGACAATCACACAGATGTGCGCAGGGGTCCCTTGAGGGAGCTGTCCATCATAGTGGGAAGCTCACAAATGTTTTTGGGCTGATGATTGTTTTCCTGAATTTGTGCTGCAACTCGAGCGCCATCTTTGTCTCCAGTGTCCATGTGTGCGTTACTATGCAATCACACAGATGTGCGCAGGGGTCCCTTGAGTGAGCTGTCCATCATAGTGGGAAGCTCACAAATGTTTTTGGGCTGATGATTGTTTTCCTGAATTTGTGCTGCAACTCGAGCGCCATCTTTGTCTGCAGTGTCCAAGTGTGCTTTACTATGCAATCACACATATGTGCGCAGGGGTCCCTTGTGTGAGCTGTCCATCATAGTGGGAAGGTCACAAATGTTTTTGGGCTGATGAATGTTTTCCTGAATTTGTGCTGCAACTCGAGCGCTTGCTTTGTCTCCAGTGACCGTGTGAGTTACTATGCCATCGCACCGATGTGTGCACAGGTTCCTTGAGTAAGCTGTCCATCATAGTGGGTAAATTTAGGGAAGATGGTGCACTCCGCTAGTTGGTGGGCGGGGCCAAACGGGGGTCTTCTGTGCGTGTTCACATGCCTCTTATGTGTATGAATGGTCACAGACAGATGAGAGCACCAGATGGGGTGAAAGGAGCTCCTGGTGATAGGAGTTGTTTTTGGATGTAGCTTGTGAAAGTGAAGGATGCAAGTGCCTCTGTCCAGCATCACTGTTATCCACAGTAATTCTGTTGCCCCCCTCCCCATGATAATCCCTGATGACGTCAGCGCGCACAGCATGTGCAACATCTTCAGGGATTCCCAGGTGGTCAGGAAGCCATTTGCTTCCTGCGCCTGGAGGTGTTAATTTATTTTTGAGAGTCTTGGGGGTGTGGGGCCGCAAAGAGGCATCAGGGGAGAGGCAAGTGATTTTCCTCTCTCCTGATGTCTCTTTCCAGCCTCACGGTTGCGCACAGCATTGCGTTTGTGCGGTGGAAATGCCCCCACTAGCACCAGGGATTTCATTTTAGATTGTAGGAAGTGACCCCTTTTGCAAGGGTCGCTTCCTGGTGGGTTGGATTTTTAACTTAGATTTTCTGCCCCCCCCTTTTTGATGGCCCATCTGTGTGGATGTGATTTTGTGGGTAAATTTGTGTGTTGTTTGTTTATTTGTTATGTAGTTTGTGAAATGTAGTATTAATTTTTTTATTTCCTCTTTGTTTTTGATCCAGGCTTTTGCTGTTGCTATTGGTGTAGGTTGTGGTTCAGTTACTGCTGGTTTTGCAGCTTGTGTAGTTGCATGTGCTTGGTAAGTAAAAAAATGTTGTACTACTTTCCCTAGATGAATGTGTTTTTTTGAAAAGTCTAGTTATTGCTGTTTGTGTGGCTTTGTGGTTCTTGATTGTTAACTTTTTTTTGTATTGCTGCTTGATGTGTACTTTGTCTAATCTATACTTTTTTTTCTTTCTAGTGGGATTTCCTTTCTTTTTGCTGTGTTTCAGCAGAGTAGGTGCTGGTGAGTGTTCTTATATTTTGTTAGATTTGAATTGTTTTTAAAGTGTGTTGTTCTTTGCGTGAAGACTCTACCTTGTTTACTTCGTACTTTGCACAGTGTAGCTTGTTGTTCACTTGTGTGTGTAGTCTTCTTGCATAGCAAGGATAATGGCTGCTCGCAGAATGACTGCTCGGCACGTTGTTAGTTTGCTTTTTGAGACTTCCTCTGAGCATGGTCCAGACACTGACTCCGATTCGGAGCATGAGGAATTTGCAGAAGATTCAGGCAGTGAGTTTTCTCTTCGCATGGTATCTTCTTCATCGGATGATGATTCTTCTAGTGCTGATGAAGTGCCTGTGGTAGAGAGGGACATTGATGTGCCGGTAGAGAGGCAAGAGCCATCTGAGCGGCTGCCTAGGTCCTTAAGGTTTCGCTTACTTTCTCGTCGGGAAGAGGCAAGTGTGGTAAAGGCTGCGCCCAAAAAGCTTCACATTGCTGTTGTTCGCCAAGGGTTATCTGGTGCTGCTAGTCTTCCTGTTGTAGAGCAGCATGAGGCATCTGGTGCTGCTAGTCTTCCTGTTGTAGAGCAGCATGAGGCATCTGGTGCTGCTAGTCTTTCTGTTGTTGTTGAGCAGCAAGTGGCATCTGGGGAGGCGAGTTCCTCTGTTGATGTTGAGATGCAAGAGGCAGCTGGGGATGCTAGTGTTCCCGTTGATGTAGTGCAGCAAGAGGCAGCTGGGCTGCAGGCTAGGGTGGCTTCTTCTTCCGATATTAGTGATGACGTCTGGGTTGCCCCTGGCATGGTGCAGCCTGAATTGCCAGACTTCACTGGTGTTCCAGGGTGTAGAGTGAATACTGACAATTTTCTGCCAATTCAATTTTTTCAATTGTTTTTTGACGATGAGTTTTTGCAAGAGATTGTGGAGCAAACTAATTTGTATGCAGAGCAGTATTTGAGGGACCACAGTGCCAGCCTTAAGCCCCATTCTAGAGCTACCTATTGGTCTCCCACATGTGTTGAAGAGATGAAGAAGTTTTTGGGATTAATTTTTTTGACGGGCTTGCTAAGGAAGCCATCAATGTCTTCTTATTGGTCCACTAGTCCCTTGATGGCAACATCTATATTTCCAGCAGTTATGACTCGTGATCGGTATATGCTTCTTCTTCGCATGATGCATTTCGTTGATAATGATTTAGCGTTGCCACGTGATCACCCTGATTGTGACCGTCTTTTTAAGATTCGGCCTGTCCTTGATCACTTTGTTGATCGTTTTTCTGAGATCTTTGCTCCTGGAAAACAAATAGCTGTGGATGAGTCTTTGGTATTGTTCAAGGGCCGCTTGGTTTTTAGGCAATACATTCCTAGTAAGAGGGCACGCTATGGAATCAAACTGTATATGCTGTGTGACAGTGAGACTGGATACGTTTATAATTTCAGGGTGTACACCGGTAAGGATTCCAGCATTAACACTTCTGCTTGTCCGTCCACTTTTGGAGTGACTGAGAAAATTGTGTGGGAACTAGGCAGACGATTATTTAACAAAGGCCACCATTTATATGTAGATAACTTCTACACTAGTGTGCGTTTGTTCAAGGAATTGGCAAAAGTGGGCACTGTTGCTTGTGGCACGATGCGCAGTAACCGGAAAGGTTTCCCTATTGAACTTGTTTGCAAAAGGCTTGTGCGGGGACAGTCTACTGCATTGCGATGTGGTAAGCTTCTAGCTGTGAAGTTTTGTGACAGGAGAGATGTGTACATGCTGACTATAATCCATGATGAAAGCACTGAAGCTCTGCCTGTTTGGGGTGAGCGTGCTGAAGTGCGTAAACCTGTGTGCATTTTACAGTACAATAAGTACATGGGTGGTGTTGACAGAGTAGATCAGAGGTTGGAACCTTATGCTGCTCTACGAAAGTCTTACATTTGGTACAAGAAGTTGGCTATTCATCTTTTCCACTTGGCATCCTTTAATGCTTTCGTTGTGTTCCAGAAATCTTGTCCTGAGGTAAAGATGCCTTTTGTTAAGTTTCAGGAGACTATAATAGGCAGCCTTGTACTAGTGGAACAGGCAAGTGTCCCAAGATTTGGAGTGGTGGAGGAAGTTGCCAGACTGAAAGATCGCCACTTTCCAGAATACATTCCTCCCACAACTGCAAAAGACAATCCCACTAAAAGATGTAGAGTCTGTTGGCGAAGAGAAGTGCGGAGGGAGTCTCGTTTGTACTGCCCTGACTGTCCTTCAAAACCTGGATTGTGTGTGCCAGCTTGTTTTAAATCGTACCACACACAAAAGAAGTTTTGGGAGTTTCATTGAGCTTGTAAGTGTACTGTCTGGTCTGTATTCTGTAATATTTTTAGTCTGCTTTAAGGTGTGCATTGGTGCACAGCATTTAGTTTTTGACTTTGTGTTAGCAGATTTGTAGGTTTCATCATTTGATTTGTGGTATTTCTTTAAAAAAATCTAATTTCGATGGTGGTGTGTGCTGCATTATGCTTGGATTGTCTGTGTGCGTGGACTGGCGTTTGGCTGGTGGTGTGCGTAGTCTGGTGCTTGGCTGGCATAGTGCATGGATTTGAGTTGTGCTGGGGGGGTGAGTGGATTTTTGCTTGGCTGGCGGAGTGCATGGTTAGGTGCTTGGCTGGTGGTGTGAGTGGATGGCGCTTGGCTGGTGGTGTGCGTGAACTGGTGCTTGTCTGGCATAGTGCATGGATTGGAGTTGTGCTTGGGGGGTGCGTGGATTTTTGCTTGGCTGGCGGAGTGCATGGTTAGGTGCTTGGCTGGTGGTGTGAGTGGATGGCGCTTGGCTGGTGGTGTGCGTGGTCTGGTGCTTGGCTGGCATAGTGCATGGGTTGGAGTTGTGCTTGGGGGGTGCGTGGATTTTTGCTTGGCTGGCGGAGTGCATGGTTAGGTGCTTGGCTGGTGGTGTGAGTGGATGGCGCTTGGCTGGTGGTGTGCGTGAACTGGTGCTTGTCTGGCATAGTGCATGGATTGGAGTTGTGCTTGGGGGGTGCGTGGATTTTTGCTTGGCTGGCGGAGTGCATGGTTAGGTGCTTGGCTGTCGGTGTGAGTGCATGGAGCTTTGCTGGTTGTGTGCAAGGATTGGTGCTCGGCTGGCGGTGTGAATGGATGGTGCTTTGGTGTTTGTGTGCAAGGTTAGGTGCTTGGCTGGCGGTGAGTGTGGACAAGTGCTTGGTTGGTGGTGTTGGTGGACTTGCGCTTGGCTGGCGGTGTGTGAGTATTTACTTTCTGATGGTCACTACACACAGTGCTAGCTGAGTGCCACTCCACCCAGTCCATCAATTTGTGTATTTGCTGTGTCTGGAATGTGGGCGTGTGAATGTGATGGGCCCTTGAATGGCGCTGTCTGCTGGTGTGAGTGTTTTGATGTGAAGGGCCTGCGGCTGGCGGTGTGAATGTTTTGTATGTGTCACATGTATGAAAGGTGTGTGAATGGCCTGTAAAGAGGTTGGTGCCTTGTCGTGGCTTTACAGCTCACGAGCTGTGAGTCAATGGTTCAGTTTCTCGTTCTCTCAATTATTAGCAGTGCATTTCATTATTTGTGAATTTGCTTGCTAATTGAATTGTATATGCTGAACCTTCACTCACCCTCGTGCTAAATCCAACCAGTGTGTGTGTTTGAGGATTTGTTTGCTGTTTTTTTTTAATTTTTATATTTTTCAGTACGGGTGCTCTTTTTTTTTTTTTGTAAATGTTGTGATGTGTTCCTTTTGTGCATGGTGGTGTGATTGTTTTTCTTTGTTTTAGGTATGAAAGGAGTGTGAATGGCCTGTAAAGCGGTTGGTGCCTTGACGCTGGCTTTACAGCTCACGAGCTGCAAGTAATTGGTTCAGTTTCTTTGTCCATGTAATTGACAGTGCATTTCTTTTTTGGGAAATCTCTTGTTAATGTTTTTATATACTGAACCATCACTTGCCCTCGTGCCAAATCCAACCAGTATGTGTGTATGTGTTTGGAATTGATGGGCTACTAGGGAAACCTACCAAAACCATACATTTTTGAATTGTAGACACCTAGGTGCTTTCAAGGAGCTATGGCTTGTGTGGATCCTCCAACGTTCCTTTACCCAGAATTCCCTGCAAACCTCAATATTACTTAAAAAAAACAATGTTTTCAGCAATGTTTGTGTTGGAAAGCGTGCCATCACTGGGCTCACCCAAATTTCCTCCCTCCCAGCGTTCCCCCATGTCTCCCGGGAAAAATGGTACCTCACTTGCGTGGGTAGGCATAGTGGCTGCGACAGGAAACGGTTCAAATCGTACGGTGGTGAATTTACAATAACCAATAGCAACATTACCTTTTTTTGGGGGGGGGGGACTGAGTTTTTGGACCGGGGCTCGGCGGGCATCTTTGGAAAGTACCAAACCCAAACAGTTCTGAAAACTAGACACCCGGGGGAGTCCAGGGAGGTATGACATGCGTGAGTCCCCCAATGTTTTCCTACCCAGAAATCCCTGCAAACCATAAATTTTGGTTAAAAAAACAGTTTTCCAAACATTTTTGCGTGGGATCTCCGTGTCGGCACAAATGTCCAACCACCCAGCGTTCCCCTTGTTCTCCCGAGTTAAATGATACCTCACTTGTGTGGGTGGGCCCAAGGCCTGTGTCTAAGGCAGTGGGGCTTAATTTGTAAAACATAAATACTACTTTTTCAAAAGTCATTTTCGGACTGTTCTGCTTTGGGGCACCCACACAAGTGAGGTATCCTTTTACTCGGGAGAACAAGGTGAACGCTGGGTGGTAGGACATTTTTGCCGACACGGAGATCCCACGCAAAAAAGTTTGGAAAAGTGATATTTTTACCTAATTTTAAGGTTTGCAAGGAGTTCTGGGTAGGAAAACATTGGGGGACCTACGCATGCCATACCTCCCTGGACTCCCCCGGGTGTCTAGTTTTCAGAACTGTTTGGGTTTTGTACTTTCCAAAGAATACCACCGAGCCCCGGGCCAAAAACTCAGGTGCCCCCCCCCCCCAAAATCAAGGTTGTTTTGCAATTGGCTATTGTAAATGCACCACCGTACGATTTGAACAGTTTCCTGTTGCAGCCACTATGCCTACCCACGCAAGTGAGGTACCATTTTTATCGGGAGACCTTGGGGAACGCTGGGTGGGCGGAAATTTGTGTGAGCCCAGTGACGCCACGCTTTCCCACACAAAAAAAGTGTGAAAAAACGGATTTTTTCAACATAAATTGAGGTTTGCAAGGGATTCTGGGTAAAGGAACGTTGGAGGATCCACGCAAGCCATACCTCCTTGGAAGCCCCCGGGTGTCTACTTCTCAGAAATGTGTGGGTTTGGTAGGTTTCCCTAGATGGGCGTCTAGCACGGGGCCAAAAACCCAGGTAACCCCTCTTGCAAAAGCTGGCGGTATTGACATTCAATACCGCCAGCTTTTGCAAGAGGGGTTACCTGGGTTTTTGGCCCCGTGCTAGACGCCCATCTAGGGAAACCTACCAAACCCACACATTTCTGAGAAGTAGACACCCGGGGGCTTCCAAGGAGGTATGGCTTGCGTGGATCCTCCAACGTTCCTTTACCCAGAATCCCTTGCAAACCTCAATTTATGTTGAAAAAATCAGTTTTTTCACACTTTTTTTGTGTGGGAAAGCGTGGCGTCACTGGGCTCACACAAATTTCCGCCCACCCAGCGTTCCCCAAGGTCTCCCGATAAAAATGGTACCTCACTTGCGTGGGTAGGCATAGTGGCTGCAACAGGAAACTGTTCAAATCGTACGGTGGTGCATTTACAATAGCCAATTGCAAAACAACCTTGATTTTGGGGGGGGGGGGCACCTGAGTTTTTGGCCCGGGGCTCGGTGGTATTCTTTGGAAAGTACAAAACCCAAACAGTTCTGAAAACTAGACACCCGGGGGAGTCCAGGGAGGTATGGCATGCGTAGGTCCCCCAATGTTTTCCTACCCAGAACTCCTTGCAAACCTTAAAATTAGGTAAAAATATCACTTTTCCAAACTTTTTTGCGTGGGATCTCCGTGTCGGCAAAAATGTCCTACCACCCAGCGTTCACCTTGTTCTCCCGAGTAAAAGGATACCTCACTTGTGTGGGTGCCCCAAAGCAGAACAGTCCGAAAATGACTTTTGAAAAAGTAGTATTTATGTTTTACAAATTAAGCCCCACTGCCTTAGACACAGGCCTTGGGCCCACCCACACAAGTGAGGTATCATTTAACTCGGGAGAACAAGGGGAACGCTGGGTGGTTGGACATTTGTGCCGACACGGAGATCCCACGCAAAAATGTTTGGAAAACTGTTTTTTTAACCAAAATTAATGGTTTGCAGGGATTTCTGGGTAGGAAAACATTGGGGGACTCACGCATGCCATACCTCCCTGGACTCCCCCGGGTGTCTAGTTTTCAGAACTGTTTGGGTTTGGTACTTTCCAAAGATGCCCGCCGAGCCCCGGTCCAAAAACTCAGTCCCCCCCCCCCCCCCCCCAAAAAAGGTAATGTTGCTATTGGTTATTGTAAATTCACCACCGTACGATTTGAACCGTTTCCTGTCGCAGCCACTATGCCTACCCACGCAAGTGAGGTACCATTTTTCCCGGGAGACATGGGGGAACGCTGGGTGGGTGGAAATTTGTTGATCCACGCAGATTCCAGAACTTTCCACCACTGAAATGTCAGGAAAATGTGTTTTTTTTGTCAAAATCTTATCTTTGCAAGGGATTCTGGGTAACAAAACCTGGGGGTAGGCAGAGGAGTCACCCCATCCTGAATTCCCCTGGGTGTCTATTTTTCAAAAATGTATAGGTTTGCTAGGTTTCCCTAGGTGCTGGCAGAGCCAGGGCGCAAAAACTAAAGGTAGTCTTTTTGTCCAAGAAGCTCAAAATTTCACTGGAAAATTGAGGTGCGACCATGTTGCGTTTTGCGCTGTTTCCTGTCGCAGCCACTATGCCTACCCAGGCAAGTGAGGTACCATTTTTCCCGGGAGACATGGGGGAACGCTGGGTGGGTGGAAATTTGTTGATCCACGCAGATTCCAGAACTTTCCACCACTGAAATGTCAGGAAAATGTGTTTTTTTTGTCACAATCTTAGCTTTGCAAGGGATTCTGGGTAACAAAACCTGGGGGTAGGCAGAGGAGTCACCCCATCCTGAATTCCCCTGGGTGTCTATTTTTCAAAAATGTATAGGTTTGCTAGGTTTCCCTAGGTGCTGGCAGAGCCAGGGCGCAAAAACTAAAGGTAGTCTTTTTGTCCAAGAAGCTCAAAATTTCACTGGAAAATTGAGGTGCGACCATGTTGCGTTTTGCGCTGTTTCCTGTCGCAGCCACTATGCCTACCCAGGCAAGTGAGGTACCATTTTTCCCGGGAGACATGGGGGAACGCTGGGTGGGTGGAAATTTGTTGATCCACGCAGATTCCAGAACTTTCCACCACTGAAATGTCAGGAAAATGTGTTTTTTTTGTCAAAATCTTAGCTTTGCAAGGGATTCTGGGTAACAAAACCTGGGGGTAGGCAGAGGAGTCACCCCATCCTGAATTCCCCTGGGTGTCTATTTTTCAAAAATGTATAGGTTTGCTAGGTTTCCCTAGGTGCTGGCAGAGCCAGGGCGCAAAAACTAAAGGTAGTCTTTTTGTCCAAGAAGCTCAAAATTTCACTGGAAAATTGAGGTGCGACCATGTTGCGTTTTGCGCTGTTTCCTGTCGCAGCCACTATGCCTACCCAGGCAAGTGAGGTACCATTTTTCCCGGGAGACATGGGGGAACGCTGGGTGGGTGGAAATTTGTTGATCCACGCAGATTCCAGAACTTTCCACCACTGAAATGTCAGGAAAATGTGTTTTTTTTGTCAAAATCTTAGCTTTGCAAGGGATTCTGGGTAACAAAACCTGGGGGTAGGCAGAGGAGTCACCCCATCCTGAATTCCCCTGGGTGTCTATTTTTCAAAAATGTATAGGTTTGCTAGGTTTCCCTAGGTGCTGGCAGAGCCAGGGCGCAAAAACTAAAGGTAGTCTTTTTGTCCAAGAAGCTCAAAATTTCACTGGAAAATTGAGGTGCGACCATGTTGCGTTTTGCGCTGTTTCCTGTCGCAGCCACTATGCCTACCCAGGCAAGTGAGGTACCATTTTTCCCGGGAGACATGGGGGAACGCTGGGTGGGTGGAAATTTGTTGATCCACGCAGATTCCAGAACTTTCCACCACTGAAATGTCAGGAAAATGTGTTTTTTTTGTCAAAATCTTAGCTTTGCAAGGGATTCTGGGTAACAAAACCTGGGGGTAGGCAGAGGAGTCACCCCATCCTGAATTCCCCTGGGTGTCTATTTTTCAAAAATGTATAGGTTTGCTAGGTTTCCCTAGGTGCTGGCAGAGCCAGGGCGCAAAAACTAAAGGTAGTCTTTTTGTCCAAGAAGCTCAAAATTTCACTGGAAAATTGAGGTGCGACCATGTTGCGTTTTGCGCTGTTTCCTGTCGCAGCCACTATGCCTACCCAGGCAAGTGAGGTACCATTTTTCCCGGGAGACATGGGGGAACGCTGGGTGGGTGGAAATTTGTTGATCCACGCAGATTCCAGAACTTTCCACCACTGAAATGTCAGGAAAATGTGTTTTTTTTGTCAAAATCTTAGCTTTGCAAGGGATTCTGGGTAACAAAACCTGGGGGTAGGCAGAGGAGTCACCCCATCCTGAATTCCCCAGGGTGTCTACTTTTCAAAAATGTATAGGTTTGCTAGGTTTCCCTAGGTGCTGGCAGAGCCAGGGCGCAAAAACTAAAGGTAGTCTTTTTGTCCAAGAAGCTCAAAATTTCACTGGAAAATTGAGGTGCGACCATGTTGCGTTTTGCGCTGTTTCCTGTCGCAGCCACTATGCCTACCCAGGCAAGTGAGGTACCATTTTTCCCGGGAGACATGGGGGAACGCTGGGTGGGTGGAAATTTGTTGATCCACGCAGATTCCAGAACTTTCCACCACTGAAATGTCAGGAAAATGTGTTTTTTTTGTCAAAATCTTAGCTTTGCAAGGGATTCTGGGTAACAAAACCTGGGGGTAGGCAGAGGAGTCACCCCATCCTGAATTCCCCAGGGTGTCTACTTTTCAAAAATGTATAGGTTTGCTAGGTTTCCCTAGGTGCTGGCAGAGCCAGGGCGCAAAAACTAAAGGTAGTCTTTTTGTCCAAGAAGCTCAAAATTTCACTGGAAAATTGAGGTGCGACCATGTTGCGTTTTGCGCTGTTTCCTGTCGCAGCCACTATGCCTACCCAGGCAAGTGAGGTACCATTTTTCCCGGGAGACATGGGGGAACGCTGGGTGGGTGGAAATTTGTTGATCCACGCAGATTCCAGAACTTTCCACCACTGAAATGTCAGGAAAATGTGTTTTTTTTGTCAAAATCTTAGCTTTGCAAGGGATTCTGGGTAACAAAACCTGGGGGTAGGCAGAGGAGTCACCCCATCCTGAATTCCCCAGGGTGTCTACTTTTCAAAAATGTATAGGTTTGCTAGGTTTCCCTAGGTGCTGGCAGAGCCAGGGCGCAAAAACTAAAGGTAGTCTTTTTGTCCAAGAAGCTCAAAATTTCACTGGAAAATTGAGGTGCGACCATGTTGCGTTTTGCGCTGTTTCCTGTCGCAGCCACTATGCCTACCCAGGCAAGTGAGGTACCATTTTTCCCGGGAGACATGGGGGAACGCTGGGTGGGTGGAAATTTGTTGATCCACGCAGATTCCAGAACTTTCCACCACTGAAATGTCAGGAAAATGTGTTTTTTTTGTCAAAATCTTAGCTTTGCAAGGGATTCTGGGTAACAAAACCTGGGGGTAGGCAGAGGAGTCACCCCATCCTGAATTCCCCAGGGTGTCTACTTTTCAAAAATGTATAGGTTTGCTAGGTTTCCCTAGGTGCTGGCAGAGCCAGGGCGCAAAAACTAAAGGTAGTCTTTTTGTCCAAGAAGCTCAAAATTTCACAGGAAAATTAAGGTGCGACCATGTTGCGTTTTGCGCTGTTTCCTGTCGCAGCCACTATGCCTACCCAGGCAAGTGAGGTACCATTTTTCCCGGGAGACATGGGGGAACGCTGGGTGGGTGGGAATTTGTTGATCCACGCAGATTCCAGAACTTTCCACCACTGAAATGTCAGGAAAATTTGTTTTTTTTGTCAAAATCTTATCTTTGCAAGGGATTCTGGGTAACAAAACCTGGGGGTAGGCAGAGGAGTCACCCCATCCTGAATTCCCCAGGGTGTCTACTTTTCAAAAATGTATAGGTTTGCTACGTTTCCCTAGGTGCTGGCAGAGCCAGGGCGCAAAAACTAAAGGTAGTCTTTTTGTCCAAAGAGCTCAAAATTTCACAGGAAAATTAAGGTGCGACCATGTTGCGTTTTGCGCTGTTTCCTGTCGCAGCCACTATGCCTACCCATGCAAGTGAGGTACCATTTTTCCCGGGAGACATGGGGGAACGCTGGGTGGGTGGGAATTTGTTGATCCACGCAGATTCCAGAACTTTCCACCACAGAAATATCAGGAAAATGTGTTTTTTTTGTCAAAATCCTAGCTTTGCAAGGGATTCTGGGTAACAAAACCTGAGGGTAGGCAGAGGAGTCACCCCATCCTGAATTCCCCAGGGTGTCTACTTTTCAAAAATGTATAGGTTTGCTAGGTTTCCCTAGGTGCAGGCAGAGCCAGGGCGCAAAAACTAAAGGTAGTCTCTTTGTCCAAAGAGATCAAAATTTCACAGGAAAATTGAGGTGCGACCATGTTGCGTTTTGCGCTGTTTCCTGTCGCAGCCACTATGCCTACCCAGGCAAGTGAGGTACCATTTTTCCCGGGAGACATGGGGGAACGCTGGGTGGGTGGAAATTTGTTGATCCACGCAGATTCCAGAACTTTCCACCACTGAAATGTCAGGAAAATGTGTTTTTTTTGTCAAAATCTTATCTTTGCAAGGGATTCTGGGTAACAAAACCTGGGGGTAGGCAGAGGAGTCACCCCACCCTGAGTTCCCCTGGGTATCTACTTTTCAAAAATGTATAGGTTTGCTACGTTTCCCTAGGTGCTGGCAGAGCCAGGGCGCAAAAACTAAAGGTAGTCTTTTTGTCCAAAGAGCTCAAAATTTCACAGGAAAATTAAGGTGCGACCATGTTGCGTTTTGCGCTGTTTCCTGTCGCAGCCACTATGCCTACCCATGCAAGTGAGGTACCATTTTTCCCGGGAGACATGGGGGAACGCTGGGTGGGTGGGAATTTGTTGATCCACGCAGATTCCAGAACTTTCCACCACAGAAATATCAGGAAAATTTGTTTTTTTTGTCAAAATCTTAGCTTTGCAAGGGATTATGGGTAACAAAACCTGAGGGTAGGCAGAGGAGTCACCCCATCCTGAATTCCCCTGGGTGTCTACTTTTCACAAATGTATAGGTTTGCTAGGTTTCCCTAGGTGCAGGCAGAGCCAGGGCGCAAAAACTAAAGGTAGTCTCTTTGTCCAAAGAGCTCAAAATTTCACAGGAAAATTGAGGTGCGACCATGTTGCGTTTTGCGCTGTTTCCTGTCGCAGCCACTATGCCTACCCAGGCAAGTGAGGTACCATTTTTCCCGGGAGACATGGGGGAACGCTGGGTGGGTGGAAATTTGTTGATCCACGCAGATTCCAGAACTTTCCACCACTGAAATGTCAGGAAAATGTGTTTTTTTTGTCAAAATCTTATCTTTGCAAGGGATTCTGGGTAACAAAACCTGGGGGTAGGCAGAGGAGTCACCCCACCCTGAGTTCCCCTGGGTGTCTACTTTTCAAAAATGTATAGGTTTGCAAGGTTTCCCTAGATGCCGGCAGAGCTAGGGTGCCAAAACTACAGGTAGGCACTTTGCCAAAAAAGGGTCAATTTGTAACTGCAAAATTTAGGTGTGAGCACGTTGCATTTTTCGCCGTTTCCTGTCGCAGGCACAAGGCCAACCCACACAAGTGAGGTACCGTTTTTATCGGGAGAATTGGGGTAATTCAAATTTGTAAATTAACTGTTATTACCCATTGAGCTTTCATGCATTTCTCCCTTTCAATGAAACACATTGTGTTTAAAAAAATTTTTTTTTGAAAAATGACCAATAATTCTCATGCTAGTATGAGTATTCCCAATTTTGAAAATTAGCAATTATATACTGTTTCTGAACTCTATAATTTGTACCCAATTCAGAAATACCTAGGTGACTTTCATACAGATTTTTCCATGTATACATTTTCCAAAACAAAGTGCTCTATACCCGGTAAATGAAAAAATACCATTGCAAGTTGCTCCTCAGTTTTTGGATCTGGGTTTGTCGGGTTCTTGGTGACACTACAAGTCCTATATATCCCCACAACCAGGAAGGTCTAACGGACATAACGGTATATTGCTTTCCAAGAGTTCTCAAAATTAGAAAAAGTTATAGGTGAAAACGTTGAGACAAAAGGCTGTTTTTTTAAACAAATTTTCATTTTTTTCGATATTTAACTGTTAGTTTCTATAAAGAAACCTTCATGGATTTAGACAAATGACCCCTTTCAGAATTCAGAATTTTGTGTACTTTTCGAAAATGTACAGCATTCCAGGATCCATTATTGCTTTCAAACTCTTTTCTACCATTAACTGGAAGGAGGTAGAAAGCTCTAAAAATAGCAAAAATAGGCTATGTCACAGAAAAATGCCAATACTGTGTGAAAAATGTCGGTTCTCTGACAAAAGACTGTTATTCCCTAAAAGCTATGAAAATGGAGATTTCAGCCCCACAAACCCTTTTTTGATAACGTTTTTAGGGAAAAACCCAGAGGCTTTCATTTGCAGCCCGTTTTTCCAATTTTTCTGAAAAAAACAAAAAAATCACTATATTTTGGTTACTTTCTGGGACCCCTCCAAGAGAATCCAGAAACCCTGGGCACCTTTGGATTCCACATGATGTTGGAAGAAAAGGACGCAAATTTGGCGTGGATACCTTATGTGGTCAAAAAGTTACAGGGGCCTAAGCGCGCACTACCCCAAATTGCCAAAAAAGGGCTCAGCACAGGAGGGGAAAAGGCCTAGCAGCGAAGGGGTTAGAGAGTGTTATAAGCCAGGTATTCCATTGAGGGACTAGTGCAGAGGGAGTTGACAATCACTGCAGTTGCTTCTGTCTCTCTCTAGCTCAATGTAGTTCAGTTTTCCAAGTAAAATGAGCTCAGAGATTGCTACACAAGTGTTGTGTGGTACTATATCTTCAGAGGTGGCTGTTTCTGTTTACTGCTGCTGATCCCATGTAAGCAAAAACAATGTTACTCTAAGTTGACATCTGACTAATATATCCGTAGCAGTGTTTGATCATGGCTTTATCCCTGTCTAACTTAGATTCTCTCCATTCAGACAATCAAAGAACGGCGATCCGAATCCGAGACTGCTGACGCCGTGCAGAGTCCCCGGGAGCTTCCAAGATGTTCTGGAGCCGACGGGGAGAGGTGCATGGTGTGCTGAAACAACACGAGCCATATGCGCGCCCTTACCACTTTACACTGCAATCAGGGACCTAGACAGTAAAACAGATAATCAGCAATTCGAAGTGCATTTCTTCTAGATTTACAAAAAACGCCCGTCTTTTTTAGAAGCTAACAAATATATAAGTCACAAATTATCTCTAAGTGGCTAAATATTTTAAGTGACTGTTAAACTGGGATATGCTTAACTATTTTCTGGTGGTCAAAATTCGCCTCATAATGCCGTGACAGTGATTAATCATAGTGACTCACTGAATAAAAGGTTCAAAACCTCGCTCAGAACGTGAAGTAGAAATAAGTTCACGGATCTATGTGGCTCAAACATGCAAACAGTACATCTGTTTGTCGCCACAAATATGGTGCAGGGCAGGCAGGCCAGGAGGTAAGGAAAACAAACATCTGTAAAACATTACAAAGCAGTCCCGGGCATGTTAAAAGATTTGGCGCGTCTCTGCGGAGTAAAAGTTGTACCACGCCCCTTTTAAAGACTGTCCTGTCTTATGCCTGGCTATTTGCGGCACAGATCTCCTTTCAAAAGTCAGCCAAATATTCTGCAAGGTCGCCGCACAAACACAGCACCCAATGTTGGCTACACTATACAACCCCAAAAGTCTGGAAGTGCCCTTGCACAACTGCCAACCAATTCCTAGTTTGCTTACAACGACATGTTACTTCGCAGACTCAAGAAGAATTAGTTTCATTTAGTAGCCAATATGGACACTCCTATATACAGTTATTGACACAGTTGTACAGCACCCAAAATATATATTACTGATAAAACTAGGTGCAGCTACACCTCCACTGTGGAATACGGTAATCCGATGTATATGCTAGGTGCAGCTACACATTTTTCTGCACATTAAAAATAAAAGTTTACATGAAAACCATGAGTCTTTGGAATGGGGAACATCCAAGTGACACTGTGTAAAAGAGAGCACTTGACACACACTACATGTAAAAGGTTTGATTTTGAAGTTTTGCATAGCGCTTGAAACAAATTCACTTATGCAGCTAAGAAGTTAAAATCCATATTTATTCTTTTGAATGTTCGGGTCAACACAGCGAATTTCTGCTATATCAGAGCACAGTGAGCACAAAAACAGTGAGACGGTACTGAAGGTTTGACAAAAGGTAACTATGTGCTTTGATTAGAATAACCAGTCTACTGACATTCCTGCAAAGCATCTACTCTGGGTAAAAGATTGCGGGCACAGCTCGGCATGTAGAGCCGGTTAAATGCAAACAGCAAAAAAAAACAAGACGGAGGAAAGGCAGAGAAGGGGAGGGGGGAGGAGAAATGCAACACAGTGTGAAGCAGTAGGGGCCTTTGAAGTGAAGCTAAGCTTCACTTCAAAGGTGTGGGAGGAGTGCTGCTACGGCCTGGGGGAAGCTGGCTGGGGAGGGGGAGGAGAAATGCAAGTTTATGGCCCAAAAGCGCGTACCTGTGGCCACGTGAACTCGAAGAAAACCGCACGAACGAAACCCTTGGTTTCACGAGCATTTTGAGCACTTGAATTCTCGCTCCGCTCAATGCGCTTGCGCCTATTGATAGGTCGCAAGACCTAAAAAACAGCCATTATTTTAAGTGGTATCAATTTAAAGTGCAGAAAAATGTTCCATATCATGAACATTTTTGCAGAACGCTTTTTGTTCAAACCATACTATCTGGTTCTATTGACATTAGGCTTAAAGTCAAGAGAGCTGGGTGTGAGGGTATCTGGTAACAATGCACAAGTTGTTTAGCCCCCAGTAGGTCACGATGATCAGAAGTAGCTCTCACTACAGAAAACATTGGAGACCCCTGGCTTAAATAATTGAGTAATGTGTGAATATTTTAGGATGGAGAAACTAAGCCAGCTTCAGAACCACTTTGAAGACAGGATTGATGGAAGAATTGTTGACTGTGGAAAGAAGCATGTAACTGAAAATAAGCTTGGCGGAGCACAGTGGTGTTTTTGTGAAACTGAAGAATCATGAGATTTGTTCATACTAGCAAAAAATAGGTTAAGTAGTGTATGTTTAGTGTCTGTAGCAATTTATCTGAACTGTGTCCACGTGTAATGAAAGGGCCCTCAGGCCTGTTTACAGTTTAGTCTATATTTTGGCTGTCTCTGGTGAGCCTAGCCTAGAAAAAAATCTGACAAAACAGGTTTTATTTTGTTTTTTAATTGTGGACCTTCAAAGTGTCAACAAAGTCATGTGGGTAGATTAACAACCGCTGCTGAGTATCAATGATTCGATTACATTATTTGGTTGTGCTGATTGCCTGTCTCAAACCACCTGATTGTGAAAGCTAATCACATTAAGTAACTGCTTTTGTCCCCCCTGATGGGGCACTGCAGTTGTGCCACACGTGCTCAGCTTTGGCTGCATCCAATTTTTTTGGTCGAGGAAAGAGAAGTTTTATCTTCAAAATGAAAGAAGTGAATATTTGTAAACATTACTAAGATTGGAGTCAAGCTCAATCCATGGTTAGTACAATGTTTTTTAAGAAATTCACCTCCTCATGCTAGGAAGATGTTTGGACTCCTTTTTAGCGGGCGAGCTAATTCTTCAAAATATTTGCAACATTTTGCAAACAACAGCGTGCTTCTGGAAAAAAAACTTGTTAGTATGGTCTAATAATTGCCACATGTGATTTGAGTACATTGTGAAAGACAAAGTACACGCTCCATCTGCTCATCTATTTCTTTTGGCAAAAGTATATTGCGTGACTTTTTCCGCAAGCATGTGTGGATTGGGGGCGTTAGCACAAGTTCATGCGGATCAGAGGTTCAGGTTAGTGTTTCCTTTGTGGAAACGGAGATGTGGCAAGACAGAATTTTGTAATTTAAAAAGGGATGGCCTGTGTGTAGAGTTTGGGGAAATTCCAAACATTTTTTGGAGGAAAACCCTTTTGTGGTGGGGTAGAACTTTAACCCTTACTGTACATTTTCATGTTTTAAATTGGTTTAGATAAAAGTAGGTAGTATCAATCCCCTAAAGTACATGTAGGCAAGTATAGATTTACTGTTCTTAACTCCACATCTATGTACCATTAAGATCCCTAAGTTGTCAATATAATGTCAACTTTACCAAACATACTCAACATGATATTTGGTATTGTGTTTCGGGTACAATCTTTTTGCTGGACAGTAGTAAATCAACTGTATATTGGTACCATAGTGCAGGCAGGCAAAAAGGAACAACACATCTTTCAAGAGAAAAGGGTCCAGCCAACTACATCTACAGGGCGAACTCCCCTCCCCCCGGACCACATGAGATGAGCCCTCTCCAACAGCACACTCAAGGAGGGCCTACATTGTAATTAAATATGCACTCATTCTGGATTTGGATCCAGGCTCTACAGACCTCAGAAAACCTGGAATGTCTTCCCTCAATGCGTCACTGTCATGCTCACCAAAGAGACTGACACCCTTTCACTGGCAGTTCCTGCTTAATACCCATCAACACCGTTTTTCAGGCTGTAGTGTAGGGGTCAAATCTGGTACATTCTCCCTCAGCATCCGCTCCACTTAGGAGGGAAACCACCATCACTACGCCAACAGCCTGTCCACTGACTTGTGGAAGTGTTTGTATGCAACTATTAGAACTTCCTGTTCTTATCTCACTTCCGATTCAGCAGCTCATAGAAACTCAATAATACGCCCCAATAGAGAACGCTGTGGGATACCTGCTGGAACACCCAACGCTCTAAGGTGGTGCTTCTCTTCAAATTGTCTAATATCTCAAACCTTTTGTCCACCTTCATCAGGGCGACAAGTGCATTCTATTTAAATTACGCCAGCTTGGTCAAACCTTCAGCTGCCTTGATCACATGACAGACTAACCTCCTTATAGCAGCCCCAGCTTCTTGGAGTCTTCTCCACTATCATCACTTTGCTAGTTAAGTCCTCCAACTTCCGCTCTATACCTTGCACAGCCGCCTCAGTAGTAGCAGTTCTTTCATGGCAGTCTTAGTATAGAGATTTCCTCGAGGTATCTAGTGTCAGGTCTGCTGGGTCTCCATGGCATGCTGATGCAAGTGAAGTATTGGTTGGAAAGTTTACATTAAGTTTCACTGTTTGAAAAACAGACTTACAACTTGAATAATACTTTAGGACAAATTGTTTCATTTGGAGCGATGTGCAAGCATATCTCTGTCAAGTTCTAGAAGCTTGTATGTTCGAATTTGGAGACCAGTAGAGCGGTTCATCTCTCGCCTTGCTTAGCACCCAATTGTTGAACTGTATAAAACATACATGATAATTATGAAATTATTGTAAACAGGTGTAGCTGTACTGTACCTGCCTGTACAATTTTGCTTACTGTCAGACATAGGTGGCCACCATAAGTACTCAAACATTTGAACTGTGGTGCCAGAGGGAGATCAGACCTGATGGGTAAAGGGAGGTAACAGAGATAACTGTTGACTCAGAAGCCTCCAAATTACAGTCCCTTGAGGCTCTCTAGTGTACCCTTCATTGTATGCCTGGTCAGATAGTTCACCAGCATCTGTAAGTAATCAAGGAATTGGCAGGACAGGGGCTCAGTCGGGATCCACTAATGCTACCCTGGCCATTTTCGAGAACCGGTTAGTCCAACCCTTACTGTACATTGTTAAGAAAAAAAATCTGAAAATCAACTGCACAGTTGGTTCGTCTGTCGATAAAGTTTTTAGAATATAATTTCATAGGTCTAAGAATCCCTAAAGAAATTATGCAGGGGCACCAATCACCAATCAAAACTACTAATGGACGAAGTGGACGCAATACATAAGGCTGAGGATAAAAAATATTGGATTGCAGAGATTGATGTTTGCTTCATAAGTATGACTAGTACAGATTGTGTTGATTGGTTTAAGGCTGTTGAGGGTGACAGTGTTGTGTAAAGTGATGCATTTTATAGTAAATAGTTGGCTTGATGAATGTTGGTTGGATTCAAATGTTCAGTTTTACTGGAAGGTTGCAGAAGAATTATCTGTGAAAAAATGGATTTTATTGAGAGGTTTATCCACCTGTGAAAGATATAAGTATTGCAGAGAGAGAATCCCCCACAACTACCCTGGCTGTCTTTCAGACAATTCGAGGCATATGGTAGCTACTCAGGCTACAAAATCAATTGGAGTAATTTGATACTGTGCCAACTATTTGGTGTTTTAGATTTGCTCCCCCTTCCCCACAGGCTGGCGATATATAGAAGGGGCTTTAAATACCTCGGTTTTTACATCACACCTATTAGGGAGATTGAACTGGCCCGTAACCTGGGGCGGGTGGTCCAGCAGTTTCAAGGGGATGTGGAGAGGTAGAGGGGAGTGCCTCAGGCGATCCTAGGGTGTGCCTCCATCTTAGAGATGATTACGCTCCCAAAGCTTATCTACGTCTTCCTGAACACTTACTACACCGTCACCGAGGAATTGTTCTCTACTTTTGATGGAGAATTGTGGCCTCTGTTGTGGAATAGAGGCCATCCCAAATTAGCGCTGCAGACTGCAATGTAACCTTATGATGGTGGGATAGCTCTCCCGGACATTACGGCATATTACTGCGCCACACACCGAATAGTAATTAACAACTAGATATATACACCCGTAGCCACCCAACATACTGGTTAGAGATGGTGTAGCTGAGGGCACGTCCACACACGCATTTCCTGTATGGAGGGAAAAGGGGCCAGGCAATTAATACCGGCGACATTGGTGGCACTGGCGGCATGGGCTAAGGCTACTAGATGCATCGGTGGGCACAAAGGGTGACTAGAGAGACCTGCCTCTGGGTGGAGGTGATGCAGCAGGAAGGGTTTCGAGGCCTTGGACATGATCGGGATCACTAAATGTGGGGACCTCCTCGAAGGAGGGGACTTCATGTCCTTCGCATCAGTGCAGAGGAAGTATCAGTTACATCTGAACCAGTACTTGCAATACTCACAGGTGAAGCATACGTGGCGGGAAGAGAAATTGGATGAGAATGAGATAACGGAGTATGTACTCTTAAAAGGCAGGCTGCTCATAGAGGAGCGTGGAAGGGGTGCCATGTCCATGATCTACAAGACCCTGAACAATAATATCCCAGACACCTTGCTTAAGCGAAGAGGTCACTGGGTATGAGATATGGGTGAGGTTGAT
Organism: Lissotriton vulgaris; assembly: GCF_964263255.1. NCBI lineage: Eukaryota > Metazoa > Chordata > Amphibia > Caudata > Salamandridae > Lissotriton > Lissotriton vulgaris. The sequence continues at coordinate 187,383,215 of NC_141696.1, forward strand.
GATACGGATTGGGACGCGGCCCTGATGCGCCCACGAAAGGTTGCAAATAGAACCAGGCGGAGGCTAATTCAACTCAAAATACTCCACAAGTTCTACTATGAGAAAATCAATGTCCCTGGAGTGTGTGAGGTGTAGGGCAGAGCGGGGGACATTCTTCCACACGTTGTGGGGCTGACCTGTGATTCAGGAATATTGGGAAGAAATAGTGTGTGAACTGCGCAATATCCTTGGGGTTGAAGATCCACTGGAGCCGAAATATGTTCTCTTGGGCATCCTGACGGACGTGGACATCCCACAGGCCATGCTTCTTTTCAGCAACTTGGGACTGTTGTTGGCAAAGAGGGACGTGGCCAGGTACTGGGAAGTGCTGGAGTCCCCACGCTAAGAGAATGGAGGACTGGGATGAATATGTACATTGCCGCAGAGAAGGTTACATGTAAGAGCAGAGGGTGCCCACAAAAGTTCCGTAAAGTCTGTGGCCCTTGGAGGGCATATTATGGGGTGGATCTTTTTGAGTATGAGACTGGGCAATGACTGTTATTTGTCATATATGCCTAGAGTGATGTTTGCTAAAGTATCTGATGTTTAGCTGAAACTTCTGATGTGTAATTGTATACTGAGCTGCTGTATTCTACATCCACCGTCCTATATGGTGGCTTATTACAGTTTAGGTTGCATCCCGCTAAGCTGTATATGAAAAGAAAACCAAATAAAAATATATATATATTTTTTTATTTTTATTAAAAAGTATTGCAGAGGAAGTTTGTGAGAGACATCTTGGCATGTCTATCTAAAATGAGACTGAGGGCAGACTTTTGGTGGTCGTCCATGTCACGAAAGATAGAGTGTACAGTAGAAATATGCTATATGCAATCTAAATGATAAGCAATTTGTTAAACTGATCTGCAACGGTACAATTTGTGGGATGCTTGGATAAAGTCAGGATTAGACTTTTGTATAGATGTTGGGGCCTATGGTTTGGAACACTCAGATTTTCCAACCCACCATTCCGAATAGCATTTAGCTGGCTTATCTTCTCTCTCCGCATCTTTACTATTTGTGCAGGCAACCAGGACCATGTATCAACACAAGAAGTGTGGAAAGCAGAACAAAAGGAAGTCAGGCACCCGGAGACAAGTCGTTCCTTTGGACTCCAACAGACAGGTCATCACTGTGGGAGGAGGTCCATCGGTTACAGAGCATCTTGATGAGCCCCACATCACTGCGGAAGGAGGCGTGCAACGAAGTAGAAGACCGGGTCAAGTAGATAGAAGGGACGCTACCGAAAGAATCCAATTGAGAGCGACAGACATTTAAGAGTGTGATGTTGGCTACCACAACAAACGAGACGCAAGAGAATAAGGCACTGTGTCCCCCACTGAGCAGACTGAAGAAAGTTTCCTAGCGCTATTGGGGATGTGAGCAAAGAGAGATATATTCGTATAGTGACATTTGTATTAGAAGAGGATATCGAATTGCTAATCCTAACAAAAAAACTAATGACAATCCTAATCCCAAAACATTATAAACACCAGCAGAATCTGAAAGATACTATCTTTACGTGTCATTTTAACAGGTGATCCTCACACCTACTCTACTTTGGCTTCAGGAGATCTGTCCTGTTGAATGCTTTATACATTTCTTACGCTGAATCTCTTAACGAAGAATGAAATCTGTCTTTGTCGAGCTTCTTTACATCACCCACAAGCTAATGTGTTACAGGAGAACAAGAGTTTAAATACAGAGGCATATGCAATGGGTCATGTGAACTAGACTTTCTGACAGTGGAACTCCTTACTCGTGACCCATTTGATTCAGGGCCACCTTCTCAAAAGAATCCTATTTGGGCTCATTTCAGGCGGGTCTTTCAACACTGCTGGAGTGTGCCTCACATTCTGAAAGAAAATTCCCAGCGCATCAGGGATATGCCTATTTTATTCCACAAACAACCCCGAATTGAGAGGTGCACTGCTAAAAAAAAATAAAAAAAAATTTTTTTAAAAATGCTGACCGGCCAGCTGTCAATGGATTTCTGCCTTAAGTTCCCCTGCTATTTCAGCATGAGTGCTTTTGTCTAATATTGCCTGCCTTATCGCTGGGTAACTTTGGATAAAGCGGTTCTGGTACTGCTGGCCTGCGGATGCCCTTCTACGGTCTAAATCACTCTTTAAGTGCATTAAGAATGTGGGAGCACATTGCGCAATGGTACAAAAACATGTTTAGCGTCGGAGTCTGGGTTCATTTCAAAGACACTGCATTTGTATGCAAAGAAGTAACTAAGTTATGGGACCTTGAGCACATGGTGAAGGCGAAAGGCTATTCTGAAGGTTTTAGGTGGACGCTGGGGGAATGAAAAATATGACGAAACTAGTGGGGGATTAAAGAGAACATACAAGTGAGCACCTTAACTCGGGACACCAGCAGACCATGAACACAATGATGTGGCGGCAAGTCATTGCCCAAAAACACGCATAGCATCTGTATGTTTCGGACCAGATTATAATATTCAGTTCTGTTTCAGGATGAAATTTTGAATGCTTGTGGGGAGGACAGGTAGAATCCTAGCAGGTATTTCTTCCCTGGTATGTTTTGTTTTACATCAAACCGATCGAGGTTTTCTTTGTCTTAGCATTCCACTGTTGACCAGATTGTGTTGTTGCCTAGTGTATTGCATCAATTGGAGTACTGCAGATTTGCTAAAACGAAATTAAATCGGGTGATATTAGTAGTTAATGCTCATTTAATAGAAAACATGGCAAAAGCATATTTATTAGAACAATTGACTGTGATTTAAAGCAAAATAACTAGGTACAATACACGGTGGTACCCGCGACAGTACACCCAGGACTGACGGCGCTATTTACTCAACACAATCATGTTTGTACTAGCCCTTCATCCCACTATCCTTCTCTTCATTTAGACTCGTGGGGCAACCTAGTAAAGATGGGAAAATAAAAAAAAAGAGTTTCAGACACAATAAACAGTGGAGTAGTGTGGCTCACTGGTTAGAGGAGGCAGACCTGGAAGCAGAGTTCAGCCCGGGACCAGGGTTCAATTCCCGGCTCGGCGGGGTCTTGAGTCCTAAAATGTCCATGGACTCAACAATTCTCGCTCCGGTGCCTACTCGATTCACGGGTTCACACTCTGCGACTCTGGGCAATAGCTTGCTTAATCTCCACAACGGCCCCTCGCGGCGGGATGCCTGGCTTTCACCTTGCAGATACCCTGCCGGGGTTATCTCTCAGGGGAATACCAGGATGGGTTCCCTAAGCAAGCGCTTAGAGACCGGTTGGTGATTTGCGCTATATAAATACCTGTACATTTACATTTACATAAACTCAGCATCAGGAATGGGGTTTACGTCCAACTACGAACTCTTGCCAATAGTTTGGGAAGCAAGCCATGTGGCTGCCAAGCAGATCACAGTGAGTATAGTCTTCGTTTGGTAATCCACTAATGTTACCATGGTCCTAGCAGAACAGACATGACGCGCCGCATGAGAAATGCTCCACAAATCAAGGGATGTGGTGGTAGTGAACCCCTCTGGGATGTCCACCATCAATAGGGTTCAGAGACCCCCAGCTGAAGAATCAACTGTGTTTAATGATGGCAGCTTCTCAAGAGCTCATGTTCTCCTGTCATCACTGATACTGTATCCTCCTAGTTGACGCGTCAACCTCTAGAGAGATGAAGCCCACTGCCTGAGCCTTCCACAAGCTAGTAAGAACCTGCATTGCTGGAGGAAGGCCTTTTGAGTCAAGCAGCCAGAGCTGGCAACTGAGACGAGTGACAAAGGCAAGCGTGTCCTAGCGATTCCCTGGGTAATGTGAATAAAAGATGCAGGTTTCAACATTTTTCACCATCAACATTTCACATTTTTTTGGAACAAGAAATTCTTCATCACAAGTTTAATTAAAATGTCAGACTTGGGCTTCACTTTATTTTACAATTGCTGCAATTCTTCATTACAAATTGAAAAAAACAACATCAGAAACTGCGTCAGGACACTGTGAATAAACATTCAATATCTCATAAAGATAGCCTGCGTATGCAAATATTCTCAGCAAAACATGTAGGAACGGTTTGGTAAATGTTTTTGCTGCTGTTATTTGTGCCTGTGAGTAAAAGCCCTAGTGATTAAAACGTGTACTTTACATTTGCAACGTTTGTAAAAACAGAAATCCTTTAATGACTAGCTCATGCTCGAAGGATGTAGAGAAGGCTGGTGTACTGGCAAAGAGCGCGTACAATTTAAAAAATAAACTCAGGTCTAAATATTCATACTGTTAAATTTTGCTTTCATTTCACTTTAAGAGTGAGTCTCCATTCCCTGGAGTTTCTGCATGTACATTTATCTAATCAACTTTCATATCTGATATACTAAGAAAAGTGTCTACCATCCCTTATGGGATGGGGACGAATAGGTCTTGCAAAAACAAACAAAAAAAACTATATAAAGAGTATGGTGCACTACGGGTTACTGCAGGTGGTCATATTGTTACCCAATTCTCTTTAAAATGTGCCTTTATTAAATAAGTAGGAATCCACTGCATAGTAATGGAAGAATGCTTTAGGTCATTGGTAATGTCTTGACCTTCTCCATCAACTTGCCACTGGTAATTGGAGGACGATACGCTTAGACCTCATGATGAGTTGCATGGAGAAGAAAAGCAAGGCAAACAAAGACTGACTGTACATATTCTATGGACCTTGAATTGTAGATGCTTAAGAAAAAAACAAGTAAACAATTGTAACCAATAAAACAGTGGTTGCAATTAAATTTAGAACTTTTTGGAAATTAAATCTGAATCTAGCTTATCCTTGAATCTTTTAGAACAGCTCTCATTCACCAACTTCATTGACCAATTCAGGGAAATCAAAATCCTCAGACACAATGGTCCTTAGAATTATGCAAATACAAGAATCTGTAAATTATGGATCCAACGCAGGGCTAACTTCAAAAATTCAGTACCTTGCAATGTGTACGTCCGTTTTATTCTAAGGCAGTTCTGTTTGTATTCCAACATAAAAGCCTAGCAGCTGGCTCATTATTCCAAGGAATGCTAAGTTACTATGGAATTACATTTCAAACGGCTATAACGCAACCTAGAAAAAGCAACAAAGTGAAAAAGGCAGTACATTATTTTACCCAACAATGGTGTTTGATTCAATATCCTCAATTGTTTTCATAGTGCGAGGGGTACATTCATCAGGCCTCAGATCATGGCACAGGAGGGTGCAATATGGTCAAACACAAAGACAATTCCACTTCTGGTTCACATCAAATATTCTCCAGGCAAACACTGGCACATACTCAAATCCCCAGCCTGCAATACAATGCATGAAATGAAGTCATGTCTGCCAGTTCGAACACTTCATAACGGGTACAGAGTAGCAAAATACCTTCTGTAGAGCGTCACTCAAAAACACTGGTAGAGACTACGCCCATGATGACCGACATGTATATCCATAGATCAAACAATGTCCATTGGTTGCCATTTCACCTGACAAATACACATACAAATTAATAACTTAAAAATGTTACCAGATGCCAGGATGTCTCCAATAAAGAGACTGGCAATGGCAAGCATTCATACCTCAAATCTTGTAGGCACTGCTTCTAAAACTGTGCTCTCCTTTAAACACTGCATGAAACAGATATAAAAGCACAGCTTTTTGGTCCTATCTGGTTATCCAATACTTTCCCAGAGCATTTAGGCCAACATGACTTTATGGAAAAGCGGGGGTTAATCAGGAATGAACAGGCCACGCTCCGTTCTTTTTTTTATATTTAAAGGGAAACACAAGCTTTTCTGACCACTAATCAGTTGACCTCACCTAAGAACTAACAGCTTGCACAAAAGGGATAACTATAGAAAAAGAGGTAATGAAATCTCAGGGATTGTGATTATTTTTACTCTCCGCGCTACAATGCACAAAAAGTGATGTAAAAGTACTGTAACGGAGTTTGGTCTGCGCAATGTTCAGATGCACGGATAGCACCAAGGGGCGTAAAGGGGCCGCTGGGCCGCTACTGTCTGAAATGCTGCCACTTCTAAAACCCCTTTTCTGTAAAAGGGCCTGGATACACTGGCATACCACTATTTCAGGTATAAACAAAGAGTCCTGCAGAAGGTACTAGTGTCAGTCTACTGACCTTCTGCTGTGCCAAAGGAAATCTGTATCCTTCTGGGGCAACAAAGGCCTTTTGAACTTGCTTGTGAGGCAACAAGCTGTAAACTTTGCATTTCACTGAGCAATTTGTGCATTTGTGTTCTAACCAACTTCCGACTGCAAAAAAGATGAAACCATATTTAATTCGGTTAAGCTGACTTGCAGAAGAAGCCATCAACCTGCCATGCTTAAGCTCAGGAAATTGACTCGCCTATAAGCCAGAAGGCCCAAAAAAATACAGGAATTGCTCCCATTGAGAAAATCTCAGCATAAACCTTTAGCCCACTTTGGGCTATCATTTTTTGTTTCTCTTTCTTCAGTCCGTTAGTTTAAATTACAGCAGTTCAAGTAGCTGATGGTGGTTCCTTCCCCTGGAAGAGGCGACGCCTCATTGTTCACAAGCGCGTTCTGTCGTGCCTCGCTGATTAGGCGGCATGCTAAGTCCAGAAAGAGTTTTTCCACATTGTCAGACTCTTTGGCGGAGGTTTCCAGATAGAACATGTTGTGGGCCTCTGCGAATTCGTGTGCTCTCTGCTGGGAGACTTCTCGGTTTTGCGCCAAGTCTATCTTGTTGCCTGCAACAACACAAAATATTCCTGGTAAGGTTTATAGAATACGCTTTCTTTTATTTTCCATAAATACTCACAAGTAACAGAGATAAGGTACCTAGAGGAAACCTCGCTATGGCATGCACTTTATAAATGTTACAATAATTATAATAATAATAAAGATAATAGTAAAAGTAGAATAAAAAGGCTTGGTGTGGTTCAAAACAGGGAGTTTGCATCTCTCCTCAAAGTTGAGTTACAACTAGGTATTACTATTATACAATTTATGAATTGTGAGGGTTTCTGAGGATCTTTTACCAGGGCTTGAGCTGAGCTGTTTATTGTTTGCTATGGTGCAAACAACCAGCGATTAACTACAATATATTTGCTCTTCTACCATGATTCATTAAGAAGGAACATGCTTAAATCTGAAATCTTCAGAGATATAAAACTTAAGACCATTCATAAGTCCCAGATTTACAACTGTGCTTGCTAGTTTTAGAATTTATGGATGCGAAGAACAATTTACTTACCTTCGGTAACGCTATTTCTGGTGTATACTCTTATAACCGCAGGCATCTCAACTTTAGAACAGAAACCACAGCAGTACCTCCCAAAGGCATAGGGTCTAGGGAGTGGACTCAGACCAAAACGTCCTGCGGAACTGAGCAGGTGAATTGACTCTCCTGACAGACTTAACTGTCAAGGCACTAGTGTTTTGCGACAGTATGCAGTGACCATCATATCACAGCCATTGCAGATGTCCAGAACAGGCACCCATCTTGTCAAAGACGTTGCAGTCGCCTTGGCCTTAGTGGAAAGGGTTCACAGGCAGTGGTGCTGGAACTATTTCCAGAGTGGTGGGGCTGTCATCAATGTTACATCACTGAAATCATAGGGACTTTGCAAAACTCGAGCGCCACACAAGGAACAAGTGCCCCAAATGAGTCACGCCCAGTCTTCAAGAGAGTGGTGAGGGTGTAGTATGCAGCTGAAGGTGAATTCTGGAGCACACTATTGCAAACATATTATTAAAGCATAGTGAGGTAGCGCATTGAATAACACGTTTTCCATTGAAATGGCCACTAACTTTGCACATAGTGTTACTGAAAAAACTATATAGCGCACAAACAAAAGGGTTCGAGCGAATAGTTGTCATTTGCGCAACACCAAGTAAAGTGTCTTGATCGGTTTTGATCCTATTTAAGTCCTTGTTTCCATCGTACACCAGAATTACAAAGAAATACGTACTGTGTGCTTTCCTATCTGGATTTAAATTTTGTTCTGTGTTAAGAAAAATAGAGTCCTAAAGCCTTTCCTTTTCGCACAGCACGATGGCCACATAGTCCACTTTATAAAATGCTCTCACTTTGCCATCAGAGAAAGAAAAGTAAAAAAAAAAAAACTCTGTGTTAAAAGAACCATCAGCAATTTGTAAGAAGGCATAGCCTGGCATTTGACCTCTTTCTTTAATCACATAGCAAATGTGACAAGATCAAAACAAAATTTAAAGGCACCTTTATTGCTCATTCACCTTTGGGACTCCTGCACGGTCATTTAGAGGGTGCTGCATCACCCCTACTGTCAGCGTCTATACCCACAGGCCTTCAATTGGCTGCTTCCTGGCAAGTGCACAGCAAATTTTGATGCAGAGGACAAGCCACTTTGACAGGGCCACTTTTCCACCGCCTCACCTTTCTTTGCAGCAGAAAACCCCAACTGACCATCCACACAATGAACCTTGTGCAGTAGATTTAAAAGCTCAGCGCCCACTTCGGGTCGAGGCGATGTAGTCTCTTCCTCGATTGAAAGATTGGCCAACGTGGAGGAGTAACAACCTTTGGTAGAAAGCTGTCCAGGTCCAATTTGACTGGAAATAATGTGATGTAGGGCAGTTGCAAAGAAAGGACCTGCAGTTCACTCATGCGGCTCATCAATGTAATCGCAATGAAGAAGATGGTTTTAAGCAACAAAAGCCTTAAGGAACAGCTGTGATTAGGCTTTAAGTGCACATGAAAAATGTAAAATACATCACAAAATGACTCCATCATCACAGCCAGCTACCCAGACGTCTGGAAACACGCCACCACAGTACTCCCCCTCCTCAAGGAACTTTCTCCGGAGCAGAAGGCACTAGCTAACTACTGGTCTATTCTCCTGCTACCATATGCAGCAAAAGTAATGGAATAAATTATAAACGCCTAGTATTGTATTGTATTGTATTGTAACTAGATTTATAATGCGCACAGCTATCCACATGGAGTTTCCCGGCACAGCAGAAAGGTAGTAGTGGAAGGGTCAGGCAATCATCAATGAGGAAAAAGCAAGGTTTTAAGCTTTTTACGAAATTTCGTAAGGAAAGGCTCGAGTTTTAGTGGGGCAGGAAGAGAATTCCACAGTTTAGGGGCAAGACAAGAGAAAGAACGACCGCCCATTCTTGCCAGTTTGAAGCGTGAAATCGAAAAATTCCCTTGAGACGAGGATCTTCGAAGGCGGGGAGGAGAGTAAGGTTGGACAAGAGACTGGAGGTAGGCTGGGGCTAGCCCCTGCTTGATCTTATGCATGAAGCAGAGGGCCTTAAACTTGATTCTGCTTTCTATGCGGAGCCAGTGCAGATCCTTAAGATAAGGGGGGATGGGGGATCTCCAGTCACTCACCTACCAGCCCACAACCTCCTCCACAGCACTTAATCCGGATTCAGGCCCAACCATAGTACAGAGACCACTCTCATCGCAGCTACAGATGATATCCGGATGATCATGGACATAGGTGACACCGCAGCCCTCATTCTACTGGATCTGTCTGCAGCCTTCGAAACAGTCTCCCACACCTTCCTTATCCAATGACTGCATGAAGCCGGCATCCAACGTCCCACACTTCGCTGAATTTGCTCCTTTCTGACAGACGGCACCCAGTTTGTCAGAATGGCCCTCTTTACCTCAGATGAAGTCAACCTCATCTGTGAAGTTCCGAAAGGATCCTCACTCAGCCCCACTATGATCAACGCCAACATGATCCCACTCGCCAGCATCACCCATACCCAAGGAATCAATGTCATATCCTATGCGGATGACACCCATCTCATACTCTCCCTCCTATAAGAAGCCAAACACCCACACTAATTTCTTCACCACCATGCCCGAATCCGCCAGATGGATGAAAATCAACTGCCTTAAGCTCAACAAAGACAAGACGGAAATAGTAATCTTTGGCAAAAACACCTCGCTCTGAGACTCCAACTTGTGGCCTTTCAACTGTGAAAGCACTTGTCACCTGTAATAAGAAAATTATAGCCACTCTTCTGAGCTTATGGCTGGCAGTGACGCTTTTGGTCACCTTGGTATCTTACACAGGATAATACATAGGACACCGGTTATCCAACCTCAAATGGGATTTGTGGTGCATTAAACCTTGTTACTTAGGTAAGATGGGTAGTTTGGCGCTACTGTGGCTCATCTAGGCCTCCATTTTACTGGGTTCTCCAAATTTCTGGCTCTTTGGGGTGGTGGAGGATGTGGTCTGTGCCAGGGGACCCCTTTATGGGCCAGTTGCCCACAGCCCATCGCTCCAACATGTACTAGAGGTACTTCTTGGGAGTATGTGGGGAGGACTTTCTTCTAGCATGCTGAAATCTGGGTTTTTGCATCTAACCTGGACCTTTGCCCCATGTCCTGGGAAAGCTTTAGTTTTTGAGTCATGATTCGTTGGGAAGTCAATTTTTTCAGGGCCTCGGATGAAGGTTCAGCGATGCCATGGTCACCCAGTGATGCATCTTAGCTATGAGTTCACTCGAATTTGATAAACTTGCATGGGAGGGATTGATGGACAGGAATGAAACGGTCCACTCACTCTGTATTGGGGTGATAAAGATATTGTGCAGCTTTGTAATGGGGGATTTGTAGTTATAAATGCTAAAAATGTTCTTTACGTTCATGGTATGTGTTTTGTTCCTATGCTAGATGCATTTTGATTATGGAAAGGCTTGTTAATAGATGCAGCCTGAAGTTTTTCTCTTTCTAAAAAACAATTTCAGATTTCTCTGACTCAGTCTCTCCACTGTGTGTGAAAGTGGGAAATGACGGACAAAATGTATATGTTGGTAACCAGAAGGCACTTGCCGGGTCCACTTCATATTGCAACATCCTTATGATGTACGATAGAGGACACTTTATCCCATAGATCATTCATAGTGGGTAAAAGGTGACCGTTCCTTCAAAATGATCCCTCTAGGTACTCTGAGAGGTGCACGCAAACTCACAGTGTTGACCCTTCCTCTGTTTGTGTTCTGTGAGTAGTTGTGTCTTTTTTTTTACTCCAGCGCTAAATGTTAAATGCCGTATACTTGTAAAGCGCACAGCTGCCCCAGCAAAGGGGCGTCCCGGCGCTGTATACCGCTGGGGAACCCATCCTGGCTTTCCCTGTGAGATGATAGCTCCTGGGCACCCCCAAGGTGAGACCAGGCATCCCCGGTGTTGAAGGAGCCATTGTGAAGATTAAGCAAGCTATTGCCCAGAGTTGCTGAGTGGGATCCATGGTTGGAGTAGGCACCGAGGGAAGAATTATAGAGTCCGCTGACCATGGCCCCAAGACCCTGCCGCGTCGGGAATCGAACCCTGGTCCCGGGCTGACCTCTGCTTCCGGGTCTGCCGCCTCTAACCAGTGAGCCACACCACTCTACAGTGGCTAAGAAGCTGTGTGTATGTGTTCTCTACAAAAATAACACAGCACAGTAACAAGACTTGCCGGTGGGGTCTCTGAGACAATTCTAGTTACATCTTAAGCAAAACAATGTTAAAGTGCGAAGAACACCAGAAAATTTGTTTTGGCTTTGGGAAAAACCTAACGAACCCACCATGTATAACAAGCATTAGAAATGCAATAGGTCTCGCAGCATTAGAGTTAGTGCTTTTAGAATTGTTTATGGGTTTTTTTGTAAATCTTTAGCATGAGGTTGAGGGTGAGTGAGGGTGAGGGGTTGAGGGTGAGTGAGGGTGAGTGAGGGGTTGAGGGTGAGGGTGAGTGAGGGTGAGTGAGGGGTTGAGGGTGAGTGAGGGGTTGAGGGTGAGTGAGGGTGAGTGAGGCGTTGAGGGTGAGTGAGGGTGAGGGGTTGAGGGTGAGTGAGGGTGAGGGGTTGAGGGTGGGTGAGGGGTTGAGGGTGGGTGAGGGGTTGAGGGTGAGTGAGGGGTTGAGGGTGAGTGAGGGTGAGTGAGGGGTTGAGGGTGAGTGAGGGTGAGGGGTTGAGGGTGGGTGAGGGGTTGAGGGTGGGTGAGGGTGAGGGGTTGAGGGTGAGTGAGTGTGAGTGAGGGTGAGTGAGGGTGAGTGAGGGGTTGAGGGTGAGTGAGGGTGAGTGAGGGGTTGAGGGTGAGTGAGGGTGAGTGAGGGGTTGAGGGTGAGTGAGGGGTTGAGGGTGAGTGAGGGTGAGGGGTTGAGGGTGGGTGAGGGGTTGAGGGTGAGTGAGGGTGAGTGAGGGGTTGAGGGTGAGTGAGGGTGAGGGGTTGAGGGTGAGTGAGGGTGAGGGGTTGAGGGTGGGTGAGGGGTTGAGGGTGGGTGAGGGGTTGAGGGTGGGTGAGGGTGAGTGAGGGTGAGTGAGGGGTTGAGGGTGAGGGTGAGTGAGGGTGAGGGTGAGTGAGGGGTTGAGGGTGAGTGAGGGTGAGTGAGGGGTTGAGGGTGAGTGAGGGTGAGTGAGGGGTTGAGGGTGAGTGAGGGTGAGGGGTTGAGGGTGGGTGAGGAGTTGAGGGTGAGTGAGGGTGAGTGAGGGGTTGAGGGTGAGTGAGGGGTTGAGGGTGAGTGAGGGTGAGGGGTTGAGGGTGGGTGAGGGGTTGAGGGTGGGTGAGGGTGAGGGGTTGAGGGTGAGTGAGGGTGAGGGTGAGTGAGGGTGAGTGAGGGGTTGAGGGTGAGTGAGGGTGAGTGAGGGGTTGAGGGTGAGTGAGGGTGAGTGAGGGGTTGAGGGTGAGTGAGGGTGAGGGGTTGAGGGTGGGTGAGGGGTTGAGGGTGGGTGAGGGTGAGGGGTTGAGGGTGAGTGAGTGTGAGTGAGGGTGAGTGAGGGTGAGTGAGGGTGAGTGAGGGGTTGAGGGTGAGTGAGGGTGAGTGAGGGGTTGAGGGTGAATGAGGGTGAGTGAGGGGTTGAGGGTGAGTGAGGGTGAGTGAGGGGTTGAGGGTGAGTGAGGGTGAGGGGTTGAGGGTGGGTGAGGGGCTGAGGGTGGGTGAGGGTGAGGGGTTGAGGGTGAGTGAGGGTGAGGGTGAGTGAGGGTGAGTGAGGGGTTGAGGGTGAGGGTGAGTGAGGGTGAGGGTGAGTGAGGGTGAGTGAGGGTGAGTGAGGGTGAGTGAGGGGTTGAGGGTGAGTGAGGGTGAGTGAGGGGTTGAGGGTGAGTGAGGGTGAGTGAGGGGTTGAGGGTGAGTGAGGGTGAGTGAGGGGTTGAGGGTGAGTGAGGGTGAGGGGTTGAGGGTGGGTGAGGGGTTGAGGGTGGGTGAGGGTGAGGGAGTGAGGGTGAGTGAGGGTGAGTGAGGGGTTGAGGGTGAGTGAGGGTGAGGGTGAGTGAGGGTGAGTGAGGGTGAGGGTGAGTGAGGGTGAGTGAGGGTGAGGGTGAGTGAGGGTGAGTGAGGGTGGGTGAGGGTGGGTGAGGGTGAGTGTGGGTGAGTGTGGGTGAGGGATTGAGGGTGAGGGGTTGAGGTTCTGTCATCAGACTTTGACCCAGAGCAGGAGTCAGAAATGCAGAAAACAAAGAAAGCAAAAATGGCAAACCCTGCACGATTGAGATCGTCACAGGAGTGGAAGGAAGAGGCGTGAGGTAGAATCCAGAGTAAGCAGCCTTGGTATTAAGCAGCGATCTCTTAAGAAAAACTTTTGGAGTTACACTTTCAATTTTTATAATCGAATTAAGCACTGGGGTTAGATAGATGTGTGTGTGGGCCGAAGGGCGTTATGTTGCGATGGCCTTGCATGACGTGCAGATAAATCAGTTGTGTTTAATCATCTGTGGGCTGTCTGACGTGTTCTGGCGTTTGTTTGATGTTGGGCTGCTGATGTGTCACATGGGCGGGCAGGCCAGTGTCTCACAGTGGATTCTGCTTGTATATCCGGGTTTTCCTTTGTGTTGTTGGGGGTGGCTTTACATGGCACTGGGAGGTGTTTGCATTGAGCGGCTGCCTGGACGGACAAAAGGTGGTGCTTAGCGGGACAACGAATGCTGCCTTCTCTTTTGTTTTGGTGCTGTCATGTATGATGGTGTCCGCCTGAAATGACGTTGTTAGGGACGTGTGTACAGCATCGGTGAATCGACTACCATGGTTGAAGATCTGGAAGGCTTTCCTTCTCTGACGCTGGTTCTGGTCTCTGTGGCGGCTCCCTGTCCCTCGGAGCGAAACAAACAAGGCATCTTTGTGCTTTTTCCCTTGACCCAGTAAGCGCAGCACGGCTTATTATGGCGGACTTAAATGGCGCTCTGGATTGAGGTATTGAGAGCAGAGGGGGAGGGGCGGGGGGACCTTATGCAAGATCCGGATTCGTTGTAGGTGCAATTGGCGTTGGAAGCAGAAAGGAAAGATTGTTGATGCCTTCTGGTTAAGGGCCCCATCAGGATGTGTTTGGGTGGTGAACATGGAGGAAGTGCCGCCCGAGCATGAATACGTGTTACTGGGTATTCTGTTTACCACTGTGCCATGCCGTTCTCAGGCGGGGGAGGGCGGGTTTGGAATGACGAGCTCGCGAGGCGGTGTTGGCGGGGAGGGGGCGGAGCGGGGGAGAGGGTGTGTGTGAACCGAGACGGAGGGGAGAGAGGGGAGGGGGAGGAGAAAGAGAAATGCGACACGGCGGGAGGGGGCGGAGCGGGGGAGAGGGTGTGTGTGTGTTGTTAGGAGACGGACGTGCACGCGCCCGTGACTTTTAAGGTCAATGCGCATGCGCATAAGCTTAATGCGCATGCGCATTGACCTTAAAACTCACGGGCACTGCAAGGAATCGCCACGATTCCTTGCAGTGCAGATAAAGTGTGGATAACTCGCAATAGTCTCGCTTTGCTCGATGCGCATGCGCATCGACAACAGGCGAGACCTAAAAAACGTACTCTTAGACAGTTTTGTTGTATTTTCGTTTTAGTGTTACACACAAAGCATCAACACTTACCTACTAACACAGTGACGACCTGGTGGCTGGCATATTGTTCGATTTCTTTTAGCCATTCAGGCAGACATCGAAAGGATTCCTCACAGCTTATGTCGTAGGTCAGTATTAGCGCATTGGCGCTGCGGTAGTAACTCTGCGTGATGGATCGGAACCGCTCTTGCCCCGCCGTGTCCCAAATCTGCAGCTACAGACGCACAATAGGGTGGTGGAGAAAAGGCATTATTATCTGAGACTTGTGAACAAATTCTTATGAGCAAACAACATTCTACAGTACACGTCATAGCTATAGTTTCAAAAGAAGTGTATCCTTTTCTAGCCAGATGGGAAAAAGATTTATTTTTTGTTTAACTTTGGATTTCTGGGCTGTTAGTTGGTTGTTTAGCACTTTTGATTATATTCTGCTGTTTTGAAATGAACCCACTACATTTTTGAATCGCTGCTGCCGGTTTCCTTGGTAGCTTTGACCATTCAACGAGCTTTAACTGAAAGAAAATCCAGCATCAGTCGGGAGGGGATTGCTTTCTGCTAATTCAGCTGTTATTACAAAAGCATTTAAAGGCAAATAAATATTGTAACAGGACTGTGAATTTTGTAAGGAAACGCGCACACAGGAAATAATAAATTATAATGAAGAAGCAAAAAAGTGAAAGGCAAATTAATGATGCTGAAAAAAATATATTCTCGTATTAAGGTGAGACTTACATTTGTATTTTGGTTATTTATAAATTACTAACGTTCACCTCAAAGTATCATGGCACTATCAATAACATGTTCTAACTCAGAACTATAGCTTGAGCTATTGAGAGGTTAAAACCACGTTTTCAGGACATTCCTGAACTTTAACAAGCCAGTTTCCATCTCAAGAGAAAGGGGCAATTTATTCCACAAAATGACAGCAGCGACAGTGAAGGTCACACCAGCCATTCTAACATATCTGAATTTTTAGGAGACTATTTACCAATACCTTGAGAGAGGTAGGAGTTTCTGGGTGCGACTAGCTTTTGTGCACCTAACACTCTCGAACTGAATTCACTGATGGATTGGAAGCCGGAGAGAGTTCTACTTGTACGTATTGCTATGCAGTGCCACCATCTTTTGGAAAATACCGTGGGGACAAATTAGCATACGTAATGACGTCAAAAGCAGGAACGTCACAGACAACGACACCCCACATGTAAACGGTCACACATAAAAGGTGAAACTAACTTATCACAGTCAGCTGTAATTTTTAAAACTCAAACGTATGATTTCATGCACCGATGTGCACCTGAGCTAAGAAATCACTAAAAGTGACAAAACAGTATGGCACTTGGCAAATGCTTTTTGTAAAGTGCTTTATACAATAAATAACATGTGTTTGGTGTATTTTCAAGGCTGGGCGTTGACAGCGCAGCCATCAAATGGACCTATTGCTAACAATATGCACAGGGTGGGCTTTGGGTCCACCTCTTACCATCATTCTTTCTTTGACCTGACTTTTTCAGCCAGTGGCCTGAGACTTTGTCAATCAAGACTTGGCCCAGTGGCATATACATCTCAGCTAATGCTAGTTGTTGGAGTGTATCCTTCCACCCCACTCCACAGCCTGCACTGAAGTTCCTGAGAGTTCTAACCATGGAGTCCCACTCTGCAACTCTGGGCAATAGCTTGCTTAATCTCCACAACGGCCCCCACAACGCTAAGGATGCTTGGCCTTCACCCTGGGGGGGCCCAGGAGTGGACGCCTCACAGGGAAAGCCAGGACGGGTTCCACAGCGGTATTCGTACAAGCGCCTTGAGACCCTTGCGGGTGAGTAGTGCGCTATACAAGTATCAATTTACATTACATTACATTACTACTGTACAACTTATAGTCTTATCTGTTCCCTCCTGCTGGCTCCCTCCCATGTGTTTTGCACCAATATGCTAACACAGCATCTTAAATTATGATGATTTGTATAGCATGCATATCCCCTTCCGGTGTTGTGACACCTAAGGGGAGGAGTTGCCCTTATTGGGTCGTATTGAAATAGCCAGACTTTTAGGTTTTTCCAAAATTCTACGCTGGAGGCTCTAATGCGTAACAGGAGGTTGCACCAGTCTTTATGAGCCAGGTAGTAAAAGAAGCGAGCCCAGTTCTGGCTCTTCAGAAGCAGGGGACGTGGGAGAGCTTGAGGTTGGCTGAGCGGAGGTGTCTCACCAGGGTTTGGAACTGGATGCGGCTGTTCAGGCATGCGGGTCATTGCTTGGGTAATGCTCTTTAGGTGTGAGTTAAGTACGACAAGGGTGTATTCGTGTATGGGGAGCCAGGGGAGGTATTCGAAGTGATTGGATGAGTGTGGTGCAGTGGGAGTTTGGGAGCTGCGTTCTGAATTACCTGGAGTCACTTGGCGAGTTGTGCAGTGATTATGACGTAGACTGTATTTCCACAGTCCGTTCTACAGGTGAGCAGGGCTTGGATGTCAGATCTTTGAGTGTACAGTGGGAGACATCTAAAAACTTTCGAGGAATTTGTGGATGAAGAAGCAGTTGGAGGCAATAGTGTTGACCTGGTTAAACACCAAGGTTTGAATTTCAATAACAGTCCCTAGGTTCTTTGCCGACGTTGATCGGGTTGGTGTTGATCCTGCGGACCAAAGGGAGGTTTCTTTTCCGAAGATGTCCACTTCCATTTTGTTGCAGATGAGATTCACGCAGTTGGTCCGCATCCAGTTTGAGACTTCAGACATGCAGTTATGTTATGTTAAATAATATTTATAAAGCGCACGTACGCCCTTGGGCTTCATGGCGCTGAGGTACGGGAACATAACTAAGAAAGGAAAAATAGACAGCCAAATTAGGAATAAACATTATTTGAAGGCCTGTCTAAAAAGCCAAGTTTTAAAGAGATGTCTAAAAGTGAGAATGTCAGGGCTCTGTCAGTAGGTGAACATCATCTGGGTGTTGGAGGAGTCATTGGAGAGGGAGACAATGTTCTGTTCTGTCGTCGGTATAGGAGATGTTAAGTGCGTGGCTACGGCTCCTGACGGGTCAGGCCATGTAGACACTGAAGAGTGTAGGGCTGAGCGAGTAGCCTAGAGGGAAGCTGCAGATCAAATTGAAGGAAGAGCACAGGGCCAGGCTGACAGTTTGAGTGTGTGCAGTTAGGAAGAAGCTGGTCCAACCGAGTGTGGATCCATGTATTCCAATGACATATAGGCATGGATGAGAATGGAGTAGGAGATGGTATTATAAAAAGCGGCTAAGAGGTTGTGAAGGAAGAGTGATAGTGTGTCCCAGTTATCCACGATTAAACTAAATTCATCTGTAGCTGCAAAGAGGGTGGTCTCTGTCTCATGGTTTAGTATGAATCTTGATTAAGAAGGGTGCAGGAGGGGGTTTGCTTTAAGAGGGTCAGCCAATCAGGCAAGAATTTGGCCAGATAGAGAAGGAGAGAAAAGGGTCTAGAGTTTGCCAATAACTTCAGGCCCAAAGGGTTTTATTCAGGAGATGTAAGATAGTGGCATGTTTCTGGGAGTCAGGGAGGGTGGCTGTGGTGAGTCATTGAGGACTGGCGTGAGGGCGGTGAAGATGGGATGGAGTCATTTGATGAAGATGAAGTGGGGGGGTCACAGATCCATGGGGAGGAGGGGAGGGCTGCTTACAGAACACATGGTGGAGGTTTCTAGGTGGGTGAGGGAAGGCCACATGTCAGCGTGGTTTTTGGAGTGTACCTCTCATCGGACTGAAAGGTGGCGCCAGTGGAGGGGTCCAGTTAGGGTGTAAAGTTGTTGTATATGGTGGTGAACTTGTTGCTGAAGTATTGGAAGAGTTGAATTCAGAGTGCCTGTAATAGGGTGGTGATAGTGGAGCTAGCGGTGGGGGATGTAAATTCCTACACTATGGCAAAGAGTTCTTTAGATTTATTGGAGCTATTTTCAATTAGTTTGGGGATTCCAGGTCCCTTCGTAGTCTTGAGTAGTTGGTGGGAAATCTGGAGAGCTTACTTGCATGCCTCTCTATTGTTATCACAATTGTTTCCAACAGCGTTTCAGCAAACTGCTGTAGCACTTCCAGAGTCGAGTTCTTCCATTTTCCATGTTCTTCTCTGTGGCTTGGTCCAAGCGGTGTGGGTGATTTTGAGCGGACTTCCTCAGGGGTCTTGTTCCAAATTGCACCGAAAGACTTGTTGAGAGCGATGTTGTGTTGGCTTGATAGGTGAACTTTACTATGATTTGTCTGATACTTTATTAGTGGAGTCTGGGTCTGGGCTCAAAATTGGACCTTACTGTGGGCTAAAGTCCTGGCTGCTATGTTCCAGTTACAAATGGGCAAATTACTACACTCACAAAAGCTACCACTTAACAAGGGTCTCCTCCTAGTAGAGTTTTTAATACTGACGTTTCAGGATGTCAAGAGCCTTGCTTACCAGTTCTAGTGGCTACCGCTGAGCCAGGAACAGGTGTCCAGGGAGGACACAGTTCAGTGTCAGAGTCCACTTATCTGGTCTGTTACTATTCCAATGGGGCCAGATGTAGTAGTACATCAACACCCATTGTGACGTCAATGGGACAGAGGGGGGCGAGATTACTAAACTTTAGGGTCGATATCCTAATAGTAGTCCAGTTTTCCCCTATATTAGCGGATTTAGGAAAGGGGAGGGGGGTGGGATGATAAAGTGTTTAGTTTAGCTCCTGATATTCCCCAAAACACTTGTGCTCAGAATAAGTTCTATCAAATATAATTTGGTGTATAATGCTATGTTGACTTTTGTCTTCCTATTCTGGGTATCTTGGTTTGCTAGGTGTGGGTGGTGACAATGCTCAGGTGTTTCAGTTCTCCATACAGGCACCAATAGCAATAAACAGTGCACCTTGCAAAACGGTCTCTATGCTCGGTCCCTATCTGCAACCATTTTGCCATTGAATCTAGCCTGAGAGATGAGCCACACTCATTCATTTTCTTATTCACTAGGATGGGCTTCCGCAAAAAACATCCCTATGGGATTAGTCTTTATGACAGTCCATTGATTGAGGCTGCTTCTCCCTGTCAGGCTTAGTCACTCTAAGACAATCCCACCCTCACCCTCCACTCTAAATTACAAACAGAAATCGTACATTCCAAAGGGTCTTAGTAGAACCTCAGGGCTTTGCTGGGCTGAGGTCTCATAGAGAAGACAGTGATTTAGATGTTCTTATTTAAGTAAAGTTCCAACGACCAATGAGAATATGTATGACCAAATCCCTTAGTAAAACAATGTGTAAAACAACGCAAGTTCATAAGCAGAAACATCTTGGAGCTCACTGATCTTCCTTTTACATGCAATGGTTACCAGGCGTGAGAAATATCATTGAGCAGACTGACATTTGTATGAGATTCACATGTGTACATAGATCGATGTGGTATAACGGCTAGAGCGGTCGACCTCGGAGGTGGGGAACCGGGTTGGAGTCTCGGCAGGGATGCTCAACATCCTGTGATTCTGGGCAAATCGCGTAATCTCCCCGGTGCCTAACAAAATGAATGTACGCAGCTGGTGCTCATGTAAAGCCCTCAAATACCTTCGGGACAGGTTTGTGCTATATAAAACTAAAATATATATATATATATATATATATATATATATATATATATATATATATATATATATATGTCAAACAATGGTTGTTTGCCTGCAGCACTGGGGAGCGAGAACTGAAAAAAGGAACTGAAAATAGATGCTACAGAAAATACGACGCCCTTAAGTACCATGAATGGGAAACGCGGCATACACGCCACACCTAAATATGTTTTGAAGTCTAAACCCTCATTAGGAAGCACAGCCAGTTACACTATGACTGTACCCCAAGTTTCACGTTATGGGGCTGATCAGTGAGCGAATCTGCTGTTTCTAGGCTTTGCTTCTGCAGACAGAAAAGCACACAATGTCCTGCAGCACCCCACACCGTTCTGCCAGATGGCTCGCCTCTCGTGTCACGAACAGGGACGGGAGAGCACCATTCTGTATGCATGACACGAACCACACAGAATAGTCAAACCTCAGAAATAAATGATGTAACATAACAAACAGAGCCAAGGAAAAACAGGTTTGCAGGTGTTTTGCATAAGAAAAAAAACTAACAAACCAACTAGTGTTTGATTTAGACCTAACAAAATGAGGTCTCAGGGACAGCTATAGATTCACTATTTAACTCTACGTCTATGTACCATGGCGATATATAGATCTCAAAAATAAGATATTAGCCGGTCAGTAAGTAGAGATTTTCTTTGCATCTATGTAGGTATGTATATTTCTGGCCAAGGTACAATGATGTGGCGCTAGGCAGAGTTAGGTAAAGAAAATCTTTACTTACCGGCTGATATTTCATTTTTGATATTTTGCCTCGATGTTGTGTCCCATCGATATTCTAGTGTCAATAGTCACGGTGCACACTCTAGAAGAGCTATGAGGCCACTGCAGGTGGCGAATAGTGCTTAACAAATGGCCATAAATAGTGCCAAATATCTACAATAATACAAAATGTCCCTTTGTCAACACCAGAATAGTATGGAAGCGGAACAATTCTTAAACAAATAGGATATGAGATTCTTCCATAAATTGCTCGTTATTATAAAGTAAAAGAAAAACATCTGCTTCATAGGTTCACAATAGGTCTCTTGCAGTTAGGCCTGAAGGTGTGAAAGGACGCTGCACAGTGCATATCGTGTGAAAAGACGAACAGGGTCAAATACAATTTATCTACCTTGTGCAAAGATAAGACAACAGAAGGCTTAATGAGGAAGAACAACTTCTAAGGGAGCTTACCTTAATGCACAAGTGACAATGTCTAATAGTCGGGTCTGGAATATAGCAAGTGAACTGTAATACGTAGAACATGCAATATACCCCGGATTGAAAATGGTCAGCTACCAGTCTGTCCAGCGGCGGCTCCTCCGCAATGGCGGAGAAGCGTTGCCATACCGGCTCAGAGCCAGCAACTGAAAAATAAAACGATATGTTACTATTGTTTTACTTTTCAGATGCTGGCTCTAGCCGACATGTGCAGGAAGGGGCGGGCAGGGGCATGGGAGGGAGGAGGAGTGGTATATGCACTTTTAGGTGCGCATGTGAGTTTGGCCGGCCGTCTTAGATCGTATAGTACAGCTGAGTTGGAGAAACAACAGACTCCCTGTGTCTGTGCAAGCGTCTATTCAGCCCGCTCATGCTAATCCCCACACTGCGCTCACGCTTGAGAGCAGTGGGAGGACTGGATGGGGAGTCTGATGCTGTCCCAGGGACTGCTGGAACCAGGAAGAGAGGCGCGAGGCGGGCGGCAGCACAAGGTAAGTCTTGTTTTAAATTTTTTATTAGAAACGCCAACACCCACCTGCTCTCCCCAGCGTGCTGCCCAGCTGCCCCCTCTCTCCCCTCCGCACCCCCTCTACGCGGCCCACTGGTCTTTATCTCCTACAGCCGCCACTGAATCTGTCCAAGTGTTTATCACCATACTTTGATATCACTCTGTCTCTAATAAGTCCACACATCAAACTAGCCTTGCTTTTTAGGTCGAGCCTGGGCAGTGCATGTGCGAGGCATGCTGTATTCAGGTATGGACTTGAAGCCCGGCCCACTCTGTCCATATTTTTCATTGGCTTGTACCATTGTCCACTGTAAGCTGTGGTCTTTAATTGGTCAATTGGCTTAGGAGTCCATCCTAAGTACTGCATTGTCTTATTTTGTATCCTCCAATGAGGACACCCCTAGTTACGTGAGTTGTTACTCTGTAGGCTTTAAATTATAGCCTCCCAGCACTATTTTCTCAAATAGCTTTGTCCTGCAAGCTGTTGCAGGCAGGACACTCTTTCCTGAAGCTTTAAAAACAAATCTTTATAGCACGGTCGCCGAACGCATTTGCAATGCAATAGGTCTCGCATTTGCAAGAGTTTAAGCTACTGGCATTGTTTTAAAAACAAGCCATAAATAAAAGGCATTGTCATTTACAATGCCAATTTGCTCCGACTCTCGTAAATGCCAGACCTATTGCATTTCAAAAGCTTGTTAGTTTTGGCTGGGTGACTTCTTAGTTTTGGCAGTTCCAGAGCAGTCACTGCACCGGTTTCTCAAGAAAATGCTATGTTGGGCAGAAAGTGCCAAACTACTTCACTTGCTTTTTCCTCGCTTGCTTCATGAGCTTTGCAAAAGTGTGCTTCCATTGCTGCACATCATGTGGCAATGCACATTGGTCTAAGCTTGGTGTACTGATCCCATTCCATGCAAACTGATGAAACCATAGTTTCAGTAAGAGAAGCTGAAGCAATAGTCTCATTTAGTCCTCTTTATATGCTAATTGCCCGAGGCAAAAAAAAAAAAAAAATATATATATATATATATATATTTTTTTTTGTCTGCACTGGCTTCCTGTGAAGACTGTTCTCAGGTTCAGGCTTTATTTTCTGATCAGTAAGTACTGTAATGGTAAAATTCGACAAGTTTGGAATGAATTGTAGCTTCACGTTAATAGGGCAGATGCCATCCTGCACACACACACACAAATATATATATATATATATATATATATATATATATACATATATATATATATATATACACATATATAGATAGATAGAAAAGTTCTACACACATATATATGATGCGGTCCAGCTTGTAATTGTAAGATTTATTCTGGTACAAATTGCACAGCCCATGTTGATATATAGACTATGTGGGACTAAACGTGGCTGCCATTCGGCATTTCATTATTCCTGTATGAGAGCTGTAAAAATGACAAAGTAGCATGTCCGTATTTCATTACATGTGTTACAATGATCAATAATAGCAAATATGTCAACCGTTGTAATCTAGATTAACAAACACAGACTGGTGGGCATTTAGAACTCACTTTGACTGGACTGCATAGACTTTATTGTGGGGCATTGGTGCTTAACTGATTGTATTACCAGTATTTATCGACGATAATTCCATGGGCAAGTAAGTTTCGAATAAGTTGGAAAGCACAAACCTGCCCCTGCCATGATACATGGCGCCATATTGGAGCTGGGCGGATGAGGGATGGCACAGTAGCATTTTTGTTCACAGAAAGCGTTTACCTCCCATCACAAGAGTTAAAGTACCTATTCACTGATTCACAACTTTGTGTGACTGTACGAGTCCCTTAGTGAATTGGAAGAATAGATGAATCAGTGAGTGCAATGAAGGACAGGTGGATGGGTGGGTTTTGAGCGAGTTCATGGGTGGGTGTGTGAGTGAATGGTTGAATGTAGGGGGCATAGGCAGTGTGTACTGAACAAGGGCTTGGGGAAAGGACTGTACTTGTGGGGAAAGGGCATGCGCTGGGGCAAGGGGAGTGGGCTGGGGCAAGGCCAACGTGGTAGGGATGGGGCACTCAAAATCAAGACGGCAGTGTGGGGGGTATGAAGCAGTGTACGAGTGGCTGTCAGTGTGAGGGGGGAAGAAGCAGCGTGTGGCTGGCTGTCAGTGTGAGGTTAGAAGAGGTTAAGTAGATCAATCCTGATGTTCTGGGATGTGTAGCACGGGAGGAGGCCCCTTTTGCTGTAAGTACAATACACCCTTTTATATGTCCAAGAATACTCCACCCTCCTTGGCTGCCAGCGAGTCATTACTTTATCCTCATGCGGCTCCACAGCGGCCAATTCTATCCAAATACATGCACTGTGTGCAAAATGCTTCTCCCAGGCTCTCCCGCTGGGGCTGTGTCGGAACTACAGAGCATGTTGGGAGCCCCAGGGCAGCGGAGCCCCCAGTGTGCCGTGCTCAGGTAGAAGCAGGGCTTTAAGTGGGATTGAACTGGGGGGGGGGGCTGTCTAAGGGGCATGGTCAATGTAAGTAAGGGCGTAGCTTAGAAACACGTAAGCTAAAAATCGCTGTTTAGCATAGTGCGCCGCCCGACTTGTATTTTGCTGCTTCTGTCATTGCATCCACAAAGATGATACAACAAGTAACATCATACCTATAAGTCACAACTATTGGCTTTTTCAATGGTTGTTAGTTGCATAAGATAAATAAGTAGCAACAATGCCATGTGTGGTGATAGGGCCCTAGGCCCACATGGCATATAAAAAGACTGACACAGACACCAGTTAGTGGATGGTTATTCTGGCCACGAGCACGTGCGCTCGGCCTCTTTTATTAGCAGCGTCACCTGACCCAGTGACGTCTGTGGTGGGTGGATGCACAGTGTGAGGTCACATGAAAACACCTAAACTGTCACTATGTATATAATATTAAAAAAGCTTCCACTTGAAGCCCTGGTGACACCACGACAATGTTACTGCTCCTGCGTTTCAAAAAGAGAAAGGAAATCCAGAGAGAAAATGACTCTTTTAAAGGAT
This sequence comes from Lissotriton vulgaris, assembly GCF_964263255.1. Classification (NCBI taxonomy): domain Eukaryota; kingdom Metazoa; phylum Chordata; class Amphibia; order Caudata; family Salamandridae; genus Lissotriton; species Lissotriton vulgaris. The sequence goes on from NC_141696.1 coordinate 187,408,367, forward strand.
TTCCCTTCCCCTACAACGCTCACCTAGTATGACGTCATGCCGTAACTTCTCCATTGGTGAGAAGTCAGCACGCACACGTCCACGTGCCTACTGTCACTGCAGTCCGGGGTAAAAACGGACGCCTGTGCCAGGGCACCAAACAGAGCCCGATAGAGGCCCGTTTCGAGGCCACCTTAAAAAAAACTGCCGTGCTCAGCACCGGTGAGACCCGGCCCACTTAAAGCCCTGAAGCAGTCGCCGAGGGGCCCTTGAGGACGAGCTGCCAGTGTGTGCTGCTCAAGGAAACGTGCAGTCTCTGCTTGCAGCACTGCCACGAATTGCATTTTTAAGCTGATAGTGTTCCCATCAGATTAACAATTTGGCAGTGAGAGGACTGTGCCTGCCACCTCCACAAACGTGTTCCAGCTGGCGTTGCAATGACGCAGTCACTTTCCTTCCCCGACAGGTGCCGTAAAACGCTCATCAGCATTCACGCTCTAATGCAGGAGCGAAGCCAGAGCTGCTCCGTGTATCTGCAGTCACCGACCGCACGAGCCTGCCCCCTCCCACCGCAATGAGTACCTGCTTCACTGCCCCTGCGATGCTTTAGTGGACTCGTCCAACTGTGAGGTGACAACCGTGACACTTTAGCACTATCAGCCAATGGCTGTTGAATGTAGGCTGTGAGTGACACTTACACCAAGGAATGGTTGATGGGGGTTTTGATCTTCAGTCCCTCGCCGCTCGCTCTGTGTAAGGAGCTCTGTTAGCAGCTTTGCGAGACAGCTTATACTGTCTCGAGCCTGGCCTACAAACAGGCCTCGGACAGACATCAAGGAAAGCAGTAATGAAAACGAATGGGTAAAGACACAAGCCAGGTAGTGCTGGCAATCCCAGCTGACAAATTATAACTGGTGTTCACCAAGCCACAAATAGATGACAACCAATTCTAAACTATATAAAATAAGATGGGTTTTCGGTAACTAGAAAGAAATCTTCACAGCAGCAACACCCTTTTTGAATTATTTTATTTAGAATCACATCCAAGTGCACTTCTTAATATGTTTTGTCTTCATTTTGAGTCAACACCTGTATGAAAAGCGACAGTCATTCTATTTCATAATGAGACATTTTGTAATATCATCGTGAACCTTTTAATATCCCAGGAACTGCATTAAAAATAATGTAATTGAATTAAAAGAAGCTTTGCATTGCACATTGCCTGCCCATTACAAATGGGCCTGCACGTTAGCTAATTAATACAACATAAACTCCAATTTGAAGAACATAAACGTACCTTAATTTTTTCACCTTTAATTTCAACAGTTTTAATCATAAAGTCGACCCCGATCGTAGCTCCCTGGCCTGGCGGGAAAAGACCCTGCAAAGATTAATAACGGATTAGCTATGAAGGCAGACATTACACAATATGCAATAGTACGTTGTGCATTCCCAAATCAATATTACTTTTCCTACTGTGTTTTTGGACACAAGCAAGGCACCTTTAAAAAAAAAAAACAAGCACTGGCGTTGCCAATAGGTCTCGCAGTAGGAAAGTTGGAGCTATTGGTTTTGTAAATGACAAAGCCCTTTATGTTTTTTAACCCCTTGCATGCTGATGACGGAGCGGTTCCGTCATCAGCTACGGGTGAGCTGTGCTGATGACGGAACCGTTCCGTCATGACTCCGCCCACGCAAGGCGGAGTCAGCATGGGCGGGGAATTCCCGCCGCACGCAAGGGGTTAAATGAAAACAAAAATAAAAGGCATTGTTATTTGCAATTGTAATAGCTCCAACTTTCCTACTGCAAGACCTATTGGCAACGCCAGTGCTTGTTGTTATGTCCGGGACATAAGAGTGTCCTCGGGAGAGACATATCTTCACTTATAGAACTCCCCGAGATTACGGGACGGCATGACTGAGTTGCGGGATTGGGACTTTTCTCTTTACACTAATTTGAATACATTGATTGGTTCTGCTCGCGTGCTTTGCATGTATGAGGCCGCGGGTTCAATCCCCGGCCTCTCCAGTTAACGTTAAAAATATTTGCTTTGAAGAGCGCCTCGCTTTTTTTAGTCAAAAAGGAACATATAATATTACGATGCATACGGACAGCACATTGGAGTGCAGAAAAGCCAAATACATTGATTGGTTGTGCTTGCGTGCTTTGCATGACCCCATTTCACTGCGGATGGAAAGAGGTCACATAAACTGAACTATGGCCGGAGATGACATGTGTTGGCAAATGAAAGCCCATAGTATGCTATTTTAGGAATGCTGTCTGTATTTTATGGTATCTTTTTTTAACATGTTTTGTATTTTGTAAAAGTGTTATTATACATGTTTTGTGCTTTTATGGTCATTTTTAATGTGCCGAATAAAGCTTCATGAATTGAATTGAAAGCCCATAGCTAAAACAGTGTATCCTGGGTTGCAACCTGGCCGGTCCAAGGCCCGGAGGACAGAATGGGGGGGATTCACAGGAATACCTCAGTTTTTCCTCTTCAGATTAGCAAAATTCTAAACATCGTATTTTTTTTCTTTCGCTCATACATTTTACCATTTTCCTCTGACGTAGTCCGTGCAGGGAAACCCGCCGGGTCCGTGTGAAGTTTGTGCATGGCTTGCTTCGGTGGTTTGAATGCACGCTCCCTTTTATCCTCGAATTGAGAATACTGGGGTACTCAGAATGACGCCCAAAATCTATTTTGAAGAGTGTCCTTAAAAGTACCCCTTTAACACTTAGAGTACTCTTCGGTTACTTCTTGATTATTGTTATAAATTGATAAATGTTAGTGGTAAAAAAAACGATTTATTACAAATTCGGAGATCTTTACATGCCTATCGAATCCTTCTATATGTCTTCCAGAACATTCTATGGCATTCCAGAGTACAGTACAGTACAGTAATCCTGTGCATGGCTGCGGCATCGCTTGCACACCGGGGGGCTTCACAGGGCACCCCCGAGCAAGAAAAGGGACACAGCGACACCGGTCACTGGCGACAGAGGGGCACATCTGCCACTGCCGAGGAGATGCTAGAGGCAGAATCATTTTACCTATTAATCTATGGGCTTTACTGCTTCTGTTGTAATGCCAACGCATCGCTTTAGTTGTTTGTGTCTGTGTGTGCTTCAATTGTTCAAAATACAGATGTTACGCTTCAATTAAAAAGCTCCTATCTCCATCCTTTAAATTGCATAATTTGGCACCCGGGGGATTCTTCTCCTAGCTTCCAGCTCAGTGTGATCTTGGGCAAATCACTTTGAGTCAGATGCAGATTTGTTTTTAACTTAAGTGTGCTAAACCAGCCGCGTAAACCTCAGCTCCCCGCATCTGTCGGCATCTGCATTTTAAACAACGGCAAATGTGCTAATATGATAAACTTTCGGCAGTAATACTGTACATTTAGAGTTAAGGGAGAGAGGGTGGGTGTTTCCAGAGGAGGGGCAGTAGAGGGGCCATTGGGAGGTCGCGAAGACCAGTATATCTGAAACTTTACGTGCATTCACGTACCTTCCCAGTGGTATTTCCGCTCAAATGGCTGACAAAAAAATAGTAACGGCTTTAGTAAGTCTGCACATGGAGGTCGATAACTTTACGTTTCATTTCCCCACCAGGAAAAATAATATATTGGTAGAGAAAATCTGAAAGGTGCTGGCGCGCGCATCAATACAATTACAGTCTGCAATTCCGGACAATTTTTGTGAATCTCCAGAAATCTGGTAAACAGTGGGCATAAGCCTAGGGTTGTAGTATGGGGCCGACTTTTTCAAGGTAAAGCATAGTGAATTCATGCCCGAACTACCCCTCTTCTCAGTATCTTCAGAAATTGGAGGCTTTCCGTAACACCGATTATTAGTGGCGGTTCATATTTTAGAAAGGTGACATACTGACATTCACATGTGTATAATGAGATAAACAGTCAGTTGTAGAAGCAGAGACTTGCGGCAACAGTCCCCATTTATGGACGGGGTGGTCCGTGTGACAGGCGAGCCCCACCAGCCCCAACACCTCTATTTGTGGGAATGGTCGAAGAGTGGCTAATGTTTTACTTCCGTATCTGAGGAATTAGCATGTTACGGGTCTCTATTGAAAATATTGCCGCTTTTGGGCATTTTTTTTTAGCTTAGTTACTGCATTAAAAAATAAACGGCAAGGCTGTGTTTGCGGGGAGAGAGAAGGGAGGTGCTGGTGTGGGAGGGGGGAGGTGTTGGTGTGGGAGGAGTGCTGCTAGGGCAAGGCTGTGTTTGCGGGGAGAGAGAGGGGAGGTGCTGGTGTGGGAGGGGGAGGTGCTGGTGTGGGAGGAGTGCTGCTAGGGCAACGCTGTGTTTGCGGGGAGAGAGAGGGGAGGTGCTGGTGTGGGAGGGGGGAGGTGCTGGTGTGGGAGGAGTGCTGCTACGGCAAGGCTGTGTTTGCGGGGAGAGAGAGGGGAGGTGCTGGTGTGGGAGGGGGGAGTTGCTGGTGTGGGAGGATCAGCTCAGTGTGATCTTGGGCAAATCACTTTGAGTCAGATGCAGATTTGTGTTTAACTTAAGTGTGCTAAACCAGCCGCGTAAACCTCAGCTCCCCGCATCTGTCGGCATCTGCATTTTAAACAACGGCAAATGTGCTAATATGATAAACTTTCGGCAGTAATACTGTACATTTAGAGTTAAGGGAGAGAGGGTGGGTGTTTCCAGAGGAGGGGCAGTAGAGGGGCCATTGGGAGGTCGCGAAGACCGGTACATCTGAAACTTTACGTGCATTCACGTACCTTCCCAGTGGTATTTCCGCTCAAATGGCTGACAAAAAAATAATAACGGCTTTAGTAAGTCTGCACATGGAGGTCGATAACTTTACGTTTCATTTCCCCACCAGGAAAAATAATATATTGGTAGAGAAAATCAAACACTTGAAACGTGCTGGCGCGCGCATCAATACAATTACAGTCTGCAATTCCGGACAATTTTTGTGAATCTCCAGAAATCTGGTAAACAGTGGGCATAAGCCTAGGGTTGTAGTATGGGGCCGACTTTTTCAAGGTAAAGCATAGTGAATTCATGCCCGAACTACCCCTCTTCTCAGTATCTTCAGAAATGTGAGGCTTACCGTAACACCGATTATTAGTGGCGGTTCAAATTTTAGAAAGGTGACATACTGACATTCACATGTGTATAATGAGATAAACAGTCAGTTGTAGAAGCAGAGACTTGCGGCAACAGTCCCCATTTATGGACGGGGTGGTCCGTGTGACAGGCGAGCCCCACCAGCCCCAACACCTCTATTTGTGGGAATGGTCGAAGAGTGGCTAATGTTTTACTTCCGTATCTGAGGAATTAGCATGTTACGGGTCTCTATTGAAAATATTGCCGCTTTTAGGCATTTTTTTTTAGCTTAGTTACTGCATTAAAAAATAAACGTCAAGGCTGTGTTTGCGGGGAGAGAGAGGGGAGGTGCTGGTGTGGGAGGGGGAGGTGCTGGTGTGGGAGGAGTGCTGCTAGGGCAAGGCTGTGTTTGCGGGGAGAGAGAGAGGGGAGGTGCTGGTATGGGAGGGGGGAGGTGCTGGTGTGGGAGGAGTGCTGCTAGGGCAAGGCTGTGTTTGCGGGGAGAGAGAGGGGAGGTGCTGGTGTGGGAGGGGGAGGTGCTGTGTGGGAGGAGTGCTGCTACGGCAAGGCTGTGTTTGCAGGGAGAGAGAGGGGAGGTGCTGGTGTGGGAGAGGGGAGTTGCTGGTGTGGGAGGAGTGCTGCTAGGGGAGGAGAAGCCCTGGCCGTGAATGCGCGTGCATGTTTGCTCACGTGATTCACGTGAACTGCAAGAAAACCGCGCGGCTGAAAGCCCTTGGTTTGAAGAGGATTTTGCCGACTTGAATTCTCCCCATTTCCCATTCCTGCGGAATGGTAAAGGCGAGACCTAAAAAAAAAAGCACAACTGTTCACAGTGAATATTCAAACTGATCAATGTAATAGAACTTTTCGGTGTGGTTGAGAAAGAAAAGTTACTCACGTTGTTACTCTGGCACTCAAAGACTTAACCGCGGCGCGAATTCCGCCACAGTGCGGCGGTTTTAATGAGTGGGCCGGGCCACATCAGCCAACGGACGTGTGCAGTACTACGGAGGTAGTGCTCGCAACGGCTACTGGCCGACGGGAGCACTTAAGGGGAATGTCTCCAATTATCGGCTTGTCAAAAGAACATTTCGTAGGTAGTCCCAGAAACAAATTTTCAAATGAAATTGGGGAACCGTTCATGTGCATTCCTGCAAAGGCCTGTGTCTGCCAACACCACCCCCATCAATACCCTTCTTTCATTATGAATGTCATACTGTGTGAAATAAGCCTACAATATAGGAACACGCGGAGATCCTAAAGTAAAGTGACTTGTGTACAAACAATAATATAGGACTTATGACAAGGGCTGTACATGTGTTGTAGTGTGCAGTTGAATTGTAAATGTAAATGTAAATGTTTTTGTACTTGTATAGCGCACAGCTATCCGCAGTAGGTTTCCCGGCGCTTGTACGAATACCGCAAGGGAACCCTTCCTGGCTTTCCCTGCGAAGTGTCCACTCCTGGGCACCCCCATGGTGCAGACCAGGCATCCCTCGCGTTGTGGGGGCCGTTGTGGAGACTAAGCAAGCTATTGCCCAGAGTTGCAGCGTGGGACCCATGATCAGAATAGGCACTAAGGCGAGAATATCCGGTATGGGGAATTAATGAGCCCGAGACCCACCGGGGCAGGAATCGAACCCTGGTCCCTGGCCAGAGCTCTGCATCGAGGTCTGCCTGCTCTAACCATTGAGCCACACTTCTCCACAATTGTAATGCTCTATTTAGGACACAAACAAATAGGCTATTTGCCAAATGAAGTCTACCTAAGGGTGTCAGACACAACACCACAGGGGGGGGGGGGGGGGGGGGGGCACAGCTAACATGCAACCAGGGTGAATGCTACGTAAAAATCAACTTCACCGGAACTGCACTTACGCAAAAGCTACACAACCACCAGAGTATATAGTCTCTATGGTGACTTCCCAGGAGTGGCACAGCTGTACGCCACTGAAACAGCAGCTTCATACTCACTAAGTGAAGACTTAGGGAGTCTTCCTGTGGGCAGCAGGGTGTAATCGAGTTCCTGGAGCACAAGCAGTAGAGATGTCGATCCAAAACTAAGTTGTGAATGGTATGTTTTTAGCAGGTTTGGGTTACCTTCGAAGGAGAGGGAAGATCAATGAAAGGAAAAGGGATGCAGGAGGAACGCTGAGCAGGGGTTCTGGCCCAGCTCCTCACTCAGCGAGCCAAAAAGTTATATTGTCTCTGCCAGTCACCCCTAACTCATCTGCACTTTATCTGTCCTAAAGAAAGTGGTTTAGAGAGCAGAGGTGCAGCGTAGAACAAAGAGAGGTGGTGAAGTGACCTGGGTTGGACCCAATAAATGATGTGGAACAATCGCAACAAAGTGTCATGTGCCAGAGTTAAGCGTCGTAGTAATTGGAGCCATTTTTTCATGAACACTGCCCTTTCCAAATGTTGCCTTCACTTTGCATTCGTGACTCTTAGACTAGTTTCTTGGAAACACTGTCCTTGCTGACACAGAACACTTTGTGAGAACACTATCACACTGCCTTGACATTAGACATGGCCTTCACGTGTGTGACACAAATGTGCTTTATTATTACATCCATATGGCGACACAGCTATATGTGAAATACAAACAATGGCCAGCCAATTACAATCTCGGACAGAGGCAAGGATACCATTTTCTATAACCTTTTGTTTTCTAACAATCAGAGGAGACACATCAGCTGGCTGGAAGGGGTCCCTGCATGCCGAAGCTTTCACCTGGCAGCTCACAGCCTTCTCCGTGAGGGCTGTCCAGTTCATGACCAAGACGTGGTCTTACACTCTTACCCATCCGGTAAAGGGGTTAGATTAACCAGAAGTGGGCTTCTTGGCAAAACATACATCTGCACCCTAGACACGTAGGTTAGGGTTTCGTATTATAGGAGTGTGCTACAAAGTTGTGCTATTGAATGTCTATGCATATATAGGTTGTGTCAAGAAAATGGTCGAGCCCACTGGACCCCTTAGAGAAAAATGGGCTCATTGACGTGGGCGACCTTGACAATACTGGATGGCAAGTGGCACTGGCCTCCCCACGAGTGGTGGGTATACCCTCACGGCTCAGACTGATGCAGCAAAAAATTTTACACCGATCCTACTATACTAGGCATACCTTGCACAAGATAGGTAAAACACTGCACCCATATGGTCTATGTTGTTGCGGGGACAAAGGTACCCTTTCCCACACCATATGGCAATGTCCCAAAATCATGGAATATTGGGTAACGGTAATGAGAACGATTTCACCAACGGAGGAAGTCTCACTGGTACCGGAGCCCAGACGATGTCTGTTAAGTGTCTGGGAGCCCAATGACCTAACTCACTAAGCACAGGACTGGGCCACGTTAGGGATTATGGCCGCCAAACGTAACATTGCACAAAAATGGGGATCGGCGGGGTTACCGACACTTGCCTCGTGGTGCAGGGACATGGACGCCGCCATGATAGGTGAGAGAACGGTGTTCGTCAATCGGGGGTGTCCCCGGAAGTGGAGTAAAATCTGGGGGGCATGGAACAAATTTAGGGGGGACATATGTGAACCACCAAGCGACTGTGAAGAGTGTTTGGAGGAGGAATGGTAAGGAAGGGAACATTGACAATGCAATGGAATTGGGCTTCGGATGGGGGGCAATGCATACTAATGAACTGCATGTAACAACTATGTATGACTGTATAGTGAAGATTAACATTGTACCTATGAGACATCTTGAGTTGCCGTACTGTGATTTCATTGTGCATAATACAATTAAAATAATTCCAAAAAAAAAGAAAATGGTTGAGCTATTTATTTTGTTCACTGTTCTGACTTTCAGTGTAACTGCTGTCTGCTTCGGTCTATTAATTATTGCAGCCCATATATTCTATGCAAGAATCACTATGGTTCAATAAATATGGAAAACACGCCGCTGTGTTTTCTTTGTATATTTCTCTGCGCAAAAGAGCACGAGCGACTGAGCGATAAGTTGGACGTCTATCAACACGGTTCCTGAAGGAACAAAGTGGTCATGTTCAGTTGTTTGCCCCCTATTTAGGTTTTGGGGGGGGGGGGGGAATAATGGAGGCACTGCAAGCTAGCTGGTCCAAGGGACAACATATCCTGTGGGGGTGCATGGAATCAGTTTGGAACCATCCTAAGTTTATGTTGCCCCCAAAAGCGCAGTTCCTACTGATATGTGGAAACTACTTGACAAAAGAACATGAAGAAAACTAGAGGAAAGGGAAAGTAGAAGGCACTGGCAAGAAAGCAGCCTCGGTCTGCCAAGTGAAAGGGAGATGGTCTTAGGGGTGAAGAAGTGGGAAGACAACAACACTGAACAGAACAGTCATGCAGCAAAGGGGATTCAATGCAATGTCAAGGCAATGTCGAGATCAATCATGAAAGACATTTTCATGGATGGCCTCTCAGGGTTCCAGCACAAGACGAACATGGTACTTTATGTGGAAGGGAGGAAGGAACACGAGAAGGCGGCAGGAAAATATACCAGTGTGGGTGAATGGCCAAAGAGGAATTTACTTTTGGAGGGAGTGGATAGAAATACTGCATAGGAGAACCTCCCATCTGGTCAATTTTCCCAGGAACATTTACGACACAGCCACAATGTGGTGAAACCTGCGGCAGGATAGGAGAGTGGAGTGGATGAAGCTAAAAACAACAATCAGGACTGGTGCCAGGGCCAAGAAGCTAATTAGGGCATCAACCCAAGTGACTGTTTCCAAAGCCTATAATTACAACTTGTGCCAAAATAATTCACAGTTTCCACCTTAATAATCTGCTGCTGCAGAAGTGACTCATGGCTGCTATAACTCCACCTCCACAAGTACAACCTTGGTGCGTAAATACAATTGTGAATACCATTCCTGATGTACAAATTCAATAATAGTGGCATTGTGGCCTCATTTACTCACACTTATAATTACACCTGTATATGTGAGTAGATCAGTAGACAGTTGTTTGGTGAGGACGTTTCAGGGCGGGGAGACGCACAAGATGGTAAACAACCATATACGTGCAAATGTGTGAACATTCATAACCATTTTGCAAGCTGTTTTCTTTTCAGAAAAGAGGCGAAGGTTAATTTCCATCAAAGGCATGGGTAAATTTGTTATCAGGGTGGAAAGAGAAGGCAACTTCCACAAAACTGGTTGGGTTTAAGAATAGAGGGTTCTACAGAAAGAAACAAAAAATGAAATTGTGGAAAGGCACTTTGCATTACACGTACACATACAAAAATGCAGACTTGCTACATTTCCCTATGTGTAAATGTATAATCCTGTGTGGAACTCTGATAGGCTGCAAGATTCGCAGCTTCACATGACAGTTACTGCAGTTCTTTGAAATATCCAGATAAAACGGAAATATCCAACAAAAAAAAGTAGGTGTGAACCTACAATGTAAATTTCCAACTTTCCTTTTTTCAAAAGTTGTTTACAATTATTTTATAATGGCAAGTACAAACATATGTTGAGTAGAATTTAACCCTATGACATCAAAATTAAAGGAGACTTTTTCCCATGGAAGCGTGTCTGCAATTATCGCTTAGTAATAGCATGGCTTACAAAGCATTCATTATGCCACTATTAGCATGGCTAATTTACTTGCAGCAACAAAGGAGGAAAAAAAGAAAATAAAAACGGAGCAATGGACAATGATCATACAATAACTCTACACTTCAAAATAAATAACTGACCATCCCTCCCATGTTAACGTATATCAGAATGTGACCACCTCACTAGTCTGTCACGGTTTGTTTTCCGTTCTCACCACATATAGTAGGGTATCTCACTTCCCATACAGCAGCAGCTTTCAAATCACCTCCTACTTGTTACCCGCCTCCAAAATCTGTTCAAACTATCTTCGCAGTCCGGTGGTGATTCAACCCTGGTATGGGGGCTCCAAAGACCCGGTTCACAGAGGATCCCGGGTACTCACCACGGATCCTCTACCTAGTTTTTTGATGATTATACAAAAAGTAAAAAAAAGGTTGGGACTCTATCACCGACGAGTGCTGCGTGTTTATCAACCGTGTATATCAAAAACACGTTGAATCACCATATTGGCTTCGTTGGCGAGGATGAGAATCTCTAGTGTTGAACTATATAATCAGTCTGACTGCCAGAAGCAGGAGAGTAATGAGCGTTCCACCTGGGGTGGTCAAGAGGTACTCAGATTCTTCTCCACTGTCACCCAAAACCAAAGTCAGGGGGTCCATTCTGAGCTACAACCCCACTACCTCCTTAATCTTTATCAACTATTTTTTTTTAACACCTTGGGTGCTTGAGAGATTCCCCTCCTGTGCTGCATTCCCTGAATCCCCATTGTTCATGACGAGCTCAGCTCGTCATGAGCAGCGAAGGGGTTAAGTAATTTTGTGAAGCGGACCGAATTCTAGATACCTAGACGATGCACTTTATAAATAGACATATAATTACAGACATTGGCATTTTCAAGTGCTGATTCATTGAAGAGAAACACCCTGTAATTGTGCCTGAAAATGAATCATAAGCACTGCAGGTAGAAGGCATAACAAACTAACTTGTCACATAATTAATATCATGTAACCACCTCAGCACATCAGTGGACACCTCATTGCATATTAGGTTACAAATGCTAGCAAGTTCTATAACACAGGCATACTTTATTATTCTAGATTTCTTTTTTTTTAGCTAATCCACATTACTGTTGCAGGCGAACGTTTAAGCAACATTAGATAGATATTGGATAGGACAGCTGCAATGGTATGAAGACATTTAGTACCACTGCTGCTACTACCACCACTGGAGGGTAAAGAGAGTTACAATATTCAAGTATACGCTAAAAGACTGCTCCTACTACGGAGTTTCTGTCTGCATCAATGGCATTTTCCCTTGATGCACTCAGTTGGAAGAGACGTGCTTAACAAAGTAGGTCAATTGCCTTGTCTAGCCAAAGTGTTTTATCATGAATGACATCCAAGCTCCTCAATTTGAACCTCGAGCTATGCTAGCTCCAAACATTGATGGCTGAACTTAGAAGCATTCCTTGTAAAGTTGTCTTTGGCCTTTGATCTAATATGGTTTAGAACCATATAAGATGTTACAGGACACAAACAAATTCGATGTTCCAGAGACACCTGATGATGGTTTGTGGCTGGATTTTGCAACCTAAAGTTAAAAATGAGACTTGTAGGCAGACAGATCCTCAGAAAAAGGTTAGTTCAGTGTTACTATCTCAGATTGGAGACAAAGGAGGCAAATCATTTGCTTACTGTGTGTCAAGGGCCATTGACCAATGTTAGCCGATTGAAGAGAGTATGATAATCGGCTGTACTGAATGGCACATACAGGTTGAGGAATGACAAAAAGGTTTTGTTAGACCTTTCAACCTTAGGGTGGTCTTTCTCCAAACCTTTTCCGTTACTCCCCCATTTTTGCTAATCTCGTTTTTGTTGGCCTTAGGACTCTAGCACTGGTGAGCAGTGGTAAAGTGCTCAATTTTAAACATGGTGAGATTGACATACTCCCAATCGGCACATTTAAATTATGTAGCAGACCCTAGTAAAGTGGTACTACATGTACACAGGACCTGTAAATTAAATGCTACTAGTGGGCCTACAGCACGCATTGAGCCACTCACTTAAGTAACCTATTAAACATGGCTTAGGCCTGCATTTAAGCCTAAGTGTGCAGTTTTAAACTTCAATTTCGACCTGGCAAAATTGCCAGGCCTAAACTTTCCTTTTTAATACACTTAAGTCACCCCTTAGGGTACAGTGTATCAAAAAAAAGTTGGGCATGTACTTTTACATATCCTGGTAGTGAAAAACTCAAAATCGTTTTTCATTGCTGCTAGGCCTGCCTTTCCCATAAGATAACACAGGGTAACTTACTACATTTAATAATTGACAACTTTCAGCTGGGAGTAGGTAGGGATATCGAGTTTGGGGTCTAAAGAATTGTAATTCCAAACCTTTTTAATGGTAGAGTAGGATTTCAAGTCACAATTCTGAAAATGCCACTTTTAGAAAGTTGACATTTTCTTGTCTCAACCATTTGGTGCCTACAGACTCACAAAGGATTTGACACTAGTCTACTGTGACCCCAGACTAGCTATGGCCATGGTTGTGAGGCTGGAAAAGCCAAACACCTCTAGGGGGTGGAAGCCTCCAGAACCTTCTCCTACTACAAATTGGGCACGAGGTATAAATTATGGACCCTCAGACTCAACTATTCAGTACATCTCTGCACCTGTGGAAGACTCAACAGTCATTCTTGCAGAGCACAGCAGTAGTCCTATTCTGTTGCCCTGCTTACAGAGTGAAAGGACTGGACCTGCATCTTGAACCCAGGACCAGAGTCGGTCAATTAATCAATCAGGGTTTGTTAAGCGCAGCTATTCACCCGGGAGGGTCTCAAGGCGCTGGGGGGGGGGGAGGGGGGGCACAGCTCCTAGGCACTCGCGGGGTGCTGTAACTGATGAGATCAGCGGTCTTCCATAGCCCACCAGGGTACGTGCAGTGGTGGATGCTCATTGTGATACGACAAACAGCCAGGTCTGAAGGTCCCTCAGGAACTTGGAGAGAGTTGTGGTCTGGAGGAGCTGGAGAGGGAGGGTGTTCCATGCCTTGGCAGCGAGGAAGGAGAAAGAACGACCTCCTGTTCTGATCTTCTTGATGCGCGGTACTGTGGCGAGGGAAAGCTGAGCGGAGGGATCTTTGGGGTGGGTGGACAAAGAGGCAGTGGTTCATGTAGGAGGGGCCAGTGTTCTGGAGGGCTTTGTAGGTGTGGGTGAGAAGCTTGAAAGTGACTCTCTTCTTTACGGGGAGCCAGTGTAGTGCACGCAGGAATTAGGTGATGTGGCAGAGGCGCGGTAGGTTGAGGACTAGTCTGGCGGCAGCGTTCTGCATTTTCTGGAGTTTGCAGGTGAGGTTCTTGTTGTTCCCGGCATAGAGTGCGTTGCCATAGTCCAATCTGCTGCTGAGGAGGGTGTGGGTGACGGTTTTCCTGTGTTCGAGGGGGCTCCAGTTGAAAGTTTTACGTAAGAGACCGAGGGTGTGAAAACAGGAAGAGGTGACGGCATTGATCTGGAAGTCCATTTTGTGTTTGGAGTCCAGGATTCCAGGATGATAGGGCGGAGGGCCACCAGGTGTCGTTCCAGGCATCGGGATGTGGGCCTATGATTAGTAATTCGGTTTTCTCTGTGTTCAGTTGTAGGCAGTTGTTTTTCATCCACCTGGTGACTGCTTCCATACCTTCTTGAAAGTTATGTTTCGAAACGTTGGGTTCGTTGGATAGTGAGAGGATAAGTTGTGTGTCGTCTGCGTACAATACGATGTTGAGTCTGTGTGATAGGACAATGGAAGCAGAGGGGCCATGTAGACGTTGAACATAGTGAAGCTGATGGAGGATCCTTGGGGGACTCCGCAGGAGGTTAGTGTGGGTTCTGAGATAAAGGGAGGGAGTCTGACCCGCTGCGTTCTGCCAGAGAGGAATGAGCGGATCCTGTTGAGGGCTTTGTTCTGATTCCTTCATTGTTGAGTCTCCGGGTTAGGGTGCGGTGTGAGACTGTGTCGAAGGCCGCGGAGAGGTCCATGAGGATGAGGGCCACGGTCTCTCCTCTGTCGAGGAGGGAGCAGATGTCGTCTGTCATGGCAATGAGGCCGGTCTCTGTGCTGAGGTTTTTCCTGAAGCCTGATTGGGAGGAGTCCAGTATGTTTTTCTTGTCGATGAAGGAGGCGAGTTGGCGGTTGACAGCTTTTTCAATGACTTTCGCCGGTTAGGGAAGTAGGGAGATCGGTCTGAAGTTTTTGAGGTCGGTGGGGTCTGCCGAGGGTTTCTTTAGGAAAGGGTTGATTTTGGCGCGTTTCCAGTCATCGGGGAAGTAGGCGGTCTTGAAGGATCGGTTGATGATTCTTTGTAGTTCAGGGGAGATGATGTCTGCTGCTTTTTGGTAGATGTGGTGGGGGCAGGGGTCCGTGGGGGCCCGAGTGGGTGTTCCTCAGAGTCTTTAGGGTGTCTTTGATGCTGAGGGCGGTCCAGCTGTCCAGTGTGCAGGAACCGGTGGGTGTGGGTTCCTCGTGGAGGTTGTTGATGTCGAAGTTGTCATAGATGGTTTTGATTTTGTGATGGAAGAAAGTGCTGAGTTTGTCGCAGAGGTCCTTGGAAGGTGGGATGTCGGTGGACTCGCTGTTGGGTTTGGCGAACTCTTTGATGATGCCAAAGAGTTCTTTGCGGTTTTGTGTGTGGGCGGAGATTCTGTCCTGGAGTGCTTTCTTCCTTGAGTGTATGATGAGTTTGTAGTGGGCAGTAGTGGCTGTTTTATGGTTGTTTAGGTTTGCTGGTGTTGTGGAACTCCTTCATGGCTTTTCGAGATGTCTGCAGGCTCGTCTGGATTCCCGGAGTTCGGTGGAAAACCAGCTGACCTTCTTGGCGTGAGGGCTGGAGGATTTCTTGAGGGGGGCGACGGTGTTGGCACAGTCGGTGATCCATTTGTGTAGGGTATGGACGGCTGTGGTGGGGGTCGACGTGCGGTGGGAGCAGAGCCGCTGAAGGTGGCGGCAAGCTGCTCGTCAGAGATCTTGTTCCAATTCCTGCATTGGAGCTGGGGTGGGCGTCCGTGGGGGATGTTCGCTTTGTAGGTGAAGTGGACACAGCAGTGGTCCGTCCATTGGAGTTCAGAGGTGTGGATGAGGGAGATGGAGTTTCCTGCTGTGAAGATATTGTTGACGGTGTGTCCTGATGAGTGCATTGGTCCTGGTACGATCTGATTGAGTCCGATGACGTGAAGGTTTTCCAGGAGGGAGATGGAGTTGGGGTTTTGGCGGCTGTCGAGGTGGAAGTGGAAGTATACCAGCAAAAAGTAGTCGGTGGAGGTGATGACATGCAGGGTGATTATGTTGGTGATGGAGTTGGAGAAAGGTGTGCTGGGTCCGGGAGGTCGGTGAAAAAGGGTGCCTCGGAGGTTGGTGGTCGGGTTGACCGTATCTTGAAGTGGAGGTGTTCCATAAGGTCCGTAGGCCCGTCGGTGTAGGTGCTCAGGCACAGATAGGCCTTGTGGGCGATGTCGGTGCCGCCTCCAGGGCGGATTGGGTGGTCCTTCTGAGTGATTTTGTGTCCTTCGCGATGGCGATTGCAATGTCTGATCCCGAGGTGGCACTTGTCCAGGTTTCAGAAAGTAAAAAGACGTCGGGAGAGGTGCTGTCAAGGAAGTCCCAGATTTCCATGGCAGGTCTGTGGAGGGAGCGGACATTGAGGAGGATGCATTGCAGGGTTTGGGCTGTAGTTGGGATGTTGCTGGTCGGTGGAGGTTGGTCCTGGGTTTTTGGCGATGCTGAAGGAGTGGAAATAGTTTCGGCAGGTGAAAGGTGAGAAGAACATGCAGTTGTTATTCTTGCCGCCGTTGAGTGTGTGGAGAGCCGCTGAACTGTAGCGTTGGTAGGTCGGAGGACTAGGGTCCTGGTGCTGGTCGCGGACGGGCACCCGCTACGCAGCCGCCGCACAGCGGCCTCCATTAAGTAGAGGTCGGGGAGAGCGGGAAAGATGAGAAGCGGGAAAAACGCAGGAGGGGCCACAGGGGCAGCAGCGGCGGGAGCGGCTGAAGGGTTGAGAACACGAGAATTAAATTAGAGAAGATAGAAAGAATAAGAGAATGAAATAAGAGAAAATAAAATGGAGGAAGAGAAACTGATAAAAGGAAATAACAAGGAAAAAAAGAGAAGCTAAGCCAGACAGAAAAGGCAGGAGCATTCCAGGGGCGAGGCACGGGGCCTCGAACCATGGTCTGTGCTAGACAGAGGCAGAGCACTGCCTGGTTAAACTGCGGAGCAGTGCGCTGGGAGAGCAGGAACCCAAGGGGGTTTTGCTCGACTCAGTGCGCAGTGGCCTCCATTAAGTAGAGGCAGGACAACTGGGAGGCGGGGAAAAAGCAGGAGGGGCCACAGGGGCAGCAGCGGCGGTGGAAAGCGGCTGAAGGGTTGAGAATAAGAGAATGAAATAAGAGAAAATAAAAAGAATAGGAAAATGGATTAAGAGAAAATAAAAAAGAGGAAGAGAAACAGACAAAAGGAAATAAAAGGGGGAAAAAAGAAAAGTTAAGCCAGACAGAAAAGGCAGGAGCAGTCCAAGGGCGAGGCACGGGGCCTAGAAACGTGGTCTGTGCTGGACAGAGGCAGAGCACTGCCTGGTTAAGCTGTGGAGCTGTGCGCTGGGAGAGCAGGAACCTAAGGGCTAGTTGGCTGGCCTCCTGTTAAGAGACTCTGGGACAGAAAAGGGTCCAACCACCTAACGCCCAGCACCTGGACTCGTTCTGCTGTGAATCTTACACCCTAAATGGTATCACCCTAATCCTGGACTCTTGGAAGTGGGCCTGAAGGTGCTGTGCCAGCCTAGCTGTGGTCCTGTGAGCAGAATGGATGCAGCGTGACGCATCTCCTCACAGCTCCGCTTTGTCACATACCCAATGCAGGACCTTACCGTGAAGCCTGCAGTCTTTCGCAACCGCCACTGTGCGAATGCATTTTCGGAGTTGGTTTTCGTACCAGAAGCCCCTCGTCAACGGCCTCCTCGAGGACGCAGGATTCTGCACTGCAGCCCTTCAGCTTCCTTGGAACCACCTGCGCGCAATGCATTTATGATTCCTCGCCAAAGGCAATCTACAATGACGCAGGACCTAACGTGGTAGTTTCTCTGAACTGCCGCTGCACTACATCCTCAACACAGGATCTTCCAACGCTTCGCAACCAGGATTTAAGGTACTTAAGTTCAAAGAGCCTAGCTTACTTTCTGCATGTAGCCCGCGTTCCATTGCAGTCGGCTTGAACATGTGACTTTGTCCTGGTCCAGCACCACAAGATAACCTAACTTGGCACTTGATGCTTCTAGGCACTATTTTTTACTTAAAACTTTAACACTGCATATTTCCACTTCTACCGATTAGATTTTTGTCATTTTGTGGGTAAACTAATTTATGAAATTTTACTCAATTTTTCTAAATTGGTGTGGGATCTATCCTTGTGTTGTGTTTCACTTTATTACTGTTTAAAGTACTGCTCTAAGTTAAGTCTGCCTCTAAGTTAAATCTGACTGCTTTTGTGCCAAGCTAGCAGAGAGGTAAGCACAGGTTAATTTGGAGTGTACTTGCTACTTCACCCGGACACAAACTGTGGTTGCTGCTCGCGTAGAGCTCCACCCCCTTCAACCAGTATCCCCATTTCCAACAGGTTTACATACGTTTCCTACATACTGTACATATGTTTGATAAATGCATGAAACTCTGCTAAACATGAGCATCGACCTACTAAGTACTAGATTGAAAATAACAAATGAATAGGAAATTAAAGCCAAGCTGTTAATTAACAATTTGGAAAGGGCTAAATAGTATAATGGATGTATAAAGATTTGAGCTGAGAACACAAACATAGTATTCCTTAATGGCAGCACGTATAAGGCCCCTGCAACTTTATAATATACAAGCATTTGCGTCTACTGGATTCCAGTTCTGTGGATGGAGCAGATCTGAGGAACGGAATTTTATCTAACAGGAACTGGTGCAGCTAGGCATCGAAGCCTGCTGTATGCACCAAAATACGTGGGTGCTGAAGAATGGCTCATACAGTGATAATGAGGATCGTACATTTTAATTTAATCGGAACGGTTAAGTAAGTAGGTGTAATAGCATCTTAATTATGAAC
Organism: Lissotriton vulgaris; assembly: GCF_964263255.1. Classification (NCBI taxonomy): domain Eukaryota; kingdom Metazoa; phylum Chordata; class Amphibia; order Caudata; family Salamandridae; genus Lissotriton; species Lissotriton vulgaris. Next base: position 187,427,111 of record NC_141696.1, read on the forward strand.
GCGATATGATGATACTCCTTAATAGAAATCCCTGGCATATGGTAAGTGGCACTCTTGGAAGAAGACAGGCACATTAATATTCACTCCGAAGACGGCTTATCAACAAATCAATGGATGAGGACTAGCACTGCAACGTTCCCGACTGACGCGCTATGAATATGGGGGTTGGAACAGCCCGCAAGTACATTCTATTCTTTTTTTTGGGGATTAGACGAAGGACTATGAATTTTGTAAAGGTGAACGCACAATATAACACATGTACCTGATACATTCACTCCCACACTTGGAATTCTCCACACATTGCATCGTACTCCCTTTATAGCACAGGATGTGTAATTTGCAAGGGTTGACTTTAGACCCAGCACTATTCCCGCTAGCCAAGATCCTGTCTATCAAATAGGTAGCCACACGATTCCATGCTGTGGCTACTGCGTGTCAAGGACTACGTAAAAGCTGTAAACAAAATGTAAGACGAGGCAAGCACCTCAGGTGCCCTGAGAGCAAGGTGTGAGCACTTTAAGTAAAAATAGAAGCAATTAAAATAATCAGTCTCCTGGTATAGCTCAGATATGTCTACCTGAACTTGCACAGCTAAAGACGGTGTTCTTAATTGATTCAATACTGACCAAGTACTAATTGAGGTTATTTTACTTTTTTAAATGGTTATTATAAAATGTATTCGAAAAGTGACATTCCTTCCTCAATTCCAAATCTCCCACCTTTCCTGCTTTGTTCTTTCTCTCGAGATCTCATTGCCATTTCTCAATATCAGAGATCAAACAAATGTGGTAGTGTGCAATTTCAGTTGATTTGTGTCGTAGCCTTTTACTGTCTTGTTACCCTCATGACAATCACTGCCCTTTTGGAACCATCTGAAAGCTGTACACTGGGTAGTCGTGTACATTAGAAGAGTTATTAGTAGGTCATAAAAAACTCACCAATTTTCTCCAGTTTTATTTTAAATGATAAGTGTTGGACCTGGCCCTTTTTGCAGGGTTGTTCTTGGTTTTATGACTCTTGGAGTCTTGCCACTGCTGATCAGTGCTGAAGTGCATGTGCTCTCTCCTGTAACCTTGGTAAGATTGGTCTACACCTGTTTGGCATATTTACTTTACCTGTAAGTCCCTTGTACAGTTGAATGCTACATACCCGTCCTGTAAATTAAATGCTACTATTGGCCATGCAGTGCTGCTTGCGCCACCCACAGAAGTAGCCTTTCAAACCTGTCTCAGCCCTCTACCACTGCAGGGCCTGTGTGTGCAGTTCACTGCCACAGGTGACTTGGCATTTAAAGTGCTTGCCAAGTCTGAAACACCTCTTTTACTACATATAGGTCACCTCTAAGGTAGGCCATATGTAGCCCTATGGGCAGGGTGCTTTGTAGGTAAAAGGTAGGACATGTGCCTTTGTTGTGTGGCATGTACTGGTAGTGAAAAGCAGACTATTAGGTTTCTCACTGCTGTGAGGCTGATCCTCTCCTCAGTTTGTAGTGGGAATTCCCGGATATGCGTTTCAGTGGTCATTTCTAATTTGGAAGGAGTAGAAGTGGGCCTTTCTGTGTGCTTATGACTCTCTGTGCTTTGCAGCCCGACTCCAATCAACGTCTGGTTTAAACTGACACTGGTCTGCTTTATGCATCCACTCTAGACAGTCATAAAGGGAACCAAAGTGTGCCACGCATATCCTGATGGGTCTTCCTGGGCTGGAGTGGTGGGAGGAGTTGTCACCTGCACCTGGATAGGTCTGTGCCTGCTTCTCACAATGCTGTCTCCGCCCCCTGTAGTGTGTCTGGAGTCAGAGCTGGGAATTGAATAGATGTGTTGTGCACTTCTAAAGTTTTCACTGAAGTTACTTCCACATCAAAGACATTATGAGTATAAGTACAGGGGCTCAGACCTCATGTTTTTAGACACTGTGTGGACTTGTAGCCAGACGCTGCTGGTTCTACAGACTGCACCCTGCCACAGGCTGGTTTGCGAGGCATGCTGTACTGGCGTTAGGACTTGAAGGTCCGCCCACTCTCCGTCCATATTTTATTGGCTTGTGTCATTGTCCCTCGAAAGGGCTGGCTTCTGATTCTTTAATAGGCTTGTTAGTCCCTCCTTAGTACCGCCTGGTCTTCATTTGTAACCTCCCATGAGAACTGGCCCTTTTACTTCAGTTGTTACACGGCATGTATTTAGTCAGTGAGCACTATTTTCTTTAATGCGTTTCTCCAACTTTCAGCCCGCCATGCGCGCTTTCACTTTCCAAGCATCCCAGGGCAATGGCAGTTGATGTCTTGCAATTACAAAAGTTTGAGCTTTTGACATTGTGAATGACAATGCCTTTAATTTTCGTGTTAATTTTCAAAACCGATCAATAAAAGGCATTGTCATTTACAATGCCAATAGCTTAAACTCTCACAAATGCGAGACCTATTGTATTGCAAATGCTTGTTTTTAATATGTAGTTTGAATACGGTTGCTACTTATTTACTTCAGAACATGGTTTTAAAAAAAGCAGTTCAACAATAAAACTAGCTGCATAATAGAAAATACAATAAAAGTAATTGGGAAAAGACATTTAGTCAGTAAAATGGCTATTAAAAAAGGCTTTCTCTCGGTTGGGATGGATAGGCAGACTTACCAAAATGACGCCGTTATGGTATTCCCAGAAACCAGGTATGCTTTGCCAATGCCAGGGATTCAATAAATGGGATATGATCGGTATCTCGACCGTTGGTGACTTGATTAAGAAGGGTAAAATCCTTCCGTTTGAGAAGCTACAGAAGGCATACAGGCTGACGCCCAGTGAGGTCTTTCACTATCTACAAATACGACGTGCCTTGATGATGGCGTTCCCTAGCTGTGTAGATATACCAGAGTTGTCACCTCTGGAGGACCGTCTGATGGATGGGCAGCTGCACACCAAGGCGACCTCCCTCACGTATAGGAAACTTAGTAATAATGTGCCTGATCCCTTTGGAAAGCTTAAGGAGAAGTGGGATGGGGGCATAGGGACAATTGAAGAAGAGGACTGGAGGCAGGCGTTAATGTCTCCCAGAGAGGCTGCCATCATGCTCAGATTCAGTCTTATCCAACTCTGTATTTTCCACCGCTCATATCGGTCTGGGGTCACTCTTGCAAAGATTGGGTCTAGGCCAGACGATCTTTGTCTAAGGGGCTACCGACAGCCAACCACCTACCAAATGATATGGGAATGCCCGATGGTGCAGAGCCGTTGGGATAGGATCACAACGCATATGCATTCCGCGCTGGGAAAGCCGCTTACTTTGACACCACGACTGGGCCTGCTAATTATATGGGAGGCGACTGACCATACGGAGACAGAAAAGCAGTTTGTAACGCTAGGTTTTACACTCTTTAAGAGGGAAATTGCTAGGGGATGGGGAGGAGTACGACCACCTGCAGTGACGGTTTGGAAGAGGGAGGATGGATAGGTGCATGATAGCTAAGAAGGAAGTATTTATTGCGAGGGGGTGCCCAAAGAAGTTGGACAGGAAATGGTCCAAGTGGAACTTGTATAGGGGAGAGATTTGTGCATCGCCTGTGGTGGAATTAGAATTGCGAAGGAACAGAGATGGGGAGCAAAATGTGTAATAAGTATGTCTAACTGAACTTAATTCCTAATATGATGCTAAATGTAACTGACATTGTGAATTGTATGAGTAACAGTGAATTTGTCTGTCATCTTTCAAATAAAAATATATAAAAAAATAAACAAGCATTTACAATGCAACGGTTTCGCCTTTGTAAAAGTTAGAGCTATTGGCATTGTAAATGACAAATTTTTTATTTGTGTGTTGGTTTTGAAAACAGATAAATAAATGGCATTGCCATTTACAATGCCAATAGCTTAATCTCTCGCAAACAGTAAAAATATAAAGATGGAATTTGGGAATAAGGAGAGAATATGAGGGGAGGAGGGAGAGAAAGAAATAAACGGCGGGGTAAACAGAAAGAAAGATGGAGGGGAGGAACAGCGAGATGTAACAATGTAAGAGACAGAGGTGGGAAAATATTGAAGAGATAATGCTGTGAGAAAGAAAGAGACCAAGAGAATGCAAGAAAGTGAGCCAAACCGATAGTGGAGAAGACAGAGATAAAAATAGGGAGTTGGATAGAGAGGAAGGGATAGTGAGGTGGGAGAGGTAGAAGATCAAACGAGGGAAGTAAGAGAGAAAAGTATGTGATAGGAATGTAGAGCTTGGAGAGAGTTGTCAGATAGAGAGGAAGAATGAGATATGGAAGTAGTAGGAGAAAAATAGAGTTTAGTGGGGAGGTAAATAGGAAACCTGAAGGGGAGTGGGAGAAAAAGACAGTGAAATAAAGAGAAGGGAAGGAGAAACAGGTAAAGAGTGGAGGAGGAGGGAGTAGAAGAGGGAGTGGGGACTTAGGGAGGAAGAAATACATAGAAAAGGACTGCTAGATGAGAGTGCGCAAGATAATCAATAATATAGAGACGGGAGAGAGGTAGTGGAGATGAAAGAATGAAAGAAGGATTTTTCTCAGGTGGAGTTAGGTTCGAAACAAAAACCAAAAGAAGTAAAGGGAGAGTAAAATACAGAGGGAGGTGTGGGTTGAGTGAGAGAGAGGAATGCTTATAGAGATGTGCAGACAGTTGGCAGGGGGAAGGGAGAAGGTGAGAGCATCGTGGAGAGGCCAATGGAAGTAAAGAGGGGGAATTTTGAGCAAAGGAGTAAGTGAAAGGTCTAGAGAAAATAGCGAGAGTAATAAAAGAAGAGGAAGAGAAACGGTTAAACAGAGAGAGACTAAAGTAGAGTGGAAGACTAAGAGGGAAGGGCACACACTAATTGGAGTGGATAGGATAGGGTGGAGAGAGAGAAGAGGGGGTAAAGAAAGTGAGATGGAGTGAAACAGAGAGATGAAGAAAGAGTAAGGGATAATGTGTCAGCAAAAAAAAGGGAAAGGCGTAAAAAGGGTGAGAGAAGGTGGAGGAATGAGAAACCAAAGAGAGAGGGAATGGGGAGAAAGACATGTAGAGTGACGCAAAAGAGAAAGGAAAAATAAAAAAGGAGAAAGCGTGTATATGTAAAAGTGGAGAGGTTTCATTATATTTTAACTATGAATAAAAATAAACTGATAGCAGCATGCGACTTTCTTGTACAGAGATGTAACATGAATAATTGTTTTACTCAGTTGCTGAAGTAGAATTAGTCAGCACACGTACAGGGCGAGCAGACAGACAAGGTGCCAGTGAGAATGAACTAGAAACAAAGTGCTCGGTAATTTATTAGGAGGGAAGGAGTGAGTGTTTAGCAGGGAAAGGAGAGACGCGGGGAAGGGTGGGGTGAGAGAGCATGAGTGTGTGTGAGGACAGTAAAAAATAATCATATGGTATGACAGAGGTGTTATAGGAAAAGTGTGCATATGGAAAGCAGTCTGTCAGAATATGGGCTTGACCTTTCCCTCCCTAATCATAGGTTTACTCAGACAAAACTCCTTCCCTCTCCCATTCACTCACTCACTTCAGGCCAAGTCGTCCACTTGCTCTGTCCATCTCTGTGAAGTCCCAGAGACAGAGTCAGGTATCACTCCTCTGACAGGAACGTATACGAAGAGCACTTATTTCTTTCTGAGAGGGAGAGAGGCTGCTTTGCAGAAACTTCACAGCTCCCGAGTCTTTTTCGATATATAAAAAAAAATTCAGATAACACATGAAAGCACTTTTTAATGACTGATGTGCAGGGCGCTCAGGCCGTTATAAAATCAGAAAAACAGCGATAGGAAGCAATATTGCGATAATTGCATAAGGTTGATATTGTAAGTACGTCCTCTTGTGTAATTTAACAACAGCATTTTTCTCAAAAAGTTCCAATCTATAACATAGGGCATTAAATTCAAAACGTGTTGTCAATGTTTTGAGCCAGTACAAACTGGGAGACGGGGCATTCCCAGGCTAACGTGTTCCAGTCCCAGTGCCCACGGGCCAAGGGCATGGCGATCAATGCGCTAAGCAAAAACAACTTAACAAAACGCCACTTATGGGGGGCGAAGTCGCCCTCTGTTGTGGCAGTAGCAGCAGGGTGCCGAACAACAGAGACGGTGGCAGGCCACCGTGCCCCTTTCTAAACACCCTGCCACCAACGCAAACAAACTGAGAGCGACGCCAACTCTGCACTGGCCGCGAAAAGAGAGACGACAAGGAAGTGAGCAGAAAGAGCAAGATAATAGGAGACAAACATAGCAGCTAACGGCGAGGAAGCAAGGAAAAATCGGGAAGCGAGGGAGTGCCTGGAGGAAACAGAGGGGAGAAAAGGCTAAACAAGCATTTACAAGTACGTGTATGAAAATAAAAAAACTTACCTCCGGGAGTCGGATCGGAGTAGGGAGCGGGTCAGGTCTGCGTCCTCACAGGGAGAGCCGTCCGGCTGGTGTGAGGAAGGATGCCGAAGAAAGAAAAAAAAAAATAAACACGCCCACCGCCGCGATGACGATCAGAAAAGGGTGGAGAGGGAAGAAATTGCGGGAACGCCCACGAATCTGGTCCGGCCATGACGGACAGATCTCTGTTCCAATGGCTAGCCTCCATTTATGGAGCTAGCCAATGGAACAGAGGGCGGATTCCCAAGCCACATAGTTATTCTCATTAGGCTTTCGCCTGCGCGAAAAGCTGCGCAGTGCGCAGCTTTCACTTAGGCGAAACCTAAAAAGTGGATACAAATTTCCAAATCTAAGGTATTCTATGAATTGGTTTCGAATAAATTGTGAATGTGCGTTATCCAGGAAATGTGTGTAGGTAGTTTAGGTGAAACAGCTTTTCACAATTGCCATTCTACAAATCCACATACGAGCAAAAATAACCCTCTGTGCTAAACTCAGGGTGAAAACACTTGTCGGCTACAGAGCCAGAAGGTTACGCAATCCGGCCCTTTCTTGTTATTACAGAATTGGAAAGGACTTTGCGTGGAAGACCTTTTTTTATTATTTACCTCTAAGACAGGCTGAGCCTGCCTGTGCTGGTTTCCTTCTCTGGCATTGATCCGGACCTGTTCATTAACACCCACCAGTGCACTTTAATTTCAGGGAATTAGTGGAAGGCTGCCACTTCTCCTGTGCCTCAGTGGAGCCGAGCTTGACGAGGAGGCTGTCAGCTGCCCGTGTGAGGCTCTCATTGTTCCCATGGTTGGAGTCCTGTTCCCTCCCTGGGATCCGTGTGCACTGAGAACCTGCTGCAGGCAGCCACTCCTGTAGTACACGGCTCTTAATGCAGTGAGGAATGCATGCTAAAGACTAATCCATGCTTAATAGGAACTCCCTTCTTCCCTCCTATGGGCCATGACATTGCTCTTTTCCTTTCATCTCCGTGTTTCCCGCTGCAGCAGGACTGGAAACAGTACTGGGGGCCGTAGGGGTAAGGCTGTCAAAGGCGGTAATGCCAACATGGACACCCGCCTGTCCCCTGGTTTATCCTTTAGCAGTCATGTCTGAGGGCCAGAGGGGGGACAGGTATGTTCTGCCTACTGTTTTACAAAGAGGAATTATGTTTTTCAAGCAGTTCTTGACAAGGGACGGTTTTGAAACAAAATGTTTTCCTTGCAGGTCCCTACATTTGCAGCCAGTCAGAGGCGGCCATAAAATACAACCTGATAAATTACTATTCAATCAGTGACCCCTGCAAAGGAGTCATTTGTGCACCAACCTGGTAGTACATAGGTCGCACTGTAAATCACACCACCATTCGCAAAGCCCGTGCTGTGCAGTTTGCACCTGCCCGGTTTGTGGAAGAGGTCAGCCCAGCAGGGCGAGGGGTCCTTCCTCCTGCAGAGCTGGGTCAGGGTTGTCTGCAGCCGGGTGTGAACGGTGGTGATGACGCCATCCGGTTAGTAAGGGGCAGTAGGTGGACGGCAGAAGCTCCGTGCACCTCCCAACACCGACAGGTTACAAGAAACTAAGAGGGGGCTGGTTGCCTACATTTCTTGTGTCATCTTGAAATGTACATTCCTCCTCTTCGGATTCGGAGTAAGAAGAGAGCTGTAATGTCTCTGAGGGCTTGGCTCATTCGAAAGGAAACCTTTACATAAAGACATAAGTAAACCTCTACATGATCGAATAAGTAACGTCAGGTGTTACCAGCTGAGACATTGTGGTTTCTATAGAATGATCACGAGCATCATATATATTCTGACTGATGGACCTGAGATTGCCTGGAATGAGTCTTCGAGGCTCTGTAGTGATCCATGGCTGTGTAACTTTAGGTCGTCATTGCGAGCCGAGGCGTGGGAGCCGAGGCCAGGCCTCGTCCCCATTCCCGCCGAGCCTCCTCTTCTGGCAGGGAGGAGCCTGCTCTCCCATGACAGAAGACAGAACACATTCCCCTTCCCTCCCGTAGCGCTGCATCCCCTCCATTCACCGCCCTTCACAGAGGCTTCTGCTCCCATCGCCTCCCAGCATGTGATAATGGGGGCTTTAAACTCCTCGGAATTCAGAGTTCCGTGCGGTTTATGCCAGAGTTATCCTCCAATGCATGGGATTTAACTCATAAGTGCCCGGGGCTCCTGGCAGGGTGCTCCTGCACGGTACTGTGTGGAGCTTGCATCCGCACCATGCCCTGCAGGTCGTAATCTAGCCATTAAAGGGATGTGCTAATTGGATAGTGCTATTTTCAATGATGAAAACGTATTTACATTTTTTGTTTAAAATGATAATATGTGTGGTTTGCTGATATTAATTTGTTGAGGCTTGAATGGGCAAGGAAGAAAATACCCCTGGAGCTGGACACCTGTGTTAGGCGCCAGTGTGTCCCCTGTAGAAATGTTTTCACTTGGACTCCTCAGAACCAAAGTTTGCACTGCAAACAGAATCAAGTTCGCTCTATTTAAAACTTTATAAATAAATAAATAAACCTAACCACTATGAAAATAATAATAACGAGTAGAGTTTTAAAATGCCATTCTAGACAACAGGTTCCCCGACTGGGAGACGCTTCAATCTTATGATGACAGACGTACCTTTTGCGGGGTTTCGTTTCCGGAATTCAAAAGATCACGTGACCACAAATATACGTGGTAATTTTCAAGAGTAAGCTCTGCAGCCTCTAAAAAATAAGCCAAAACATAAAGTGATGGCACCACGACGCCAGAAGTAGGGTTTTTTTTTATATTACCGGACCTTGCTCAATGTTTTCCAAGATACCGTAACCTGTGATTTTCTTCTAGGCACGCGAACTCATCCCGCCCCAGCAGTTGAATTAATCTGTCAATACAAGCTAACTTATTGGAACAGTGAAATGAACACCTTTTTTGGCACTTTACAAGAACGAGTAGGAGTACATTCACGCTGAAATGCGTCATCGCTCACCCGTATATATCTCACTTTACGCACATTCGGGTACGTTCAGAACTCCACCTTCAAACAAGTCAGGTCCCGGGCAGCCAATCACAGCGCGGCCCGGGAATGACGTCACGGGGGTGTCCCGGGCCGGCAGCCAATCGCAGCGCGGCCCGGGACAAAGGGGCGGGGCTTAAAAAAAGCACCAGAAACGCCCCCGAATCGCGTTTGAGAGAAAGCGCGATTGACAGCCTCTGCCTCCCAATGGCTATCCTCCATTTATGGAGCTAGCCAATGAGAGGCAGAGGCGGGGCCGACATCCATACTGAAGACAATAGTTTTCAAACTGGGAGGGGCACTTCGTGCCCCTCGCCAGGTTCGAAACCTAATAAAAAGGCTTTCAAATTGTACAGCAGAACTGATACAAAAATGCGGCCAATCAGGTCGATACAAGAAGTGAATTTCACAGCAGCAGAGCTGTAGTAGAGAAGACTTGATTCAGGGTCTCAGTCGTTTAACCGCAGGAATTTCGTGACCGACGAATTCCTTATTGCTCGTTTCTTGAAGGCTACCTTGTGAAAGTTAGAGCTCTACCAGTTGAAAATGACAATGTTTTTTACTTTTTTTAAAAAATTTGCAGTGGAGTGATCATATTTGCATAGCGCTTTTACCATTGGTCTGACCTTGGGGGCCAGAAGAATTAGGCTCTCTACCCAACCCTGTAACTAAGGCCAGGAACCTAGGTGTCTTGATTGACAATAAGTTGTTGAAAATCAAATTAACGCTATGGTTGCCTCCTCCTTGTTTTTACAGTAAGGATGATTAAGAAAATCCTACCTTTTCTTCCAGCTAACACTAAAAGGACTTATTAAGGCATTAGTGGTATCGAAGCTGGTTTATTGCAAAGGACTCTATGTGAATATTAAGGCTCAGCATCTCAATAAACTGCAGATGGCTCAAATTGCAGCAGCTTAATTATTATTAGGAATAACAACATTTCAGTCTGTTTCCCAAGAAATTTACAAACTACATTGGCTTCCAGTAATAAGTTGTATCAAATTTAAGGCCCTCTGCATCGCCTATAAAGCCCTGTATAACGCTGGCCCAGATAGCCAGGTTCTGAGCTGGGATGGGGCAGTGAGATAAATAACGGTGATGGATCAAGCCCTGATCTTTGGACTGGGTAAGAGTGGTCTGCTCAATTCAGACACTCTGTTCATCACCACCCCATTTTCTGAACCAGATTTTTTGAGGCATCTCTTTAAATGGTACCAGCCCATCAGACTCCTGCGCTCTACAAATTGTTACACCCAGATTCCGTGTAACAAACTGGGGGGGAAGAGGTTTGGTCTCCCAACGACAACGTTGTGGAATGATCTTCCCCCTACATTAAAGCTCTGCACTCGCTGATCTCCTATAGGAAGGAGATCAAAACATAGCAGTTTAATAATTAATAACTTTCCTCCAGTCCCGTTCATCTACATTTCAGCTTCAAGACACTCCGGGGTATACAAGCGCTCTACAAATTGTGATAACATAACTTTTCAGATCCTGCCTGTCACCAGGAAGATATTTAAGAGGAGGAATCTGTTGGTAGAAGTATCAGTCAGAATATCCGACTACTCTCTGCTGTAAAAAGTTGACCCCTATGGATACAATTATTTTTTAAATCAAGGGCAGAATAGCAGACAATAGCGAAGGTCTGTCCTCAACACTGCACCAACAAGATGTAAAAGGGCAAAACCATGTTATATTGCAAATCAGGACCACACATACACTAAAATAAAGGACACAGATGTTGGGGGGATCACACGTGGTGGCTTCTGTAATAAAGAAATGAAACTAATTACTACCATGAATTCTACACAAAGTGGTGCAACGAAGTGCACAGCACTGTATTTGGCCCGGCACAGGGCACTTCAGCCTTGCCAGCTGTAGTAGGCCTAGAAGAGGTGACCGTTGCCAGTCTCCTTCCGCACTGGTGGGTTCTCGGGCTGCTCAAAGCCAGTGTGGTATGTGCTGTGGGTGGTCTCTGCAGCAGGACGTCGTTGTGAAAGAGGATGCCACGTCACAACCTTGGAGCTCTGCAGTCAGGATTTTAAGGTGCAGGCACTTGGTAATTGGATGAGGGGGCCGGTAGGACACCACTCACGTTAAGGGACGGGAGCTGCTGACAATCAGCACGCAGTCGCCATTGTTAAAGCATGGCATGGCGTGCTGCAAAAAAAATTTAAATAATGTTTTAAAAGTTGATTTGGGCAAGCCCCGCAGCACAAAAGAAAGGCGTGGGGCTACCATGTTAAAGATTAAGCGCAGTGTGGTGTGCCATATTAAAAAAAAACTGATAATGTTTTAATGTAGGCACTATTACAGAGCTGCACACGTTAAGCAACGGAAAAGAAATGTAAAAAAACAACTCAAATTACAGGGGCAATGTGTCAGGGAAGTGCATAGTTGTCCTGCAACACAAGCTACAATGAAGTCTTTAACTAAAAAGTGCTCAGAAATTGTAAATGAAACTACTGAGTAAGATCACATGTAACAGGGGGCTCTCCTCATGGGAGGATACAACAGTAGAAAAGGAGGGACTAAGGAGCCTTTCCAAAAGAAGGAATAAAGGAGCCAATTAAAAACATGGGCGGAAGATGGGCAGAGTTTAAAGCCCATATTCTGAAAACAGCAAGTCTCGATGAGACAGAGCAAGTGCTGCTTAGGAGAGACCTAAAAACTAGGGGGGGGGGGGGGGGGGGGGGGGTGAAACGGTTATTGGTCTAGTAAAATTTCATGAAAAGTTCACAAAATTACCTGAAATTACGCGTTTAACCTAATAAATGGTTTGTGGGGGTCTTATGCAGTGTTTTTTACACAGGAGCATCTCTTGAGCAAAAAAAAATAAAAAGGTCTTGCAAGATACAAGCAGGTGACTGTTTTGAGCAAAAAATGTCGTGGTGCAACAAGCTTTGCACAAAGAAGTCCCCGAGGATAAAACTAATTTGATATATGAGCAATTTTGCAAATGTTGTCCAACTCAAAATTTATGAATTTCACAATTTTAATTTTGCTCAGACCCACATAATACATGTTTTTGGAAGCATACTGCTTCATATACTATCCAGACTAGTTTGAAACAAATCTACATCAATGTAGTCAGGCTACTACGATATGAATGATAGCATTAAGCAAGCAGCAAACAGAACTACTGTCTTCAATGGCAGCAAAATATTCCAGGAAGGTCCTCAGACATATCATTTCTACAATTAATAGGCACAAAACACTGGTTTGACAACTGATCTGAATCGAATATGTGGAATGAATGGTTTTACATTTTCTTGGCTGTGAAAGTTGGTTAAGTGCTGGAGGATTCATTATATGAATATACTACTTGAGAAAAAGAACAGAGTCCAAAGACAAGACATGTAATCTTCTCCTACGATCATGGCATTCAAGTACTGTGAGGCTCGGAGTGTAGCAGGACCAAAATGGATAACTGAAGAAAACAAGCATTGGCAAAGTCACCTATGCAAGAGCTAATGGATTTGCCACTGTGTTTTTAGCCATGTTGTTCACCAGAGTGGGAGAGAGTGGGGTGTATTGGAGTGGCATAGTGTGGAGTCGAACTGAGTGGCATACACTGGGGTGAATTGATGTAGAGTGCACTGGCATGGTGTTGCAGAGAATTTAGCTGCATACAATACACAGTCATAGAATGCAGTGGTGTAGGTTAGAGGTGTGCGTAGTATAGTGCAGTGGCGTATAATGGCATAGAATAGAGTGATGCAGAGGGTAGTGGCGTAGAGTCATGTGGCATAGAGTGCAGTGGCGTAGAGTTGAGAGGCATAGAGTAGAGTAGCATAGAGTGGTACAGAGTAGAATATAGTGCCACAGACTGTAGTAGTGCAGAGTCAAGTGGCGTAGAGTTCAGTGGCAGAGGCGCAATGTTGCAGAATACAGTGTCACACTGCAGCAGAGGAGAAGAGTGGTGTAGAGAGCAGTGGCAGTAGAGTACAGTGATGCAGAGTAGAGTGCAGTGGCATGGGAGGCAGTGATTGAGTGCAGTTGTGTAGAGTGCACTGGCGTAGAATGCAGTGGTTAAGAGTAGATTAGAGTGGCATACCATGGATGGGCCTAGAGTGCAGGGGCATAGAGTTGAGTGTTACAGATTAAAGTGCTTTGGCACAGAGTGTATCGGCATGGAGTGCAGTGGTTAAGATTCAAAGAGTGGCATAGTGTGCAGTGGCATAAAGTGGAGTAGTGCAGAGGGGAAACACACTTTAAATCGCATCAGTAGACCGCAATGCCTTTACAACGTGGTCGTTACAACAAAACTGCGTTGTTACAACGGGATGCCATTACTCCGCAATTCATTACATCGACTTACAGTAGATGGCGCTCTAACGTAAGGAACAGTCTAATTTACTATTACAACACCTTCCCTACTGTTGCGTAGGCTGGAGTTGGAATAGTAAATTATACATTCCTAATATTACAGCACTATCTACTGCAAGTCGATGTAATGACTTACGCTGTAACGCCATTGCGTTGTTACAGAACGCAATGCATTGTAGCATGCTATATTCGGTGCAGAGTGGTGTTGAGTGCAGTGGTGTACAGTAGATTGTTTCAGGGTGGGGCAGTCTAGGATGTAGATATGCAGAGTGACAGAGTGCAATGGCATAGAGCAGAGTTCTATAAAGTTGGTCCTGGAGGGCCGGATCTATGCCAGATTTATAGTATATCCCCATTTAGATAAATGGAGATATCTTAAAAATCCAGCATGGATCTGGCCCTCCAGCACCGAACTTGGAGAACCCTGGTGTAGAGTAAAGTGGTGTAAAGTGCAGTGGTGCAGAGTAGATTAGAGTGGCACACAATGGATTTGGCCTAGAGTGCAGGGGCACAGAGTTAAGTGTTACAGAGTAAAGTGCTTTGGCGCAGAGTGTATTGGCAAGGAGTGTAGTGGCATAGAACGGAGTGTTACAGAGTGGCGTAGAGTAGAGGGCGTAGAGTGGAGTTGTGCAGAGTAGATTGGTGTGGCCTAGACTGGAGAAGTTTAGAGTGCAGTGGCAAAGAGTACATTGGAATAGAGTAGAGCGGTACAGGGTAGAGTAGAGCGGTAGAGGGTAGAGTATAGTGGTACAGGGTGAAGTAGAGAGGCGTAGCGTGAAATGGTATAGAGTACAGCTGGACAGAGTGGAGTGTTACAGAGTGGTGTAAAGTGGAGTGGTGCAGAGTAGAGTGCAGTGGGGTAAAGTGAAGCATGCATGATATAGTAGCCACTGCCACAACAGCCAACATATTTTCAATTGAAATTACCATTACATTTGCACAGACATACAGTTTTACTAATAAAACGATACAGTGCACAACGAAAATGTTTGGAAATTGCATCACCTAGTGTAATGATTTGTTTTGATCATATTAAAGTATTTGTTTCTATCACACTTCAGAAATAACAAGAAATGTGCTTCATTTGTGTTCCTACTTCTGATATATTCTGAAATACTTACACAGTTCATTTAAGAGTCATGTGCTAGAAAAAACCTATTTCCTACCCCCAGTATCCAGCAAGATTGTCACATGAATCCTCTCACTTTGAGGTCAGAGAATGGAAAGTAAACAAGCGCTCTTGAATAGGCAGCAAATGACATTTGACATCGGTCTGGCAAGATAGGAACGAGATTTAAAGGCCTGTTTACAGAAAGAGAGATCGTGGAAGAATACAGTAAACATGGTTTAGGCAACAGGAGGAACAAACCGAACCTGGGAGCCTAAAGCAAATAAAGCCAGCAAAAGAAAGCCAAAAAATGTGAATTACAAACCACAAAGGCAATGGTACTCAACAAGCGGAATGCATTCCTAGGTCAACTTTCTGTAAGTCCACAAGATGTCTTTGGCAAACCAGACAGCTATGCATTCTGGCAGGCTGCAACCTAAACCTGTATTCTTATTTATTTAACTGAATTAAAGATCTTCCTTTCTAAACATGCTCGATCATGGCTAAACAACTTCACACTTGAGTGTAGTGAGATCAAAGTGCTCGGGGATGTACTGAGCCTGCTTGATTACTAGATCGCCCAAAGTCTCCATAAAGAGAGTGAATGTTGACTGCAATGGGTGAGACCCCTGGTGGAATGCACGTGACTAGCAACCCCTTGGGCACACCACAAGTGAATAGCAAAAGGATCAGGTCACCTTAACTGAGTGTCCAGTTAGGAATGATGCAGTTAAAAGACAATACTTCACGACTGCCTCTACATGTCTTACCCACAAGCTGTCCAAAGCAGCATGGATATAGCTGGCTCTTCCAAATGTTACTAAGAGGTAAATGATGCAATCCTAAATCAGCAAATGTGCCTTGTGGTGCTATAGGGTAGAAGCACAATCCATCTGTTAAATGTAAAGCCATTATAAAGGTCTGACGTTTAGGGTCAAATGTATCACTATTTGGACTCTGCTGTGAAAAAAGTTAAAGAAGGGGTATCTCAAAGTTAAAAAAATAGCTCAAAAGAACTGTAAGGAATTAGACTGTAAAACACTCTGGATTTGAATTAATTGACTGACTTGTATTTTAATGGCAATCCTTATGTTTTGTGATCATTTTAATTTGATCAACACCCTTTCACAATAGTCTATTTTTTTAAATGTAAATCTCATCCAAAAAGTGCATAACTCACCAAATGAAAAATATCAAATTAGTAAAGGCCGAACCAAACTCAAATGCAAAAACTGAAATTTCAGATAAAACAAGAAAAGTTGCACCATATCAAGAACATGCTGAACACCTGTTAGAAAACAATGCTTCGGTCTCCTATGCAGGAAGTTAACATTGAACCCTTAATAGGTCAAGAAGATAAAACGCTTTTAAAACAAAAAAGGGAAACATTGCTTACCTGGCAAGAGGACCCTAGATTCGACGTGGACAAGATTCTGATCAAGAAACCACTGACCTACGACCGTCTGGATACTCTGGACTTCGACTGTGCCCGACTTAGTCTCCCTCTCGGTCCAAAGCATTGTCTATGCCCGTGCACCATACAGGCCCCGCGCAGGACCTGTGGAGCATCAAGGGCAACTGAAGTATTTCCCTTGGGGTAAAGGGGTCACTCCCCTGCATTACCAGGCACCATAACACAACTGACCGGTCTGCTGGTCCTGAGCTCCTGCGGACTCCGAAGCCTCCAGCAACAAAGGAGGTGGATTCCTCATTCCTAGAGGTCGAACTGCCCTCTAACAGAGTTTGAGGCCAGTATCCCTTGTGGGGACCGAATAACCCGAACCCCTGTGCACAGCGCACTTTTGCAATTGTATATGCTTGTTGGCGTTGCCAAAGTAAATGCATTGGGCAATTAACAGCCCCAACCTCTGCACACATTTCGTACGAAGGACTTCAGCCTCCTCGCACTCGGTGCCCTGCAAGCTGTTTTGTGAAACTGCTAGAGGTCCCCTCGAGACTCCTGTGCCTTTGGCCTGTGGGCTCCCCTGGTTGATCCGGGCCTGCCCTGACTCCCCTTGCTGTGGTGAGTTTCCTGGTCCTTGCTGGGCCAGACCGTGACCTGCCTCGACCTTCGTGGTTGCCGCTGCCAAGGCTTGTTTGGTGCTCCCGCCGGACACTGACCCCTCAGCACTCGACACCTTTCGTGGGATAGCTTGTATCCAGCTCCTCGTCATCCTCCATGTCTCCTGGTCCCCGTGGCTGCAGAGTCAAGGTCTCCCTCTTCGCACCTGAAGCACCCGACATTGGTGGGCATTAGTCGACCGAGCCCCTCTGCTTTCAGTTTCCTTCCTTCAGGAATCCATCTGTGGGTTCACCAGACACTTTTCTTCTTTCCAGCAGCGGCATTTCTTTGAAGACTCCCATTGCGAACGACTGCGGTTTCGGACGCCATTCCGACCCTATGCACCTGGCTGCCATGGAATAGGTAACTCTGGTCCTTCGGTATCCACGGGGGAGAGGGCGGGCTAGTGGGGTTGGGGGCTCTCCGAGCTTCTATGTTCTAAAAGGTTTCTTCATAAACCACTGGGAAGGGTCCTTAAACACAAACTGCAACCGCGACTCTCCCATTGAATTTTACGTGGAACACAGTCGTGTTCTCACACTGCACCCATCCTCCGTGGGGTCCCTACTTACTCACCTTGGGTGGTTCTTTGGGGCCCTAGTGATTCTACAACCTCTAGACATTGTCTTGACTCGAGTCGTGGTTCTTATACCACTGTTTTGGTATATGGCTTGGTCTCCCCCTGGAGCCCACTGTGTATTAGTGCTACTTAACTTTGTTTCTGTGCTATAGTATTGTGTGCTTTGTGTTTATCTGCGTCTAGCAGATACTGTGAGGTATTTAAGGTGTGTTATAATAATAAATACATATTTTCATAACTACTGTGTGGTTCTCCTTTCATTTAACCAATACATTAAGGTTATATTCTGGTAAAACAAGCTGCTTAACATTCCTCCAAGACTAAGCCTAAAAGCTGCTCTCCACAGCTACCACTTGGATAACTTTCTAAGGTTATCTTTGACCTCTTAAATCACCATAAGTGTTGTTTGCACTGGTGCAACGTTCCCACTTTAATTAGTGGACAGCATATACCAGGCCAACTTCTCACAGGTTCTCAACTAGTAGTTGGGTCCAGATTAATTTTCTGCGGTGGAGAGATACTGATCTGGCTTGGGTAGGTTAGATATCCCAATATGTGGCCCAAGGCATTTCCAAAGGTGTAGAAATGTTAGCTCAGCTTAGCTTCTCCTCATCCTTCCTGAATATCAAGAGAGAGATGGTGTCTCAGGCAGAGCTGATCTCCCAATACGCACCACCCCTTGGTAAGAATAAGGTATCAGAGGATGCAGAATATAATCAAAGTATGCCTTAGAACTTTCAGAGTGACTCAATGCTGTGTTAAGGGTTTCTCTCACTTTCACACAGACTGAGAGATGGCTTCAATGGAATCCAGAAGAACCATCTTATGCTGTAGATTGCTAATAGGAATTAAGGCCTGCGCACAAAGTGATTATCATCTTTTCTTGTTGTAGGTGGCCTCTAACGTTTAAGAAGTCAATCAGACTTTCCTTTTTGCTTGGTTCAGAACCACCTGCCGGTATGACTGGAGTAAAAAAACACCGTCTACAACAGTTATTTGGTAGGCTGGTGAAGGTGCAGGCAAGACCTCCTCTTTCACATGCAAATTGAATTGTCTTCCAGTTTCCAAGTTCACAAACAGTCGCCTTTCTCTGTTGAAACAACACTTTTCCTTCTTTGGGATAATGAAATATCCTGACTCGACATCAAAGAACACTGTAGACAGTGGCATCTTCCCCAGGTTTCCGTCTAAAAGAAGGAAAGGACTTATTGATAAGGAGTCTGTGGTAAAAGCTGCCATTTTAGTGATTGAAATTGAAGTATTTCTGATCACTTAATAAAGGGCCAATTGTTAAAGTGCAAAGTTAAAGCACCTCTTATTCAGATATAGCGTTTTCCAGGCAGGATGACCAGCGATTAAGGATCCCCCAACAGGAGAGCTGTTCGTAGTGCGTACAGCGTATAAAATTGCTTTTGAGGCAGTAGGAGGAGACTGAGCCGTGTTACATTATTGGATGTTAAAGTGACCTGTAATATACATAATGTCATCAAAATAGTTGGGCATTGAAGAACCGGTGCCTTTACACTGGAACTGGATTAATACGGAAGATCACTGGGGAAAGTGACTTCACTTTAGGTGCTTAATTACAGACCACAAATGTGGGGATGTTTTTATATTCATAAGGAATCCATGAAGAGACGTAGTCCTCTATTCTCTACTAAAGTAGCTCTACTATCTTTCTGTAGTCTGAACAACAGTAAAGATGATTACATTCTAAAAGAAAGAGCAAAGATTTTGGCCTTGGTCAAAATGTTTGCAGATGAACCCTGGTGATAGTAGGTTTTGTGATTTGAGTGATGACATGCTCTTGTCTACCAGTTTAGGTGAGAGGGCAAACTGGCACACTGAGCCGGACCAGATATGACCTGTCACCGTAATCTAAAAAAAAAACAGCCTATCGACTAAGATTCTTTGGGGAAAGCTCCAGAATAGGAAACCCCATGCAGAAATGTAGCTGAGCTATATAATACACAAGCAAAGACCAGACTGTGGATTTGAGAAACAATAGCCATCTCATTTGCAAGACAAATAACCAAAAGTCTAAGAACCAAAGAAAGGTTAATTTAGCTATCCGTGAGATGCATGGCCAACAGAAGGGCTGAGTGGCAGGTCTGTTGAGTTTGCAAATGGGTCATGAAAACCTTGTCACAGAGGCCAAGAATTTTGCAGCAGTGCAACTGCAGCCTTAATGAGATCATCAAAAATATAACTTATCCCTTTGTTCTAGAAACAAGTCAATACAATGCACTAAAATAGCTTTTCAATGGGACACTACATTTTGTCTAGTAGCTAATTCAACACAGTCAACGGCAACTACATAGAAGTTTAAGCACTAGTAGGGAGTAACAATGCGTTGCATTCAGATCTCATCACTAAAGTGGTAGCACGGACAACTCAACAGGCTGGTTTGAGGGAACAATGCTACCACTTATTGTACAACCGACAACTACTGCTAAGGTATACTGCAAATATATATAAACACTAATTTAAGATTTCAAATATGTATATTGATAGTACACCAGTATAGAAAGGTGCATACCCATTTTAGTAAATTAATATGTCACATGCACTTTCGTAAACAAGGAATCACTGCAAACACGTAGTGCTTCATACAGCTTTATTATAACTGAAACGAAATGTATTTTCCCTTTAAGGAATATCAACCATTGGGGTGGGCGGACGGAGAGCTAAGGGCAGGAAAAAGAATCTGGAAAGGATTCCTCTCGCATTACAGAGCAACCAGTACACTGGACTTTCATATGCAATTGTACTGAACAACATCCCTATCAACAACACAGCATGTGCATTTCTGGTCTTCAGTACCATCTGCAACTGCTCCTTCAGCTCGCTTCATCACGTCTCTTCATATAATCCTCTTCTCAGCCAATCCAATCCTTCTTTTTACGCCAGCCTTCATCTCCATTTCCCAGCTCACTGCCACCCACCCAACAGTATTTGTCTTTTTACTGAGTATCCTTCAAGATACCCATCAAAACCTGGAAACAAAGCTCATTTAGAAGTAAAAAGTGACATTTGATATTAGTTTTCTGACAGCTAACTTGTTATTGTTCCTTCTCTCTGAGATCCTGTACAAACTGTTATTTATGCTTAGGAGAGACTGCTCACTGGAATTTTACAATGTACTGACTGTAGTGTGTGCCTCCTTGTTCTCAACTATTAGAACTGGTGGGGCAGAAACAACTCTTGTGGCATTCCTTTGCACTGTAAATCACTGGGTGACCATGAGAGCAATGAGCAACAAACCCCACACTTGACCTATTAAGCATCACAGGTCAAGAAGTAACATTAAGCTGAAAAACATCAACACCTGGTATAAACATGGGAAGGGCACAGAACAACACATGAAGATACAACATTACAAGATGACAGTGGGATAGACATGTGAAGATAGTTGTGCAATTTCAGGGAATCACCTGAGAAACACACCAAGAATTTGGGGAGACAGTGGAGAGATGATGGAAGACACTAACAGTACACGAGAGGCACTGGAAGCACTGTGGAGGAAGGGTAAAACTTTTGGAAGTCAGAAACGTTAGGAAGGCCTTGGGGACAGTGTGGTAGTGTCTGAGGAGAAACAAGGAATCAATGTGAAGACACTAGGGAGGCATTGCACCAGTCTACATAACGCATTTACCACCACCATCTACCAGCATTAAAATAAGTTGAGTATATTACGGATGACTGCTCCTTTCTCATTAGGTGAGAGTCAATACCAGGCGTTACAATGTTGAGTCACCCTTCTTTCTGAGAGACAACAGTACTGCTTTACCAAAAGTGCATACACATAGTGAAACCATATTCGTACCTCAAACCTCTACCCCACATACAGTGTTGATCAGAAATTAACCATATACTTCCTGTTTTGTGACCAATCAAGCACCAGTGAAGCAGGGCAAGACCTCTGTGAACTAAACTAGGGCGGTTTGAAATTATGTAATTTTTTTTCATGAAATTTTATGAAAACTGAGCTAAATTACACTTTCACTGTTAACTGTTGTTTGCATGAAAATATGCACACAAGATACTAGCAAGGACCTACTCTGCATACAGAAGTCACAAAAGAACTTCTGCACAAACCAGTCTTCCACTGGGCAAAATCACATAAAACTTGTTAATGCAAAATTCATCATTTTTGCAAAATTCAGGAATATCATACATTTTGCTGCTCTAATTTAAATTTCAGCCAGCCCTAAAACCCTTAATTTGTGCTGTGACTCCTTGAGGAGAACTGAAAAATGGCACAAGGCACGCACCCTCTCTTCACCCTGGCAATCAAAACTTCAAATCATCACAACAGAAGCACAAACGTTTGAGTCTCTTTAAAAGTGGGCCACATGATGAAAGTATCTCTTACCTGAGTAAAGCGCCGTACTAAGCAGGTCTTCCCCACACCAGCATTTCCAATTAAAACAATCTTGAACAGGAAATCATAATCTTCCATACTCATTTACACGGCTGAAAGAGAACAAGGGGACAGTGTGAGGCTGAAGGTTTCAATCCGGAGTAAGCCTTCTTTGAAGCTGGGATAAGCAACAGTTCCCTGTGTGGCCTGCAGAAGCCCCGGTGAAACTTTCCAAGTAAAACTGAAACCGGAGAAGTCAGTGTGTCATTCCTGTGCTCTTTATACTTGCAGGTAAACAGGGCGAAGGTCAGTCTTTGCAAATTGTGTAGCGTTGGCAGTGATAGCTACAACAGCTGCTATTGGTTGGAGTGTATTATCGAGACAGTCATTGCTCATTCGGTCTCTTTTTCAGATCTTTGCAAACATTCAAGGCATTGTTTGTTTCTTTAACTATCCCGACAACATGTGGCTACATACAGTGCTTTAAATGGAAAAACCAAAGTGCAGGTACTTACTACTTAGAGTCTTTTTTGCCCCTCAGAAATGCTGGTACCCCCCAATTAAAATGTTTGCAGGAGTGCTGAGAAGTGCAGGTACTCTTCTTTTCAAATACAAGACGTGCAGGTACTCAGTCCTGGACAGTGATAATATTTGGTTATTTATATATTCCCATGGTGAAAATGGGGAACACACACCCCCATAATTGACGGTGTTTTAGGGGAAAGGATTTCTCAGCGGGGGAAATAGTTAACTGTGATAAATAGAATATCAACCTTAAAGAGTGTCATCAACGCTCTGAATAGAATACATCCATACTCTATAACTTCGGATGCTGAAATCTCAAATATCTGAGGACTTATCTACAGATTGCGTTGCTATCCTAGAAAACTGGAATGCTTTCATCAATCTAAAAAGTTTTAGAAACAATACAATGACTTGTGAACCAGGCCAATAAGTAAGCAGAGAAGGTAGTATTTCATCACACAGAGATCAACAACCACCAAAGGGAAGAGCCACAAACCTCAAATAAATCAAGCAACCTCATGATCAAGCTCGTTTTTATAAGTCCTCATTATAGCTCTGGCAAATACGCCCTCCTTCATTTTAGTTACATCCTCCCTATCCTGACACAACTGTTCTGTAAATATATATTTATCATTCTCATTTCTATGCAATGACTGATGGTTAAAAGCTAATAAAAAATGGTGAACGTTCACTTCACTGCTATAAGGTTTGTGAGATCAAACTACATCATGGTGCATGGTCACTGTCTGCACCAGGCACCTCCACATCGGGAAATTGGAGAACAAATATAAAAAATATTTTTTTTAAGTGATGATGCCCCCTGGATGCACTGTATGACTACACCCGTCTGTATATGCATGTTTACAAATTCCATTATTCCTCACATTTCAACAGTTGACTGTGGGACTCAGGGCAATGTCTCAACGCCTCCCAGAAGCATCAATATGTAACAGTTGCAGGGAGAGAACTCCTTTAATCTGTGCACATTCTGGCTATACCTGGAAGAATTGTACCATACCTGGGATTCCTGCGTAAGGTCCCAGTTGGAGTCCAAAAATGGGCTCGGACTAAGAGCACCTCTATTAATACAGCGAAATATAAAGAACCAAGAATACCACTCGCAGACAGCTCCTCAACCTACTGATGCTACACAAGGACCTTTTCCTTTACACTGGCTCCCAGTACCTAGAAGCACAACCTTTAATCTAATGTGTACTGTTTACTGAACTGTCCATTGGCTTTGGCCATTCTTCAGTCAAAAAAGACGTCACTAAAAATCTTCAAACAAGATTTCTACACTCAAGGCTGGCTACTTTCCTGATTGTACCTCAAATTCAGAAAGACTAGAACTGATGGAAGCTTCTTTTCTGTCAGGACATCAAAACTCTGGAATGCCTGCCATAAGAATGTTGACCAATAGCCTCCAATTCAGGAAAACATTGAAAACCTGGATCTTCCCATCACTATGAACACAAATTACTGAGTTTGATCCTTACAAATTGCTAAATTGATATACATGACAGCGACTGCATACCAACACTCTCGGCACCACTACAAGACTATTTGCTGCGACACACACACTACACCAAATTTGTTGCATGTATTCAAAATTCAAATGCCTGAACCAACATCTCTCAGAGAGGACATACTACATTCAACACCCTTCCCACTACCCAGCTCAGAAAGGGCGCCCAGGAACTGCTGAAAATTGAAACACCTGCTCCAATACAAAGCAATAAAATGCATTTATAAAACAATATATGCATCATATCACCTCTCCTACAACCACAACATATTTGTGGAGGACTTCAACTTGCACTGGGGCAATTAATGGCCTGTCTCAGGGTCAATTAACTCTCAAATTCACTCCAAGCCAGCCAACTGAAAAGATCTACAAACATTTCGGACACCAGGAACATGTATCTCACTAACCTCACCTCTTGCATCTGGACTACCCCTTCTTGCCATGCTGACAACCACGATGTATATAATACAACCACTACCTAGAATGAAGTGTCTTAAATTTTACTTTCACCCCTCTGAAGGAGAAAATAATTGAGAAAAAAGGAGCTCCTTGGTACTCCAAGGAACTAAACGAAGTAAATATACATCTCAAAACAAAGGAGTGCACCTGGTGCCAAAGGCTATTGTATCAATACCCACAAATCTGAAACAATGTCTCAAAGTATTTATTCTATAAAGTCAGAGGCAGACACAACAGGTCTAGAATGGTAAAAATGATCATTTTTAACTTAAGACTGGTGTTTGCAAGCCGTATTTATGACACCATGTCTATTTTTTAAATTTTTTATGTATTTATGCAGAAACACGAGTCGGTTGGTACAGAAACACAAAAAGAAGAAACGGCAAAAAGGAAGACAATTTTGTCGAACAAGTACATCTCCAGATCTTGACATTTTGAAGCATACAATAAAAAAATATAAATGAACAAAATTGTTAAGGAAAACAGAAATAGGAAAAGAACCCTGTTGCTAAATATACTTTTCATAGAGGCAATCTCGATTAGATCCAACAAGAAATTATAAACAATCTAGATAAATCACCCCTTACATCTCCAGATAATTTGTGACTAATCCCCACATCTGTTCCTCGATCTTCTTTCTGCGGGAACTCTTTAAGGCATAGAGACTATGCTCCATATTATGTATCGAAAAAAACCGAGACCGCCAGGCTTCAAAAGCGGGCGGTTCCTGTTGCAACCATGCAGATGCAATACATAGCCTGTACACTGCGGTTACTAAAAAGATACGCTTGACATGTTTCTTCGGGATGCTGGTACTCACTATGCCCATTTCAACACCCAATAATATCTGCGTTGCTGATAATTGTATCTGACTGCCCACAATTGCCGAAACACATTTTTCTATCTGAGACAACAAGGGAGCTAACACAGTGCATGTACAGAAAATGTGAACATCATCCGCTGAGGCGAACCCACACCGAAAACATTTACCTATTGCATCTCCCGGCCATTTGGACACCTTATCCGGGGTATGGTATAGATTATAGATTGATTTGAAATGTTGCGCCACCAACTTTGCAGACAAGAATAAATCTTTGGCCATATCTAATGAGATTTCTATTTGAATGTCCTGTCTGCCTAGTTTAGCACACCATTTACTGTTCTGTTGCTCTAGATCATTTTCTTTAGTGTCTAACAAATGTTTATATAAAGCTCCAATCCTTACCCCTTTCATAATGTCTTCAATCAGAGAATTCGGATTAAAGTTACCTCCATACCCGTTAAATAGTTGCGAATCTGTAGACATTTTGCAAAATGGTCTCTAGGGAGAGAATATTGTTCTCGTAATTGTTCAAAAGATTTACAACAACTAACATCGTACAAGTCACCCACCACTCTAATGCCTTTCTCCCTCCAATTGAGTACTATTCTATCCCACACGTATAAAGGTAGAAAAAACGACGATGAGAATGGAGTGTACCACGTTATTTTCCCAAAGCCCAATAGCCTCCTAACTATATGCCAGACCTTATATGCAGCTATCATTGTCTTAAAACGGGTGCGTTTGTAGTAACTTTGTTCTAGATACTTAAATAAGCAGTTTTTAACTTTTACCCCCAGCAGCATTTGATAGATCGATGGACAATCTGCAGGTCTTGCTGGATCTTCTCCGGTTAATAAAATTCCCATTCCTTGCAGCATACACGCATAGTAATAAAATGTGAAATCGGGTACTGACCATCCCTCCACATTTCTTGGCAGAATCATAAAGCGCCTAGCCCTTCTAGCTTTCCCTCCAGACCACATAAAGCGCATACACAATGTCTGCAGTTGTTCCAAACTGGTCTTAACTCCTTCGACGCTCATGACGAGCTCAGCTCGTCATGAGGTACACCTCTCGTATCTCATGACGAGCTGAGCTCGTCATGAATAATGGGATTTACCGTTTTCCAGCGCAGGAGAGGGAATACGATAAGCACCGATGGTGTTAAGAACTTCTAGGGGAATACATCGGAAAAAATATAAAATTTGAGGAAGAATCAGCATTTAATAGGTTACATCGTCCCACTAATGAAAGATATAAACATTCTGCCTGATCTAATTTTTTCCGAACACTGACTAGGAGCTGGTCCCAATTAACTTTAACTAAAGAAGTTGTACAAGCTCGCAAAGTGACTCCCAGATATACCACCTCCTGACATAGTCTAGAATCGGTATAGCTTGTTATATTTATACTAAGTAGCTGTGTTTTTGCTGAATTTAATTTGTATCCCGATTTACCAAATTCTACGGCCAAATGCTCTATAGCCTGCATTGCCATGATGGGTTTAGACGTGGCCACTGCCACGTCATCAGCATATGCTAACACCTTAACCTGATATATATGAACCTTTAGCGGGGTTATATTGACATTAGAGTCCAGCATTCTTAAAAAAGGCTCAATGTATAAAGCAAATAGTAAGGGGGAGCAGGGACACCCCTGTCTAGTCCCCCTACAAATTTATACTACTGCCGATTCCAGGCCCATGGTGCTGATCCGGGCTACCGGATGCTGATACAGAACCTGTACTGATTTGATAAATTCAGGGCCGAAACCTCGACTCTTCAAGTTATCCCACAAAAAAGACCATGCCACGCGGTCGAAAGCCTTCTCGGCGTCCAATAAAATTAAACAGAAAGGTTCCCTGGTTACCTTAGCATAGTCGAGTGAAGTTATCACTCGTCTAACATGATTAGTAGTACTACGTTGAGGAATAAACCCATGCTGTGTTTTTGAAACAAGACCCGAAATAACCCCAGAAAGCCTATTCGCTAAAATCTTCGAGTATATTTTACCGTCTACATTTAGGAGCGATATAGGGCGATATGATCCCGGTAGATTAAGTGGCTTGCCCTTTTTATGAAATACCACTATAGTCGCTTCTTGCCAAGTTTTGGGGGCAGAGCCTTTCTGTGCTGCAAGCATCGTTGCCAAGAGATCCTTTTTTAGGAGCATAAAAAACGTTTTATATATTTCTAAGGGTAATTTATCTGGGCCAGCAGCCTTGCCCAGTGCCAGTCCGTTTACCACTGATTCTAATACATATTTCAATATTTTAGGCAGAAAGTCTAAATTTAAACTAAGAAACATGTTGGCAGTTCCACTCTGACATAAAAGGATGTTGAAGGTAGATAATTATGCTCTTATTTTAATTGCCTTGATAGAAGCTGGCATAGTAATAGAGGGCGACTTCTATAGTGATGGCCAAGCACTCTTGATTGCACCCCTACAGAAGTACAAAGTGTCGAAGTTGGACTTATACAGTATGACGGCAAACAACTAAAAACCCATTCTCGAATTGTATTATTCAGCTTAGACTAGTTCGAAAGAAAGTAAACAGGACTTCCTACATGTACAAATAGCTGAACAACTGCAACACCACACTTGAATAATCATATTGTCTTTGAAGAACCATATTGGTGAAAAATACCCCCCCCCCCCTTCAAAGGCATGTTATTAAATATGATGTATAAATGTGATGAAGCTAAACCTTTTGGAGTAAATTAGAATCAGACATTTAAGAAATTTCCAATCAACCACTAATTATTTGCCCTTTCCAGCTAGGTCTGGGCATTAAATCAGTGCCACTGAGATACAAAGGAAAGATTTAAGCCCGTATTAGATTGCATGATTCTTTTAGCTTCCAAAATGATATGTTGCAATTGGGAAAAAAGTAGGCAATATAGAACACCAGTATAGTGAGCATGGGTATTGTACATGTGTAGCTGCGATACGGTCTGGCTCTGTCCGTCCACTTCAAGAATCTGCAATGAATTACATTTTGAAACAGCCTAGACCTACACCTATAAACATACAAACCTCTGAAGTTAAAACCATGATCAAGTATTATAGTTATGTTATATAGTCTATATAGTATTGCTGTCTGATCACGGATTTTTCATTTATTTATGTTGCCTCAAACTACATACATGACGATAAAAATGTTGGTGACGACAATTCAGTTATATCTAATTTTTCATTCATTTCTAGCATTTAGTGGACTTTATATCAGCTGACAGAAATTATAAATTTTGATTCTCTGATGAACAGTTTGTGATAAAGATCAACCCCTTCTTCCTTTTCTCTACCTTCTCGAACTATTCTTCTCTTCCTTGTATCTTAATTCATTGTTTGTTGTAGCCATTACATTACAGTTTATTCTTTTTTTCTCAGTGATGCTCTTAAAATTATTGCGAGTCAGGACTCATTACAACTTATATATACAATTACAAGTTTGACTGATGCAATATCAGGACAAACAAGCTCTGTCTTCTTCCATCATGAACACAGAATTGTAGTCTTACTTTCATCTATTAGGTTTACAGTTTTACACAACTCTGGATTTCAATTGATAGAATGGGTTGGCATTTGTGGACGAAATGACACACAATTTTGTTTTTCTTTTTTCTTTTCATTTTTTCTCATTTAAAATCTTACATAAAAATATTTAAAAAAGAAAATCTAAAACAGCTGATATCTGGTTAATAGCAACCCCCTATTCCACAGAGGTGTGCAGCTCGAGGAGTATAGGTAAGAAGGGATTAGGGAGCACAGGCTGCGCCTAGAAGAATGGGAATTCACAGTTTTACTGAAAATGTATAAAAACAATGTGTCACAGAACACTAAAGCTAGAATAAAGACAAAGCGAGGTTATTTCACCAGGTTTGAATAAGAAGACACAAGCCACAGCACATGGCTGGTATTCTATAGAAAACGTGGCCTTGTTTACGGCACACAAGTCAGAAAGATTCTGTCCCAACAGATTGCAGCTAGAGTAAATGCACTGTGCGGTTATTTTTCGATGGGCTGAATCATGGACCCGTTTTCTGTGCGGCAAAGAGATTTGTGGGTTATTTTGTCATATCTTCAGTGCGTATATTAACTCATATAATCTCAAAGTTAGTGTATGAGCTGCAGACAGCACAACTTGGTAACAGATGGCATTAACTGACTGCATGTTAGGGACCTTTGCTGTGAAAAGCACATGCTCTAACTCAGACATAATGTATGTCCTAAAAACACATAAAAAGAATGCACAGACCCCTTTCTGCACAAGTACAGCACATACAATTGTATTATGATATGGCCATAGTATAGGCCAGGCGCGACAAGCAGATACCCTGCAACTTTATCGACTAGGAGTTTAAATGGATGTATTTTATCCAAATTGCTGCTAGAGTACATGCAATGTACAGTTATTTCACCAGGTGTGACCCAATTGGTAAGCAACAACGCACTGCTGCAAGA
This sequence comes from Lissotriton vulgaris, assembly GCF_964263255.1. Lineage (NCBI taxonomy): Eukaryota > Metazoa > Chordata > Amphibia > Caudata > Salamandridae > Lissotriton > Lissotriton vulgaris. The sequence goes on from NC_141696.1 coordinate 187,456,699, forward strand.
GTAAAAGCAATGCGCTATGTTTAGAGAACCAATCAGAAGAGATCGGTCACGCATACTGCTCCTGGAGACAAGGCAATGCACTGTTGCTACATCCATTAGAATATGTGGTACTGTTCCCGATTTACCACAGGTTGTACCGTTAGTCTAAGTCAAAGGCCAGCTAAAGAAGGATTCTGGTCCATCAGCGGAGTAGACAGGATGCTTAATAAGTACTCGCATATTGGTGAGCGTTTTGAGATCTATGGATCTTGAAATATGGTGCAATACTTTTATATGAGGTGTAATAGGAATGATAATGGGTTCTGGGATTCTGTCTTCATTTATATGCAGGTTCTTAGCCAGATGACTGCGTCCTGAATAGAGCCTTTCATTTATTCGGGGTTGAAATGGTGCGCGCATATAAAATACAAAGCTCTCCACAACACCGTTCCAGCTTACCAAAATCACCGCCTCAACTTCTACCAACCCACCAGACACCTTTGAACTGCGCCCCAGGGAGGAGCACACCTCCATCCAATCAGTAAGACCAGAAGCGGAGGACGTAGCTTCTCATACCTCTCCGCCAAAACATGAAACGACCTCCCGAACCACCTCGGGAACCCTTTCCCTCCCTCATGAACTTCTTAAGAAACCTCAAGACATGGTTCTTGCAGATGAAACAGGCATTATCTTCTCCTCCCCCATCATGCCTGCCCTACACAGCGCCTGGATACCCTCACAGGAAATTAAGCACGCTCTACAAATTCACATAACATAACAGTAATTTCTGACATTTTGTGTTATGCCCATTATATATAGTCTTATGGCTCTTATAAAAAAAAAAGCCCTCCAAATACATTATTATGCCACATTGCGTAATTTCAAGTCCTTTCAGGTTAAAATCCTATTGCAGAAGCATGTGTACAACATGAACCAACAGAATGCGAATTAACAGAAAGCAAGCATCTAGTGTTCACGACATTTGCTATTTATGATTCTTTAGTGCAAAATGTGCCCTTGCATCCAAGATGCACACAAAGACGCATAGGCACTAAAATATAGCGCAAACAGCCAGATTTGCATTTTGTGTAATTTCACTTCATTTTTCAGAAATTTAGCCTACTTACGTACAGGGAAATGATGCGAATTTCGCACAAACCAACAAATGCTATACCACAGCAGATTGCTGCTGAGATTACGGCAATGCAATGCAGTTTGCCACAAGTAGGAGTCGGAAAGGGAATGTCACTTTAGGTCCAGTTGAAGATAAATTATCTGTCATTAAACCAGGTATGAGTCAGAGGGGACATGTCACTCTAGACTGCTGCTAGCATTAAAGCCAATGCAATGCTGTTTCACCGAGTAGGTGTCAGAATTGATTTGCCTCAGCAATGGCTGCTAGAGTCATTGGCTGAACATTAACAGACCAAATCAGCACAATCACGTTACCAGAATCACCACAGTAAGAAGAGCTTCATGGATAGGATACCAACCAAAATCTATCCCGGGTGACTGCGTAATAGTTAATTTTGAAAATCCCCGGGCAGTGGAATACATCTGTTCCTGGGATACAGCAGGCAAGAGTGGAGGCATAAACATCAGACGACTATCCTTTTCTATCCCCGACAACGCCACTATTCTGAAGGCTCTAACTGGTCCTCAAATTGGTCTTGGAACTAGCCAGAGCACGGACAAAGAGGCTGGAACCAGGGAGAATGGGGATACGGAAATAACCAAAGGGGCAGGACCCAGGGAGAATGGGGGCATGAAAACATAGATCAGGGCGACTGGAACATTAATGGTAGGAGGGCACAACAACAATCATACAGGGAACCCTGGGGTGGAATACCAACCTTCAACAGCTATAGCTGCTTAGAGATGGTCGATTGACCACCATTACAAAGGAAGCTCACTATGATTAGTCCCTCAAACAAGAGAGATCCACTCAAAAAAACACTCAAATACCCCATAAAAATCAGTTTTAATAAAGACCCCCCCACATCAGTTAAACGGCCAAATGGACCAAACATGATGATTAAACATCAAACCATGGTAGATCCAATACAAGAGCCGCTCTCCCCCCTCGAGGTCTTCATCGGTTTCCTCTCTCCCCCACAAAGTGGCATAGAGATAGGGGAAAGTGTTCCAAAGCTGGCTTCTGATTCACAGCCAAGTTACTTGGAAGAAATCAGTGCTCAGAGTATGACATCTATTGTAGCAAGCTCCAATTCTGAAATAAGGTTATTATTTTGGAACGTGGCGGGTTTAGCCACTAAACACTCTGAAAAAAGTTTCCTTTGCTTGGCAAACTCAAGCAATGTAATTTGTCTCCAGGAGACTTGGCTTAATGACCCAATCCATCTTTTGGGCTACAAAACATACTTCTCACAAGCCATAAGATCCAACGCAGGTAGGAGTAAAGGAGGTCTAACAATATATATCTCGAACCTTTGGTCTTGTCGCGAAATAACCCCTGTAACTCTAGACCAGAATTTCCAGATTATTAATATACGTGGAACCAGACAAGAGGTCTATACCATTATTAATTTCTACAATAACATGACTTCATTAGAATTAACTAAGGCTTTAAACGAAATTTCTCACCTAACACACAATCTCAAAATGAAACATGCAAAGGATTTCCACACAGTAATCTGGGGAGGAGATTTTAATCTCCATTTATGCAATAAAAGCGACACTCCCAACTGTGGGATTACAGATGAAGACGGGAATTGTCTAACTCACTTTAACCATACCCCAGAGGGCAATAACGTACAGACCACAATGACTGGATTAGACATAGGGTTTGCTAACCAGATAAAAACACCTGAAACTGAATTTGCCCCAACCTTCCATGGCAGAGGCTTCAAAACTTTAATAGACTATATTTTAGTATCCACTAACAAAGCAGCAAACATTAAGACTTTTAAAGTACATAACAATGCACTTAGCGATCCCTCCCCCATCAGTATGACATTTCAGGAACCTAAATCACAGAATAGGGGGAGACAGGGTACACCCAAGTTTGCTATATCAGCAATCATTAACACTGGACAGGCTAAATGGCTTCACATTAAAATGGGGCAAAATAGATCAGGAAACCGCAATTACGAGAATAGTAAAAACATGTAGAAATGAGATAGATAGGTGTCTAGATCCCTCTACAACCCCAATCGAGATCCTGACTAATTACACTCACATTGTGGATAATATAAGGAAAGAATTAACCAAGTCCCATACACAAAATAGGACTACCAGAAAGGGATGGTTCAGTACGGAATGCACAAAAGCCTATTCCAACTTAAAGAAGGCGCTTGCCAAAAAAGGAAGAGATAGAGACGAGGTGATAAAATTAAGGAAGGCTTATGCCCTTGCAATCCGAAAAAGAAAAAAGGAGTTACAAGCAAATCTATGGGCTGAATTACAGAAAAGCAGCATACTAAAAGACAGCACTGCTTTCTGGCAGATAGTGAAATCTCTTTTCCTAACAGAAAAAACTGAGGTGCCCTCACTAGATGTCGCGATAAATGCAGGGGACTGGGTGCAACATTTTTCTGGGGTTTTTAGTGGGGACAAACTCCCAGATTCAGAACATCCGGATTTGCTCACGTCGGTGAAATATCCACTAGCCCTCCATTTCACACTAGATGAAACGAAGAAGGCTATAAAAACCGCGAAATCAGGAAAAGCACCAGGCCCGGATTCGGTTCCTATGGACCTTTATAAATACATCCCAGACCTCTGGTCCCCATTACTTACCAACGTACTAAATGCGGCAAAGGAGATCGGTTTGTCTGATTCCTGGTCGACCTCGATATTGGTCCCCATTTTCAAGAAGAGAAATAGGGACAGCCCCTCCTGTTATCGTCCCATCTCCCTCCTGGATTCGATTGGAAAAACGGCAGGGCGCATTCTCCTCGACCGTCTCCAGGAGTGGTCGCTTGATCATGGGGCAATTTCGGATCTACAATATGGGTTCAGGACGGGACTGAGCACGGTGGACCAGGTTCTAATTCTGACCTTATTGGCCGGAAAGTGCGTAGACGCAAAAAGTTCCTCCTTACACATGGTATATGTGGACCTCACAGCAGCGTTCGACTGCGTTGAACACTCAAGATTATGGACAATTATGCTGCAAATGGGCATTGATCCACCAATAGTTGATTTCCTTCGCGAATTATACACCGGAGCAACGGGAAGGGTGAGATTTGGGACTGGTGGCCAGCTAATCGATAGTTTTTTAATGGAGAAGGGGGTCAGACAAGGGTGTGTGCTGGCCCCTTTCTTATTCACGCTGTACACCAACGGGTTAGAGGCCACAATGTTAGAGGGTGCAAAAGATCTTCCAGCAGCCGGTCGTCGGCAGATACCAGCCCTACTATATGCCGACGACGCGGTAATTCTAGCCCGAACCCCAGTTCAGCTCCAACGGGTTTTGAATAACTACTGCTCATTTATGGCCAGCCTGAGTCTCAGAGTCATATTTACAAAAAGGGGTGGTGAGGGACAGAGTCTCTGAATTAAGCAGAAAGCTCTCACCCAGTCAAAAGATCAGGGCTAGATCCAACACCGTTTTTTAGCTCACTGCACCATCCCAGTTTCAGAACCTGGCTGTATGCAAATTAGCCTGTTCCTGTCCCAGTGCATGATGGGAACAGGACACACCAAACTACAGAAGCCAATTCTTACACTGGGAAGGAAACAAGCTCCCGGGGACCGGTTTCTGGCATTACAGCCGTCTTCGGCCCGGTTTGCTTGAATCCTGATGGTGCAATGAGCAAGGGTCTCACATCTGAGAATACCCTTCCACGCTTAGGGTGGACAAAAATATTTACAAAAAGGGGTGGTGAGGGACAGAGTCTCTGAATTAAGCAGAAAGCTCTCACCCAGTCAAAAGATCAGGGCTAGATCCAACACCGTTTTTTAGCTCACTGCACCATCCCAGTTTCAGAACCTGGCTGTATGCAAATTAGCCTGTTCCTGTCCCAGTGCATGATGGGAACAGGACACACCAAACTACAGAAGCCAATTCTTACACTGGGAAGGAAACAAGCTCCCGGGGACCGGTTTCTGGCATTACAGCCGTCTTCGGCCCGGTTTGCTTGAATCCTGATGGTGCAATGAGCAAGGGTCTCACATCTGAGAATACCCTTCCACGCTTAGGGTGGACAAAAATATTTACAAAAAGGGGGTGGTGAGGGACAGAGTCTCTGAATTAAGCAGAAGGCTCTCACCCAGTCAAAAGATCAGGGCTAGATCCAACACCGTTTTTTAGCTCACTGCACCATCCCAGTTTCAGAACCTGGCTGTATGCAAATTAGCCTGTTCCTGTCCCAGTGCATGATGGGAACAGGACACACCAAACTACAGAAGCCAATTCTTACACTGGGAAGGAAACAAGCTCCCGGGGACCGGTTTCTGGCATTACAGCCGTCTTCGGCCCGGTTTGCTTGAATCCTGATGGTGCAATGAGCAAGGGTCTCACATCTGAGAATACCCTTCCACGCTTAGGGTGGACAAAAATATTTACAAAAAGGGGTGGTGAGGGACAGAGTCTCTGAATTAAGCAGAAAGCTCTCACCCAGTCAAAAGATCAGGGCTAGATCCAACACCGTTTTTTAGCTCACTGCACCATCCCAGTTTCAGAACCTGGCTGTATGCAAATTAGCCTGTTCCTGTCCCAGTGCATGATGGGAACAGGACACACCAAACTACAGAAGCCAATTCTTACACTGGGAAGGAAACAAGCTCCCGGGGACCGGTTTCTGGCATTACAGCCGTCTTCGGCCCGGTTTGCTTGAATCCTGATGGTGCAATGAGCAAGGGTCTCACATCTGAGAATACCCTTCCACGCTTAGGGTGGACAAAAATATTTACAAAAAGGGGTGGTGAGGGACAGAGTCTCTGAATTAAGCAGAAAGCTCTCACCCAGTCAAAAGATCAGGGCTAGATCCAACACCGTTTTTTAGCTCACTGCACCATCCCAGTTTCAGAACCTGGCTGTATGCAAATTAGCCTGTTCCTGTCCCAGTGCATGATGGGAACAGGACACACCAAACTACAGAAGCCAATTCTTACACTGGGAAGGAAACAAGCTCCCGGGGACCGGTTTCTGGCATTACAGCCGTCTTCGGCCCGGTTTGCTTGAATCCTGATGGTGCAATGAGCAAGGGTCTCACATCTGAGAATACCCTTCCACGCTTAGGGTGGACAAAAATATTTACAAAAAGGGGTGGTGAGGGACAGAGTCTCTGAATTAAGCAGAAAGCTCTCACCTAGTCAAAAGATCAGGGCTAGATCCAACACCGTTTTTTAGCTCACTGCACCATCCCAGTTTCAGAACCTGGCTGTATGCAAATTAGCCTGTTCCTGTCCCAGTGCATGATGGGAACAGGACACACCAAACTACAGAAGCCAATTCTTACACTGGGAAGGAAACAAGCTCCCGGGGACCGGTTTCTGGCATTACAGCCGTCTTCGGCCCGGTTTGCTTGAATCCTGATGGTGCAATGAGCAAGGGTCTCACATCTGAGAATACCCTTCCACGCTTAGGGTGGACAAAAATATTTACAAAAAGGGGTGGTGAGGGACAGAGTCTCTGAATTAAGCAGAAAGCTCTCACCCAGTCAAAAGATCAGGGCTAGATCCAACACCGTTTTTTAGCTCACTGCACCATCCCAGTTTCAGAACCTGGCTGTATGCAAATTAGCCTGTTCCTGTCCCAGTGCATGATGGGAACAGGACACACCAAACTACAGAAGCCAATTCTTACACTGGGAAGGAAACAAGCTCCCGGGTACCGGTTTCTGGCATTACAGCCATCTTCGGCCCGGTTTGCTTGAATCCTGATGGTGCAATGAGCAAGGGTCTCACATCTGAGAATACCCTTCCACGCTTAGGGTGGACAAAAATATTTACAAAAAGGGGTGGTGAGGGACAGAGTCTCTGAATTAAGCAGAAAGCTCTCACCTAGTCAAAAGATCAGGGCTAGATCCAACACCGTTTTTTAGCTCACTGCACCATCCCAGTTTCAGAACCTGGCTGTATGCAAATTAGCCTGTTCCTGTCCCAGTGCATGATGGGAACAGGACACACCAAACTACAGAAGCCAATTCTTACACTGGGAAGGAAACAAGCTCCCGGGGACCGGTTTCTGGCATTACAGCCGTCTTCGGCCCGGTTTGCTTGAATCCTGATGGTGCAATGAGCAAGGGTCTCACATCTGAGAATACCCTTCCACGCTTAGGGTGGACAAAAATATTTACAAAAAGGGGTGGTGAGGGACAGAGTCTCTGAATTAAGCAGAAAGCTCTCACCCAGTCAAAAGATCAGGGCTAGATCCAACACCGTTTTTTAGCTCACTGCACCATCCCAGTTTCAGAACCTGGCTGTATGCAAATTAGCCTGTTCCTGTCCCAGTGCATGATGGGAACAGGACACACCAAACTACAGAAGCCAATTCTTACACTGGGAAGGAAACAAGCTCCCGGGGACCGGTTTCTGGCATTACAGCCGTCTTCGGCCCGGTTTGCTTGAATCCTGATGGTGCAATGAGCAAGGGTCTCACATCTGAGAATACCCTTCCACGCTTAGGGTGGACAAAAATATTTACAAAAAGGGGTGGTGAGGGACAGAGTCTCTGAATTAAGCAGAAAGCTCTCACCCAGTCAAAAGATCAGGGCTAGATCCAACACCGTTTTTTAGCTCACTGCACCATCCCAGTTTCAGAACCTGGCTGTATGCAAATTAGCCTGTTCCTGTCCCAGTGCATGATGGGAACAGGACACACCAAACTACAGAAGCCAATTCTTACACTGGGAAGGAAACAAGCTCCCGGGGACCGGTTTCTGGCATTACAGCCGTCTTCGGCCCGGTTTGCTTGAATCCTGATGGTGCAATGAGCAAGGGTCTCACATCTGAGAATACCCTTCCACGCTTAGGGTGGACAAAAATATTTACAAAAAGGGGGTGGTGAGGGACAGAGTCTCTGAATTAAGCAGAAAGCTCTCACCCAGTCAAAAGATCAGGGCTAGATCCAACACCGTTTTTTAGCTCACTGCACCATCCCAGTTTCAGAACCTGGCTGTATGCAAATTAGCCTGTTCCTGTCCCAGTGCATGATGGGAACAGGACACACCAAACTACAGAAGCCAATTCTTACACTGGGAAGGAAACAAGCTCCCGGGGACCGGTTTCTGGCATTACAGCCGTCTTCGGCCCGGTTTGCTTGAATCCTGATGGTGCAATGAGCAAGGGTCTCACATCTGAGAATACCCTTCCACGCTTAGGGTGGACAAAAATATTTACAAAAAGGGGTGGTGAGGGACAGAGTCTCTGAATTAAGCAGAAAGCTCTCACCCAGTCAAAAGATCAGGGCTAGATCCAACACCGTTTTTTAGCTCACTGCACCATCCCAGTTTCAGAACCTGGCTGTATGCAAATTAGCATGTTCCTGTCCCAGTGCATGATGGGAACAGGACACACCAAACTACAGAAGCCAATTCTTACACTGGGAAGGAAACAAGCTCCCGGGCGCATTCTCCTCGACCGTCTCCAGGAGTGGTCGCTTGATCATGGGGCAATTTCGGATCTACAATATGGGTTCAGGACGGGACTGAGCACGGTGGACCAGGTTCTAATTCTGACCTTATTGGCCGGAAAGTGCGTAGACGCAAAAAGTTCCTCCTTACACATGGTATATGTGGACCTCACAGCAGCGTTCGACTGCGTTGAACACTCAAGATTATGGACAATTATGCTGCAAATGGGCATTGATCCACCAATAGTTGATTTCCTTCGCGAATTATACACCGGAGCAACGGGAAGGGTGAGATTTGGGACTGGTGGCCAGCTAATCGATAGTCTTTTAATAGAGAAGGGGGTCAGACAAGGGTGTGTGCTGGCCCCTTTCTTATTCACGCTGTACACCAACGGGTTAGAGGCCACAATGTTAGAGGGTGCAAAAGATCTTCCAGCAGCCGGTCGTCGGCAGATACCAGCCCTACTATATGCCGACGACGCGGTAATTCTAGCCCGAACCCCAGTTCAGCTCCAACGGGTTTTGAATAACTACTGCTCATTTATGGCCAGCCTGAGTCTCAGAGTCAACATAAAAAAGACATATGTGATGCATGCCGGCATAAAGAGGAAAAAACCCAAGAACATCTACGTGGATAATTCACCTCTCGAAAGAACTAACACATACCCTTATTTAGGAATCATTATCGACGAGGCATTTAAATGGAAGGAAGCTATTAACTCTCGTAAACTGGCCTTTATAAGAACCATTGGCGCACTAAAGGCACTAAAGGCTTTTGCTCTTCAGCTTGGTAAAAGACCCCCGACCGAGATGATAAAAATGTTCAATGCCAAATGTCTCAGCACTGCAACCTTTGGAGCAGGGGTCTGGGGAGAGGCAAACGTTGATCAGCTTCAAAAAGTTGAAAATTCCTTCCTAAGGTTCCTGCTGGCAGTCCCAAACAGTACCACAACATATGGCTGCCACCTTGAACTTGGTTTGGACTATGTCTCTGATATTATCAAAATCCAACCGATCATGCTGTGGCGAAGAATCTGGGCAACGGAGCAATGCCATCTCACAAGAACAATAGTCCTAGATTGCATGAAACTTGAGAACATGAGAAAGATTAGATGGCTGGTCTACGTGAAAACATTTCTCACGGACATCGGACATGCAGGATTCTTTGACGATCCCCTCTCAGTAACAGACCTCTCTAAAAAAGAACTAAAAACACTTTGTTTGTCTCACCTGTCTCAAATACTTCTGCTGAGTGAAATAGGAAAATCATCTGTCCAGCAATGTTTATTAATACAATTTGTCCCCCACTATCCAACCATATTTACAGTATAACCTAAGTCATTACGGAACATTTTTGTTGACTCGTTTTAGGTTTAATATATTTCACCGCATGATCTTATTTCCTAACCAAAATGACTGGTCTCCTAATCTCCCCGTTTGCCCTTGTGATTCAATGTCTTTGCAATCCACCATTCATGTTCTCTTTTTTTGTAAATTTTATGTGTCATTACGTAGGCAGTGGATAGTACCACTTCTAAAGGCTTTAAAGATCCACCAATGCCGTCCGGCCTATTTGGCTTTACAGTTTTTGGAAAATGAACTGATGGCAAACTCGAATGTACACTTTCTCAAACTTTGTGTCAGGCACCGAATGAACCTCTGAAGAGTGGACTGAATTGTCTTTGTGTAAAAAGAAGAACTGGTAAAAATAGTTTAAAATAATTTCTGAAACTAGAATTAATGTGAATTTGTAATACTTTTTTAATACGTTTTTATGAACTTTTATGGTCTTTCAAAAAATGATGGAAAACCGAATAAAGATGATTTGATTTGATTTGATTCTTTAGTGCAAAATGTGCCCTTGCATCCAAGATGCACACAAAGACGCATAGGCACTAAAATATAGCGCAAAAAGCCAGATTTGCATTTTGTGTAATTTCACGTAATTTTTCAGAAATTTAGCCTACTTACGTACAGGGAAATGATGCGAATTTCGCACAAACCAACAAATGCTATACCACAGCAGATTGCTGCTGAGATTACGGCAATGCGATATAGTTTGCCACAAGTAGGAGTCGGTAAGGGAATGTCACTTTAGGTCCAGTTGAAGATAAATTATCGGTCATTAAACCAGGTATGAGTCAGAGGGGACATGTCACACTAGACTGCTGCTAGCATTAAAGCCAATGCAATGCTGTTTCACCGAGTAGGTGTCAGAATTGATTTGCCTCAGCAATGGCTGCTAGAGTGCAGGCAATGAGCAGGGCGTGAGTCAGAAGAGCTTTGTCGCACAGATTGCTGCCACGTCCGAGCAGCAGTTCCTCACGCCTCCTTTGCCAGCTTTCCGATTATGTTCCAGTTTGAAGCAAAACCAGCTTGAGTCATCTGAATTCAATAATATTTTTCAAGAGAGACAGACGAGTGAAATGTCAGCGCAGTTACCGTGCTCACGTGGTTGGCGCTGCGGCGCTCTGAATGTCAATTCCCCAGGCTGCGGCCATTTTGAAGAAATATGGCTGGTTGTGCTTGAAACAAATCTAGGTTTGGGATTATACTGAAAATCACTATAAACTAAAGCGATAACTTGATTTTTAAGGCCTATCGCTAGCAAATGACAAGTATAAACTAATCCTTTTCCTACACAATATATACAAAGTGTCCGATTTTAAATTAGAGCGCTTGGAAAACTGAATGTGTTTTTAATGAATAACTTCACATCAATTTTTATTATTTCATATGCACCTAAGAATAAAATTATTGGGAAAAAAATAGATTTTGATTTATAAAATCATCTAAGAAAACGCTTACGTTTCAAGGGCCAGTAATACAGATTCCACTGGCACACAGAAGTCTCATCACTGTGGAATAATCATACAACAATCCCCGCTCAGGAGATGAGTAACAAAGTGAACAGCTTGAAGTACAAATTCGGAAGCAAATTTTGTGCCCACCCATCAGTAGAATGAGCACTTGCCACGTGGGCTGCAGGCAGTTATGGGTTAGAATCCCAACGGGGCCAACTCAGGCTTTCATTCGTGTAGGAATGCTTCATTAAATAAACACAGTCGAGGAGGATAATGACGACACCTACTAGTGAAGTGCCTAAAAATAATTCAGCTTTTTGGTGTGCTATGGAACGAGTCATTAGAGTATTGTTACAAATGTACGTTCTGCTTGATCGAGCTACAAGCTACATACTATATTCTATATATACTCCGACTCTTTTGTGAGGGTTATTACCCCTTTACACTAAAGGCTTGTAATTCTGAGATATTCATGCAATCATGGAGGAACCTCCTCTATTTATTACTAAAAGAAGATAGATTTGCCTTCAACTAAGAGCTCCCCGCCCTAAGACAATTCTTTCTGAAGCTTAGTGTTTAAACCTCTCGTGCAAAAAAATTGGCTTGAGCATAACTCCAGGATTTATCAAAATGTATCTAGATAAACAAAGCAAGAGTCATGTGTAGGGTGTGTGCTTTAAAGAGTTGTTCCAGCTGTAGAAACTGGTCACTGATATTCTGCAGCTGAGCCAGAAAGTCTCGAGGTAGCAGAGTCAGGCAACAGGCGTTAGAACCAACAAGCATTTGCAGTGCCAATAGGGCTCGTCTTTGCGAGAGCTATTGGCTTTGCTAATGTAGCTTAGTTATGTTGCACTCCAACGTGACTGCTGTTCAGCATGGCTGAAAGTTATCGGGGGTAAAGGAGAGTGGAGTTTCGTAAAGTAAAGTGGAGTGGTATAGAGTGGAGTGGTGTAGAGCGTCAAGGAGTGGCATACAGTGGAGCGGTAGAGCGTAGAATGGAGAAGAGTTGAATGGCATCGAGTGGAGTAGAGTGTCCGAGTGAGTAGAGTGTTGTGGAGTGGCACAGTATTGTGGAGTGGTGTAGAGCAGAGTGAAGAGGAGAAGAGGGTTGTATAGTACAGTGATGAAGAACAGAGTAGATTGTTGTAGAGTAGAGTGGAACAAAGTGAGGTAGTGTGGCAGAGTGGAATGACGGGAGAGGAGTGACGTAAAGTGGCATGGAGTGGCGTAGAGGGAGTTGAGTAGAGTGTCCAAGAGTCGAGTAGTATCTTACACGTAGTGTTGTAGAGTAGTGTGGCATAGAGTGGAGTAGAGTGCCAGAGTAGAGTTTAATGGTGTGTAGAGAGTCACAGAGTCGGTATCGTGGAGTGTAGTGTTGTATAGTGGACTAGAGCAAAGAGATGTAAAGTACAGAGGTGCAGAGTAGATTGGCGTAGAGTGCAATGTTTTTGAGTAAAGTGGTGGAGTCCATTGACAGAGTGAGGTGACGTATAGTGGTGAAGAGTAGATTGCAGTGGTGTAGAGTGCAATGGCGTAGAGTGGAGTGATGTGGAGTCCAGTGGCGTAGAGTGTAGTGGTGTAGAGTAGATGGTTTTGGAGTAGCGTGGAGTGGTACAGGGTAGAGTGTAGAGGTGTAGAGTGGCGTGGAGTAGCGTGGCATAGAGTAGCGTGGCATAGAGTAGCGTGGCATAGAGTAGCGTGGCATAGAGTAGCGTGGCATAGAGTAGCGTGGCATAGAGTAGCATGGCGTGGAGGGCAGTGGTGCAGAATAGATTAGAGAGGGTCAGAGTGGAGTGATGCAGAGCAGAGAGGTGTAGAGTGCACTAGAGTGCAATAGAGAGGCTTAGAGTTGGGTGGTGCAGAGTAGAGTGCAATGGAGTAGAGTGCAGTAATGAAGAGTAGAGTGGCGGAGAGTTAAGTCTTGCAAATTAGAGTGTCAGAATGCAGTGTAAAAGAATGCACTAGAGTAGAGTATTGCACAGTACAGTGGTGATGTGGTGCACAGTAGAGAGGGGCAGAGTGCACTGGCATATGGCAGAGTGGTGCTGAGTAGAGTAGAGAGGTGTAGAGTGAAGTGGTTAGAGTGTAGAGTCAAAGTCCAGTGGTGCTCAGCCAATTAGAGTCACGTAGAGTAGAATGGATTAGAATGTAGAGGCGTAGAAACAAGTGGCATACAGTGAATTGGCATAAAGTGCCAGGGGTATTGAATTCTTATAGCCAGACTCCCGGGACATATTGTTTGGGGTCGAGGACAACAAGTGTTCATGTTTATTTTGACCTTGGGATAAGTAAGCCCAAATTCCTGCAGCACAACCCCTTTAGCTGCCAGTTTACAGTATCACATTATGGATCAGGGAAAGGTACTGTCTGCAGTTAAGGTGATATTTGTGTCCATATGTTAATGCTATTCGAATTTATATTTATGGTTCATTAATGCAAAGCTTCCATTATTAGGGTGAGCGCTCTAAGAAAATTGTACACTCAGACTGCACTGCTGAGAGTGGTACCGGTATAAAAATGTGTACACATGTTTGCAAAGTTTAACAATATAAGGTTATGTATAATGCTCATAAAAAATGCAACTAGGAAAAAAGCGTTTTGCTAAAATATTGTGACATTTTCGGTACCATTTTTTGAAGCCTCATCTAATAAAATGTGTTGATGCCTTCTAGTATTCAGAAAAAACTTTGTTTTTGTGGAAGCTGCCAGACAATTATCAATATAATAAACATTGTACGGTTTGGATTTGTTGGAATGTAACTGAGGACATGTTTGGCCATTGAAGGTGTGCATTATTGTGATATTGTTGTATGAAGAAAACCTTCAATAAAATATGTTTTTTTTAAAAATCAATATAATAAACATTGTCAAAAAGCTATACTATTGTTTGGTCTCGAAAAGCACACATTGCCACAGTATTTCCAGGCAAACTAAAGTAGAATGCAGTCACTCAGAAATAAATAAATAGATGTATTAAAAACAAAAGGTCTTTGTTAACTCAAGATCTATTCTTAAATAAAGTCTGAAAAGGGTGCCCATGGTATATGCCTTGGCATTAGTGTAGATTTACAGCTTTTATGAATTCCCAATAATTTACAGAAATAGGCCATGAAATCGAACTCCTAGAAAACATTTGTAGACTGCATTTAGTGTACATTTCATGTGAAAATCGGTTGAGAATTTACAAGTTCACTTTCCCTCCAACCACTTTTTTCCCCAACTGTGGAAGAAGATTTATTTCTACCCTTGTCTAGCGTAAATTTCCAATCTTTCTCAATAAGGGAAAAGCCCTCACAGACTGCATCAAAACAAGCGCCAGTTACACCAATGAATTCTTCAACATTGTTAAAGAGTTCTCCGGCCAGTCATGCACAGATAACACGGTCCGCCTCTCCCAAGAACTCTGCGACACCCTGTCGGACTACTTCCACCGCCAAACTGCTAGAGAAGGACTTAAACCACCAGCTCACAGGGAATCTACAAAAGAATAAAGCTGCTAGACGCCGCCGAATCCGGCTTCACCGCTGACCACAGTACTAAGACCGCCTTTATAGCCGTCACCGACGACATCAGATCCATCCTCGACCGCGATGAAACAGCAGCCCTCATCCTTCTTGGTCTCTCACCTGCATTCGACGCCGTAGCCCACCCCACCCTCATCCACAGATTCCCTCATCGGTGTCCAGGGGCGGGCGCCCTCAAATGTATCGCATCTTTCCTCACAGAACAAACTCAAAGAATTCGCCTACCACCCTTCACTCCAGAACCTAAGAGTATCATCTGCGGCATACCTAATGTCTCGGCCCCACCCTGTTCAACACCTACATGACGCCCCTCACTGAATCCTTAGAACCACGTATTAAACGTTCTATCCTACGAAAACGACACCCATCTCATTCTCTCGCTCACCGAAGAACCCTCCCACCACTAGAGAAAACTTCTGCAACTCTAAGAAGTGCGTTGCCTCCTGGATGAGGATCAACTGCCTGAAGCTCAACACAGACAAGACGGAAGTGCTGATCTTCTGGAAGAATGTCTCCTCGTGGGACACCTGGTGGCCCCCGAGCTTGGACCCTCACCCCAGAGACCACGCTCACAACCTCAGTATAATCCTTGACAAAACACTCCCCATACAGCGCCAAATTAACACAGTCACGTCCTGCTGCTTCCACACCTTCTGCATGCTCCGGAAAATCTTCAGATGGATCCCTGCCAACACCAGAAAGACCATCAACCAGGCCCTCGTCACCAGCCAGCTAAAATATGGAAATGCGCTCTACACCAGTATTAATGTCCAACTTCTCAAGAGTGTCCAGATCACTCGGAACACCCGCTCAATCTCCCTAAGCGGACCTGCGTCACCCCCACCTCAGGAACCTCCACTTGCTCCCCATTGAGAAGAGATTCCAGTTGAAGTAACTGACACACACCTGCAAGTCCCTGTATTCATCAACCACTGCCTGAATTTCCACCAACCTGCCAGACACCTGCTACATGCCGCCCTAGCCCTCATGCTCACCCCTTGCTTTCGCCAAATTGAACTTTCCTTCTCCAACCACCACGCGCAACCCCTGCTTTTGCCAAAGTGAACTTTCCTTGTCCCACCACGCCGCCAAGGCCTGGAACGAGCTACCCCTCCACCTACACACATCACCCTCCCTGGCAGAATTCAGAAGGGGACTCAAGGCCTGGCTTTTTGATTGAGGCTAGCGGAACCTCAGTGCCTGGATACCCTCTGGGGTGAAGAGCAGCTGATTGAATGAAAGGATTAGAGAAGAGATGGTGAAGTCCCCTAAACATGCAAGTTAATAGGTTTGCACAGACTCCAAAGCACATTCCAACCCTGGAACTATTGCTTAACGCTACCTCCAGCCTCAGTATGTAGATCTGTGGGAAAGTGGCAAAATGCGGGAATTGCTAAAATTCAAACCTTACTATAGTATGAGCCTGGCATAATCAAAGAGACTATTATCAGAGCGCTTATATAAAGAGATGGTGGTCATAAGCACCAAAGGGATAAGTGGATTTTTTTACAGGACAAGTAGAGTTATAAAGCAACCTGTCCCATGGACAATCAGGTATTTTATTAAATTCCACACTCCTGAAGTGCACTGGCGTAGAGTACAGTAGGGTGGCATAGAGTCGAGAAGTGCAGAGTAGAGTGCAGTAGCACAGAGCAGAGCGGCACAGAATTAAGTGGCACAGAGTGCAGTGATGTAGAGTGCATTTGTATAGAGTGGTGTAGAGTAAAGTAACAGAGTACAATGATGTAGAGTAGAATGGCTTACAGTAGAGTGTTGCAGAATAGAGTATAGCAGTGTAGAATTGGGTTATGTTGAGTGGAGTGGCGCAGAGTGCAGTGGCTTAAATAGTTTGAGTAGAGCGAAGTGCCATAGAATGTTGTGGCACAGAGTCGAGGATCATAGTGTGCAGTGGTGCAAAGTAGATTAGAGTGTCTAAGAGTGAACGGGCATTGAGTGCAGTGGTGAACAGCGCAGTGGTGCATAGTAAAGTAGTAGGATAGAGTGCATTGGTGGTGTAGAATAGAGAGGCATCGAGTGAAGTGGTATAGATTGGAGTGGTGCAGAGTATAGTGCAGTGACAGTAAGGTGTGGTGTGGAGTGGCATAGTGTGGAGTGGTACAGAATACTGTAATTGCATGGATACAGCGCGTACTACTTCAAGCGCCTTGAGACCCTCTGGGTGAGTAGTGCGCTATACAAATTTCGAACTTGAACTTGAAGCGCTTCATGGCAAGTAGGAAGCTACTCTGAAACTCAAGGTTAGTGGTTATTCCAGTGATTATGCTGGTTTTTGGGATTAGTAATGTGTTCTCAAGAAAGAAAACAAAGGCATTCCATGCACTTACTGCAGTTTCCTTGTGGCAGATTAACATTAATATCAGTTAGTATATTAGTGGTGGCCATGTGGTTCCAGGCAAATGGTTGGTGAGATAAATAGATACGAGGATTAAAGTTAGGCATTGTTAGTTAGCACAGATAAGGTTGTAAAGGAGCGCCTGTGGTCTGTGAAATGAGGTATAAGCCATTTGCAGAATTACAATAAGAGAGATTAAGGCAGAAAGCCATGAGAATGACAGGAGCCTATATTCAGAAATATAAGGCATGCAGAGGATGGACGGTAAGGAGAGGGTCATTGAAGAAGGAAAGGAGAGGAATTACTGGCAGGAAAGCAAGTAAAATTTCTCATGCAGGGTTTTAGAATCATATTTTTAGAATTAGAGTGGAAGAAGACGTTACGAGATCACAAGCAATCTGAGAAAGTAAGATTTAGAAAGAAAAAACATACAAATGTGCTCAATGTTTGGGCTGACAGCTTAAAAAAACTGTGGATACAAGTGTACACACCATTTAAACATTAAGAGCTCTAGCCTGATGTTGCCAAGCCTAGGACAGCCCTTTTTCTGGAGTATCACAATCTTAGTTTTGGGTCTGTAATCTGTACAAGCGGGTGTGGTGCAAAAATAATGAGTCTCATTTCCTGATCTTCCCTTACTATTCTGTATTAAAGATTATTTCACTCACACACTCACTAAAAACAAGTTATTTAGCCTGGACTATGAGCATGAATACTAAATTATCTAATCTCACACCAGGTTCCTTCTACAGCACAGCAGAGCAGCCATAGGTACGAAAGGTAACTAGTGTTAACATTCAAGTGTATGTTATGTGTGCTTGTGCATGTTGCCTGTGTAGTACATGCATTGTGTGTGTTAGTGAAGGAGATCTGTGGGCTCCTTTTTCAAGGCACCTGGTCTGTTCATGTGCACAAGATTCTGGTGAGGCTGTTTTTCCTCACAGTGGAAGTGTATTGCTGACATTCCTGGAGCAGAAGGAAGAGGCCCAACCATGCAAGTTGGGAGGCAAGGGACCTATAGAATTTCGATTTGATATTTTTACTGAGAAGACCTGCTGATAAGTCATCTTCCATCACAGACACTTGGTAGTAGTAAACAGCCATGACTACGCGAGTGTTTGTTCGCATACTATTACTAGGCATTTGTAACAACGCATGCGCTGTAACAACGCATAGACTTTTCCAGGCATGTTATTATTTCGCATGCGCTGTTACAACGCATGCGTTGTATTCGACACAGCAAGATGGTGGGGAGAGGTGCTGGTGAGGACCCGGCGCATGACAGTGGGGAGTGGAGAAGAAACAGCAAAATGGCGAAAGGCGCTGGTGAGAACCCGCAAGATGGCGGGGAGATGGCAGCACCCGGAATTTTGAGGCTGGAATGGATGATTGCAACGATGACGGGCGAGGAGGCAGCGATGACGGCAGTGAGGAGTGGAGAACAGCAGCCGATGACAAGGGACGTGCACTGAGGAGAGAGAGGTAAGAGGGGCTATGATTTGTGCTTGGGGAGTAGAGTGGGTCGTGCAGTGTAGTGTTTGTGTGTAGGGACAGGAGTGGGGAATGGGGGAGGGTCGTGCAGGGGGTAGTGTTTCATGGTTTAGGGTAGTGTTGTAGTGTATGGTAGTGTTTTAGGGTTTAGTGTAGAGTTGTAGTGTAGTTCAGGGTAGTGTTTTAGGGTTTAGGGTAGTGTAGGGTAGTGTTTTAGTTAGGATTTAGGGTAATATTGTAGTGTATGTGTAGTGTAGGGAGTAGTGTTTTAGGGTAGTGTTGTAGTGTATGTGTAGTGTAGGGGTAGTGTTTTAGGGTTTGGGGCAGTGTTGTAGTGTATGTGTAGTGTAGGGGTAGTGTTTTAGGGTTTAGGGTAGAGTTGTAGTGTTTGTGTAGTGTAGGGTGGTGTTTTAGGGTTTAGGGTAGTGTATGTGTAGTGTAGGGTAGGGTAGTGTTTTACGGTTTAAGGTCGTGATGTAGTGGATGTAGTGTGGGGTAGTGTTTTAGTGTATGTGTAGTGTAGGGGCAGTGTTTTAGGGTTTAGGGTAGTGTTGTAGTGTATGTGTAGGGGGTAGTGTTTTAGGGTTTAAGGTAGTGTCGGGCGGTCGTACAGAGTAGTGTTAGAGTGAAGTGCACGGACTGGGGGAAGGGGGACGGTTGTGTAGGGGTAGAGTTTTAAGGTTTAGGGTAGTGTAGGGTAGTGCTTTAGGGTAGTGTAGGGTAGTGTTTTAGTTAGGATTTAGGGTAATGTTATAGTGTATGTGTAGTGTAGGGAGTAGTGTTTTAGGGTAGTGTTGTAGTGTATGTGTAGTGTAGGGGTAGTGTTTTAGGGTTTAGGGTAGTGTTGTAGTGTATGTGTAGTGTAGGGGTAGTGTTTTAGGGTAGTGTTGTAGTGTATATGTAGTGTAGGGGTAGTGGTTTAGGGTTTAGGGTAGTGTTGTAGTGTATGTGTAGTGTAGGGGGTAGTGTTTTAGGGTTTAAGGTAGTGTCGGGGGGTCGTACAGAGTAGTGTTAGAGTGAAGTGCACGGACTGGGGGAAGGGGGACGGTTGTGTAGGGGTAGAGTTTTAAGGTTTAGGGTAGTGTAGTGCTGTTAAAGTAGTGCCCCAATTTCTGTGCTCGGAATTATGCTATATGACATTCCGCAAAGGTATTAAGACCTGGCTTTTTAACATGTAACTGCCTTGCCTATGGCCTTTTTCACTGGTTCATCCTCAGTTTGCTCTAGCGCCGGGAAACCTCCGGGTAGCTGTGTGCTCAACAAATGCAATTATAATAATAATAATAATAATAATAATAATAATAGGGTAGGGTAGTGCTAGAGAGTAACTGTATGATCAGAAATGTAATTCCTATCCTAAAGCAATTTTAAAAAAAAAATAGAATCTATATGCATAGTAAAACGCTGCGAAGTAATGTACTGCTAAGTAATGCCACTTCAATGGTTTTCAATGTTTATGCGAAGTAATGACATAAGTTTTAAAATGCTGCTAAATAAAGTCACTTGCACAGTAAAAATTTCGTTAAAAAAGCATGCTAAGTAATGGCATGCTAAGTAACATCATACATTCATTGGTAGGTGTTGGGAGTACAAGGTGGGACTGTAGTCTCTATTCAACAGTGAAAAGGGTCTTTTAGGTGAGGGCAGCTATGCTTTACTCCCACTGTTTTGAACCGCAGCAGAGGCTTGCCATTAGGTGTGAAGTATTTAACAGATACAAAAAACTATGCATCACACACAGCAAGCATTTCATGACACCATGTACAAAGCAATAACCTGGAGATCACTACCAGTAGAGCATTTGGCTCTTACCATACCTATCCCACGTAAAGAAGTAAAGGAGGTTGAAGGGCACGACCACTAACATCAGTCATATCATCTTTGACCAATATTACAAATTCTTTGAAATAAACATTAGCATAGTGCAGTGACAGTGTGGAGTGGAGTAGTGAGAAGTGGTGCAGAGTATAGTGCAGTGGGGTAAAGTCAAGTATGCATGGTGTGGCGGCACACTCCCATTACAGACAATGCATCTACAATTAAAATGTCTAATAAAGTTGCACAGACATACAGTTACTGATAGTAGTGCAAAGCGCACAAACAAAGTGTGGAAATATCATCACTTAGTGCATTCATTTTTTTTAGCGTATTAAAATATTTGTTTCCAACACACTTCAGAATTACAAAAAAATGTGCTTCAGTTGTGCTTTCCATATTTTGAAATTGCTTTTCATTTAAAGCCATTAATTTTTTTTGTGCTTGAAAAAACAATGTACAGCACACCCAAGTAGCCAGCATGATTGTCACATAAATCGTCTCACTTGGAAGTCAGAGAAAGAAAAGAAAACACCAAGCTTCCTCAAAAGACAGAGTCTGACTTGACCCCGATCTTTGAATGCAGAGCAAATATGACAAGATAACAAGATTTAAAGGGCTGTTTACAGAAATTCAGCAGTGGTGGAAGAATACATTAAATAGGTTTTGAGCAAGGAAGGCGACAAACTCATGCTGGACAGCCTAAAACAAAGTCAGCAAAGAGAAAGCAAGCAAATGTGAGTAAAAAACACAAACCCAATGTTAAGCAATGAGCAGAATGCATTCTTAGGGAGGCTTTCCGAAAGTCCTCAAGATATTGTTAGCAAACTAGACAGCTGTGTGATGTGCTGTCTGGTAGGCTTTGACCTAAAAATGCACTGACAATGACATTCCTTTTGAATTTTGTGCACAAGAAAGATTGCCCCGACCTTCAGTAAAGGCAGAAGAACACGTACAGGAAAGGCAGCAGAGGTGCAAGATTCCCTCATTTAGAGAGAGACCACAAACAGATTATGTCAATTCTTTCTATGGTCTAGGTACCAATTTTTGCACTGGGGAATGGTTTCATTTCTACGACCTAACTGCACTTTCTCTGTACCCTGGACTAGCTGTTTATCTGCACTTGCCCCAATTTACACTAGGGTTCCTTCAGGGCTCCGTCTTCGGCCATTTACAATTTTATCTCTTTATTATTCTGTTAATTTAAATTATATTCTATTTATTTATTTTTTTAACTTTTCTTCATAGATTTTCAATAAAACAGTACATTAGTAAAAAGGCATCTTATGATTAGACACAGTACTCTGACAGTGAGTTACATTGTAGATCACATATCACAGGTTGGCAGTATGAAAGGATTGTACCACAGTTTGACATTCTTGTGTAATATTTTCGGCGTCAATAAATCACTATAAAATTCTTTACGATAATACAGGTTCGTTACCAGACACATCACATACTTTACTGACCAGGCTAGTTATGTAGTACGTTCTATTCAATATGTCCTGTAAGGAAGCATTAGGTTGCAATGGTGACGTGTACAGGGTGTGTTACGGTGGGGGATACATCTCCTGTGAGGCTTATGTCTGATTTCGATAGGTAGTCTTGTGACCTTGAAGATGCGGCCTCAGGGATTGTTTGCCGCTGGCTAGGTGTCTGGGATATCACGCGGATGTGCAATAAGATAGCTTGTAAGGAGACCCCAAATGTCCAGAGGTTGGGAAGGGCGCGGGAGTAGCTCTGCGTACGTGGAAAATTGCTCTTGGCAGTATACTAAGTAGTTTAGCCAATCCTTAAATTTGGGTGCCCTGCCCCTGCCCCAGCTGCATGCGATACGGCCTTTGGCCATCAAAAGTGCGACGGCTATATAACGTCGATGTAAAACGGGGAGTAACTTGGTATAGCCCAGTAGAGCCAGCAGCGGGGTGCGCTCGATATCAGGTGGCGTCATCAATGTTATGGCATCAAAGACTTGGTTCCAGTAGTCATGTACTTCTGGGCAGCACCAAGCCAAGTGCAGAAAATCTGCTCCTGGAGCTTTGCACCTTTCACATCCATCAGCGTCCTTGAGTTTATATTTATGCATCTTGAATGGGGTATAATACAGCCAGTGAAGGAATTTATAATGTGTGATGTGTAATCTGCTGCTGGCCGAGATGCGCTCAGTTTGGGAGCAGCAGTATTTCCATTGGTCATCCAACAAATCATAGCCCAATTCACGGAGTTCCAATGCGCACGTGAGATGGACGTAGGCTCTACTCTTTGTGTGTGCACTGTGTGATAAATGGTGGAAACTAGATGTCCCGGGGATGTGGCTCTTAACCTCAAGCGTAGGGGTGCTAGAATAGGAGACTCCAATGGAAACTCTGAGGTAACCGCCTGGACACCCAGCGGGAGTCGTATGTATAAGCAAGCATTTACAATGCAGCGGTCTCGCCTTTGCAAAAGTTAGAGCTATTGGCATTGTAAATGACAAAAATTGTATTTATGTGTTGGTTTTGTAAACAGATAAATAAATGGCATTGTTATTTACAATGGCAATAGCTTAATCTTGCAAATGCGAGAATATATTGTACACTGAGAGGGACCGTAAGGAGGCATTTGCGCTGAGAGGGGCAGTGAGGAAGTATTGTGCATTGAGGGGGGCAGTGAGGAGGTATTGTGCATTGATGGTTCAGTGAGGAGGTATTGTGCCCTGAGGGGGGCAGTGAGGTGGTATTGTGCGTTGAGGGGGCAGTAAGGAGGTATTGTGCACTGAGGGGGGCAGTGAGGAGGTGTGGTGCCAGCACCTTTAAATCACAAAACTCTAAAGAAAGTTATTATTACTTGTGTTACCCAAAAGGTGCATCACTGCTTGAACTGCTAACAATAACCAGCACTGGAGAGTGAGTAGTAGAGAGAAGTAGAGCATGAGTAGTACAGAGTAGGGAGTAGTAGTAAGAGTAGGAGAGAGTAGTAGAGAGTGAGTAGAAGAGAGTAGTAAAGATAGTGTAGTAGAGAGTAGAGAATGAGTAGTAGAGAATAAGTAATAGAGTAGTAGAGAGAAGTAGAGTGTGAGTAGTACATAGTAGAGAGTACTGGAGTTAGATTGACCTCTTTGAGCCCTCCTTCCCAGTCCTACTATTTTATCAATTGTTTATGCATACTGAACATTTGGGTGCTTTAATAAGTAACATTCACATACATATGCGTTGTCTTACATCAATTACCACTGCACGTGGATGAGTAAACCATTCAGACCCCCAGAAAAAAAAAAATCACCATAGGACATTATTGTTTACAAATTAACTCACACCGGATATTAAACAACTGACTAAAAGGCATGCAGGCCAGACATATCAGGACAAGGAACCATAGAGATAGGGTCAATGGAACTATGCGACAGGGGAGAACCAAAGTATTCAGCATGGTTGACTAAATTATGTTGGAACAAAATGCAAATTATGTGGCATAAAGTCTCACAGTTTATGTTAGTATTACTTCATTATCATTATTGTGTCATTTTTACACATGGTAACAACTAAACTGACGTGTATTTTAACTCCAGACTTGTAATGCCTGCCCTCTCACACACCGGGTACAGGGGGCGGGGCTTCACAGATAATTGCACCGGCTTCACAAATACTCCTGTTGGTATTTATTTATGTTGCGAATAGCCCCCACCCACAGCCAAGTGCCTCCTCGCCTCACAGCTGTCCCTCCCAAGGGCACTCTTCCAGGCGCTCGAGGGACACGTGTTCATTGCCTGGGCTGCAGAACGTGGCATGCTGTGTTCGAGACCCGTGCATGCCTGGTGTGTCTGCCTGGCCTGCGTGGCTATAGCTTTGGTACAACGCAACGGGTGCAGGGTAACCGTGCACATCACAATGTGTGTGACGTCTGTTATAACAACAACAACAAATCGCTGATGGCAATCCACTGAAGGAGTTTTGTGTTGGGAACACCTCCCATCTACGTTTTCTGCGTGGATATGAATTATTGGGTTAGTGACATGTTCAACACATCTCTGTAGAGCTTTTTTGGCAGTAATACCCTTTCTTGAGAGCATGTCATAACTTGAAATGGTGTGTTTTTTATTTAAGCAGGTCAATGACACTTCTTACAACCCGCTCTCAGTCGATTAAGCCCGATGAGTATAAAAGCCCAACAGTAAACTCGAAAACTACTTATTTCACTAACAATATTTTGGGCGCAGAACCTTCTCTGTCACAATAATAAAACTAAAGTAACACCAAGGACGTGCAAAACAGACAACTCCAGTCCTTCTGCTGGGTGAGCCTGTGCACTTGTGTATGGGGTTGTTACACTGGAGGAAAACGCACCAAGAACATATATCTCTCCCTCACCCTCTCTCCTCTCTCCCGCTCACTATCTCTGTCCCACCTTCGCACCTGCACAAAAGCTCTGTCCCTTCACCAGAACTGCCCCTTCGCTCCAACATTAGCTCTGCCCCCCGTCCCTTTCACTCCAGCACTAGCACTGTCCCTCCATCCAGGAATACCGCTGTTTTTTCTCCACTGCGGCACAAAGCTCTCTCTCCTTGCCCCAGCGCTAGCTAAGTCCCTCCAGCACTCTGTCCTTTCCTCCTGCTGGAGCTCTGTCCCTTTACTCCAGGACTACCTCTGTCCCCTCTTCACTCCTGCAGTGGTGTTGTCCCTTCGTCGCTCCAGCACAAAATATCTGTCCCTTCACCCGTCACTGGCTCTGTCTCTGTACTCCAGTTATGGCTCTGTCTCTGTACTCCAGTTATGGCTCTGTCTCTGTACTCCAGTTATACCTCTGTCCCTTCACCCGTCACTGCCTCCGTCTCTGTACTCCAGTTATACCTCTGTCTCTTCACCCGTCACTGCCTCTGTCTCTGTACTCCAGTTATGGCTCTGTCTCTGTACTCCAGTTATACCTCTGTCCCTTCACCCGTCACTGGCTCTGTACTCCAGTTATACCTCTGTCCCTTCGCCCGTCACTGTCTCTGTCTCTGTACTCCAGTTATACCTCTGTTCCTTCACCCGTCACTGGCTCGGTCTCTGTACTCCAGTTATACCTCTGTCCCTTCACCCGTCACAGGCTCTGTCTCTGTACTCCAGTTATACCTTTGTCCCTTCACCCGTCACTGGCTCTGTCTCTGTACTCCAGTTATACCTCTGTCCCTTCGCCCCTGCCCTCTGCCTCTTGGCTCGAACACCAGGTCGGCGCTTTCTTCGCTCCTGCACTGCCTCCGGCCCTCCTTTCAGTGTGCATTACACATGCAGCATATTACTAACACCCGCGGCTAGTGCAAAACGGACTTTACGGCCACCTCTATATGGTCTGATTCATTAAATCACTGACACCTGGAGTCACTACAAGATTAACTAAACACCTCCATATCTGTCTGGAAAGAAACCCTGTGTGAGAGAAGACACACTCAGCGCTTTTTACTTTCCAAGCGCTATAAAGTGCTCTTTTACGCCACAGGAAAGACCCGCTCGTAATTTATGAATGGCGCGAGGTGAAATCCGCGTAACGAAATCCCACCAGCAGCACTAAAACAACCAGCGCTGACACCAGGGTTGGCATCACCTGTAGGCGCTAGACGCCTTTCATCCGTACCCCGTTTGGTGCACACATGCACAGCTCAAAGAAAAGTAGCAACTTGAAGAAAAGAAGCGGAAGTCGAGCTTTCCCAGACCCCAGAGTGTTCTTGGAGGGACCCACTTCCTCCCCAAAGCCCCAACCCGAAAGGTTTCAGTGTTCTATAGAGAGGCGTCGCTTTTGCGAAGCAGCTGTCATGTACTCTCTTTGGGGGAGTGGCGGGTGGTGCGGAAATCTCACACCTCCAATCTTGGTCTGATCCGCTTTGCGGCGCCAGATGTGGATAGAGCGCTGTCAGGTTTTTTTTTATTTTGGAACTTAGAAGGAACATCTAGAATCAAGGGGAAACTTGCACTCCCACTTTCAACAAGTATCGCAGACGCCATGATGTACACTTTTCTCTTTTGACTTCCTGCTGGCGTAAAAGCTTTCTTATCTTCTTTATGGGGCCATCTGTTGGCCCCACAAAGAAAAGAAAGCTTTTATGCCAGCCGGAAGTCAAGTAAGCCAGTCTGAAAAAGACAGGGCTTAAAGAGAAAGAAATAGGTCATGGCGACCTTCTCTAATGGCTGGCCACCGTTCAGGAGGCCAGCCAATGGAGAAGAGGGGCAGGGCTTAACCCTTGCAAGAGAAACTCAGCCTAAAACATAAAATCTCTCGAGCTCGACTGCGCATGTGCGCAGTACACCACGCGAGACCCAAAAAGCGTCTGCGGGAGAAGGGTGAAGCCCCTGAAATATTTGCTCAGACATTCTAAATTGTCCATTGTGGTAGAGATCCCCCAAGTGGCGAGTTTGGTCTTTTCTTTAAATCTGTGGAACGCTGCTTCCTGGAGAAAGGGCATTTTGGGGTGGTATGAAAGGGGGAGCAATGGTGAGTACAGCATGGGGCTTTGCAGCATATGACATAGGCAGTGCCAAGCGTTTATGGTACATGTGACTGTGGTTGGATTTGTGTCTCTGGGGCAAAACTCAGCGCAAAGCATGCCATCTATAGGTAAAGGGTCAGCCAACCAGTGCTCCGCCGCAACTTGTGGTACAAAAGGGGGTGGTGATGGACGGAGCATCTGATATCAACACTCACACCCAGTCAAGTGATCTGGGTTTAATCCATCACCGTTCTTTAGCCCACTCTGCCACCCCAGTTCAGACATGGCTATATGCAAATCAGTCTGACCCTGTGCCTCATGGGAACAGTCCAGGCCGAACTGCCAAGCCATGTCTTCCCTGGACCGGAAACAAGCTTCCGAGGACTGGTTTCTGGCATTCCAGCCGTCTTCAGCCCGGCTTGCTTGAATCCAGTGGCTAAGTGAGCAAGGGACTCACGTCTGAGCATACCCTGCCACACTTATGGCGGCCAAAAGTGGTGCAAAAGGGGGTGGTGATGGACGGAGCATCTGGATCAATCAAACACTCACACCCAGTCAAGTGATCCGGGTTTAATCCATCACCGTTCTTTAGCCCACTCTGCCACCCCAGTTCAGACATGGCTATATGCAAATCAGTCTGACCCTGTGCCTCATGGGAACAGTCCAGCCCGAACTGCCAAGCCATGTCCTCCCTGGACCGCAAACAAGCTTCCGAGGACCGGTTTCTGGCATTCCAGCCGTCTTCAGCCCGGCTTGCTTGAATCCAGTGGCAAAGTGAGCAAGGGACTCACGTCTGAGCATACCCTGCCACACTATGGCAGCCAAAAGCGGTACAAAAGGAGGTGGTGATGGACGGAGCATCTGAATCAATCAAACACTCACACCCAGTCAAGTGATCTGGGTTTAATCCATCACCGTTCTTTAGCCCACTCTGCCACCCCAGTTCAGACATGGCTATATGCAAATCAGTCTGACCCTGTGCGCAGTACGCCACGCGAGACCTAAAAAGCGTCTTAGGGAGACGGGTGAAGCCCCTGAAATATTTGCTCAGACATTCTAAATTGTCCATTGTGGTAGAGATCCCCCCAAGTGGCGAGTTTGGTCTTTTCTTTAAATCTGTGGAACGCTGCTTCCTGGAGAAAGGGCATTTTGGAGTGGTAAGAAAGAGGGGCAATGGTGAGTACATGGGGCTTTGCAGCATATGACATAGGCGGTGCCAAGCGTTTATGGTACATGTGACTGTGGTTGGAATTGTGTCTCTGGGGCAAAACTCAGCGCAAAGCATGCCATCTATAGGTAAAGGGTCAGCCAACCAGTGCTCCGCCGCAACTTGTGGCATATACCGCAGTGGGTGCACCCAATAGTGGGCATAATGGGCTTGTGCACTGAAGTAGTAGAGCTCAAAATTGGGGATGCCAAAACCCCCCTGAGAATATGTTCCACTGCAATCGCGGCTGCTTGCCCCCCCCATACCAGCCGTATTATCATGGAACTGAGTGTCTTGAAACAAATACACCACCCCTCCCCCAACCTCCCGGGTGAATGGGATATTTAAAAAACAGATACAGCAATTGAGGGAGTATTACCATCCTAGTTAAGGATGCTCTTCCCGCAAGCGATAGTGGTAGGGAGATCCAACGGGTGATGTAAGTTTTTAAATTATATTCTCTTAGCACTTCAAGTCATGCTTCTATGCTGATGACTCAAATGTTCTTTTAGTATTATTTCTTCTCTACTAAATTCCAAGCACACGTTTTGCCCTGCCTCTCTGTTGTTGAGGGCTTGGATGCCCTCATACATTTTAAACTCAAAATCCCAAAAAGCACAAATACTTTTTCCCTGCTTCATCATGTATTCCTCTCTCTCATCCCATCTTATTTACGCATGGTCAGATGTCTTTTTGCCTTTCTGCCACAATCTTGTATTTCAGTTTGATTCTTTACTTAACTTTATTCCCCAAATTTCTTCTGCCGCCAAAGTCTCATGGTTTTTACCCATAGAAAATCCATAAAATCCACTAGCTTTTTCCTGTCTCTTTCCTTCTTTGAAACTTCTGCTTTAAACTCATTATATATACTCCTCTTAATTACCGCTGCTCCTTCTCGGCTGGTCTTCCACAATAGATCACAGTGCTCTTTCAGATCATCCAAAATTCTCCCCCTTGCAGTTTTACAAAAATTCTAAATCGGGCACTACACCCTACTACATCATCCAAAATGTTTGTGCTTGTCTTTTGTTTGGTCTCTCTTACCATACTTATGTATCTCTTTCAAATTTACTGGTTACTTTTGCGTCTTCAACTTCTGTTCCACATTCTCGGTCATGTGTTCCCAAGTTTTTATTTCCTTGTGTCACATTCTTCACAACGCTTCTCTTTTTCGTTTTTAGGCTCCAATGTGCCTCCTCTCGACTTTGTTCTATTGTTGTATAAGCACTTCAATGAGGAATAATTTCCCCTGGCCTATCTGGGTTTAAAAAACCTCCTGGAAGACATTTCTTTAAGTTATTAAACCTACTTTGATTTATTTATGTTAAGTTATTTACTTGTCTATTTACATCACATCTTGTACCACACAGTAAATTTGATAAACACAAATACAATATAGGTACACTGCATTTGCAGCAGCATACAAGCTTAATTACATAATGAGCAAAATACAACAATCAGCTGCAGCAAACTCATAGCGCAACAGCAACAACGCCACTCACTCTGAGAGAGCAGAAGTACAGCACAGGCAAGCAGCAATGCAAGTGTTTCTCAGAGAGCAGGTTCCCACCATGTAAACAGCAGATACCACACTGATAGGCAAGCTTCTTTCACGCACAGCACTGACAGCAGTATGGAAGCTTCCACCACACATACTTTCTGTAATGGCAAAGCACCGAAAACAACATGTACAACACAAGCTGAACTCAGGTCAGTAACAGGTCAGTTTAAGCATCAAGAACAGGGGACACACACACACACACACACACACACACACAAACACGGTACAGTACAGATTGTGGCTCAAGTTTCAAATCTGGGAGATTTTTCCATATAATTGTTCAATCGCCGCCATTGTTGATCAGAGATTTCATAGCATCCTTCTCAGATTGGCCAGGTCTGTTAATACGATTTGTTGGGTGCTCTCCATTTGTTTTGATATTTCCTATTTTTGAGGGGACAATGTGCCTTTTTCAATCATAAAAAGTTAGAGATGTTTTCCAATATAAATTGTTGGTTATTACTCGGGTGATGGACCTGCTAGACAAAGTAATTAGAGGCGGGTTTGACTATAGCTGGGATGCATTTCCAGTTTTTAACATTATATCCAGGTCCAGTGTGTGATCAGAAACATGGGTCAAAAACTTCACTAGCTGAGACGCCTGACATTCATATGCTCTACAATGTCTACAACCTGTCTGTTACCAAGGTTGTCCATGCACAGGCTACAATCTATAATTACTACGATTTTCTGAGCTATCGTTTGAAGGTATACTGCCAAAGTAAGGATTCCTCCCAGAATGGACATGTATGGCCATGGCCCATATCAAAGATGGAGCACGATGTGGTGAAACCAAGTGGCTGACAGCCTGGAAAATAACAGGGGGATGGTAGGGATGGTGCTCAGAAGATGAGGTAGAACAAGTGATCGCAGCATGGAGGTTTGATTGCACTTGCCATTCAACTTGCCCATGGCTCAATACACAGGTCACTTGGGGTGCCCAAAGGTGAAGCTAAATGATTAAAGTGGCTTGGAGGAGAGCATGAGAGTTGGAGTGGTTCTGCTGCAAGGTTGGTATCCATAAATTGGTCTGATATGCCCAGCAGCTCCAGTGGTACTGTTGCTACAGAACCTGTTAATTTCCAAGCCTTAAAGAGTTAGCTGACTCAATGGTAATCTAACTCACAATATAATGATGCAATTGTTGTTACATTGACATTATAACTCGTGGTTGCTTGTATAATTGGTTTGTACCACGTAAATGCAATAAACGGATTTAAATAAAAGAAAAAGAGTTAGATGACCTAAGCGGACTATTGGGTATGTCGGCCTTCATCTCTTGCACGGTATTGTATAGTAACCAAAAAAGATACACTAAAACATTTAAAGGTTTGCAAATACTAAATATTCGAGTGAAACAACCAAATGAATTGGAGAAGGACAAGAGGACTAATCTATAATGTGCCAGAGGTCTCGACTACCAGTCCATGCAGCTAGAGACCCATTAATTTTAACAGGAGAACAGAATTCATACAAGCACACTTAAAAGGCTGAGGAAAACTATGATCGATTGCACGCCCTGGGATTAGCACCCTGCCAGGTTGAATGATGTCTTTTCCCAAAAAGTTGTTGCATTTAGCTGATCATGGAAGACTAAATGAAAAAGTAGGTCATAAAAATATATTCTCGCATAATTGATGTTCGTGGTGATTTCTTAGACCAGGCCTTTGGTGGTCATTCCTATCCTCAGGCTTTAGATTTTAATTTGCAACTTGTGACAATGAGTTGCACTGGTGGGCTGAGGGGAAGGAAACACATGAACTTGTTTTTGAAATGAAGCTCGGCCAGAGGATTCTTGGACAGGAAAAGAATGAAGTAAACAGCAGCAAATATCCCAATCCTGGTTAAACTTCCTGGGCTGTATCCAAATACACCCAATCAATGAATAGCGAGTCCATTATCTTAGCAACAGGCTACGTTTCGTATTTTGGTTGTTTTTTTACATTTTGAGGGTGTATTTTTGTCTATGCATAGGTAGAAAATGTTAGATTAAACATCTCAATATTAGAAAATTATTTGCATTATCACATTAGCTACGAATAACCACTTAAGCTTTTGCATTTCATTCTGTCTGAGAAACCCCTACCTCAACACCCCAATAAAATATCGAGATCCCTAGATGCTCTTCACTCTCAATGAACACGCTTGCTAAGGTCAGGCTTTTTTGCACCAATGTTAGGTAATCAAACAGGTGTGATGATGGTGAACCATTAAGTTACTACTTATCAGGTGTTCACTACTTTCTGGCCACTCCTGTTCCCTTCCCTGCACCAACATTTGCAAATGTGGAAACCTGAGGATTTCACTCTGCCGTAAAGGAACAACAATTAGTCAGATATGGGATTCCCTAACACAAACATTCATTTTTGCACAGCTACATGACACTTAGAAGACTTATTTTTGCGAATTGGACCCTAAAAACGTCTGATCAAACAGCTGCCAACCCAAAGCTGAGTGTACCACAAAATTTAATGTAGTCTAACTAATTAGTGGAAGAGAAAAGGTAAGGTTGTATCAATTTTTTGTGGATTATCCTAACAAATACAGAATATATTTGTATGTAAAGACAACAATTAGACTTTATGAATATACAAGCAGCACCAACCTACACTTCAGTGGTCAATTCTTAAAAGGGTGTTTTTTTAAGACTGTATGAGGGTTATAGCCAGCAAGTTTCAAACAAAAACGAAATACCCCTTGTGACATTTAGGGCAAACCAACATCTAATGGCTTACAACGTTACGAATGTATCTACCAGAGTTAGAATATTTTGGGCCCAGGGTTCTTGGTCTTGAAAGGAGCTCCTATTTTACAATGGACGCAAAGCCTGCTTGAAACCACAACAGATGCCATTCCCACCAGCTGTTAGAGGTATCTTACAGGTGTGTACCCAGCAGCTGAGTCTGGAGGAGTAGAGTTACACATCCCTGGTGCAGTATCATGTTCCTATCTTGTCCTTATTTTAACCATTCTGATAGACTTGGTGTGTTTCCCCAGGGCAAGAGAGGTATGTCATGAGCTACTGACCAGTGCTCCATGTCAGTAGATCTAATGCCTAATGAGGGGATACGCGACTATTTAGAAAATTAAATAATAAAAGTAGATTAATAAAAGTATATATACATACAAAACAAACCGAAGAACTGAACATTTAAAAACCCATCTGTAATGTTAATAAATTT
The DNA here is from genome assembly GCF_964263255.1 of Lissotriton vulgaris. NCBI lineage: Eukaryota > Metazoa > Chordata > Amphibia > Caudata > Salamandridae > Lissotriton > Lissotriton vulgaris. The sequence continues at coordinate 187,489,593 of NC_141696.1, forward strand.
GAAAATAGATGCTAAAAATTGAGTTGGTATCCTTTTCTGTACTTGTGCTTCCCCCACAAATCAAGCAAACCAAATCTAGTATAGACGATTAGCGGAAGCACTGGAATGCATTAACAAAAAGAGACCATGCATGAAGAGCAAACAAAGACAAACCGTCTAGCACCTGCCCACATTCTCCTAAGAACAAACTCTGTCCAAAAAGAAGAACATCAGGGCACACTTTCCCTTTAAACAAGTTTGCCAGTAAAGGTAATAACTCCCCGCAACGCATACCTCCCCTACCCCTTCAATGTATCTAGATGCAAGTATTATCAAACCCCAACCTTTTTCCAAATTGTCTCATTTCAGCTTGTTTCACTGCCCACTTTACAAACAAATGGCTGCAGAACCAAGCCGAAAAAACCTGTTTACTTCGGAGCAGCAACACAACCTAAAAGAAACAACAACATAACGTCACTAATCAGTTAATAGCCAATGTGGCTGCACAAAACACCTGTAACAATCTGATCTCCACCTTCCCATTCTTCTAATAACCTTCCCCAAACTACTCCTTTCACCGTCTTCTGGAGCTGAGGCGAAGCAGAAAGAATGTGTGCTAAACTCAAATACCGGTAATCCCACCTCTGCCAATGCCATTTGTAAAACCTTTAACACCAGAAAAGTAATTACCAGTTAACATCAAGCTTGCACGAAAATGTTCCTAACTTGACCCAAGCCTGTCCACAACTATTCAAACCACAGACTTACCAGACATGCTTATTTCACCGGAGAAGCACTCATCTCCTCTTTGATCCGTGTTAGATTTCCTTAACCTCAGTACTACTGTACTCCTGACAATCTGCACATCCTGTCTCACCAAACCACTACTTTCTTTGCCCATAATTCCGATATTTGGAATGCCCCAAAAAAGAGACAATACCTCATCAATGAAGTAAATACTCTTTCTTCCTCATTCAAACATATCCCAGGCAAAACCATAACCAATCTCTTCGACTATGCCACCATGATGGGTTGTAACTGGCTGGAGGCTGCCTGTATGCAACTAGCGCCCCCAATTATCTATCATTCTACCCGCGCAAACCCCTCCGCCCCTTGGTTCTCAGAACAAATCAGGGACCACAAAACTCTCTACAAAAAATTGGAAAGATCGTGGCGGAAAAATTACAGGGAGGAGGATAAAAAACGACTCAATGCAGAGCTGAGAGTTTACAAGGAGATGATCCGCCTGGCTAAATGTGAGTTCTTCACTAAACGTATTAAGGAAGCTAGCAACTCCCCAAAGGAATTATTTTGCACAAAGTCCTCCTTGGCAGCCCCCAAACCAATAGATATACCACCTAGCCACCAACTATGCGAAGACTTAGCCAAATTCTTTCTGGGTAAGGTTGAGAAGATCTTCTACTCCCTGGACAACCAAATCATGACCAACGCCTCAGATACATCTACCCCAGAAACACATCCTGAGACCAACAGGAAATTTGATATACTTGAGAACTAATCCCCCATCAGTGAGGAGGAGGTATCAAATCGGCTAATGAGGATAAAATCAGGCTCCCCTCATGACCCCTGCCCAGCCACGATTGCCAAATTAGCTCCCTCTATCATCGCCTCGGGACTCACCCCCCCTGTTCAATGTCATGCTGAACAAGGGGGAATTTCCCTTACGCTGGAAACAAGCGTCCATCCTGCCCCTTCTAAAAAAAAAAACAACCTAGACGTAACCGACTTGAACAACTTTCGTCCCATTGCCAGGTTACCCCTCCCAGCCAAAATCATGGAGGGCATACTAAACAAACAGCTTAGCACCTTCCTGGGGACAGGAGAGAGGCTGGATCCTTCTCAACATGGATTTAGGGCGGGACATAGCACAGAATCGGCACTGATTAAATCAGCCGAAGACATAAGAAGGGAAATGGATGCAGGGGGTAGAGCCGCCCTGATCCTGCTTGACCTATCCGCGGCCTTCGATACGGTCCACCACAAATTATTGGTGAACCGTTTGAGGGCCAGTGGGATTCAAGGAAAGGCACTTGAAATCTTGCAAGCCTTCCTATCCAGCAGGACTCAGTCGGTGGCCTTGGGGGGACTTCGAATCAGAGCCATTTGTGCTCCCCTGCGGAGTTCCACAGGGGTCGTCCTTGAGCCCGGCTCTTTTTAATGTGTATGTCTCTACCCTGGCCCCAGTGATTAGATGCTTCGGATTCAATCTTACATCCTACGCTGACGACACTCAGATTGTGGTGTCGCCGCGCCCTGGAGAATTGGACAGCACAGCAGATAGGTTAAGATGCTTCATGTGGGAGGTGAGCAACTGGATGGCAGGAAACTGCCTTAAGCTCGATTCTGCAAAAACAGAAGTGTTGCTGTTTGGGTCAAGAGATAACTTCTGGTCCCCTCGTTGGTGGCCAGAGGAAATGGGGTCTCCGCCCTCTCCGGTTTCGAAAGTAAAAAACCTGGGTGTACTGATGGATGACTCTCTGTCCTTCAGGCCACAAATCAACGCACTGCCCTCAGCTACCCATTATGTGCTTAAAACTATCCGGAAAGTCCTGCCATTTCTCCCGGTGGAACACAAGAAGACAGTAGTGACAGGACTGGTGATGTCCCGGCTAGATTACTGCAACAGTTTGTTGCTGAATGCCCAACAGGGGCTTTTAGATAAACTTCAAATCCTGCAGAATGCAGCAGCACGTCTGATTACGGGCACCCCCAAGTTCGCCTCAGTAGCTCAGGACCTTGTAAAGTTACACTGGCTAACAGTTCGTAAAAGAATTGTTTTTAAGTCACTCTGCGTGATTTTCAAGGCGTTGCACGGCCTGGGCCCCCAATGCATGACCCCTCTCTTCCAGTGGTACAAGCCAGTGCGATCTCTAAGGTCAGATGAGATGGGGCTGGCTGTAGTCCCTAGGGTAAGGAAAGTCCGCTGGGGAGGTAGAAGTCTATCCCTGGGAGCGACCAAGGCATGGAATGCACTGCCTTCGAGCCTCAGACAGATCCCCGATTTGCTCTCATTCAGGAAAGCCCTTAAGACATGGCTCTTTACATGATAACTCCCCTGCTCATGCTCACCAGCGATCAGTCAGCGCCAGGACACCTTCGGGTAACAGTGCGCTTTAAAAATGTCAAAAATAAATAAATAAATAAATAAATAACCCTTTCCCTCACTGTCCTATCTTGACCAACCATCTAAAATGTCTGAACTTGTCTCCCCAGCCTGTAACCCCAAAACAACTCGCCATAGACGCACACTCCTGCCAGTTTCCCTGCAATGGTTACAGCCGTTAATCCCATCTCTAACATGTCCATGATAAAGTTCACCACATATCTCGTTCCTTCCCTTTTACAACTTTTCACATCTCTTTATACTTAGCCCTGCATGCCACAAAGTCAATCCACGCCTGTCAGTAAGTCTTCTGAGTCGAATTTGCCAATGACCCGTCAATTAATTCCAGAACTATCAGTGAACTACCATCCACAGGTCTTTTGGCAATTCAGTCACTCGTTGGTCCGCCTCCGGGAGAAACCCCACAGAACAATGTCCACCGAAAAAAAGACAATGTATCTGGAATGTCATTATTTACACCAGGGACATGTCATGGATAAAACACAATGGTGTAGTTCAGACAACACAACCCAACATAAACATATGCAACTGCAGTATACGCTAATCCCAAACTGATTGCCTGTGTTCACTAGGTGTACCACGGCAATGTTGTTGACATTGAAATTCACCTTCCTGTGCACAAAGTACCTTCCTCAAAGAACCAATACTACAACTGACAGGGAAAAACCTGCCATCCGCCATCCATTCCTCTGGCCGCGGTTTCGCTTCCCATTTTCTTGGCAGAGAAGTCCGAAGCCAATTCCACCTGCTGCATCAGAAAATATTTGAATGCTCCATTTAGCCTCATCCCCTCAATTTATCAGTTGTACAATACTGTAGTGTTTCAAATAGGTCTGCCACACTCTCAAGAGGATTTTACACCTGCTGAAAGATAAATTCTGTGATGTAGAAGCTCTGTACCTGATAGAGCCAAACCTAACTGCCTGCAAAAAGCCCTGCCTGCCTATAACACCATGCAAGTGAAAATCAAGAGACCTAACACCACTTGTATCATCCTTATTTCCACCTTCTTTGGCAGCACACCCTACATAAGTGTTATCAGAGATAACAATTTGATTCTATGGTAAACTAGCTCCCAAAGTCACAAAATCAATTACAAAACCTAGAAAAGTCTTGTAACTGACCCTACTGTTCTCTCCAGGACTAAGGGCACTCCTATTTCTGCCAACAAATCATGAAAAAACTCTAGAGCACCTTGGCACTCTGCCTTCTCCCCTGCTCCTGCATAGAAAACGTTTTCCAAATAACGTGTGACAATATCCCAATCTGACACATGTAAATATCCATTGCAGGAACGTGCTAAATTTCTCAAACAAATAAGACACAGAATAACTCCTAGTGAGTCCATGTGAAACTGTCGTCCAAACTGACCACCAAATAACTTTAAACTCACCTGATGAACAGGCAAAGGGCGAAATGCAGATTTGACAGCACACTTTGAATTGAATATGTTTTGAGGTGGACACATTGAAGACCCAGTTACAACTTCTAATGAGGAAGATTAAGAAGATAAAAGAGGAGATAAGGAAAGTGTTGGGAAAAGGAGAAACAAATGAAAGAGATTTGGCGCGTGTGGTTGGTCTACTGTCCTCATTGGCATGCCCAGATGTGGGTCCCGTGCTCGCTATGCCAACAGATTCAAGCTAACCTGAATGATTAGGGGTGATAACCCAAAACCGGTCCGAGGATGCCCGTTTCTGGTCTAAAGAGGACCTGGCCGGGCAGTTTGGGCTGGACTGTTCCCATGGGGAGCAGGGTCAAGACTGATTAGCGTATGCCCAGGTCTAAACTGGGACGGCATGGTGAGCAAAAGAATGATGGATTTAACCCAGATCTCTAGACTGGGGAAGAATGTTTTGACTTGTTCTGCATTCCGTCCGTCAATTGTGTGTCTTTTGTTTTAAAGCAGCTGGCAGCCATCCTTTATCTGAGCTACATTTTGCTGAATTCCTACACACATCCCTTTACTCCTTCCCTATGTCACACGTTGTGTGCAGGCTTGGCTTTCCAACACTGTCCTTCCTGTGTTACTATTCCCCCTGGCTGCCTACTTACCTAGTGCTGCTTTGCTCTTCTGTGCCCCACCCTTGACATCATCCGCATCAATTCCTCTAGACAGTTGGCTTTGCGCCTACTGCTGGGCTGGAAAACGCACTGCAGTAGGCCACACCCTGCCTCTGCCACTACAGTGGCAGCCACCTTCATTCCTGCCTCATTATGTACAGCCTAGGAGGCCACATAAATGCGCGCTCATAGCAGTGCAAGCCTCCGCTGTCATTTTAATAGCGTGACTTGGTCTATCGGCGCATATCTCCCTTAGCACCTATTGAACCTGTCACCAGTTCTTTCTTCCATGTTCCAGGTATTTTTGGTCATGAAGGGGAGCAAGCAAGCACTGCTGTTTCTACCCCCCTCAGCCGATTTGCTTGCAGGGTGGGCTCTATGAGGTACCCACGCCTGATCAATGTCTCCAGGGACTACAAATCGCCCACCCTGAATCACGGAGAACCAGGGGTGGCTCGACAACTCTCTTAGTCTGCTCTGAAGGCATTTATTAAAACTGATCAACTACTCTAGTCCATTACCGCTACCTGGGCCTATACAAAACCCTTCCACCTACAGTATGAAGGTCCTACCACCTTCAGCTTGACCCTAAATGTCACCCAGACCCCTCTCTCTTAAACTACAGCTATTCCTTCTCCAGTCTTGTCGTGGTACCCATCTCTCACTCGAACAGCCCGGGAAGACCTCTTAAAGCTGCCTCTCCCCGATCCCGTTAGCTTAATGGACTTGACTCAATCCTCTGCTATGCAGAAAGAACCAATGTGTTAAATTAAACCCTGGTGTCTCAGTGACAGAGTCGCCTGGTCACCTGTGTAGAGGCCGAGCTTCTTTACCTGTAGCAGTAGAAAACAAAGAGGCTGCTCGACACTAACAAACCCTGGGATTGGATTTAAAAATATCTTTCTCCTACATCTTAGAAGATAGTTAACTGCTAAAGTTAAAAGTTCTCCATGTACTCCAGTTGGCAAGTTTCTACAACCACCTTTTGCACATTATATGTTTCTGTAGTACGGGGCATAAGTAGATTACTCAAAGACAAACTTCTTTTTGATTAGGTTAGCCAACAACACCCCATTCCCTTTGTATTCTCATAAGTAAATATCAGTGGAACTAAGAACTGCTAACTTAAGAGTTTATTTGGACAATCACAGGAAGTGAAGATTAAAATGAAAATTGATTTGGACCTTAACTTAACGAGTGAAAGTTACAACTGCATTGCTATAGGCAGAAGTTTCTCCTGACAGCTTAACCCCTTCCATGCTCATGACGGAACGGTTCCATCATGAGCGTCGGTTGAGCTGTGCTCATGACGGAACCGTTCCGTCATGAGCCGATAGGCTCATTAGAACCTTCAGCACAGCGCGACAATTCGTGCTGCGCTGAAGTGGTTAATTAGCCAGCACCAACCACAAGCCAAGGCAGGTCAATATAACAGACCTAAACGAAGGCCAAAGAAATATCAGGCAGGCCACACTAACCAGAATGCCTTTCTTTCAGTTGTTAATGTGTTAGATATGTAGGACTGAAATATGGAAACAAGTGCGAGTTGAGGGCTTTGTGGTTAACGTTCTGTCTTTTGGCAATAAGCTATACCACACAACTATTTGCTATGGCTCACTTTTTTTTTGTCCTCATTCTCCACCGTGGTTGTTCTGTCAAAGTCTAGAGAGAGTGACATACTGCCTCAGTATACTGGATGGCTAAGCTATTGGTTAGATAACGTTCGCCCATCAGTGATGTCAAAACCTCCAAGACCTTTAAACCAAGACCGTAGGCGAGCCACCATATTAGGCATGAATCCCAAGAATCAGGGCGCAACCTGATAGATCTAGATATGCCTAGTAAGGAAAAGAAGGAAAGTGCAGCTTAATCAGTAGTAGTAAGTAGTTTTTTGTCAACTTCTCTCGGCCTCCCCATCTTAATTAATCCTGCACTCGCAATATTTGGTGTGATGGAGAGTGTCATGGGTCCTGCTAAACATCTTCTTTTTTTTATACCATCCTCTTGGCCAGAAGAGAAATCTGCAAGAAATGGAAGGACGCTATCCCACCCTCTTTTTTTGACTGGCGGACATCAGTATTGCAGGTTTCTAGACTAGACCTAATGAGATCGGGTAATCCAAAACAAAGAGCCTTTTGGTCTATTTTGAAATGGGGTCAACAGTGAGACTTTGGAGGGGTCTACCCCCCCCCGTCCAATGGCTCATTTTGTTGCAAAATATATATGAATATCCATACAAATTCATGTGTATGCACTTCAAAAGATATCAAGCTTAGATAGATCACATTAACATGAGGCCTGGAGCTCAAAAGGGTTCCTATCTGGCCTTAACTCAACAAGCTATTCTGTACCCCCTTAGAGGGCACCTTGCTTGTCCTGACTACATGATATTTCTTAATCTGGTTGTGCAAGATGTTTACACAGTGCCGAGCCAGCCTTTCTGGTCTGCCCATATCTGGCTGTTTTAATTTGCATGGTGCAGACATTGCACTTCCATTTTAGCCATATTTGGCTTGGTGCCTTATTCTAATTCTGCGGACATGGCATTTCAACCTGTTTATAGCACCTAGAAACTTGTCACTCCAGGAAGAAGCAGCCTGAGAGCCCCTAAGGCTAGAGACCAGACTTCTTCCTTGCTAATTAGCAATGATGCATGCTTTTGGTACCAATAAATAAATTTCACTCTGTTTCTGAGCAAACCTGCTGTGTCTGGTGAGCTTCATTCATTTGCTCCTGGGAGGGTGCCAGTATTTCCCCATCACACTAGACAGTTTTTCTGTACCATCAACCTCGGTAATGGATCTAAGCCAGGAGGTAGCCACCCCTTAAAATATTTGCTGTAACAGCACCTAATACATGGATTTGTGTTGCAGGACTTCGATGATAAACGGTATCATTCCACACAGTGTTGGGGGTGTTGGAACAGCGATGTCATTTTTAAAAGAATTAATCATTAATATAGGTCTACATCTTCTAAAGTAAAGGGGTGCATTAAAACACAGCATGCATTGGGAGAGAGGAAGGAGAAATAGAAAATGCAATATCCTTTGAAAAATCACCCCAGTTAGGAACCTTCAAATGTCTCAAGTCTGGCTTCTGCCGTGGTGCACATTGTTTTTAAAAGGAAGCCTTAACTGAAAACAGCTGCTGGTGAGAGTCTGTAAGGTAAATTTGCCAAACATACATTCTTAAATTTCCGGTGTGCTTTTTCCCCTCCTTCTCGAAACACTTTTACAGGACCGTTTCCAATTATGCCGGCGTTCGGTTCAATCTAGCCCCTAAAAGTCGCACACTTTCAGTACAATTGTGTTTGTATTGCTTTTTGTTAAATAAAAACTTAAAGTTATTCGGAGACATTTCCAGACTTTGTAAAACTGGGCTCAGCAAAGCTGACTGTGTGTTTACCTTGCCAATTCTCTTGAAGAAGGTGGTGGCGGCGCTCATTTTACTGCGCCCTGTTACCATTACCAACCAAAACGTTGCTATAGTTGAGGAATGCGAATGCTTGGCAGCACTTTCATATAAAGGAACCTCCATTGCGGTCTTGAAAAGTTAGGAAGTACACATTTAAGAAAGAATTCGCTTACTTCAATATTAAAGTTCTGTTGAGAGAACCAGTTCTCAATTAAAATCTTTCATTATAAACAATTTGCTAAAATTACAAACACGATCTGACAAGCATTGCGCCTTCGAATTTCACCCGCTTGCAGATTAATTTGTTACCCCAAAAAATATTTAAAAAAATAAATAAGAAAAATAAATTGCGTATCCCAGACACTCTTGTTTTATGATCTGGACTCAGCACTGTGTAACACAGAACTGAATTAACTGGTGCATATTTTGCTGGACAATTACACGCTTGCCTCTTTACAGACACTACTTATTCAGTACATTCATGTACATGACAAGCAAATAAGTATGATTCCAAACTGGTTCCAAAGTGACTGTACAGCAATGCGTTTTCCGTATAGACATCGCTGAAAAACGAACCTTCAAATATCCTTTTCTTCACATAAAATCAATATGAGATTGCAGCTGTCAACACAGGGAGGCCACTGGATGCAGGGCCACCAATACACAAAATCAATTCAATATAGGAATCAGGGAGCTTCACTTACAGTGCATCTCGGCTGACCGCCTCATAAGCGCAACAGCTACGCTGTGTGCATTTGAAACAAAACATAACAAAACAAAGCACGTTCTTGCCTTGATGCTGGGGTGAAAACTGCAGATGAAGGACCCTTACATGAAGACTCACGAGGAAATATGTGTACTCTGCTGCCTAGCCACCAGTATGGCTTGTCGCTCATGTATTGCTCCTACCCTGCAGTAAACATTGTGTGATATTAACCGCACAAATCAGCTGCTTGAAACGTCCCGAACCGGACACAACATGTTTTCCTGTCAAATGGTGAATTTTGGGGGCTGATTAAGGCTAGGGTTACATAGACACTGCCTTAGGCGAGAAACTGTTGAACATTTTTCTCATGGTTATTGGAGCACATGTTTTGCTTACGCCTCGAATATTATCGGGCATCTTTCCTTTCCATTTGTTAAGAAACATGCACGTCACTCTTTCATGGTAAATGGTGCCTGTTTCTTAAAGAACATATCAGTGCCCAAAAGGGAAACACTTGGAGTGAGATGTACAACGAAGGAGGTATACAAGACCTTAGTGTATGATTAGGTAAAACCTTTGCTAAATGAAAAGGTGGCATCAGATCACAGTTTGCATATTCCATAAGGTTACATTTTTTAAGATGCAAGTTTAAAACTATAAAAACTAAAAAACTGTAGAGTCACATAAGGTCTATATTGAATGTTATTAACATATGTATGTTAAGTGGCAACTAGCTTCCTTCATTTAAATGTAAATGTGGTATACTTGTAAAGCGCACAGCTGCCCGCACCGCGGGCGTCCCGGCGCTGTATACCGCTGGGGAACCCGTCCTGGCTTTCCCTGTGAGATGGTCCCTTACTGGGCACCCCCAAGGTGAGACCAGGCATCCCCTGCGTTGAAGGGGCCGTTGTGAAGATTAAGCAAGCTATTGCCCAGAGTTGCAGAGTGGAGCCCAAGGTTAGAGTAGGCGCCGAGGCGAGAATTATCAGGTCCGCGGACATTTTGACCCAAGACCCTGCCGCGTTGGGAATCGAACCCTGGTCCCGGGCCGATCTCAGCTTCTGGGTCTGCCGCCTCTAACCATTGAGCCACACTTCTCCACTTCTCCATTTAGTCTGAGGGAGAATGGGATATAAATATATGGAAAATGTGTGCAAGTAGATAGGCACCTACTGTGCGTAACACTTTTATATGAGCAGGAGTGTAGTCACTAGGCGGAAGAAGGCTGGGGAATGACATGAGGGGGGAGTGGCGGTTTGCGAGAGCCCAATGGTGCCATCGCATGCATAATTCCGAGCCTCTATCTTGCTAGAGAAACAGTCCATAAATGTAATCAAGGCACAATCCAGGGTGGTATTCGAAAGGTTGAAGCAGGCCAGGACTGCTCATCAGCAGGAGCTTATTAGTTCGCTATCCGGTCCCTTCGTAGCAGAGCCTTTCTGTCCCCTAGAAGGGCGTGGCACAGGCACAAGATGTGTGTTGTGTCCTCTTTATGTCGATTGCAGAGCTCACACATTGCCTGAAGCTTGCCCCTTTTCCACACTGGGATGTGGCCGGCAGCAGGGATGACCCCCATTCTCAGCTTCATGAACTGTAGCTTTGTCTTTTCGTTGTAGGAGTTGTATGAGTAGCACTGGGGTGTCAGTTGTTTGTAGGTGCATAGGGGCATCCAGCCAGGAGACCGTGCAGAGAGACTTGCCCGGTCTTCTATTTAAGAGAGTAATTTTGTGCACATTTTTGCCAGTCTTTTGAATTCCTGATGGCTGGTGTGTAAGTCCCAGGTGGGTACCAAGCCAAGTGTGCTGATGGGTTGGGGCAGATAGTGGTTGCGCGGGGACCTACAGTTTGTAGCCAAGTCCGTCCATAAGTGGTGTGCCAGGGAGCCTTCCTTGGAGGCCCTGAGCTTGTGCCAGCTTATAGAGCCAGCCTTGCGAGCCAGCGCCAGTCTACAAATTCCGAATTCAAGTCTTATTTGCGCTGGTGATGTGTAAGAGGGGAGCTGGAAAACTGATCCGTAGATCTTTGAGAGAGTTTGCCTGGGCAACCTGGAGGATCGGTGTAAAGGTGGGGACTTTTAGTTTTAGGTGAGCGGATCTGAGAGCAAATGTAAGTACAGAGCCTTTCTTTTTTATTTCCATCATCTGTCTCACCTATCTGCCATTGTCATTAGAAAGGACGCCTAGGTACTTTTGGCAGTTGGTGGATTCTAATTTCTCCTAGTCGAGGGACCATGTCGGCTTTCGAGTTCTGGCAACATAGACCACAAGAATCTTGGCCTTTTTGTTTATTTGCAGGCCTTTCATTTTAGAGAATGTGGTAGGTTCGTCCAGGAGGCATTGCAGACCAATCTTTGTTTCGGTGATAAGGACCAGCTCATCTGCATAGAGTAGGTTTGAGAGGCAGTGGACACCTAGTTTGGGTGGATGTAAATTACTGAGTTGAGGACCAGAGACAGATCGGATAGAAATAAATGAATAGAGTGGGCATAAGAACGCAACCTAGCTTGAGACCTTGCGTGGTGGTTATAGGCTGTAACAGGCGCGATCCAAAGAATGGAAATCGGTAAAAGTCATTACAAATCGAACACAGACTTTTACCGATTCCAGTCGGTTCTTCCAAACCAACCAATGTATTAATAGTTTGGTTTGCAAAAAACAGAATCATAGCGAGTTGCAATTCAACCTACCTCATCATTATTATTATTATTAATTGTATACAAACATGACCCCGTCTAAATACCGTTTCGATATATAAAGTATTACTAAATCGTACTTTTTTTATTCACATATCACAAGGCCTTTTTTCAGTTCCAAATTGTGATTCTGTGAATCAGACAGTTGGAGACCCCAAAAGCCTTTGTGCATTTGGCCCATTGTTCTTTACTATTATTGTTTTAACTTCTTTTAGATTTACCATAAAAATCTCCAAACCATATGCTAAACCATAAGTCCTTCAAACAGGAACCAGTAAATACATGATTATCTGGTTAGAAAAACCCTTCCCTTTTAAGGCAGTTTGGCCAGGCTGCTGGGTTGCCCGAATCGCACTTCACCATGGCTTCATCACACCTTACTGTGAAGGATCTCCGAGTTCGCAGTGCTCTTAAAAGCTACATTTTATACGCCTCTTGCAATGACATCCAATGGTGGTGGGAGAGTTTCAGGATTTTGTACTGTGCGGTTGTCAATTTTGTGCACCTTTTCCCTCCAATCAACCTGTAATAAACCTCTACCTTGTGTAACCTGCAGCTAAGTACTGGAGAGCCTCCTAAAACTTCACATCTGCATTTAGATGACACTGCGATGGTCCACAGAGTGTGTTACAGTAGTTGGAAAAAGGGAATATTTTTATCCAAAATTCATGTTCACAAAATTATGTCATTTTATAAATTACAATTAAAAGTGTTGTACTAAGAATTCCCGAGTGGCGTGGAATTGTCAACCTTTATTGTGTGTTGTTGGCCCCGAGCACAGCAAAGCATTGTAACACTGGAGCAATTCTACGTAGGTGTGTGGACTGCGGCATGCCAGAACTGGCTATGCCACGTTGCTGCTGCATATTTCAAACATAGAAGTACATCTGTAGAACCTGACCACTCTAGGTATACACATTTGTGCATGGTACCCAGTTGGCTTCGCTAAAATGAAAAGTTGCTCTTAGATTTATCACAGCCTTCGTCCTCAGAGGAGGTCCAAAAAAGCAGGATAAATGGAGGTGCAAAAAGCGAAGGGCGGGAATCACATTAAAAAGCAAAATGTAGTGCCGGTCTAGCCTTAGTAAACAGATTGTCCAGAGCAGAGGCGTCCAAACTCTTCTATCACAAGAGCTACATGTGATAAGTAAAAATCTTCTAGAGCGAAGTTCAAACTTTGCCACTGCTGCAGTAGTGACCACATTAGACATGATCACAAAGAGAAGTGCCAACAGTACTGACCATCCCAGAACATCAAGAATCTCCATACCAAGCTTATCATTCAAGCATAAATTCAAGTAATAAGCGTAAAAATATTTTGAAAATTCATCATTTGGTCTTCAAAAATCATTTTATCAGTTTCTGATTACATACATAATTTGCTATCACATACAAGCTTTTCATGTTGAGAAAACAAATGTAAGCAATTTAAACAAAAGCTTATCAGTTTCAGAAAAAACAAAAAATGTTCCCACAAATTAACAGATTTCATTTTTATCAAGCACACATCTGGTTCCCAAATATCAGCTAGCCATTTTCATCAAGTACTCAACATGTACAAATGCTTCTCAAGAACGGATTCTGCTTTAGACACACATATACATATATATACATATACACACACATATATATATATATATATATATATATATAAGGCGCCATTAAGTATATATATATATATATATATATATATAAGGCGCCATTAAGCACAGGTTTATATTAATTATGCAAGGGTCATCGTTAGCCCCGGGGTGGACAACAGAACACTAAGGGTGAAGCCAATATGTCAATAATGGCAAATAATATGCCAGGAGTGGTCTGAATTTTTTCAGCAGTGAAACCCCTTATGTCAGGAGTGACCTCTGTTACGCGAAACATACTCGAAATATGTGTGCTTGGGGAGGACAACAGCTTTGCAAAGATGTCCAAAATATGTCAACAAGCATTGGCTTGGTGTACTTTCTTTTTTTGCATCACCACAACCCTGAAGTTTGAAGGCATTGTAAGGGAGAAGAGGAGAGCTTACAGGTAACAAGAGTATGAGCATTACATCACCGGACAGGTTATATTCTACCAACAGTTCACTTCTCGAAGAAGTCGAGTTTGATGTAATTCTCTTCAAACAGATGTGCTGTCTGGGATAAATCAGCGAATGTCTGATTTAAGCCACATTCTAGCATTGTGTGTGATGGGCCTTCCATAGAGACTTATCATCTTTTATGACGAGCCTCAATAGAGCACTAAAGAAGAAATGTATTCTAGAGATGGCTATGCTAAGAACGGAGGCGGGCTTTCCAGAGGCAAGAGTTTTCAGTGGACACATACGTTGTAGAATGTTGAATTTGATCATTTGAGGGACAGGTGAAAAGTATTCGAGTGCAAAATGTTTCCCTACCCAGGCAACTTAAAAAAAAAAAATATTTTAGGAGGAAGTATTAAAAGGCCAGAAGAGAATGGGCAATCGGATGGGATGGAGATTGACTTGCAGATACTTTTTTGCATGACAATGTTCTTGGATGTATTCAAATACAGACAGTTCTGTGCTAGTTAGTCGAAGAAGAATTGACTCTGGTGGGCATCTGGTTGTATAGGGACACAATAAATATTAGAAAGCATAAGAAACTCAGTCATTTGTCACCCTCACTTTCTCCTGCAGCCTCCTTTCCCTGTGACACCAGCAGATTAAAAAAAAGTATAGGAGTATTTCATGATAAGCATTAGTGAGAGATTTGGTGCACACAAAATACCAACTTGGTCCAGCCAAAACCTTACTTGTTGCAAAACCCGGACCTCCCTTTAGCCCCTTCCTCCAATACTCTTGATAGAAGAGTAAAGAAAGGGGCAACTGTCTGTTGAAGGACTTCAAGGTGGACTGATTCGTTAGTGAGTTCACAAAGAGCATACAGAGTGCACACTCTAAATGCACCTACTCCTCTTTTGTGTAAGAGGAGAAGGGAAATTAAGTTGTATAGCGGGGTACAGATTCACAAATAAAGACAGACATATTAAAGACAAGGAATAAGTCTACTTTTCTCTTAGATTCCTGACTTTATTGGGTATCAGACAAAATAAGTATGATGGATGGGCCTAGCACACTGCTTATGTCGACAATTCAGCAGGTGGAATATTATCCCAAACAAGATTGGCACTTATTTACGTTGCCATTCTTTTTACCATAGGAAAAATAATTTTTAAACTTCATTCACGTATGTCCCATACCTATTCAATATAGGACTTAAGAGGTTCCTTCTAACACGTACTTTTTCTACGTGTGAAAAGTATGTATGCTTTCTCTGTAAGAAACTACCTGAAAATATTTTGTGAATAGTACAACACGGAGGGTTTCTGAAGCCTGTCTGGAACCTATTTGTTTCCATATCACTCCACTTTCCAATCCTTTTGTTCATTTACTCCCACAATCGAAGAATATTTTTAAACTAGGATTTCTCATTGCTTTGAAAAAAGCCAGGTTTTGATGCTTACAAAGGACATATATGAGCATTAAAAACGTCAGAGTTGGAATTAGACCAGAATAAGAAAAATAAACTAAGGCAAGGCATTCACTGGAGTATATTAAAATTTAGATGCAAGTATGCAATCTATTACAAACTATTAATTCCCTTTCAATCGTTTTTCACGTGCCAATCTTAAGAAAGGATCCATATAGGGGATTCACCATGGATTTCAAATAGTTAAATTGTCCATCAAAACATATAACTTGCATTCCTTTCTGCAGGACATATCAGTTTCAAATCAATACTTCATGCAATGCTCCATAAAGTTCCTGTGTGGAAAACAAAACCTGCTCTTCATATTTGTGAATAACTAACAGTAAAAACAACACTATGCGTGGCTGAAAAAAGGGAGAAAGAAGTACTTAACTAGTGGAAAAAGCTGGCTAAAACCTCTTCGAAGGACCCAATACGTTTCCAAAGAATTTCAAGTGTCAGGAAGAACTGGTGTTAGAATGATGGTACTGAGATTTCTCAGTCACTTAGATTGTTCTGCATGGGGATGAACAAATGTTAAGCAGTGCAGAAGAGGTTGCAGATACATTGAAAAAGTCTTGTTGGCAAATGCCAGTTTTGATCATCCTGAAGTTAACCTAATTTTTCAGGAAACTGATGGAATTGACTGGTGTATAACTACAATGGGACAGACATAAATTAATTACTAGAGATCAGTCAAACTATGATATTGCAGCTAGGAAATCAAAATGAAAATAAACCATTCATGGTAACCTGCAGCAGAAGCTTAATATGTTCATACCCTCACCATTTGGCCAACCCACAGAATGCCACTTTAAATGAATACACATATTTTGAGACAAGTTAATTTAACAGGTTGGAAGTATCCCGCCTTTTCTAGAGCGAATGATACATGGCATTCATCCGAAGAAAATAAAGAAAGTATACATTAATTAGACTACATAATTTAAAAGATGTTCTTAAAAGATTTCCCGTCTTCAAGCTGTTTGCAAATGAGGCTTGGAAAGAAACATGCACTGCTTTTTGATCAATAAGTTCATAAAGTACTGATATTTAAGCATGTGGTCACGTGATTTCTTGAAATAAAGCTTTCTTAGATAAGTTTATTTAGACCGGTGAGTAATCTTTTTCTAGTAATATTGTTACTGACATTATACTCTTATTAGGAAAAAAAAAACATTATTACTTCTTTATTTGTATTCATTCATCAACACAGGATAAAATACACAACAGGATGATTGCTTGATTATATTAAAAAAACATTGCCATTTATGACAATACTCTGCAAGCCATGCATATGGATGATGAACTTCAATGCCCTTTGCTAAATTCCCTTGTCCTTTTTAAAAACAAATGTGTGCCTCTTTTAATAAACAGAGCCCTAACTTCCTTGCTACCCCGGTTTCCTTTTTCCAAACCACAATAAGATTTAAAATTCATTTGGAGTGCTTCATTGACAGCGATGTGTTTCAAATGACCCTTCTAAAAATGACCCATTTTTAATAGTTTTTGACAAATTCTAAAATGTTAACATACACTGTAATACCCTGAGCACCGAAAATGGGCAGGCTGCATAGCTGGACAGCAGTTTTTACTAAGGGAGTGAATATTTTTCTTTTTTAACTTTGCAAAGTTACATAGAAAACGTTCTAACTTCCTGAAGGTTGCCAAGTGTGAGAAATTGAGTTGTTGATTGACTGGGGTGAAAGCCCTGGTCAAGCAACAGCTACTATCCCTTGCACGAAGAGCCACAAAAAGTGACTAAAATTAACCTGTGTTTAACCCTGGATAGCTTGGCACACATGCAGTCAGGCCTAACTTAGAGTCGATGTGCTAAGTAGTTATGCAGCACACAGACAGTAATAAAGTGAAAACACAACACAAGAAACAATTCTGCACCAATTTAGAAAAATAGAGTCAATTGTAATAAATTAAGATTTAAGTGACAATAACACCAAAAAGCTCAAAGCACCATCAAAGGATATCTGGTTATGCTGAACCACGAAAAAGTACAAAGTTCAGATGGACCACGATGGAGCGTGGGCCAGCTACACAAACTAGGCTTTGCCCACAGAGAAAAGATCCTTAGTCCATGTTCCGTCGACAGAGAGGATGCTGGGCGCAGAAGGCGATGCACCAGTGTGGAGCCACGCAGTGAAGCGCTGGTCCTGGACGTGCAGCAGCTGAGATGCATCTGCTCCGAGGAGCAAGTTTCTGCGATGTGAAGTTTTCAGTATCGTCGTTGACGAGGATGCGAGGACCTTGCGCCGATTTGAGCGTCACGCAGTGGTGGTTCCAAGGATTTAGAGTGCTGCTTAGGTGGGTGGCAAAAATATGTGCTGCAGGCTCACTGGTAGTATTTAATTTACAGGCCCTGGGTGTATGGTATACTACTTTTCAAGGGACTTACAAGTAAATTAAATATGTCAGTTAGGAAAATATACCAAAACAAAAAATGTTTAGGGGAGGGAGCCAAAGTACTTTAGCAGGGGTTAGCCGTGGTAAAGTGCACATATTCCAAAGGCCAATAATATTAATTCAGCAAAACTGGAGGCAAGCAGGCAAAATGTTCGGGGGAAGACCACACTAAGGCTGGCATGTGTACCGGTAGGAATTAACCTTTACCACATTTGCGTGAAAACTAATATTTTTGCAAAATGCATGTCCCAAACGGTGAACTTGCAGAGAAAATTCTGCTATTAGCAATCTCGGATGGGTTTGAGTTAAGTGAAAATAATCTCCCAATGTTTTAAAAGTGCTCTCAATGTGCAGAAAACCTTCACGTGGCATAAGATCAAGTTAAATCGAGAAACTTTGTAAAATATGAAAATTGTGATCTGTGCAGGTAAAATTAAAACGTTACATCCTTCAATAACTAAAACAGACTGGGTTTTAGTGTAACTCATAATCCTAGGATCACCTTATACCACTGCTGCATAACCATTAGGAAAGGAGGAAGGGTATTTGCGGGGTCAGGAGTCAGCCACTTCCTGAAAATGAGGTTGTTTATCTTTCCGTAGTACATCAAGCTGTTTTCAACAAGAACTTTGCTGAAAAATCCTATCTGGCGAGGATGAATGTGGTCTGAACTATCAAGCCTATGAGGTTTTGCAAAAGTAGGGGATCTATACATTCAACAGCAACCTTAAAAACAATTTCACATAAAAAACAGTCCACCTTTATGGGTAAGAAAGGTATGTGATGTAATACGAGCAAGACAGGCAGACCATTTGAACAAGCATTGGCAAAGCAAATAGGCCTCACCATTATAAAGTGTGTGATTAGCTACTGGCTGTGCAAATGCTTGTTTCTAAAACACTGTTTTAAAAAAAGGAATTAAAATTCAAAATACTAATGCTATGTAACACTTCTAAATAATTCTGTGATTAATGTTCCTTGGGTTAGTAGGAGAGCGGTTTCCAGCTCTGAACTTCTCTCGGCTGCTGTGTGATGCAGGCTTTGGTGGAACTTACTCTTGGTGAGACAGCAATAATAAGATGTGCACTGCACCCTGCTCTGAAAAATCACAGTATCACAGGGAGAAGCATCTGTGGGGACGACTTTAAAAAGTGATTTAAACCACCACTAGAGCATCCAGTTAGTGTTCCAAACGGTTTTCTGACAAAGCCTTGAAACATCTTATTAGAAAATGCTGTCCAGGCCGAGCCCTGGAGTGGCAAGCAGTTAACATTGCAGGCAAAGCGCCGCTGCTTTTGAGTCACTAAAAGACCATCCGTGCCCAAAGACACAGAAAAGGGCAAAGCGTGTGAAGTGAGGGCCCTGCCCCAGGCCGTGAAGTGAGTTAGGGAAATGTTGTGTCTTGTTACTTCAGATTCCAAATAAATGGATTGCTTAGAACGTGTACTCTAATCATGCGCTGTGGCTTGGCCTTAATACAGTTAAATCGTGCTTACTTCAGACCTGGACAATCCAATCTGAAATTCCTTGGCTTTAATAACAAGGTAGTGGCTGGCACAGCCATTGGTAAAAGGGCAGCATGTCTGTAGGAAATGAGGTCCCACAGCTTCAGCAGTGTCACATTATTAAAAGAGTATCCGACCTCACAAAGTCAGAGGATTTCATGATCTTGCTCCTAGAGGTTCATTAGTTGTAACGTGGCACACGAACAGACGCTTCAGACTGGCACGGCAAGTGTGCACTATGTGAAAAGAAGCACATGCATGCCTCGCTCTCGCGTTGGTGCAAGTGGGATATTAAATGTCACTGAATTCATTCCCATTGATGCTGGAACTGCTTCGTGTCAGAGAGAATGTGGAGATTTCCATTCTGTACCTTAAGTCCCAGTGACTGAGCTGTTGCTTTGTTGACCAGATACTGCTTTGGAAACATTGTTTGTAGTGACCCATCTAACCACCTCCACCCCACCACTACCTCTTGCCCAAGAAAACAAAAGTACATAGGGGCATTTATAGTCTGTCGAGATTAAGCTATATTCGGTTTAGATTAAAGTGCTGCATCTACAAATCTGATCTGTTGTACTTTATTTTTAAGACTGCAAAACACAAATTGGTTAGATTCTGAATATGAAGTATTACCAATGTGCATGTCGACAGGATGTTTGTGCAAGTAACAATGCAGGGGGGAGATCAGGCAGCAGACGGTCACAGGAGTAACAGAGGAGATTTTGGTGGTGGAAAATTAAAAAAATGTAATGGATGGGAAGCAACCGATGACCTGGGGAGTGGTGGAAGCAACAGGGGTGCAAGGGAAACAGCTCACCAGAGAACAGGGAGAAAACACATGCACTCTCATAGAGTGTTTAACCAAAAACAAAAAAGATTTTCCCTAAAAGTGAGCAATGGAAGGGTACAAGTCAACCAACCAAAAAAGGATGGTATTAAGGCTCTGCTCCAGGGGAGGGACAAACACAACAAGAGAAAGGCAAACATTGAATAAGAAGCAACCAAAGGAGAGGGATACTAAAGCCAACCAAAGGTAAACAGTGGGCGAGCTGTAACCCCACTGCAAGTTAACAATAGGTTGTTCGCAACCTTGCACTGTTTGGTACCATCAACCACAAAAGGTTGAAGTATCCAGAAAATAAGTTGTCTTGATGCTCCATTGTCCATAAAGTACAGAAATCATCAGAAAATGCTGTTAAGAGCACACAGTCATCAGAAGAGTGAAAAAGTAATAATAATCCACATTTGTAAAGCGCAAACAATCACCCGTAAGGGTCTCTAGGCGCTGGGGGCCGTTGGGAAGATTAAGCAAGCTATTGCCCAGAGTCACATGGTGCTGGGCTAACCTGCCGCCGGAGCCGGGGATCGAACAGTGATCCCCAGATTCCAGCGTCAGTCGCCCTGGCCGCGGCGCCACACCCCTCCCTCCCTTATGTAGTAGGAATATATCACACTTAAAGAGGGGTCATGTGTATTATCTGATTCAATGTTTTATTGTTTAAAATTGTGTGCACTGCAGTTCATTTTTTTCAGGCTCAATGCCTTTTACTGACATAAAGTTCCTTTGTTATTGTAAACAAAATGAAGAATATTAAGAGTGCAGACTGCCTCGGACATCACAGACTGCCCTGTAAAGTAAGGTCCCTTCAGAGAGCAGTGGTGCACCTCGGCAATGAACGCCAAGAGTGACATCTCAACACTGTCCAGCAAAAGAGAAAAACAGAGTGGCCCTATCAAATAGTAAAACACTATTAGCTTCCTCAGGCTGAAGTGTGTGCCCTCACGGCTATAGAGGTTTCTCCGAGCATCTGAGAGGAGAAGCAGAGGTTCAGTGCCCAAGTCAAAATGGTGACCCATTTTTCCAAAGGTGGCCCCATGTATACAGAACCAGCCACCTCTATGTCCAACATCCACCTGCCCACAAAGACTTTCTAGTGCTGGCATTTTTTACATTTGTACATGTATATTAGCTCATACTGTTGAACATTCAGTATTTATACCTACCAACCCCAATCAACACCACTTTAGCAGCTCAGCTAGACACATGATGTTACCGCATGTTCGTATTCTGCATGGATCGATGTTCCTCCAGGTTTCTTTTCCTATACTGCTTATGTTCTCTTCTCTGTGAATGTTAACTAAGATGTAAATTGCGTGTCCATTACCAAAAGTGTTCCACTGTTTTTCATATATACCATAAGTAATGAAGCATATATGTGCATATGAAATGACCAAGCTGCATCATTACTTTTTTTATTGCTTTCTTTGCCGGTGTTGCAGAGCATCAGCAAAAAGCAGCAAATCCATTGGGTAAAAAAAGCGAGACTTTGATTTTGCCAGTGCTTGTTCATATAGGGACGTCCTAATATTTTTAAGGTCTCGCCTGAGCCAGTGCATGCGTTGCTCTGGCGAGACATTTAGTGAGTGGGCTTTAAAAAACCGAACACAGCTATTTGTGTGGCCTACAGCATGCGGTTACGCGCACAGTACAGAGCAGAGGCGCCATCTGACTTTCCTCTCTCGTCATGGGCACGCACGCTTTCAGTGTTTTCATTATTGCGGCCGCACCACCCGCTCTGCTGCTTGCTGTCCTCTCCCCTCCTCCTCCCTCACTCCACATTACTTTAGCACTGCCTCGAAAAGTTGCGTGCATGTGATTTTACTTTCAGCGTGTTCATTATTGCGGCCGGACCACCCGCTCCGTTGCTTGCTGCCTCAACCCAGTCTCTCATCCGTCCCTCCACGATACTTTAGCACTGCCTCACACCGTTCTGTGCATGTGATGCATGCCATAAAGGCTTGCTGCTCTTCATTTTTAATTGTTACAGCTGCAGCACCGGCTCCGTTTATTGTTGCCCACTGTCCCTGGCTGCCATGCTTCATCTTTTATCATTACAGACGCACCTCCTGCTCTGTTGCTTGTTTTCAGTTTAATTGGGTCAAATTAATCTGTATTTGGGCGTGTTTCTGTTTGCATCAACGCTGTGTTTTGGAAGGGGTGTCTGCTCTCGCTGTGAGTGTACGAGCTTCCCAGCGTCAGCATGTAACCAGAGGTAGCTGTAGGGCTGAGTCTGCCTTCATCCCAGCCCTCCTCTCTCCTTGAACACCCCCTTGTCCTCAGCCCCCATCCCCGCCTGTTCTACGTTCCTCTCTTTCTGGGCTGCGGACAGAAGATCCCGCTCCTAATCTGCAGAAAGTTAAGTCCTAGGTGAATCTATCTCTTGTCTCCTGTCTTTCTTCCCCTTCTTTCCGGCAGCCCACCTCTGGTGCTTACCTTTGTTCTGTCTTTCTTACTCTCCGCCCCTATTCTCAGTTTTCTGCCTGGGGGCACAACTCTTCCAGTTACCAGCAAGACGCTCTGTTCTCCTTACATAGCCTCTTAAAGGCAGCGGACCAGAAACCCTCCTTTCATACAGTTACTCTCCCCTCCTTTATACTATTTGTCTTTCCCTGTGCAGTTGCGCCTTTCTTTTAACCCTCCTCCCCTTTCTGTTCTCTTGTTATCCTCCCATGCCATTTATTGCGCTCCATCTTTATTATTCTGCCTTCAATTCTTCTATGGTTCCAAAAGAGCAACTTCTCCTGCCGCACTCAGTTGTTTGGGGAATGGGGTCCACTTAACCCGCAACTTACTCCAGAAGTCTGGCGCTCACTCCTACTCT
Organism: Lissotriton vulgaris; assembly: GCF_964263255.1. Taxonomy (NCBI): domain Eukaryota; kingdom Metazoa; phylum Chordata; class Amphibia; order Caudata; family Salamandridae; genus Lissotriton; species Lissotriton vulgaris. The sequence goes on from NC_141696.1 coordinate 187,512,666, forward strand.
GTGTGCCCCCGAAGTATCAGTAACCCCAGAGAGCCCGCATCCTTCCGGGTGACCCTGCTGGTTTGTCACAAGGAAGATAAGAGCCCCCCTCAATATAGGAGCTCCCATGCAGTTCCTTCCGACACGCAGGGCGCACCTCGTTTCAAGAATAAATAAACAAAATAAACACCTCTGGGAAAATGAACTGTTAATTTACTCAACGCAGCAACCAAAGTTGTACTGTTCGGTTGCGTGAAAGGGCGAGAGGGACAGCACCCTGTGCACATAGATGGGGCACTTCGCTCCCTTTCCGTTTTCTGCTGCACTTTCAGGCTGCTTAGCACTGCGCACACACCTATTGCACCATACCATAGTGCAGCGCTGAATACTACTTAGTGTTACTTTTGGTGACTTTTCACTTGCACAGTGAAATTTGCCCCCTTCCTCCTAAGCATGCAGTAGGCTTCCTAACCGGAGAGAGCATCTACTGCCTCAACATAATCTCCCCCCCCCCCCACCCTCGTCGCCGTAGAGCAATTCTTTGATTTGGCAGAGGGTCTCTCCTCGTGACCCAGCAAAGGTGCTGTGGGAACCCAGTGCAACCACGGAAATTAAGTACCATATGAAATAATTTTCAACTGTGGAAAACGATTATCCACAGAAAAAAAAGTGAAAGAGCACTGATGCCGACCTCTCCCTCGCCACAGTCCCCTGCATCCACAGAGCGACCTCCGGTGGCAGATCTTTCTCCCACCTCGCCGCCAAGACCTGAAACACCCTCCCCATCCACCTACAGCAGACACAAGAACTGCTGACCTTCAGAAGACTCCTCAAGACCTGGCTTTTCGAGCAGTAGCAGCATTCCCCACCCCCCCCCCAGCGCCTGGAGACCCTCACTGGTAAGTAGTGCGCTTTACAAATGCTATGATTGATTGATTGATGCAGACATTTCCTCGTGGATTTCTAATAAAGAAAGAGCCATCCTAAGCCGGAGTCGAGTTTACTCCGCCCATGTTACTTTTCGATCCATTGCAATAACACAAGCCTCACATGAAAGACCCACCTCTATAATGACAGCAATTTTTGAATGAAACACTCGCATTTTTTTGTGAACACAGTATATTTCAAATTAACGTATATTTAAACAAGCCAAGCCACCCTTGCCTATTATTCACAATGCTCTTCAAGTTACCCAGAATCTCTTCAGATCAAAGGAGAAGGGCCATCTATCCGATGTAAACAAACCTGCAGCAGCCCGTCGTGCCTGCTCTACAGGGGCTGTAGTAGGGATCTTAGCCTTTAGCAACACAACAGGCCAACACAGTCACGCAGGGAGAACGGGGGAAGTGTTTGAAGCCGCCCAACTGCTGACAATGAACGCACGGGCACTATTGTTAAAGTGTGGTAATTTGGTGTTGATGGGGAGAAAAAAAAGATTTTTTTAAGTTGATTTTGGCGAGCCCCGGCACAATTGAAAGGTGTGCCCACCATCTTAAATCTGCAGTGTGTGCGGTGCTTGAAAAAAAAATTGTCTGTAAGCCTGAATATAGCGAGCGACCAATAAAGTATGGTTCAGCTGGTTAAATACATTTTTTTAAAACAGCTGAAGGAGCACGTTGTGACTGCAGTGAGAGTAGCTCTGTGAGAAAACAAACAAGCATTGGCATAGTCAATAAGTCTTGCCTTTGGGACCTTATAAGCACCAAGGATATTGTGCTGGAGAACTAAACACTTCTAAGGTCCCAAAGGCGAGCCCTATTGGCTATGCCAATGCTTGTGTTTTTATATTCTTTATCTCTGCCTTTCTTTAAGAACTGGCGAGTGATTTTGTGGAAGACTACTGTAGTACAAGAACCTGCAATCACTTGCTCGTGTTAGGTCTGCCCCTAGCCAAGAAGTTTTGCTTTAAATAAAAATACGTAAACTATACCTATTTGTTTACAGGGGGTTTAAAATCGGTCATATTCACCCATTGGTCTGTTGCAGTGTCATTCACATTTGGCTTCCACCCACCACAGTTTACAGCATGGGGCACAGGGTCATCCAGCTTCCGTCACTGGCTTACTCACTGAGTGAGGACATCTCACCTTGCACAATGTGCACTTCCGCACAATAAGTAGTTCCTTCAGGGAGGATGTGAGAAAGTGACTCTATATATACTGGACCAGAATAAGGTACAGTGTGTATTGAGTCCACAAACCCCAGAGGTATAACAGAAGTTAAAGCCTGGTGTGACCTTACTCTCTAAAGTGGTAGCTTGGTCGAGCAGTAAGGCAGTACCAGAGGACAGTGTAAAGCATTTGTTGTACACACTCAGTCAGAAAAAGGTTTCACACACTCAAAGACTGAACTCCAGGCCAATTGTTTTTATATCAAAGATATAGATGTTTTATTTTTAGAACCAACAGGTATCAAGATATACTGTTCTCAATATGAGAGGTCTCAGATGAGTACTTTGTGAACACAATAGATACATGGGTTGCAGTAGGCAACACAATTCTAAACACACTTTAGTATTGGGATCAATGGGTTTTCATCATATAAGTACAGTTGATTACTTTGTAGTTTACTTTGGTAGTTCCAGGACTGGATCCTAGATTCAGTCCTGGGGTCTAAGTTGAAAACAATTAAGTATAAACGTTTTAGTTATTGTAGTGATGTTTCAGGAATATAAAGCGGTTTTAAAAGTACACACTTAGAAACTTTTCAATGAAAATCTGGCAATGTTATCCAATGGGAGAAAATTCAGGTTGCAGGTAAAGTACGATCTTGTTACTTTTATAATCCAGTACTGGGCTCCTAGGTCCAGCACTGGGGTATCAACTTAAAACAGGTAAGTAATTACGTTTCAGTATTTTGTATGATTTTTTAAGAATATTTCAAGTTTTCAAAAGAAGACGCTTAGAAATTTCATAGAAAAGCAGACAATGGATTCCTATGGAGAAAATACAGGTTACTAGTAAACCCCGTAAGGATTACTTTTGCGGTTCAGTACTGGGCTAGAAGGTACAGTACTGGCTTCTCTCCTGATCACAGGCGAGTACTTCGTAATTCGGATTTTGGGTGATTTTATATGAATATTTTCCAAAAGATTTTTCGAGTTAAGCCAGTCAATGTTATCCAATGGCAGGTAAGTGAGTTACCGGTTTCCAGGTGAGTACTCGACTGGTGAAGTTAAGGTTCTTGGGAAATAGACTCAGGGGTCCCCCCAGGGTCAGGTAGGTACAGTTGGTTCACCCTCAGTGGCACAGGGGAGGCCGGGTGCAGAGGTAGTTAGGCCCAATGTTATCAAATGAGGGGCAGGGGGCCTCCGGTTGGTGGCTGCTGGCTAGCAGGCCACGCGGCTGTGGGAGCTGGGCTCCTGGTCACTTGCTCAGGGCAAATAGGGAAGTAGGATAGGGCAAAGGTGGCACGGTCAGCAGCACTCAGGCGGCTGGGTGCAGGGTGCTTTTGAGCCGTCAGGCGCTCAATGGTATTCAATGGGTAAGGAAAAAAATGAACAAAGGCTGCAGGCTCGGGGACGGAGACTCTTCAGGGGCGACCACCACTTCAAGAGGTAAGTTGAGATCTTGGAGCACAGGCAGGAACCCCAAAGATAGGCGCAGGGGGTTGCAGGGCGCCGGGTGCAGGGGTGTCTTTGGGTCTCGGAAAAGCTTACCCTCAGATGGTTGCGGTTGGGGGGGGGCCCTGGTTCTGAGTCTGCAAGCGTCGTCTGGTTCATCGAGGAGGGTCTTTGGGCACTGGACTTCGGGTCCCAGTCGCCGGGGGGGGGGGGGGGGGGGGTCGTACTTGTGGTCTTGGATCACTCGGGCACGTGCCGGGCTCGGCGGGTGCAGAGGGGGCTGGTCCGGAGCTTCCTGGCTGGCACCAGGGGTGTTGTTGCAGCAGAGCCTCTGCGGATGGGAGTCCCAATCTTCGAGAGGGTCAAGGCAGGCAGGTCCTCTGGGTGTCCCAAGGTTGCTGTCCGCAGGAGTCGCAGGGATTAGGCAGGAGCAAGTTCCAGGATCGACAGGCCGGTAGGGCTGGGGCCAAGTCAGTTGGGAATCCTGTTGTTAGCAGCTGCACGGCGGGTCTTCTTCTTGATCTTCTTTCTTCTTTTCTTATAGGGATCTAAAGAGGAAGGTTCAGGGTGCCCATAAATACTGAATTTAGGAGCATTACAGGTAGGTTAAGGGCAGGGACCAATAGGTCCCTGTCCTGGGGTGGGTACACCCACTAGCCTGCTCCTCTCCTGTGGGAGGGGGGGCAGGAGCCTAGCTGTGATTGGGCAGGGGTCCTCATCTTCAAGATGGCGGGAGCCCGGGGCCGTGCTTCACCTTGTCTCCCCCACCTGAGGGGTGGAGTTGGCACAGGCTGGCACCCCCCTTCCTGCTGTAGTTTTTACCGCCAGTCTTCCCGCCGTTTTCCTGCCAGAATGGGGGTCAGGACTGGTGGGGGCCAGTTGCTAGGTACAGCAAATGGTCTGGAGAAGCTCACAGAGGCGGCAGGCCTTTGAAGCTTCCCCCTGCCCATCCTGGGGAGGAGACCTAGCAACTCGCCCAGGATGTGCATTGTTGCAGGCCCAGGAGAGCGGGGGCTCTCCACCCAGGGGTCCAGCAACATGTTTGCTGTGTGGCAGCCTAGGCAGCCTCTCAGTCCAGACGTGGATTGTGGTTAGGTTTCAGGGGGCATCTCTAAGATGCCCTCTGTGGTGCATTTTTCATTAAATCCCACACAGGCATCAGTGGGGATTTAATGTGCTGAGAAGTTTGATACCAAACTTGTCAGGCTTGAGTGTAGCCATTATGGTGCTGTGGAGTTCGTAATGTCGACCTCCCAGCACCATATACTCTTAATGGCATCACTGGACTTACAGTGCCCAGGAACAGCGCTGGGTACTGTAGGGGCACAGGGCTCATGCACCTGATGCCACATCACTGGCATAGGCCATCCAGCTAGAGGGATGACTGATGTAGGCCAGGGCAGTGGGTTTGTGGGCATGGCACATCCGTGGCACACAGGGATGTGTGCCATGTCGACTCTTTGTTTAGTTCTGTACTTAGGCACTCAGCCTGCAAAGGCAGTGTGTGTGTGCCAGGGTACAGGGCCCCTAAGGGTGGCACAATAAGTGCTGCAGGCCTTAGGGGTCTTTTTTGGTTACCATGCCCTGCGGACCTAGGGTACCATTTACTAGGGGCTGACAGGTGGCCAGAGATGCCAATTAGGTTTTAGTTTCAACACAGTTTTAGGGAAGGTACACAGGCCCTGGGTACCTGGTTGGCAAAAGCCCAGGGCACACTCAGTCACAGCAAATCAGCAGTCAGAAAAAAGTGGGGGCATACCAATGCAAGAAAGATGGCACTTTCTCACAGAGGACAAGTCACCTTGCACAATGTGCACGTCCGCACAATAAGTAGTTCCTTCAGTGCCAGGGATTTGTAGCGCAATGTGTGGTTTCACATATAAATATACATATGCTTGTTCTTGGGAAATGCCTGTTTTTTCATACAATGGGTCTTCAAGCAAAACCATTCACAAACATAATAAGCATTGGTAAAACCAAGAGGGCAGCAATTAACGCCAGCCCTACTAGCTGTGCCAATGTTCCTTACTAGCTGTGCCAATGTTTGGTTTAAGTAAATGTGCTGCAAAAAAACAAGCGGGAACACGGTCTATTCTTGATATTCGACTGTGCAGATGACAAGCTTTGGTCACGTAATTCGAATGTTAAACATCGAATTTGTCTGCAGCTATCTAGTTATTGTTAAGCAGAATCTTTTAGAAAAAAAACACCATCTAAAAACGTGGGAACTGTAACCTCTCACTTCAGCTTTGTAGACGTCTACACAAGCTTTGTAAAAAAAATATATTTACAACAGCGAGGGAAGACTGCCGCAGGCTGAACCCGAGTGAGCGTTCTGCAAAACAAACCCTCTTTTCACATCTGCGGAGGGAGAAAATTACCAACTGAGGCTAAGCAAACTCATTATATATTCTGCAGAAATGTATTAAATATTTACGCGGTCTCTGCTTCTCTCGCTCGCTCCGTGTCTCGTTAAACAACGCTGTACGGAAGGAAAAAAACGTGGCGTAACCTGTGATATCTTCCCAGACGTGCACCGAGGCCGGGACACTTAATTGGAATCACGTGCTCTCCCCACGCGGTGACCTCTGCGCTGAAAGCAGAGATTGTGCTGAATTAAGCACAAGGATCGGCCCTCTGGAGAGCTCTGGTAACACGGCCGGTGCCTGCAGCTTGGAATCAATTAAGGCCTGGGCTTCGAGGGCAGGAAAAGGCCCGCTACAGAAGGTCGGGCATTAATGGAAATAAGGGCCCGTTTTAAAACAAATTAGAGTCCAAACACTGCCAACGCGCGCACAGACAGCGTGGGGGGATGCCAGGGACAACAGCGTGTGCAGGGCGCGGTGGCATAGCAATATTAATACAAAACTCCAAAGGTGAGCCAGCATGGGGCCCGCGCTTGCGCAGTGACATTTTTCGGTTGTGTGGCCCTTGGCGAGATATATGGAGTCCTCTGTTTGGAACAACTTTTGAATATATTGCCCCTGTTTCACTCATTGAAGAATTTGATTTGTTAAAGCCAAACCAAATTGAATTAATTGTATGTTGAACCTTTGCAAACAGCGGGCTCACAAAACAAGCGAAAAGCTCACACTCCTTGCTGTCCACTAAACAATTTGTACGAAAAGAAAGCTCGAACAATCTTTTATAAAGCCATTTCTTTCCGAGTTTGTATCTGGTTTTAGATACTTGCAACAGCAAGCATTTTATGTGGAATTCCGAGGTTAACCTGCAAGTTACTCTTTGTAGGAAACCCCTGCAAATAATGCCCTGTTTAGAGGTTTAGTGGGTTAGCGCATAATATTGAAATAAGACGTATATACATAGCATTTGAAATTGTAGCTTTGGTTGCCGAATATTTGTAATTACAAATGTATCCCCCATCACTACTGGCGTTCTTGCTGCTACAGTGAAAATCAAAGCACTGCTCTGAAGATTTTCACTATTGAACTGGTTAAAATCGAATCACTTCCTCCTTATTTCTCTTCCCTCATCTTGCCCCACTTTATATGTAAAAAAAAAAATAAAAAAAATTGATACTTGTATAGCGCACTACTCACCCGCAAGGGTCTCAAGGCGCTTGTACGCTGTGGAACCCACTCCTGTCCCATGTCCACTCCTGGGCACCCCCAAGGTGGAGGCCAGGCATCCTTAGCGTTGTGGGGGCCGTTATGGAGATTAAGCAAGCTATTGCCCAGAGTTGCAGAGTGGGACTCCATGATTGGAATAGGCACCGAGGCTAGAATTATCAGGTCCGTGGAATTTTGAGCCCAAGACCCACCGAGGCGGGGAATTGAACCCTGGTCCCAGGCTAGACCTCTGCATCAGGGTCTGCCGCTCTAAGCATTGAGCCACACTTCTCCATGTGCGCACATCACAGGCTAGACAGTTACCTATCACCCGGATCAGTAAAAGAGAGAAGAGGGATGGATCTGGATACAGCAGATGGAGAGAGACAAAGAGAACAGTACAGCTAGAGATGTGAAGCAGAGGGAGCAGGCGTAGAGATAGGAAGAACGAAAACAGATACACGAGGTTGGGAGAGAAGTAAAGTAAAAGGAGAAAAGTGAGGGAGCCAGAAAGTACATTAAAGAGAAATAGAAATATGGTGTTGCAGGTAGAGAAAAAGTAGAAAAATAGTTTAGGTTTACATTGGGTTACATAAGTAAATAGAGAGTAAGAGATGGGGGAGAAGGAAATGTAGAAAGAGGCAGATGAGTACAATACTCAGAGGGGTGAGGGAGAAAGAGTAAATTAGGAGATAAATGCGACTGAAGGGTAAAGGCAGAAATACAATTTAAGGAAAAAATAACATTTTGAGAGAAAAAAAATAAGAAGATTTATAGAAAAACGAGTCATTCAAAGAGAGCAGTCTTGAAGAGAAAAAGGTACACAGAGGGATGCAGGGTAGAAGGAGAAATGTAGTGTCGTGTGAAAAGGGAAAGTTTAGAGACATATGTGAAATAGACAAAGAGGTAAAAGTAGAAAAGTATTTTCTACAAAAACCCACTGCCTAGCGCCATGCACAACCTTTGCACTATGGTCCCACGGTGTGCGGTTGCTATATAGCACAGGATTTGTGGTAGTTGCATGCCCTTCAGGTACAAATTCCTAGAACAAGACAAATTCTTAAATATTCCACAATGTACGAGTGCTTGATAGTGTAACACACATGCAAAATGTGGAATATTTGGACAAATGAAAAAACGTCTCCATGTTAGCGCCTGCGTCCAGGAGGCATCATTTTTTTACACAAAGTCCACCTGGTTACCTTATTAGATTGGGGTTTGCATCAAAAGCTATGGGTGTACTATTCCGCCCAAGTAATGCCCCCTTAACGCAACGCGGCGCAATGCTGTGCAAAGCACTATTTGCCCTAAGAGTGAAAATGTCAAGAGCAAAAATCTTCTCTGGAAAAGAAACGCATTTGTAACATTTTACACAGCTTTGTGCCACTTTACCCCAGCACAAACACTCAGTAAATCTGGTGTTAAGTTTCTGTTAAGCAGGCTCGACTGTCAAATTAGAAAAAGAAGCTGATCTTTTTGAGCAAAGTTATTATGGCACATAGATTATCCCACAAAATTTACCAGGGGGGCCTTCAGGGGTGGGGTCCCTAGGCATTGCTCACTTTGCCCATGCTGTAAAACGTCCCTGCTCTTGCAGTCATGTAATGGCACCAGAATGAGAGGTAGGCATACATGCCAGTTATGGTGGGGGACCTAACCGGGTACTGATGTCCATATTACAGATAGGGTGCCATGTCCTGGCCTGGCGGACGCTGCAGCTCAACTGTGCGGGAGACTCTGAAGGTCTGGTTGAGCTGTTAGCAGGGTAAATGTCACACTTTGTGAGAAGGACTAGAACCTGCACCCAAAATACTTATCTGTTCTTATCAGCCCTGGGATCTGTAGAGGCTTAAGGAGGCATTCCATCACCAAGGCAGCCTTTCTACAGATCTCTTCAGCTGACGAGAAGAGCCTTTTTAAACACACTGCGCTACTTCCCAGGAGCATTTGTACACCATGAGTCTAATACAGTGCGAATTTGTTATTATATTAATTTTCCTTTTTTTTTCCCTTTACTATACTTGTCACATCCTATATTATCATGAAAGTATAAAGTCCTATGATATCACTGCCTGTGATATTTTATATATGTTAATTAGTTCTTCAGAAAATTTGCAATTGTACAAAGTTGTAAATGTGTTTGCCCAAGTATAAACTGTTTCAGACATGTTTGTGTGTGCTGCATGTTGATGCTAGAAGAATGAAGTAAAGAAAAGAAAAGCTAGCTCAGGCAAAAGCGTTTTACATTCTTGTAATTCTTTCAGGCAATTTCCCCAGTTCTCATGAGCGCAGCTAAGGCATCTGCTTGTATTCATCGTGAGCATTCAGTCACTTGATAGATACTAGAAACCCGTGTGAGGTAAAGTATCAATTTGAGTCCTGCTTGTACTCCAAAAGCGGATCTCCACCGTTCATTTGTGGGGGTCCATGGTCACTTGGTACTTCACTTGTAATTATTTTTTCTTTAATCAATAAATGTTTTCAGACTCAACCATGCAGTGAAGCTTCTTTTCAGACAAATCTCTGTGTAGCAACGAGGTGAAAGGATACGATGCACACCCTCGACGAGCAATTCCTGCGTAAACGTGAGAGACCTCAATTCAGGTACAGAGGTGTGTGGAGTTCCAGAAGCGGAAAGATGAACACTTAAAATGCTATATGCATCAGTTTATATCCAGTCCTAGGGACAGAGCTGACTTTTCTAAACACCATGTCAAGTTCAAAGAACCGTATTAAACATCTGGAGGGACAAATCAGAGAAACGCATTAACCTCACCTCCATTATACTATGTTCCCTTTTGTTGATTACCAGTCGACAGTACACTGCACAAAGTGCAGGGTGGACAGCTAGTCCAGTTGTTCCTTACGGTACGCCCCCCAGGCCAGGTGCCCCGGCCACTGTACGTGTCCAAGTGGCTCTCCGGCCAAGATGCACCCAGACGTACTGCAACTAGTTTCATTTTAGTCACTTGCAAAAAAAAAATAGTCCTTCCTCCGGATGATGATTTAAAGTCAGACAAAGCACTTCACTTTACAAAATTAAAAAGCAGTGCAGGAAGCTATGCAAGGACAGGGGAGACAGCTAACTCTAGCTACCACCTACCATTGGGAGCACCCTACAACTTTCGAGGCCACAAACAAACACGAGGAATTCCAACCTGAACACTCTGTCCCACATACAGTAAAAGCACGTAGGCGCACACAACCATTAATCCCGGTCATTAACTACGGTCACTTGGCATTTCCAGGAGCTTTATATACACTTATAGCAGCAGCGCCGGTCAAAGCCCACAAGATTGTGCTGCAAGCACCTAGGAATGCAAGGAACACAAGATTACGGCTAGAATTAGGCCTCGGCAGACCCGAACGGGCCCTCCCGGGAGATCTAATAAAATACTATATCAGAGTCCTCAAAGCACCGCACAACTCTCTCAAACACCATCTTGTAACAATTTTTCAGAGCAGAGGACTCCCCCTGGTTTACCAAGCTGGGTAAAGCAACAGAGACCCTAAACATAGATTCCAACAGACATCCCGCTTAAGGCTTGGTCAAACATCATGAGACGGCAGGTCCGCTCCATTTCGTACGATAAGGATCTATTCTAACTGCACTCCGACACAACACCTGTACGAAGACATTGGACGAATCTTACATCTTGTGGAAAGCCCAACCATACCTAACAGAAGGACTAGGGGCCCAGGCACAGGAAAAAAATCCTATTTATTAGGCTAACCTCACTCAGAATTGGGGACTTCAATCCAGCATGGGCACGAACAGATGGAGCAATTTCATGCCGCCTTTGCAATTACCAACGGGAATCCTGGCTCCACTTACTATGCTTTTGCCCCAAACTCACTTGTGACCGACAGAGGCTGCTTCGTCCCATTTTCAGAGCTCTTGGCATTTGAACGTGCAAGGAGGCATCAGACTGGTGCTTTTCAGAAAAAAAACACACCACCTGGCAAGAGCGGCAACATTTACTTACCAGATCGATCAAGCACTAGACGCTAGAGTATAATCATTTCCTCAAGCCCCTGAAAGTCAGAGCCAGATTAATGCGCCCTCAAGGTGTCACTGTAACATTCATGAGCAAAGAAGACCTTGGCAGCCACCTCAAGTATTACGACTGGAACATCACCACACAAAAATGAAGCTCCTGGACTAAAGGCAGAAAGTTCCCAGCAACACAAGTTTGACTGTTGGAAATGGGCTTTTTAAATTTAACAGGAGGCCATGGGGGACCGGGAGGGGGGGGTAAGGGTGGTTTGGGTTTTAATTTTAGCTTTTACTGTAATGGTTTTTAATAATGAATGGTCAATAATAAAATCAAACACAACTACATACAATAAGGATAAAAAGAATATGGAAGAATGTGGGGCCAATCCATAACCTACTACACAGAATTATCAGGAGTCCACAGGAAGTCTTCCCAGGGAGGTTCAGTTAAAAAGCACTGTACCCTACAATTAGCTGCCACTGTTCGTAAAGTCATGGTCTGGTGATGGGGAAAGAAGCGATCCAGCCTAAAAGAATAACACCTGGGGTCTAGAACAGTGTTGACAAGCAACACGCCACAGCTCTCGTAGAGCGCTGCTGAAGAGAATCGTGGCACAAGTTTCTTGCACCAGAAAATGCACCCATTACCTTTTTACATGTACATGGTCTACAAGCCTACACCATAAACTGTAATAAAGTTACTTGACGTATTTCCTTAATGAAAATAAAAGGTATACATTTTGCAACTTCTATGACCTTGCTACTCTCAGAAAATGAAAGTTTAAATTAGAGGTGCTTGGCAATTAGGTGAACTGGATGCAGTGGCTGATTTAGATCTTCCCATGAGTTGCATCAATCCCAAACATATATAGAAAATATGATTATGATAAAAAAAAATACCAGTTAGAAATAATTGAGAATCGCAAATTAAGTCTTATTGTACTACATCATTAGTACATTACATGTTTGTAGGTTACAAAATGAGCTTTACTCGCCATAGTATGTACATTTCATGCATACATTAAGTCGTATAGACTATCCCCGAGTTGAAAGAGTAGTTGCATAAATTAGCAATAAACTCTAAGCTGTGTGCCAGCTTAATTTTGTTCATAGATCGAACTAAGAATTCTCCTTTTTTTTTCTAGATGTAGGTTCCACATTAGAAGTCTTTCTTCTAAAGAGATCCTGTAGCAGTGCAAAGAAAATTCAAAAACCCTTGTTTGACAAAAATGGCCTAGTTTTCTTCAGAGTTCTCTTTGGAAAAGCCAACGCCGTGGCAACTAAGAGCCGTAGAGGAAGAGCAGTGAAATTCAGATAACCACCATTCAATGACCTCTATTGCCAACCAGAACAATAGTTTGCCAAATACCTAACCTCCCTCAGTCATTACATAGAAACAGAAGACTGCAAAATAAAAGCGCAAATTAGTAGTTTGGAGGAATGGAAGGGTTGGAAGACCAGCTTTCAGCTACCATCCCTTTGTCAAAACACCCCCGAAAGATAGGACAGAACTCTAGAAGTAAAGCTGAATAGGAGAAAGGCGCTCTACACAAAACCAACATTCCTGACCCTGGGAACACTTGGCAACCATTTTTGATTAGGACGAAGAGAAGCAGCCAGGAATAAGGACTTTTCTCCAAGGTGAAAGATAGTGGTGTCAAGGGTTTGAGTCTACGTAACGCATGGATAATGAGAGAAATGGCATATACGGTCTAATGCACAATGCGTTTCTTGTCATGTTAAATATAACAATAAATACAAATTAGCAGTTGAACTGGTTTTGGATAGAGAGGAATTTTGTGAAAATGTGTACCACACTGAGGCCATAACAAGGCCAGAATATTGGAGCAAGACGGAACGTCGTAGGTTTTCTAAGTCACTGTGCGACATTCGTGTTTTTAAACAGAAACCGGACCATATATAGAACGTTCAGAAACAGAAATAACTGAAAGATAAACAATCTGTGGCTCCGAGGAATATTATAGTCAACATTTTTCATGTACTGCAATGTACTTCACTCTATAGAGAACCAAAAAAAAATTTACAAGGTATACACCATCATGCTAACTACTAATCTGTGATATCACCGCCTACCAGGCCTTAGACAAGGGGATAACTTTTGCAAAGTGTGATAGCATGTACAGAAAAGGATCTGTGAGAGTACGGTGAGCTTAACTAAGCCTTTTATTTGGTTTGTACTACAGTTTTACTAATTCCTACAACTCATGTCACCTGATGATTTACCTTCATGAATTAGGTACCACGCTGCACCAACACAGGGATCTGCAGGCGAGCACCTCATCTATAATTTTTTCGACAAGCAAATCTACTTCTTAGCCCTTCCCCCACAACAACACACGCCACGCCAATATACCGTTAATCACCTTCTTTGCCCCGCCTACACTGACGCAGATATTTTACTACAAGACATTCCTCACTGCCCTCCCAATACAGCCAGCTTCCAGTCTACCTATGTGCCTCCACTCCTGAGTGCAGGTTGCCTCATTCCGCATTGTAGTTCCAAAGTTGTTCGTTGTTATTGGTCAAGTGTATGATGAAACACACCGATTGATATACGATAGGTGCACCCTACGTTTGATGCTGCACACTATTTGTAAACTTTCATACTTCCCTGAGAAGGGATTGATTTACCATTGCTGTGTATCTGTATGATTGTGAAAACGTAATAAAACATTTTTTTTAATGTACTACAGCTTTGCAGCCCCCTACCGGGGACTATACTGATGCATAAGGGCCTTTTACCTGAGTTTTATAAAAAGGGAGAGGGCTTTTAACAGCCAATATAGACCTTGGCAGCAGGCAAATAATGCCATATTGAAACATTCCACCCAATGAGGGTAGAATGTTCTAAATTAAACAGGGGGAAACAGACAGATAAACATTGGACCTGAAAGTCTATATCAGCCATTATTATCCCTTTGGAATGTTGGGCACTTCACTAAAAACAATAGTGTGCCAAGGTTTTAAAAAGGGTTTTTTAATGAATCTGCCCTCAAGTGAAAAATAAGGGATACAGAGACATGGGAAATCATGGTGACCAATAGAACTTTCCATTGAGAAATGCCACACACAAACAGAAAGCCATACAGAGTGTAACTAACACACATACATACATACACACACACACCTGCTCCCCTTAATATAGGTCAAACACATCCTGTACACAGCAACCGGACTACCACACAGGAGAGGTGCAAGTGGTACATTTGCATCTCTCCGACAGCAACTCAAACAGTTAAATTTAAAAAGACATAACCACCAAAGCAAGAATCTTACCATAACAAAATCATATTAGCCTATAATCACAAGGTGAATCACAGTAGTTAAGTAGGGGAAGTGGATAGAGTATCAGTTAATGGGAATGGCGCAATGAATCAGATGGGGTGAGGTGCCTTCAATCTAAAACTTGAAGGCACCTTACTGTAAAAGGCCTTAGGTATACCTCTAATATATGTTTTTTAATGTTAGAAGACTCTTTGACATGAATCAGTAAATGAGTCTCATTTCGTAATGGTGAGATATCTGGTAATGCCCCCGAGGAAATGGGCTTACAATCACATCAACATAGAACTAGCAACTTGTTCAGAAACTTGCTTTCAAACCAAGACAAAATTACATGCTCTGAGCCATGAACTAATGAGCTTACGCAACCAAGAGTGCGTCAACATGAAACCTCAGATTCACGCCAACACCTCACTCATGTCCTTGTTAGACTGTGACATGCTCTACCAATACAACAGGAACACGAAGACATCATCTCCTGCCTACTTGTAAATCTTCTGAATGTCGAAACCAACCAACACTCAACTCCGGCCTCTATAGTCAACCAAGCCAAGTACCCAAAGGCTGGATGACTCCACTTAAACCGATTATCTTGTGATGGACCTCAAAGTTAGTAGATGAAATCACATCCCAAAGCCTTACTAACTCGTGTAAACCGTTCACCACACATAGTATGTGACAGGTAGCAGCATTACTAAAAGGAAAAGACTGCAATATAGAAGAGGAAGCAGTAAACCGATAACAACTATCCCCAAACTATAATGTCAATTGGCTATTCTCTAAAATCACTCATGTCTGCTACAGCAAGATTTTTCAAACAAGACTCTCTTTCATTTACTTCAAATGCGGATATATGCTACATAGAAATACATCCTTTGCTGCAATCAAGTGGAAACCAAAATCAGATGGTAGTCAAGATGTGGGTTCACAAAACCAGAACGTTTTCATCGGATCGCCTACAAAACACATTAAGGTAACTCAGGAGTGTTTGAGACAGTCACCGAGGCTTGGGTCAGACCTGAAGTCTAGTCTCTGCTAGGTCCAACATGATATGAGTTATGGCACGTCACAACAGTTCTATTCTTTTCTGGAAGCTATGTAGGCTTGCTTACTGCACAGAAATGAAATATAAGAGATTAGTGTCAGATGTAGAATGTCCATTTCCTTGCCTTTTGCAATGAAGTGTAATCTTACTTTGTAGATTTGCCATTGCTCTTCTGCTACGATTAAGCTCCTCTACTAACGCCATGCATTTTAGCATTCAGCTTCTGATTCTGATACTACATCTCTGGCTGGGAGGCAGTTATGTGCCTCGGTTAGATCATACAAGTATTATGAGGGCATAATTGCCCATCGAGGAAGTTGGGATTACAACCCAAATGTTATGCTCTAACAACGGTGAAGAGCACTTACCATTAAAATGCTCACAACAGCCATATCGATGCCAACAATAGAACTTGCAACTTCAATTACAACACTACCCCCTTTAATTTTATTGCAAATCTGTCAAGAGTCTCAAAACTGACAATAAAGGGGGCCAGGCTTTATAAACCTTCAATATATATATATATATATATATATATATATATATATATATATATATATACGCAAATAGTCCTTGCGGGGGGAGCTCCAAGTAGCTGGTGCAGGCGGCGAGATAACCTTCTCTCCACCTACGCGTTTCGAACTTTCACAGTTCCTGATCACGGTAGTAACATAAGTCCTATGTTTGTTTCACCATTTTATACCATAGCGCCACGCTATCCCATAATGAGGAATTGTGGGCTTGGTAGTTTATTAACTAAACTTTGCACGCTTTCATGCTTACAATCCATTCTTGCTCTGCTGGTAGACATAGGTATTTTGCACTAATATCTTAAGGGCATTATATATAATCACCTGAGTGGTTGAACATTGTAAATGAGCCCTCATTTGTCACTCTAAATGAAACGCATTGTGTGACCGCTGATATATGCTGATATATGCGCATCTGTGAGCTCATGAATGAGCATATGCTCACTTTTTGATGACTGAGTGTCATACAGTTCTCAGCTAAGTGCCGTATTGGCTCCTTATTTCAGACTAGGGTCCCACACCATGTCCAACAGCAGTGCAAATAATGGACAAAAAACTTTACTGACAGTGATTTTCGCAACATTTCTTCAACTCGTCATATTTCTCAATCAGTTCTCATGTGTACATCTTTACAGTGATGCAGCAGAAAGGATTCTGGAATGAGTTCATATTGTCCATATTCAGAGTTCGACTTCCAGAATAGGTTATTTACAAATGTACATGCATCTCGTCTCTATTGAGCCCCAAAGGGCTCCTAGTCTTGAAGCAGATAATTAATTTGGACTCTAGGCGTCTCAACTTTTGAATTCTGTTTTCTCCTCTTTGATTTTCAAAGATGGTAGCTAGGCCTGAGTATCTGATGTCTTGCAGGTTTTTCCAGTGTGACTTTGCAAGTGCTTAGCTATGGCATAGGTCCTGTCTTTGTTTTCTTTTTGAGCGGACAGATGGTGGAACCTATGTAGCGTTTGCCACAAAAACATTCGATAAGATAAACCAAAAATTGCGATTCACATGTGATTGCGTCTTTAATTTCAAATATTCGAATTCTCGGATCTTTGATGGTTTTAAGATTTTTGCCTACTTTGCAAGTCATACATTTCGTGAATCCTATTTGTCGTTTTTGAAGCCAGGTTTCTGTTTTCTTGATTTCAAAGTGACTGTTGACCAGTGTGTCACAGAGTGATGGTGCCTTTCTATATGAAATGAATGGTCGATCTCCTATTTTGGAACCAATCTCTGGGTCTTTTTTTGATCGCTTTCCTTGGAATAGGTCAAAATTAGTTGTAGCATCTCTTCATTCATGGTTATTTCCTTATTTTAGTTTTTTCCAATAAGTGTTTGAGCTCTTGTTTTCTGTCTTGCTTTGGCCTCTCCACGTGAGATGTCACTATGTTTGTAACCACGTTTTGCAAAGCGTGTCTTGGTTTCCAGAAACTTTTTCTCCATTTCTTTTGGCTCAGAACAGTTCCTTTTCATCCGTAGGAAGTCTCCGTACGGAATACTTTGCTTCAGAGACTGCGGATGGAAGCTTGTTTCACGGAGAAGACTATTCGTCGCTGTTTTCTTACAAAACAGACTGTTGTGTGTATTTGGTTCGATTTTATATACACTTTAGTATCCAAAAATTCGATCTCCCTTGGTTGTATGTTATATGTAAACTTCAGGCCAACATCATTTTGATTAAGCACTGCTATGTATTCCACAAGTTTTTCTTTTGACCCCCTCCACAATAGGAAGAGATCATCGATGAAACACAGCCATCATGACACATCAGCGGTGTATGGGTTGTTTTCTTCTCTCCAAACTATGTGTTTCTCCCACCAACCCATGCCGAGATTAGCATAGCTTGGCGAGAAGGAAACTCCCATAGCAGTACAGCATTTCTGGAAATAGATCTGTTTATTGAACAGAAACACATTGTTGGTCAAGCATAGTTCGATAATTTCCATCAGCATGTTCGTGTGTTGTAACTCCCCAATAGGCCTTTGTTTCAGGAAATATGCTATGGCTGTCAGTCCACTGTTGTGGTCGATTGATGTATACAGCGAAACGACATCAATCGTTGCTAGTAAATAATCTGATTGCCATTCAGTTTCCATTAAAATCCTCAGGAAATCTCCTGTGTCTTTAATATAAGAGCTTAGCGTTGGGACAATTGGGGCCAGGAAATGATTAACATAGGAGGCTATGTTTTCATAGAGAGAGCCACAACTGGAAATTATAGGACGAGCCGGGGGTTTATGTAACTTTTTGTGAACCTTTGGCAGAAAGTATATCATTGGTGTCACTGGATTGGTTGTTGTTAAAATGTTTTTCTTGTCTTGACTAAGTAATCCTTTCTCATGCCTTTCAGATATTCGATTATGTATATCTTTGGTCATTTCTGGAATGGGATTATAAATTAGCATTGTATAGTTGGTTTAATCTTTTAGCGGACGATATGCTTCCTCGATGTAATCTTGTTTTCCAAGGATGACAATATTGCCACCCTTGTCATCTGGCTTGATTTCTATTGCATTGTTGGTTTTTTATGCTTGCATTGCTTGAAGTTCTTTCAGTGATAGATTTTCTTTCTTGTCATGTTTAGTGTTTTCCATGACTTCTAGTTCTGCATTTTTTCAATTTGTGTTGATATTATATATATATACACATATATATATATATATATACCCACATATATATATATATACCCACATATATATATATATACCCACATATATATATATACACACCCACATATATATATATACACACACATATATATATATATACACACACACACACACATATATATATATATATATATATATATATATATATACACACACATATATATATATATATACACACACATATATATATATATACACACACATATATATACACACACATATATATATATATATATATATATATATATATATATATATATATATATATATATACATACACACACACATATATATATATACACACACATATATATATATATACACACACATATATATATATATATACACATATATATATATATATATATGATCAAGGGCTCTCGAGCCCGAAACGCGTCATCTGTCGATTGCTGATTTGGATATTTATGGTTGAATAAAGAACATCTTGCCTGATAAAAGAGGTTCGCTTCTCCTTCTTCGCCGCCGAGGCTTTGGTGGAAGTGGTCGGAGTGTTTGCCTGATATATATATATACACACACACACAGACACACACACACACACACACTTATACCTTTGTGGGAGCTTCCAAGAGGTAACAAACATTGCCAACGCCAATAGGGGCAAAGGGAGGGGAAGGCGACAACACAGTGAATGCACCAAAACAACAATTGCAATCTTGCGGAGTGTTGAATGAAAGAGAGCTGTGGAAGGAAACAAGTCAGCCAGTCAAACGGACTGTAAAGAGGATATGGTCTAGGACAAGGAAAAACGTAAGAAGAGGAAGGCAAGTCCTGAACAAAAAGTAAACAAATGAGTGACAATAAAGCCAACCAATGGTAAGAAAGTGGTGGGCTGTATGCCCACTGTAAGTTCACAAGAAGTACGTCACAATCGGGCAGCTTGCACAGTTTGGTAGACAAGACCTAAAAAACACTCCCTCACTCAAAAGGTTCTTCAGACAAAATGGTGAGAATTCCTGTGCCCCCAGGCCCCAGTTAAAGGGTTCTTTCTCTTATGAAATACTCAAAAAGTAACAAGATATGGTTCAGGCTTTATCCTTCCTCTCTCAGCATAGTCTTATGACTTACAGTTATAGCAACTGCTGGATACACTCTTATGGAAGGAGAGCAAATATCACAAATGTACTATTTCAACATAACTAACAGAAGGTAAGTGTCTAATGAACCCACGGAAGGAACCAGCATAGGGCAAAAATAACAAAATCTCATTGCTTTAAGGCATGCCTAGGGGGAAGGAGAGGGGAGGAGAGGGAGTTGGGTAGTTGATTGATTTAATAAGAACAAGAAGCTATGATTCAGAAAGATGGGGCTAGCAAAACTAATGATTATATAGGAGAAATAGACGGGACTTACATACCAGATAGCTCTGAGGATATAATGACAAAATAATAGATTGAGATTTAAACAGGCCTAAGTGTATGTCGCTATGATCGACTAAAGCTATTGATACCCTATAGACACTGTATTTATGTGATCTTGCATGGCTCTGCTGTATAATCTGAATTGTAAGCAGATATGGAAGAAAAGCTTAATAACATTTATTTTAAAAATAAAATGGAAGAGTAAATCAGAAAGGATTTCAGGTTTTGCTGCTCCTGACAAAAACAAGAACTTAAGAACGCTCAGGCTGATGGCTAGACCCATGGCCCTCTGTGACTCTATTCAAAAACACTGAACCTTCAAATTTTTAATTACACATCATCAGGATATTGTTGTTCTGAGGGTGGTACGGCTTAAGGAAATACTGTGTATATAAGGTGCTCAGCGTAAAACATGTACACATTTTTGAGACCATGACTGTCGATACAGATTAATCCAGAAACTGATATGAGGAGAGAATTGTAATAGGTTTGCCATGTTAAGAAAAAAGTTCTCTACCAACTGCAAAATATACCTCTTGCATAATACCCCAAATGAGAAGGTCATGTAAGACCTACCTACAGGTAAAACCTATGCTCGAAGTGCAACACCTCTTTTGAAGTCTGTTTTTTGACAGCGCAGATGTCAAACGCACCTATTGCTAACCATATACGTAGAGTGAGCTTTAAGTCCTCTCCTTTCAACCACTGATTTTCTTTGACCATCATCTTTTAGCTAGTGTCGACTTTTTCAATCACGCCTTGGCTGAGCCCAGTGGAATATTAATATCTCCCCTAATGTTATTGGCTGTTTGGGTGTATCCTTTTCCGCCACTCGAGTGCTTACACTGAGCTGTATGAGAGACTTCTTTACAAGTAAAGCCCTTTCAATCCACTCCTGCTGGCTCTCTCACGAGCATAGTGCCCTAATGTGCAAACGTTGTTTGCGTTACCGCATTAAACCCAGACCAAATTGCTTTGGCAAGGCTTGTTTTTAACTCTTGATAAAAAAAGATGGGCGTTCAAAGCCTGCTTCACATTCTCTGAAGAATCCAAGTTCTCATCGACTATTCCCTTTATCACTCCTACAGTCTCATATACACTTTTGACCACTTGAACAGCACTGAGCGAGGAAGGCACCTAGGGAATAACCAACTAAGATTCTATTTCCGGAATCTAGCATCTATAGAAGTGTGTAATCAATGACGCCCTGTTACCGAACAATCATCCCTAACACCAGAGTGGCCACATAGAAGTGAGCCAATAGGATCCCAAAGCGTACTATATCACGCGACATTCCCCCTCAGGCCGGAATTGGTGTGGGATGCCTGCTGTGACACACGCCAGCTGAAACATGACCAGGTCGCCGTTATGGACATAGAGGGGCAGGGGTGTAACGCAGGCCCCTGCGGCGTAAGGGTCCAATCCTTCAAGGGCCCCCAAGCCTTTAGGGCAGGCACGGTTCGTCCATTGGGGCGTGGGAGCGTAGCCCCCCCTGCCCGACGCCGCCCGCAGCTCCCTCATGACAATCATGTCAATGAATCAACATGACGTCAGACCGCCGGGCGGACGTCATGTTGATTCATTGACATGATTGTACAGACGGCAACACAAGTACGCATGCGTGGGGACTTAGGGTGAATTATTACCCGTGCCCACGCATGTGCACTTGTGTTTTGGCGGCGTTGCGCATGCCCATCAGAAGCCCTAATGGGTGTGCTGCGGGCGAGAGGGTACCTGTGCCCCTGGCGCCAGGATTGGCCAGGGACGCTGTGAGCCTGTGACGTGTGCGGGACCGGCAGCAAGGTAAAAGTGTGTGTTTTTCGGTGTTGCAGTAAACTAGCTTGCACAAATGACTTGAGATAGTTCAGTGTGTTACAGCATCTGCTGCAGAAATGTGTGCGTCTATTCCAGGCCACCCGTTTATTTCACGGCATGGGGTTTTGGAAATGTAAAAATTCTCAGAATTTCTTTTTTGATAGTTGCAACAACAGCCTTCAACAGATTTCATTTTATAAACATTTTCCAGAAAATGAGTTAACAACTGTCACCACAAATATAATGTACTCTTTGAACTAAGGTTATAAAATTTCAAAATGTTAACAAACGGTAGAGGCGGAATAGCATGATATATGCATTTATTATTGCATGCATGTTGGTGTATGTTTGTATGTGAATTTGTATAGTACATACCTAGGGCTTATACATGGGCGGTAGAAGGTTTCCAGCATAAAAAGGTAGGGGTGATGTAATATGTAAACTGGCACATCCTTCAACATCGATCCTAAAGGCTTGTTAGAGTCCATAATTTATTTTTATATGGTCATAAAAATACATGAATGATGGATGGATGCAGGGTGGGTGCATTAATGATTGTTCGGTGGGTGGATGGGTGCATGGATGGATGCATGCATGATGGGTGGATGGATGCATGAATGAATGATGGATGCAGGATGGATGGGTGGATGGATGGGTGGATGCATGAATGATGTATGGATGGATGCATGCATGATGGGTGGATGCATGATGGGTGGATGGGTGGGTGCATGAATGAATGATGTATGCAGGGTGGGTGGGTGGATGGATGGGTGGGTGGATGCATGCATGATGGGTGGATGCATGATGGATGGGTGGGTGCATGATGGATGGGTGGGTGCATGAATGAATGATGTATGGATGCAGGATGGGTGGGTGGATGTATGAATGATGTATGGATGCATGCATACATGATGAGTGGATGCAGGGTGGATGCATGAATGAATGATGTATGGATGCAGGGTGGGTGGGTGGATAGATTGGTGGATGCATGAATGATGTATGGATGGATGGATGGATGCAAGGTGGTTCGGGCTCGCTCGCTGCGCTCGATCGCTGCGGTACAATATGCAAATTAGTTTACGGCTCACCACTTTCAAATGTCACCAGCCGCCCCTGCTTTAGGGGGCCTCTATTCAGGTCATGGAATATTTGTGATATATAGGAGATTTGGAGGCCTCTCTTCACAGTCTGCAGTGGAGTTGGGCACATCATTTCGTGTTACGTCCCTGTAGAGGAAACTGCCACCCCCTTAGCGTTTCCCAACGTACACCACAGGAAAACAGTTGTAGTAACTCTTCAGTGTCCTCAAGGACAGGGCCACCCTGTGACGCCACAACCACTGCGTGGTATGTGCACCTGGAGGCCCAATGTACGCATCACTTTCTGGCTGCACTTCCGGACTATGGGCTCTGGGGTCATTTAATGAGGGGGGGGGGGCACAGTAGTAACACGACCTCTTTCCTCCCAATAAACCTAGCACTCTACTCGCACAAAAAGAAACTGCAAAGTCTCTTCTTGCTATTCACTGGCAATGCTACAAAGGCGACCCAGTGGGAGGCTTGGTGGGGGAAATGTTATGGTCCGGCGCTGGAACAGTAGGTTTTTTAAAGTTATTTTTTAAACTTCTGACAGCGCCCGTAGATTCCTTTAAAAGAAAAAAAAGTCTCTGCAGCAGGGGGGGGGCTGCTTCCATCGAGGGCTGCGCTCATCAGAGCTTCATTGTGTTTCTCCCACTGGAATTGAAAGCCCTGCATACCAAATGGAAAAGCCAGGAAAACACGGTTTTCAGAAGAAGAAAGGCCTGGAAAACAAAGGGGGCAGTCGGGGGCCTGCGTTCCTTTAACTGCGCACTGAAGAGGAAGGAAATGCATTGTGCTCTTTTTTTCTAGGCGGGAATGCCGAATTTAATCAACCAGCCTTACTTTCTTTAAGGAATTGCCCCGCCGGCAACAATTGCTCGAATATGGGACTCGGTGTACAAAAAACATGTGCGTGAAAGTGCGTCTGGGGTAAGCCAGCGTGATTCGGACTGTTTATCCTCTTCTGTAAACAGGGAGCCCCGCGGGCACTCAGCGAGCTGTTGTCCAGAGAACCCACAGCTGCCAAATGCTACAAGCCGCCAGGACTCAGTTGGAGTCAAAACAGCAAAGGAGATAGAAACTATTAACCGTTTCCAAGACAAGCAGCTACTTAAAGCTTCTGCAGCGTCCCTTTTAGCCCTTTACGAACAGTCTGGGAACTAACAAGGCTTTCGTTTTCAGTTTTAGAGAACCTCGAGGACTGCTGCGAAAATATAATTCCTGCCTCTCGTCTCACAAGTCAAGTCCCAAGATTCCTTTTTTTTTTTATTTCAGAAAAAGTTTTCTACAAACAGAAAAAAATATAAAACATGGTCTAATAAACAGACATTGTATGGTGGAACACCCTGAAACGATAAGATCTAGGAGAACTTTGAAATTAATTGCAAAGGGTGCTAGTATTAGAGAACGAATACAAATTGTGATAGGGAAAGACGAGGAAGAAAGCAGAAGAAAGAGAAGAGAGAAGCACTGATTGGAAAATGCAAATCCAATGTAATATGGGAAGAATAAGAAGTATGGATGTATTGCATGTGTTGCTAGATCATACAGAGAGCCACTGAAATTATGCGAATGTGCTGCTGAGGAGTTTGTCGCATAATTATGGATTTGCTGCATTTGCCACATAATCCATCTGTTGCATAATCTGCCGATTTTCGGTTCAAAAGTTACTAAAAACGCAGTTTGCGGAACCTGTTTTATTTTACATTTTTTAATTGTTTTAAAAAATTGCATAAAAGGATGGGCGGACGGGCAGGGCTGAGGACAGGTTCATTCTTTAATTAGGGTTTAGAGCTAGACCCGGGCTTGCTTTGGTCTGTACACCGATAAAGGAATATTGTGGTCAATGTACTAGGGCTAACCCTAGTGCCAGGACAGTTAATTACATCTGGAGTGAGAATGGTGTTCTGACTGGAACAATTACCCTACTGATGCTGTAATGGAGGGCCCAACATGCAATTAAGAAGTCAACTCCTCCTTAGGTAGGTCCATACTTATCTGTACTAAAACCCTGCCTTCCACCTACAACAAACATACAACCTCGTCCTGTGAGAACCCTAGTATAATGAGTCATGTCTCGCTGATCCGCAGATTAAGCCACTAAACCTCACCTATCCAGTTTCAACCATGACAAAAAAGTGAACAAAAATGTGTGTACTCAGTGGTGAAAGTTAAATTAAAGTCCTCTACACATTACCCAAAGGTGCGGTATATACTTCTTTTAACAGGATAGACAATGAAAGTAAGCTTCTTTCCTTACATCTGGTCTACAGCTGTTAAAGTAGCAGTCTTAAATGTGCCCCTAGCCTGTTGCAATATAGACAAGGCTGCAAAGACCAGATGTCAAATATTTAAAATCTCCATAAAAACATGGCACTCGCCTGGATGATACATGTGTCTTAAGAGTGCTGTAGGAAGTCGGCATATACAAAAATGAGATATATGGTGCAAAGGGTCCAGGGGCTCCCTTAAGAGTCGACAGGGGGCTATTCTAGGGGTAGAGTGGTCGAGCAGCCATAGGCTTATCACTGAGGAGTGCAAGACATCCGCAAATACACACAATAGTCAATAAATGTGACACAACTCAAGAAGGAGATCTACATCAATTCATAAAAATAGCAAGTATCCTTATGTATGCTTAGGCACCACAAGCAAATTGTTCAGATAAGTACGTTTTTAAATAGGGATTATTTTCAGTTCGCAAAGTCAACAATTACTGCTGCAGCACTTGGAGCACCAGTTAAGTACTGCAAGCACTAGATACCAGGGTACCATTTTTTTTTAGAGAAGAACAGTGGGAGCTAAAGGTATTATCAATAGGGGAAACAATTATACAGTTTTAGGGAATTAAGACTAGTGCTGGAGACCTGGTTAGCAGGAACCCAGTACACTTCAGTCAAAGTTGCATTAAGTACCAGGAAAAAAGTGGGGTTACTGCAACGAGCACCCAGCTTCCTCAAAGTACCATTAGAGATAAGCTTTAGACTGATTGTTCAGTATTCATCAGGTGCCTGACACAGTGAGCCAGAACCTTGCTTTCCTCTTTCCATCCCCTTCATGTATCACCATGTTTGACCTTCCCTCGTTGTTCCTTCACAACGCCTCACCACACTTCTCTGTTTTTATTTTAGATATTTGATATAGCCCCGAACTAGCTCTGCAGAAGAGCAGCTTTACCGATTACACCTCTTATTACATGTGGAGACGTTAGAACCTGAAGTGCTGTATATAGTGGGGAATGGTGTGTGCAGGATAGAATTGAGACAGGGTAACGTAACCCAGCATGTATAGGGTACATATACTTGGCACATTACTAGAGAGCAAGGGTATGGTTGCATTTTAAAGAATCGTTTTATGCTACTGCGAAATAACTTTATAATGCAGTTTTTGCTATTCCCAAGCATTGTTCTATCAGCCAACTTAATGATACTCATTTTTCAACTTCAGAAGGTAGAAATACTGTGTTGGTCCTGTCAAAATTCATACTCTTGATATACAGGTAATACCAAATGTCAATATCATGTGGCTAAATGAATGAACTTTCTTGCCAGCTAACACAGGTATTCGCAATTTGAATCAACGACAATGTAATTTGCCCAGATTCTACACATCTTCCCAGTGCTGAATTGGAACCCAGTTCTATGGTTTCCAAATTCTACAACTTAGCCCCTAATTCACGTTTAATTTTATAAAAGACCTTCCTAATCTTTTTCTCTACCAAGAAAGCACTACCCAATGGGAGACGGAGGTTTGTTGCACAGCTAGATGAACACGAAGGAATGAAATTATAGCACCTATGCAGCAAAACTGATCACCCAGTATCTGTGCCAGTCTGTTATATTTTCATGCAGCAAACAACCTTCAATAAAAGATTTCCCACTTTGAAAACGCAACAATAACTTACCTTCACACAAATTAAATTCTCTTTGATGCAAGAGTTATCTTTGCACAAACATTTGAAAATGTAGCACAACAATTTACAGGGAAACTGGCACAAGAAAGATACCAGGTTGGCAGCTGTCTGCCTACTGCATCAAGGACTCCAATTCTCACAGTATCTCAGTACCATGAAATACTTCCTGAATCTGTCCCTCTGTGGTCAATGCCTGTGGTTTGCACTGATACACAAACTTTTTAGGTCTCGACCTCTGCCAATGCGCTTGTGCATTGCAGATGTCGAGACAGGAGGCGGAACAGGAAAGCTGATCAAGGGAAAAAAAGCACTAAGAAACGGCCAGGGCTGGCTACTTCATAGCGCTTTTTAGGTTTTGCCTCGCCGAAGATGCGCTCTGCGCATCTTTTCGGCGCAGGCGAAAACCTGTTGAGAACTGTAGTGTGGCTTGGTTCGGCCCTCGTCCTTGATTGGCTGGCTCCGTAAACGGAGCCTTGCCATTGGACGAGGGGCCTGTCCGTCAATGCCGGACCAGACACGGGGGCGTTCCCGAGATTCTTTGGCTTTTGCCGACGTCACGCGACGTCAGCCAAAAGCCGGGAACGCCCCCGAATCTGTCCCGGCATTGAGCCGGCACCCGCCTTCCTGCTTGCGTGAGTGCTTTGTTTTTTTTGCCGTGTGTGTCTGTTCCCGCCCCCCCCCCCTCCCTCCCCGCTGTCAGTGTGTCCGAGGAGCGGGAGAAGAACGAAGGAGCTGCCCTGCCATTGGCTGAGGCGGTCGAGCCCCCTCAGTGCCGCCGCGCTAGGATTGGATCTTGAGCCGCCGCGTCATCGCTGGAGCCGCCCTGAGTTTGCCGAGGAGCGATTATGTGTACAGCCGGAGCGGCTTCGTGAACTCCACCCTCGGTAATGCACGGTGTCTTTCTACTCGTTTTAAAATGAAGATTGTAAAGGTAATAAGTGCGATCCATCGCTCCCCGTCTACAATAGGTAAGGGATGGACACTCCCTGACGGCAAGAAGGGTGCCTCGCAGAAACCAACGTTTTATTGGAATACTCTGCAACGGATTGTATAAACTGGCCTTCGCAAAGGTGGGCGGGGGCGTCTTGTCCAGGCTAGAGGTCTCCTCTGATCTTTCGAAGTGCCCCCTGGCTGGCATGATGTGGTAAATTCTCTGCTCCAAAAAATGTGCTACGTGTTTTGAATTTTCAGAAGATGGCTGTGTGGCATGTTATGTGCGCACCAAAACACGGAAAATAAATGTTGTTACACCCCAGTCCGTTTAAAACCAGGCCCCTGATTATAAATAGGCTGGAATCTCGTAGAAACAGATTTGGGTGCCATTCCGTCGGAGCGCCTTGCATAAACTCGCATTCATTTAGGGTTGAATGTAGTATTCGATGAAATCCTCAAACTACGCGTGTACACTCACCGCAACAGAAAGGACGTGTCTCAAAGTAGATCGCTATTTTTCGAGGAGACCCTGGTGACATATGGCAAACACCGTGACGTGCAATGTAAGGTTTCGCACAGTTAGAGGGTTGGGATGCGGCAATCAAGGTGTCACATTTGAGTGCTTAGAGACTTGGGTTCATTTAATCGAAGTGCCTGAATGCTTGTTTGATTTCAGATCCGACAATCCAGGTTACTTTTTGCGTTGTCTTTCCTCTGGCTAGTAGTAAGCGCTGTCGATGGGGTGTAAGATTGGCGTTATCCATAGTTCTTTACAGAGGGCTTTTAAATACCTTTAGCCCTAACCACGTTTTTATGAGGATGATAAAAATGGGAATTATCTCTAGTATGACCTAAAATGCCGTCTCTGGGAACGTACTGTTTCAATGAGGTTTGAGTGCTTTGTATTGGAACCGTTCTGCTGGCCAGGTACGGAGCGCTCTCCAAGATATAACAATAAGTTAATATCTTGGTCTTGGTTTCTAATATTAGCAAGAGCAGAAATGACGTCATTAGTGCTTTCGGTTTGTGGGCGCAAATCACTAAGAGTCTGTCTGACACTCCCCCGGAGAGCGCAAACCTGCTGCAGTCCTGACGTGGGCAGGGCGGGCACGGTACTGTAGGCACAGGTCAGCCATTGTTCCTTGTTTGACATGCATCTTCATGCCAGGCACACATCGCGACATCTTAATCCGGGGGCTGAGCTCTCACTGAGGCTTTGGTGTTTTGTACGGGCGCTTGTTGGGCCAGTTGGAATCAAAGGCCAGAATGCTAATGTGGGGACGCGCTGTGATCCGGCCGCTCTTTTGTCTGCTATGAACTCCCAGTGACCCTTCCTTCCTCCGAGGCCTGCAGAGGGACGGGGACCCTCCTGCAGACGCAGCTGAACAACATCTAGTTGTCATCTCACCTCGAAAAGTAAATGTACTACAGTGCACGATATTAAGCGGATTCCTTTTTCTGGCACCCTGGACACACCTTAGTGCACACACCCGTGGATGTGAGGCTCGTACGGAACACCCTTAGACACGGCCTCGCTACTCGCTCTTAACGTCCATTCTTAGAGACATGGGCATCTTGCCGGACGATGGTAAGGACAGCGGGCTCACACAGTACACGTTTTATGTCTAGGCGCTCACATTGTACACTCTGTCCAGTCCCGCAGACAAGGCTCACGCTGTGAGATTCCAGGACTGTGAGGTTCAAACTGTACCAATCTAGTGACGTGAGGCTCCCCTGGCACAGTCATGAGAACACGAGGCCAGCTCCGTAGAATCCTGCAAGCCAGAAGCAGCTCACACTGTACCAGCATGCTCGGGAGGATTATACAGTGACAAGGAGTGCGCGCGAAGGCCCCTGCACAAGTCTACGCACTTGAGGGTCACACAGAACAACTTAAGGGGGGACGGGCTTCTCCTATATAATCATGTGGACATAGGCCGACGCTACTCACTTATTCAGGTAAGTGCGGTTAGTTTTGAATGTGTATATGTTTTTTTACGTTCTATGTTAATCTTTCCTCTCTCTCCCCCGTGAGCCCGTTCTCGCCCCCCCCTCCCGCTGCCGAGCTCCGACTGAGGAGGGGCGGCGGCAGAAAGGAAGGAGGGCTGCAGGCAGAGCAGAATTCAATCTCTATCGCACTTTTTTTATTACGCCTCTTATTCTCCCAGAATAGCGCACATTCTTCTTTCACTTTCATGGCAAAAACGCGTTTGAATGTGATTTATTCATGTCAACTGAAAAAGGAGAGAGTTTTCATATTATCCAGTCGTTGCCTCGCGCCCTCGGGTGACTTTCGGAAGAGGGGTGGGTGGGGGCGATTGTCCCATGTCAGGCGTGAGACGCTCCTGCTGTGTTAGTTTTGTCATGGCTTTCAGGCGCTTGCTATTGTGCCTTCTGTGTTAGAAATGCTGGACCACACATCCCAGAATGCAGATGAAAAAGAGCCCTCCGTAAACTGTGCACACACATGTTAGGTGGTGTTTGATGGGGGCCTTTATCTCGAGCCATTTGAGTGAATTGTTCCGGGGAGTGGGTGGAGACGATTACCCCCTGGATCAATCCAGACCGATTTTAGATAACGCTTGTCTGAAATTATTTGTTACTCGTAACATTGGAGGAGGGTGCTAAAGCGCAGTACTGGGAGCTCCGTGTACTCATTGTCATATAGCGCCTCTCTTCACGGTTACTTTGCATAAAGAGCAGACGCGTCTGCATTTTTTTGTTTCGTAAGGATTGTGTCTGTCGGGAAGTGTGAGGAGGGAACTTTCTTTAAGTGCAGTTTCCGGAGATTCTTGGGACTTCCCAAGCCAGGGGGGATCCCTGCCCTTTCGGGATCCACTTAACGAGCGCTCATTTCTTGGAGTTGACCCACTGTATGAGGGGGCGCTTCCCGCCTCTACCTCTCAAGGTGCCTGGACTCCCTTTTAATGTACCTGTGCCGCCCCCCCCCCCCCCCAGCCACTGGAGACAGAGGCGCTGTGTGCGCTGCCTGCTGGGCTGGGGGCGGGGCTCCCCACGGCCCCCAGGCAGAAGGTTCAGGTATCACGGCTGTAAACAAAGCGCCAAGTGTCCCCGGCGCTGCACAATGGGCGGCTCTGATTGCGCCATTTGTTTAAAATCAGAGCGCTCCCTGCTGAAAAACACATAAATCACTCCTTCCTCTACACCCCTTTCACACACTTGCACCCAGACACACACATCCCCATCTCTCCAGAAAATACAGCATTCCCACCTCCCTCCAGCGCACACAGACATTGCCTCGTTAATCTCCACAGAGAAACCCCATGGTCCCACAATGCTGCAAACCCCCACACACCACGCCTCTATATACATGCGCACCCCCACACACGCTGAACACATGCTCCAGGCTCAGGGCTGCCGCCCCTTGTGCTCCTTCAAGCTCACCCCTTCCATAGAAACCGCTCCCTCAGCATAGGAGATCACACATGCATACATTCTATAAATGCTCCCTTATATGCATCCAATGCGTGTATAAGTCATTTTACCGGGCTGAAGTTGCTCAGCTGGTTGTGCGCCGGCAGGCCACGGGTTTCGAACCCAGCCGGGCATATTCGGTCTTTTATTTTCATGTGCTTGGTAAAATTGCCGCAAGTAACATGGTCGATAGTGACATCTATATGGTAAGAGCTAACACCGACAAACCCCACGAGAAAAGCACAGAAACCCCAATTTTCCGTTTACCATGCCCCCCTATGTCCCCACCCCTGACGTGGGGGGCTGTGATACATCTCTATACACAGCCTCCTTACAGCAGCCCCGGAGCAGCACCCCGGGGTGCATGGTGGAAGCTCACCTCCTCACACAGTGCATCGCCATGTGTGATCGATAACGCATTAGCAGACCAGGTCTCTGGAAAATCTGTTTATTCCCCGTAGTAGGAGGCTACGAGGAGAGGAAGGGAAGCCGGGTGCACTCTAGATGGGGGGAGTGCACTGTGCAGGGGAGCCGGGCTCCATGTCAGGGGCAGGGTGAGGACACCGCTTGTGATGTTTGTGTAGATTACACCCACAATCGAGCACTGCACCGAGGGTACATTAAACCGTGCATACCTGCTGAGTGGGGGTGATGCGTGTACAGCAACCTCTGGGGAAGACAGTTGTGTGTGAGACATTGGTGGGTGAATGATGTATTAGAGTGCAGGGAGTGAATATGATTCCCATGGCGGATGCACCCTAGGCCAGGAAGCACCGCACTGCTGCCCCTTATCCGACATTAATCCTGGCAACCAATACACCTTTGAAGCACCTGTGTCCCCGGTTTTGACTTTGGAGTCACCCTGCAGCTGAAGCAGTTACTGCGATGCTGCTTAATGTTGGCAAGCGGACTATTGCAGAGACCCTAATCAAGGCCCGCTGCCACAAGGTGTCTGGCTAGGGACAGCTGGCGGGACCAGGCGAACGTGGCACATCACAGGCCCTAACTTGCTCCCTGCCAGACCACGGAGGAGCCTACTGACCAGAGTCTAGGTGCGGAGAGTTGTGAGCACCGTGAAATATATCCCTGCCCACTGCTGTGCCTGAGGCCCGGGACACTCACCATACACACTACTCGAATCAAATGACTATCCAACCGGTGTCCCAGGGGGGACGCAGTACCTACGGCGCTGCTACACCACCGGGCCCCTTTTCTTCTAGCATCTGTTGCGGGGCACCTCGCCCTGGGAGAGGTGGTTCAGGGAGTAGGGGCGGGCGTCTCCAGGTGCAGGTGCGGCTCCTGTAGTCTAAGGGCAGACCCCTACAGCTCTGCTGGGGCCTACCTGCTCTGCTGGCCGTGGGCTGCGTTGCTATCTTGCTCCTAGGCGGCCTTCTCAGACAAAGCGGGCACTGGCTATTTCCGACTGCCCTTCCTGGTGCCTGCTCTGCGCCTTGTTGCCTACCTACACAGTGGAGACTGTCCGGTCGCTGGATCCCTGGGAGCTGTGCTCAATGGCCCATGACCAGAAATGTACTGCCACTGGACCCTGGCCACGCAGAAAAGCCCCTCCCCACCATCCTTACTTGCCGCAGCGCCTGGCCTTCTCCAGTCATTCCTGTGTCGGGGGGGGGCTCGCAGTGTGTGGGGGGGGCTCGCAGTGTGGGGGGGCTCGCAGTGTGTGGGGGGGCTCGCAGTGTGTGGGGGGGGCTACAGTGTGTGGGGGAGGCTCACAGTGTGTGTGGGGGGCTCGCAGTGTGTGGGGGGGGCTCGCAGTGTGTGGGGGCTCTGTGTGGGTGTGTGGGGGGGCTCTGTGTGGCTGTGTGTGTGGGGGGCTCTGTGTGGGTGTGTGTGTGGAGGGCTCTGTGTGTGTGGGGGGGGCTCTCTGTGGGTGTTTGTGTGTGGCATTTGCGAGAGATTAAGCTATTGGCATTGTAAATGACAATGCCATTTATTTATGTTAAAAAAACATAAATAAAAATAATGTCAAGAGCAATGCCAATAGCTCTAACTTTAACAAAGGCAAAACCATTGCATTGTAAATGCTTGTTTTACCCTTCTGTCGCGAGGGGGAAAAGACACAGGATGGGGGTATGAAAAAAAAGCTATGACGCAACCATTGTTGACTGCAGCATCGCTTTTTTTTCTCTACAAGAAATAGTTCTTGAATCAGAGTGTGAGCAGCAGATGGCCAGTGGAGGGACACCAATCAAACACAATTAATCTGTGCTTGGTCCGTGCGCCAGAGAAACAAGCATTTGCAATGCAATAGGTCTCGCATTAGGAAAGTTTGAGCTATTGGTATTGTAAATGACACATTTTTTATTTATGTTTTGTTTTTGAAAATAGCGAAATTAATAGCTTTGTCATTTACAATGCCAATAGTTAAAACTTTCGCAAATGTGACACCTATAGCATTTGTAATGCAATATGTCTTGTATTTACGTGACTTACATGCATTGATATTACAAATAACAATGGCTTTTAATTTGTTTTCAATAATTAATACTTAAATAAACGTTACAGTAATTTATAATGGCAATAGCCTTAAAGTTTTGTAAATAACTTTTGTGAAGATAATGTTCAGTGCATTTTATTGTGACGAAAATCCAAGAACAGAAGTGAAATATTAACATCTTTTTGTGACATTTGTAATAAAGCTTGAAACATTGAGAGAACATATTTGAAAAGGGGTTGTTGAATGGTTGCACAAATTGATGCTGTGGTGGCGCCGAGTGATGTGATGGCCAACGAGTGATGCTGTGGCGTTCAGTGATGCTGTGGTATCGAATAATGATGTGGTGCCCCTGAGGGATGCTGTGGAGGTACGGAGAGATGCTGTATGCTATGCTACGTAGTGTTTTTTGTTTTGTTATGCTGTTTTGCTATCCTATGCTTTGATTTGTTATGCTATGATATGCTGTGTTTTATTATGCTATGCTATGTTATGTTTTGCTTTGCCTTGTTATGCTATTTTATGCTATGTTTGTGTTTTATTATGCTATGCTTTGTTTTGCTATGCTATGTTTTGTTATGCTATGCTATGCTTTGTTGTGTTTTATTATGCTATGCTTTGTTTTGCTATGTTTTATTATGCTATGCTTTGTTGTGTTTTGCTATGTTTTGTTTTGCTATCCTATGCTTTGTTTTGTTATGCTATGCTTTGTTATGCTATGCTATGCTATGCTTTGTTATGCTATGCAATGTTTTGTTGTGTTTTATTATGCTATGCTTTGTTTTGCTATGCTATGTTTTGCTATGCTATGTTTTGTTGTGTTTTATTATGCTATGCTTTGTTTTGCTATGCTATGCTTTGTTATGCTATGCAATGTTTTGTTGTGTTTTATTATGCTATGCTTTATTTTGCTATGCTATGTTTTGTTGTGTTTTATTATGCTATGCTTAGTTTTGCTATGCTATGTTTTGTTATGCTATGCTATGTTTTGTTGTGTTTTTTTATGCTATGCTATGCTTTGTTGTTTTTGCTATGTTTTGTTTTGCTATCCTATGCTTTGTTGTGTTTTATTATGCTATGCTTTGTTTTGCTATGCTATGTTTTGTTATGCTATGTTTTGTTGTGTTTTATTATGCTATGCTTAGTTTTGCTATGCTGTGTTTTTATGCTATGTTATGTCATGTTATGCTATGTTTGTTTGTGTTTTATTATGCTATGCTTTGTTTTTCTATGCTATGTTTTGTTATGCTATGCAATGTTTTGTTGTGTTTTATAATGCTATGCTTTGTTTTGCTATGCTATGTTTTGTTGTGTTTTATTATGGTATGCTTAGTTTTGCTATGCTATGTTTTGTTATGCTATGTTTTGTTGTGTTTTATTATGCTATGATATGCTTTGTTGTGTTTTGCTATGTTTTGTTTTGCTATGTTTTGTTATCCTATGCTTTGTTTTGTTATGCTATGATATGCTATGCTATGTTTTGCTTTGCTTTGTTATGCTATGCTATGCTATGTTTTGCTTTGCTTTGTTATGCTATGTTATGCTATGTTATGCTATGTTATGTTATGTTATGTTATGTTATGTTATGTTATGTTATGTTATGTTATGTTATGTTATGTTATGTTATGTTATGTTATGTTATGTTATGTTATGTTATGTTATGTTATGTTATGTTATGTTATGTTATGTTATGTTATGTTATGTTATGTTATGTTATGTTATGTTATGTTATGTTATGTTATGTTATGTTATGTTATGCTATGTTATGCTATGTTATGCTATGTTATGCTATGTTATGCTATGTTATGCTATGTTATGCTATGTTATGCTATGTTTGTGTTTTATTATGCTATGCTTTGTTTTGCTATGCTATGTTTTGTTATGCAATGTTTTGTTGTGTTTTGTTATGCTATGCTATGCTTTGTTGAGTTTTGCTATGCTTAGTTTTGCTATGCTGTGTTTTTTATGCTATGCTATGTTTTGTTGTGTTTTGTTATGCTATGATATGCTTTGTTGTGTTTTGCTATGTTTTGTTATCCTATGCTTTGTTTTATTATGCTATGATATGCTATGCTATGTTTTGCTTTGCTTTGTTATGTTATGTTATGCTATGTTTGTGTTTTATTATGCTATGCTTTGTTTTGCTATGCTATGTTTTGTTATGCAATGTTTTGTTGTGTTTTGTTATGCTATGCTATGCTTTGTTGAGTTTTGCTATGCTATCTTTTGTTATGCTATGCTGGTGAGGATGTGTGAGTGAGGGTGAGTGAGGGTAAGGGGTGTGAGGGTGAGAGAGTTTGAGGGTGAGGGGGTGTGAGGGTGAGTGTATGGGGTTGTGACAGGGTGTGAGGGTGTAAGGGTGGGGGGGAGGTTGTGAGGGAGGGTGGTGGGTGTGAGGGAGGGTGAGGGTAACGGGGTGAGGGTGACGGGGGTGTGAGGGTGTGGGGGTGTGAGGGTGAGGGACTGCGTGTCTGCGTGTGCGAGAGCGAGTGTGCGGTGTCAGAGCTGTGTGTGTGTGTGTTTGTGTGGGAGAGTGGCCTTTTTGAGCTCCTCTTAACTTCCCTTTGCAATGCCTGAATTGATCAGCAGCTACTTTGAATTGTCTTCACTTCTAAATGGACATCTTTAGCCATTTCTCTTTGGCCACTTCTGATGTCAGTGCAGCTTCCTGCACAGTGACGTGTCTCTGTGCTTATGTAGGTCTGCCTCCTTGGACAGAGCGGCGCCCCTACATCTGAAAGGGGCACGTGTGGCTTCAGCTGCAGCTCCCTTTCCTTTACAGGGAAGCAGGCTGGACCGGGGGAAGAAGGGAGCAAGGGGGTGACATTCACTCCACAGAGCTCAGCGAGGCATGCCGTTCAGTGCAGAGCACAGGCACGGGTGGCACCTGCATTTCTTGAAGAAAGTGCCCTTTCTACAACACTTACATGATCTGGGAGAGTCTCAGTTAGTGCGTGAGCTGCAGTCTGCACAGCTCGGACAGCACAGAGCGGTGATTACCTCTCAGTATTCCAGCGTTGTTCGGTCTTCAGCTCAAGCAGGGACTTGGGCCTGTTCTGAATTAATGTACGTGCTGTAGACAGGGTCATTTCGTAAAAACAAATGCAGACACAGGACGACGTTTCGCACCACCGTGTTAGAGTATTTAAAGCAGTGCTCTTAAATGACTTTGTGAATAGCCTGCAAAACACCTGAATGGGAATGAAACGGAATATTCAAGGATTATACATATGCAACTAGCACAAGTATAAAGGACCGTCACTGGGCCCTCTTTTCACTTTTACTGATATATAGGAGAGAGTTGGACGTTTCCGGGCACATACACACACAAATGCTTTTGTGGCTCGGCCCCAATGAGTTGGGATGGTCCGCCGCGAGGAGAGTATGTCTGCCGCGCGAGCCCCGCCCATTTCCTCTCAACACGCCCCCCGCCATATTTCTCCACGGTCGATTTATTGAGCATAGCATGGCAGCAAAAGCCTCTGCTTTCTCGTACATTTGGAGTACCACGGTGTTATTATGCGGCCGCGCCGGGATTCAAACCCCTGACCCTCTGCAGCAGACACATTAACACAGTGCGCTTTCTCACCTCTGATACGTAGAATACAGCCGATAAAGTGTTGCACAATATCATATGGAAACAAACATTAGACTTTCCGTCTCGTGACCCTTAGCAGGTGAGTTCCTTGCAATACCTAGTGACCTGCGCATTACCTATACAGCCTCCTAGTTCCCCAGTATAGCCTTTACAGCGCAGCAGATATCTAACAAGCACTGTTTCTCCCCTACCTCCTCCACCGCCGAGGAACGCTCAGGAATGACGGCACAAACAAAACAAAAACAACAAAAAAAAGGGGCGGAAACGGATACTGAATCCCGCCCCTCCAGGACTCCCTGACCTGCCTCATGGTTGCCAAGGCAATATTTCTGAAAATATTGTTGTGCTACCGTAAGGCAGGTCATGGAGTCCTCGAGAGGCGGGATCCAGAGCAGACAAATCTGCTAAACAGGAGCTTTTTCCAATGGCAGGCCTCCGTTTCGAGAGACCTGCCAATGGAAAAAAGGGGCGTGGTTTCACGACGTACTGAATTCTTCTCCTCACAATATCTCTCTGCCTGCAGCAGGGCATGCCCCGCAATGCAGGCTTCGACCTAAAAAAAAGAAGTGGTATCAAGCACTGCCCAATCAGAAGGCAACAAAGAAGACTGACAATGATGCCAAGTATTGGTAAGCAAAGGGCGGATTCAAAACCTATTATTGAACACAAAAGTCTCGCAAAAGGTGCTATACAAGTTTGAAACCTACTTGTTAGGTATTTTTTTTGTTCATGTTTTACTATTGAGGAGGGTGTACCCGGTTATTCCTCTCCCCTCCCTTTTTTGACAGTACATGATTTTATAGCCAATTTGGTGGCAACTCTAGAAGAATGGTACATCCTTCCACTGAAACGAAATTGCTTTGGTACAGAAAACAAGTTAATCTTGGACAATAAAGGCCACCTCCGTCCCTGTATTTCGAAGCAATGTGACATGCTAGGAAATACATGTTCGGATTGGATTTTTTTTGTCTGCCAGTGCCAGATGTGGAAATAAGAAGGCAGACTTTCTACACAAAAATGATGTGTCACTAACTTGTCTAGTCCTAAAAAATGCTTGCTGAGGCCAATCTCCGATAAGCAGTCTAATAAATAAATGACTGCAAGCGTTAGCTGTGTTGTGGATTAAAAAGATGACCATTGAACACAAGCTTGGGACAAGTGCCCATATATTTGACGGATTCACAGTGCAGGAAGCTCTGTGGGAAAGCAGAGGTTTAAATGGAAATCCAGACAAACAACCCAGGTGTGATCAAATTTACTGGATTCACTCGGGGATCTAGGAAAGGATTAAAATTTAGGGCCCATTGAAAATCCCCATGTTCATGCAAAAGTTTTATTGGCGAGTAACTAAATGTTAGCCGTACCTGGGAATGTCTGCACTAAAAATGTGGAGTGCTGAAGGGAACGTTGGATTCAAACCAAGACATGTTCTAAGTGCATACCTGCTAATCATCGTGACATGCCTATTACTAGAAGTGTACAAGGTGAACCTGGATAATATAATTCAATTCCTGTGATACTGGCTTTTAATCTCCATTGCTATGGTGTCAGGAAATGTAATAAGAATTTAAAAAACAATCTTGCCTTAAACAGAAGGCCAAGAATATCGAGCCTATAAAGTGATAATGGCTGTGCAGTGTATGTCGCTGACAATTTGTACTGCTCGAGGTGTGTGAGGCACACCTGTTTCTTTAGCAATGCCCTGCAGCCCCAAGTGTCATGCACATTACAAACATTAGTGTAATGACACATTAAGACGGTTCAAATGCTGGATGGGAGGGAAATCAGTAAGACGTCAGTACAGCTTGTGAATGAGAGAACAGAAAACAGAGAGATGTGCTTCCAATTACGAAGGAACTACCTTGGAGGCAAATGGACTTTGTATGAAGTATGCTTCCATACACTTAATCATATATTTGAAACGTCACTCTTGAAAGAAATAAAGTTAAGGAGTAAGCTGAAATGTGACCCATGGCCATTTTCTAGTCTAGAATTTTGTCTGGCAGGTTCATGAATCGGGGCACAATTTAGTGATCAGCTTAATGGTGCAATTGCAATCTGGGCCTGAAACCATCCAGAAGAATTATTTCCACTAATTCACCTGAAAAGAACAGAACAGGTCATATATAACATTATGAATAGCTAAACACCAACAAAATTAAAAAGTAAATAAATATCAATAACTTCTGTGATCGCTTGTTATAATTCAGATTGCTCTTGGAAAAAGCTCTGAAAAATCGACCACAACACTTGCTTGATGGCTTCGGAAACTAGATAGGGTTCATTAGATCCGTCTTAGAAAGGATCATGTTGTTCTTCCATAATTGCAGAGAGAAGATAAGAACAGACTTCGACCATTCCGCTATAAAATGGATTATGAGACTCTTTATTCTCTCTATTTCTGTTCTCATACCCAAGTAATTGGAAAATAATAATACAAGTAATTCAGGATGAACTCCAACGAGACAGGGGCCTAGAAGAGAATGATTCAGACTCTGCTATCACCTTAAGAGTGCCTTGCCCACATTCACTGGTGTCAGAATGCCATCTAAGTTGGAATCCTGTAGATAAGGAATTACAGCAATATGTCATGCAAATATGGCATATGTCCCCAGTCTTTGAATGAGTGCAGATCATGGCTCACTTAGAGAAAACTGAGAAAAATGTTTCACTCAAAGCTCTTTCTCCGCACAGGTCATTGTAGCATTCAGCAACA
Source organism: Lissotriton vulgaris (assembly GCF_964263255.1). Classification (NCBI taxonomy): domain Eukaryota; kingdom Metazoa; phylum Chordata; class Amphibia; order Caudata; family Salamandridae; genus Lissotriton; species Lissotriton vulgaris. Next base: position 187,552,646 of record NC_141696.1, read on the forward strand.
TAAAACATCAGATTCACTCTCCTTATTTTATACTCCATGAGTAAAGGATTCACATCTACCAAGGAGTGATCCCTAAAACCTCAAAAGAATCCAAACCACAGCTGTCAGGCTGTACAAAGTCCAACTAAATTACATCTATCCTGATAGTTCTACACCGTCTTCCAATGTAATCCAGAACAAAATTCAAGCTGCTTTACATTACTCTTGGGATCTACTGGGTAGCAGCTACTTACACGTGAAACAACTGCCCATCCCTTTACCCGCACCAAACATCTGAGAGCCAGTCATATGCTTCTACTAAGTGAAGATAAACTATAAAAAATTAAAAGAGGCAGAACCCACAGAATTCTTTGCACAAAGCTCTGAAATATATGATTGTCCACCTCAGCCCAAGCTGTGGACCCAACAGAAGCAATTTCTATTCCTAGAAGAAATTAAAGCATCACTCTCCAGGCAAGCTTTTGAAGCATGAAACACCACTACGGGGCTCTCTCCCAGATCACGGAAAAGGGCCTATCCTCAAGAAAGCTGATCAACCTTCCTGTCCCTTGAGCACTGTCAAATATGTACAGAACATTGCTATAGCGCAACATGTTGGCACTCAATTCCATCCACGCACAACGAGGAGTATGGTGCTACTCGTCCGCAAGCGCCTTGTTTTGTGTATTAAATGCTATATAAAGGCACATAAAATACGGACAAAAAGCTACATTCTTCAATAAATACAGTAGGGACAGCACTACCATAAACATTGTCAATGCAGCGAACTGGATAGCTAGGCGGGAATAATAAATGCATAAAATGCATCTTTGAAGAAAATGAAAATTAATCGAACAACGTGATTTAGTTAGAACCTCCATTTGAAGGTGGTGGGCACTGTACACCGTTACTTGATTGGGACCTGCGCCGCATTTTCATATGCAATCCTAAATTCTGGCTGTGCATATGCATGAGGGCCAGAAAAAGCCGCCAGACACAAGTTGCATTGGTGATGTCGGTACACTAGATCTGAGGGAATCACAGCTCAGCGCTCAGCTTACCTGCTGTGGGGGTCTCCCCAGTAGATACAGAGCGGGTTCTCGAGCCGATCAGCCGCACATGAGTGGAGGTTTTATGCTGTACCAGCGTCTCATGTGTTGCACCCGTCCTCCTCTCAAAGAAGCTGCTGCTCTGTGTTCTGGTTGCTGTGATTGCTTTCCGTTATGATGCTGCTTCTAGATTGGAGTATGTGCCTGACCTTCTTTGGATGCAGCTATTGCCATGTGTTGCTGCTCTCCTACTCCCCCGTGCTGTTGGCCTGTGTTGTTGCTCTGCCTGACCTCTCCTGCGACGCTGCCCCTGTGCAGAGCAGCAGACGCACAATGAATGCAGAGTTCTCTCTGCTTTCTAACAATGACATCATTCCTCTGGGGAAGGAGGGGGCAGGGTAGGATTCGAGGAGGCGGGGCGGAGAAGCGTTAGGTTCTGGGAAACGTAGGAACGACACATCAAATGCGCCGTCTTCAGGTTTGTGACTTTGCAGGCAGACGGACTACAAGTCCCGTGCGAACACCCCACGAGGTATCAGTCAGCCAATTACGGTCCGGCTTCGGGTGGGGACAGTTGCTCTCAGTGTAGTTGGAGGAGGCGGCCATATTGTGTGGCGCGTTTCTTGTCCGGGCGTTCCGGGGACAAATGGAGCCCGGCAGCCTCTGAGGAACGCAGAAGGCGGCGGTCAGCCAGGAACGGGTTTATTCTGAGGAGGAGGGAGGGCGCTTCCCTCAGCTCCAGGTGGGGCGCGGCTCGGCCCCAACGTTGCTACTTGATCAAGGGCAAATAGAATCTTCGCGGGTTTTGGGGTAATAGGCCCTGTGGCGTAGGAAAGTGGGGATACCTTCAGGCAAGTAGGAGACACTGTGGTATTATTGTGGGTACACGCGAGATGAAACCGCATTGTTTAAGGCGACCCTGTGTGAGTAGCTTGCAGGGACATACTCTGTTGTGCCATAGGATTGGAGGGAAATGAGGAGGAGGTGTTATTACCCCCTCTCAAACTACAGTTTGTAGTATTGGCAATTGGCTCTTACTAATGTTATTTAACTCTGTTTGCTTCTGAACACTTCAAATCTTTTTATGCCTGTAAAATGGCAACTATTTCCACAGGCTACATTAATTGGACCCTGGGGCGTCCGTTAATTTTAATTGATGTGCACCCAGACCTTAGTTTCTTCGGCAAAGTACCTTCGTTTCAATCACATATTCCTAAACTGTTTAGGTAAATTAATTAGGATTCTCTACATAAAAGTTATTTCATCATCCCCGATTTTAATTATGTCCAATTCAAACAAGCTGCTCAAACGGTTTCAGGTGCCCCTGTTTTGTTTGGTTCTTGATATTTTTCCAGGAATAGCACTACGGTTTCTAGCCTTTGGTTTCGCCTTCCCTGACCCTCTTACCAGCCATCGATTGCCCCCAAATCTACGAACGGTTGTATTCAGCTGCAAAGCCCGCGTCACCAGGTGATGTGTTTTTGTTGTTACAGTAGAAGGTAAGAACCAGTGTAATGCTATGCACACGATATGTATCCTTATTTGAGACTTATAACATCTCAGCTTGAAGCATTTTGCGAATTGACATCTAGTGAATGCGTCAATGATCGATCTTGCACAACCTTAACATAATCGGAATGGCGAAGCCTCAGAATTACAAGGCGGTGGTGTCCGTTCTTCATTCAGCCTCAAGATAAGGTTGGATCTCATATTTATGTACTTTATCTTTTGTTTGTGAAATTAGGTACTTTTATCTGTTTGGATTGAGACCTTTACTGCGTATGATGTATTTTGTTGTGTTGCTGGAACTAAGAAGGGAGCTTCATAACATTCACCATCGAGCTGCTAGGAATACGAGCCGTGTGAGATGTCCATAACTTGCAATGGGTGTGTTAATTTTTGGAATTGTTTCTTTGGTAACCAATTTAAGGCTGTTTTGTCTTACTGCAATATGTTTATCCATGCGTGTGATATTCTCATTTAAATCAGTTTGGTTTACTATTTAATCTCGCCTACTTGTAAGTAAAGAACCCCCCCCCCCGCCCCCCTTTAGTTTTCATAATGTACGGTAGGTCAAGGAACTCAATCTGTACGTGTGCTCCACCAGTCCATGACAAGTTTGTCATAGAAATCATGCAGAAAATAATGTATTTTCTAAGTAGGTTCTGCAGAGTTAGTCGTTTGAGACATGACTTGTTTACTCCTACAGATGTAATTGTCCTTGGTATCTATGGACGCTTAGCACAGCGGAATGTCAAGGGTTCCCTTCCGTCATATTTTTTGTGTTCTCGGTTTATAGAAGGGTGTGTGCTTTGCCACGTCAAACGGTACGAGCTGTCTTTAGGGTTGTGGTTGCTGAGAGTTCTGTACAGAATTGGTTTATAGTGCTGTATTTTCAATGGAGTAATTAATAGTGGTTGGATTGCTTCCAGACGAATTGGGCTACTTCTATTGTAAGCCTTTGGGGCGTGGCCCTCTTGACAACAGTGGGAGCTCCATTGTTGTCATTGACCTTTTGTCTTCGAAATGGCCACCACTTAAGGCTGTAGTGTAGTGTATTCATCAGTCATATCACGACCAAGCAGTTTCCAAATAGGATTGTGACCATTTTTGGTTACCAGCTTTTTAATATCACGAATGCTCCTAAGGCGAGAACTTTTTCCCTCCCCTCTTAGTGTAGACATTGCTTAACTTGTTTCGACTTAAGTTTTGCTACCACTCTGGCCTGAAGCAGGTGTATGTACGGGGTTTGAAGTTTCCAGTTAAACTTTGTTGCAGGTTGCTCTAAGGTACGTTTGACAGTTTTAGACTTGGTGCTGTTTTTTCTTTTAACACGGTCGGTATAGGACGTTGGTATATCATTGTACAATAGTCTCTCTAATGTAATCCAACCGTGTTAGCTTAATTACAGCATCAGATCTAATACGCAGATGAGTTCGTTAAACTTTCAAATCATCAATTGGTTACTGTGTATTTCAGTAGGGCCACATGAGTAAGTGGTGCCCCCCCCTTTGGCCATGTGATGGAGCACCTCGCAAGTTGTGCATGCAAATATTTTAGCCATTATGTCTTAGATAATGTACAATTTAGGCAGGGATACGGCAAGTGTTACGGTATTTATGTCCAGGCTTTTTTAATGTATATTGACTGTCCGTGTTTGCTTGCTAGTGTCGCCTTCTGCTGATTGGATTATAAGCTGCTGGTAGAAGTGTTTAGTGATATGTGCGGTAGTCTAATTAGCTGCGCTCTGTTTAAATGACTATCTATCCAGTAACAGGAGTCATTCTGTTTTGACCATTGTGTTGGAGGACTCGTGAGATTTTTAACAGAAGGGCTTTATCCTGCCTGTGTACAGGTAAGCTTCTGACTCCTTTACAACATCGTATGCAGGCCACAGGTACGTGATTCCGTCGTGGCGGGGCATAAATGTGCGGGAGCTCTACCATTCTTTTTGAACAAACCTCTTATAACAACCTTAGATCAACATTTTCCTTAAAATATTTTGTTTTAGTTGTGTTTTTTGAATGTTGGGTTCGTTATTTTCCCTGTGCATTTCTAATCTTTTAATCTGAAATTCATTGTTATTCCCAGCAAGGAGTTCCTGTGACGTTGCAGATGAATGAAGCAGACTGGTCATCTGTCGGAATTTGTCGTTTTTTCCAAACTGTACATAAACGTTTTGTTTGGATTTTTTAACACTTTCAATGTTAAAAATGTAAGTCCTTATTTTCAATACTCTCATGTGTTCAGTCAGACAACTCTCTTCTCTCCCAGTGTTTTTTTTCCTTCTTCTTTTCTCTCGCTCACCCACCATCCCCCTTTAACCCATCTTTCATATTTAACTGATCAACTGCTGAAATTAAAAAACATTTTAGGGCTCAGCAACAGTCTGCCAGGTAAGATATCTCTCCATGTCTAATCATCACAGCTGTGGCAGCAGTTCTCATGCAGGTGCTTCATTTCACTAATAACATTTTCGGATATCTATATGCCAGGTAAGACATTTAAAACAATGTGGCACATGCGATGGAATGAGTAAGCACTTTAAATGTCATTTGTGACCATATCTTATTTTTTGTTTCGATTGTAAACTACTTAAAACCGATGAGGCTCATAGTTTGCTGTTTACACTCAAAACGGTGTTTCATTTTATGGTGCTTTCCTCTGATGTGGTAATTTGGTCTTTTAAGCAATGCAACCAATGTTTGGGATCCTTTCAAACCATGCTGTTAGCGAAGTCTCTCGTGTCTTGGAACATTTGTGGTCTGGTCCGCATGTATTTTGCTAAGATTGGGTATGCCATTCCCTTGCAGAATACCTGGACTACTCTTGGATTTCTGGAGTACTACTGGCTTAATTTCAGGCCTAGTTTATAAAGTAAATCTGTGTGGTGGCATCTCACACTAAAGATGCTTTGGTTAATAGGCCCCTTGGTGTTTATTGAATTAATGTGCATTTGCTGGGAACCAAATTGTCACTTAGGAAGTTCCGTGTAAGGCCACAGGATAAGTTATAGAATCTTAGCCAAGAAGTGACCATAGGATATAAGAGAACTATAGCTTAAAGGTGCATACCTTAAAGCATACAGTACATAATGGGATACAGGAAACATAATGGGTACAGTATAGCCTTTTATTCCTTTGCTTAGCACCCTTTCTGTTGTGTGGATCGTACCTAAGTTTTGCTTGTTGCCAACATGCATCCTCCAACCCCTTCTTTGCGTGCCCTTGTGTGTGCAGACAGTACTCCACATTTGTGAAGTGTCAGTCTCCACAGGCTAATAACTTAAAACTAGAAGCAGTAATAGAAACGGTTGACCGACTCCAAGACTATGCCAAAATCTGCATGGAAATGAATCATCAGTAATAAGGAAATTCTGATTAATTATGTTTGAATTATTTGTTATGTGTCTGCAAGACATTGAACTGAACATTGTACAATTTTATTAACATTAAATCTTGTATCGGTTTGGCTGTAGATATTTTTAGTTGCAGCTGTGAAAAAAACACAGTAGGTTTGCATATTTTCTGACTTTTAGAGGAAGAAAATCACTGGGGCAAGGTATTTTGCTATTTTAGGCAAAGTGAGCATTGGCTCTCCCCCACTATCGTACACTTATACAAAATATGGTTTCTGTCTTTCTTCAAAGTGAAAGGTGTTGGTTAGGCACCCTGCATAAAAGGTGTGTGCATGTATATATGCATGTGTGTGTGTGTGTGTGTATATATATATATATATATATATATACACACACACACACACACACACCAAGGACACAGTCTGTGTCCGAAACGCGTCTTGAGACTTCACCTTTGATTGTATAAAGCACTTGATATCGGCATCAGCACCTCTTGTGTCAGTGGTCCTGTGTGCGCATGTCCGCATGTGGATACTGCGTATATATGTATGTGTGTGTGTGTATGTATGTATGTATATATATATATATATATATATATATATATATATATATATACACACACACACTTTAAAAAGTAGAATTGAAATGTTCTTCAGTTATTCAATTTACTTCATATAACTAAAAATGCCTGTGCTGAGGTGAAAAACAAAGTGGGAAATTTTTCAGGCTAGGATAAACAAACCAAAAACTGTTATCTTCAAAACTGGCCTCCTTTCCTACGTACAATTTGATTAGTGATGTGCTTAGTCCAGAACTTCGTACGTTCTAACTTAAAATCCTCAACTAGAATTTTCACTGCAGTTGTAAGTATCCATAGTTTTACTACTTCTCCAGGCCAGGAAATATGCACATCTTGAAAGTAAAAAAAAAGCCCGTTCTCAAATGTACAACTGGAAGCTGCGGTTTAAAGACTGGAAACTACACCTCTTTTATTTCTGTAATCATTCAAACGTTCTTCGCCGCTGTTCAGTGGCAAAAGGTTGGAGCAAGAGTCTCTTAACTACTTGCTACGATGAATTTAGGGTACCCCTGTGTCAGGACTGCCAGCAGCGCAAGACTGAATAAGTACGCCATTAACCTCTGCTGAGCAGCCAGCAGGAACGATGTCGTGTAGAGAAGCCTCCCTCCTCGCCTGACCACTATCCTCCACAGTGTTTTGGAACACAGCTATGGAAGATAGCACCCCGGGGAAAAGGGAAGGGGACAAAACAATAAAACCCTGCAGAGGAATTCCTTGTTTCCTAGGTCTGGTCTAGGGGAGTTGACAGGTACTCTGCATAAAATACAAAAGAAACATTTGAAGTGTACTGACCCAGGCCTCGCCTATAGGGTAATACTCAATAGCTATATGTTGCTCAAATACCGGTAAGTAAAAAGATAGAACAAATCCACAGTTGAAAATATGAAGACTATGTAGCACCTGCCAGTTCTCAATCCTACAGAAATGAGGCAGTATCTGTTATTTCACGCTGTTTCTGGCACAGCATGCAAAATTAGTCTCATCGACAGCGAGTGCCAGGTTATAAGCACTGAGTCATAGGGGAGAAGTCTTAATTGGTTAAAAAGCCACCAATTATCTACTTTGAATTTTGCTCCGTCTCCGAGCAGCGTTCTCCAATGCAATGCAAAATTAAACAAAACAAGAACCAAGTAATTTCTACCGCGAGTATTTGAGGGAAGCGCAACAACGCTTCTCTGCGCGTTCTAATGTTTACAAATACCTGTTGTCGCCCAGCCAGGAGGCGTGTACACGTTCTTCGTCCCCTGCCAGGAACGCAACGCGGCGTCTGCAAAAGGTCCTCTCTGACTTCTAAGCCCACGGGCGCTGATAGGCAGGCGTTTTGGAAGGAGAGGCAGCTACGGGGTAGTCAAGCGATCTTTTGAAGTCCTCGAGTAAACGGCGAGATTGTCAAGCACCTTTTCTCTGCCCCGGAAGTGCTTGAATAGTGGGCTGGCTACAGAGGAAGGCTTCCTGCTTGCTGTGTGGGCCCCAACTGTATGCTGGGAAATGTAGTGCAATGGTCTCACATAACGTCTCTACCGCTGCCCATGCAGCCAGGGCATTATCCCCCCCCCCCCCCCCCCCTTTTCTTTTTAGCATGAAGGATCGTGACACCCTGGCACTTAAGAATTCTCACGGTCTGTTTTCACTTAATTTTCATTGTAAATAAAGTCCTACTTTATCTAGACACTCAAGGTCACCTTTGCTCCCTTCCAAAACATACCTATCATATGTCGTTTCCATGCATTCATATTGGCAAGCAGTATCTAGAAATTGGGTAAGATTTCCTCTTAGATTGGGAATTGTAGCGTGTGCAGAGAAGCAAGAGGGGGGAAAAATAGCAGTATGACTTCCCAATTAGTAACTAAAAAATAAATTGCTACCCCCTCCACACATGGAGATTTTAATGCCTGGCGAAATCCTCCTGATCACCTTCATTGAAAGTTCTCCAAATGTAAGTTTTTATATATTTTTTTCCCCTTCCCTTTTTTTAGGGCTCGCAAAGCGAAGAGCCCTTTTGTAGGGGTTTAAAAACGGACCTTGAAATTCCACACAGCTCGTGCGTGTCCATTTTGATTGGGCTTTGCGTTCGTGCTGTTTTTTAACAGAACGGGCAATAGGCCATAGGCGGTCGCGTAGCTCCGTCTATGGCCTATTGGTGTCTGTTACGCGCACCAAAGCCCATATGTCTTCAATTATCGTGGCCAGACGCGGGCGCGATAATTGAATACGTGCTTTGCAGTGGCGCGCCACTCTGTTTTTTTTTGGGGTCCATTTCACGGCACGTGATTGACTATACTTCTCAGTTAGTACTAGCTGTAGGCGGGTGAGTCTATGAAACGGCAGGCAGCCGGAGAACACAAAGGCAGGAGTGGCATTGAAGGAACTGTCCAGCAGAATTCCACTTCCGAGGGCAGCGCAGAGGCTGCAGTACACTCCCCCGCCCCCCACCCCATGTTTAGAGATGTGGGCGTCCCATCCCGGAGGCTTCAGCGCTCCATTGCAAGCAAGTAAACCCCAAGGTTTAGGGATCTGGCCGTGAAGGGATTTTTTTTTCTATAGGAGGAGCGTCTTTCGAGAACTATAGAAATATGCTTTTAGTTTGCCTCCTCCCATTTAGTCATGTAGAACGATGTGTCCGTTCTGGGCGCGACAGACTAAGCGATCATTACAGACTTCACTTTGGGGTTTGAATGTTGCTGTTGGCACGGATACGGCCTCACTCCGGTTTACATACCTGCGCCTGCCCTCGTTCTCTCAGAGCAGCAACTGGTCTGACCGGGTCATTCGGGCATTCCTGCCGGGTGCTGAGGGTCTGGGTGTTTGGTTTGTGTTTTGGGGCCTCAGACACTTTTCCGCATGCCGTTCTGCGCGCTCTGCGGCGTGGAGCTCAGCGTGCACAGCAGCCGGTTGCTGCACCTGCTGCGGACCAGCGAGGAAGCTGTAGAGTGGTTTGTCATGTCCAGTGCTACCCGTGAATCGATTGCATGAGGGTCTATGGGCGTAGCTGTCATTAATGCAGCAGAAGCAGTGCCCCCGCTGCCAACTGCCGAAAGGGCACCTCTTTACGTCAGTTATCCCAAAAGTGAGCCTGGAGTGTCCATATTTTGCCTTGCTTGCATTAGGTTTTTGCTATGACTCTGTGAGCGTGTGAACACCCTGTTACAATTCAGACCACCTCTCACAGTCTGTTTCCGAGGACATTCTCTACATTTGTTTTGCTCTGGTTTTTTTCAAATGAAACAGCTGCTATGGGGAGTAGTAACACTTTGTTCTATGCTAGTCTCCGCTGTTGAAATAGTCGGTTTTCCCCCATTATGGCAGGTTCCGTTTGATGGAGGCTCCCAGTGCAGACAAGTCGCATAGACCCCTAGAAAGAGAGGATTTCATGTTATTAATGGTGTTTATATCACATCTTCAGGTTATCTCAGCTTCCTCTGCTGATTATCCGTGGCTACAGACATTCCCTCCCATGTCTTTGATGAATCTGCTCTCTTCTACCTCCATCTCTGGGATGAAGAAAAGGAGGTGCCCACCCTGTCCTGTCCAAAAGGCTTATTGCGCTCTTTTATAGGCTTTCAAGCAGCTATGGTGTAACACTCTGTAGTGCCCCTGGTAAATTGACATTTCTTGGCATTGACAGTCTTTCATATTTCAGAACTTTAGCCACAGTCTCGTATCACCTTGTGGTGAAGATATCTGCTTAAAGCTGTAGTTCTCAACTTTTTGACTTCCGTGGGCCCCCAAAAAATCATTACTGGAACTCAGGTTCCCCCGCTCCCCCCCCCTTTCAAATCATTTTTGGAATCCCCCCACTGAGTCATGGCAGTTAGCCAAGGGTCCCTACCGTAGCATCATAATGATTCGAACTGCCAAACAATACAGAAAAAACATAAATAAAAAAAACAATTTTAATTTAATTGAAGCCAGTCATTATGCATACTATATTCTGAGGATACTAATTTAATTTGTAGTCTCCAATTTAAAATTCCTTCACATTTACAGTACATTTTAAAATGTTCAATTGTACATTTAGCTTCTTTATTTATATACACTTCATTTGGCACAAAAGAAAGCCTTTTTAGATGATTGGTGTAAAAAGTGAAGAGGTGTTTGCGATTTTAACAAGCATTTGCAATGCAATAGGTCTCGCATTATTAAAGTTTGAGCTATTAGTGTTGCATTATTTAGAAATGCCAATAGCTCAAACTTAAATAATGCGAGACCTATTGCATTACAAATGCTTGTTTTTCTTCCTTCTGAAACTCCATTAGCACACATCAAACTTAAATTCATGTGAGGGAAATACTTCACTGGGGACTCCATAAAATGCACATTGAAAGCTGCTGCCAAAGATTAATCCCATTCCTTGATCTTTTAATGGGGTTTTTCTTTTATATAGGTATTGGGATAGTCATCACACGTAACTGTTTTGAGTTAAATATGTTGCCATTCACTGCCTGTGGGTTATGTATCTCCTTTTTTGGCCCAAATTCCCTGCAATGGTGTTGTAGCTAACTGTAGTTTAATCCTAATCGTAGAGGAGCCCTCAACCCCCTTGAGATTTCGACTACTCATTACCATACACCCAAGTTCAAAAGTTTATAGAAGTTGGCTAATGCCTATTTAGGTTCCTACTTCAGTGTGCAAAAACAATATGGTGAACGACAGCCTTCCCTATTGAACAACCTCCTGCCAGTCCAGATTCACTATATATTAGCATTTAGAGGAAACATGGTTAAAAAAAACCTTCTTGGGATCATTTCAGTAACTAAAACCCTGTATGCCGCTTATTTAGAGCACATGTTGGAAGTTTGAAAAGTTAGTACTCCTTACTTTTGATTCATTCTGTATTTTCCCATGCTCTACATTTTAAGACCAATTGAGGCTTAGCTTACAAAGCATTTCTGGTGCTCCAGCTAAGTGGGGTGCAACACGTTCCCTCTTGTGTTCAACATTGTGATTTGGGGATACAAATGCCCCGTAGCTCACTTTAACACTGAGTAGCGCTGTACTACATCAGTAGGCGGCACCTGTACTGCAGGACGTGAACTTAAAATAAAACTACCAATAGTGATTGACTAATTTAAACTTGTTTAAGTGTTTAATTGGTACTTCTCGCCCACTCACTTTTCCTCACCTTCCTTTGTAAATGAACCCTATGAGAAGATCAAAGAAGATATAGCCTGGAAGGGAATTCGTAACTAAAGGTTTCGCCCTTGAAGGATACAAGTTCACTCCCTTTTATAACATTAAAAACCAAGCATTGGGAAAGGCAGTAAGTCTCACCATTGGAACCTATTGGTTTTGCCATTCGCTTTTAGCGATGGTATACAGCTATGGGATACTGTACAACACGGGGGGAGGGGGGTTTATTGCATTATTACACTGAAGTGCGCATGTCAGTATGCATGTATGCAACAGACAAATAATATGAAAGCCTTATATATTTTATCGATCCTAATGTCAGAAGCCACTGTGATCAGTGGATAAAAGTAACAAGGTTTTTTGATTAGCCAGCCATGCAATTACACAAAAACCAAAGGTGTTCGGGGGTGAAGGAGCGGATGGTGAGAAGGTAGGCGAAAAACAGCACAATGAGGTTGGGGGTGCACAACTGGGAGAAGAAACCAGTACCAGAGAAGGCAACAAAGAGTTCGAGGAAGGGTGAGAGAAGCACTCATCTGAAGAATGCAATAATGGAGTGCTTGCACAAACTAAAGAGCAGCGTGCGGTGGGGGAAGAAGAAAAAAAGACCCAAGAGGAAGCAAGCAAAAGGGTAACAATAATGCCAACCAGTGAGCAGCCTTTAAGCTGACCATAGGTCTTTTACAGTTAGAAAGCTTGTGCTGTCTGGTGGAGTCACTTGAAGGGTGAGATGATACGGGACTTGGAACCATTTGGAGGAATTCTCTTAAATTTCTCAGTGTCTAAATAGGCATAATTGTCCCTTTTTTTAATTTAATTGTTTTACTATTGTGACATGAGTGGCGTGCAAGTTTCCAGCTCTCAGATTATGATCTTTGGCTATTTGCCCCTCTTTACTGGGGTGAGCTTTTGAAAGTACTGAGCCACAACTCTTCGCAGGCGAAGCATTGAAAGATGGGCCTTCTCGTCAACATCACATGAGCCACTGAAGTTAGTCTTGGACAAGCAACAGATTATATTTCTTTAGTGTGGAAAACGGCAGTTAGACCTTGGGTTAGCTACCTGTTGGACCGTGTTTCAGTAAGTGGCACCAACGTCAAATATATGTTGGATTTGTATTTCCTATTAATGAAGATAAATCACAGCAAGTTTGTGGTGTTCTTTCAAGCTATATGTTGCCTATCGAGGCTGCTGAAATCTATTTCTCACTCTTATGTTTCAAGTTGCAATGGAATCCAGCGACCAGTACCCTTTTAAAGTTGTAATGAGCTGGTATAGTCCCCTTTTGTACCATTGTGTGTCGACCTGGTGTGGAGATGGCCATTTTTTTTTTTTTTGGGAACAGCTGTACTAAGTGTTGAGTTGCAATGTTTTATTCGTTGCCCATCGGTCTGGAGATTAAGCCAAATTTAAAATAAATGTCTAAAGACCTAGCAAAAGCAGGACAACGTTGGTCAGATTTCCTATATACAATACATTCTAGACAAGGAAGGACTTCATGCGATTCCAGAGCTATGCTGCAAACTCAGCCCACAACCAAGGAATGACTAAAAGTTTTGTACGGTGGAGTGCTGAAATTCCATTTGATATATGCTTGCAGCAATTTGCTTGATGTCTATTTTGATTCTCAGTTGGTAAGCAAAATATTCACTTGCATGAAATGAAGTTGGTCTAGTATACTTTGAACTCTGGCACCAGAAAACTGGTATCCTAAACCTTTGACCTGGGAGTTGTTTCTGGGATTGGGATCTGTTTTTGATCTTAGTTCATTGAATTGTGGATTAAGTAGCTGATGGAGATTCACAGGCTTGCAATTTCTGTACCTTATTATGATTACTTGCAATCCTATATTTGCTCTAAATCTTTGCCTATCAATATTATGGGTAATGCCATGTACAAATGCTATTTTGCGAGTCATTGACAAGCAAAATAGCATTTGCAACTCCCACAATTAGGGAGGGGCGGCTGCAAAACACTTCCAGTTTTCCACCTACTTCAGGTCGCAAACGGGAAGGGGTCCCTCCTCTTAGTATGTGAGAGAATATTTTTTAAGAGCAGGCAGCGGTCCCCCGGACCATTGCCTGCTCTTAGAAAAGATGAAACTGAAAAGTTTCATTTTTCTTTTTACAATGCATCCTGTTTTCCTCTTCCCTGGGATTGTTAGCCATTCCTAATGGGGTCGCAAATTGTGACATCCTCATTAATATTCTTGAGGCTTGCAATTTGCAACCCCATTAGGAATCGCTTTCCGAGACACTGTTATGCTTCCCAATTTGCGAGTTGCAAATTGGTGGATCGTACATCTGAACCTTAGCTCTTGGACGTGGCAAGCTCATTTCATGAAGTTAAGGCTGGTGAAGTAATGTTTTTTTAATCAACTGAGAGTTTTATATGAAGATAAAATAAGTGGATTTTTTCCCCAAGTATGAAACAGGACTTTTTCCAATAGTAGCAGCTGTCCACCTAGATCGAATGATTGGGCCCGATATTTTTTTTTTATATATATTTTTTTTGTTGAAAATGTGGTTGTTTTCAATCCAAACATTGGCATTATCAAAATACGCATATACATTACAATTAGGCTATATAATATACTCATTACTTCATTAGGTCTCAGCGTGACTTGGCTGACAGTAAGAAAAACATTGTACAATTCCCTTGGCATGTGTCCTTCACAGATCCCCGAGTTCATCATCAGAATCTTCCTCATCGACATCGGTTATCGGCTCACAGATATCACCCCGATGTGTTCCATTCCGCCCAAATCTTAGACCATTTCTGGGGGCACTTACGGTTTATATAAACTGTTCTCTCAGTCAACATAATGAGGTCCATGTCGCAACACCAGGCCGTCAGTGTTGGTACACCTTCGGCTCCCCATTTCTGCGCTATGTTTCGTTTTGCCACTATGAGACCCAGCATAACCCATGTTTGCCCATGTCTCGTGAGGTCATTGGGGTCCCACACATTTAGGAGGCATTTACGCGTCATGAGATTGCAGTTGAAGCCGACCCTTGCAGTGTCTTTATCTAAGCTTTCGAAAAATCTCTCTGGTCCAACTTTCTCTTCCCTCTTGGAAGTCCTGAGAGCGAAAATTGGCCCCACCCTATCATACGGGATAGTCATTCTAGGGTAAATTGAATACGGCCCTAAACCAACACACCACCAAAATTTATTAAAAAAAAGTCCTTCAGTTGCCAACTTTTGCATCTGCCGCACAGATAAGATTGAAGATAGGGTTACTAAACTATGAGGTTTCCAATATCTGTATACCTAAACCTCTGCCACAAGCTGAGAGGCTGACCCAGGCTCATTAGAATCCTTAGTCTGGCTAGAAATCTCCCAGAAAAACCCAGGAGGAACCTGTCGCCTTTTTAAGGACTATATCCAACAAACGTCAGCAGGCGATCTATGGGCTCTTAACCCCAGCCAGACAGCGTTTAAAATCTCCATCAAAAAATGTGTGAGAATAAGATCACTCATCACAGACAAAGCACTCTTTTCAAAACGCAGTCATTCCTGGGCCCTTATAAATTCCTAGTCGGCTACTCCCCGCCGCTTACCTTTCCTGTACATGCTCATTGTACCTAAAATGTAGCCTTATAGCTATTAAAATGGGCGACTGGAATTTTCTGCAAGACTTGCCCTCCTGGAGACGCACGGCGGAAGATCCAACTTGTAGAGGGTGCGGTAAAACAGCCGAAACATTGTTGCACGTGGTTTGCCTTTGCCCAGCCTTTAACTCCCAACGCAGGTGCAAACTAAAAGCCGAATGGAACAGGTTGGGCGCCCAAACTTGCAGGCAAGCTATCATTGTGTCTTTGAACTCTGAAAACACTGTCTTAAATATAAAGACTAACAAAGTTCATCCAGCAAGCATACCGCAATTTCAAGCTAAAAAGTTCCTGCTAAATCCCCCCTCTCATCTCTCTTTTTATCACTTAATACACGTTATGATACATCCCAAGTTTCTAGGGAGGATGAAATGAAAAGGAGTAGTACCTCTAGGAAAATTGCGTCGTCTTTCAGATGTATGATATCCAAGCCAGCGAGAGTAAAGAAAAAGGGGTGAAGTCCTTTGTATATTAGGTTTTAAACTTTTGTACTACTTTTTCTCTGGTTTTTATCTTTTAAAAATTCTGCGGACTCAGGATGGTGAGGATGCAGAAGACTTTTTTATTTTTATTATGGCTGGTCAACTGACCGTTTTGCTGTTCTCATTTTTAACAGTTGTATATAATGTGAATTATGTAATTCTCTTTTAAAGATATCTGTGTTATATCTAAATAAAGAAACTTACTTACATTTACGTGGCTCTGGTAGAAGCGACACTCCCATCGCCTGTGATATCGTACGTAGTATCTGCCTCCAGTACTCGGCTATCTGTGGGCAGTCACATATTGTGGGGAAGAAGGATCCCTCCTCCTCACACCCCGAAGACAATGAGGTGTTGTGCCCTGCCCATTTGGAATAGCGTGCTCCTAGTGTAGTATGTGCGGTGGAGTATTTTGAGTTGTATGAGACGAAACCTCGAGGGTATGCCTATCTCCTTGGGTGAGGACGAGGCCTCCTGCTATTCCGTGTCGTCCATATCTCCCGCGCCAACTGCCCATTTCTCTCTTAATGTAACCGTGGGGTCAGGTAGGTTGTTGATCAGTTTGCGATAAGTGAGGGATGTAGCGCGCTTTGGCATGTACTCCGTAAGCAATCTATCTTCCAGAGGGGAAGATTCAGGGACCTCCGTGTCCATTGGCAGTGCCGCCAGTAATGCATGTCTTATCTGTGTGTGTCGTAAAGCCTCAGTGGGGGCCAGATCATACTGCAGCCAAAGTTGGGCAAACTGCAGTACATTCCCCTTATCCCACACGTCCCCCACCATGGGAATACCTATATTGTCCCACTGTCCAAAGCCCTTGCTCTTTCTTAAAAATCCTAGTTGCTTTGTGTCCCAAAGTGGGGTAAGTAGTGTAATCACACCCTTCCAGCCGTGCCTGTGCTGTGTGCCATATCATCGCTGTATGTTTTGTGGGTCCCATTCGTTTTATGGCTTGACCCCTATTCTACAAGGCCGCAAGCATGCATTCCGTTCCCAACTGTGCCCTGTACGCTCGGTCTGCCTGTGAAGCATGGATCCACTGGTTGATCACCTTGAGATAAGCAGCCCAGTAGTATATTAGTACATTGGGGAGCGCTGCGCCTCCGTCGTACCATCCGCGGTGCAATTTCGCTTGGGCTATGCATGCTGGCCTACTGCCACACAACAATGTGGATACCTGTGCAGTTATTTGTTTGAAATATTTTAACAGGACGGAGAATGGTGTATTTTCGAGGGCGTATAAATACCTGGGCAAGGCCATCATCTTAAATAAGGCTGCTTTCCCCAGTAATGTTAGAGGTAGCAAGTCCCAATTCATCACATCCCGTTTCAAGCATTCTAGATGGGGCCCCAAATTCTCAGAATAGAAAGTCGGCGGGTCTGAAGTAATGTGAAGACCTGGGTATTTGAAAGTGCCCTGTGAAATTACCAGGGGACAGGTGATAGGGAGCCGTGGCGGAGGGCCCCTCAGCACGTATAGTATCGACTTAGCCCAATTGATCGTTGACCCTGATAGCTTTCCGAACTCATCCCATATCTCAAGGAACACTGGAATGGAGTACTCTGGGTCTGTCAAGTATACCAAAATGTCATCGGCATATAGGGAAATACAGTCTTCCCATCCCTCTGTCCACTGAATACCTCGTAGTAGTGGGGTGCCCTCTAATCCAGGTTGCGAGAGGTTCTAATACCAGCGCAAAAAGGAGTGGCGACAGGGGGGCAACCTTGGCGCGTCCCCCGCACTAGGGGTATGTGTCCGATAAGTGGCCTTTGACCGTCACATGTGCCATAGGACTGGTGTAGAGGAGGCGAACCCACGCACAAAACTTAGGGTCAAATCCCAAGTGGGATAGTACTGCAAAAAGGTAGTTCCATTCCACCATGTCAAATGCCATCCTCCCATCCAGGGAGATGACAGCAGCCGGCCCAGATAAGGCTGGCGCCTTCGCCAGTGCCCCATACAAGCTTCTGTGGTTGAGCGCAGTGTTTCTATTTGGCATGAAGCCAGATTGGTCCGGGTGGATTAAATGAGGGAGGTGCACCAACAATCTGGTCGCCAGTGCCTTGGCAAGAATCTTGGCCTCAGCACTAAGCAAGGATATCGGGCGATAAAAGGCGCATTCACACGGTGGTTTACCTGGTTTCGGGATTGCCACTATTGTTGCCAGTCGCTGGTCAGGCGGTAGCTCTCCTCTTTCCAGGCTGTCGATATACATTTTCAATACGTGCGGACTAATGGTGTCTGCCAGTTGTTATATAGTTCTATTGGGATCCCGTTGGGTCCCAACGCCTTACCAGACTGTAGCGAGTTGATAGCGGCGCTTAATTCGTCCACTGTGAGATCTGCCTTGAGTTCTAAGGAGTCCTCCCGTGTGAGCCTGGGCATCTCAATGTCTTTTATGGATGCCGGAGCCTCCGATACGTCCGTTGGCGTGTAAACATCCCGAAAATAGTCCGCCAATGCACGCACTATGGCACTTGGGTCTGCTGAGCTGTCCCCCCATCGGTCGCAACTGTGCTACTGTCCTCGTGCCCCGCTTTTGCCTATCTAGCCGGGCCAGGAGTCTCTCCGCTTTGTCTCCCACATCATACACCCTATGGACGCCGTGAGGTTGGATACTGTCTTCTGTCATGAATGGTCTCTGTATTGTTGCCGTATAAGGTGCAGAGCATGTTCTAACTTAGGTGTGGGTTCCGCCGAATGGTGAGCTTCCGCCAAGTGTAGGTCTAACTCTAGTGTAGCTAGGTCTTTCTGTTTTCCCGTTTGTGCCCTGTGATGGAGACTATCGCCTGCCCCCTAATGACCGCCTTATATGCCTCCCACAAGATCGAGGGAGAGCCAACAGACATGTTTTCCGCAAAGAAGTGTTTTGTGGCCTTGCGAGGTTCCCTTCGGATAGCTGGGACCTATAAGTATATAGGGTAAACACTCTTAAGGGACCTATGATGACAGGAGTAGGTTAATATTACTGGTGAATGGTCCGATATCCCTCTGGGTTTAATCACTACGTTAGTCACGTTCTGTAAAGTCGTTACCGGTGCCATGAAATAGTCTATGCGGGAGAGACTGTTATGGGCTTTGGAGTGAAATGTATATTGCAGTGTAGTGGGCATGCATCCATACATCTGCTAGACCTAGCGCGTCTGTGAAACTCTGTAGGCGAGAAACCCCACCCGTCTGTGCCTTTTCTGGGTATCTGTCTAGGCTCGCATCCATTGTTGCCTTAAAATCCCCCCCACCCCCCAAGAAGCAGATCTCCTTCCCGGCACAGACAATAAAAATTCACTAAGAGCTGGATGCGCCACTGCGTGAAGCGCCGGGGGCACGTATACGGGTACCACATTAATGATCTTACCCTCCCATTGGCCCTGCAGTGCTGCAAATCTACCCTGGTCATCTTTTTTTGGTTTGGAGTACTGTGAAGGAGGAGTTTTTGTGCACCAGAATAACCGTCCCCCCTCGAAACTGTGGAGAATTCTGAATGCATCCCCATCTGTCCAGTGCCTTGCCCGTGAGTGTGTTTCCTGCAGGAGTGCCAACGTGGGAGCTTGACGTTTCAAGGCTTGTAGAACTAGGCCTCTTTTTGATTTTGTCACTTAATCCGTGCACATTCCAATTGAGTAGTGTGAGGGGGGTCACCTGTACCTCAGGGGTCGTATCTTGTGTGTTATCTGCCGCAGTGTGTCTCCATGGGAATGAGTAGTAATAAGCATTAGTCGCAGTCCAACTGTGCCTAGTGAGAACCTATCAGCCAGTGCGTAAACCTGCATGGTATCTTGGCCATTATTTACTGTAACAGCAAAACTCAAAACCCCCATTCCCCTACCACCCTCCCTGCCCGACTGACTCTGAATTGCCCACCACCCCAACTCGGCAGAGTGCTTCATCCCCACCCAAAACATTGTACTTGCGTGTAGGGGGTAGGAAGTCCAAGGAGAAGCGCAGACCTCTCCTTCCCTCCAGAGCCTACTGTGGCACATCTTTTACATGGGTGGCAACTACAGATGTTGTGTATTCTATTGGGGGATCACCATTTGGGGCAGAACTCCTGTGATTGTTCTAGCAATGCTTCTCGGGAAGAGACTTAGTCTTCAGAGTCCATTGTAAGTCTTTAGCAGGCTGATTTTTATGTGCACATACAAATCGGCCTGTATCTTATCCCTTTCAGCCAAGCAAGTTCATGAAAATATACCTGTGCACCCAATGCTTTTATTGAGGCAATTCATTTTCTATGCCACCTCGCACAAAACTGCACCACGTTGCAGATCCCACTTGGGAGAGAACACACTCCTAATGCCCTGATTTCGCAGGACATACATTACCATTGGGGATTACTTCATGTACATAGAATATTCCCTTCAGGAAAATACTGTCCGTGGAATACTTTACTCCTTTAGATTACATTTTATGGCAAAGGATTCATACAAGATCAAGTTAACCCTGATGAAGTCCTTTACAGAATGAAACCCGTTGGACGGGATGAAGTACTGAATATTGATGCAACATTAATGGCCATCATTACTGAAAATAATTTAGCTCCCTCTTATTTGGATCTATAAAGGGGGAGGTGGAATTATTTGTGGGATTCTATTACAAATCCATCTTTTCCTTAAGTTTGAGATGGTTTATACTTTAAATGTTCCCTCAAATGGAATTTTATATACATGTTTAGTGGTTTCCAGGCAGTGAAGCCATAAGGGGTTGAGCACTATCAAGTGATGTAATTATTTTTCTGAATGGTGGCATTGAACTTGCCGGACACCTAGTTCCATATTCCTGTTTTGCCAGCCCACAGACACTATCTGCGGTTCATGGTAGGCCACGAGCATTTTCAGTTGGCCATGCTCCCTTTTGGCCATACCAGTTCTCCTCGGGTGTTCACAAAAGTGATGGCGGTGGTCGCAGCTCATCTGCGCAGATCAGGGGTTCCAGTCTTCCCTATCTTGACAACTGACTGTTGCAGGTGGGCTTGCCCCTGGCTGTTGTCTCCCTTCTTCAGACTACGGCGGACCTCCTATACTCAATGGGGGTTCACTATAACTGTGCTGAAGTCACACCTGACTCCCTCTATGATACCGATGTTTCAACCTCTATCCTGGATTTCGGTGAGACTGACCCAGAGGCATCTGGGTCTCATGGCATCTTGCTGGTGGATTATGCCAGGTGGCATATGCAGACTCTGCAGTGGTCCCTGAGGGCGCAGCATCGGGGAAATCTTTCGCACTACGTCCAGATCTCTGTAGGAACTTCAGTGGTGGTTAACAAACCAAGATTGAGTTAGAGGCAGATCCCTCTCCCTTCCCCAACCAAACCTAATAGTGGTGACCGATGCGTCACGCCTAGGATGGGGCGGCCACCTGAGTCTCCGAGATCAGAGGAGTCTGGTCTCCATATCAACCTGTTGGAGCTCCAGGTCATCCGCCTAGCACAGAAAGTATTCTTTCCCTCCCTCCAGGGGAAAGTACTGCAGGTGTTCAGACAACACCATCGCCATGTGGTACTGAAACAAACTGGGAGGTGGGGTTGTAGACTCTATGTCAAGAGGATCTTTGCCTTTTGACATGGCAGGAACATCGGGTTATAACCCTGATGGTTCAACACCTGGCAGGGTCTCTGAACGCCAGGGTGGCCAAACAGCCTGGTAGATCACAAATTGTCTTCACTCGGATGTGGAGCATGGTCTCTTTCAGCGGTGGGGAGAGCTTTGCTTAGATCTATTTGCCACCGAAGAGGAGGCGCAATATCAGCGTTTTGCTCTTTAGGGTTTCCAAGGCGGCACTCTCGGCGATGCTTGCGAGTGGAACTGCGGCCTCCTGTACGCCTTTCTACTTGTACCACTGCTGCCCTGAGTGCTGAAGATCAAGTGCGACCCTGCCCAAGTTATTCTTGTGTCTCCGAACTGGGCACAAAGAGCCTGATACCCTGAGCTCCTGAGCATGGCCATCGATCCTCTGATCAGACTACCCCTTCGGGAGGATCTTCTGTCGCTGCAGCAGGGGACGGTCCTCCACCCAAACCTATCCAGTGAAAGACACAGTGAGAAAGAGGAGGGGGAGGGTGACGAGGGCACAAACAGGCAGACGTGAAATAGCTGCATCCTAAGTCCAGTAAACTGATACCAGGGGAAGGGACATCGTTCCCCCATCTCTGTTGCGATAGGCTCCCTATTCCGCAGTTAACTCTCAGAGGGGTCTGAGACTCCAAGACCTACCTACTGTATCCTTCCCCAAAAAGGGGAGAGGAAGTTCTTTGGCATGTGGCGCCATACCATACCTCAACTGTGAGTGGCTCCCTATGCAGTGTGGACTTAGCGCTAGTGAAAACCTTCACTGGGGTTGCTTGCTCACTGCACCAGGGCTACTGAAGCAACTTCTGCATTGTTGCGTGGTGTCCCACTCTTGAAATCTGCCTGGCGGCAACGCTGGCATCTTTGCACACGTTCACCAGACATTACCTGAACAGCCAAGTCAGAAGGGACAGTTATGTTGCCCGTTCTGTTCTCCAGGACTTTCTGGTGTGACCTTGGTTCGCAGACCCTCCTCCGGGGATGGTATTGCTGGGGTATCTATTCTAAGCTAAGGAATCTATAACTGTCTCTTTCTGATGTACAGGTTGCTTACCTTCTTTAACAAAGACATAGGTTAGTTATAGATTCCTTACCGCTCCACCCATCCTCCCCGCTCCGCGAACTGATTTCTAGGGATAAGGACTCACTTACAGGGCCCTAGTGTGGCGCACCATTGGCCAGTCTTTCATGGCTCTGCGCTTCTGGCGTGGAAAGTTGTCAGAACTGACGTTAGTGTGCAGGGGGCGGTGCCTAAATAGGCAGCACAACGTCATCCCGGCGACCAAGTCGGCTGACGCCACCCACTGACACACCGGGGTACAGCTATGAAAAATTCTTTAGATCCTGTCTGACGCCTGGGGGTTATTCTAAGGTAAGGAATCTATAACTAACCTATGTCTCTTACAGATACATCGTTACCAAAGGTAAGTAACTTGTTCATTATTTCTCAACACTTCTGCTTATGAGTTATCAAAATATACACATTTTCCTGTCCAATACACGTTTTCCTATGTTAGAGTAAATATATTAATTCAACCTTGCCAAAGCTTTTAATTTAGAAGGCTGGGCTGCACATTGGAGTGCTACTTGCAGGTAACCGGTTAGCCACCAGTAGCTCAAGATCTTAATATTGGAGAAGCCGGATTCAAACCATCCTCAGACTGATCAGTAGGCAATATTACAACAAAGGGGTATCGGTAAGAAACCCTTGCACTTCAAGGCCTCCAGAGTCTGAAATGCCATCCACAGCAATTTCTTTTTTTACTAAAGTGGCCTAGTTATTTGGTTGCTTACTTGAAAATCCATGGCCTGCTTGGACTCCATAGAGTGCAGCAGCTTGGGAGTGCAACTAATTCTCAATCTATTCCCTATTTTTTTTAGAACAATGACCTACTGGATATTCTATATGAGGGGAGGGCTGGGAACCTCCACGGACTGCTCTAAGCATGTTTTACAGATTTTATTTTTCTTTCTTTAAGGCAATACAATTAGGAAATGCCTTATGCAGGCATTTACTACCTTATTTGCACTACTACTTTCAGCAGGCAAAAGCAACGATTTAAAACTACCTGCAAACTCTATTACACCAAAGAGCAGTTTACTCAATGGGCTAAAGAAAATGTAGATTCTATAAAGTGCCCATGTTTGAGGGAAAATGTCTTCTAAAACGTTATAATACTTGGGGATGGATTTGTCCAATATCAATTTTTTTGATATGATTAATATGGTATCATGTACTTGACTTTTGTCTTTGTTTCGACTTGATGTGACTTAATTTGCGGAGAGCTACTGGGTATAGATGTAGAATAACTATGCAAAAATTTCATCGATAGGATTGCATTCAACTGATTTTGTTTTGAATTAATGATTTTGATATGTACTTGATGTAATTCATTTAAGTGCAGAGACTAGGTACTGATGTCTGTCTTGTATCCCCCACCACCACTAATTGTGATGACCTCTCTTTTTATATCTGGATGTATTGTGGACCTGCTCTTAAAAAATAAAATAATCCTTTGCACCTACAAAAGTTCACATCAAACTGGGCTTAAAAGACCTAGAAAGGCAGTTGAGGAAGAAAAATATACCCAGACTAGCCCCCCCCCCCCCAACCACAGTAGTAACTGTAAGAAGAACTTGTGCATTTTGAGGAGGACCGCCTCCTGTCTGTGAAGACCCGGTTACTGAGGATATATGGAAGAACATTGAAACAGACTCCCTACACAGGGCTGGACTTTCCGTAGCGGGCACTTCTCCGGTGGGCCGCCAGGGTGGGGGCTGGTTTTAGACCCCTGGAGGTTTTTTTGATACTGAGGGCACGTTTTGCAGCATAGCTGCAATATCGACACCCCCCTCCTTCAAGTGGCACAAAGCTTTCTGCGAGCCCCTCTATTCCCCCCACACCCCTGTGCTGGTAGGGCTCTTTGCCAAGGCCAGTTTCGGTTCCCAGTCCGGCCCTGTTCCAACAGACAGATTCGTACTCACCCATGTAAAAACTCTCCTCTTGATGATTTATACATGTCATACACTGATGGAGAGAGCAGTAAATATTAATGGAGAACCGATAAGGCATGTTGCCTCCTGTGCTTATGTATAAAACACTGCACCTACTACAGAGAAGAATATTTATCCTCTGCGTAGCTCACATAACACAACAAGCATGAAAAGCATTCAAATAGCCGCCCTCATGTAATTTTATTTTAAAATACAAACACATATAGCTTTAATATGGAATGAAATATGCAATCAGGTCATCATGCAATAAGGCGTAGCATAAACAAGGACAATTACTAACCGCAGACAAATGCTCATATCAGTATAAATCAGTTCCCAGCCAGAAACTGCTGTCCATGAGTCCAAGCCACCCAACCTGCTGGTTCAAATGCAGTAGTCTCTCATCAAAAGAGCAGAAAAGACGTCTGCCTACTTGTCATAGACCTGGTATTGCTAAATGTATACTCTCACCCCATTGGCGTAACAACTATATCAATTTATTTATAATCACATGTACAACCGCAAGCAATGACAGTTGTGCCCTGTCAGAGGTAGCCCCCAAGCAAAACATCGAAGTGCCCATCTCCCCAAGACATGGCAATCCCTCAAGGCAGCGCATCTCGAACTGGCACGTCTGAGTCCAGATCAGAGTCAGTGTCTGGAATTTTTAATAATACCACCAGTGCCTCCCAGGCCCTTGCCATCTCTAGTGCCTTTTCGCTGTTGGCGCGGGTCGCTAGCTGCAGCCTCGTAGTCCCTTCACATTCCGTCCACTTGAGAAATTCGGCATGCCATCTCCGAATAGCTAGGAACCTTCCTGGCCTTCTAGTGAGTTGTGATTTTCACTCTTTGCCAGCACAAGACCTAAATCTATGAATTTGCTGGTTACCTTGTTCTTAGAGGT
Organism: Lissotriton vulgaris; assembly: GCF_964263255.1. Classification (NCBI taxonomy): domain Eukaryota; kingdom Metazoa; phylum Chordata; class Amphibia; order Caudata; family Salamandridae; genus Lissotriton; species Lissotriton vulgaris. The sequence goes on from NC_141696.1 coordinate 187,577,803, forward strand.
GTGAGGAAACCAATGTAGCAAACAGAGGCCTATCGTGGGTTCTATGTCTCTAGTTGTGACATCCTGCAGAAGTGTTACCACCACCTCCCAATATGTTCCCAACTGAGGACACCCCCACGTCATGTGGGAGAAATCTGCTCCCATTGTACTGCAGCGCGGGCACGTTGCCGAATTCACTTTAAAATACTGATTATTTTTTGCCGGTGTAAGATGAGCCCTGTGGAATATAAAAAAGTGCACCAATTGAAAGTGTGCGTTCCTTGTGCTTTTCCATGCACGTTCCATTAAACCCGCCCATGTTTTCTCAGGGATTTACACACTTCAGTCTTCCTCCCATAGTTGTAGAAGTGAGCACTAAGGGGTGAGTCGCTCGTGTCATTCGACGGTACAGACACGTAACCGCCTTTATGGGGCCCGCTGCCATAACTACGTATTGACAAGCCATTGAAGTCTGAGGTTCTCTCAACCCCTCCTTCCAATGTGCTTGAATGGCGGTCATGAGCGCCATGTGTGCCAGATAATCCCCCTGTGCTAACTCAAACCGGTCTTGTAATACCTCATAAGGGAGTGCAGCACCATCCGTGTGGAGGTCCCCCCCCCCTTGGCTCCTTGCCATCCAGTCATTTATTGCCCCTCAATCACCCCCCATGTGGTAGGGTAGTGCACATTATTAGCGGGCTCTCGGGGGCAAAAGGCCGTGCAACGTGCGCTCGGCGTTTGCTTCTGTTCCACCAGAGTTTAATAGTCCCCATTTCCCGAGTGAGAGAGGAGGTCGGGAGCGACCACTGCAATAGAAATCTCGACAGCATCTGTTGAGAAACCTGATGCCCAGCCATATCAGGCGGTTCCCGTTAAGTCTGTGCAATCATCTGAGTAAGCCACTGCAACTGCGCCGCTAAATAGTATGTTTCATAGTCTGGGACAGCCAAGCCGCCCTCTGACCTCTGTCTCAATAGTGTGTTAAGCGCCACCCGAGGCCCAGAGGAACCCAACCATCATTGTTTGCTGCTGCTTAAAATTGGAGACCGGAATCCAAATAGGCATTGTCCTATAACAGTGCAACAGACTGGGGGAGTGCTACCATCTTAAGGAGGGCCACCCGCCCAGCTACCGAGAGAGGAAGTGTTCTCCAAAACTCAATACAGCCCTTGAGCCCTCTAATTGCTTTACCTACATTACCCTCCAATAAGTCTGGTTGAGTGTAATAAATACGAGTGCCAAGGTACGTCATGCATTGACGCTCCCATTGTATTACCTGCGTTGCCAGTGGGCCTTCAGTTGTAGGAACTGTAGGAGAAAAGTCTTTGCCCAATTTATATAAGTCCAGTAATGGTGCCAAGGTCGGCCAACAGAGTCTTAGCACCCCAAAGAGCGTCTTCCGTGTCTGCCAAAACCATAAGAAGATTGTTGGCATAGATTGCTATATGGTGGACTTGCTCGTGCACTTGAAGTCCCTGATAATGTAAACCTGTCCTGGCCCGGGCGCCAGTGGCTCCATTGCCAGGGCCAACAACAGCGAGGACAGGGGTAAACCCTGTCTCGTTCCCCCGACCCACAGCACAGGCCTCTGAAATCATCCCACCCGTTTTGATCCGCGCCTTAGACTGGCGATATAAAAGCTGTCCAGCCCACAAAAGCATCCCCCAGGCCAAACCGCTGCATAACGTGAAACAGGTATGTCCATTCTAAGCTGTCAAAAACCTTCTCTATCTATTGTTAGCACAGCAGCGAAGGGCTTGTGGTATGCATCAGCATCCAAGATATTACGAAGGCGCCGCACATTTTGAGCTGTGTCCTGGGACGGTATAAGCCCCGCTTGATCAGTGTGTATTTAACTGCACCTTATAGGGGGGGGGGTGTCGCCAATATATGGCACAAAATCTCTGTCTGTAGACAGCATGGACAATGGCCGATAAGCCATCTTGTCATGGGGAGGTATTCCCGGTTTTAAAAGTGGGATAATCACTGCTTCGCGAGTAGTAGCAGGTAGAAGGTGCATCTTTCTCGCGGTTTTGCATAATGTTACTAGCTGAGGAGCCAGAATGTCGACGTACATACTAGAAAACTCCACAGGCAGCCCATCCACCCCAGGAGTCTTTTTGAGGGCCATATGCTTGATTACCCTGCAAGTCCTGGTGACGACCGGGGTGGTCCGGTCTCTCACTCTCCGCTTCCTGCAGCTTCTGATCTGCCTTCTCGAAGTCCTGCAATAGCACTCTACGTACTCCCATCTTATTCGCAATACATTGCCCTCTTATTAAACTTTTAAAAGCGTCCCATTCCACCGCCAGGGAGGGGTCACAACCAGTGTTTTTCCAGAACCAATTATCTATTCCAGTCCCAAACACCTGATCCTCCGGTAATTCTGGACTCAATCGCCAAGTCAGGATGCTAGAGAGCTCGGGTAAAAGATTAATACGCAGAAGCAAAGGATTATGGTCTGGTGAGGTACTAGCTTTATTGTTCCTCTGCATGCATGTCGGAGGAACTAACCACCACATCTAGACTAACATGGAGGGCATGTAGGGTAGAGAAAAAAAGAGTAGTCCCTAGCATGCGGGTGGTACGCTCTCCAGGTGTCTTCCAGTCCCCTGCTATGCTCCCAATCCCGCCGGAGCCTTGAAAGATTATGGGGAGGTGTGTCCGGGAGGGTTGGGTGAGATCTCTCTGGCAATACATCTGTGACAGAGTTAAAGTCCCCACCCATAAGGACCGATCCGGTCAAAAATGGAGCAAATTTCCATGATCAGTGTGTATAAAAAAAAAAAAAAAGCTGCTTGTCCCGTATTTAGAGCATAGATACTGGCCAACACCACATCTCTGCCATTTAGCCAGCCTGCCACTAAGATGTATTGCCTATCTGGATCTTTCAGCTGGCTTGTGGGTTGGAAAGGAACTTCCGCCCGGACCCAGATCAGCACCCTCTCGCAAAAGAATTGGTACAAAAGACCTGCCCTCTCCACCAGCGCTGCATCCTCATTGTGTGCAATGTGAGTTTCTTGAAGGAAAGCCAACTGGATTCCCCTGTGCACCAATTATGTGTGTATCTTATGTCTTCGTAACATGGTATGCATACACCGGACATTCCAAGATATACACTTTAACTCAGACATTGAACCCATGACATCGCTCCTCTTCGCTCATCAGCAACTTGTTCAAAAAAGTTATGCCGATGCCTCCTAAACATTCCCTTACAATAACAGAACAACCCCAACACCCCCACCCCAGGACACTAAAAAAAAAAAAAACTAGCCCCCATCCAAACTGTCCCAAAACTAAATGCCCTCTAGTGGCTGCAGAGGAACAAAGGGGAAAAGTGGTTGCAAGCTGGTGACCGCCTCTTGCAAAAGTAGGTGGAGTCATCCGCCCTCAAGCCCCATTTAATAAAGCACCCCCACCCCTGGGTCACATCTTTCTAGCATACAGTACACACCCCTCCCACTACGGGCATCGAACAATGAAGCCGCCATAAATACAAAGTTAACAAAACCGAGACCTTCCCAAGGACACCTGTGGAGGAAAATTAGTGAAGCAAGCATAAAAAGATACAAAACAAACCCCCATCAGGCAATTTCGTCAGCTGTGCCTGGTGTGACGTGGCAACTGTACACTACTCATTTAAGAGCCATCTGTGTCTGCTCTCAGGAGTCTTGTCCGACTCTGTGCCAGCCGATGACTGCTTACGGTCCTGGAGCAGTTCAGACCTTTGTTAAGCTCTCTGATACCTACGGGTCTAGCCAGTGCTATATAACACTGTTTAAATAACGACTCCGCCCGCAGTGCCTCAGACCTCTCCTTCGCTGTCTGGAATGAGCTGGGTGTCTTCAGAGTGCTGCCGCGGCCTGCAGAGGCAACGCACTGGAGAAGCACTTGCCCCAGGCTCCCCAGCCGGCCGGCAACCTGTTTTGTACGTTTCAAGCCAGTCCCATGCCTCCGTTGGCTCATCGCAAAAATGGGTTGTGCCATCGGGGATAATCGGCAGCTGAGCTGGGAACATCAGAGAATACTTAAGACCCTCGTCCCTCAGGGCTCTCAACAGCCAGGAAAGAAGCACGGCAATGCTGAACTTCTAGCATATAATCCGGGAAAATGGACACCTTACTGTTAGCCACCTGGTAGGGTCCAGAGTTTCATGCTGTCTGCAGGAGGATATCTCTGTCCTTATAATGGAGGAGTCTGGCTGCGGCGGTCTGTGACTGCCGAGCCGGGACCCGATGAGCTCTTTCCAGGGTAAAGAATTGGGTAAACCTCCGGTGCCACTGTCGCGGAGCCAGTCCTCCAGGTATTGGACCATATTGACCCCCTCCACCCCTTCCGGCAGGCCCAAAACGCAGATGTTATTCCTCCGATTGCGTCCCTCAGCGTCTTTGGACAGTTTTTCCAAGACCAATAATCTATGCGATATGCCTCCCACCTGCTCAGCAAGGGATTTCTGTGCTGCTTCCAGTGTTGCCAGGGTAATTTCAGCCCGCTCCACCCTGTCCGCCAACTTGGAATGCTCTGCGCGCAGCAGCCCCAGTTCCACCAACACAGTGGCTATACCTTGGTGCAGGGCCTCCCTCGTGTCTGTAATGGCATTCAAAATGCGGTCTAGCTGCTGCTGCTGAAACCGTGACTCCGCTGGCCCTTTGGGCGAATCAGACTGGGCCAACGCCTGCTTCCCCCGTGGCTTCCCCAATATGTAAAGTCGGCCCCCTCAATTCAGGTTGTTTTCCACGCTCACTCGCTGCTCTCAAAGGGCTCCCTACACGCAGGGCAGTTCGCGCTGCACAGACCCACTAGGCCCCCTGCAAAGTCACCCCTCCAGGTCTCCGGCACCGATCTCAGCTCGCGAAGTTTATGGCGGGGGCAAAAGGCAGTCACCCCCACCTCCATGCCAAAGGAGCCAAGTCCGCCTCGCGCGTTAAGATTCTGGCCCCCTGCGGGACTACTCAAACCAGCACAGGGCCCGATCATGCGCACCAAGCAGCCAGAGCCAGTAGACAGTCTGCAGCACCAGCGTCCGGCGTCCCCAGTCCTCGCAGAAATCAAGCACCCACAGGCTCCAAGAGCAGGCCAGGGCCCAATCCGGGATCCTCCCACGTGATGAAGGGTACAATCCTGCCCAAGCTAGAAGTCATTGCCGCTAGATCCCTGCAATGTAGCTGTGTTGTTCAGCGCTGCTCTGCAATTAAACTCACTGCTGCCGCCAAGGTCCCCATGTCGGCTGCGCAGGGGCTCCCAGCGGCCCGACTAGTTGCACAAGTGAGAGAGGCCAGGTTCGGGGCACCGCCTTGGAGTTACTGCCTTCTCGCTCGTGTCCAGATTTGTAACGCCCTTCGGGCAATGCCAGCACCAGTCATACGCACACCGCTAATGTGTGAGGCCACCGGGTTTCTTAATTTGAGAGGCGCAGCAGCGCGGCCAGCCCCCAGCACAGCAGTTCTGTCTGCTCTCCGCCACTGCTCCTGGCCGCCTGGCGTCTTAGTTGGAGCTGCACACCAGTGCAGCCGCCCTCAGCTCGGCAGTTCTCTGTCCGCTTTTCACCAATGCTCCAGGCCGCCGGGTGCCTTACATGGAGCCGCTCACCAGCGCGGCCGGCCTCCAGCACAGCAGTTCTTTGTCTGCTCTCCACCAATGCTCTAGGCACCTGGCGTCTTATTTGGCCATTGTCATCTAGCGGCCGGCTCCCAACACAGCAGTTTTGCATGTAGAAATCAAAACTTCCAGCGCGCGCTGCACCAGTTTAGCGCTTCTGGTCAACTAGCCCATACCTCTGACCGACTCTCCGGGGCTGCGCACCTTAGCAGGAGGGAGGGTGCTGCGCGCCCGGGGACAGGGCGGCCATAAACACGGATAATTCAGGACTTAAGCATCCGCCGCCACCCGGTTGCAAGCTGTGCCCCACAGCCTCCATCATGTAATGCACCTGAAGTAGAGAAAATAGAAGCCATCCTCCCATTAATAGATCAGGACATTAGCAATGGTAGGGAATAGGAGTAAAGCCAATACCTACAAAGAAGAGATTTGGAAAAGGGTAAATATGCTCCTTGAGGAAGGGAAAGCAGTTTAAAATACATGCTTAAAACCTGCCTTGATGCAGCTAATGCTGCCTGCAGATGTGCATAGGCACAACCCTTGCAGGGCATGCCTGGCTAAATATCACATTTCAAACCTGAGGTCCAGGACAAAAACACACCAGTTACAGGGAAAAATGAATTTGAAAGGTGGATGATTACATAAGAAGCAACACAACCATTAATAGAAAGTCAGGGTTTAACCCCATCATATACCTACTGGCAATGCTAGCAGCAAAGCCTATGTAAACAGATGTTTCCTAGCCAAGAAAAATATAAAATGTTTGTGGTCACAGTAAAATAAATAACTCGGCCATGAGTAACCCTAATCAAATCGCTTCGCGGGAAGGGTAGGACAATTGGGTACATAGCATAATAAAACTTGAATATTACATAGAATTGGAAGGAAAACATCCAAATACACCACCAACGAGACTCTCGTTCAGAAAAGACAAAAACCTACTTATTCAAGAGAGGAACCACTGGCAAAAAAGAGCGCAGCTTGGGATTATAATCAATTTACTTTTTTGTTTCCAAACTAGCCTTTACATAAGACCCTTTCAGTGGTGAAGGATTCTCAACAGATATGTCAAACCAGTAAGGTTCAAAAAGGAGCTCTACACAGAAAAATCTCTGCTGGAGCAAGGACCTATGAGAGCGACAATAGACCTCAAAGACTAATTTCCTTGTACTCCTAAACAATGGACATTGCAAATCTCTCAGGTTTGTGGTGGAGAACAATATATAAATGAAAAATTACACTTTTTGAAATCAAATTGGCACCAAGAGTGTGAAATTCTTAGCCAGAGTCTCGGTTCATCTAAGGGGGCAAATGGCATCTGTATTTAGATGAAGGGCTGGTTGCCAACACATTGTACAACCAGAATATTGTTGCCAAATTATCTAAAAAAAAAAGATTGTGATGACGAATATCATAGGTCAGAATATCATTTGTAAGAAAATAATTTTTAAGGTTTGATGTAGATATTGCTGATTTTTGTGTTGTAAGTTATTCATATTATATTGTTTAAAATGTTACCACGTACATTTATTTAAATTTGATTGGCGTGTAGGGGCGTAGGTGGGGGATGTTGAACAGATTTTTTTAAATACTTAATCTTGAATTGGGTTAAATGTATTATTTTAAATGATAATTGTTAGTCTTTTATTTTACAGCAATTGATTTGTTTCTTATTTTGTTTGAATTAAAGGTATTAGTCTTTTTTTTCTTTATTTATTCTGTATTTGTTATTCGGTTAGGAGAGGGATGGGAAGTGGTTATTGTATATTAGTGTTTCTAATTGTTTTTTCCAGTAACTACTACATTTTTTTAATTAAGTATTTTTATGAATAATTGTTAACAAAAAATGTTCCTAAATATTTCTATTTAAGATTTTTAATCCTATATTTTTACACTTTATTTTCATTTTTGTTGTTTTTTAGAAAGGATTGAAGGTATTTCTTTAATTTATTTTAGTTTTGAATGTATTTGTTTGGTTACATGTTAATTTTGTTGTTTAATACTATGCAATTTGCCTGTAATTTGTAGTTTATAGTGTAAAAATGTATTAAATGTCATTTTTTCTATCAAAAATAGTACAAATTTTAATGATATTTTATACTTGTTTTTTTATGATTTTTTTAACTGTAAATAGTAAATATCAACCTATAAAGTTAAACCATTCCCTACTTTTAGAGTTGGAATAGTACGTCATTACTCCAAATGTTAACACTTTTTGTATTATTGCTTACTTTTGCCGAACTTGCTTGCTTCCTGTTTGTATGCTTCAGCGAAGTTTATTTTGTCTACTGGTGTTCCCCTCTCCTTTTCGAGCTTGCTACTTGTGTCCTTACTGCTTTTTTTTCTTGCTGCTTCTTTTTCCTAGCCGTCTCTTGTGTACTTTGATTTCCTTTTTCTTGTCTGGGGATGCTTCCTCCAAACACGCCCTCCCATGCCATTCTTGTTTACTCGCCCATACGCCAGTTTGCTTCCCCATTCACCCCCCCTCTGTTGTTGGTGCTTCTGTATTCCTGCCATCTGTTATTGTGCTGCTCTTTTATTCTCTCGTCCTTCTCTCATCCCACCAGCATTTTTCTCTTCCTCCTTCCGTGTTCCCATTTGCTCTCCACCACAACCCAGTCTCCTATTTTTTTTTGTTTAAAAGAAAAAAGGGGGTGGGGGCTTTAGCACTTTATCAAAAATTACTAATCACTTTTCATTGGTAAATTATTTTTAATATTATATTAAGCCATGCTGCACAGTAGCTGTGCTGCTGTAGAGCTTGTCTAAAAATCATTGCCAGAGCCAATAAAGAGGTGGCATACTCTGGACCTAATGGCTTTGCCAGTACTTGTTTTTTCGGTTAGTTTGGTGTATCTGTTTGCATGTTGGTACAATTTTTATTAGTATTTCTGAATTTTAGGTAGCTTTATTTTAATTGTTTAATTTTCGTTATTTTAGATATTTTGTGTATAATTTTTATGTAATCTTTTTTAGAGGAATATACATTTTAATAATTACATTTAATGATAATTATATTAGAAACATGATTTTAGTTGGAAAAATGTAAAATTTGTGTTAGTTTTTTACACTTACCCTAAACACTTTTAAATATATAAAATTACTCATATTTGATATTTGTCTTTTACATTGCAAGTATGTAGATCGATATTTTTGGTTGTATTTTTGAATCGGCCAGAACAGTGCAAACTATGCCATAAACACCTTTATTTACTAGGGTTCACAATTAACATAGATACATATTTCACCGCCTTTTCTCTCTTAGAACAAGATATTTCTGGTAGCAGAATTGGACACAATCAAGGTAATGGCATCCCTCATACAAGTTCTGGTACTTAATGATTAAGTTAATCTAAATCACAGACATTAATGAAAATGCGGTGTAGGATGGCGTCTTGAATTCTTTACTACCACTAGTAAGAGGTCAAGTGACAAAAGCAGGAATGGCTCAAAAGGGCAGTAGTCAGTGCAATTTGGACGATCTAGAGAGTATAACAAAATTGCAAAGGAAGCAGAACACGACAAAATGCAGGCACTGTGTACACCCAATCCCTCAGTATTGATCACCAACACTACTACACACATGGAATGGGGTGCCCTTCTGTAGCTCAAAGATCGGCACCAGTGGAAACAAAAAGAGGCCATAAAGTATATCTGTATCCTGGCGCTAACATTAGTCTTATCGCTGGAGGCCTTTCATTCCCAAGAAGCAGGGGAGGTTATTCACATAAAAAAAGACTACTGCAAATGTACTGCAGAAAAGGGGAACAAGATTGTATCACTTCCGAACCAGCACAAGAAATGTATATGGGAAGGCAGGATAAAACGACAAAGTGGCAGTACAACAATCAAGAGCAAAGCTCTGAGGCAGACAAGCTAAGGAGACCAAAGATGATCCCACAAATTTAAACTAAATCGGGAGGACTAAAAAAAAAAGCCAGACTTTATCAGTCTCCACACCCCTAGTCTAAGAGAAATGTACTGCTGATAAATGATATGGAACATTTTCATATGTGTTGACATTAATACCATCCCTGGTTAGGAAACACAGACACACTAGTCGGTGATCCTTATTGCATGGCTGTGGGCATGGCCAATATGGTCACTACACCTACTGACAATAGCCCAAAAACTGAAAAAAATCCCCCAAATAATAGCCCTATTAACAGCACAATATGAAAGGGTTTGTCTTGGTAGCATGGCTCATGAGGATCCTAGAGTCATGACTTGTGATGGCTTTGAATTTGGACAGTTACAGTTGCTGACTGCATAGGGTTAATCCCAGGAGACGACACCAACCGCTTGCAAAAGCCATTTTTAAACGTTGGAATGGTTCATTGTGTGGTGCAGTAGAGAAGATCTACAAGAAAAGAAAACAAATGAAGTAGTGATAGTCATGAATAAGTTTGCTAAAGTTCGAATTATTTGCCTCGCTAAGACTACCTATCAGTCAGTCTATAGGAGGGTGAGGGAAAAGCATTTAAAAAAAATCAGGTAAAAGAGCGGTTTCTAGAATGGGAAAGAAGTGTAAAATCCACCTAGATTAATATCCCGTCTTTTGTGGAATTTGGATTGTGATCTCTGAAGAGATCCATTTGAACAAATGCACACCGCTACACTCCCCATTAAAAGCAGCTTTCCTCTCTGCAAATGCCTCAGTTCACAAAGTGAATGAGCTTTAAGCATGAACCACTCCGGGACCCTGTCTAAATATGTATGGACATGTTTATAATAAGAACCAATTCTCACTTTATTCTTAAAGCGGTATAACAATTTTGCTTAAATACAATCCATGCCATAACCCGTGGTCTCCAAGAACATAAGTTGAAAGGTCTCTCTACTTGCCAAATGTCAGGAGACATTTACTAATCACTACTGTATAGACATTAAAGCAAGGAAAAGAGAGCAGGTGGGACAAAATGTGCTTTATGCTCCTAAACTCCTAACGGATACTGCTATAAAATAAGTGCACAGCATTTGAATCTAGAAAAGTATTGCACCGCCAAATAAAGTGGCTAATTAGGTTGATAATTCTGCAGCTTGAAGCTCTACGAGATTCATGTGACCCTTCCACCTCCCCGTTGATCAAGAGGAGGAATACAAATATAAATTATATTAAAAGGGTACTACACTGGACGAAAAAAAAAATCTGAGGGTCATTGTGTGCTTACACACAATGGCATAGTGAAATGATCTCGACTTTACCTATGCCCCATGAAAAGTTTTACCTTTAACGCAGTTTCCAAACCCCACCATTCAATGGTGGAATAGTGTACAGCATGAACACAACGGAGGTGGGAGGGTCCAAGGGGAAGTTTACCGACCTCACACCGCTACAGCCCCCAATCAACACAGTTTAAGCAAACCCAAAGTAGCAGTGGGTCAAAGAAAGAGAAGTTGACTAACTAAGTATCTGACAATAAGGAGAATCAAATATAATGGGACATTTCTCAAAGATAAAATGTACACCAGTGTGACACGACAAGGGTCAACAGGATACTTTATGCATGTGAAAAAATACCCATCAGTTGTCGACCGATACCGCCCTTATCATCTGGGATCCTTCACACCAAGAAGCGAAGATGTTACAACCACTTCAGTAAAGTAAATGATTGACCAAACAGGTGAGGCTCAGTGACATTAGGTAGGGGAGGCTATATAGGCATAGGGTGAAAGCTGTTAAGCAGTGCAAAAGAATAAGTGAAAAAGTAAAGTGGAAAAAAGTGCTTGGGAGACTAAAATTGGATAGAAAACAGGCAAAAAGATATTTTAATGAAAACCTCTCAGCTTCCAAATCAATAAAATGAGTACGACAATAGTAGTTTCAACAAATAGCTACTATTCGTTATGTCAGGTCGACATGTTTCTGCAGACTAATGGATCCTAAAAGGTATCCACTGCTTTCACCAGGACCGATAGTCGCTACTGCTCAGAAATAGTGATATATAAAAATGTAAATTTATCACCTGGGTATCCTAGGTAACATCATACTCCTGGCTGGTGGTCCCCAATCAGAATGGACAGGAAACACAGTGTCCGATACAAAGGAAGACAAACAATCAACAGACATACAGTTAGTGAGTGGATTCAAATCTTTCTTATCTTAAATCCAAATGTAGGGCAGCAAAAATAGTTTCACATACTTGCCCTCATAGTGTCAAATAATAAAGACAGGCGTTAATCCTTTCCGAAAGAAATGACAGGACAAAAGAAAACAGTTATTCTAATGTGTTTAGTAATTGACTTGGCATGCTGCCTTTCTGCTTTGTTTTTGCATCTGAAGGAACTGACTAATTGGCGGGCAGTATTTGGCTAAATCACATATACCTCCTTTGCCAAAAGAATGGTTTATCAGTACTGCCCGTTTCCATATTTAATTCTTACTGTTATATGTAAATTCTGCTTTAAAGAGAAATGGGGCAAAATACTTGAAGCCACAGCAATCCCATGAATAACCATTGACATTGCCATGCGCCCAGTACTGATCACTTGGCAATACTTTATTATTGATGCTGTAGCCAGTACCTGTCCAGAATCTTCTTGGGCAGTCTCAGTCGAGGCCAAATTTATTTCCGTTTTTTTTTTCTTAGCCCATCATGTGCCCCATCTCTGCATGCCATGTGTTTCTCCACGATCACTCCCCCCCTCCTCAGGAGCACTACTGTTTTATTTCGCTCCAAGCGCCGTTTGCCTTCTTATCCCATGCCGCACCCCGTGGCTGCTTGTTCTATGCTTCTCCACGATCACTTCTCCTTTAAAAATTGCACTCATATAGAACGTTGTCTGAATATCCTTTGACCGGGATTCAACCGTTTTCTTTCTTGTTGCCCTTAATGATTTTGTGGCCTGAGACAACCTGACCCATTTACAACCGCATTTATTTCAGTTTACATAGGAGATGAAGTGAAGCTTTCCACAACAGCTGATGTGACCCAAAAAAAAGTTATTGCAAAAGCGTTTCAAAAGGTATTGTTTAGGTGGAATATCAAACTGTATGGATATTTGTAAACTTTAAGCGACGAGAGTGGTCAGTGACACGAGGGGATGGCATAACAAAAATGAGTGCATCTTTCTTAATCCATGTTTCCTTTCTACACATATGCCGCCCATTCTGTATTCTGCCTGTTTGTGTTGCGTGCGTGCATGTTCTGTTGCAGTGGGTTTTCCATCCCTCTTAGGCTGTTGGTTGCAGCATGTCCGGTGCGGTTTTGTCAGTTGTGCATCAGTGTGTGCTTGTGTAGAGCAGTTTGAAAACTTTTTTGGCCCGCCCATAGGGGAGGATGGTTCGGCTTGCAGTGGTTTTGCAGTGGTCGGCGGTAGGTTCTTTTCCCACCACCCTTCCTCACTGGCTTCATCCTCCCTCCCATGGGCGCTTTATTCATGTTTCTTCTTGTTTACACTATCCACTAAAAACATTTTGAAGGTGCATATTTAATAGTGGTCCCAAGTAAAAAAAAGAAAAAAACCGTACTCGTCCGTTGTGGCATGCAAAATTATTTTAATTGTTGTAATATATTGGCTATCCTTTATCCGCAGCCTGCATGATAATTGGTTGATTCCCTGTCGCAACACCTCTTTTGCCGTCTCTGTAATTACGCACCCCCATTGGCGAGACCTATTGGCTATGCCAATGCTTGTTTTGTTTGAGTGAAACTAGCAGGTCTGTGCTAAACCTGTGGTGTGGTGTTTGAGCGGGGAGGGGGATGTGGACATGTATTGCTAATTACCATATCGTCCCTCTTTGGCCTCATTGACTCTTAGCCAAGCTGTTCACTAAACCATAACCAAAACAATTGGCTCTAAGGTGAACAAGTACTGGAATTTAATCTTGCTACCTGGCCATTAAATTGGTGATAACTACGTTCTTTGAACTGAAATGTTTAATACTGACGTCATGGGACATTTATACCAGAAGATTATTTAATTTCGAGAATCTATTAGATGCTGTTTTTATGTTCAATTTCTTGTTTCATACATTGAGTGGAAGTAATGAACCACATTTCTTCTCTACTATTGGTAGAACGTGCTACATTACAGTCAAAATAGCTGCAACCTTTTATTTAATACCTAATAAGGTTGATATTTGAATGAAAACATGACCGAATTGGAGACTAACAATTGTCAGACTGCATGAAGCATCAGAACTGCAAAAGGTAAGGAAACTGCAAGCACTCTTGACTTGCTAAATCAAACCAAATCTGCCTTAAGGCAAGTGTGCTGTATTGTAACTTTTGCTGTAAGCCTTTCCCCTATCTAATGCCGTCTAAATTAATCCAGCTGTTTTGTTCCACTGTTATGATTTATAGCAGATTTAACCTATTGATGTTCGATCTACTTTTCTTTTCAATCTGCCCAACAGTTAATTAAAAGTGATTCTTCTAACCCTAGTCTGCATGCCAAGTTGCTATATCGCAACCAAGTAAGAGAAAACAAAGCGCAAATCCAAACAATTCAAATGTAGCGCCAGTGTGTGCTCAAGAACATCAAAAACCTTAGATGAAAATTAGGGTAATCCAATGTCGTTAAAAGTCAAATTGAAGATTTTAATTTCCTGTGACAATTGGTGAACATTATAGACAGTTGTTTGCACATAACGTTCCTTACTTCGGTATATCTTTTTAGAGCATCACATTGCCTTCTGTTAAAATATTATATACTGGGGGAAACAAAGAAACAAATTGCGAGTTACACTTTGACGTACTTTTTTTTTGTGGGTAATTTAGTTTAAAGAAGGTTGCATTTGCTTTGAACAAAATCAATGTTAATGTGTTTGTGTAAGGTTCCAGGCATTATTGAAGACTGACTAAATTGTACAAGAACCACACAGCCAACAGCGCAAACACTGTAGCAGTTTAGTTTGAAGTATTTTATGGAATGATTTGATATGGATTTTATGTTGAAAGATAGGAAAAGGGATGCAGTGGGGAGAAAGCTTTAATTGTATTTTTCTGATGGGTACTTCTTCCTCCAGATTTCTCACCTTTAAATATCCCCAGGTACTAGACTGTTGCTGTACGAATAAGACTTCACATATAGCACCACTCCTATACAAGTTTCCTTTTGTCTGCACTCTTTGACACATCTGGAGCTGCACTGGCAATGCCCCCCGTCACACAAAATCTTGGGTGCTTAGTGTAATGTGCCCCCTCCTACTCAAAAAGTCAGGCTTTAAGGTCTGCCAGTCCACATATGGTTAAATAAGACCCCAAGAGGTCTGTTAGTGCTGCTTGGGGCCTAGGCCAAGCTGTGCAACATGTATTACCTCATGCACTCTAAAGGAATCGAGGCATGAGAGCCAAGTTTTTATGGCATGCCCGATGATCCCAGGCGTCGCGCACAAGAGCAGGGTCCTAAGTCGTGCTCTTTTTTTTTTTTGATCCTCCAAGTCATCCAAGGATATGATTAAGCATGAGAGGAACTGATAGTATAACTCTACACTCAGGCGGTGTTCCATGTCATGAGGTAGATTTTCTCAACACCACCCCAAAAAACCTGGGCCTTTCTCAAAATAAAAATGTTCGCAAACTATAGATGACACTTTTGGCTTAGACTCCTCATGTACAGGTGCCCCATGATAACTGCAGCAGTGGGATGGCCATCTTGCTCCCTCCAGCCAATGCAGACCCCACAGACCATTTGGTATTCCAAAACGCCAGCAGGCTTGGAAACTTGCCCTGCAATGTAGATGTAATGCCCATCAGAGCTGTCTCCCGCAAAGGTGGCTGCCTTTACAGCAGTCTTTAGGAAAGTGGCTGAAGTCCTTAACTGACCTCTTCCTACAATTGAGCCCAAATCTACCATCCTTGCAGAGATCCTGCAGCCCACTTCGGCAGCTGATGAACTTCACCTTCCATTTGATTAAGCATTAGTGGACCACTTTTGGTGTTAAAATTAAATTGGATGACGTTGACTTGTTTGGTACGCGCCTAATCTTTGAGACTCTGCCGTGAGGTGAGTGGCCAACGTCCATTCTTACCTGTTGCCCACTTGGGAGGTCACTCTGTTTCCGCCTGTTCATTCCTGCCAGCACCGCCGCGGTGAGGTGAACGGCCATCGACCATCTGCGACAGCAGCCCCCGTGCCTGCAACGCCCAGGGGGCTACACGAGGCGCACAATCAACGCAGCCGTTGAGAGAGCTGGGGGCTCTCAGTCGGCCCGGCCCTCCCGCAGTGCGGGACGTGCCTAATCATTAAGACTCTGCCGTGAGGTTAACGGCCAACGTCCATTCTTACCTGTTGCCCACTTGGGAGGTCACTCAGTTTCCGCCTGTTCATTCCTGCCAGCACCGCTGCCGTGAGGGGAACAACCATCGACGATCTGCGACAGCAGCCCCCCCGTGCCTACAACTCCCAGGGGGCTGCACAAGGCGCACGCGCAACACGTCAGCGGAGGGCGCCGGATGCCCCTAAAGTCGGCCCAGTCCACCTGCAGCACGGGACGCGCGCGGGCGCTGCCCGGGCCATGGGCGGGCCCGTCCGTGCCCGCCCGCCCCCGTCAGGGGCCGTAAGAGGCCGGGCTGGGCCACCCCCCTTAATTTTTATTTATCCAACTACCCGGATCTCCAGTACTCACTCGGACCAGAAGACACCAGCTAGAAGATCGGGTGTCGGGTCTGACATCATTTAATGGTCTAGCACTGTACCATCAAGCTACAGAAGGTGGTTAAAGAGCTACCCCCGCATTTTAAGGATCCAGAACATCATAGGGTACATTGGACTGAGACACTCCAGACTGTCTGCTAACCACAAGGTACTGAGTACTGTTGCCCTAAAGTGGCCCCTTTTTTGTTATATTGAGACTATTATAAAGTTATTACTCTCGAGATGAGTAAAAGCAAAGTTGCAAGCTCGGTGGTGAGGGGGGGGGTTTAAGGGGACCCTGGATGCTTTCTAACTAGGGCGGAGTCCCTTTTAACACACGAAATCCAGCTAACAGAAAAGAGACTCTCCCTTGATAAGCTAATAGAACACAGGAGCTCCTCAATGGGCCCTATAGCTAGATGCACATCCCCCCCTTACCAGGATTACCCCCAGCCAATCTAACATGGTAACTGGTAACATTACAAAGGCTTTAATTTACACTACCTCATCGCAGCAGGGGGAGGGTCTATCACCACAAGCCATTTAGCTTATTGACGATGATGTGAGTCAGACACAGTTGCTCATACAAGAGTTGGAGGAACCCACAGGTCACATCTCCATGACACCTGACCTGGTAGGGTCGGGGGAAGAGGAGAATGTGATGCCCATAAATGGGTCAGGTAACAGAATCTCCCCAAGGGATCGTGGGGAGGTGGTCACCCGATCACAAAAAGGCCTTGCAGGCCAAGGGCACATCAATTATGGCCACCCCTTTAGCTGATGCCAAGGCCCCAGGCAGTAGTTCAAGGAGAGGGGGATATCACATATCGAAAAAATCAAGACAGAGTAGAGCAACTAAAGCGAAGGGGGTTAGTGAAGCAGGTGTGACTGCAATCTCCCCTCAGTGCCAAAACTGTAGGGGGGCAGAAATGATTCAGGGATGGGATAGTGAATTATGGTCCAAACTGGATATAATGTTAACCTCCCAGTTGGAGCCCCAGTATGAGACTGAATGTGATTGAGGGGCAACTTTCCCGGCTACTTGCACAAGGTAGTATCCCGACCTCATTTAAGAGGGGGCTAGGGTCTAATGGGGTGGGTGACACTGAGATTAGCACACATCCTAAGGTAGCCCACAGGAAAGAAATCGCAGGGGGGCAACAATGAACACGATCAGCCCATGGATAGGAAGGATGTGGCAAAGAAGGGCCCAATAGAGGGAACCAACAATGGCAAGGCCTCAGGACCATCAAGTAACAGGGAAGATAATGGACAGACAAGGGAGGAGAGGATAGAGCATATACCAAATATCCCCATAGCAATCAGAACCCCAGAGGGTAGATCAGCTATACCTAATCAAACAGGGTCACTAATAGCGGACCAGGCACCAAACACCCAGGGTCTCGCTGTACTTGATCTTCCACCGGCCTCAAGCCCCTACACTGTGGTTTTGACAGGGATTCCGGCATGTAGCGACAGGGGGGGGGCAGAAACCGCGCGCTCCCCGATTAATAAAGCAGTCCTCTGGCTGGCTAACGATTTAGGTTTCAATATCAGGAATCACAGACCTATCCTCTTGGCAAGAAGGGTGTCCTGGATTGGGAACAGTAGGAAGGGTTTCCCGGGAGATTGTGTGATTTTAAATCTTGGGTACCCAGAGATGGCAAGAGAACTTCTGAATAAGCAACGGAAGGGGATTTATCAGGAGGGGGGTGGCACAAGTATCCGAATGCTTCCACTTAGTTTATTTTAAAGGGACTCGATGCATTTAAATAACTGTGGAAACTTGAGGCGAAATCCACCAAGGCTAAATTGGGAGGGTCAATTAGCCTCGTCAATTAATCGGTACGCACCACTCCAAAGTGTTTCTGCTCTAAGCAAACTAGACTGACTGATTGGAGGACCACCGCTAGGACATGGGGAGGCACGGGAGGATGTGCCCCCTAACACAGACAAAGGAGGGATAGCTATGTCGAAAGCCGAGGTTTTCACACCCTCTAACGGCCGCAGAGTCCCTAGTAGGTTAGGTCTAGTAGCAAATCCCAGTATTCTCGCTACACCCCCAAGCGTGCATACCGATTACAGGCCCAAAATTTCACTAGTAGAAGGGCAGGGAAAGATTGATATCATCTCTTGGAATGTAGCAGGACTGTCCAGCAAATTAAATCATGACTGGTTAGTCTACATAAGGAGATTTAAAATTATCTGCCTGCAAGAAACGTGGGAGGTAAACCGTAGCGCATTAGCACTGGAAGGCTATAAAATGTACTGCCTCCCAGCGCACAAATCTCCATCTGGGTGAGCCAAGGGAGGCCTAATTACTTATGTGAGGCTGCAGGGGAGATGGGAGGACCTAGCATGGGACTCAGATTGTGTACATGGAACACGGTACACAAACAAGGGCCTAAAATTAATTTGTATTTTTTATTACGTTATTACAGGGAGACCAACCATAGCTAGTTTGGCAGAGTCGGAACATGGGTTAGAAGGAATTGAAGTGCTTGGGGCTGCAAGCGCTCAATTGGTGCTACTGGGAGATTTGAATTGCCGTTTGTGTCCCCACTTGATTAGTAGCGAGGGGCAATGGTCCTCTTGTCCAATGGAAGAGGGATTGCCCATTGAACATTCCAGCGAGGGACGCGAGTTTAGCAAGCTCCTGGGTATAAATGCACTTACACATACGATGGATCTGATCCGAGTGGGCGTGGACCATCTGATTGACCCAACTTTTAATGGGAAGGTGCACTGTTATTTATTTTTATTTTTGTCCCTAGCACCCTAAAGTGCCGGATCATAAGTTTTAATGTAGAACATAATGCTTTTAGTGATCATAACCCCCTGATGTTGACCATATGGGATTCTGACCAAGTAAAGCATCCACACCGAAAGCAGATCGGTGGCACAATTTCAGCCACCGACCAGGGAAGGAGACTGAGATGGTCTAACACTAACTGTGAAAGGTTTTATAGGGCGCTACTCGTGGAGAATGGCCAGCTGGTCTGGAGGTGTTTAGACCCAACAGTAGAGGGGCAGACCTCATCGCAGCATTTGAGAGAGTCGCCCAATGTATTGACGGCCTGCTGAGGCGCAGAATGCCATGAAAGGAACAGGACACACCTAGGTGGTTCGACCGGCAATGTTCCAGCGCTTTGAGGGAACTGAAGGTAGCTCTAAAAACTGTCCCCAAAGACAATACAATGGTGTCTACCTGCAGGGGGTGGTATAAACAGGCATTGAAGCTCCGCAAAACATCACTGCAGCAACAGACATGGGAGAACTTGAGGGAAGCGGCTGAATCAAGGGACATGACCGCATTTTGGAAAGTAATAAACAAATCTTGCTTTCAAGACCTGAATAAACCCAAGCTTGCATGCCATGTTTTGCCAGAGTCCTGGGTGGAGCACTTTCAAGGCCTCTATAATCATGATAGTATTGGCGATTGAGCACCACCAGTAGAGGTAGGAAACCGAAGTGTTGCCCAAACTCCTTTTTCCCTGGGCAAGATAAAAGCGGGAATCGATGGCCTGACTTGGACCAAGGCCCCGGGCCCTGATGGGACCCCCCCAGACCTACTATTGACTGGGTTAGAAATGTGAGCGCCCATGTTAACTAGTGATAAACACAGCAGTGGAGTCAGGTATGCCATCATCCTGGTCCACTGCGATAATTGTGCAGATTTTTTAAAAGGGCAATAGGGACAACCCACAATGTTATAGGCCTATTTCTCTCATCGACGTAACAGTAAAAGTCTTGGGGAGGGCCATTCTTAATCGGCTTATGGACTGGGCAGATGAACATGACATTATCTCTGACACCCAGTATGTTTTTAGGCCAGGTCGTTCAACTTCGGACCAATGCCTGAATTTCTATCTCCTGGTAGCCAAGTACACCGTCGCCAGTGATGAGACGGTGTACTTGGCATTTATGGACCTTACCGCAGCTTTTGACCGGGTCAACCGCAAGAAACTGTGGGAGTCATTGGGGGCTCTGGGCGTTGACATAGACTTGGTCAATATTTTAAGCACTCTGCATCAGTACACTTCAGCTCAGGTCAGATATAACGAGGAGGGAGACACCACCAATTCCTTTCCATGCTCTAGGGGTGTGAGACAGGGTTGCATCCTTGGGCCTTTTTTAATTACTCTATACATTAATGGTCTAGATAAGGTGCTTGGATCACTAGGGGTGGACTGCCCGAGGATAGGAAGAAGAGGGATCCCGTCTTGCTTTACGCAGATGAAGCAGTGCTTTTGTCACGAACTGCGCGGGGCCTCCAGCACCTCATAGATGGCTTTGTCAACTTAAAGGAGAACTTGGAGTTGTCTGCCAACCTCTACATATCGTACATCATGGAGATGGAAAAAGGCCATGCAGGAAATTCAATTACAGGATAGGCAACCACTGTTTGGAAAAAGTGCAGGCTTTTTCTTATCTGGGAATTTTACTTGATAGTCGAATTTTTTTTTAAACGCTGTCAGATGAGAAATGCAGAACTCTAATTAGCTCTTCAGGGGCAATTATTAATTTTGCACACAGGCTGGGCCGCTGGTCACCCGACCAAGTTCTGAACTTGTACAATGCTATCTGTAGTGGCAAAACATTATATGGCAGTGAGGTCTGGGGCTTTATTGACCCCCCTGAGGATTCAAATTGAAGATAACAAATTCCTACGGCGGTTACTCAGTCCCCCAGAGTACACCCTCCCATTCGATTCATGAGGAACTGGGCCTCACTTACATTAGAGATATGATTTAACTGAAACCTCTCACTTGTTGGCTCAAAATATGGACTAACCCGGAAGCGTTTTTCAGCCAGCAGATAATATCGGATTGCATTCCCCGGGAGCGTGGGCGGAATATCCCCTGGCTCAAATACGTGAGGGAGACCCCGTCAGGCTTGAGTCACGCTGATTATTTCAATCATCCGACAAAACTGTTAGCTCGGGATAAGGCCTTTGTCAAGTCCGCATTCTTACAGAAAATGGCTGGCAAACCGTTGGAGAGAGCCCACCTCCTGGCCAAATCCAGTATAGGTATGGAACCGTACCTGTCCTATTTTTATAATGCACAGGACAGATTTTTAATGACCCGATTTAGGTTGAACTGACTTCACCATACACTGGGGGAACCCTCGGGGTACATAACATCTATCTAGTTGAGGGGTCCCTGCGGCTGCGACCAAACATCTCCGCAGGACACGCTCCACTTCGTTTTGTTGTGCCCCTATTGCGCTTACCCCAGGAAGTTATTTTTAAAATGTATTTTAAAGAATGCTGGGTTCAAACATGCAAAGGTGGCTCTGTTGTTTTTAAAATTGTCCGTAGAGGCTTCAACACTCTATTGCACTGATAATTTTTTAAGGATGGCCGCAAGATTGAGATACACAAAAGAAGTTGGATGATGGCATTTGATGTTAATCTTTTGTACTAGCACCCATGATGTTTTTTTATATAATGAACTATGCTGGAGAGGGGCTCACTCCCCATCAAGCCTGATTGATACTCTCTTTGTCCCAGTCCCGACATATTCCTAAAGCGACCCTCTCAGGAATCTCAGACTTTCCAATTTTTAATGAGGTTTTTTATCCTCATGATTTAAGATGAATTTCACAGACACATGTTAATATTCTTCCACTGATTGTATAGGTTCCTTTGTACTAGGTCCTAATCCTTGTGATTTTTTTTTAATTGTGTTGTACTTTTATGGTATTGTTGTATACCGAATAAAGTAATTCTGATGATGACTTGTTTGGTACAGATTTTCAACTACCTGTTTGTGGTTTCCTCGCTCAGACTAAAATCTGAACTCTGGGTCATCACCAAGGTGATAAAGGTGGTTGTGTTACACATGCACACAGTGGGGATCTGTGTTTCCATACCAGCATAATAGACTGTTCAAGGGCAACTTGCTGTAGCTGGTGTGGGACCACCTGAATGCAACACTATTTCTGCTGTTCAGTGTTTTGGGGTTTCCCTCGATCTACCCAGATTGCATCTGGAGCCCACTCAGCACCTCATGTTCATGGGGGAAATAATGGATGTATCCCTCCATGCATTTTCTCCTACCTCCAGGGAATCAAGGACATTTTGAGTTGGATTCCAGTGCTTTAGGAGGGGACTTGCATTCCGGTTCTGAATATTACCAGTCTGCATGTCTGCTTGCATCCATCATCCTACTGGCCTCTCTTGCTCGCTGGCATATGACTTCCCTGCAGTGGTTTGTCAGCAGTGATAGCAGCATGGGCGTGATCTGAAATTTGTAATCTCATGAGACACTCTGACCTTCTTTGGTAGTTGGTAGAGGAGAACCTGGCATGAAGAAAGTCATTTTGCCCACCACATACAGTGGTCACTGTAATGATGGGCACATACACCTTGGGGTGGGGTGCCCTTCTACAGGAACCTTAAATCAAAGGCCCCTGATTGAGCAAAAACTATTCTTCAATTTTCCCGTGCTGAGGCTGTTTTGCCTGGCCCTGATAGCTTTCTAGCCCACCCTTCATAGCTGATTGCTGCAAATCTTGACAAAACATGCAATGTGGTATGAGAACAAGCAGTGATGCATGGCATCTCCTCTCTGCCAAGACTTTCTTAGACACCGGGCCTCACAAATCCTTCATGGATTCCCTGAAAATGAGAGCCAACAGCCCAAGTCTCATCTTTCCGACCATGGTTGGTGTCTCTGTCTAGAGGTAGTTCAAAACTTCTTTGCTATCTGGGTCGCTCCAGAATTGGACCTTTTTCCCCACTTAGAAGAATGTACTTGCTCAAAATTCTGCCCCCTCCAGTGTCTGTTGTAGGAAGTCACCCAGTGGGGCAAGTTCTCCCACCACCGTGCAAATCTAGCTCCTATCATGGCAAACACAGTTTCTCCAAGACTGCCATCTCTGCCCTGACTAAGTTAATTGCCAGAGCGGTTACAGTTGGTTTGCTCCTTGGGTGGTCTTTTGTGATTGAGCCAACCGAGAGATCAGTTTTTACTGTGAACCTGTTGTAGAAAGAAATGCGCAAGTCTTCGTTGGCTCCCACTCCCACCCACAGGACAAGCAGTGGATTTTCTTCCAAGCCCTGCGCCGTACACACCTGCGAGGGTGGGTCTGCTCAGATATCCAGCGGTTCCAGTCTGTTCTCAGTAAATATCTCACCCCATGCAACTTCTCCTCCTTTGCTGCACTTCGGTGAGGGGGGTCCAAGGCTCAAGCAACCGATAATCAGCAGCACATCTGTTTTTGGGTCCAATTCAGTCTAATGCCTCTCACGAAAACCGATACATGTAGCACTTAGACGCCGGGGTGGTGTCCTGTTGTAGTTTCCCACACCTACAATGCAGAACAGTCTTGATCGGGTGAAGTATTTAAAATGTTACTGTAATAACTCTTAATAATTGGGCTGCTCTTGTTAAGCTAATTTACATTGGCTCCCTCCCATTAAAACCCAAGGCTGGTCTCACCAAAAGTGGTTTGGTAACCTCTTAGGCTTCAATGGAAGACATGCTGAAAATGTCTCCCCCTCATATCCCAGCCAGTCATATTCTTTTGAAGATTCACTGAAGAACATTCCTTTCTTATCTCCTGGTGGGACTCCTAGGTAGGTTGATATCCTCCCCTTCCTCCTCTGCAGACTCCTGTGAGGATGTGCAAAATTAAAACTAGGCTGTCTGCATCTCTCTTCTGCAAAGGACCGGTTGTACAGTCAACTTCTACACCATAATGGAAACCAGTTAGTGCTTTCTCGGTGTGCACTGTCCATATACCAGCAGTCTTTTGCAGAGGAAAAGGACGGGAACCACATGAATAAACATTTCTCCAGTATTAGGGGTGTCTTTCATAGATTCACATGCTTGAATAATTCCCCGTCGTCGAAGTGGAAGTCCCACAGTACATAAAATAGTAGTATGAAACATATATACATAAAGTATATACATATATACATATATAAATATATACAAAAGTATATAAATAGATATCAAAATAGATCTAAAAGAAATAAAACCTTAAAGTACCGTATAACAACATTAGCCCATAGTAAGCATTGAGGGAGAGTTCACTTTAGGAACATATCCATGTCATTATAATAGTCCACATTCCAGCCAATCAGGCTGTAACACCCTCTTGAACCTTCTCAGAAGCTCAAGCCCTCAGATTTTCTACCGCACGGCGTGTGAAGGGAGTCTCCCTGAGCTCTGCTCGGTTTCTTCATTCTACAAACCTTCTAATCTTCTACACCATGTCTTCTACAAAAATCTTTATTTCGGCCTTGTTCTGCCTTTGGAAAACTTCCCTTTCTCTGAGGACCCTCATAAAAAATGCATCTACTGCTTGTACCCGGACCATGAGGTGAGGAGTTGCAAGTTTTGCAGAACTTTTTCTTCAAAGACCCTTAAGGATAGAGAGGCCCCTCTCCTTCTGTGGCTACAGAGGTTGAAGACTTCAGACAACCCTGTGTCTGATATAGAGTGTGTGTCTTCCTGCCATTCTAAGACCTCTCTGAAGCGTGTGTCAGAGACTGAGCTTCCTTCTCCCTTTCTTAAAAAGAAGAAGCTTGTGGACGCTCCCAAGTCCATCTCCCCACTGGATCTGCCGGCCTTTACGCCTATGGGACCTAGTTCTCTGGCGTCGCAGTCTCACTCTGTGCCCTCGTCCTTCACGAGTGCCAGCTCGTTGACGCGCCCGACAACGACCAGATCAGTCGACGTTGTACCTACTTCGACGACCCGCTCTGTCGACGACGATGACATCTGCATCGTCGACGATGCACCAGGAAGTCAGGACTATATCGTCCATTGTGAAGATCTCGTCGATGACTAAGAAATCAGTCTCTTCGACTACCTTACCTAAGCGCCGCTCATCGATGAAGGCTTTGTCGATGCGTCACTCGTCGACGCGACCACCTTCGTCGACTGTAGCCTCGTCGACGTCTAGTATTTAGCCGACGTCTGCCTCTTCGTCGACGCCGATGAACTCGTTGACGACCATGACATCCTCTGTGGCGGCAGCGCCGTCTACGACAAAGGCCTCTGTTTCGTTGACGGCATCCGCTTCTTCGTCGACTCTTGGGACATCATTGACGAATCCCTCTGACGACTTTGACGACGAACTCGTCAATGGGACCATCGACGGAGCAATATTCTCTGGCAACTGCAACCACCTTCACAGTGGTGACCGATACTACTGTCAAACGCCCGGCTCCAATGTTTGAGTCCTAATCAACATGGGTCAGGTCCCCCTGATCAACTCTTTGCCTCTGCAGAGGAGGAATCTTCTGATGGCTCTTACGCTGATGACACCTTTCGTGCCGCAAATAGCCTGTCGGAGTTGCATATAAAGTATCAAGACAAGGATGATAATGATGAGAGGGGGTCGCACTTCTCAGTTCGAGATGACCAGCAGGATGTTGACCACGAAGTTCCTACGGCACAGTTGCCAATGACTTTAATCACTAACCTTCAACACATGCTGGACGATTACAATCGTCGTTTCCCACCTTATTCGCAGGCCTCTCCAACACCGCCTCCTCCACCACAGGAGTCACTTCAAGTTGCACAGGCACGATCACCAGTTCTTCAGGACCCTGGCCCTGATATTCAGAATGATACAGACCAGGATGATGACGCTGTCCTAGCGGATTGGGACAACTATCAGGCCCAGGCTCAGTCTCCTGCTTCTACCTCTTCTCTGGCTTCTCCCCCAGTGGACATTAGGGGTTTCCACCTTTTAATGATGAGAGCCGCAACACGTTTCCACTTGCCTATGGTCGTCAAACAACAAGACTGTTTTCTTTATGATTTCAAGGATCAACCTTTCAAGCAAGTGCATACCATTCCAATCATTTATTTCATTTGGAAGGAGGGACTCAAACTCATGGAAGGACCTAACTCCATCCCGGCCGTGCTTCCACGCCTCGACAAAGTATAAGGCGCCAGAAGATTCACCTGCCTGCCTTGTGTCTCGACCTAAGCCAGACTCGGTCATTACACAAGCTGCCCAAAAGAGGTCACGTAATCCGGCTTCTCCTTTAACATCTCCGCCGGATCAGGAAGGTCGCCTCCTGGATACCATTGGCAAAATATTCACCACAATGGCTGCAACTACGGTCAGGGCGGCAAATTCCTTAGGCATCCTTGGGCGATACGGCCGTCGGATGTGGTCGGAAATCGCAGCTTTGGTTGACCTAATTGCTGAATCCTCCAGGGCAGAGGCACAAAAGATTGTGCAAGAGGGCGAGAAAATATCAGAAATTATAGACTGCGCAATAGATATTTCCTCAACCGGTTTCAGACAGCTGGCAGGTGCTGCAGTCTTAAGAAGGCAGGGCTGGCTTAAGGCTACGCCTTTTCAACCTGAGGTGCAAGTAAAAAGGTACTCGATTTGCCTATCGATGGAGAGTCCCTCTTCGGCAAGCACGTGGATGACTCCTTAGTGTCCATCAAGAAAGATACGGACACTGCTCGCACCCTGGTATCTCTCCAGTACCGGAAGCGCCCATTTCGTGGAGCACGTGGCAGGGGCACATCCTCCAATTTTCGAGGCGCCTCCCAGTACCGCTCCTATGGTGAAAGCAAGCAGCGCTACTCTAACCAATATCAGAATAGGCAGTCTGATTCCAGGCCGTATAAGAGAAAATTCACCTACAGAGGACGTACCACCTCTAAAAAATGACTTTCTAAAGACCAAGTCTTATTCTGCGCTGAAGATTGGAGGTCGAATCTTCCAAAACTTTTACAATTTGTGGAAAATAACTTCAGATCGTTGAGTCTTGGATGTCATCTCAAAAGGCCACGCTTTCGAATTTCTCAAGTTTCCTCCCAACCGCCCTCCCTCTGGTCCCCCTCCAGCACACTTGAAGGAACTGTTTGCACAAGTTGCATTTATAATCCAAAAAGGGGCAGTCAAAGTGGTTCCTCGATTACAACAAGGGACTGGCTTTTATTCCCGCTTTTTTCTTATCAGGATGAAATCTGGAGAGTGGCGCCCGATCTTAGACCTCCGAGCCCTCAACAAGTTCATCAAGTCCCAAACATTTCGAATGCTGACCTTGCTAGAAATCTTACAGTCCCTGAATCCCGAGGAGTTCCTCTCCACAATCGACCTCCAAGACGCATACTTTCATGTGCAAATCCATCAAAGACACAGGAATTACCTCAGTTTCAAAGTAGGATCAAAACACTTCCACTTCGTTCTGCGCCGAGGGTCTTCACAAAGATCATGGCTCCAGTTGCGGCTTACCTACGCCTCCAGGGCATACAAATCTACCCTTTAGACGACTGCTTGATAAAGGCCCCAACCTTTCTCACAGCAGAACAACACACTCAGACTTGCCTGTCAGTCTTCCAAGACTTGGGTCTTTTCATCAGCCACGAGAAATCGCATGTCCGTCCAGCACAACAAAGAGTCTTTCTAGGACCATTAATAGACCCACATCTAGTAAAGGTGTTTGTTTTGCAGGAGCGCCAAGATCGCATTGCCAAACTGGTGGCTCTTCTACGCTCAAAGTCAGTTTCTGTCCGAATGTTAAAATCCTTTCTAGGCATGACCCCATCCTGCATACCGCTGATCCCCAATTGCAGGTTACACATGCGAGTCCTACAAGAAGAATTGGACAAACCATGGCGGTAAGTCTCGGGGACATTCAACGACAAAGTCTTCCTGACCACTTGCATCCAGAGCGCATTGGAATGGTGGGCTCACCTTCCAAACATTGCACCAGGGCGTCTGTCTCAGGAAACAGCCCCTACAGTCAATGGCAAATGGACGGCAGACAAGTGCAAGTGGCACATAAATTGTCTGGAACTCTTGGCTATCTTTCTCGCCCTGAAATAAATCTTTCCGTCTGCTGGTGGAAGGAGGAGAGTCACTGTTGGTGCGTACGGACAACACCACCAGTATGCACTACCTCAACAAACAAGGGGGTACGAGATCTCTTCTGCTCTCCAGACAGGCACAACAGATCTGGGAATGGGCAATACAACATAGAGTCCAGTTATCTGCAGTTCACGTACCGGGCATCTCAAACGCCCTTGCAGACTCTCTCTCAGCAGATCGGCCACAGACAATCACGAGTGGGAACTCCATCAGCCAACTCTGGAGTATGTATTTCGCCTGTGGGGCCAGCCGGAGCTGGATCTGTTTGCAACTCCACTCCACTGCAAATGCCTGCGCTACGCAAGTTGGCATCCCCACAAAGGGTCGAGTGGGAATTAATTTTCGATCAACTGGTAGAAAAAATTTGTATACGCTTTTCCGCCGATCCCTTGTCGCAGGGATTCTGCTCCTACACAGAACTGTGCATAGAGACTCGGAAACTCAGTGAATTAGGGTGTGCCAAAACTCACCTTAGTATCCCAAATCCCCTACCAGACTATCAATCAGTGTGTCATTGGTTTGTACACACCCTCAATGATTAGACAACCCAGAACATGGACTTAGAACACCTCAGGTAATGTGGAACACCTGAACACTCTTTCGTTATACTAACATATCAGTTCAGAACGAGGAGTAAATGATGGCACGTGCAAGTTTGAAATATTTATTTCTAATGCAGTGTTCTCAAGCGCAGTATCTTAGCTAATACAAGCAAACATATTAAAAAGAACAAGGTTAGCAGCATACTTAATATTCCATAAAATACAAAGGGCGAAAGCATGTTAAAATGCTAAAGGGAAAAGGTCTAAATAGAACCTCAGTTTACCCTCCCTTGCTAGTATATTATATTATATCTACAGAAGGTCCCTTTGAGTTTAGAAGGGCGGGCCCATACCTCTGGTCGTAGCAGAAATGGATCACATCATTTCCTGCACCAACTCTCTGCATGCAAATATTCATAAAGTGTGTGTTTCATGCTCTGTGCAGTGCATTATTAATCGTGCCTAAAACCCAGAGTTGGCCACAGCTGCATATGTATTATGTCTAGACCGTGCGCTGATCAAACCGAACAACAAGCGCTGTGTTGAAATAACCTTGAAGGCCTCGGCACTCACTGTTCAGATATAGCTTACCAAGCAAGGATGATATTAAAAGCAAACCTATTACTCTCGTGTGAAGCAAAATATTCTACTAGGCGAAAAGCTTTAATAACAATGTGTTGTGTGCAGAGGCTACAGAAAAGGAAAATTGAGTTTAAACTTCTAATATGCTCATGCTAACATAAAACAGTGTGAAAGCAAAACCTATTGACATGACACTCTTATACCTCGCCTCCTGCACAGAATGAGACTTCAACCATGTCGCATCCTGTTGATTGCGCCCAGGTGGCCGCGTCGACCATGGTTCACGGATCTTCTTCTTTTTTCCCAGTGCGATCCGATCCCTCTTAGCCCCCTGCCTCACCTTCTCACCATGAACCACGGGCAGATATCCCATCCAGACCCGGCATCTCTTCAGCTTCACGCTTGGAGCCTGAGCACCACAAGTTTGCCCAACTAAATATTGATCCGAACTGCGGAGAGGTCCTTGCTCACACACGGGCTTTCTCCACCACCAAAACCTATAAATTAAAATGGAAGCGATTTTTTTTGTTTGGTGCCACTCAGAAAACATTGATGCTATGCTCGCTACTCCTTAGCAAATCTTGCCATTCTTCCTCCTTGTGGCAAAATCGGGACTTTCACATTCCACTCTCAAGGTTTTCCTGGCTGCACTTTCCCGCTTTCGGCATGATGGTTCCACGTCTCTGTATTCCTCATGGATCATTCGTTAATTCTTTAAAGGTCTGTTCCGGATGTTTCCACCTATCCAGCGTCCTCCACCTTCTTGGCGTCTGAATCTCGTCTTGGCCCAGCTTCTTAAGCCTCCATTGGAACCTATCCACTCAGCAGATTTGAAATTCTACACTTGGAAGGTTTCCCTCCTCCTCGCACTCACGTCCTCCAGGCGAGTGAGCGACATGCGAGCTTTTACAATCCAGCCTCCATTTCTTCAGTTTTCCAAGGACTCTGATTAACTACATACAAACCCTAAGTTTATACCCAAGGTCCCTTTGTACTTCCACCTTAACGAACCTGTCCTACTCAAAACCTTTATCCCTAACCCTCAGTCTCCTGCTGAGCGTACTCTTCATTCCCTGGACTTGAAACAATGCCTCAAATTCTACATCCAACGCACTGCTGCCTTTCGAAGGTCAGACCAGCTCTTTATGGCTTATGGACGGATGCGCAAGGGACATCCAGTCACTAAACAGACCATCGCTCGTTGGATTTCTTCTGCCATATCCTACTGCCATCAACGGGCTGGCAAGCCTCTTTCTGCTCCGGTGCGAGCACACTCGACGAGAGCATTAGCTTCCTCTACTGCCCTATTCGCTGGAGTGCCTCTACATCAGATCTGCAGGACTGCGACGTTGTCCCGTAGGCACACGTTCACGAGGCCCTATTGTTTGGAGACGGCTTACGCTGTGGATACTGCTGTGGGTCAAGCGGTGCTGCGAAATCTCGTCAAATAAAGGTGAGCCTCTGTTGCTTCCTGCCTCCTGTCATAAAAGGTTTTATTGTGCATTCATATACATGTTGCAAATGTGTATTGATATGCTTGCTCTTTATTTTTGCCTTTTATAACTCTAGTATTATTGCGTACTGCTTTCTATTCTTATTCAAGCATGTGAATCTATGAAAGACACCCCTAATACTGGAGAAGAACAATAGTTACCTGTAAACTGTGGTTCTCCAGTATTGGTGTCTTTCATAGATTCACATGCGACCCACCCTTCCTCCCCTCAGATGCTCTCTTCTCCTCCTGCACTCTTTGGTCACTCTTGTGCTACGAAAATCTGAGGGCTTGAGCTTCTGAGGAGAAGGTTCTAGAGGGTGTTACAGCCTGATTGGCTGGAATGTGGACTATTATAATGACATGGATATGTTTGTTACTAAAGTGAACTCTCCCTCAATGCTTTCTATGGGCTAATGTTGTTCTATGGTACTTTAAGGTTTTATTTCTTTTAGATATATTTTGATATTTATTTATATACTTTTGTATATATTTATATATGCATGTACTTTATGTATATATGTTTCTTACTACTATTTTATGTACCGTGGGACTCCCACTTCGATGACTGGGAATTATTTAAGCATGTGAATCTATGAAAGACACCAATACTGGAGAACCACAGTTTACAGGTAAGTAACTATTGTTCTTTCCACTTAGTTAAGGTCTTGGATGTGTTTTGGTTTATATTGAGTTTTCTGCTTCACTACACATTCTCCCCACCACTACAATACCCTTGATTCCTCAAGGATTAAAGACGCTTGAAAGGGTAACTTTCTAGAGTTTCCTCTTCCCCTTGTTCAAGCCCCAATAGGTCCTTAATTTGGTTTGACCTTTACTGATTGGGCAAGAGAGAGCTTCCATTTGAAACCTCAAAGACCTCCCATTTGTGGTTTGTGACCATCACTTCAGCTCATAACTTCAGTGAGCTGCATGCAGTCTCAGACAATGTAGTTCTTCAGACTAAAGGGGCTTTCCTACCAAAAGTGGTATGCACACTTCATAAAGTAGTTCATTACAATTGCCACATCTTTTTTCCCTTACTCCATTCCACCAAAGGGGTAGAGGTTACATTGGCTGGATCCTTCAATGGCAATCAGCTTTTATTGTCGCTAGGATGAAGTAGTTCAGGTCTGATGACCAACTCTGGCAGATATTTGGCCAACAAGATTGGCAGGGCAATCCAGAAGACATCCTGGTGGATCGTTGGGCAATTGAGTTCTGTTCTGCTCTTGCTTGAAGGAACCACCAGAACAAATCTAGACTTATTCACAGAAGCGACTGCATCTACCCCGGTACTAGCCAGAGGAGAGGTAATCTATTGGTGATATGAGCATCCTTTCCCACATTCGCAGTGCATTAATGATTACATTTTGTCTTGAGCAGGAATGTCCAATTTGCATACTCTGTGCTGCAGATTTTAGTCTGACCTCTCCTTCAGATGTACCACCAGGTGCTTCTGTGGTTTTTATTCAAAATGTGAAGAATCAGCAGGTGAAAAATCCATTCGAGGAAAAAGCTACCTTATACTATCTTTATGCCAATCTCTCCTGGTGGATACTCTACCCGCACATTCTTCACATTCTCCCAACCACCCCTAATTCCCCCCCCCCCGCTCACCTCCTCTTTCTGATGGATGATTATAGAATGTTGATAATAAGGTTCCATTTTTAGTACTGTTGCAATGCATATTCACTGCCAAATTTAAGTTCCCTTATCTCTGCCTCAAAGGGATTGGGAGGGGGTGGGGGGGACAGGGAGCTGACATAGTGGTCCTGGGGTGTAGCACTTAATGCTTCTAGTGGTATCACATCTGCGCTTCAACTAACATTGAGGAGGGAGCAGTTGCCACATAACAAACAAACATCACATCACAATTTTCTCATCCAGTCTGGTGCCTGAGGATATTTAAAAGGTGAGTATTCTCCAAAATGATCTACCAGAATAAGTTAGAAGGCACATAACTTTTTCTTATTGAAAATGCTTTGGCCAACTAGCTTTTGGTGCATCTGAATATACGTGCAAACAATATAAAAAATAAGTTGAGTAATGAGCTGATGTCTTCAAGGGCCTAAAGTCAATAGTACTGGCATGCACACATATGGGGTGTCATATGTAAGGGGTATTGATAATTTAATTGGCAGTTAGGTGTGAGATTATTTCATAGCGAAGGAATAGACATCTCCTGTGGTATCTCTTATAGTTTTTGTCCCTTGGATTGTACCAGCTCTTTCATGTATGGTACTCATTCTGCAGTACTCGGACTGTTATTAGATATGAGATTATTTGCCCGTGGAAGAAAGTCTTTGTGTCTGAGCCATTACAGTATCTTGGCTCGGGCACAATCGCATCTTTCAGATGCTCCCCATTTATTGAAGATAAGGGACCGCTATCGGAAATGCTTATGGGTGTAAACAGAGTCCAGCTTTTGATTGCTTGCTTATGTGCAATCATGACAAATATTCATTAAATTTCTTTACTTCTCATGCAAAAAGTATCTTCCTTTTGAGTTTTCTAGTGGATATCTGAATGGGTTCCTCCCTGACCTTCCTCTGTCGACCCTTTAGCTTGGGAAGACTTTTTACATGGGTGTATGCTTACCTGCAGTGATGCACAAAGGATAAATCTACTAACTAATCCCCATCTGTGAAGTAGTGTGGCTCACTGGTTAGAGGCGGCAGACCCGAGAGCAGAGGACGGCCCGGGACCAGGGTTCGATTCCCGGCGCGGCAGGTTTCTGGACCAGGGTCAGCGGACTCGATAATTCTCTCGCCTCGGTGCCCACTCTGATCAGCGGTCGCACTCGGCAACTCTGGGCATTAGCTTGCCTCATCTTCACTAACGGCCCCACCAGACCGCCGGGGATGCCTGGTCTCACCCTGGAGATACCCATTAAGGGACCATCTCTCAGGGAAGCCAGGAAGGGTTTCGCAGCGGTCGAAGCGCCAGGACGCCTCCGGGTAGCAGTGCGCTATATAAATGCCTATACATTTACATTTACATCTGTAAGATCAACCAATAGGGTTGAGTTTTTTTTTTGTACCTGCTCTGATGATGGATCTAAATGCCACTAAATTGGAGGAATCATTTCAATAAGTCAAACATTTGAAACAAAAAGCCGTCGCGTTCATAAGGATAAAGGAATATTGCATAATTTTATAACCTGGACCAAAGATCGAAGTGGGTAGGGGAATGATATTCCCAAGCTTTATTAATTTGATCACAACAGTTCTCATATTTTTTTTTTTTTTTTAAAGTTGCTGAACCGTTGAGTTTTTGGGGAACACAATAAATAAATCACTATTTCCCCAGGGCACTGACCAGATTCAAATCTGTGACGATCCTGTTTGAGCCAGCGCCATCTGAAGTGATTGAATTAACCAACTGAGCTTTCCTAATAAAATAAAATGCCCTTCCAACAGAAAAATGTAGGTTGCATTTTGTTTTCATTTAAGGTGTGTATTTTATGATCGGTTACCAGTAGGTCATAAATTAACGAACTTGAGAATATTTTGTTCCCCCCCCCCCCCATGCCTCTGATCTTGCACCCTAAACTCAATGACCCGCCCACAATGTACTACAGATCGCAGTTCCCATACTTTTCTTTATTCACTGAGACCGTTCACCAGGACTGTCATAAATGGTAAATTGTTTTCTCATGCATGTGTTGAATGGCCTTTACTCGAAGTTCACTGAAAGACACAATATGCAGGGATGCAGATTCCTCCTTTGTGTGCATCTGTGCTCCTAAACAGACTGCCCTGTCGTTCTCTTTTTAGCTGCTTTGATGCCCTGCACGAGATGAGAAGTTGGCATTTGAAGGTACTATATAAGGTGCAAATGATCAGAGAATTACTGTGCATGGAGTATAAAGCTATAACCCTCATTTCCCTTTATTTACTTAATTTAGTTCTCAATTTTATAAAGCACGACTCAACCAATTATGTGTATTCACACAGTAAATCAGAACCAAAGAGTATGTGTCCGTCCCTTACAAAGAACAATAAGGAAAACGGCTATTCCTAATAAATATAAACCATTATGGAAGTCTCGGAATGCATGAACAGATTAATTCATGGAATATGATCCGAGCAGACAGTTGTCAGAAGAAGACCACCACACGGTTTGGTGCATTCTTCTTGATTTAGTCTTGGTTAGATCTATGGAGAAAAACAGCTTTAATGTGTTATGTTGTGACAATCCGTTGTAAAATGTCTGTGCTGCTTTTAATACAAGATTAGCATCAGAAAACATCTCGGTTAATCACCTGCCAAAACCAAGCTTCTTCAGCCCCTACCTACTGGCCTATCTCAGGGGCGGCCTTAGGCATGTGCAAGCTGTGCACCTGCACAGGGCCGCCAAACCCCAGGGGTCACCACGCCAATATATATCTTTAATATAATAATCCTCTGAGGATGGATACATATTTGCGTGGTGGCCACTGGCAGGGATTTGGCAGCCTCCGACTCTGTTCTACTTCCAAACACCCTGACCGCCATCCCCCCCCCCCCCCTCTTCACTGGCATCCCGCTCCGCCACGACTGGACCCCCTCTTCCGGGGCCCCCTACCTACGCTCCCTGCCCAGGGCCGCCATGAGCCCAGAGCCGACCCTGCCTATCTCCTTTGGAAACTGTCAGGCAATCCACAAAGTAAACATTTTTTGTATTCTTTAAGGTGAGCATCTAATGCTGGAATGTTGGGTAGATGCAATTACATTGCGTTTCTTTATTTTTTTTTCAGCTTTGCAGCTTGTACAAGATTTTGCCACTGATTCCCAAGTATGCCCTTCATACTGCGGCCTGGGCATATGTTCACTTTCGCCTAAATTATGGTAATTTATAATTGAGCAATCTGTTAAAAATGTGCTCAATGAGAACCTACATAACCTTGCTGGTCATCTGAATATACTTAAGATGAGATCATGCCACTGTGGTTTGCGAAACCTCACACTGGCTGCTAGCCCCGAGCCAGTCAATTTTAGGTGCCATGAATAATACATTGGGTCTGCAGAACTTTCAAGACCTACCTTTTCGGCTGATGTTTTTTGTTTCAACTCTAGGAGGACTGACTTTGCTTTTGTGCCAGGAAGCTACCAGTAATGGTGTGCTCTATAAGAACGCCAGCCACTGTCCATTAATTTACCAGTATCCTTAATACCATTTATTTAAATGTTATTTCCCGGCAATAGGGATTCGACAAAGAAAAGAAGATGATTATTAAGACTGACTTTAAAAAGCTGAAAACATTTTAAGAGTATACATGGCTAAACTGTATAATGCTATGATAAGGAGTGAATGTTTCTAACCAATGCTGCTTTCTGTGGACATCATATATAGATGCCTCGTGCCTCATCAATGAAGACTGCAGGCCAAAGTAACACCTGGGTTATTCCGAAGAAATCCAGAATCGTCCTCGCGACGTGTCTCCTGGCAGTGCTTCTGCAATGGTCTGGTGTAAGAGTTTGGGATTAAAGCATCTTGTAAATCACATCTAATTGCAGCCAACTACTTCAGGTGCTCTTCATGGGGTGTCTCAGGTCCTACTCTGATTTTTTTTTTCCTAAACTGATTACATCCTGATAAAAAAATATTGATTCCTTCCTTCCTTCCCTCCTTACTCTAGATTTTCAGTGGACTCTGCCTTGGGGCTTGTAGTTTTTTCCTGCCTGGGAAGTATTAGATCAACCCGATAAAGGTTCTATCCTTGCATTGTCCCAAAATAGTTTGTTCAGGCTCAATGGGTCCTAAATATTCCATTTGTTTTTATTATGGTTAGTCAGCTGGGCATTTTGGTCCCTTTTTAAAAACCAAAATTATCTCTTGAAATAACCTTCCTGGTTGGAGTACTAATGCTGGGAGAATGTGGGAGCTTGAGGTCCTTTGTGTTCACCCTCTTTCTGTAATTTTTTGACATACGAACTTGTGCTTAATTAAACCACGACTCCTTTACTGATTTTCAGGGGGAGTTAAACGGATCTTTTACTATTCTTTTTGACTCTACCTTTGTACAATGTGGGAAAGGGATTGCACTGAGTGGGCTTTGAGAGCCCTTCGTTTTTTATCATTAAGAGAAGTTAAAGAAAGGATACATTTTGCTGCCCTTTCAAACCCAGATCGTTGGGCATTCTGTAACTAACCTTTTGCTGGATTATACTGTGTATCAGATTATATTGCAATTTAGCGAGTATTGTATTGTCTGAGGTTGTCTGGTTGAAGCAACTTCCTTTACCTTGTTAAAGGGTGAGTCGTTTTTGGAAATCTGCCAAAGGTGGGCGGCTTTACGCTTGTTTGAGGCATTACTTTTTGAAGAGTTAAGGAATGGGACAATAGTTTGTGCTTTTCTCCATAGGTTTTTGGCATGGGGGTGTTTTATTTCTTCTTTTTCCAGTTCCTTCTTCAGATTAAGTTAACTGCAATGAAATCATGAAGTAGTACCCCTTAAGAATAATTTACCATTAAGAACTTAATTTTATTGGGCAATTCTTGTGGAGCTCATTTTCTGAAGTTTGAATATTCTGAATAAACTCTACTGGTCATAAAAGGTAAGTTATATCTGAACTGTTGAAAACAATATATATCTGGAATGCACTGAAGAACCACAGTCACTGGTAAGTGAGTATGTATTAACTAATATAGCCCTGTTGCTAGGTTATGATACTGTTTACTGAAACACATTAACCAAAAGTCATAACAAATAGTTAAAATAAGATAAAGGGAACCAGTAATTTTATTTTAAGATAAAATACCTAAATATTATCTGTCAATGTCAATTTTTGTAGGAGACCAGCAATAGGGACCGTTTCGGCTGAGAGGTGGTGGGCATATCTTGCTTGTCGCAAGAGTCAAATGTTTCACTTTGATACTTCGAATTTTACTTGAAAGTCCAACTCGGTAGGGCAGGGAAGGATGCTGAGCCTAGCAAGAGTACATCTAAGACAGATACACTGTTCTTGTGGTCCTACTGAAGCTTTGATTGTTGGTACGAAAAGCTGCGAGTGAGACAAAACCAGATTTTGTGGTTGCAGTGGCCTCTTCGCCACTGATGTATGCTCCTTGCCCCGTTCCCTATTTCTTTTATTTATAAACTTCTCCAGCAAAACAAGCAACTAAAGCAGACAAGGCCTCCATGGGATCACAGATCAGCATTCCTATGATAGCCTCAATCTAAACTGTAAAACCGCCATAAGCACGCTGAGCCCCACATCTTCAGATAGTGAAGAGGATGGGAAAGCTACTCTTAGTCCATAGGAACCTTGGCAGCCTGGGTGCTGTAAGTTACCAGGTTTCTCTCCAGCCAGGACAGCCACATGGTCTAGTGCAATCTATGCAGGACTGGGCAGCTGGCTGTATCATACAGATTACATATATCTATTCAGCATGTTTTAAAATCTTGGGCAGTATGGTGTACTACCTGATCCTGGAAGGCTAAGTGCTTAGGCAGAGTAGCGCCGGCTCTAAATGCGCTGCTTAATCCTTTGCTCAATGCTTCACTGAGCACGGGTGTCGTCCCACAAGCGTGGAAGCAGGCAATGATTCTTCCTTTGATCAAGAAAACCAACCTGGATCCACTTATCCAAGCTAACTACAGGCCTATCTCTCTCCTCCTTGCCCTGGCTAAGGTGACCGAGAAGTACGTGCATAGCTCTATTTCCAACTTTATTGAGAGTAACAACATTCTTCATGACTTTAAATCAGGCTTTCGCGCGAATTTTAGCACTGAGTCTGCCCTTCTCAAAGTCACCGATGCCATCAGAGAGGTTTTGGACACCGGAGGGAAGGCCATCCTGGTTATGCTGGATTTGTCGGCGGCTTTCGACACCGTCCCTCATGAAGGTCTCCTTTTAAGACTCCAGGAGATCGGTTTGCGAGGGACGGTGTTGAACTAGTTTAAGTCATTTCTGACCGGCCGCCGGCAAGTGGTCTGGGCACCTCCATTTTCCGCTGAAATGCCGCCGCTGGAGGTGGGGGTACCGCAGGGTTCTATTTTGAGCCCTGCGCTTTTTAACATCTATATGGCCCCCTTGGCGGCAGTTGCGGAATCTTTTGGTGCCCAGATCATAACCTAATCTGACGACACCCAGTTGCTCTTTACATCTGACAAGGGCAGGGATTTCGACGGTTCGCGGATCAGAGACTGCTTGAGTGCTGTCTTTCCCTGGATTCAGCACCACAGTTTAAAATGCAACTCCGACAAGTCGGAATTGCTTTTTTTTGGATGTCCTCCGGATCCCGGCTGGAAGACCTGGTGGCCATCAGACATGTTCCCACCGGATGTCGCTTCTTCTAAAGCCAAAAACTTGGGCGTTGTGGTGGACGATGGCCTTACTTATGGCCCCCAGATCATTGGACTGACTGGCAAATGCTTCGGCCTTTTAAAGATGAAGCATAGAAAGATCATCGTGCAGGCCTTGATAGGTTCGCGCCTTGAGTACGCGAACGTTCTTTATCTTGGCCTGCCGAAATACCTTTTGGCCCGATTGCAAATCGTGCAGAACTCTGCAGCTAGAGCCCTTTTTGGTCTCCAGCGCAGAGCTGGAGCCACAGAGCTGCTTAACAAATTGCACTGGCTTCCAGTTGCCAAAAGGATTGCTTTCAAGGCGCTTACTTTTGCCTACAAGTCTCTTCATTGAATAGGCCCCAAATACCTTCAGACACGCCTGTCTTTCTATGTGCCTCGTAGGACGCTACGATCTGCGTCTCTTTCCAAAGCTTTGATTCCCCCTATCCGTCTGACCAGAATCGGAGGACGCTCCTTTCGATTTCTAGCGACTCAGGGCTGGAATGGTCGCCCTGTTCTACTCAGGAAAACTGATGATTTGCTTTCCTTTAGAAAGGGACTTAAGACTTGGCTTTTTACCCAGTAACTGGTTTCTATCTTCTTTTTTTCATGTATGCTGTGCTGTGTTTTCGCCTATCCCTTAGGCTCTTTGCCAAAGCGCCGGGACACTCCTCGGAGTAGCCGTGCGCTATAAAAGAGCATTTTAACATAACAAGGACACTTCCAGTCTCAACTTTGAGAGTTTTCTTGGCGGCAATCTCTCATTTCCGTCAAGATGGCTCCTCCTCGCTCTGCTCTTCCAGAGTCATTCGCCAATTTTTCAAAGGTCTATTCCGGAAGTTCTTCACCCATTCGGCGTCCTCCTCCTACCTGGCACCTCAATGTCATATTGGCACAACTAATGAAGGCACCATTCGAGCCTATCCACAGAGCAGATTTAACGTTTCTGACGTTAGGTAGCACTTCTCCTTGCTCTGACCTCCTCACGACGAATGAGTGATATTCACGCCTTCACCATTAAGCCTCCTTTCCTCCAATTCAAACCGGACTGTGTAGTGCTTCGCACGAATCCAACATTTTTGCCTAAGGTGCCTACTGATTTTCATATTAATGAACCTGCTTTCTTGAAAAACTTCTTTGCCAATCCTCAATCTCCGGCAGAGCAACGCTTACATTCCTTGGACATTAAAAGATGCTTTAAATTTTACATCAACAGGACGGCACCCTTCCGCAGGTCCGATCAACTGTTCATTGCATATGGACGCATGTGCAAAGGTCGTCCTGTTACCAAGCCATCTATTGCACGTTGGATTTCTTCAGCAATTGTCTTCTGCCATCAGAAAGCCGGCAAGCCTCTTCAGTCTTCGGTGAGTGCTCATTCCACCAGGGCGATGTCTTCCTCTACTGCCCTGTTTGCCGGTGTGCTGCTTCATCAGATTTGCAGAGCAGCCACGTAGTCCAGCAGTCACACTTTCACAAAACACTACTGCCTGGTTGCCATCAACGAAGCAGATGCGGCAGGGAGACAGGCAGTGCTTCACAATCTTTTTAACTAAGGTGAGCCGCTGTCTTCCCTCCACATTTATGGTTTTATATGATTGTTATAATTACTTGCATGACTGTTATTTCTGAGTTTTTTCCATGCTTCTGCATGGCTGATTCAAGCCTAAGGCCAACTACTACTGCTCACTATTCTATTCAAGCATGTGAATCTATGAAAGACGAAAATCTGAGGGACTGAGCTCTGAGGAGAAGGTTCTGGAGGGGTGCTTGCGCCTGATTGGCTGTAGTTTGGACTAACATAATGACAGCAATATGTTACAAGTGTTTTTTTCTCTCTACCGTGTATTCCTATGTAGGAATTATGTCTTGGTATTTACTACCTTTTCTAGTGTGTATTTTATGTGTTATGTTTTTACATACATATGTTATTAGTATTTTATTGCTATTTTATTTACTGTGGGACTCACTTCGAAGGGGAATATTCAAGCATGTGAATCTATGAAAAACACCAATACTGGAGAACAACCTGTTTACAGGTAAGTAACAATTGTTCTTACAGCCTCTCCCACATCTCTGATCAACCTTCCACTTGGCTAGTAACTGGGCCAAGACAGTAAACTTTGTGATGGCGTGTGGTATTTTTGTACCCATCCCAATAATGCAACCTTTGGGGACATCTGAATGGGAGCATCCGCTATAGTTTATAACATGCTTATCTGCCCCTGGTATGTATGTATGTAGTCCTGCACGCTCATGCTAAACGGATAAAACCAGCTTTTTCTATATTGCATTTGTCACATTGGGAATCTGATTATATTTTTAATTTGTGTAGTTCCGCTGGGTGGTGTTAGACCTGGGCGCCATTGGCGTGGGTCTTTCTTCCATTTTTTTCGCAGTTGCCTCCTATGTGTTTGCTATGTTTTCCTGGTGTAGATGCTTTGGGTACTTTGCCACTGCTGTTCAGTGCCAATGTGCAAGTGCTCCCTGTTGTAAATTGCTGTAATGGATTAGTGACTCCATGATTGGCTTATCTGATTTACTTGTCAGACCCTAATATAGTGCACCATGAGTGTCCAGGGCCTGTAAATCAAATGCTGTTGGTGGGCTTGCAGCACGGATTGGGCCACCAACAGAAGCAGCTTGTAAAATATGGCTCAGACCTGCCATTGCAGAGCCTGTGTGCAGCCTGGGACTGCCAAGTCGACTTGGCAAGTGCACCCACTTGACAGTCCCTAAACCTTCCCTTTTCTAGATGTTAGTCACCCCTAAGGAAGGCCCAATGTACACCTATGGGCAGGTGCATTGTATGTTAAAGGTAGGACATGCCCTGGTGTGTGTGGCATGTCCTGGTGGTGAATTACAGCCAATTTAGTTTTTCACCTTTGCAAGGCTACCTGTTCCCCTAGGCCAGAATGGGCAGTTTGATTAAAACATCTTATAATCCTAACTGACCCAGGGAACAAGGTAGAAAACTGAGTTTAGTATGCCTGAACTCGGAATGTTAAAATAAATCTTTTAGTGTGCGTGATTTTTAAATTCTGTGTTTGAAAATACCACTTTTAAAAAGTAGGTATTTTCTTGCCTAACTATCCAGTATGCCTCTGTTAGGTTTTTGGATTACATGTCTGGTTTGTGAGTGACAGTTGGCTGGAGAGGGCTTGGTCTCCAGCAGTCTGATGAGTCAGGGCTGGGCTGAATAGGACCTGGGTTGAATAGAGAGTACGGGGAGGAGATTTCCTTTCTCTTGCCTGAGCCTAAATTAAATAGAGGAGGGGGGAGGAGATTTCTCTTCAGCTTCCTGGGCCAGGTCTGCTTTCAACAATGCTGTCTCCACCTCCTGTCATGAAGCTGCACCAGGGAGGACATAACTGGTTTGGGCTGGGTACAGACCCTCTCTGCCTTCAGAGAATAAAGAAATTGTGTGTATAAAAAGAAGGGCCCAGACCCCAGAACTTAAGCTCACTTCTGGGAATCAAGACCAACATTTGCCAAGAAAAGAAACTGAGGAAGCTGAAGGAGGAGACTACCTCAGCACTGGTTACTGTTTGGGGTTGGCCTGCAGTGGTTACTTATTGCCAAGGAAAGGAGAAAAGGAAATTTGTATGTACTTTATCATCTTGAGGAAGATCTCCAAGGGCTTGAAGCTGAGCTTGCGTCCTGTTCTGAAGTCTCAGGGACACAAAGACTTTACCACCAGCTCCCCTGAATTTCCATGCTGGGCATTCTACCTGCAGAGAGGTGGCTGCTGTTTAAGGACCTCTAAAGACTGCGTGTCGCTGGGAGCTGGAAGCACGACGCAACGAGGAAGAAGCGTGTCGCCGCCACAGCTGTTGCATAGCTGAAGAAGCGTGCCACAGCTGTTTGCCGTCGTATCGCTGAGGAAGCGTGTCGCATCGCTGGAGAAGCGCGTCGCAGTGCCTGTTGCGGCTCAAGAAATCACAGATTTCGCCGCTCGGCCATCGGGCTTGCACGCATCGTATCCAAGTTGTTGCATCGCTTCAAAGACGCCATCTTGTCGCATCGCCCTGGATTGTCTCATCAAGGCGCCATCTTGTTGCATTGTAACCGAGACACAGTAAGACACAGATGCATCCCCTCCTCTCCGGTAAGGAACAGACGCATCGCCTCCCCCGAAGCAAGGAATTGACGCATCGCCTTCCCTGCGCCCCTTTTGTTCATATTACTTTGCGCATCTAAGATACTTGAGATTAAAGTGTCGCATTTACCATCTACATTGAACTAAGCTATTTCAACCATTTGAAAGTCATATTTTTTAACACTGTA
Organism: Lissotriton vulgaris; assembly: GCF_964263255.1. Taxonomy (NCBI): domain Eukaryota; kingdom Metazoa; phylum Chordata; class Amphibia; order Caudata; family Salamandridae; genus Lissotriton; species Lissotriton vulgaris. The sequence continues at coordinate 187,621,001 of NC_141696.1, forward strand.
TTGTGGATTTTTGGGGTTTGGTCTTATGTTAAAACTAGATAAAGATTACTAATTTTCCTAAACTGGTGTGGTGTCCATTTGTAGGGTTTTCACCGTATTACTGTATATGTTCACAAATGCTTTACACATTGCCTCTGCAATAAGCCTGCCGGCTCGTGCCAAGCTACCAAGGACGTGAACAGGGGTTATTTTAGGAGTGTTGCCCCCTTACCCTGACTAGAAGCAAGGGCCCCTACTTGTTCAAATGTACCTACCTCTGCCAACTAGAGACCCCATTTCTAACAGGTGGTAATAGATTCTGTGTAGGAAGTGATGGTGTATAAGCTGTGATCTACTGCTCAGCAGTAGATTGCAGGCAGAAGAATTCCCGAATGTTATCATTGAGTCGTTCTTCTAAATCTGCGTCCCATGCAGAGCTTGCAGGAATAGTGCTTTTCCAGATGTAAGACCGTTATCCACAAAAGGGCATAAAGTATCCAGTTCCAGCTAGAAGTCTGGAAATGACCAGCTATACATAGCTGTAAGTCTGTGATAAAGAAGTATATCTAGTGAGTTAAAGGAGTCGCATATTTTCATACTATCCATTGATGTAGGTCTCCCCATATAAGGAGTGTCAGTTTTTGTTTGTTGTAGCTGTTGAGGTAGTTGCTGCTTCTGCTGCCAAATGAAACCATGCCTGCTTGGTCAACTGGATGCTGGGGTGTATATAGTTACGCTTCCTGATTTTTTCATTTAATTTGCTCCAGGCTGTTTGTGCACACTTTACCTCATTTTGGTATAAAAATACAGAGGCAGCTTCCAGAGTCCAGTGGAACCCCAAAGATAGGCAGATATAAAAGTAGATAGCACCTTACATTGTATTTGTGATAGTGTGGGCAAGCAGTAAGGCTTTATCAGAGGGTAGTGATAAGCATTTGTTGTACACACCCAGGCAATAAATGATGTAACACACTCAAAGACTGAACTTGGACCAATTTGTTTGTATCAAAAATATTTAGGTATTTTGTTTCTAGAACTAAGCCAAGTCTGGTGCAAGTAAGTGAAATAATACTTTCCAAATCTTATGCAGTGATTTACAGTTGAATGCAGGTTCAAATGCAGTTCGTTAAATTACAGGTTTATCAACAGTTTGAAATTACTTTTTCGTTACTTTAAAGATTACTTTTCATGCTACATTTTTTAAAACTTTAAAAAAAAGTATTGGCATTTAAGTACATTGCATACATAGTCATGAGCAGAGTGTTCATCTCGTATTTCATAATCAATATTCAACAGTTAACTCCTGCGTAAGAACAAAAACAGAAAAACAATAGGGGAAAGCATTGCAACAGTCCCTAAAAAGAGAACATCGTGCACCAAACTTGCAACTGCAAGTATAGCATGGGCTGCTTCCAAGAAAAGGGTAGAGGAGAAGTATCTAAGTCAGAACTAATGTATCAGATGTGACCATTCTGCAGCTTTGCCCGCATTGTCAGGGCTCAAGACTTGTCCCTAGGGTTTGGTCGGAGTTTGAGTATATGTCCAATTAGTGCTGGTGTTCAAGGGATTTCCAAATGGGGTGTGCAACCCCATGCCGAAAAAGGGCTCCAAATATCCTATGGTCTAGAGGCTGCTAGCATCAGCTGCCAATAGGTGGAGAGTTGCAGTAGGTAACATCTAATATCCATGTCTTAACCATTAGAGCTTATGGCCTCCCCCAGTATATGGCTACCCAGGGTTTTGCCAGTAAAAGTAGCATTGCTAATAACCAACTGATTTCAAGAAGGGGCGTCTTTTGTGTACCCCAACAGCCCCAGTAAGGGTCATGGCTCCATAAGGGTTTCTAGTATATTACTTATTGTGCAGAAGATTTCTGCCCAGAATTTTGCACTCTGGGACAGTTCCAGGGCAAGTGCAGAAAAGTGGCGTGGGTGGAGTGATATCTCCAGCAGCTAGCGTCTGTGTGGAGACCCATGCAATGGAGTAGTATGGGTGTTCTACACTATGTGTGTAAAAACTTAGTTTGTTTAATCTAAGTTTGTAATTATGGCATCGCGTTTCTAGCTGACAACAGCAGAAGCTCCATTAAGCCTCAGTTAATGGCGTTTGCAGTTCTAGAGACTTTGGCTGAGGGATTGGTGATGTGCGTTGCAAAGTGTTACATAGACGTGTTATTAGTCTGTGCGGGGATGTATTAGTCAACATGTGCTCTAGAGCTAGTAGAGTACGTGAGGGTAGGGAAAGTGTTGTGTATCCAGCGCATGTTGCCCTTATGCAGTAATATAGGAGTAGGTCCCAGATGTAAGGCTGAAGTTCTCCAAATTGTATGGGCCGGGTTGTAAATGTGTCCTCTAGGTAGAAGTCTGCAAACGTGCTCATTCTAAGTTCCTGTCCTAATCACTTCACTCTTATCAGCCAGTGCAGGTATTTGAGGACTGTGCGCTAAAGGAATGGAGGGGGCATATAACACAGCAAGGCCTGCATTTATGCGCAGTCCGTCCCATGCTCAACGCAGTGTCTCATTTGTATCTATTTTGTTTACGGGCCTCCGAATTTTTTTTAATATGGCCACGTCAACGGGACAAGGGATGCTCTATCCAGGGATTGAAACAGGGTTGGGTGTAGCCAGTGGTGTAAAAACAGGGCCTGCACGCAATAGGCATATGGGGGAAAGCCCAGCGCACCCAAGCCCCCTTGGCTGATTGGTAGTATGAGTAGCTCCCAGGAGACTCTTGAATGCTTTCCGGCCCAAACCAGCTGCTATCATCTTGGACCGCAGTGACTTGAGAAATATTTGATGGAGAGGTAGGTTAACAAATAAGTATAACAGTTTGGGCAATACAATCATCTTAGCAATAGCGATTCTCCCTGCTAATGACAACGGCAGTTTAGACCAGGTGCTTATCTTCCCCTCGAGCCAACTCATTATACGTCCGTTATTCATTTTCCAAGTTCCTGCAAATCGCGGCTTAACCAGATACCCAGGTATTTGACCGGCCATTTAGCCCACTTGAGGGGGTAATCAAGTTTGAAGTGTGCTGGCAATCTGTCAGGGGAAAGAGTGTTGAATCAGACCAATTGATTTGGACACTGGACAGTCCACCAAATTTAGTCATTTCGTGGAGTATAGGGAGTGTGTTTTCTTCCAGGTTATTTATATAGAATGTTCTATCATCAGCTTATAGCGAGACTATCGGGCCCCTGAAAGTAAAATCCAATTCTCTGGCTGCATGATGCTGTCTGAGGCATGCTGCCAGGGGCTCCATGGCAATTGCAAAAAAGGAGTGGGGATAGGGGGCATCCTTGCCTTGTGCCCCATGTAAAAGGGAAGCTTTCAGAAAGCAGGCACTTTACTGACAGCCGAGCCGTGGCTTAAGAGTATAAGAGCTTGATCTGCCTGATAAATGATTAACTAATGCCTAACCTAGCCAGTATATTCGATAAATATGACCATTCAAGGGAATAGAAAGCTTTAGTAGTGTCCAGTTGAGCAGCTAAAGCAGGTGTTTGGGACCCTCATGCTTGAAATGTGTTCTAGCCTACGAAACACTGACTCCAAGCTGGACACCCTAACCACGCAGCTGGACTCTGTGAATGCCCAGGCTACTGTCCACGAAACTCGACTAGACTTATTGGAGAACCGATAAATCAAATTTCACGAGTTCCAAGTGGAAACCAAAGAGCAACTGCTACATATGGACAAGCTCCTGGGAGCAATCTGCGCAAAGAACGATGACTTGGAGGCAAGGTCCCGGAGGAACAACCTACGAGTTCTTGGAATTCCGGAGATGACTGCGATCACAAAGAAGGAAACCTAGTGACTGACCTTCTACATGCATTGTTCGATCCTCACCTTTCTCCGGTGTTTGTGGTGGGGAGGGCACACAGGACTTTGAGCCAAAAATCTCCGGTGGGGTGCCGATCTTGGCCAAGTTGCTGAATTACCAAGACGGGGACATCATCCTGCGAATGGCGAGAGAGATGGGTCAACTGTCTCATCAAGGTAACAACTTGTCGTTTTACCTGGACTTTACTCCTACCGATCAGGCCAAACTGATTCTTCTCCAGACGCAAATTCCCTACTTGCTACTTTACCCTACTAAATTAAAGGTTTCCCACGACGGTACTGCGCATTATTTCACTGATGTGAAATCAGCCCTAAAATTTGCAAAACATGTCTGAGGTAAGAAGGGTAAAGACACTCGTGGAGCTGCAGCATCGGGAACTGGTCAACTTAGTGATAACGATTAATTGATGTACTAATATGCTGATCGTCTGAGCTGCTTATCTGCTGTTATGTTGCACTGTATGTTCATTCCTATTGGAGTTATAATGTCCTCAGAGTTCTTGAATTGTATTCTATTTTTATTGATCTTGTTTTTTTCTTTGAAAGAGGGGCGCTTTAGGGGTGTCGGGGAGGCCAGGAACAGGGTACTTCAGAATCCCTAGCCACCCTGTTTACTCAGGGGTGTACGCTGGTGCTACTACGACCCCCATGGGAGATCTCCCTTATGTGACTCAGTTTGTTTTGCTTTGTGTTGTTGGGGAGGGGTATTTCACAACCTGTTTGGGGGGTGGGAGTGGGTGGCGGGCTGGGGGTGAGGGTTGTTTGTGTGTTGTATGTCTAGTATGAGAACTAGAAGCTGGCCAGATTGCATAGTTTACATTTGGATTCATGTGCAGATGATCTTCCTCCCCCATGAAGATGAGTCTTTCTCAGGTGTGCACACGCTAGACAGCTAAACATGTTGACATGGAACATTAGAGGGTTAAATGATTGTCGAAAAGCCAGACTTTACCTGCTTATTTAACTAGGCATAATATTGATATCTGTTTGCTGCAAGAGACTCACCTAAATATTGTACCGTCTCCGAGGCTGTGCAACCGCAGACGGGGGTGTATACTCGTCCATATATTCTAATTATGCTAGAGGGGTGACTATTCTGCTCAAGCAGCGGTTGAACTGGCGGGAGGGGGAAGTACACGGAGACCCTGAGGGCCGATATGTAATTGTGTGTGGGGTGCTGGAGGGCATGCCCCTGGTGATTGCTGCCATTTATGGCCCCAATACAGATTCCCCTGATTTTTTTCTATGACATCTGGGCTCGGATTAAGAGGACATGCTGTTATACTGTTCTTTGAGGTGGCTAGTATAATGCTATACTTAACGATGCCATGGACAGGAGGGGGTAGCTGGGGCCTTACACCCAGCCGCGAGCTCTGCCTTGCAGTCCATTGTTGCAGAGGGGAACCTGGTTGAGATCTGGCGCAATAGACACCCATTGACACAGGAAGGCACATGCATTTCAGACCATTACAGTGAATGGTCTCGTTTGGATTTTTGGTTCATTACTAGGGATGCCGCAGCCTGGACTGTGGATATTTCGCATCTGCCCCCCACACATTTTCTGACCATGCACCATGTAAGTTACAGCTGTAGCTCCCGTTATCCCTGCCCTGTGCGTTCACCTGGAGACTCCAGCCAAACGCACTGCTGGACGAGGCCTTTAAAGAAGAGATAAGGGGGGATTTAGTAGATTACTTTGCGAGCAATGAGGGATCAGTTGCTACTGAAGCCTCTTTGGGAGGCCTTTAAGGTGGTGATTAGGGGCCAATACATTTCACGACCGGCAGGAGTATTAAAGGCAATTCGAGGTATGCTGGCCTCTTTAGAAGCTAAGATTAAAGCACTGGAGGGCACATTTTACTCTACGAATGATCCCCAAACCGCGCAAACACTAAAACTGCTGCTGTTTGACTATGCGGAAGAGGCACAGTGCGAAGCAAAATTCTTGGGCAAGTACGCGGAGGCTCGTAGATACGGCGAGGGGGACAGGCCGAGACACACACTGGCAGGCATGATTCGACCTTCTAGATCGGCATCCTTTGTGCATGAAGTGCGCACCGCACAGTGACACATGGTTCGAGGTCATGAGGGAGTTTCTGGTGAGTTTTTTGCTTTCTACTCCCAGTTGTATGTGACTACGCAGAGGACCTGTACTGACTAACTTAAAGCATTCCTTGACATACTAGCGCTAGTTTGGTTCAACGATACCCACACGGTATACATGGACCTCCCTTTTACGGTGGAGGATGTGGTTCAAGTTATTAAAAGCTTACCTCTCGGGAAGGCTCCAGGCCCTGATGGCCTCACTACTGCCTTTTATAAGGCGTATGCTGAAGAATTGCGCCTAGGCTGTCGACTGTCTATGAATAAGCATTGGAAGAAGGGGTGCTACCACAGAACATGAGGGAGGCTACGATTTTAACACTCCTTAAACCTGGGAAGCCTGAGGAGGAACTGGACTCCTATCGCCCCTTGTCCATGATAAATGTGGATGTCAAGATATTGGCAAAGCTGCTTGCCAATAGATTACAACCGCTCCTCACCATGATTGCATTTCAGGATCAATCCGGATTTATTCCAGGCAGATCCACGTTTAATAATTTAAGGGCCATTTTTTCGGTGCTACATTATTTGCATCCTAGCAAGAAGGCTGCAGTGGTCGTCTTAGACGCAACAAAAGCGCTTGATACGCTCAAATGGCCTTACCTGTTCTCCATACTAGGACGTATGGGGTTCAGTCCGCTCTTTTTAAGCTGCATAAAACTGCTGTACTATGCGCCTACGGCGCGCATGCAGGTGAATGGCCTAATGTCTGATCCATTCCTGATTTCTTGTGGCACCAGGCAGGGATGTCCGCTGTCCCCTCTACTGTTTGCTATCGCCATGGAGCCCCTAGCTGCCCGGGTCAGACAACATCATACCGCACGTGGCATTTGTTTCAGCTCTCGTAGTTTGCTTATCTCCTATGCGGATGATGTCACGCTTTACATAATGAACCCAGAAGAGAATTTAGATCCCTTGCTGAGAGAGTTTATCCGGTTTGGTGGGCTTTCGGGTGTCTTTATCAACTGGACCAAATCTGTGGTCTTTCCATTGACTGATAGCACCCCCCCCTGTGGTGTTGGAATTCCCTTTGCGCTGGGAAGCTGATGAAGTCAAATATTTGTGGATATGGATCAGCCGGTAGCCGCAGGAAGTGTGGATGCTTAATTATGGTAGAACAATGACCTGGTTGGAAGATTTAACATTGGTTTGGGTGAAGTTGCCGTTATCACTGGCAGGTAGGATCTATTTGGCTAAGATGGTTATCCTGCCAAAGTCCCTGTATCTTTTTGTAAATATTCCAGTCCCTCTCGCTAAACATTTTTTTGACACTTTGAGGTTTCACCTAATCACACTAGCATGGGCCGAAAAACAAGTCGGAGCTTTGTGGGATTTGTTGAATCTCCCTCTGCGACAGGGGGGATTAGCAGACCCGGATATCCGTTTATACGCATTGTGTGCTCAGGCACAATTTTTGCATTATTGGGTGCATCCGACCCCCTATCAACCGCATGTTGCACTAGAGATTGATGCTATGGCCCCAATCCTGCTGAAGGTTGCCCTATATCAAAAGCCACATAGACCCTGGGGCGAGCTGGGTCCTTGTGCTGGGCATGGGATGAGCTGCATAGGAGGGCGGGAATCCCGCTACCTTTCGCTCCCTCATTCCTCTAGCACAGAATCCAATGATGCTCTGCATACGAGATACTATGGGCAAGTCCCTTGCCCAGAAAATGAAGCTCCAAACGTCCAAGGACTTCTATCCTGATGACTAATTTAGACTCCCTCCTGAGCCGTCTGAGGGGCAGGAGGTGCCATTTACTGAACTTTTCTTGTATCATAGAATTCGCACTGCATGTCGCTCCCTTGGGGAGGATTTCCCGAAAGCACCGCCGACTACATGCGCTAGAAAACGTGCAAAAGTTCCCGCCCCTACGCAAGCTGGTCACGCGTCTGTATACTTGCATGCAGGACACCCCCAGATACTCCTACCACCCTCTTTATGACACTGTAATGAAGAGCTTGACCCACAGCTGACTGACGCGCAGTGGGACTACTGCTGCGGGCGACTCTCGGAGCTTTCTCCAAATTATAAACTCAGGCTGATTCACTTCAAATATCTGCATAGATAATATAGAACGCCGGTCAGTCTGCATCGGCTGGGTCTCCGGGCTGACAGCAACTGCTGGAGATGTGGCTATGCCCCGGCCACATTCCTGCACATGGCATGGTACTGTCCCAGACTTGCGGACCTCTGGGCGAAGGTTTTTGAGTCCATACACAGTATGTTGGGGGTGTACTAGAGCCGTTCCCCATTCTCGGTATATTGGGATATGTATGTGACACTCCGCCCAAACTGCGCAAGCTCCATGCTCCTCTTCTCCTGTTTGCGAAACGTCTGTTAGCAGTTCATTGGGGTAGAAAACGAGTATCCTCTATTGGGGATTGGGTTAGGGATGTTACATATTGACACACACAACTCACTACTTTCTCGGAATTACTGCCACCCTTCTCGAGACCATGGGATATTATCGTTACTTGGAATACTAGGGATGAATCAGAAGTTGAAGACCTAATGGTGGGAAGCCCACAGAATTCAGAGTAGATCGGCTGTCTGTATATGCCCTATTCGTAGGCCGCTGTGGTGGGCGAGGGAGACTACATTTGTTAAGTTGATTAAGCAGGAGACAGTGCTGTTGGTTTTCTTGAAGTCATGAATGTGTAACATTGCACCCTCTGTAATTGCTTTGATATAGCATACGTGCATGAGAATGTAATTTATGCATCCTGTCAGATATTTGGGAGGAGGAAGCCATGGGGATGACTGCTCCAGGAAATATGCTTTGAAATATAACTATGACTAATTGCTCATTTTTGTATGGTCCCTACCAGGCTGGTTGGTCGAATGTACCGTATTTAATTGTTGAAAAACAATTAAGAAAATAAAATTTTTAAAAAGCAGGTTTTTGGGGGCTTAGGTAGTGAACCAAAGAATGTTCCCATATTGTGCGCAGTTGACCTCCCAGGGATAACTCCGGACTGATATGGTCTGGCAGAGAGGGGGCGATAGGTTGTAGCTTTGGTGCAATGAGTTTGGCGTAGATTTTATTTTCAACATTCATAAGTGATAGGAATCCCAATTGGTTGAGGACTTTCATCAACCCCCACGGTGGCTGTCTGAGAGAATGCACCTCCCCAGCCCCTGTTACTCCAAAACCGGACAGTCAATACACAAACAGGCAGAGGCACACAGAAGGGTTAAACAAGAAAATGCCTGCTTTCTAAAAGTAACCAGTCAGTGTGCGTATGCACTCCTTCCCTTCATTTTCTAATCATGTTTTCATGAAACAATGTATGCATATGATGCGTGCGAACAGTGCTGTGAATCGTCCCAATCACAGCTCATATCAAGATCTAGCCAAAAAGGGTGCTTCAGTATGCACCCATCTGTCGCACTGCCTTAACGAGAGAAAATGATTCCTTGAAAGTACACCTCTTCATCACAAATTATCGTTGTTTACCAATAATTTTATCAATCCTTATTTTATCCATTTTCCTTTATATTTGATCACTCTAGAGACCGCATGGTTGCACCAGAATGCTTTATTCCACAGTTTCAAATGCCTCCTGCTGCCAATCCAGGTTTTTAACAGCGGCATGTACGGTCAACCATATTTCAACGCAGACTCTTTCAATTATCCAATGCATTTCGAGTCATTACGACTCTTCCTCAGGGGTCACTGTAACAGATGAAAAAAAACATCTCAACTGGCTGCTCAAAATAATCAAATTCTGTGCCAAGTAATGCTTATGTGGCCCAATGCCTTTACCCTTATTAACCAAACCCATCTTGTGCTCAACTCAATATACATCCCTTCCCCAATTCGGACCTCAACACCTTTATGATTGATTGATGCTTTATTTCGATATGCATATATCATAAAAGCAGTACAAAAGATAAAAACAGCATGTCGAAAAAAGTAAGACTGTACATTAAGTAAAAAGATAAAACACATTAGGTCAGCATAAATTAGATAAAAAGAGAATTAAATTGATATGGACAGTCTTCTAATTCTAATCAACCAAGCCCATTTTAAAAACTTAGCGACAGCACAAACAATGGGAGGGGCTGTGTTAGTTAAGAGGATCCGGAGTGCAACGGAGTGCTGACGAGTACCCAGTTCTCTACAGATGGGACCGAGCCAACGTGATCTGGGGCGACCGTAGTCCGGGCATTCACCTTTATAAAATTATATACATGAACAATATGCCTCTAATGTGAAAAAACAGTACTGCAACTAATATTTAAAAGTGCAAATCCAACCCTCTAACTTCCTTATAACTCTTCTATCCATTGTGAATCTCCTGTATATCTCAAACACCTCAACCCCACGTTTCTTCCAAACCAGCAGTCCTCACGTTCCGAAAAAAACTCCGTAATTTACCTCTTGAAAACCAAATATAAAATCTAATCTAAAAGTGGCATTTTCCAACGCACAATTTAAAAACCATCTTTAGTAAAATATGTTGTTAAATTCTCAGTTCAGAAAGCCTAAACTTTATTTTTTAATCTTATCCCTATGGGAAGATATATCTGTAAAATGTTACAAATGCAAAAACAGTTGATGGACAGAATGCAGAACAATGTCATACATTCACCCCAGTACAGAGATCTGGGCCTAAATCCATCGTTTCTTTGCACTCCACACCACCCCAGTTCAGACATGGCCATATGCAAATCAGCCTTGACCCTGTGCCTCATGGGAACAAATGTTACAAAGCACTCCCCAATTTGTACCATGGGGCAAGATAGCATTTCAATAGTGAAAAACGAAATTGGCAGTATTTCACTATCAGAACCTATTACACACATTAGTACATGTCCTACCTTTCACATACATTGCACACTGCTCAGGGGGTACCATGGGCCTACATAGGGGTTTCCTATATGTAAGAAAAGATAAGGTTAGGGTTTGGCAAGTGGGTGCACTTACCAAGTCGACATGGCAGTTGACAAACTGTGCAAAGGCACGGCAGTGGCTGGCCTGAGACCTCTTTTCTGGGCTACTCATGTGGGTGGCTCAATCTGTGCTGCAGGCCCACTAGTAGTATTTGATTTACCAGCCAAAGCATACCCAGTGCACTTTACTAGGGGTTGCCCAGTAAATCAAAATATGCCAATCATGGATAACCAATCATAATAACAATTTACACAAGGAGCATATGCACTTTAGCACTGATTAGCACTGGTAATGTGCCCAGAGTCCTAAAACCAACCACCAGTCAGGAAAAAATAGGGGGAAGAAGCAAAACATTTGGTGATAACACTGCAGAAAGGACCACGTTCAACAACCGCGTCGCGCATGGGGGGTGGCATATGACCCATCTCAAGGGACTCCTAGTAAACATTCAATAGGTGTGATGCCAACAGCTCACCATAGGCTTTGTAAAAAATATGTAGTCAGACCATCTTAACCAGGGACCTTATTTGGTAAACTGTTAATGACTTGTAAGATATCTTCCTTGGTGTAGGGTTCGTCCAGATACGTTCTGTGTGCATCATCTAGCCATAGCAGTTCTATGGAGTCTAAGTATGGCTTTAAGTCTGCCAATATGTCTGGGTCAGTAGAGGAATATAGCGCGGAATAAAAATCTGTAAGGTATTAAAGTATTTCCTGGGCTCCCCTTACTCGTTTGCGTTGGTCATCTATGAGTGCCTGTGCTGTAATATTGTACTTCCTCATCTCTAATCTGAGTTTCTAGGGTTTTAAGCACCTGCCTAATGGACTTCAATGCCCCAGCTTGCTTGGCAATACAGCTTCTGCTTTTTACCGCCTGAAAGGCTTCACAAAGTGTACCCCCCCCCCCCTTCCCCCCCCAAGGAAACGTATCCCTCATTAAGTACAAAGTAGTCTGTTCTATCTTTCCTAATGTCTTCCTGGAATGCAGAGTCTAATGGGGCAAGGGACAGAAGTTTCCAGCTAAATGCACACCCAGGTGATGATGGGAATACTGAGCTGAAGTAGGCATAGGGCGTGATCAGAGTGTAATGTGATTCGTTTTTGTATAGCGCATGGTTACCCAGAGTGTTCTGGGTAGCAGTTGTATGTCCATTGTCCATGCAGCAATGTCTTTAGCCAGTAATCAAGTGTAGATCAGGCATTATGTTGTGTTATGCATGTGCCCTCTGCACTGTCAGGATTTCAATTCCTCCAAACATCTATTAGCCCATTGTCTTGCATGAGTGTATTCAGGATTATACTAGCTTTGGGGTGTAGTTTCCGGGCTGATCCACGCATGTCCAACTTTAATATGGCATTGAATTCCCCTCCCAAATTATGGTATCACAACCTTGCAATGTGAGGTGTGCCCATATGTTGTTAAAGTATTCTGGTGTATCCGTATTGGGACCATATATCGCTGCCAGCGCCTTCTCAGTGTTCCCCAATGAGCCTCTTAAGATTACATATCTCCCCTCAACATCAAGTTGTGCATGTGTCATACTCCACTCCAGCCTGCTGCCTATTAGAATGGATACCCCTCTGGAATAATTTGAATGTATCGTAGAGTAGATGTTTCCCCAGTATCTGTGCTGCAGCTTAGTAGATGACATGCTGTTCAAATGTGTTTCCTGGAGGAAACATATCAATCTTGTATCTGATTAGATAGGCCTGAATAAGTCAGGCTTTCCTGTAATCATTCAGGCCCCTAATATTCCATGTAAGACATTTATACATCATGTATGTTCATGGTGTGGTGTATGTTGTCTGTTTTTGCATCCAAATTCCATGCTGGTGGGCATTTTCTGACATTGCACAAGTAATGCAATTGTTTGTGGTGTACTAAATGCATATGGCTATCTGTATTTTAGTGTGATTATCTGCCGAGCCAATATACTCTGTACTTGAAAGATATACAGCTGAAAACTGCAATGTGACTACAAACTCTACCCAACCACCCAATAAGGTTGCGCATGCAGTACCACCCACCCCCTAAAAATAAACAATACCCCAACAGTGAATTAAGTAATTCCGGAGAGCTCTCTAGGGGCATGATGGCACCGGCTAACTCCCCATCCATATTGTCCTTGTTCGCAAGCGCCCAGGGCTGCACTGGCACCAGCCCTCCAGTCAAATAACGTCCCAGCAGTTAGCTTTGCCACGAGCCTGGGGCCAGCCGCTGGTCTACACTACGGATGGATGTAGGTTATGACGGTATGACTTTGAAGTTATTATGGGTGACTTGGGTGTTTATGCTCTTCACCCCCTGGGTGTAATTAGTTCACTCGTATGATGTTGGAGATAGGATATATTATATCAGTCCAATGTTTAAAAAAAAAAAGGTTTTTCCCTCTCTGAAACTACTTAGAGGTCTCCACGCACGGTTAGGGGTGTTTAATTGTTTCATCCATTATGCCTCTCACCTCAAGGAACTAGACATATCTTACAGAAAAATCTTTTGTTCATAATTCTGTTTTTTCAGTCATATTGTGTATACTGAGAATGATATCCCAAGTAATGTACATATGTAAATATGGTATATTTAATTTCTTAGGTAGAGCCCTGTCTTGCCCGAGTCCTAAAGATGCCTGAAAGGATGAAAGGCTGAAACGCGTCGACTATTTTTCGAAAGGCACCATTATACAAGAATTAATGTTGACTATACAAAATAGATTATGAGGAGCTCAAATATAAGGGAAGGGTAAAGGATTATACCTTCAGATGCTCCCTCAAATTTGATTTTGGTGACCTGGTTACAAGGAATGTTCTATTGTAATTAATTGAAATAGTTGTGGGCAAAAGAACCCTAAAAAAGGTTCAAAGGAATTTTTGTATTTGTTTGTACATTGTGAATTTGTATGTATATTGTATATATATGTGTGTGTATATATGTTGAAGTTGTGTGTGTGTGTGTATGTATGTGTATGTATATATGTATGTGTATATATATATATATATATATATATATATATATATATATATATATATATAAAGAGAATCCACCTTTTGAGAAATATATGGTTTACTAAACTAAATATACAAACTGACTTTTTTTCTTTGAATTGTTGAATTTGGTGGATTGCAACCTAGTCGAATGAGTGTAAAACTAAACTCATGATTGATTTAGTTCCTACGAGAATAATTGTTTGAGGGAAAGATAATTAATGGTATCTGTCCCCTAAAAATATTGGTAAATAGTCTATAGGCATCACTTTTGATTACCTTGCGTTTTATACCCAGATACCTCCTGGTTAATTGGGTTCCCCCTGTTATATTGATGATGGTCGGTTAGCGCGCTGCATGCAGAGACTCTATTCGTTATCGTTGAGTCTTGCATCCGCCTGCCCCATGGATGCGGCAGAGCCTTTGGTGCCAGCTGCGTTCTTTGCAGATTTTAAGGCCTATTTTGCATCTGGAAAGTGATGTTTTGCCCTAGTGCGCGAACTTCACCCTGCTAGGGTACAGAAGAGCAAGCAATTCCAGCCTGTTTCCGGAGACGTTTGGCAGGTATATACTCCCTTCTGGCTGCCTGCACAGCCGGAGTAAAGTCCGGGTAGACGGAAATGTGGATTATTTGCCCTATTTCCCCTGGCGATGCAAAGGATCCCATCACAATCCTGATAGCTAAGCAAGTGCGCAAGTATGGGTCTAGATGTTGCACCCACCGGAGGCCTCCGACCAAGTGACCCATGAGCCTGCTCCACAATAAACATCCCAGACCGATCCGTACAGATCTCCAAGCAGCTTCTCCACAAAGTCCTCCATCTTGCCCATCACTGTGGTTTCCGGTTTCCGTGATTCAAATGTTATTTCTACTGGAGTGCGCTTCTAGGTCCTCATTCTTGGCCTTGATCACCTCTAAGACCTTTTCCATATTCAGCAATTGTTATCGGGATTCAGCTTGGAACTAGTGGGCATCAGGTGTGCGATTTTCAAGTTTGTCTAGGCGCAGTTTGTGTGTGGCAACCTGTTTGACGTAGTCCAATCTAGATGTGAGTATATTTATCTATTTTGTGATCAATTGTTTTTAGACAACTTAACCTCTAGTAGGAGGGTTCGGAGGTTGTCACCACCATCGCCAGCCCCCTCCCTATTTTCAGATTTCATTGCCTGTGAGTCGTTAATTTTCAAATGGCAGCTTAGTTTGTTTCGTGTTGGTTTTTGCCATGTCGCCTGGCAGGTGAGCACACTGGAAAGATAGTGTTGCTGTCCAGTACAGCAACGTAATGACCAGCTCTGGAGAATGTGCCTCATGCCTGCAGTTCTAAACTATTCTGATATTACGGCAGAATACTGACCCAGTATGCGGCACCGAATCACGGCTCATCCGGTTAATCAGTCCCACTCAGGTACAGGGTAAGACCCACCCAGAGTGTCTTTGCTTGAGTGTGGTGGTGACCCCCATCCATTGCAGCCCCCGCTCTAGATACAATTTAGCAGCTCCCAAGCAGGTCAGACAGACCATTTCCTAGTCAGGCTCTCACCAGAGCTACTATGTCCAAAGTCCCTCATCCGCCTAGACCCCATCTCGCTATTCAAACCCACCAGTTATAGCAGTTCGGCTCCCCGCAGGCCCCGCAACCTGATCTCTGAAGGAGCCAATCTCAGGCACCACCGGCGGGAGTCTGATCGGTCATGCTTCGATCTCAGCCCAGTGCGATACTTCGCCCACCCTCTCAGCAGGAGCGATTTACCTTAATAGTCCCCTCATCACGAGGACTTAGCTGGTCGCATGGGAAATGCGCGACCGTGCCGCAGCACTTAGCAGGCGAAGATGGGGCCCAGCAGGAAGATCGCGGTTCACCGCAGACTCCTTGTCACATGTAGGCTGGTCCGTGCACACCCCAGCCCAGGAATTGTGGGCGCCCTCCGAATCCCCTCTTCGGCAGCTTGTAGTGGCTGACAGAAGTCTCTGCATCCCAGTACGGGCGATGGCCCCAGCCGAGGTCTCAGTCAGGGTGCACTCTCCAACTCATGGCTGGAGCAGTACGTGCCAGCTGCTCTTCAATGCGTGCAGTCTCTCATTCCGCACCACTACAAAGCCACATCACCTCACAGCAGGTCTTTCATCGCAGTCCAAAGGCCCGCGATAAGATGGGCACAGATGGGCCACAGCAGGCGAGGACGTGACCCAGCGTGAAGAGCATGGTATGTCTGCGAGCCTGGCCGAGAGCGCACCAGCCGGCGCGTGGCGTTGCCTCGTCTGCAGCTAGGCCCGGCCCTCAGCAAGTGGTGTTGCGGGCCTCGGCACACATAAAGTCGCTCCGCCGATGCAGTTTTAATGAGACAGCTAGCCCGTTTTTCTATCAGGTGCTGCTGGCTCCTCACATTGCAGGATTGCTGACAGATACTGCCTTGGTTGGCAGAGCCCTCTCAATGAGCTGCCGTCTTGCTGCTCAGCAAGACCACACTCCCCTTTAGATTACTTTTTTAAGTTACTTTTTCTATTCAGTGTGATATGCGTAGGTACCACACAGACCTTTCTTAGACAAAAAATAAGTACTTTTTTGTACATTTGCAGTTTTTCAATGTTTCATACAAACCAACTTCACACTTGGAAGAATTTTTAAGGTATAAAAGTCAATGCAATCCTATGGAAGGAAATTAAGTTAACGGTTTGCAGGTCAGTACTTATTTGTATGAGTTGGTATTCTGGAGTTAAAACCAGAGTTGAGGATGCACTCTCCGGACACCCTCAACGACACTAGGGTGGTCGGGTGCAGAGTGCTGAGGCCCGATGTTATCCAATGGGGGAGCAAGCCACTCAGCCAGGACACTAGAGTTAGATCCTTTTTCAGGGGGCATCTCTAGGATGCACTCTTGAGTGCATTTTTTATTAAATCCCACACTGGAATCAGTGTGGGTTTAAGGTGCTGAGAAGTTTGATACCAAACTTCTCAGTTTTCAGTAAAGCCATTATGGTAATGTGGAGTTTGTAATGACAAACTCCCAGCACCATATATTTTTAATGGCATTACTGCACTTACAATGTCTAAGAATTGGCTTAGACACTATAGGAGTACAGGGCTCATGCACCTGTATCCTCACGACTGGTGTGGTGCACCCAGCTAGAGGGGTGGCTGACCTATGCCAGGGCAGTGGGTTGTAGGAATGGCACACAGGGTTGTGTGCCATGTCAACTCTTTACTTTGTTCTTCACCAAAACACCCAGCCTGTAATGGCTGTGTGTGTGTGTGTGTGTTTGTGTGTGTAAAGGCACACAGCCTCCAAGGACAGCACAATAAGTTACAAGGGACTGACATGTGGCCAAAGAGTGCCAATTGGATTTTGTCTTAATGCATTTTTAGGGAAAACATAGGACCTGGGTACCTGGTTGGCAGGAAACCAGGGCACACTCAGTCAAAGTACATCAACAGTTTAGCAAAAAGTGGGTGTAACCATGCAAAAAGAGGGCTCTTTTTTACAAGCTATGATTGTGCTGTTTATGGAGTTTATTTTGTCTCTTTACCACCTGCCTGGGCTAAATTGCAGTTTGTAATGTGTGGGGATGAAACCTTATTTTCCGACGCCAGGTGTTCCATATAACTGGGATTAGTAAGAGGTGGATTGCACATGTATAGTAGTTTTATGTCTGGGACTGTAAACGCTCCATATTTATCGGGAAGAGTCATTTTTTCACCAAGCTCCTCTGGGCCTTTTATCAGCCTATGCTAAACTAATAAACAGTGACCCCAGTGTGTGGAAGAAACTTGTATTTAACAAAATGGTTATGTTAAACCAATATGAAAATGTAGGAAACATGACTTTTGATTAAACCTACTCTTTGAAAACGGTAGCCTAATCCACCTGCTTACTTGTTCCTCCAAAGTGAGAATTGCTCAGCCATAATTTAGTTTTATGATCTCATCCTTAGAACGACTTAACCATACACCCAGGTATTTAATCGGTTTAGTGCTCCACACCAGTCGGAATTGTATGTCTACTCTGTGTATTCAGTCAGAGCGAATATTGAAGGTGCATGATGCTTATGAAAAGTGGTAACCCTAGTCTGTACTCCCAAGGGGAAATCTGGGTGTTTAAAAATCAAAAATAAGGCTTGAACTTTCCCTGCAGGGACATGCAAGTTGAAGCATAGTTGCTCCTGTTGTAGTAACACTAAATTATAGTGCTCTAAACATGTAAAAGACAAGGGAAAACAGAAGTAGCAACCAACAGTATCCGCTGGGGAAAGCTCCCTCCCGGGCATTGATTTAATGGCTTACTGTGTAGCCTAACGAGCACGCTGCCTAGCTGCTGTATTAGAGTTTTTGGAGTGGTCTCAGGATCACTGCACAGAAGGTGGCAAGACGGACAGGGAGTAATCATCAGTTGTTGCTAACAAACAAAGAGGTGGTACAGAGGAAAATTGCCTCGGAATTGTCTTTGGGTAGGATAGCTGAACCTTTTGGAAGATCCTTTGGCTGATTTGATTTGTTCCCCATTGGGCGTCGTACCTAAGAAAGACTATGGGGGAGTTTAAGCTCATATTCTCTTAGCCACCAAGGGACATTCTGTCAACGATGCAAATGACCCAGTCAGTTTGTTCTGCTTGGTATGCATCTCTTTAGCAGGCCATTGTTATGCTAAGGTCTCTAGAGTTTGCTACTCATGTCAAAGATAGGCTGTCCGTATTCAGATTACTTCTGTTTCATATGGACAATTTCAGTCTCCAGTATTTCAAATTTCAAGGCATCTATTTTCACAAATGCATCGCTGTGGGGTGTCCAGTATCCTGTGCCTATTTTGAGACTACAAGAAACCATTCAACATGATTGTCTGAGATTCCTTGTTGTATACTCATTTCACCTATATTTCTGGAAATGTTTAATGGGAGCATCTTCTGGCCTGCTGCACCAGAGTGGAATTTATATTTGGGCCTAGCAAAAGAGAGCCACAAATACTCCCATGGTGCATAGTTGGGTGAACCCACCCCCCATAAATGGCAGGGTCTGAGCCAGGGACAGTTTGAAAAGCTTGTTAAATCTGCTCCCGCTCTGGTTACTTGGATGGTTAGATCTGGATGGGTGGCGGCAAGGGGGGGGGGCGCTGACATTTAAGCCAGAAATAGGGGGGGTCTTTCCTTACTCACCTTCTACCTGGTGACAATGCTGTTGGCCTCTCCCGAAGACCAAGACCGGGCAGGAGTCTTTTTGTTTTCTGCTGTACGAAGAGGGAGCTTTACTAGAATTGGAGCTATGTTTCGCTCATCGTTGCTTTGGTCTTTTTCCTTCTCTCTTTAGGATGCCTGGCAGTCTCTGCCTCCCTTGCATCCGACAGGGATTTTTTTTTTGTTGGTGTCCGCGTCACACTGTTCCCTTTTTGGCAGTGACTGTATTTGTATCAGGAGAGGCCCCGTGATTCTTGGTCCTCTGTAGCTATGCTGCACCATTTTTGGGGAGGCCAGGGAGACTTGGCTGGTCTGTTAGGTGATAAGGATTGAATGGGCGCGTTTGGGGTAAATTTTCATTGCAGAGTACTTTCTGTTTGGTTTCTCTGTGGTTTCTGGGGTGCAAGAGGATACCAGTTTATTAATTGCATTTAAAATTTGCAGTACTCTGCCTACAAACATGTAGAAATAAGTGGGTCACATTTTTTTTCCTGTTTCTTTGCCGGTTTATTTGAAGGTTTTCTGAACCATGTTTTGTGGGTTGGCCGTTTGTTCTCTGTGCACACATGTAGTTGGCCCATATATGTGCCTGTTGTAAACAAATAATATTTTATTCCAGGTCGTGTAAGCATATTGTTGGTAACCAATAGTGGAATTTTTGTTATTGAGGTGCGCATTGCTGATCAAATACGAACATTATTGGTCAGCCGCGTTAACTGCTCTTGTCTGCCGCAGGTGTGGCCAAGCCAGTGATCAATATAGCCGCATGGCATTGATGCTCCGGTGGATCTGGCACAAATCATGCATTGAATGGTCCCTAATACGCACTGACTAGATCCTGGGTGTTATCCCTTTTCCCATAGATGGGTGGTGGCTGGATGGCAGCGCTTGGGTACAACTTCCATACAACTATGGTGGCACCATCGGGGGAGTGACAGGCTGCCTGGCCTTCACCTCCGAGGCCCTGCGGCGACAAGGGCTGCTGGTGAGCCTGAGGTATAGAGGCTGCCAGTGTTCACTAGGCCACTTGTCTCTGCTTTACATCCGCAAGGGTCGCTGTGTGTGTGTATGTATATATATATATATATATATATATATATATATATATATATATATATACGCGTCAGGACAATAGACGAACCAGAACTGCATCACGAACCTTGTTCCTTTGCTCTCATGCTATCGAGCTACTTGTTGGGAAATAAAGCCCTTACCAGAAGCCCCGCGAGTGTGGTTAGTGTTTTTCTGACACACGAGCCTGTATATATATATATATATATATCTGACTAGGTCCTGCACCCCCTTGAGGTTCAACGGCTGGGCTGCATTCCAGTCAGCCCACTGCGACGATCCAGATGGGAATATGTGGGTTATCGTCCCCTTCCCTGTTGCTGCACTTGGTGGCCTGTACTTAGGCACAGCACTCTTGGGGGCCCGGATTAATTGTGACTCTCACTGCACCTGACCGGCTCGACCCTCACATCTGCAGGGCTCACTGCACTTTTTGCCATTCTGGGATGGCTGGTCCGCAACCATCTTGGGCTTTGAGGCTGCGCTGTACTCTCCGCAATCACTGTGGTGATCCAGATGGTGGCCTATGCTTGGCTGTCACCCTTCCCATCGCCATGCTTGAGGCTTCGATTCTGGTGTTGTGGCCCCAAATCGAGCAATGCAAGAGAGTTCAACACAGAAGAATTATCAGAGAAAACTCACCATTCAGTCTAATGGAAAAAACGAAATCTTAAGTTACAGGTGAGTAAAACTGTTTTGGAATTGGAGTTTTAGGGGGGGTAGAACCAAGGTACAGGCTGGCACTCAATGGGCACCACCAGTGGCACTAGGGCAGCCGAGTGCAAGGTGAGTGTCAGCCTATGGGGCAAGGGAGGGGGCACCTTCGTAGGGGGCTACTCCTGGGCAGGCCACTTTGTCTTGGGAGCAAAGCTCCAAGGGATAAAGTCAGGGCAAAGGGGGCTCAGGTCAGCACCAAGTCCACACCACCAGCGGTCCAGGTGCGACATGGTGCAGGGTGCCAAGATGGTGTCAGGAGCCCAATGCAATCCTATGGAGACAGTCAGTCAGACCACTCAGGACTCTGGAGTGGTGGGTGCAGGGGTGTCCTTTTGTGTTGGATTCTTCTCATCGATTCCGGTCCTGGTTGGGGAGGCCCTTCAAGATAAGGCTTTAGGTGTTTGGGAGGTCAGTGGAGGTCGTCCAACGTTGACCCTCAGGTCAGGATCGCCGAGGGGACCTTGCTGGGGTGTTGGGCCACTCAGGCCGTAGGCGTCTGGTGCAGAGTAGCGAGGACTTGGACGGATCTGGAGCCCTGACTTGGGTTGGTGTTGGACAAATACGATGTCCACGGAATATAGGAGTTCTTTGTGAAGTCAGAGCAGGTCCTTGGGGTTCTTGGAGGCTGCTGGCTGCAGGACACACCAGGTTCAGCTCACAGGGGTTCAGAGCAGGAGACAGGCCGGTAGAGCTTAGGGCTAAGCAGTTTTCACTGTCGTTCTCTGTACATCACAGTTCTTTGCAAAGTTGGGCAGACCTCCCTTCCTGGCTAGGATTTCCATCCGGTTCTCGATCCCAAATGGGGGTCGGAACCGGTAGGAGTCAGTTGCTGATGGCAGCAAAAGGCTAGGGGTAGCTGTCAAAGGTGGCAGGCCTTTGAAGCTCCCTCTTCAAGGACCCTGCCCATCCTGAGGAAGGAGGCATGATACCTCGGGATGTGCTTTGTTCCTGGATCCAGAGATCGGATGGCTCTCCAGCCAGGGTCCAGAAATCTGTCTGGTGGTGGCAGATGGCTGGGATTCAGACAGGAACCACACCAGAGTTTGCAGTTTTTCAGGTGCATCTCTAAGATGTATGGTTGGTAAGGCGAGGGGTCTCTGAGTGTGCCACAATGCATGATGTAGCCCTCAGAGGACCTCTCTGGTCACAAGGCTCTTGGTATCAGGGGTACATTTTACAATTACAGGTGGCCCAGAGGTGTGCTAATTGTGGGAACACAGGTATAGTTAAGAAAACCGGTGCTGGGGCCTGGTTAGCAGAATTCCAGAATACACTTAGTCAAGTTGGCATCCGGTATCTGGCAAAAAGTTAGGGGGTCACCATGCAAAACAAGCAAATAAGTGTGTAGCCATGCAACACCTTATCCTAAGTGGAACAACAAGCAGGTGGGTTTACTTTAATTCCCGCCCCGAAACCTGCTCCCACTTATAAAGTAGCCGTATTAGCCTTTTTAAAAAAAAAATATATTTTTATTAAAGAAATGACAAAACATTACATTTCAGTGTTGACAATCCCATCTCGCGACATTGCACTACTATTACAATTTTATGAATTCAATCGCATGTCTACATTACACGTTTTGCTCCCTGTTCTCAGCCCTTCTTATTTCTAACTCAACCATTGGTGACACACAAACCTCTCCTCTGTATAAGTTCCATTTGGACCATTTCCTGTCCCATTTTTTCAGGCATCCTCTTGCGATAAAGACCTCTTTCTCTGCTATCATAGCCGTATTAGCCTTTTAGCCTAGTGGAGAAGTGTGGCTCAGTGGTTAGAGGCGGCAGACCCGGAAGCTGGGATCGACCGTGGACCAGGGTTCAATTCCCCGCCTCAGCGGGTCTCGGGCTCAAAATTCCATGGCCTCGACAATTCTCGCTCCGGTGCCTACTCAACTCACGGGGTCTCACTCTGCAACTCTGGGCAATAGCTTGCTTAATCTCCACGACGGCCCCTCGCGGCGGGATGCCTGGCTTTCACCCTGTGGACACCCTGCCGGGGTTTCTCACAGGGGAATACCAGGACGGGTTCCCTAAGCAAGCGCCAGGATGCCCTTTGGGTGACAGGTTGCGCTATATAAATACACCTACATTTACATTTACACATTTAATGTGTCCATTTTAAAAAGCAATACTCATCTTTTCCACTCAGCCACTAGAGAGGCTCTTACCATGCAGGTAAATAAATGATATTCTGCTTAGCTGGATGAAGGACCATTATAGTAATGCATGACGGCCAGCGGCCGTGACGAAACATGAAGCAGCACACAAACCAGCAGAGATAGGCAAAGAACAAGAAATGGCTTTAACAAAAAAAGATTTGTTTCAAGCTCAAACTGATCAAAAGTTACAAAAAATATGGCAACTGTTCCCTTGCAAAGGTGGACTAGTCCTCTTTCTGTTGCTAATTGTTGTATTTGGGTGTTGCATTGGTAGTAATTACAGTGAACTCTTTTCTCAGGCACTGTTATAGGTGTAAAAAAAGACAAACTATTGAAGTAATACTTTTACAATGTGTGCTGCGTCTTTTACCTAGTCTTGCTGCATAATATAGTGGCCTTGCTGCATGCTTTGGTCCTCTGCCGCATAATTCCAGTGGTCCTGCCCATGAGCAGTATAGGAGGCAGATGTGTTAAATTAGACATAATTTCACATTGTGCTCTTTTGTCCTCTCTGACTTGACCCCTCTATGATAACAAGACCTATTTTGTATGCTGGAACATTCTGCCTTGCAACCCCAATCATTCAATCGCCCCCTATGTGTCCTAAAAGACTTTATAAATAGTTCAAACTTCTCTCCATCTGGCCTCTCTTTACTCTGAACTGCACAGCACCAGCTATCTAGTGGCTGCTGAACTGTGTGTCCCCAAGCTGGAGGTCAGATGCTTAGAAGTGATGTATATCGAATAAATGCTAATAGAAGTAGTAGCTAAAACTTCTTCTCAAGTATTGGGGTATCTTTCATGGATTCACATGCTTGAATCATTCCCCGTCGTCTGAGTGGGAGTCCCAGGATACATAAAAATAGCAATAAATATGCATAACATAGTCATATCCTGGGTAAATTTGAACTAGGAAGTAAAATAGCTAGAAGTTATTAGGAAAAAATATTCCACTTTCATGATTCGTCCAAGTCATTATATGTAGTACAAACTACAGCCAATCGGGCAATAGCACCCTCCAGAATGTTTTCCCCAGGGGCTCAGGTGCTCAGATTTTCTACCGCACTTCGTGTGAAGGGAGTCTCCCTGAGCTCTTCTCAGTACATCAAAGGGTTTCTTCAGAATTTTCTTCATTCATGATGTCTTCTTCTAAGAAATCTTTCTTTAGACCTTGTGAGTCTTATGGAAAGCTCCGCCTGTTTTCTGAAGGCCCCCCACAAGAATTGCATTTATTGCTTGTATCCAGACCACCAGGTGAGACTACAAGATCTGCAGAACTTTCCTTCAAAAAACTCTGAGGGACAGAGAGGGATGTCTACTTCTGTGGCTACAGAAGATTAAAGATCAGGACAACCCTTTATCTGAGGTTGGAAGTGTTTCCTCTGTCAGGACTGCTGCCTCTAGGAAGAGGACTAGTGACACAGATTTAACTTCTCCTGGGGCTAAGGTGTTGAAAAAACAGCACACCTCTAAGAGTGCTGAGTTGCTTACACTTCCAAAAAGGCTCCTCCACCTAGTAAGGGTAAAACTCTACCCTCTACACCCCCGAGAAAGACTGTAAAATCTCAGGTTTCTAAACCTGTTTCTGACCGAGATTTACCTAAAAAACGGGGTTCCAGCTCGACGACGACGTCTTCGTCGACGAAGCCTGCCTTCGCCATGACGACGAAGTCTACTGCAACCTTCTCGTCTCCGAAGCCTCAGATGATACGGTCGTCTGCTTCTTCGCTGTCAAAGCTGGTGTCCGTATCAGTGAGACCAACCACGCCAGTCACTGCCTTCTCGGCGGCAAAGAGATTTAAAGTCTACCATCGACGTCCCTCCATCGACTAAGACCAAGAAGACCTCGTTGACTGCAATTGCATCACTGATCCATCGTCGACAGTTGCCTCGTCTACGCCAGCCTCTTCAGCGACTATCTCGTCGATGACCGCTTCGTCAACGCTATCTTCCTGCACTAATTTTCAAGTTTGGTCGTCCTCTAGAGCCACAGCATCCTCAAAGACCTCTGCGTTGCTGTCTACGCCATTGCCACCGGCGACGACAATGCCTTCCTTGCTTCAAAGGCGCTGATTTTCTTTGGAGGTTCTCTCTCCAATTCACACATCCCCCAGTAGAGTTCCTCTTGCATTGCCCGAGCAATTACTGGATTATAGGGCAGATGAGTATGAATCTGAAGAGTATGACAGGTTTCGTACTGCCAGGAGCCCTTCAGAACTCTCCATTAAATATCAAGACGTGGATCAAGAGGACTACTACCCTGATACTGCTTCTTCAGCTCCCGAGCCAAACCCAACGGCACAATTGCCTCTATCTCTTCCCAACAATCTGCAGTATATGTTAGGATTATTACCGCCGCTTTCCTCCATCTGAATCGGCTTCTTCTGTCCCACCAACACCTGTTCCTCAATCTTCTACAGTGTTGAAGTCGCCCATACCAGTTTCTCTGGGACCTTCTATGTCACATCAGCAAGAATCTTACACCACGGATGATGACCCGGAAGAAGGAGAATTGAATGATAGGCCACTACTTACTGAATGGGATGACTATCAAATACAAACGCTGTCTCCTTCGACTACGGCTCCTGTTGACTCTCCTCCAGTGGACATCGGAGGTTTTCATGTTCTGATGGAAAGAGCAGCACAACGTTTCTTTCTTCCCATGGAAACAAGGAAAGATGATTTGTTTCCTTTATGATTTTA
This sequence comes from Lissotriton vulgaris, assembly GCF_964263255.1. Lineage (NCBI taxonomy): Eukaryota > Metazoa > Chordata > Amphibia > Caudata > Salamandridae > Lissotriton > Lissotriton vulgaris. The sequence continues at coordinate 187,646,626 of NC_141696.1, forward strand.
AAGACCAGCCAAGGAAGCAAGTGCGAACTATTATTGACTTTATTTGGCAGGAAGGACTGAAAATCAAGCAGACTCCTGCCTTCATTCCGGCTGTCCTGCCTCGCCTTGAAAAGAAATACAAGGCACCGGATAACTCACCAGCTTGTCTAATAGGTCAGCCTAAGCCAGACTCGGTTATTGTCCAAGCAGTGCAGCGCTGAGCATAGAATCTTTCCTTTCCATTGTCAGCTCCCCCGGATCGGAATGGGAGACGTCAAGACGCAATTGGAAAAAAGGTTTCGACCATGGCAGCCACTACTATCCGTGCAGCTAACTCACTGGCCATCTTAGGCTGCTATGATAGGCAGATGTGGTTCGACATCTCCCCCTACATCGAGCCCTCCCCCTGAGCCCTCCAAGGCAGAAGTGTTCAAGATCCTCCAGGAGGGAGAACGAATCTCAGCTGAGATTATCGATTCTGCTGTGGATGTTCCGTCTACGGGTTTTCAGCAACTGGCAGGTGCGGCTGTCTTGAAGCGACAGGGCTGGGTAAAATCCACATCATTTCGTCAGAAAGATTAGACGAAAATAATTGACATGCCTTTTGACGGCGAGTCTCTTTTTGGTCTACATATCGATGAGGCCCTCCAAACCATTAAAAAAGATAAGACAGCAAGATCTCTATGTACTCTTCAGTTTCGGAAGCCGCCTTGTCATGGTGCTAGAGGCCGTGGAGCCTTCTCCAGTCGAGGAGGCTATAATCCGTCGAGGCAATACCAGTCTGATCAGGGTAACCACCGTTACTCTTCACAACAACAACAATCCTTCAGGCAGCAACCAACTATGTCTTATGCACAAAACAGAAATGTCATCTTACCGTGGACGGAATACGTTCAAGAAGCCGTGACAACTGCCACCTGCTTTACCGCTCAATCCTACAGAAGTTGGAGGAAGGATCACCCGTTTTTACTCAACCTGGTATGCTATAATGACAGACAAATGGGTCTTGGACATTGTGGCCATAGGCCACGTTCTGGAGTTTAACAAACTTCCTCCAAATTCTCCTCCCAAAGACCCACCTCCAGCTCATCTCGCAGAGCTTTTCCCCCAAATAAATTTGATAAAGAAGGGAGCGATCAAAGTGGTTCCAAAATTACAAAGAGGCACCTGTTTCTATTCCAGATTTTTTCTAATAAAAAAGAAATCAGGAGAATGGCGTCCCATCTTGGATCTTCGTTCCCTAAACAAATATCTCAAAAAACAATCCTTCCTGATGTTGACTTAACAAGAAGTCCTTCAACTCCTCTCGGCGGGGGATTACATGACCACCCTCGACCTCCAAGACGCTTACTTTCATGTACCGATTTTACCCAGGCACAGAAAGTTCTAGAGATTCAGAGTGGCTGGCAGTGACTTCCAGTTCAAGGCCCTTCCCTTCGGACTACGTTCCGCACCTCGTGTCTTCACCAAAGTATTGCACCGGTGGCTGCACACCTTCGATTAGAAGGAATCCACATTTTTCCTTCTTTAGACTGCCTTATCAAGGCGAATTCCTTCACAGTCGCAAACGTCCATACTCCGAAATGTCTGTCACTCTTCCAGTTTCTGGGTCTCTCCATCAATCTGGACAAGTCTCAACTCATCCTGTCACAAACGCGAACAGACTTTTGAGCCACCAGACACTCTATGGACAAAAGCCTTTGTCTCAAAAGAAAGACTGCAAATGCTGTGCAAGCTGGCCCAACTACTACGATCAAAAAAGTGCGTTTCTGTCAGACAGTTCAAGTCACTTCTAGGGATGCGCTCATCCTGCATTCCCTTGGTCCTCAACTGTTGTCTCAAAATGAGACCCCTGCAAGAGGAGCTCAACAACCAATGGCTACAGGTCTAGGGTCCTTCGACGATCTCATCCGCATCACTCCTCAGATGCAGAAGGCGTTGCTCTGGTGGACATTCAAGAGGAACGTGGCAGCAGGCCTCTTATTCCTAGTGGAAGCTCCAAGTTTCGTCCTCACCATGGACGCCTCCCTCAAAGGGTTGGGAGCGCACCTTCAAGGAGTAACAGTCAACGGCAAATGGGATGCTCACCAAAAGACTTGGCATATCAACCTTTTAGTGTTGCTAGCAATCTTCCTGGCCCTAAAATCTTTTCGCCCCATCATTCTAGGAGCATCAGTGTTGATCTGGGTGGACAACACAACTATCTAAACAAACGGGGAGGGACAAGATCTACTCTGCTGTCTCAGCAAGCCCAGCAAATTTGGGATTGGGCGATCTGACACCAAATAACTCTGACAGCAGTCCATGTTCCGGGAGTATCCAACATTCTAGCGGACTCCCTCAGCAGGTCGACCGTGTCCAATCACGAGTGGGAGCTCATCAACTAACGTTGGATCGTATATTTCAAAAGTGAGGTCGACCCAATCCGGACTTGTTCGCAACCAGTCTGAACCGCACATGCCCATTCTACGCAAATGTGCGTTTTTGATGAATTGGTGGCAGATTTATGCCTACCGTTTTCCACCGATACCGTTGGTTCCCAAGTATCTCCGGAAAATGAAGGAGCCTTGTCGCCTGCTCTTAATAGCTCCCGGGTGGCCTCACCAGTTCTGGTTTACCGAACTTCTCCTTCTATCTGAGTGCGATCCCATTCCGTTGCAACCAGTACCGAATCTTCTATCCATCCACAACGGACAGATCTGCCATCCGGATCCAGCATCTCTTCGTTTAGCAGCCTGGTGCCTGAACACCTTGAATTTGCCCACTTAGACATTCCTACGGAGTTTAGGGAGGTCTTGGCTAATGCTAGAGCGCCCTCTACAATTAAAACCATCATGCTCAAATGGAAGCATTTTTGCCTCTGGTGTCAAGCCGCCAACATTCACCCAATACATGCAAAACCGGAACTACTATTGCCTTTCTTTTTACATTTGGCAAAGTCAGGCCTTTCCCATTCTACTTATAAAGTATTCTTAGCAGCTACCTCAAGATTCCGACATGATGGTTTACATTCTCTTTACTCCCCTTGGATCATTTAACAATTCTTCAAAGGATTGTTTTGTATGTTTCCTCCCATCCACCTCCACCCTGGCATCTTAATATTGTTCTGTCACAACTCCTGCGACACCCCTTTGAACTTATTCATAGAGCTGATTTCAAGTTTGTGTCGTGGAAAATGTCTCTGCTGTTGGCTCTCACATCAGCCATGCGTGTCAGTGACATTCAAGCCTACACTATAAAACCGCCTTTCCTTCAATTCACCAGGGACTCAGTAGTGCTCTGCACCAACCCCATTTATGTGCCCAAAGTGCCTTCTGATTTCCATCTCAATGAACAAGTTATTTTAAAGACATTCTTTCCTGATCCTCAATCACCTGCGGAAAAGGCTTTACATACCCTTGATGTCAAAAGATGTCTAAAATTCTACTTGCAGAGGACATCCTCAATACGAAAAACTGATCAGCGTTTCATTGCATATGGAAAGATGCACAAAGGGCACCCAGTCACCAAACAGACTATAGCTCGTTTGATTTCTGCGGCAATCTTTTTGTCATCAGCAAGCGGGTAGACCGCTGCAGGCAACTCCGAGAGCACATTCTACTAGAGCAATCTTAGTCTACTGCTCTCTTTTCTGGTGTGCCTCTTCATCAGATCTGCAGAGCTGCAACATGGTCCAGCGGGCACACATTTACCAAGTACTACTGTCTGGAAGCTGCCAGAATGCAGACACGTCTGTGCGACAAGCTGTTCTCCGTAATCTTTTTAAATAAGGTGAGCCTCTGTCTTCCCTCCTCCTATTTTGATGCATTCTTATATACATATTGCTTATAAATATATGGATATTAATATGTTGATGCAGATATGCATATTTTATCTGGTGTTAATTGATATTTATTTATATGTATGTATGTGTTTGTGTGTGTATATGTGTGTATATGTATGTATATATAACGCTCCAATTATTCTTCCTTTTATCGAAGAAAACAAATCAGCACTCCAGGAGTTCGTATCAACCACGCAAGATTTTATTCTGCGGGGGGCTTACACAGACGCGTTTCGGCGTGCTGCCTTCGTCGGTGTAAATTACACAGATACAACAACCGGCATGTCAATAAGGTATTTCATGAGTCACGAAAAGTGACAGAGGACACACCCCACTAAAGTCACTGTGCGCGCCATCTTGGAGTTGTTTAAATGCACTATATAAATCCATGTAAGATGCAAATAAAGCCCACCAATGGGCTGTTATACGTGGGCAGGGGGTGTTTATGACATCAAAATTGTTTAAGACATAAACAAAACATAAAGCCGTGGATCGGCTAATATCCTCTATCATTTCATCATGATAATACTTATATACAAGGATACATATCCTATTTTATACCGAGTTGACATAAAATGCATCAAATTTCATCCGTCAAAAGTTCATATGCATCGGGCAATTCAATATCATCATCTATAGTCGATCCATTCTGAATTCAAATTTTCACATTGTCGGTTCACCGATCATATACTATAGAAAAATCTACAAGATTATACATAGAAAATTATATACTGAAACATCTCCGCACTATTAAGGCCTTTCGGGTGCTTCGTAGAGAGATCTATAATGTACCTCGACTCTAATCTACGGAGTCGTCTCAAACGATCACCACCCCTTACGTTTGGTGGCACGATGTCTAGGCCAAAGTATTGTAATTTCTTGCAGTCCCGCCCATGAACTTCAGCAAAGTGGCGGGCCACTGGATAAGTCGGATCTGCTTTGTCTATGGCCCTGAGGTTTTCCAATATTCTCAATTTCAGCTCCTTGATTGTACTACCGATGTAGCGAAGACCACAGGGGCAGTGCAAGCAATAGACTGCATATTGCGTACTGCAGGTGATGAACTTTTTAATTAATATTCTCTTCCCTGTCTCAGATTTTGTGTACAATGGAAATCTTTTACTGCCCACACAGGCTTTGCAGCGGCCACAAGGGTAAAACCCTTTTTGTTCCCTTAAGGTATTCGTCTTGGACACAGGTTTTTCCAGGTGGCTGGTGACAAGCATGTCTCCCACGGACCTTGCTTTACTGAATGTTAATAGTGGGTAAGATGGGAAGTCCTCTTTTAGCACATTGTCTGTTTGCAGAATGTGCCAGTTTTTCAGTTTTTTCTGAGCATCATTCTGAGATCATTGGCCCCTGCTGAATATTGAGTAATGAGCCTAAATTTCCCTTTGTTTGTGGTTACATCCTTCTCACGGCCACCCAGTGTCGTTTTGGCGGTGAATAGAGTCCCTCTTGAGTTCTTTCTCACTTTTCTCAGTCTCCTTTGCAACAATTCATTGCCATATCCCCTGATCTTAAATCGCGTAGCTGGGGGCAAAGCAGGTGCCCATCGCTGACCCTGACTTCTGTAAATGCAGCTGATCTTCAAATAAAAATATATTGTGGGTTAGACAAAACTCAACAAATTCTAGGATCATTGTTATGTCTTGCAAATCGCATTTGACGCTGATCTAAAGCGTGTTTGATTGCTTTCAGGCCGTGATGGTGTTTAATACACGTATATAAACTGGTAATGTCCAGCACCAAAAACAAATACCCTGAGTCCCATTCCAGGTCGTGTATCTTCATTAGGAAATCCTTGGTGTCCTTAATGTAGGATTTCAAATTCAACACCAAGGGAAACAGGATATTGTCTACAAATCGGGACATATTCAGTTAAGCTGCCGATGGAGGAGATAATAGGACGACCTGGTGAACAGTCTCTATTTTTATGCAGCTTAGGGAGGTGGTAGAAGGTAGGGGTCATGGGACAGTTGTTCAGCAGAAACAAATGTTCATCTTTACCCAGCATCTGGAGGTCGTACCACTTATGGATCAGTATATCATATTCCTTGATGCTCTGTTGGTAAACATCAGTGGTACATTTCATATAGAACTTCTCATCTGAGAGTTGCCTCAGTGCTTCGTTCTTATAGTAGTCCCTACTCATTAACACCTTGGCTGCTAAGGCAATTTCCATCCTGTGCTGGAAATTGCTATTCTTTATCAGCACAGCTCCAGTGTGCCTCATGACGAGCTGAGCTCGTCATGAGCAGGGAAGGGGTTAAAACCACATTCCCCCCTTTATCTGAAGGTTTCACCACAGTGTTTTTGTCTTTTATTAGATTTTTTAGAGCAGTGTTTTGTTGGTCTGTGATATTGTGTTTATGGCTTTGGTGGTCCGCTTTCTGGTAACTCATGAGGTCATTATTCATTGCCTCACTGAATTGAATACATCCACGGCGTCCCATGGAGACTGAGGAACAAAAACAGAGGTGGGTTTCAATCTGTTTTCTTCGGTAAGAGGAGGAAGAATTGGAGCGGTATATGTGTGTATATATGTATGTATGTGTATGTGTATGTATATGTGTATATATATATATATATATATATATATATATATATATATATATATATATATATATATATATATATATATATATATATATATATATATAATCTCTGAGCTCTCCTTTCAACTCTTCCCTTCACGGAAAAAACAACGAAGAGTGGGTGTGTGTGTGTGTGTGTGTGTGTGTATGTATGTATGTATACATGTGTGTGTGTGTATATATATATATATATATATATATATATATATATATATATATATATATATATATATATATATATACACACATCAACATATATATATCTTTGATGGTCTCACAAGCATCATTATGGAACTACTGCTTACTCAGATTCAAGCATGTGAATCTATGAAAGATACCCCAATACTGGAGAAGAACGAGTTACTTACCTGTAAACTGTGGTTCTCCAGTATTGGTATCTTTCACAGATTCACAGGCGACCCTCCCACCTCCCCTCAGAGGCTCTTCTGGGCTCCTTTACTCCTATATCACACTTGTGCTGGAAAATCTGAGAGCCTGAGCCTCTGGGGAGAACATTCTGGAGGGTGCTGTCACCTTATTTGCTGTAGTTTGGACTATATATAATGACTTGGACGAGTCATGAAAGTTGAAGATTTTTTCCTATTCACTTCTAGCTATTTTACTTCCTGGTTCTAATTTACCTATGATATGACTGTTATGCATATTTATTGCTATTTTTATATAAAGTGGGACTCCCACTCCGACAACGAGGAATGATTCAAGCATGTGAATATATGAAAGATACCAATACTGGAGAACCACAGTTTACAGGTAAATAACTTTTGTTCATATTCCCCAAGGTCCTGCTACCGAGAAGCATGGAATACAGTAGTATTTAAAATATGTTTTCATGACGTTTACTACAGAATAAACACATACGTGCAGAAACTTTATCTCAGGTAGCAGTCAGAATCCTAAAATGAGCTGGCCAGATAAAGCTGTGCCATGCTAAAAGAAGGATGTGGAATGCTGAAGCGCCTTGAAGAGCAAAGACTCAACAATGTCTCTCTGTCCATCAGTCAGTTGGCTTCTTTCAGTCACCACCGCTAAGCATTGTGGAACTTGTGGTATAACATTTCATCAAAATATAAAAAGTAAGAGTTGGAATGCTTGGAACAGTTTCTGTGTTGCGAGTTGACTGCTAAGTTTAGCAAGCACTCAACGTGTGTAGTTTTGTTAGTGACAAATGTTTGCCCCCACGTTGCAGGCTCCTCCCTTTCAGTGTGCTTTGGGTTGCACGCTTAACTGCAATGCTCCTTCAAAGGCATAGACTGAACTTCACACAGCTCTTTGGACACTAAGACCACTTCCACTCTCGATGTTTATACTGAGATACAAAGTGTAGGGGCTCAAATTGTGGCCTCAGGACACAAGCCAACCGACCCCCGCCACGGAGTATTCATCGTTCCGTGCTCAGCCATGTTACAGGGAACCTGTCTTGTCCAATGCTGCAGGGGTCGACTCCCCTTACTGCCTGCTTTTCAATTTCGATCGTTTCTAGTCTGGACGTTACTTTCCATCCCGGAGTGGCGGGCCGTCAAACAGGATGGGATGGTCTTCAATGATGAATGATCAGTGGAGTTGTCTATGCCTAAGACTCAACATGTCTCCTCCACGGAACGTAATTGATGTGGTTTACCATCCAGGTAGAAAATGAACTGGAAGGGGTGCCCCCATAATTTAGGCACACCAATATTTGTTAGGTGGTAAGTTGCCCTTTGAAAATCACACCTTTTCTGTAGTGTAATTGAGGCCAAGTCTTGATGGTGCTGGTTTATGCGTCTTGAATTGGATAGGGTGTTTCTCTCTGGCCCTGCGTAGAATCCTTTGCTTCATTTGAAAATCATGTATGCAGACTAAAATGTGTTTTCGTGGTACTGATTTTGTACTCCGCAAGCCCGCTCTGTGTGCTCTATTCTGATTTCGTGGTACGGAGGGGCATCAATTTATAAAGCCTAAGATCTGAGATGTAGCCAACAATGTCGCCCCCCTCTGCCTTCGGTGGTATGCCCCTTCTGTGGATGATGTTCCTGCGCGATTGATTTTTCAAGGTTTTCAAAATGGGCTTGTAGGTCGATCTGCTGGTTATTGAGGCAGATGATGTCTTGTTGGAAGTGTTCCACTTCCTCTGTGCGCCGTCTTATTGTTCCTTCAAAGATGCCACCTGATCCCAGAGAGAATTCAGATCCTGATGCATCTCCTTGATGTTTGATCCCTTTTAACAGCTTGTAGATCTTCTCAGACGGACAAGAATAGAGTCTCAAGGAAGGAGTGGGTCACTGGTCCCATGGTCGTGTTGTCCCTTTTTTTTTTTCTTTTAACAGTTTTATATAGCGCTAACTTGACCCGAATCAGTTATCGGAGCGCTTTACATAGCACCAGTTGCATTACATGAGGACACATTCATTTTTTTGTTAGGCACCGGGAGAATAAGTGATTTGCCCAGAATCACGGTATGTTCAGCGTCATTGCCGAGACTCTAACCTAGTTCCCCAGATTCGAGATCGACTGCCCTAGCCGTTGGGCCAACTCATCTCACTTCAGAGGCTGCTATGAGGGGAATGCCAAGGAGTGGTCAGTAGCCGAGGTGTCAGTGAGCCTTGTCAGCATGTCTTTAAGTGTGTGGTCTTTTTTGGAACAGGCTGTAGTCATTGTGTTGGTGGCCGTCACCCTCTGTGCCACGTCTATTGTGGAAGAGCTACCAAGGAACTCCTGGAGGTCTGAAGAGCGTGGTTAGGTTACGTACTCTCGCGGGGAGGCAGGCCCAGTATCCCTCAGGGGCACTTTAGTGATTGCCTGCGAGTCCCAAGGAGCTGCCCAACACCAGAGCTGTCTACGTCTGTCTCCCGGTATTACCATCAAACAGGGTAACACCAGTCCGGACCGGAAGGGCCAGGAGTGGGACTCAGCCCCTGACTCGTGTGTGGCTTAAGAGGAGGTTCGGCAAGTAGGGCTTCAAAGTGCATAGGTGCTCAGTGCAGCGGCCAGGCTGTCATCTGTCTAGCCCAATCCTCAACCAGCTCCGAAATCCTATAGGCTAGGGTGCATACGTAAGGTGTCTCTTGCATGTCTCCCTGGGTGGTGGAGCTGGTAGGAAAGCAAAAGTTGTTAGCCCTCTCTCTCTAGGCTGATCACCTTCTCCAGGGCCTGAGTTTCTCCAAGGCCTGGGTCTGTTCTTCCAGCACCAGAGCTGTCTATGCCCCTGCCCAGGGCCCCCCCAAGTTAGGTGGGAGTTTAGCCCTGGGGTCGGTAGCCCCGCATCTCGGGTGTAGAGCCAAAATGCAATCAATTCCAATTGTGTGGGGTCCTCGGAGCCCGATTAGTGCTCCCCCGAGTCCCGTTAATCCGCTGCGTATCTCCCCGGGGGCCCCTGGTCTCCATGGGCGAAGTCAGAGGACCTTCGCTATACACCCGCCACAGGCGGGTCGTGTCACTTGCCAAGGCCTCCTGCAGTCCCAGGAAAGGGCAGGTCTTCGCAGCTGGGAGTCAGTCTGTTCACCACACAGCCGTCCCTCGCTGCAGAGTAGCAAGGCTAAAACACCGCATCCATCGCAATTCTCCTGCAGCCGTTGTGAGGCCGGGCTGTCGACCTGAGACCGCACTGACTGCTTTCGGGTGGGCCCCTTCTCTCTCCCCATTCTTCGCGCGCTGCAGGATACAGCCTCTGGAGCGACCGCGAGCAGCGCAGGCACTGCCGCCTCTGGAGGTGGGCTGCGGATCACACCGGGGAACTGTTGAGTCGGGATTTCAGCACAAGGAGGGCTGCGGTCATGTCGCTGGATCCCCAACACTCTTTGGACGCTTCCGCAGGGCAGATGCGGGTGGTATTGCAGATTACACCAACTACGGGTACGGAGAGGCAGAGAAAAGACGTCCTACCCTTCTGCCATCTTGGCCATGCCCCTCACATGTCTAGATTTTTGCAGCATTTGAATAATCTTCCTAGTTCTTTTTGTAATAACTAAAGGGGTGGCGCTCGTCCAGAGGTCTTACACCGTGTCCAGGACTTTGCCTGATATCCGCTACAGGAGTAGCCCTTTGCCTAAAACTGCATACTGTGCCCACGGAGGAAGGAGATTGACATCAGCGAGGCCGCAGAGGAGGCGAGAGGCGCGGCCCCGGGACTGCGAGGTACAGCGTCAACACCACCAGCTGTTTCCTTTTCCCGCGTGGGCCGCGCCCCCTCCCAGTGCCCCGCCTTCACTAAGGTGCTCATAACCTCTCGCGGCCCCCGCTTCGCGGGAGCCACTCGTCCAGAGGTCTTACACCGTGTCCAGGACTTTGCCTGATATCCGCTACAGGAGTAGCCCTTTGCCTAAAACTGCATACTGTGCCCACGGAGGAAGGAGATTGACATCAGCGAGGCCGCAGAGGAGGCGAGAGGCGCGGCCCTGGGACTGCGAGGTACAGCGTCAACACCACCAGCTGTTTCCTCTTCCCGCGTGGGCCGCGCCCCCTCCCAGTGCCCCGCCCCCTTTCACCTCCCATAGTCTTAAGCAAGGACGCCAACGCGCATCGCGGGACGCAGCCCGGGCCAAGCCCGGGCCAAGGGCGGGCCCGTTTAAGCCCGTTCAAGCCAGGGCAAGTCTGGTCTGGGCCAACTCCTTTTCATCTTGCCTATTGATATTTACATCGCATTTTGGTAGCCCTTTGCTATTACCTTCTACTCTCACCAATCCACGTGTATTACAGCGCTATTATGACTACAAGGGCCATGAGGAACAAGACGGCTCAAGGAGTGGGTCAGGTGACTGGCCCAATTGACCAATTCATCACAAAAGCTAATGATGCTATCAATCAGGGGATCGTACTCTTAGAAAGACGTGTTTCCCAGGACCTTGCTGCAGCACGAAGATCCTCAATGGGTCTTCTGGCTTTAGCTAAAACACCTATTCAACAGGAAACTAACGTCCCACTATTGCAAGAAATTCGTGCCGAACTCCACACTATCCCAATGAGTGTCGACTTATCTGTCACTCCCTTATCTCTAGGGGAAGTTACTCTGGAAGATTTGGAGAAAACACCCACTCTGGTGATTAGCCCCACTCAAACTGCCCTGCTAACCTTGACAGAGTCGCAACCCTTGATAGAGTCGCCACCTCTAGTAGTAGCTTCCCCCACAAAAACTGATAAGGAGCCAAGAGAGGGTGCCATTCCCAAACAAGATAGCACAAGGCCAGTAGTTAAGACTAAGCAGCACTGTCTATCAAAGCGCACCAGGTCTAAAAAATCCCCTCGTATCAACCATCGAAATAACGCGAATCATTCATTGCCTGTTAATGTGGATGACCCCCCTGTTATAGCTGCATCGTTGGATGACGCTCAGAGGGGTCATGATGCTGCCAATGTAAACTACCCAGAGCTCAACGCACAAGTGCTAGATATAATTAAGGATCTCATAAAATCCCAATTACTACCAATCGAGCGAACTTTAAATAACATCGAGAAGCAACCACACAAGTCATCTTAAACCACCTACTACCACCCTAGCTTCACTAGCCCCCACGACTGCCAATCACACTAAGGCAGTCACTGCACAGAAACCTGTGCCCCCATCCTTAACACATAAAACTCCCCTACCCACAGGAAAAAACCCTAAAACCCCTACTATCACACAAGCGATTCTAACAGACACTAAGGGCACCACTAAACAAGCACATGGAAAGCCAGTAACAACTGCTGACCCCCCTAGAACAAAATCAAAGCCCCCTTCGGCCTCCCAACAGGCTGTTGATACTACCAGCAAACCAGTTAGTTTAAAGAGGCCAGTCCATCTTCCTCCAGAGGCTAGCCCCTATACTGTGATTCTCACGGGGGTCCCAGAACTGGAGGAAAATATGAGCAAATCCACTTGGTCACTGAAAAATAAAGTTATGCAGTGGCTCCAGATTAACAGACCCCTTCCCTCACATTGTAAAAGCAGACTTTCAATGGTACGTAGAGTTTCTTGGATTGGGGAAACAAGGAAAAGAATAAAGGGGGACTGTATTATCATCAATTTTGATAATCCAGAGACAGTCAGTTATATATGTTCCTGGTCAACCTTGGAGAGAAAGGGAAGCATAGACACTAACAGTCTGTCCTTTTTCTATCCCCCAAGGTTTCCCCGTGAACAAGATTATCCTCCTAGTTGGAACCAATCCCCAGGCTGGAGTTGGACTCAAGTAGAAACGCGTAACAGGAGGAGGGACTGGGATCATTATCCTTGGAACCCAAGAAGAGATCAACCATATGCAGAGGGGTGGAGAGGGGCACCAACTAGTAATTATTTTTCAACCCTAGAAATGGTTGACTGACCATCAAATAACCAATTACCTCCCAATAACAAGACTAAACCCCCCCCGTCTCCTGATAGCTTAGGGCCATCTCCAAGTCAACCTGGGAAACCTGTTTCGGTCCAACCCACTGTGGATTCCTCTAACATATCCCCGTTACATGGCCCTCCTGGGCCGGGAATCGCGCAAACTGATGGATCTCTGGCTCCCCTTTTACCCTCAACCTCTGACTTAAGCCTTCTTCACCGCCCATTAATTCATTCTGATCATGACCAATATATGTCAATTTTAACTTGGAACATAGCCGGTCTTTCAAATAAAGCAAAGGACCCAACCTTCCTGAACTATATAAATACCTTTGACATCATAGCGTTTCAGGAATGTTGGGATCTGACACCTACAAACCTGGACGGCTATAGTACACACTTTACCCCATCCATCCAGTCAAGCAGAGGTAGGCCTTCGGGAGGTCTTTGCTTTTACGTCTCTAACAGACTAAATGTATCCTTAGAACGCGTTGAGCTCACCCCAACCGATTCTAGCTCAAAGTCCTTTGGTCGCTCCCTACAGGCCTTCAAAATCTCTGGGCAAGAGGCTGTCAGTTCTCTCATTTTAAATCTATATAACAGTGCACAGAGAGACGACCAACCAAAATTTATAGAGTTTCTTTCCAAACTTATAAAGAAGGGTATGGGAGGGTCCTGCTCAGACAGACGTTTAATTATATTAGGTGATTTTAACTGTCACCTATGCCCACACAGTGGAACCAGGGTTTGTGATCAAAGAGCCCCAAATGGCGAACATACTACCCATTTCGAACATTCAATCATGGGTTCCCAACTGAACAATCTATTACATGAATGGGATCTGGGCTTTTTCAACGATTTAACAGCGCCCCCGACCGACTTGCTACCCACATTTCATGGAAGGGGATCGCTCACGACAATAGACTTCATCCTCTTGTCTCGCAGTCATCATGGCGACGCCCTAGAAATTAGCAGAGAGGAGCTGGTTCTGAGCGATCACTATACCATCAGTGCCAAAATATATTCCCCCTCCAGTGGAACTAAGCCTGGGAGCAACATAAAAAATCTTTTCTCACATACTATATCTCTTTCATCAAGAAACGGGTACACTATAAAATGGGCAAAAATTGACACTTCGAAATTTCTTGAAAATCTGATCAAAACTGTCCCTGATCTCTTCCGGTCTTGTCTAGAATACCCTCCCAATCCACAAGAAATCATCCTTGCCTTTGACCAAATTGCCTTGCAAATTAGAAAAGATTTGACCAGAAATTACAACAAAAACAATGTCTCCAAGAGCCGTGGTTGGTTTGACCATGAGTGTTCAAACACTCATAACATTCTGAAGGCTACCCTTAATAAATCTCCAAAAAAACGGGTGGAAATTAGATCCGCCCGTGCTGCTTATAAACAGGCAATTAAAAACAGAAAAAAGGAACTGAAAACTGCGGCCTGGGAAGCTTTGTTGAAAGCTAGCACTTTAAGAGACAATACGGCCTTTTGGAGGGAGGTCAATGCCCCCTTTTTTAGCGACAGGTCAACAGACCTCATAGAAATTGCCATCACAGAAGAAGTTTGGATAAATCATTTCACCGAACTGTACAAATTAGATGACCAGATTGAACCACTTAACCTCGAAACTCAACCAATGGAGAGTAATGAGCCGCAAATTAACAACACAGAGCCGTTCCCGCTATCCATCTACTTTAACTACTCAGAAGTGGAACTGGCCATCCTTGAAAGTTCTAATGCCAAAGCTCCCGGTCCGGATGGAATCCCTGTAGACCTATTTAAAGACGACATTCAACTATGGGCACCTATTCTTACAAACGTCCTCAACTCTTATGCCCACAAAGGATTCCCTGCAACTTGGCAAGAAGCGATCATAATACCCATTTTTAAAAAAGGTGAAAGAACGGACCCAAAATGTTATAGACCAATTTCCTTATTGGACTCCATGATGAAGGTGGCTGGGAGAGTCCTGCTGAACTAATTACAAACATGGGCTCAGGAAAATAACATTTTGTCTAAATTTCAATATGGGTTCGTTTCTGGTCTCGGGACAGTGGAACAATGCTCAAATTTAGCTCTGATCATCGACAAATACGTGATGGCAAAAAGGGGCAATTTATACATGACTTTCGTGGACTTAAGCTCTGCTTTTGATTGCCTTAACCACAGCTTACTCTGGTCTACCCTCATTGACATGGGCGTTGACTCTAACATCCTAGCCTTCATAAAAGAACTATATCGAGGAGCTGAGGCCAAGGTTCGCTACGGAAAGGACGGAGCCTGCACGAGCAAGTTTCCTATCAAAAAGGGGGTCAGGCAGGGCTGTATCCTTGCCCCCTTTCTTTTTAATCTGTATATTAACAGCGTCGCTGACTGCCTGGCCAATTTAGATGTTGATTATACAAAAATAAATGGCCTCGCGGTTCCAATTCTTTTATATGCGGACGACGCCGTTATCATGTCCAGGACCCAACTAGGGCTTCAAAAAGCATTGTCAGCATTTTCAACTTTTATGGGTTCGAGAGGTCTCAAGATCAATGTAAGCAAAACTTTTACAATGTGTTGCAGTAGCAAAAAGAGCATTTCCTGCAATACGTTCATTGATGCAACCAAGATCAGCCTCACGAAAACCTTCACTTACCTGGGTATACTTTTTAGCAGCACAGGTTCATGGAAGAATGCCGTACACACTCGAAATTTGGCTTTTATCAGACAAATTGGAGCCCTAAAGAAATTTGCCACTAAACTAGGTGGGAAACCGGTTAGGATTTTGTTGGACATATTTGCTGCCAAATGTGTCTCCACCGCAACATACGGAGCTGGTATTTGGGGTCTGGCGGACTGTGGAGAGATACAAACCAGCGAGAATGCATTCCTAAGATTTCTGCTGGCTGTTTCTCGATCCATTTCAACCACAGTCTGTCACAATGAGCTCGCACGTGTACATATCTCGGACACAATCTAAATCGCACCAATTCTGCTATGGCATAAAGTATGGTCCTCGGAAAAACGGTGTTGAACCAGGACGTAATCAAGGACTGTATGGCCCTAACTGACTCAAGAAAAATACCCTGGCTCGCCTATGTACAGAAATTTTTAATCTCATTGGATCTGGCTGATTTGTATATTAACCCTACTACGTGCCAAACTATTTCTAAAAAGGACCTCAAGGCTCGTTGTTTAGGTCTACTTTCAGATAGACGCTCTTATCTTGAAGGTAATAAACCATCGATCGCTCACCACAACCTTTTACTTTATGACGCTGGCATTCCCCCTTATCTTTCCCCGATTCTTACAACCTACACGAGAATGTTGCTAACAAGGATGAGGACGGATTGTTTCTTCCGTCTACTAACATTTCCTACCATAAATGACTGGTCGACTACTCTGGTGGCCTGTCCCTGTGATAATGTTTCCAAGCAACCCAACATTCACGTTATTTTATTTTGCAAATTTTACGACTGGGGCAGAAGGAAACATCTCCTCCCACTCTTGAAACTGTGGGGCTTAAGACAGTGCAGGCCAGCCTTACTCAAGCTATACATGCTCGAAGATGAACTTACAATCATTGCAGCTACTAGCTTCCTGAAATTTGCAGTAAGGTGTAGAGCGTCCATGAATTAACTGTCTTCTGTTCCCCGACAGCCATAATTTGCACAATCTTAAACTTTTTGTTTCTTTTTTAAAATTGTATGTTTTATGATTGAGCCTCGTACTCATTTTTATGCTGTATTAAATGCGCTTTTATGATTTTCCTTCCTAAAATCGAATAAAGCTATATTTGAATTTGAATTTGAAATTAATAACTAAAGCCTGAGAAGTTACTCTTAAAACCAACATCAGGTCTCAGGCTGAATTGTTCATTTGAAGGGGAGACTTGTTGGCTTGGGTTTCCAGTGCCCCTTAGTTGGTCTCAAACCTATATACTAATACAGGTGGGAGTTTGGGTTTTGGAGAAGTACTAGGGTTGGAGGGTCCTTGTGCATCTGGACTGATTACTTCCTTGATCAGTCTATGGTGTTTGGGTCCCAAAATAAGGTGGTAACGGAATCTCTACATCAGGAGCACACAAAGTGCAGGATGATTTTAAGATTGTTGAACTATATCATGCTGGTATATTTAAAGAATAACAATGTTGTGTAAGGCTAAACATGTAAGTGTGTTGAAGAATGATGATGCTCTTTCTTGTTTCAAGATGCAGGATTTCAGACGTTTCCATACGGAGGCAGCAGAGGAACCACCCAGCTCATTCAATCAGTGGAGTCTTGTTGCAAGGTCTTTCCCGACGTAGTCTCTGCCAGGAGTCCCAAAGATCAGAAGAGCGTGCAAAAGGGATTTTCAATAGCATTTAGGTTTCATAGGATGGACCCAGTGGCTGGTGTTTTTTTCCACTAGAATCCTTTGACTTTCGTTTGTAGCCTGGACAGGTCAGACGCTAAAGCGAGGTGCCATAGTACAGCCCTAACTATTTTGGCCAAAACCGAGGTCACGCAGAATTTGCCAGCCTGCTCTGAAGGGTAGAGAGAGGAGCAAATGAAGAAAGAGGGTTCCCAGAAGACCCATAAAGATTTAAAGAGTTGGCCAAACATGTGACTGTCTTACTAGTTGTGTGCATCTGTTTTCAAAACAGTCCTCTTCAAGGCAGTATGTGGTCTCCTTTTACGGGGCCTTCACGATTAGGGAGCTAGCTGTTGGATCAAAGCAGGGATTTGAGAGTGGGTTGCTTTTGAAGAACATCAGATAATCAGGTGATTCACTTGCAATATCACACCCATCCTTTAAGACAGACCGGCTTGGCAGCAAAGATTATGCTGCCCTCAGCAAATCACTGGGCTTTGCTGTTCCCCGGTGCTGTCACTGATGGGATACATCGAGATCTGGCAATTGGGCAGAGCTCTATCGTTATTCTTGCAAGTTAATGGGGTTCTAGGGTTGTGGCAGTCTCAGTGGAGCTCACATTGCGAGCCTTGTGTCGGGCCCTATGGAAGATATCATGCCATTCTTTGTGTCCTGGTCCTGCCTAACTCCCCCTCCTATTGTATCTGGCCCAGGGTCTTCCCAGCATCCAAGTGAGTTTGAAAAATGTATATCAATCTGAGATTAAATGAGCATTGCTGTGGCGTGTGAGCAGCCATTTCTCAAACGTAGTGAGATGTCTTTCTGCGCCCTCCCGTAAGTCCCTACCATCACCCTGTTTCGGAACTGAAGATAACAATACCGCTCCCTTTCTGGTATGCCCTGTTCTCTGTGAAGATCAATAAAAGATTGAGGTCCCGAGAGATCGAAGAGGTGACCGACAGAACGGCAAGCCTCCTTAGTCCAGTGGGAGAACTCCGCGGCATCTAGTTCCGCTGCAAAGTCTGGATTATAGACTATGGGCGTGATCAGGACGGGAAAGTCGTGAGTCCCCCAGAGGTAGCGACCCTGTCCCAGGCCAGTAGAGTAGGGTGAGTCACCTTGGAGAGATAGAGATTCCGAGGCCTGTGTGCGCACGTGCGAGAAAAGGGACCCCCTCCCCCTCCATAGGGCCGGCCAGCGAGAGACCTATCCATACATAAATAACCAATGCTTCTCGGATTCTGGGCAGGACCACTCCACCAACGCGCTCATTTAGGCTGCTTGCCAGTAAGCCTGGAGGTCCGGGACTTCCAAGCCCCCCCTTGCCAGGATCCCTGTATGTGAGCTCCCTTCGGTCCCGAGCCCGCTGGTCTCTCTAGATGAAACGTTTTATGTCCCTTTGTAGTGAGCTTACAGTTCCTTTCGGGGGTACCAGTGGGAGTGTGTGGAACAGATAAAGGAGCTAGGGGAGGGATCACCATTGTCACAGTTGCAATACGGCCTAGCCAGGATAGCGAGTGTGGTCTCCATTTCTGGAGGGAATCTCCGACCTGCTGCAGGATATCTGCTTAACTTAACTCGTTGGTGGCCTGTATTGTGGCTGAGATTTGCAAACCTAAGTAAGGGATTGAAGCCAGAGCCCACTGGACTGGGTAGGATCGCTGTAGATTCCCCAATGGTTCAGGCCCCAAGGAGAGATCGAAAGCTTGTGACTTGTGCATGTTAATTTTAAAGCCTGATGCTAGTGCGAACCTGTCCAGTTCAGCCAGAAGTGCAGGCAGAGACTCCCGGGGATGTTCTAGTGTGGCCACTATGTCGTCAGCGTATAGGCAGAGTTTGTGCTCCATCGCCCCAAAGGGTGCACCCCCTGATGCTAGGGTTTTCCCGAACCCTTTGGGCCATGGGCTTCCTATACAGGGCGAACAGAAGCAGAGACGGGGGGCAGCCATGCCTTGTCCCCCCCCACATATAGTAAAGGCCGACAAAGCGACCATGTTCACCCGCACCGTGGTTGTAAGATTTGCGTAGCTGCCACAAACCCAATTGATGAAACGGCTAGGGAGACCGAAGTGAAGTAGTCTCTCCTTTAGGTACGACCAGTGGACTCTGTCGAACACCTTTTCGACATCGACCGAGAAGATCTTACGCTCTGCCGGGAAGTGCTCAGATCAGTCCACCAGGTGCAGGAGTCCCTTGGTGTTAAAAGCATATACGTTCGGGAAACCCGAACTGATCTGGATCGATTAGGCGGGGGAGGTGACGGGAAAGTCTCAGCGCCAAAATTCCAGTAAAGCTCTTGAAATCTACCTTAAGCAGGGGTTTAGGCCAAAAGGAGCCACCAAGACTCCTGTCCTTACCTCGCTTGGGTATTACCGAAATCAATGCCTCCAGCATAGATGAGGGGAGCGTCAGGGGTGGCCCCAATCAAGTTATAAACCTGCACCAGCATTGGGGCTAGGACTGCGCAGAACTTCTTATAGAAAACTGAGGAGAATATGTCCGGACCTGGAGATTTATGGGGTTGTAAGTGAGAAATGCCAGCAATAACCTCGTCCAGCCGAATAGGAGCTTCCAACTCCTCCGCCTGGTTTGGGAAAAGTTTAGCCCTGGGGACTCCCTGCAGGTATTGTGCCAGGCTGTCTACAGGTAGCGCTTACGCCGCATATATGGTTTCGTAGAATTGCCGAAACGTATCTGCAATCTCATGGTCCGAGTCATGTTCTCGCCCCTGTTGGTCCAGGATCCTAGTGAATCGGGACACCTGCTGTTGTGCCCTCAGCCTATTAGCAAGGAGCTTCCCACATCTATTCCCCCCAGATAGAATGCATGCTTGAGGTGGAGGGCAGA
Source organism: Lissotriton vulgaris (assembly GCF_964263255.1). NCBI lineage: Eukaryota > Metazoa > Chordata > Amphibia > Caudata > Salamandridae > Lissotriton > Lissotriton vulgaris. The sequence goes on from NC_141696.1 coordinate 187,666,523, forward strand.
GTATTCAGCCCGATCTATATCCAGCCCCGCTAATTGTGCCCTGGCCGCCTTTAGTTGCTTCCACACCCTGGGCGCCCCGGTCCGCTGGTGAATGTGCTCTAGCTCAACTTCCCCAGATAGTCTCTTTTCTCCCTCCTATCCTTATTTTCGGCCGCCGTATTGCCCAGAAATTCCCTCTTGACCACCGCTTTTAGGGCCTCCCAAAGAGTTGTCGTGGGGATGGTGGGGGAATCGTTAAGGTCTAGATAATTCGTGATGCGGTAATGGATTTGTTCTACTACCGAGGGGCGCTGTAACATAGTTTCGCGGAGACGCCAAAACCTACGGGAACCATTACTAGAATGGGGTAACCCAAAGAGGTTCAGGGACCTGGGTGGATAACGTTATACTAGAAACAATGGTCCCAACCAAAATTTTTTATCAACAGACGCTGTAACATAGTTTCGCGGAGACGCCAAAACCTACGGGAAGGCTGGTGACGAAACAGGGAGATCCGTACCGCTGAGTGGTCAGATCAGGGGCAGGGAAGGATTTCAACCTCCGGCATCTGCTGAACCAGGGGGTCAGAGGTGATCAGGTAGTCAATCCTGGCGTAGGTCTTATAGGGGTGTGAGTAGAGGGTATATTTCAGGGACCCCGGGTGTTGCAGCCGCCAGATGTCAGTGAGCCCAGCTTCCGATGCAGTTGCCTCCCATCCTCAAGAAGGGTCCCCGTCTGCCACTATCGCTGTCCTGATCGGTCCACTGCGCCATCAAAGGTCAAGTTAAAATCTCTCACCCCCTGCCCTCCCCCCCTCCCCCCAGCAGTAAGGCCCAGTCTGGAAGGCCAGTCAGCTCATGCACCACTTCTCGGATGGACCCCTCTTGGCCCTTGTTGGGAACATATACTATGGCTACTGTAAGGGTATGTGTGCCCAAGGTGAAAGTATGAGCCAGAGGTCTGCCTTTGATCTCAGCCTGCTTGCTGCCCACCTGATCTGGAAATCTAGCAGAGACCAGTATTGCCACTCCCGCTGTTTTGGTGGTGCGAGATGAAAAGAGCTGATACGGGAAGGCCCGGGACCTCAATCTATGCAAGTCAGTTGGCAGAAGATGTGTTTCCTGGAGCAGGCAGAGGTGAGCCCCTGAGCGCTCTAGGAAGGACAGACAGACTGCCTTTTGGTGGGATTATTATGCCCCTTAACATTAAGGGATAGGATCTTAATGTTGGCCGTCATAAGAGGGGACCCCTAAGTGTGCTAAGAACAGTAATTCCAAAGACTGGAAATCGAACTCAAAGGCACAAGGTGCAGCTACTATTGGCTCTTCACATCTGAAAGGAGGAGGAGGAGAGAACGCAAGAACCCCTAACAAAGAACATACAAATGAAAACATCAACAAGTAAAAGTCTGCAGAAGTCCTGGGGGTGTGACCCATGCAGAGTCGTGAGATGGATGGCAGGAGTACCCGCTGCCCCCACCCCGCACAGGGCCCCGCCTATTAGATCAGTACGGATCCCACATGAAATACAGCTATCATTATCAGAGCCGATCCAAGTCAGTCTGTGGCTGTTGAGTTGCCCACGAAGAGTTCAGCAGCGCTGTGCGCTCTTTAAGCATTGCCTCCGGGCGAAGGAGCAGCAGAGATTTCCTAATGCGTTGCCATCTTGTAGTGCTGTCTCGGCGGCCATTGGAGGCGTCCTTCTCCAGGAGGTCCCAGACTCCATCCGGTAGATGAAGAAGTGTGAGGCCTCTCGAAGAGACCGTATCTGTCGAAACCTACCCTCCCACTTGAAGTTGAGCCGGAACAGGTGGCCCCAGGAATAAGATGTCTTTGGTGCGCAGGAACGCAGTGACAGGCCGAAACTCCCTACACTTCTGCAAAGTTGAGGTCGCCAGGTCATGGTAGAGGAGAGGCTGGCAATAGCGGAAGTTTATGGGGTGCTCTGCTGTGCATTTTCGTAGCGCTTTTAACATCGCATACTCTGCTCGCATTTTAATTGAATTATTGGAGCGCTCACACTGTATATGCTTTTCAAATTGAATATCATTGCCTGATTGTGCCGGTGCCACTGGACATAGCGTCATGCTTCTTTGTGCCCCAATCTTCGCCCAGTTTCTGTTTCAGTTTGAGTTACGCTGCCATCTTGTTTGTTTAGACTTGCAGCCAGCCTCTCAGCCCTGCACCCGCCTCCCAGCTGCTCCTCCCACGCTCCGCCCCCCACTATCCACTTATGACAGTCACGCTTACGCGCAGCGTCCACGCGCAGTGTCCACGCCCCATGCGCGCCGAAGGTGCGCCAAAGGTAAGCCCGTCTACGCCCGTCCGCGCCTGGACCGCGCCCAGCGCCAGACCCCTTGCCCCCCGCAAACCGCACTCCTCCCGCATAACGTTTGACGCCGCCACCCTCCTAGCCCTTAACCCCGGTCGCACACCACAATGCTACGAGGCTGCCCCAGGACGCACCCACGGTCCCTTCGCCTGCCACTCCTGCAAGTTCGCCTGCATCAATACCCACACCAAATCCACGACCTCCAAACACAGCTCCGACTCTAACCACCTGAAATGCATCCTACTAAACACCCGCTCGATCCACAAACACGCCACTCTGGGACCTACTCGACACTGCGTCACCGGACATCGCCTTCCTTGCAGAAACCTGGATGAACGCATCATCCGCACCCAACATCGCCATAGCCATCCCGGACGCTTACAAGATCATCCGAAAAGACCGTACCAACCAAACAGGAGGCGGCATCGCCATCGTCCATAAGAACACCATCAGAATCACGACCAGCTTCGACGATAACCTTGCAACCGCCGAACACCTCCACTTCCAGATCCACACCCACCCCAGGACCACACTTAGAGGCACCCTCATCTACAGACCACCAGGAACCTGTAAACAATTCAGCGAAGACATCACCGACTTCATCAGCCCACATGCCCTGCCCTCCGAGAACTGCATTCTACTGGGAGACTTCAACTTCCACTTAGAAAAGAAAAACAACTGCAACACCACCACCCTTCTGGACAACCTGGCCACTCTCGGACTCAAACAACTTGTTGACACCCCTACCCACTTAGCCGGACACACGCTCGACCCTATCTTCACCTCCAGCAAACACATCTTCTTCAATCATACCACAGCTCTCCATTGGACGGACCACAGCTGTGTTCACTTCAGCTACAAAACCACCACGACTCACTACCCCCCACAACCTGCTCCTCGAAGAAACTGGAACAAAATCACCACCGACCAACTCCTCACATCACTCAACCAAAACCCTCCAGCCCTCTCATCGGACCCAAACGAAGCTGCCACCAAACTCAAACAATGGATCACTCACAGCGCTGACGAATTAGCACCCCAAAAAAACCACCAGATCAAACAAGGTAGCAAAAAGACCCCCTGGTTCAACGATGACCTTAAGATTTCCAAGAAACTATGCCGTACTCTCGAAAAAACATGGAGAAAAAAACCCAACCACTGACAACCTGACCACCTTCAAGGCAGCCACCCGCAAACACCACCAATTGATCCGATCCACCAAGAAATCAGCATTCAAGGATCGACTCGACAACAACGCCCACAACAGCAAGGAACTATTCAACATCGTCAAAGAATTTACCATCCCCACCGCAGCCTCTAAAGACATTACTCCCTCCCAAGACCTCTGCGACTCTTTATCCTCTTTCTTCTACAACAAAATCGCCGACATACATAACAGCTTTAAGAACATTTCAAAAGAACAGCCCACCCCACCCACTTCCAAACCCGAACCGCTCTCTAACAACCTTAGTGCCTGGAACCCAATCACCACTGAAGACACCATCCGCCTAATGAACTCCATCCATTCAGGTTCGCCAACCGACCCCTGTCCCCACCACATCTTCAACAAAGCAGACTCCATCATCGCACCCCATCTCCGTGATGTCATCAACTGCTCCTTCAACTCAGCTACCTTCCCAGAAAGCTGGAAACACGCCGAACTCAGTGCCCTCCTCAAGAATCCCACAGCTGACCCCTCTGAACTTAAGAACTATTGCCCCATCTCCCTCCTCCCATTCCCTGCCAAAGTCATTGAGAAAGCCGCTAATAGCCAGCCCGCCACCATCCTTGAATACAACAACTCCTGCGACCCCTCACAATCCGGCTTTCGAGCTAAACACAGCACCGAAAGCGCCCTCATTGCAGCGACAGACGACATCCGAACGCTTCTGGACAATGGAGAAACAGTTGCCCTCATCCTACTTGACCTCTCCGCCGCCTTCGACTCAGTCTGTCATAGCACCCTCATACAACGCATCAGCAACGTCGGAATACAAGGAAAAGCCTTGGACTGGATCATCTCGTTCCTCGCCGGGAGAACCCAGAGTCCGACTCCCCTCCCCCCCCCCATTCAAATCAGAGGCCACCGAAGTCATCTGTGGAGTCCCACAAGGATCATCACTCAGTCCCACCCTCTTCTACATTTACATGAGTCCCCTCGCATCCATCGGGTGACAACACAACCTCAACATCATCTCCTACGCCGACGACACCCAGCTGATCCTTTCCCTCACCAAAGACCCTAACACGCCAAAACCAATCTTCATGAAGGCATGAAAGAAGTAGCCGAATGGATGAAAAACAGCTGCCTAAAACTTAACTCAGACAAAACGGAAGTTCTCATCCTAGGATCTTCACCTTCTGCCTGGGGCGACTCTTGGTGGCCATCGGCCCTGGGCACAGCACCCATACCACGCATGCAACCTGGGCATCATCCTAGACTCCTCCCTCTCGATGACCAGACAAGCTAACGCCGTCTCATCTTCTTGCTTCAACGTACTCCGCATGCTCAAAAAAATCTTCCGTTGGATCCCCACTGAAACAAGAAACGCTGTCACCCACGCACTGGTCACTAGCCGACTGGACTATGGAAACACCCTCTACGCCGGAATCACAGCCAAATTACAGAAAAAACTCCAACGCATCCAAAACGCATCAGCCAGACTCCTATTGGACATCCCACGCCAAGCTCACATTACCGGCCACCTGAAAGACCTCCACTGGCTTCCCGTCAACAAGAGGATAACGTTCCGTCTCCTCACCCACGCTCACAAGGCCCTCTACAAACTAGGACCCGAATGCCTCAACAAACGACTGTCCTTCTACACACCCACCCGCCAACTAAGATCCTCCAACCAAGCGCTTGCCACAGTTCCGCGCATCCACAGATCCACCATGGGAGGAAGATCCTTCTCCTACCTGGCAGCCAAGACCTGGAACTCTCTCCCCACTCACCTCCGCCTCACACAGAACCACATTTCCTTCAGAAAGGAACTTAAAACCTGGCTATTCGATAAATAATGCACCCCCTCCCACAAGCGCCTTGATACCCTATGGGTGAGTAGTGCTCTATACAAATTTTTGAACTTGTGTTGGAAATCGTGCATGCATGTCGGGATGTCAGGAGGAGGGGCAGTCGCTGACCTTTTAGGACCCACACAGTGTGTCTGGTCCAGCTTGATCCATTGCTCCCGGGAGTCTCCCAAGATATGATGAAACAGTTCCACGATGAAGGCTTCGAAATCTTGCCCCTCTGACCCCCTGAGGCACTGCCATATCCGAATATTGTTTTGGCAGGAATGATTCTCCAGGTCCTCCGCGTGGGCCTGAAGGTCGAATTGCTGGTCCTGGAGCTGCAGAACTTCTTGCTAGAGCTGTGCCACTTTCTCGTCTCTCGCCGCTGTTTGCGTTTCCAGGTCATCTACTCTCTAACCCACTGAGTCCATGTCCCTGTGAATCTCCTGGATCTCAGCGGTCAGATCTTTTTTCATGGTATGAAACTCCTTTGTGATGGTTGCAAAGAGATTCAAGTACTCTCTGGGTGACCGGCCCATTTTAATCGGGTTGCCTGTGTCTTGTTGAGGAGCCCTCCTGTGGCGGCAGTGCTTCAGCCCTCCAGCCCCAGCTTTAAGGAAAAGATACTTTACAGAGCAGTCCTTCCTGGATTTATTGGTGGCCTTCTTAAGCGGTGGGTTCCTCTTCCTTGGCTATGTGCGAGCTGTACTATGGCGAGGGAGAGCAGGTAAAGCGCTCGGGTCAGGTGTGCCCTCCTCCAGGCTGACGCTGCTTCTAGTCCAGTCCCAAAGGGCTATAAGGGGTGGTGCGCTACGTAGGTCTCCACACACGGCTTCCTGGCTTAGCTCATCCTCAGGACCACTTCACTGCGTTGCCATGGCTCCCTTCCTCCAGCCGCGTTCTAAGGCTGCTAAGGACCTTTTCTAGCCCCAGATCCGTAGCCTGAGCAACGCGCTCTGGGGCCCAGTAGCTCCGCTACTTGGCTAGTACAGCCACTCCACCAGTGCTCACCGCCAATGGGGGCCACACGATTTCCCCTGTGGTGTTGCGCAGGGGGGGCTCGGCAGAGTGGTCAGCAAAGACACCCCCGCCAACCGGGGGAAGGAGGCCCCGGAGGGTCAGGCTTGTGGTCAGAACGCTGCGGCTCCTAGACTACCCCAGTGTGTGCCCGGGCCCAAGTCCACCCGGCTCCTACACCCCACAAGAGTCTGAGGGGGAGGCAAGAAATGCAGCAGTCTGGTGATTTCCGGGACCCCCAGCCGCTCAGGCGGGCTCACCTTCACCTCCGCCGACCACGCAGGCTCGTCCACAGGCCTTGGGCAGAGGGCTGCGCCGCCATCCGCTGTCTGCTTCCCTGCGGGGACACGTCTGCGTCCTCAGCGGGGTCCCCGCGTCTCTCCAGCGCCACATGGGTCCGCCTGGCGAAAGGGGGAGCACAGCCAGGCCCGACTTCAGCACGACCACTGACGCGCTCCTCCCACCTCGGCTGTCAGGTAGGCCGCGAGCTGTGCGGCTGCATCCGGAGCGCCAATCGTATGCGTGGGGTGGCGGAACCGCTCCGCTCCCGAGGTTCCGGCTCAGCGCTGCTGCATCTGGTGTGGGCAGGGTCCAAGCACTATTTGGGGATCAGTTTTAGGCTGCTTTGCAGATAGGGCCCACATCCTACTCTGTCGCCATCGTGGCCACGCCCCCCTCTCAAACTGTTTTGATGAGCCGGAGTGTGAGAATGTGGTTGGTCATCGCAGGAGGCTTGTGTATAAGAGAATATAGATAGTAGGTCAAATGGATCTTGGAAATGGGGCTTAGGCTGCCTTCTCTGATCATCTTTCTTCTGGGGGGGTGGGGGGGGGGGGGATCTTCAGGCTCAACAGGTCCAGCATGATTTAAATTGATTTATTAGGTAGCACTTGGGAGGGTTATAAGCTAAGACTTCCAATGCCTAGCCTGTTGTGTAGCTGTTGTCCCCCATGTTTCATTGCAATGTATTTTTTATCTTTCAAGCAAATTGTTAATGTTTTTAAGTTTTAACTTTTTTAAATGTAAGAAATACAGACTGAGAATAATTCTCAATATGAGAACCGACATAGTATTTGGTCTGTTATTATGTGGTATCTTGCTCCCGGGACTGTCCATCTCTCTAGGAGACCCTTTTGCTGTCTTATTGTGAATCAGAAAATAGATTTGCTGTTCAGTTCTCTGGAGACTTGCTGTTTCTCTCTGTTTTCAGATTTGAGGGTCAATTTCAAAGTGTTAGTGTTGTTCCAGCATGGGCTGCTCCTACAGTCTACTGAAAAGTGACTCCTGAGTGATATATGTTACTACTGAGGACACAATGTCATAGCCATTCTTGCATGCAAAGGGGGTGCAAGCATTCGATGGACTAAGGCATAGAAGCAAATAAGTGCAGATGGCCCAGATATTTTAATTTATTCTACAAGGGTATTTTCTGCTTTGGCCTGTGGAGTCTGACTTAAGACATCTCATCAAAATAGGGTTTATGACCACAGGTCAGGTTATGACTTGGGGCAATGATTGTAGAGGGGTAACGCAGAGGGAACGGTTGGTGACCAGACTTTGAAAGAGTTCCAATAAGTCAGTATTTTCTTGGTCTCTAATAAGCCCGCTCTCCAGTAATTGGGGCTGGGCATGCAGCCTAAGAGTTCTGTATCCAGGCTGGATCGAAATTGACATTATGGAGAAAGGGTGAAGCTCTTTATCACATTTTGATAACCGGTGTTTCAAGGTAATGCATTACAGTTGGTAATATGCATTACAGACATTTTTAGGTCTCGCAGAGAGACCTATTGCGGTGAAACCAGAAAATTACCTAACCAGGCGGATTTCTAACAGTTCACGTGATTCACGTGACCACAAGCACGCGCATTTCCCCACATGAAAGGCATCAGCCTCCCTCCCACAGGCATCCTCAGCGTGCGCTCGGCCGGCCTCTGCCAGTTCTCCTCCCCTAATTATTCACGTAACTTTTCACGGCCACAGGCCGTGACTCGCATCTCTACTCCCCCCTGGTCTCACATCAAAGGCATCAGCCTCCCACAGGCTTCCCTCCCAGCCCGCCCCCCCCCCCCGCCTGAACGTCCTCTTTGGCTTCCTAACTTCTGCCCTCTTTCCCCCCTCCCTGTTCCTTTTTGTGTTCTTTGATAGTTTCTCTTGTTTTCTTGATTCCTGCGCTCTTCTCTTATCTTTCCTCTTCCTGCTCACTTTGAAATTTTCATTTCCCCCTTTTCCTTCCTCCTCTAATTCTCCCTTATGGTGCTTTCCTCCATAGCTAATATTTTCTCTGTGTTTTCCACCCACATTCTCCATTTCTGCTCACACTTTCTCTCTACGTCCAATCTTCCCTTCCACCTTCATATCACCTTTCTCCACATTTTTGTTCTTCCTGCCTTTTCTCATTTCCTCTTCGATCTCTTCTCAGTCAATAAAAATGTTAAATCCTAGCTTTTTTTTACAACTTATTTCCTGGCTTGCTTCGTTACACTTCCCACCCCAGAGATCACCTTCACCCCCATCCACCTCCCTCCCCAATATCCACCCATTTCCGGGGAAGAGTTAACACTGATGCAGGCATCGTAAAATACCAGTGAAGAAGTGATCCAGCGGGCCAAAAGAAATTCTGTCTCATGCACAACTCTACACCTCGATACTCAAGTTCAAGTTCAGGAATTTATATAGCGCACTACTCACCCAGAGGGTCTCAAGGCGCTTGGGGGAGGGGGTGCATTATTTATCGAATAGCCAGGTTTTAAGTTCCTTTCTGAAGGAAATGTGGTTCTGTGTAAGGCGGCGGTGAGTGGGGAGAGAATTCCAGGTTTTGGCCGCTAAGTAGGAGAAGGATCTTCCTCCCATGGTGGATATGGGGATGTACGCAATTGCGGCGAGGGCTTGATTGGAGGATCGTAGTTGGCGGGTGGGTGTGTAAAAGGACAGTCTTGTGTTGAGGCATTCGGGTCCTAGTTTGTAGAGGGCCTTGTGTGCGTGGGTGAGGAGACGGAACGTTATTCTCTTGTTGACGGGAAGCCAGTGGAGGTCTTTCAGGTGACCGGTAATGTGAGCTTGGCGAGGGATGTCCAGTATGAGTCTGGCTGATGCGTTTTGGATGCGTTGCGTTCGGCGTAGAGGGTGTTTCCATAGTCCAGTCGGCTAGTGACCAGTGCGTGGGTGACAGTCTTTCTTGTTTCGGAGGGGATTTTTTTGAGCATGCGGAGTACGTTGAAGCAAGAGGATGAGACGGCGTTGACTTGTATGGTCATCTAGGATGAAGCCTAGGTTACGTACGTGGTCTGTAGGTATGGGTGCTGTGCCCAGGGCCGGTGGCCACCATGAGTCGTCCCAGGCAGAGGGGGATGATCCTAGGATGAGGACTTCAGTTTTGTCTGAGTTTAGTTTTAGGCGGCTGTTTTTCATCCATTCGGCTACTTCTTTCATGCCTTCGTGAAGATTGGTTTTAGCGGTGTTAGGGTCTTTGGTGAGGGAAAGGATCAGCTGTGTGTCGTCAGCGTAGGAGATGATGTTGAGGTTGTGTTGTCGCTTGATTGATGCGAGGGGACTCATGTAAACGTTGAAGAGGGTGGGACTGAGTGATGATCCTTGTGGTACTCCGCAGATGACTTCGGTTGCTTCTGATTTGAATGGGGGGAGGCGGACTCTCTGGGTTCTCCCGGCGAGGAACGAGATGATCAAGTCCAGAGCTTTTCCTTGTATGACAATGTTGCTGAGGCGTTGTATGAGGGTGCTATGACAGACTGTGTTGAAGGCGGCGGAGAGGTCGAGTAGGATGAGGGCAACTGTTTCTCCATTGTCCAGTAGCTTTCGGATGTCGTCTGTCGCTGCAATGAGGGCGGTTTCGGTGCTGTGTTTGGCTCGGAAGCCGGACTGTGAGGTGTTGAGGGAATTGTTGGATTCAAAGAAGGCGGCGAGCTGACTATTGACTGCTTTCTCAATTACTTTTGGCAGGGAATGGGAGGAGCGAGATGGGGCGATAGTTCTTAAGTTCAGAGGGGTATGCTGTGGGTTTCTTCAGGAGGGCGCTGAGTTCGGCGTGTTTCCAGCTTTCTGGGAAGGTAGCGGAGTTTTCACAAATTCATCACTAGGCCCATAAATGTCTGAGACAAGAATTGACCAACTGAATCATGTGACCTAATTAATCAAATCTATTCACTTACGCTATTTATATACAACTGCAGTTTATCTTTGTCATTCTTATAAAAATGTACATTTAATTTAGCCACCTAGGCAAAGGATTAACTAATGGTAACTACACTCGAAATAATCAATACCAGCTTGACATTTCAAAATCTATTTCATTAACTTTATTTTCAATTAAAGAGCATTTTCAAAATATTAATTTTATTTGCATTTAATAAGCATCCTTTTATTTAGTAAAGGCAGGTTAGACTGTCAGTTCAAAACAAAACAGCATGAGCAGTATTTAAGCAAAAGGATCTCATTCCCTAAACCCTATTTCCCTGACTAAACTAAATGGAACCTAAAGGGAAAAAGCAAAGTTCAAAGTTCAGAGTTCTCTTACGTGAGTTGAAAGTCCAACAGCATCTCACGATCACTGGAACGAGCCAGCAGAGCTCCTTCCAAAGGGGCCAAGTTTTATACCTTTTCACTATCTAAAACTAGCTAAAAGAATACAATTAGCAAACCAACTCGCGAAATGATTGGCTGACAGCCGTCAGTCCATGAAGTCATCGCCTTCTCATTCAAAATCATATTTTTTCAAAGCGGCCTTGTCCATTGTCTACGTGTGACATTAGCTTCCGAGGATCTTCGCAACATTTTATTGAATAACAGTTTGTTGCTTCCTCAGCTTATGCCTTTCCGCCATGTCCTGTCCTTGGCAAAACTATACAACACGAGGCACATCCTGCACAGTTCAGTTCCACGTATTTGACTTTCGAAGATTATGAACAATAAACTTCTATTCATTCTTTGCTGTGCATGGCTCATCACGACAGGACTTCGGTAACATCCATTTTAAATCAGGCCTCAAGCCTTTTTACCAAGACTCTAGTATGCAAGGAAACACAAGACATCAATTAATTTGAGTAATGAAACTCATTTTTACCCACCCCCTTCACTAATGTTAACCCATTAGTTTGTTACCTAGCTTTTGAGCACAAGAAATGAACAAAACTCTGTCACATAAGACACAACATAGACAAAAGCACATTTAAAAATAAGCACATGCTATTATTTAATCAGCCGCAGTTAATGTTGACAAAACGAAAAGACAAAGTTAATATATTATTTGAACGTACTAACAAATGCAACAAGAGCACATAATGTTAATCCCGCTTGTTTATGAAAGTGCACATTATTCTAGGTTGAATTAATACAACAACAACATGCAAAATTCATTAATATTATTAATTATTATGGAAGTTCAAATAAGCGAACAAAAACACAATTAATTTTAAAAGTTCGCTTCATCAACTCCCTCATCTGGTGATTTCAAAATCACCAAACAAAACCCGAAACATTTTACCAAAAATTTTAACTTTTGAAGACGTCACATTATGAACACTCTCTGTGTTAGTAATTCTAAACCCCTGTCTCAGCAGTTTGTCTGGAGCTCTCATATTGAGCCCTACGAAACTCTTCCATTTCAATTTCCTTCTCCTGAGCCTTTTTGAGTTTATAGATCCTTCTCTTTTCCCTCACATGCTTCTTTCTCTTGTGAATCATGCAACTGAGTTTTTAACAAAAGTGTCACTATAACAATGATTATTACAGGATAAAGTACTTTGCCAATGATTGAACTGACAATTTCTCCAAACCATTTCCCAATTGCCTCAAACCTTTTGCTCAAACGTTCTGAAAAATTGTCACTTTCCATGGGTTCTATTCTATTTCTGAGAGAAATTCTGTGATTTTCTTAATAAGCATCTCTATGTTCTGGCTTTTGTCTGGGATATAAGTACAGCAATGCTGAACATGTAAAATCCCACAGACTCCTCCCTCTTTTGCTAGCAGAATGTCTAAAGCAAGACGGTTCTGCATAACCATACTTCTGGTGGTGATAAGTTCAGTATTAACTAATTAGAAACCACTTGCAGTATCAGTAGACAATCTGTCAACAATTGTGGAAACCATTCTAAATTTAATTGCATTCAGGGTTATTCCCACCATAGGAATTATTGCACCAAATATAACTCCCATGATCTCTGAGAAGCTTTCTCTCTTGTACCTGTTCAAGTGTTTGCCAATTTGAAATGAACCTTCTCCATTTCTGTCCACATGAAATTTTTTGGGAAAAACTAGACCAAGGTAGCACGTTCCATACCAATGGTCTGGGAGGCTAAAGTAAGCTTTGTTCCCACAAACAAAATAAATTCCAGGAAAAATTGGGTCTTTGCCACCTTTAAATCCCCATCCCCCTACAATACGATATGTATCCTCGCATTGGCTAGCACCGACAAAATAATTGTCATAAAGCGTTGTCTCTTCTAATACAGAATTTCCCACTAACAGGATCATCTATGTGAATAGCAGCATATCTATTTTCACCATTGAGCTTCTCGTCCTGCCAGAACTTGGATTTTGTCTGTTTCAGCATCTAATTTCTTTTGGAAATCGCACTTCCCTCCTCAACCAATTTGAGAAAAGATCTTTCTTCATCTCTCATTTTGCAAGTTAAATTGTTTTTGTAAGCATATTCGTAGGTGAGTTCATTAGTCACCAAAAAGAATTCTCTCATCTGTTTAGCTGGTCTGACTTTATTTAAGCTATGTACAACTTTCTTTCAGGTTTGCAAAAATGTCATCAAAGTCTGAGTAATAGTACTCCAGACGACCAGTTTGATAGAACAAGCTGGCTATAACACTGCATGTTATGCCATAAGTAAGGGCAAGCATGTTATATTTGACCCCTTCTGAAACTGAAGCAGGAAGCTTCACACAAATGTAACAATCCTTCACATCCATGATCCTTACCTATTCTGTCAGGAGTCTTGAAAACGAATTAGTAGAAAAATCACCAACAGATCTATCTTGGTGGATCTCTGGCTTGTGCTCAATAACTCTGTTAGTTCTGCCTGCAACATCATGAACAGCTTGTTTAGATTCTGCTTTGCTTGTCATGTTTACTTTATAGTCCTCCTTGTCTATGCCAAGAGGAAAGATAACTGCCAAAATTAACCAAATTAAAATGATAAGAATCACACAAATAGAAGACATTTTACAACATCTCCGAAGGATAGCACACCTTGAATTGTCAGTATTAGGCATTCTTCTTTTTTCTTTTTTTTACAAAGTTTTTACTCAAAACAAAAATGTAAAAAGTATTAGTGCTATATACACCTCCCCTTTTTAATTTTTTTTTTTAGTAACCCTCTAGCAGCTTTTCTTCGACCTTGTGTCTTACATCAAAGTGTTTTTCCAGCTAACACAATTTCTTCGACCTTGTGTCACCTAACACAATTTCTTCAGCCTTATGCCAAAAATAAACCTCAACCTAAAGAAAATTATTTCTAATCATTGTCACTGGTTTCTTCCAAATCTTCCTGACTACTGCTACTGATCTCCACTACTGATGGGATAATTATGTAGGTCCACTCAGGGGACTTGTACTTCTGATTTGGCTTCAATGGTCTTTTGCCCCTACTGCTAATTACTTCAATTTTCTTTCCTGCTTGACCTTTCTTATCAGAATCACCCTTTTGACTCGATATCTCGTTAATCTGCTCCTTTGATTTGTTCACCAATTTGAATTTTAGATTTTCTTTCGGCCAATTATCTCCTTTTCTCAAGAGTTTCTTCTTAGGCTCAGTTTCGTTACACCCAGCTTTCCAGGCCCTTTTTCTGAATTTTCTTATATTAGACTCTTCATTACTCTCGTCCGAGTCAGTTTCAGAGATTTCAATTCTATATCTATGAACTTCTTTACTCGGCAGCTTCACTCCGTTGGGAACAACATCCTTGTAGCTGGTACTTGGTAATTCGTCGTCCTCTTCTTCTGGAATTACTTCTAACTTCCTAGTTTCAGAATTCTTGTTCCTGCTTTCAGAGCTTTCAATCTGCTTTTCAATACTCTCCTGATCTTGAATCTCCTTTGTCTTAGATTCTTTTTCTGTTTCTTTTTCTAGAACATTCTCATCATTTTCTGAATCTAGAATCACAATCTCTGGATCTTTTTCATTATGTGCTTGATCCGCATCAGAATCTTCCAGATGTTGACTTTCCTGTCGATCTTCAGAATATGGATTTTCAGGTTCTTCTTCAGAGTCTGAATCAGTTGTTGTGTCGTCACTATCCTCATCGGGATTATCAGGAGGTGGTACACGAATGGTATGACTTGCATGCACCCACCTTTTCAGACCTTTGCATTTAACTGCATTTGTTGTGACTAGTATCACCTGTCTTGCTTTTTGCCACCTGGGTACTAAACAGTTTCTTCTCTGGTGAACTTTTGTTCTGACCCAGTCTCCTGGTAACGGATCATGAGCCTGCTCCTTTTCTTTTGAAATCACATCTGTTCCCACCTGATGGAATACAGAAGTCACCACATCAGACAATTGTTTGCAGTACTCTATAATTGCACTTTCATTTATGCTCAATAGTTTCCCCACTGGAATAAAAGCCTGTCTCATTTCTCTTCCCATGAATATATCATGAGGGCTTAGACCTGTCTTTTTATCAGGTGTGCTTCTCAAAGACATTAAAACAAGTGGAAGTGCACCTGTCCACTTCATTCCTGTAGCCAGGCACATTTTTCCAATTCTATTTTTAATTGTGCCATTAATTTGCTCCATAACGCCTGATGCTTCTGGTCTGTATGCACAGTGTAGTTTTTGCTTCATGCTGAAGGCCTCACAAATTAATTTTAGCAATCGGTTTTCAAAGTGTGTGCCGCGATCACTTTCAATAGTAACTGGAAATCCGTACCTTGGTATGATCTCCCTTAAGAGCAATTTTGCCACAGTAACTGAGTCATTGTGACGAGTTGGGAACGCTTCCACCCATCTTGAAAACAGACAGACAATCACAAGGACATATCTCAGCTTATTATGGGGTGGCATGTCAATGAAATCGATTTTCAACCTGGTAAAAGGACCACCCTCCCGTCCTATGGTTCCCATGCTCACAATTGTTTTTCTGTTTGGATTGATTTGCTGGCAGATTAAACATCTTTGGAAAGTGACTCCGCAATAATCCTAAATTTTTGATTATACCAAGTCTCCCTGAACATTCTAATCATTGAATCTCTTCCTAAGTGACCTGGACCATGGTACATCCGTGCCATGTCAGCAATCATGCAATTTGGCATAACAGGTCTGCCATCTTTGTAAATCCAAATCTCATCTTCCTCCCTCTGCCTGCAACCTTCTTTCACCCATGTGTTTTTCTCTTCATCATTTGCCTCATCTTGTAGATCTTTTACTCCCTGCCATGTTTCAACTACAGATATTAGCATAAGAGAATTCATAACGTGATCATTGTCGTCTTCTCGATTAATCGATAAATTGTTTTTCGCACAATAACGTGCAGTTTCATCTGCAAAAGAATTACCTTTATTAATATAGTCCTCACCCTTCTTATGTGCTCCACAACAGCAACAGCAATTTTTTCAGGTAATTGAATGCCATCGATCAGTCTTTTTATCAATTTTGCATTTCTGATTGGTGTTCCCGCAGAAGTTAAATAACCTCTTTGAGACCAGAGCTGGCCATAGTCCTGGACTACGCCATATCCATACTGACTATCAGTCACTATGGTAACCTTTTTTCCCTTTGCTCTTTCACATGCACGAATTAAAGCAATTAATTCTGCCACTTGAGCTGAACGAGTTCCATCAAGAGTTGAACCTTCAACTACTTCTGCAACTGTGCAAACTGAATATGCTGCTCTCAGAATGCCCTCATCTGTTCTCAGACATGAGCCATCAACAAAATACACAATGTCTGACTTTGGTAAAGGCACATCCTTAATGTCTTTTCTAGGTTTGGTACAGTATTCCAAAACATCCAAACACTCATGATCAACATCAGCTTCATTTTTGATTTCAGTAATAACACCATCTGGCAAAAGTGTAGAGGGGTTAAAATTAACACACCTCGCAATGGATACATTATCTGATCCCAGAATAACCTTCTCATGTTTGATCAACCTGTTACTCGACAGGTGCTGTGTTTTACTTCTGGTAAGGAGAGTTTCAACTGAATGAGGTACATACACTTTTACAGGAAACCCCATTATGATTCCTTCACTTTGCTCCAGGCTTACACTTGTTGCAGCCACTGCTTTTAAGCAACAGGTAATGCTTTCGCAACAGGGTCAAGAACAGCTGAAAAGTAAGCTATTGGCTTTCTCATTTTTCCATGTCTCTGAATCAGAACTGACAATGCACAACCTTCCCTTTCACTGCAGTACAGCTCAAATTCCTTGTCGTAGTCTGGCATCCCCAATGCAGGAGCTTCACACAGACTTTTCATTAACTTTTCAAAAGCTTCCAACTCAGTTTTTGTCAAAACAATCGGGTCTTTTATGTCTGCTTTTGTCAGCCTTTGTAGTGGTTTCGCAATTACTGAAAATCCAATAATCCATTGGCGACAATAACCTACCATTCCTAGAAACATTCTGACCTGTCGCTGTGTTGTTGGAGGTTGTATTGCATCATTTTTATTCTCTCAATTGTTACTTGTCTGATTCCTTTCGCAATTCCGTGACCAAGGTATTTTACTTCTTGTTTGCAAAACTGTAGTTTTGCAGGTGACACTTTATGCCCCTCATCTGCCAAATGATTCAAAAGTGTAATGGTGTCGGTTACACAATTTTCTCATGTTTTTGCAGCCACTAGCAGATCATCAATGTACTGGACCAATGTTGATTTTCCAGGCAACTCTAAATCTTCCAAGGATTTCTTTAATAACTGATTAAAGATAGATGGACTCTCAGTGTACCCTTGAGGAATACGACACCATGCTAAAATACGATCCTGGAATCTGAACGCAAAAATTTGTGGGCTTTCTGGATGCAATGGAACTGTAAAGAAGGCATTACACAGGTCAATGACCGTGTATCATTCTGCATCATGCGGAATCTGATCTAGAATTACCGCTGGGTTTGGTACGACAGGGCAACAAGGAACAACAATTTGGTTAACCTTACTCAGGTCCTGAACTATTCTGTAAGTTCCGTTTGGCTTTTTGATTCCCATAATCGGTGAATTACATGGGCTGCTCTCGATTTCTTTTAAAACACCTTGCTTAATAAATTTCTCAATTACAGGAATGACACCCTCAATAGTTTCAGCTTTCATTTTGTACTGAGGAATGTTTGGAAAATCTATCCCTTGCTTTACAGTAATTTTTACTGGGTCCACATGTTTCATTAAACCCATTTCATCACCAGTTAAATCCCAAATTTTCGGATTAACTGCTTCTTTCAGTTCTTCAGGCAAATTGTTTTTATCAAAAGCAGGAAACAGTTTGTTTTCCTCCTCAACCATTAGCATTGTTAATTTATACAGACCATCTTCTTCTAAGGTCTGAAGCTCAATACCATCCGGTGAGCAATATATTTTACAGTTCATTTTACACAACAAATCCCTGCCTAACAGGTTAACGGGACTGCTGTTACAGACGACAAATCTGTGTTTGTCTTTGTAATTTCCAATTTCTATATTAACTGGTTCTGTCAAATCTGTTTTAATTTGTTGATTTGCTACACCTACAACCTGGATTGATTCACCCGAGAGAGGAAGATTTTCAATTTCCACTGATCTAACAGTAGAACGGGTAGCACCAGTGTCCACAAGAAAAGTGATTTCTACATCATTCACTTAACCATTTACAAATGGACCTGACTGATCTACCTCAAGAGTGGCTCCAAGTACACACTTCCTCCTCTCTCAGGCACCGTCATGAGTAATCTTCTGAGTCACTGCTCTCATTTTCTTTTAGCCAAAATTGTTGAGAGACATTCGACACATTCACTCTTTGCGAACTGTTTACCTTCTCAGCTCCGCAGAATCCCGTCTCAGGACTGTATCTTTGTGCATTCATACAATTTGGAAGTGGTGGCTGTGGAATTTGGCTCTGCTGATTCACTAACTGTCGCTGTAGCTGTTGCTGCTGTTTTATCTAATTCTGCATCTGTGGATTTAACGATGAATTTTTTTAATATCTGGGTGGATTCTTACATTCTCGCTTCCAGTGTCCAAGCTCACCGCAATTAAAACATGGGAGCTTCTGTTTAAGCTCTTCAATATTTACGTTAAATTTTGGCTTATTAACAAAGTTACCCTTAAATTTTCCTTGATTCTGCTGAACATTTTTATTTTCTAAGGTTGCTATTTGCTGTTCAGCTACATTCACCTGTGCCCACATTGCCTTTTCCTTAAGCAGTTTCTGCTTAGCATCTATCTCATCACTGCAGTATTTTGCTTTTCTCTGGATGTCGTTGTGAGAAGTTGGCCTGATATGCAGTGCTCACTATTCTAGTGATCACTATGCATCAGTCCAAACGACCCTTATGGTGATTGGTTGTAAGTCAACCTTAGACCAGCTATCCTAGTAGCGTGGATACGAGCAGTCTTCGGGCTAAACTCTAGAGGGCGTGTTAAGCCAGCTGTTATACCATCACATATACCCCTTGAACACCAAGTGAAAGGACACCACACAAGTGTTATGAAAATAAACAGTGTATTTATTAGAATCACAACAGCCCTGTACTCTTTATGAGGACAGGGTACTAAGCACACAACAAAACTCTTAGAAAAATACTTCAAGTTGCACAATTTACACAAATGCCCGAGGGGCACGAAAAACCATATACTACAAAAGTGGAATGCGAAATTACTAGCAGGTAAGTACTGTACTAATAGGCTTTGGAATCGCTAGGACTACGTTACTGAACCTTCAGATTACTAGTAGGAGGCCTAGGGGACTCGAGTGCAGAGTGTGCACTCTCACGCGGGATGCGGGACAAAGGCTATGGTAGCTAGATTTCACAAAGTTAGTGTTCTCGGGCGAACCTGATAAGGTAGATCGAAAACGACAGTGGATCCTGACCCTTGGATAGTGAGGCTATGCTGGGGCACCAAAATGCCGAGTTTACCTAGCCCAGGGGCTGCAGCTGCATAGGTCTCAAAAGACGTCGGGAATCCTCGTAGACGAACCAGGAGCCTGAAGAAAGAAGTTGCTGGCAGGCGACCAGTGAAGATAGTTCGAGTTGATCCAAGCCTGGATCGAAGATGGATGACACCTGAAAGCAGAGGGGACCAAGTTCGTGACTACTAGCCAGTAGTCAGGTGGCACCAGGAGGGCACCGGATGGTAGTCACCTCGACTAGGTGAGTGGGCGACGCTGTGCTCTGCAGATCTCACGGACCAGGAGGCATTGTCGGCGACCAGGATGGAGGTGCGAGCTGTCCCACGATGGATGAAGCTGTCGACGTCGCTGGACCCAGATTGGGGCAACAAGTCTTGGCAAATTCAAGCCCACGCGGTGGACACAAAATGGCGTCTGGAGTGGACCAGGAGGGTCCGGGGTGCTCCTCTTTTGGAAGGGAGCAAGGGCCAGTCTGGAGCAACCAGACCAGCAGCAGTGATGTCGTCGGGCGTCGTTCAGAAGGCCACAAGCCAGCGGGCTAGTAGCCAAACAACGCGGTGAGCAGCAAAAAGCAGAAGGGCCCCACGCAGATCGTGGAGATGCTGGGAGGCTGGACTTCGGTGCTGGAGCTGCTCAGGGTCGGGGCTTCTCGGACCCCAAAGCACTCACCAGAGGATCCCTCGGCGGTCGTGCTGGATAAGAGCTGTGCAGTTCTGATGATGGCCGGTCCCTCGAGGTCTCGTCGCACCTACAGTTCTCAGCTTAGCTGTAGAGGTAGGTAGAGGTCAGAGGTGCCAGGGAAGCCGGGTCTCGTCATGCTGGTCAGTCGGATTCCTAAGGACGGACGTGCAGCAAACCGCAGAGTTCTTAGATGGTGCCTGCGGATGCAGGGTGACTACTCCTTAGTCACAAGGGAGAAATCTTGAGAAGAGTCTTGAAGTCCTTTCGTAGAAAGTCGTTTCTTGATTCAAAGATGATCTAATTTGGAAGGGTCCCCGCTCCTGCCTTTATCCTAAAGAAAGGGGTGGGTACGGTCCTGCCCTAGGGGTGGGACCAGGAAGGGGGGTGGTTACACCCCTCTCCCATGCCGGACTTTCCCCAGGCCAGGGGCTGGTGTGCCCCTGGAACTGGTTCTAGCCGGCAGATGCGTAGTGAGCACCGGGGTGCCACTCAGCAGTCACCTTCCTGTAAAGCCCTGCCTACCCAGGATACACAAAACCCTGTCTGGGATGGTGCTAGCACCGCCCCTGACAGGAAACCCTTTGTCCAAGCTCTCCTCGCTGGAAGGAATCCCAGCAGCAGGAGGTCAGACTCGTGTCTGTGGTGGCAGCATCCATTTTGTGGAGCTGAGGCTTCGTTTAACTTTAACCGGGGTTCACAGTTACATACATGTCGTGTCCCTCTAGAAGGGTGGAATGCTAACCCCGTCGTCCTGTATGGTCACCGACCATACAGGAGGAGGCATCGCTATCGCCCATAAGAACTCCATCCGCATCTCAACCAGCTCAGACGTCAACCTTACCAGCGCCGAACACCTTCACTTCCAGATCCACACCGATCCCAAGACCACACTCAGAGGCACCCTCCTCTACTGACCTCCAGGATCCCGGGCACAATTCAGCGACGACATCACTGACTTTATCACCCCACACGCCCTCCCCTCCGAGGAATACATTCTACTAGGAGACCTCAACTTTTACCTGGAAAAGAACAATGACAGCAACGCCACCACCCTTCTGGACAATCTCGCCAACCTCGGACTCAAACAACTTGTCACTACCTCCACCCACATCGCAGGTCACACACTCGACCCTATCTTCACCTCCAGCAAACATATCTCCTTCAGTCACACCACAACTCTACATTGGACGGACCACAGCTGCGTTCACTTTATCTACAATAAGACCACAGCCCACAACCATCCTCAACCCACCCTGCGAAGAAACGAACAAAATCACCATCGACCAGATCTCCTCATCGCTCCTTCAAAACCCCCCTGCCCACTCCTCAAACCCCGACCAAGCTGCCATTAACCTCACCCATTGGCTATCCAACAGCGCCGACATCCTTGCACCATTGAAAAAACGTCAAATCAAACTAGGCAGCAAAAACGCCTCCTGGTTCAACGATGATCTTAAGAAATTGAAGAAACTCTGTCGCTCCTTGGAGAAGGCCTGGAAAAAAGACCCAAACACCAACACCAGGGACGCCTTCAAAAACGCCACCCGCATTCACCACCAACTAATCCAATCTGCCAAGAAAGCCGCATTCAAAGACCGTCTAGACAACAACGCCCACAACAGCAAGGAATTATTCATCATCGTCAAAGAATTTACCAACCCCTCAGCCAACTCCGACATCACCCCCTCTCAAGCCCTCTGCGACTCCCTAGCTTCGTTCTTCCACAAGAAAATCGCAGACATCCACAACAGCTTCGACAACCAACCCGGAGACCAACCCACCCAACCTTCTGCAGGACCTTCTCCCCCCTTGATCATCCTTAATAACTGGAACCCAATCTCCACTGAAGACACCATCCACCTGATGAACTCCATCCACTCGGGATCCCCCACAGACCCATGTCCTCACCACATCTTCAACAAAGCAGACTCCATCACAGCACCACACCTCCGAGACTTCATCAACTGCTCCCTCAACTCCGCCACCTTCCCGGAAAGCTGGAAACACGCCGAACTTAGCGCCCTTCTGAAAAAACCCACAGCTGATCCCACCGAACTCAAAAACTACCGCCCTATCTCGCTCCTTCCATTCCCAGCCAAAGTCATCGAGAAAGCCGTCAACAGTCAACTCGCCGCCTTCCTCGAAACCAACAAATCCCTCGACTCCTCACAGTCCGGCTTCCTAGCCAAACACAGCACGGAGACCGCCCTCATCGCAGCAACAGACGACATTCGAACTCTACTAGACAATGGAGACACAGTCGCCCTCATCCTCCTTGACCTCTCCGCAGCCTTCGACACAGTCTGCCATAGCACCCTTCTACAGCGCCTCAGAAACATCGGAATCCAAGGAAAAGTACTGGAATGGATCACCTCGTTCCTCACCGGAAGAACCCAGAGAGTCCGCCTCCCACCATTCAAGTCAGAGGCCACTGAAGTCATCTGCGGCGTACCACAAGGATCCTCACTCAGCCCCACCCTCTTCAACGTATACATGAGCCCCCTCGCGGCCATCGCACGCCAAAATAACCTCAACATCATCTCCTACGCTGACGACACTCAACTGATCCTCTCACTCACCAAAGACCCTAACACCGCCAAAACCAACCTACATGAAGGAATGAAAGAGGTAGCCGAGTGGATGAAGCACAGCCGTCTGAAACTGAACTCAGACAAAACAGAAGTCCTTATCTTAGGTACCTCCCCCTCCGCATGGGATGACTCCTGGTGGCCGGAGGCCCTTGGAAAAGCACCCATGCCGACGGACCACGCACGGAACCTGGGCGTCATCCTGGACTCCTCACTCTCTATGAACAGACAGGTCAACGCCGTCTCATCTTCTTGCTTCAACATTCTTCGCATGCTCAAAAAAACATTTCGCTGGATCCCCACCGAAACCAGAAAAACGGTCACCCATGCACTGGTCACAAGCCGCCTGGATTACGGAAACACCCTATACGCAGGTTCCACCGCAAAACTCCAGAAAAAACTCCAACGCATCCAGAACGCATCAGCCAGACTCATACTAGACATCCCGCGTAAAGACCACATCTCCAGTCACCTGAAAGACCTCCACTGGCTTCCCGTCAATAAGAGGATTACTTTCCGCCTCCTAACCCACGCACACAAAGCACTCTACGAACTCGGACCTGAATGCCTCAACACATGACTCTCCTTCTACACCCCCCCCCCCCCGCCAACTACGATCCTCCAACCAAGCCCTCGCTATCGTACCCCGCATCAACAAAACCACCATGGGAGGCAGATCCTTCTCCTACCTGGCAGCTAAAACCTGGAACTCACTTCCCACTCACCTTCGTCTCACTCTGAACCACCTAGCATTCAGAACACAACTTGAAACTTGGATATTCGACAAGTAATTCCCCACCCTTCTTCAAGCGCCATGAGACCCTCTGGGTATGTAGCGCGCTATATAAATCTTTTGACTTGACTTGACCATTCGTATGACACCTTACTCGACATGTTT